>NW_027362764.1:159916001-161146834 GCF_046119375.1 Phyllobates terribilis | reverse complement strand
ACGTCTTTTCCACCTGGCCCTGACTGACAAGACAATTTTTTCCAGCCACGACTCGTCTGCAGAGATTACAACAAAGACATATTTGACTTCTCACATTTTCAGCACCGTCCCCATCTATTCCTAACCTTCACAAACTCTGCCCTCGGAAACAGTATCCACATTTTTCCTCTTTCACGGCCACAATACTGAGTGGCACTATAACAATAATGTTTCTTAAATGCCCACTTAACATTTAATAATGTCCACTGAGTCCCCCAATCTACAGTTCCACTATATACAGTATGATGGGCACACAGCTCCCCTATACACAATATAATGCCCCCCAGCTTCTCTATACACAGTATGGTCAGCCCACAGCTCCCCTATACACAGTATTGTGGCCACACAGCTCTCTTATACAGAGTACAATGTCCCTACAGCTCCACAATACACAGTATGAAGGGCCCACAGCTCCCCTATATACAATATGATGTCCCCACAGCTCCCTATATACAGTATGATGGGCCCACAGCTCAAGTATACACAGTACGGTGGGCCAACAGCTTCGCTATACGCAGTATGATACCCCCACATCTCTGCTATACATAGTATGATGTCCCCACTGCTCACCCCAAAACACACTACTATGTCTTCCACAGTAGAACCCACACTGTATAATGCCCCCCACATTAGCTTCCACACTATATAATGACCCCCGCTTTAGCCCCCAAACTGTATAGTGCCCCCCACATTAGCTTCTACACTGTATAATGGCCCCCACAGTAGTCCCTATATAGGTATGAGGGCCCCCCACTGTAACCCCCAGTCTGTATGACGGTCCTCAATTGTTTATGATGCCCCACAAGTTTTAATTAAAATGCAACACATTATAAACTCACATAATCCCGGATCTTGATGAGTCCACCTGCAAGGCCTGGGCGGACCAACGTACTGCCATCGCACTGGCGCACGCACAGGACATGCCCCCTCTGTTCCTACCCCCATCCCCGTAGCTATGCTACTGCCGCAACTACATAAAGTGTACAAAAATCCGACATCTTTATGAAAAAAGCAATATATTATACAAATATTAGGGCTTGTTCACATTCTGAGTTTTTGCTGCAGAACGAGACTTCTGATATTTTATGCAAATGTTGCTTATTGTTTCCTTGCAGATTTGAGCCATCAAAGTGTTTTATGGACTGGAGAGCTGTGCAATCTGTGAAAGTGAGGTTAATAATAATAATAATATTTTTTTATTCATTTTCTAAATGCATGGTGCTTACAGCGAAACATGGTGGTGGCAGTGTCCTTATGTGGGGATACATGAGAGCTGCTGGTGTCGGGGAGCTACATTTTTGTGACGGTATCATGAATTCACAGATATACTGCTCTATATTGAAAGAAAAGATGCTACCATCACCCTGTGCCCTTGGTAGACATGCAATTTTCCTACATAACTATAATCCAAAACACACATCTGTTGCATTTATGAAGAACAGGATGAAAGTGATCTAGTGGCCAAGTATGTCTCCTGATCTGAACCCAACTGAACTTCTATGAAGAATTCTGAAGACACAAGTTAATTATCACTCTCCATCCAGCATCCAGGCTCTAAATGAGGTCGTTCTTGAAGAATGGAAAATGATAGATTTTGCAATATGTCATCAACATGTTCATTCCAGGCCTAGAAGACTTGGTGCTGCCCTTAAAAAACATGGATGTCATACAAAGTAATAGATGTAGTTTTTTATGTGGGGTGTATTAATTTTTACATCAACTACTTTGAGTAAAACTGAGGACTTTGAAATGAAAGATATATTAATAACCTTGGTTTCATGTTGAGGGTTAAAAAAATGTTCTATGAAACTCATGACGCACCCCTGGGCCTGTGTCGCGCAGCGTTGCGCACGCGGGAGCTTACCCGGAGCCGGATCTGTTGAGGGTTGTAGTCTCGTGGCGGTGACCCGGTCCGTGCCCAGGGAGTCAGACTAAGTGGCGCTGTATCAGCGGTAGATGTAGGACGACTACGCCACCCGTTGAATGCAGCTATGGAGCTGCCGCTGCAGGGCAGACCGCTGAGGCCGGTGGTAGGATAGTGCAGCGTAGATGGTATAACCCCCAACGGGAGGGGTATGGCCTCAGGGCAGCCGACGTGGATGATGGGGGTAGCAGGAACCACTCAGAGACGATGCGGTGTAGTTCAGGGTCTTTACTGGTGACAAAGATAGACCCTCCCGGAGTACTGGCTAGCGGTTGGGGCCTGGTCAGTCCTTGAGCAGATGGGATCTCCCCTGGCCAGGCGGAGTTGTAGGCCTCCCAAACTAACGATACTCTTCTGGCTACCTTGCTAGAAGCGAGTATAAGTAGCCCACGTCCCTAAGTGTACCGTGTGGTGCTCACCCGTATGGCCGGTGACTCGGGGCCTTCTAGTGGCTTCCGCTCCACGACGGCGGTGCTGGTCCCATGCGTGTGACCGTGCCTTCGGGTTTCTTGGCCAGAGGACCTGAAATCCCCTGCCTGACGGATTCTGCTGCTGGGTAGGAGTTAGTCCCCACAGCCTCGGACTCCGGGTCCGGTAAGAAATCTTCTCAGTCAGGGCGAGCTCTGCAGCTGCCAGCCCCTGACTCTTTGTAACACTGCTCCCACAGAGCTCCTGTTGTTTCTTCCTATGCTGCTTCTCTTCTCTACTTCTGGCATGGCCCAGGAGCTGGGCCCAGCCGGTGCCACAGCTCCCTGTCAGCCCTCCTGGCTGCACTCTCCCTCTGAACTCTCTCACCCTGCCTCAGCCCCAGGTTTATACAGGGGAAGTTCTTCCCCTCCCAGGACTGGGCAGGAGGTGTGGCATGCACAGGATCCCTGACCAAGAGACCTCCCACCTGCTCTCAGACATAACATTGCTTGTTACTGTGGAAACCAGACCCCTGGGGTGCCACATTCCCCCCTAGTGAAATTTAGTACTCCGGGACTAAACATATTTTTTTTGTAAAACATAACAAGTAAAAACAGAAACAGTACAATAAAGAAAACACATAAAGATGGTTACGGCGTGTCCGCAACCGGGTGCAGTCTTTGAAGGAAACAAAGGTGTCCATTTCACCAAAACAGGGAGACGTAACCAGGTAGGGGTCTGTCCTGCCCCGAGTCCTTAACAGTCTTTTAGTCCATCCTGGGTTACGCTCCACTAACTGTACAAAGGATTCCCGGTAAATCCACCAAGGACTCCTATAAATTACTAGAAACACATAATTATTTACAGGATATGGCCGCTCTCAGTCCTCGGCCAGTGGGGATAAGGATTGGCTGCTCACAGTCCTCAGCCTGGTAAGGGATAGGGACACACGGGGAACAATTCACTAATCCCAACGGGGACCATATTTTAATTAGCAGCAGTCCTTGTACCCTAACGGGTAACTATGTACAGCTCTTTATTCACGCTACTTCCCTTCAGTAGCTATGTCCTCTTTGTGCTCCCTCCTGAGGGTAGTCCTCAGACCCGTCCGGGTCCTCTTGGCTTTCCTCGTATTGGTAGTACTGCAGCTCCTCCTCGGTTAGCTGGGTTAGTATCTCTGCGACAGTCCTCCTCCCAGGTGGCCAGGACTTTACCTCCCTTTGGGCTGCCCGGTTAATTGGGCCACCAGGATGCTCACTTTTTGCTCCTCTGTGAGGGGGTACACCTGGAAGAGGCTATCCAGCTTTTCTCTAAAGTCATGCAGGGTATGTGACTCCCCTGAGTACTGGGGTAGCCAGGCTGCCCCCGGGATATAGGGCATGGTGAAAGGCATGACCGCAACGGCGGTGGCGCTGGCGGGGGTTGAAGCGGTGAAGCTCTCCTCCGTATCCGACATCCTTCTCCCCACTAGTGGACCGTGGCCTACCTTGCGATGATCCTCTTCCGTAGGCCGCGGCTCCGCAGTGGATCGTCAGGGTTGAGGACCTTCCGTCGCGCTCCTGTGACGTCGGCGTCTGCTGGGCTCCTTCCAGGACCTTACGCAACGTCCGGACGTGAGGCGGGGCTTCAGTTCTCGCGCGCTTTCGGAGTCCACGCCCCTCTTCTTCCCGCGCGGCGTCCTCAAGATGGCGTCCAATGGCGGGAAAACTCCACGTGTGGCGGGAAGAAGGCTGAAGATGGCGCCGGATGGCGGGAAAACTCCACCGATGGCGGGAAGGAAGCGGAAGATGGCGCCGGATGGCGGGAATCTTCACCACAGGTAAGTTTGAACAGTCTTTTTCAGGCACGCAGTACCCGGTGGTTGCGGGCACGAGATCCTGCCGACTACGCCAAAAGTTGACGCACCCCTGGGCCTGTGTCGCGCAGCGTTGCGCACGCGGGAGCTTACCCGGAGCCGGATCTGTTGAGGGTTGTAGTCTCGTGGCGGTGACCCGGTCCGTGCCCAGGGAGTCAGACTAAGTGGTGCTGTATCAGCGGTAGATGTAGGACGACTACGCCACCCGTTGAATGCAGCTATGGAGCTGCCGCTGCAGGGCAGACCGCTGAGGCCGGTGCTAGGATAGTGCAGCGTAGATGGTATAACCCCCAACGGGAGGGGTATGGCCTCAGGGCAGCCGACGTGGATGATGGGGGTAGCAGGAACCACTCAGAGACGATGCGGTGTAGTTCAGGGTCTTTACTGGTGACAAAGATAGACCCTCCCGGAGTACTAGCTAGCGGTTGGGGCCTGGTCAGTCCTTGAGCAGATGGGATCTCCCCTGGCCAGGCGGAGTTGTAGGCCTCCCAAACTAACGATACTCTTCTGGCTACCTTGCTAGAAGCGAGTATAAGTAGCCCACGTCCCTGAGTGTACCGTGTGGTGCTCACCCGTATGGCCGGTGACTCGGGGCCTTCTAGTAGCTTCCGCTCCACGACGGCGGTGCTGGTCCCATGCGTGTGACCGTGCCTTCGGGTTTCTTGGCCAGAGGACCTGAAATCCCCTGCCTGACGGATTCTGCTGCTGGGTAGGAGTTAGTCCCCACAGCCTCGGACTCCGGGTCCGGTAAGAAATCTTCTCAGTCAGGGCGAGCTCTGCAGCTGCCAGCCCCTGACTCTTTGTAACACTGCTCCCACAGAGCTCCTGTTGTTTCTTCCTATGCTGCTTCTCTTCTCTACTTCTGGCATGGCCCAGGAGCTGGGCCCAGCCGGAGCCACAACTCCCTGTCAGCCCTCCTGGCTGCACTCTCCCTCTGAACTCTCTCACCCTGCCTCAGCCCCAGGTTTATACAGGGGAAGTTCTTCCCCTCCCAGGACTGGGCAGGAGGTGTGGCATGCACAGGATCCCTGACCAAGAGACCTCCCACCTGCTCTCAGACATAACATTGCTTGTTACTGTGGAAACCAGACCCCTGGGGTGCCACACTCAGTCTTGTCAAAATTTTGGAAATTGTTCTTGAATTCAGTGAGATATTGATTAAAATCTTACTTTTCAAAGGGAGTGTACATATACTGTATATGCTCAGCACTGAATGTACAGTATATATGCTTATTGTGTGCATATTTTATATATGCTTGTGCATGTATGTACTATGTAACAGGTAGCCCAAAATTCACTGGACCATTTTAAAATATGACTTTTTTACTATTAAATTTTTCTATTTTTTTCACATTATTTATATGTAATCCTTGGAAAATAGTTATGGAGAAATTCACAACACAGCAATGAGTAAAAATATCAACTTTATCTACAAAATCAACAATCAATTGTGCTTACATTCAGCATTTTCAACATCAAACCGAAGGTGATCCCAGCAGCTGGGCATATCCTGAAGCTCAATGCAGACTATTCAACGGATGCTGAATTTATTCCTGTATAAAATAATGGTAGTGCTGTAATTGAAGCCAGCAGATTATCAGGCACTATTAGTGTATATTTCCCAGATCCAAGATTTTGCAAGCCAAGAAGATAATTTCATTAACAATCTCTTTTTTGGGTGACCCACTTTCATCTAAACGAGTTTGCCAATAAACAAAATATTTGATTATGGGGGAGAGAAAACCATAATACTCTTTCAGCGTGAGTTGCAAAAAAGTAACGGTTTGGTGCAGTGTAAGTGGAGAAAGAGTTCTTATTTATTTCTTTGAGGATGAGGCATAAAACGCTCGTAAGGCAAATTTTTGGACGGTGGATAATTTTGCAAAATTCTGAATTCAATAGGCCTTCACGCTCACCTGACCTTATGGACATAATCTACAAAACTAATTAAAAATAATTTACAAGTAGTATACACTGTGTGCAGAATTATTAGGCAAGTTGTATTTTAGAGGATTATTTTTATTATTGATCAACAACTATGTTCTCAATCAACCCAAAAGACTCATAAATATCCAAGCGTAATATTTTTGGAAGTTGGAGTGTTTTTTTTTTAGATTTGGCTATCTTAGGAGGATATCTGTTTGTGCAGGTAACTATTACTGTGCAGAATTATTAGGCAACTTAATAAAAACCAAATATAATCCCATCTCACTTGTTTATTTTCACCATTTAAACCAATATCAGTGCACAAAATTTAGAAATAAACATTTCTGACATGCAAACACAAAAAACAAAAAATTAGTGATCAATATAGCCACCTTTCTTTATGACGACACTCAACAGCCTTCCATCCATAGATTCTGTCAGTTGCTTGATCTGTTTTCCATCAACATTGCGTGCAGCAGCCACCACAGCCTCCCAGACACTGTTCCGAGAGGTGTACTGTTTTCCCTCCCTGTAGATCTCACATTTTATGATGGACCACAGGTTCTCTATGGGGTTCAGATCAGGTGAACAGGGGGGCCATGTCATTATTTTTTCTTCTTTTAGACCTTTACTGGCCAGCCACGCTGTGGAGTAGTTGGATGCATGTGATGGAGCATTGTCCTGCATGAAAATCATGTTTTTCTTGAACGATACCGACTTCTTCCTGTACCACTGCTTGAAGAAGTTGTCTTCCAGAAACTGGCAGTAGGTCTGGGAGTTGAGCTTCACTCCATCCTCATCCCGAAAAGGTCCCACAAGTTCATCTTTGATGATACAAGCCCATACCAGTACCCCACCTCCAGCTTGCCGGCATCTGAGTCGGAGTGGAGCTCTCTGCCCTTTATTGATCCAGCCTCTGGCCCATCACGAGTCACTCTCATTTCATCAGTCCATAAAACCTTTGAAAAATCAGTCTTAAGATATTTCTTGGCCCATTTTTGACACTTTATCTCATGCTTCTTGTTCATAGGTGGTCGTTTTCAGCCTTCCTTACCTTGGCCATGTCCCTGAGTATCGCACACCTTGTGCTTTTTGATACTCCAGTAATGTTGCAGCTCTGATATATGGCAAAACTGGTGGAGAATGGCATCTTGGCAGCTTCACGCTTGATTTTCCTCAATTCATGGGCAGTTATTTTGCGCCTTTTTTGGCCAACACGCTTCTTGCGACCCTGTTGGCTATTTGCCATGAAACACTTGATTGTTCGGTGATCACTAGTGTTGAGCGAACATGCTCGACACTGCTTGGTACTCGCCCAAGCATCACGCTACTCGGGATGTTCGGCGAGCACCGAGCATTTCCGGGTTACTCGGGCGGGAGCTCGGGTCTCCTCCCTGCATGTTTGGCGCTCTTTACAGAGCCAATGAACATGCAGGGATTGCCAGCCAGTCACTGTAATGCTGCAGCCATTTTGGTTGTGGGCATTACAGTGATTGGCTGGCCGCACAGCGTCACCTCGAGTATTTAAAACCGGGCGCTGCCATCTTGGACACAGTCACTCCGGATTAGACAGTGCAGGGACAGCGCTGCTGATTTAGGGAGAGATATAAACTGCGAAATAGTTAGTGTAGGGTCTGTAAAGGCTGCCAGAACAAACAGTCCTTTTCAGGACTAATATCCATCCCAGATACCAGGCAGACAGGCTGTATAGGAGACACAGTGGTTATACCAGCAAACGCTGCATTACAGTCCTGTGTGCTCCTGTTGCTGAAATTGCTGGACTTAGCACCAGGTGTCGGGGGCCAGGAAAAATCCTTTTTTTTTCATCTAAATCCTCCTTTTTGTTCCTCCTTCACACTGTACAAATACCCATCTTATTAACCTTTCGGTGTGTCCCCCCCCCCCCCAAAAAAAAAATAGGGTGTCTCTGATTTTTCAGACACAAATATAACTGTTGAAAATAGTCTGGTGTAGGCTAGAGAAACAGAAGTGTTGTTTTGCACTTCCACGGTTCAAACCTCTGCATTATCCATTTTGGGTCATTTGTATCTAAAAAAAAAACTGTTTGAGTGTGTCGCTCACTGTTCAGCCGCAAATCTATATATTTAAAAAGTCTGGTATACCCCAGTAAACAATAACTGTGGTTTTGCCATCCCACGGTAAAAAATCTCTATTATTCAGGTTTTGGCATATTTTCCGTAAAGAAAAACAGTAGTGTCTCCTGACTGTTGTGACACAAAAATATATCTGTTGAAAATAGTCTTGTGTAGGCCCGACATCCCAGTGTGGTTTCGCAGTTCCACGGGTCAAATCGCTGTACTATCCAGTTTTGGGCCTTTGGTATCTAAAAAAATAGCAGTTTGAGTGTGTCGCTCACTGTTCAGCCGCAAATATCTCTATTTAAAAAAGTGTGGTATACCCCAGTAAACAATAACTGTGGTTTTGCCATCCCACGGTAAAAAATCTCTATTATTCATATTATTCAGCTTTTGGTAGTTTTTTCCGTAAAGAAAAACAGTAGTGTCTCCTGACTGTTGTGACACAAAAGTATATCTGTTGAAAATAGTCTTGTGTAGGCCCGACATCCCAGTGTGGTTTCGCAGTTCCACGGGTCAAATCGCTGTACTATCCAGTTTTGGGCCTTTGGTATCTAAAAAAAAAGCAGTTTGAGTGTGTCGCTCACTATTCAGCCGCAAATATCTCTATTTAAAAAAGTGTGGTATACCCCAGTAAACAATAACTGTGGTTTTGCCATCCCACGGTAAAAAATCTCTATTATTCAGCTTTTGGTATATTTTCCGTAAAGAAAAACAGTAGTGTCTCCTGACTGTTGTGGCACAAAAATATATCTGTTGAAAATAGTCTTGTGTAGGCCCGACATCCCAGTGTGGTTTCGCAGTTCCACGGGTCAAATCGCTGTACTATCCAGTTTTGGGCCTTTGGTATCTAAAAAAAGCAGTTTGAGTGTGTCGCTCACTGTTCAGCCGCAAATATCTCTATTTAAAAAAGTGTGGTATACCCCAGTAAACAATAACTGTGGTTTTGCCATCCCACGGTAAAAAATCTCTATTATTCAGCTTTTGGTAGTTTTTTCCGTAAAGAAAAACAGTAGTGTCTCCTGACTGTTGTGACAAAAAAATATATCTGTTGAAAATAGTCTTGTGTAGGCCCGACATCCCAGTGTGGTTTCGCAGTTTCATGGGTCAAATCACTGTACTATCCAGTTTTTGGCCTTTGGTATCTAAAAAAAAAAGCAGTTTGAGTGTGTCGCTCACTGTTCAGCCGCAAATATCTCTATTTAAAAAAGTGTGGTATACCCCAGTAAACAATACCTGTGGTTTTGCCATCCCACGGTAAAAAATCTCTATTATTCAGGTTTTGGTATATTTTCCGTAAAGAAAAACAGTAGTGTCTCCTGACTGTTGTGACACAAAAATATATCTGTTGAAAATAGTCTTGTGTAGGCCCGACATCCCAGTGTGGTTTCGCAGTTCCACGGGTCAAATCGCTGTACTATCCAGTTTTGGGCCTTTGGTATCTAAAAAAAAAGCAGTTTGAGTGTGTCGCTCACTGTTCAGCCGCAAATATCTCTATTTAAAAAAGTGTGGTATACCCCAGTAAACAATAACTGTGGTTTTGCCATCCCACGGTAAAAAATCTCTATTATTCAGCTTTTGGTATTTTTTTCCGTAAAGAAAAACAGTAGTGTCTCCTGACTGTTGTGACACAAAAATATATCTGTTGAAAATAGTCTTGTGTGGGCCCGACATCCCAGTGTGGTTTTGCAGTTCCACGGGTCAAATCGCTGTACTATCCAGTTTTGGGCCTTTGGTATCTAAAAAAAAGCAGTTTGAGTGTGTCGCTCACTGTTCAGCCGCAAATATCTCTATTTAAAAAAGTGTGGTATACCCCAGTAAACAATAACTGTGGTTTTGCCATCCCACGGTAAAAAATCTCTATTATTCATATTATTCAGCTTTTGGTAGTTTTTTCCGTAAAGAAAAACAGTAGTGTCTCCTGACTGTTGTGACACAAAAGTATATCTGTTGAAAATAGTCTTGTGTAGGCCCGACATCCCAGTGTGGTTTCGCAGTTCCACGGGTCAAATCGCTGTACTATCCAGTTTTGGGCCTTTGGTATCTAAAAAAAAAGCAGTTTGAGTGTGTCGCTCACTGTTCAGCCGCAAATATCTCTATTTAAAAAAGTGTGGTATACCCCAGTAAACAATAACTGTGGTTTTGCCATCCCACGGTAAAAAATC
The DNA here is from genome assembly GCF_046119375.1 of Phyllobates terribilis. NCBI lineage: Eukaryota > Metazoa > Chordata > Amphibia > Anura > Dendrobatidae > Phyllobates > Phyllobates terribilis. Next base: position 161,136,421 of record NW_027362764.1, on the reverse strand, counting down.
TCTATTATTCAGCTTTTGGTATTTTTTTCCGTAAAGAAAAACAGTAGTGTCTCCTGACTGTTGTGACACAAAAATATATCTGTTGAAAATAGTCTTGTGTGGGCCCGACATCCCAGTGTGGTTTTGCAGTTCCACGGGTCAAATCGCTGTACTATCCAGTTTTGGGCCTTTGGTATCTAAAAAAAAGCAGTTTGAGTGTGTCGCTCACTGTTCAGCCGCAAATATCTCTATTTAAAAAACTGTGGTATACCCCAGTAAACAATAACTGTGGTTTTGCCATCCCACGGTAAAAAATCTCTATTATTCAGCTTTTGGTAGTTTTTTCCGTAAAGAAAAACAGTAGTGTCTCCTGACTGTTGTGACACAAAAATATATCTGTTGAAAATAGTCTTGTGTAGGCCCGACATCCCAGTGTGGTTTCGCAGTTCCACGGGTCAAATCGCTGTACTATCCAGTTTTGGGCCTTTGGTATCTAAAAAAAAAGCAGTTTGAGTGTGTCGCTCACTGTTCAGCCGCAAATATCTCTATTTAAAAAAGTGTGGTATACCCCAGTAAACAATAACTGTGGTTTTGCCATCCCACGGTAAAAAATCTCTATTATTCAGCTTTTGGTAGTTTTTTCCGTAAAGAAAAACAGTAGTGTCTCCTGAGTGTTGTGACACAAAAATATATCTGTTGAAAATAGTCTTGTGTAGGCCCGACATCCCAGTGTGGTTTCGCAGTTCCACGGGTCAAATCGCTGTACTATCCAGTTTTGGGCCTTAGGTATCTAAAAAAAAAGCAGTTTGAGTGTGTCGCTCACTGTTCAGACGCAAATATCTCTATTTAAAAAAGTGTGGTATACCTCAGTAAACAATAACTGTGGTTTTCCTCTTCCACGGTTCTAATCTACTCTTTGTTACCCTTTTTCCATTGATAGTGCAAGTGTAAGCTATTTTACTTCATTTACAATGGGCAAGGCGCGTGGCAAGGGACGTGGAAGTGGACGTTCTGGTGGTGGTTCGTGCAGCGGACGGGGCCGTGGCCAAGGTGAAAATGTGCCACAACCAACAGCCACATCTTCTCGCTCCCACTTCTTGACCGAATTACTAGGGAAGCACAGAACAACACCAGTATTGAGAACTGATCAGTGTGAACAGGTTATTAATTGGATAGCAGATAATACTTCCAGTTACCTGGGCACCACCACCTCCGGTCTGTCTTCTACACGGTCAACTCTTAGTAGCCGTGAGTCTCGACCGCATACTCCTCCTCACCCTGATGCTCCTTCCTCCCACTATGCCGAGCGTCGTCAGACAGCAAGTGATCCCACACTTGGACACTCTGAAGAGCTGTTCACTGGTCCATTTCCATATTTGGGCCCCTCGCCTGATACGCTTGAAGTAGTGGAAGAGGAGATCCCATGTTGCGATGCCCAAATATTTGAACAGCCACGGCCACAGGAAGTCGACGTTGGCAATTTGTCACAAGAGGTGGACGATGATGAGACACAATTGCCAGGAAGTGAGGAGGAGGATCGTGGTGCGCAAGTGAAAGAGGAGGAGGTGGTGGATGATCTAGTAACTGACCCAACGTGGAAGGAGGACATGCAGAGTGAGGCCAGCAGCACACAGGGGGAGGGAGGCAGAGTACCCCAACAGGCAGGAAGAAGCAGTGTGGTGGCCGCAGACAGAAGGCAGGCAACAGTTCCCCGTAACACCAACACGAGGGACGTTGCCAGTACAAGCGGTATGTCTTCCAGAGTCTGGAATTTTTTTAAAGACTCTGCTGATAACCCCAAGAAGGCCATATGTTCCACCTGCCATGCCAGCATCAGCAGGGGTGACGAAACTACCAGCCTGACCACCACCAGCATGATCAGGCGCATGGCAGCAAAGCACCCGACTTTGTGGGGCGAAACCCAGGGTCCACGACCAGTGTCAGCGGGTGTCACCACTGCTTCTTCCACTGTTGTGCGTGCAATAGAACCCCCTGTTGTGTGTGCAAGGCAATCCCCTGTCCATACTGCATGTAAAGATGCCCCCTCCTCTCAGTCTTCACTTGTTATGGCAGTTTCTCAAGAAACAGCATCAACGTCCACGTCCACGTCCCACCGCAGCGTTCAATTGTCCATATCCCAGACCTTTGAACGAAAGCGGAAATTCGCAGCTAACGCCCCACAGGCCACAGTCCTAAATTCGCACATTTCACGACTGCTTGCGTTGGAAATGCTGCCTTTTAGGATGGTGGAGACGGAATCCTTCCGCAATCTTATGGCGGTGGCCGTCCCTCGGTACTCGGTCCCCAGCCGACACTATTTTGCCCGGTGTGCCATCTCCGCACTACACAAGCACATGTCCCAAAGCATCTGACGTGCCCTCAACAACGCAGTTACTGGGAGAGTCCACCTGACAACGGACACGTGGACAAGTGCTTGTGGCCAGGGACGGTACATCTCTCTGACGACACACTGGGTAAACATAGTGGAAGCCGGTACCCAGTCGGACCTTGGGAAGGAACACATCCTCCCCACACCGAGGATTGCGGGCCCTATGTCAGTCAGAGTTGCCCCCACAGTGTACAGCTACTGCGCATCCTCCTCCTCCTCCTCATGTTCAGCCTCCATCTCAGATATCACCACATCAGTTACAAGCTGGAAGCAGTGCACTACTGCCTCCGCCAAGCGGCAACAGGCTGTGCTGAAACTCATAAGCTTAGGTGATAAACCTCACACTGCTTGTGAGTTGTGGACAGCTGTGAAAGAGCAGGCAGATCTGTGGCTGAGACCGCTGAACCTACATCCCGGCATGGTTGTGTGTGACAATGGCCGTAACCTGGTGGCGGCTCTGAGGCGAGGTGAGATCACACACATACCATGCCTGGCTCATGTGCTTAACCTCGTGGTTCAGCGGTTTCTTAAATCGTACCCCGAGTTGTCAGATCTGCTCGTGAAAGTACGTCGCCTGTCAGCTCATTTTCGCAAGTCGGCTACAGCTTCCGCCGCCCTTGCTGTTTTGCAGCAGCGTTTGAAGCTTCCGGCACACCGACTGGTGTGTGATGTCCCCACACGTTGGAACTCTACCCTCCACATGTTGCAAAGGATTTGTGAGCAGAAGAGAGCAGTTGTGGAGTACCAGCTGCAACAAGGCCGTCGATATTCAGGTCAGACTCCACACATAAGACCTCAGGAGTGGACCTGGATGTTTGACATATGTACCGTCCTGACAAACTTTGAGGAGGCCACCAAGATGGTGAGTGGCGATGACGCCATCATTAGTGTCAGCATCCCACTTGTCTGTCTTTTGCAACGCTCTCTGCAGAGAATTAAAGAGGAGGCATTGCAGCCAGAGTATGATGAGATGGATCAAGAAGCCGTAGCGGGCGATTACACACAGCCCAGCCTCATCTCATCCCAACATGCATTGGGGGACAATGAGGGAGAGGAGGAGGAGGAGGAGGAGGAGGAAGAACAGGAGCTGCTATCATGCGTTGTAGACGGTAGTACCTGTACAAGTGTCATACCGTCGGTTCAGCGTGGGTGGCCTGAGGACAGGGGGGAGGAGGAAGAGGAGGAGGAGGAGGAGAGCATGGTCAGTCGTCATCTTGGTGAGGACACGGAAATCTTGCACGTTACCAGTCTGGCACGCATGGCTGACTTTATGTTACGCTGCCTTAACCGTGACCCTCGCATTGTCAAAATGTTGGGTGACAGTCATTACTGGTTGGTGACACTTGTAGACCCCCGCTACAAGGAGAACTTTCACTCTCTTATTCCTGAGGTGGAGAGGTCTACAAAAATGGGGCAGTACCAGAAGGCCCTTGCTGCAGAACTCTTAAAAAAATTCCCATCTGACACGCTAGCGGCAGAGGTCACAGTTCGTTGCCCAACCAAGGCGTACAGGCAAGAGAGATGCAACTCCAATCCAGCAGAGGCAGGGGAACACTGTCAACATTCTGGGACAGTTTTCTGACACCCGCCCAGCTTACAGGCCCTGAGGCGCGGGGTACTCTCACAAGGAGTGGAAAGTTTCAAAAGATGGTGAGGGAGTACCTTACCGACCGTACCAGCGTCCTCCGTGATTCCTCTGTGCCTTTTAATTATTGGGTATCCAAGCTGGACACTTGGAATGAACTCGCTCTGTATGCCTTGGAGGTCCTGGCCTGCCCTGCCGCTAGCGTGTTATCGGAGCGTGTTTTTAGTGCCGCTGGGGGAATTATAACTGATAAGCGCACTCGCCTGTCAACTGACAATGCTGACAAGCTGACCCTTATCAAAATGAACAAGGGCTGGATTGGGCCAGACTTCTCATCACCACCAAATGACAGCAGAGTAACATAAAGTCAAATCCACTGTGTTATTTCGGAAGGTGTATTCACATGCACCGCTTCACACCCACACATGGGTATACGCTTCCTCGTTTCGGCTGTTTTATCTTCTTCTCCTTATCCTCAGCCTCCACCACCACTATACCACCAGGGTGCCAGCATTGCAAGTTCCTCCGTCCTTATTTTTGGCAGCTTTTGCTTGCAAGGCATAAGCAAATACTATGGGACACCCACTCCCCAATAATGGGACTTATGTTTGTAATATGCTGTACTGCATGGCTCTTGTAAGGGGCATTGCAAGTTGCTCCGTCCTAATTTTTGGCAGCTTTTGCTTGGAAAGCATAAGCAAATACTATGGGAGACCCACTCCCCAATAATGGGACTTATGTTTGTAATATGCTGTACTGCATGGCTCTTGTAAGGGGCATTGCAAGTTGCTCTGTCCTAATTTTTGGCAGCTTTTGCTTGCAAGGCATAAGCAAATACTATGCGACACCCACTCCCCAATAATGGGACATATGTTTGTAATATGCTGTACTGCATGGCTCTTGTAAGGGGCATTGCAAGTTGCTCCATCCTAATTTTTGGCAGCTTTTGCTTGCAAGGCATAAGCAAATACTATGGGACACCCACTCCCCAATAATGGGACTTACAGTGCCTACAAGTAGTATTCAACCCCCTGCAGATTAAGCTGGTTTGATAAGATGCAAATAAGTTAGAGCCTTCAAACTGCAAACGAGAGTAGGTTTTATGAACAGAAGCATAAATCTTACAAACCAAAAAGCTATGTTGCTCAGTTGAATTTTATTAAATTTTAAACATAAAAGTGTGGGTCAATTATTATACAACCCCTATGTTTAATATTTTGTGGAATAACCCTTGTTTGCAATTACAGCTAATAATCGTCTTTTATAAGACCTGATCAGGCCGGCACAGGTCTGTGGAGTTATCTTGGCCCACTCCTCCATGCAGATCTTCTCCAAGTTATCTAGGTTCTTTGGGTGTCTCATGTGGACTTTATTCTTGAGCTCCTTCCACAAGTTTTCAATTGGGTTAAGGTCAGGAGACTGACTAGGCCACTCCAACACCTTGACTTTTTCCCTCTTGAACCAGGCCTTGGTTTTCTTGGCTGTGTGCTTTGGGTCGTTGTCTTGTTGGAAGATGAAATTACGACCCATCTTAAGATCCTTTATGGAGGAGCGGAGGTTCTTGGCCAAAATCTTCAGGTAGGCCGTGCTATCCATCTTCCCATGGATGCGGACCAGATGGCCAGGCCCCTTGGCTGAGAAACAGTCCCACAGCATGATGCTGCCACCACCATGCTTGACTGTAGGGATGGTATTCTTGGGGTCGTATGCAGTGCCATCCAGTCTCCAAACGTCATGTGTGTGGTTGGCACCAAAGATCTCGATCTTGGTCTCATCAGACCATAGAACCTTGAACCAGTCTGTCTCAGAGTCCTCCAAGTGATCATGAGCAAACTGTAGACGAGCCTTGACATGACGCTTTGAAAGTAAAGGTACCATACAGGCTCGTCTGGAACGGAGACCATTGCGGTGGAGTACGTTACTTATGGTATTGACTGAAACCAATGTCCCCACTGCCATGAGATCTTCCCGGAGCTCCTTCCTTGTTGTCCTTGGGTTAGCCTTGACTCTTCGGACAAGCCTGGCCTCGGCACGGGAGGACACTTTCAAAGGCTGTCCAGGCCGTGGAAGGCTAACAGTAGTTCCATAAGCCTTCCACTTACGGATGATGCTCCCAACAGTGGAGACAGGTAGGCCCAACTCCTTGGAAAGGGTTTTGTACCCCTTGCCAGCCTTGTGACCCTCCACGATCTTGTCTCTGATGGCCTTGGAATGCTCCTTTGTCTTTCCCATGTTGACCATGTCTGAGTGCTGTTCACAAGTTTGGGGAGGGTCTTAAATAGTCAGAAAAGGCTGGCAAAAGAGATCTTTAATCCACACATGTGAAGCTCATTATTCTTAGTGCCTGAACTACTTCTTAATACTTTAGGGGGACCAAACAGAATTCTTGTGGTTTGAGGGGTTGAATAATAAATGACACTCTGAATTAACTTTTAACGTTTAAAAAAAAAAAAAAAAAAAATTTGCTGCAGTGCATTTCCCACTTCCAGGCTGATCTACAGTACAAATGTCACAATGCCAAGTTAATTCCGCATGTGTCAACCAGCTAACTCTGCAGGGGGTTGAATACTACTTGTAGGCACTGTATGTTTGTAATATGCTGTACTGCATGGCTCTTGTAAGGGGCATTGCAAGTTGCTCCGTCCTAATTTTTGGCAGCTTTTGCTTGCAAGGCATAAGCAAATACTATGGGACACCCACTCCCCAATAATGGGACTTATGTTTGTAATATGCTGTACTGCATGGCTCTTGTAAGGGGCATTGCAAGTTGCTCCGTCCTAATTTTTGGCAGCTTTTGCTTGCAAGGCATAAGCAAATACTATGGGACACCCACTCCCCAATAATGGGACTTATGTTTGTAATATGCTGAACTGCATGGTTCTTGTAAGGGGCATTGCAAGTTGCTCCGTCCTAATTTTTGGCAGCTTTTGCTTGGAAAGCATAAGCAAATACTATGGGAGACCCACTCCCCAATAATGGGACTTATGTTTGTAATATGCTGTACTGCATGGCTCTTGTAAGGGGCATTGCAAGTTGCTCCGTCCTAATTTTTGGCAGCTTTTGCTTGCAAGGCATAAGCAAATACTATGGGAGACCCACTCCCCAATAATGGGACTTATGTTTGTAATATGCTGTACTGCATGGCTCTTGTAAGGGCCATTGCAAGTTGCTCCGTCCTAATTTTTGGCAGCTTTTGCTTGCAAGGCATAAGCAAATACTATGGGAGACCCACTCCTCAATAATGGGACTTATGTTTGTAATATGCTGAACTGCATGGCTCTTGTAAGGGGCATTGCAAGTTGCTCCGTCCTAATTTTTGGCAGCTTTTGCTTGCAAGGCATAAGCAAATACTATGGGAGACCCACTCCCCAATAATGGGACTTATGTTTGTAATATGCTGTACTGCATGGCTCTTGTAAGGGGCATTGCAAGTTGCTCCGTCCTAATTTTTGGCAGCTTTTGCTTGCAAGGCATAAGCAAATACTATGGGAGACCCACTCCCCAATAATGGGACTTATGTTTGTAATATGCTGTACTGCATGACTCTTGTAAGGGGCATTGCAAGTTGCTCCGTCCTAATTTTTGGCAGCTTTTGCTTGCAAGGCATAAGCAAATACTATGGGACACCCACTCCCCAATAATGGGACTTATGTTTGTAATATGCTGTACTGCATGTGATGCGCCCCCTGGGCCGTGTGTACACGTGTGTGGGATACCCGATGCCGGGTCTCTGGGGTCTGTAGTCTCCGTGGCGGTGACCCGGTCCCGTGGCTCAGGCTGGTCAAACCAGTGGCAGTCTTTCTTAGGTTTTGAAGTTAATTGTCCGACTGCGCCACCTGTGGATTGCGGTCAGGGAGTACCACCGCTGCGTGGCAGACCGCTGAGGCTGGTGTTGTGTGCGGAGCAGAGAATGGGATAACTCCCCACGGGAGGAGTATAGCCTCAGGGCAGTGAGTGTGGATGATGGGGGTGATGGTGCACGAGCGCAGCAGGAACGACTCAGAGTCTTTGCAGTGCAGTTCAGGGTCTTTACTGATGATTATAAGGTAGACCCTCCCGGGAGTACTGGCTAGCATAAGAGGCCTGGTCAGTCTGTGAACAAGCAGGAGTTCCCCTGGCCAGGTGGAGTTGTAGTCCTCCCCGTCTGTCTGCACTCTTCCTGGCTACCTTGCTGTAAGCGGGTAGAAGTAGCCCACGTCCCTGAGTGTACCGTGTAGTGCTCACCCGTATTGCTGGTGACTTGGGGCCTTCTGTTAGCCTCCGCTCCACGACGGCGGTGCTGGTCCCTTGCTTGTGACTGAGCCTCTGGGCTTCTATGGCCAGAGGACCTGAAATCCCCTGCCGGCTGGTTTCTGCTGCTGGATATATAAGTCCTCACAGCCTCGGACTCCTGTGTCCGGTTCCTATTGTCTTCTGCCAGGGCGAGCTCTGCTCAGCTTCCAGCCCCTGGTCTTTAGCTCCTAGCTCCTACAGAGCTCCTTGCTGTTACTTTCCCTTGCTCTCACTCTGACTCTGACTGTTCTCTGTTCTCTGACTCACTCAACCCCGCCCCAGATCCAGTTTATAAGGGCAGAATTCTCCCCTCCCAGGACTGGGGCAGGAGGATGTTGCATGTTTAAGGGATCCTGACCAGGAAACCTCCCACTTGCTCTCCGACGTAATATCTCTATTACTGTGGTGACCAGACCCCTGGGGTGCCACACATGGCTCTTGTAAGGGGCATTGCAGTTCCTCATAATTTTTGGAAAGCCTTCCATTCACTGCTTAGGCCAACAGTGCACAGGAGACCCAGTTGCTATAAATGGAAAAAAAGGTTTAGTTAACGCCCTCTGACCTCCATGTCATTTCCAAAGGGCATTGGAGTGCCTCGAAATTTTTGGTAGGCATTGCACTCACTGTATGCCCTATAACTGTGTAGCCGAACTGCTCCTTTTGTTACAGAAACATATCCTACAAGACATATCTGGTTGACTGGCCTGATATTGATGTGAATGGTCCCTGTTCCTCCTGCTCTTTCTCCTTTGCCACTACCTCATCCATCATTTATCACCTGAAGCTTTGTTTTAACGGGAGTCATAGAACTTGGATAGTAGCAGGAAAACATCCAGCAATCCTCGGAGGAGGTAGGATATGCGCCAAAACGCTGACCACCTCAGGCCTAGCCGCTACTACATACATGCGCTTGCATTACAACAAAACAAAGCAGATGCTAACTTCTATCATCCTCATCATGCTCCTCACCTTGGCACTCTCAACTCCCCTGATGGAGAAGCCAGGGCCCACCGGAGGAGTCTGATAGTCCGGTGGGCTCGGCCAATTCTGCCCTAAAGCAGGCCAGGCTAAGAAAAGTGTGGGAAAGGTTACCGGGACAAATAGGGGTGGCTGGGGACCGAGTATGGACACCCGGCCACCCCCTGGAGGCTGGGGAGCAAGCGGGGACACCCGGCCACCAGGCGGCTGGGGACTGAGTATGGATACCAGGCCGCCGACACAGCCATGGCGTGGTGGCCAGATTCCGCCTCCACATGCCTAAAAGGCCCAATTTAAAGAGCAAGCAAGCAAGCAGTATGGTATTGCAGCCTGGGGGTGGGTGGGTGGCAGGCTGCATACTTGCGCTTGCATTGCAAGGAATGGGAGAGGTACAATTGAACACTGCCCTGGGACAAGGACTTGAGTCTGCAACGACAGGTGCAAGGTGGGAGGCATCTTCGCATGTACCATGAACAGGGGTTTGGCATGCACACGCTACAGCGGAATAGGCTCTCCTTCCCACTAAATTCACTGGGGAGGGCACAGGTAATGTTTTGGTATACGCGCTTAATCTTATGTATAAGGCACACCAGGACAAATAGGGGCGGCTGGGGACTGAGTATGGATACCTCGCTGCCGAAGCAGCCATGAGGTAGTGGCCAGCTTCGGCCTCCTCCAAACTAAAAGGCCCCATTTCAAGTGCAAGCTAGCAGTATGGAATTGCAGTCTGGGGGTGGGTGGGTGGCAGGCTGCACATTTACACTTGCACTAAAAGAAAGCATAGCAGATGCTAACTTCTGTCATCATCATCATGCTCCTCACCTTGGCACTCTCAACTCCATCGATGGAGAAGTCAGGGCCCACCGGAAGAGTCTGGTTCTCGGGTGGGCTCGTCCAATGCTGCCTAAAGCAGGCCGGGCTAAGAAAAGTGTGTGGGGGGATGTTCCAAGGAGAAATAGGGGCGGCTGGGGACCGTTTATGGACACCCGGCTGCCCCCAGGCAGCTGGGGACCGTGTGTGGACACCCGGCGGCGGGGCGGCTGGGGACCGAGTATGGACACCCGGCCGCCAGGCGGCTGGGGACTGAGTATGGATTCCAGGCCGCCAACACAGCCATGACGTGGTGGCCAGATTCCGCCTCCACATGCCTAAAATGCCCAATTTCAAGTTCAAGCAAGCAAGCAGTATGGTATTGCAGCCTGGGGGTGGGTGGGTGGCAGGCTGCATACTTGCACTTGTATTGCAAGGAATGGGGGAGGTACAATTGAACACTGCCCTGGGACTAGAACTTGCATGGGGATAGTTGCAAGTCTGCATCTTCTGATGCAGCAAGGATCACTTATGATTGGCACACTTTTAGACAGTGACCTGGGAGTCAGAGATGCTTCCAGGGGTCTTCCCCATGCTGTTCCCATGTCTTTTCAGCACTTTATGCATGTGTCACACAGCACATGGCCAGATAAGGTTGTATAATGTTAAAATGACATTTCCCGGTGAATGCATTTGTCATAGTTGAAAGCAATACAAAAGTGCAAAAACGCATAAAAAATGCTACTTGTGAACATAGCCGAAGGTGTGGAGGAGTATTTTTGTTTTTGGTCATTTATTTTAACTTATACACAAGTCTTTTCCCTGGAAAGGATGTTCCTTAACATATTTCACAGGAAAAAAGTTTCACTTTCGTTTTTGAACGTTTTATTGTGAGCCCGTAAAAGTGGCTTAATACCTCTGACCACGTTGTTGACAGCAGTGACCTGGGGGTCAGAAATGCTTCCTGGGGCGGTCCCCATGCTGTCCCCATGTCATTTGAGCACTGTCACTATCGTTTTGGGCACTTGTTAGGCTTTTAAAAGACTGCCGGGGGTGCCACCGCAAAAATGCTCGAGTCTCCCATAGACTAACATTGGGCTCGTTGCTCGGGTCGAGCACCCGAGTATCACGGTGAGCTCGGCCCGAGCTTTGAGCACCCGAGCATTTTAGTGCTCAAAAGTTTGGAAATTTCAAGACTGCTGCATCCCTCTGCAAGACATCTCACAATTTTGGACTTTTCAGAGCCCGTCAAATCTCTCTTCTGACCCATTTTGCCAAAGGAAAGGAAGTTGCCTAATAATTAAGCACACCTTATATAGGGTGTTGATGTAATTAGACAACACCCCTCCTCATTACAGAGACGCACATCACCAGATTTACTTAATTGGTAGTTGGCTCTCAAGCCTATGCAGCTTGGAGTAGGACAACATGTATAAAAAGTATCGAAATGATCAAAATACGCATTTGCCTAATAATTCTGCACGCGGTATATTTATTGTTTAAAAAAGAATAAATGTGAATTTTTAATACATAAAAGAATGATTCTACTTTTAAATAGTTTAGTGACTTTTGGGCCAACCTGTATATACGTAATGTGTTAATTCATGTGTAATGTATTAGCTTTTGTATATTTTATGTGTAATGCTGGCGTCTCTGCACTCTTCCTCCTTCCACCGGCAAAATCGCCGACTTACTCACCACGGCAGCCTCTGTCCCGCTCCTCCCCCTCTTGCTGCTGCCCGGACTCTGCGCATGGCTTGCACATCCCCGGGCACTGTGCTTAGGGCGCACCCTCTCTCCCTTTTAAAGGGCCAGCGCACATCGTCCTAAGGTGTCCCTGGCCAATGGCTGGGAGACACTTATTATTTAAGGCATCTCCACCTGGTGGGAGATGCCTGAGCAATGTTGTTAGTATGCTTCCTGCAGGCTTGCTAGTTGTCAGGTCCCCTGTTTGTTAGGACCTGCCAGTATCTGTTAGTGTCTGCCTGTATCTTCCTGCACCCACTTGTTCCTGCCATGTTCCTGCCTGCCTTGCTTGTGCCTTTTAGCCACACCAGCCTGTGTCCATTTGCATACCAGCCCAACCTGCCTGCACCTGCTGTGTTCATCTGTATATCAGCCGCACATGTTTACACCTGCCTGTGCACATCTGTATACCAGCTATGCCCGCCTGCACCTGCCTGTGCCCATCTGTATACCAGCCACCCCTGTCCACCTGTATTATAGCCATGCCCGTCTGCACCTGCCTGTGCCCATCTATATACCAGCCGCACCTGCTTGCACCTGCCGGTGCCCACCTGTATACCAGCCTTGCCCATCTGCACCTGCCTGTGCCCATCTGTATACCAGCTGAGCCTGCTTGCACCTGCCTGGGCCCATCTGTATACCAGCCTAACCTACCTGCACCTGCCTGTGCTCATCTATGTACTAACTGCACCTGTTTGCACCTTCCTGTGCCCATATGAATATCAGCCGTGCCTGCCTGTGCCCATCAGTATACCAGCCGTACCTGCTTGCAACTGCCTGTGCCCATCAGTATGTCAGTTGAACCTGCTTGCAATTGCGTGTACCCACCTATATGCCAGTCGTGCCCACCTGCAGCTGCCTGTGTCCATCTGTATAACAGCTGTACCTGACTGAGCCTGCATGTGCCCACCTAGTCACGCCTCTGCAGGCTCTCCTCTGACCACGGCACAGTGGTTCCACCACTCCCGTTACATTATGTATGTGGTAGGCCCTTGCAGAAGGGGTCCAAGACAAATGTCCTGCACAGGGGACCTTTACTGTCAGTGTCTGCTCCTTAAGTAGTATAAAGTTATTGTAATTTCTTCCAGAAAGTCAAAGTACAAACTCAACAGACTCAACAAAAACTGCCCCAGTAGTTTTCATAAATGGCCTACGAAGAAATAAGATGTATGGATTCAAATAATTCTGCAACGTGACAACATACTCATGTATGCAAGGACAATACCAGATATTCATTAAATAGTTTCAGGTTCTAAGCAATTTATTGAATAGCCCCAGTGATTTTCATAAATGGCCTACGAAGAAATAAGATGTATGGATTCAAATAATTCTGCAACGTGACAACATACTCATGTATGCAAGGACAATGCCAGATATTCATTAAATAGTTTCAGGTTCTAAGCAATTTATTGAATAGCGATGGCGCTGGATATGTGCAGTAAGAATATTACCTGTCAGTGATATAAATTATTCTGAAACATTAGACAGTCAGAGAAGAGTATATAATATTTACTAGAAAAAGCGGTGAAAGTAAAATGCTATTAAAAATATGCCACTTTCACCTTGTTTTATAAACCTTAATTTTTTTTACTGACATCTCCATGACTATTATCCAGGAATTTTTATTGCTGAACACCTGGTAATAAAATGATTATTCAGTAGAAGAAAACAATTAGATTTTCTGTGTGATTTTAGCCACCAACCTCAACTATATAAGAAGCACTGGTAATAAATGCAATAAAAGTGAATTGATTTGAAAAACAATTTCATTGACACCTTGTGTGAATTGCTATTTTAATTTCCCTTTCTTATAAAACGCTATAAAAGGAAATAAAACATATGGTTTACAAAATTAAGTGCATCTTAAAAATGTAAAATCAAAATACAAATAATCTTATACATACGGGAGCCATCATTTGTCTGCCGCCCTCCCTTATCCTCAGTTTGCCGTTGAATACATTTCTTTCCTCAATCTTCACAATCCTTAATGGCAAGGACATGTGGGTAATATAATAGACAACATACCCTGTGGTGATTCTACTTGAGCTGCTCAGTGGTCTAGGCACATAATAGTATTACAAAAAGGATATAAATAAATGAAACACAATGTATAAGCCATTTAGGAATTTCAGAGTCTATCAAAAAGGAGTGCACTTAATTAGATTTTCACGACAGAACATGTACCCATTATAGTCTATGGGGCTGTTGAGATGTTTTTTTTTTTTTTTGTGGACCGTGTGTCTGTGCAAAAATTATGGAGACATGTCCATTTTTCATCAGCGTCACTGATCAACAAGTCACAATACAAGTTTATTGGTCTGTGAAAATCACGGCCCAAAGAGGCATTCAAAGAAAAGAACACGGTCCCTACAGTCAAACATGGCGGAGGTTCCCTGATGTTTTGGGGTTGCTTTGCTGCCTCTGGCACTGGACTGCTTGACCGTGTGCATGGCATTATGAAGTCTGAAGACTACCAACAAATTTTGCAGCATAATGTAGGGCCCAGTGTGAGAAAGGTGGGTCTCCCTCAGGGGTCATGGGTCTTCAAGCAGGACAATGACCCAAAACACACTTCCAAAAGCACTATAAAATGGTTTGAGAGAAAGCACTGGAGACTTCTAAGGTGGCCAGCAATGAGTCCAGACCTGAATCCCATAGAACACTTGTGGAGAGATCTCAAAATGGCAGTTTGGAGAAGGCACCCTTCAAATATCAGGGACCTGGAGCAGTTTGCCAAAGAAGAATGGTCTACAATTCCAGCTGAGCATTGTAAGAAACTCATTGATGGTTACCGGAAGCGGTTGTTCGCAATGATTTTTGTTAAAGGTTGTGCAACCAAGTATTAGGCTGAGGGTGCCAATACTTTTGTCTGGCCCATTTTTGGAGTTTTGTTTGAAATGATCAATGATTTGATTTTTGCTTCATTCTCTTTTGTGTTTTTTCCTTGCAAGCAAATTAAATGAAGATAATAATACCAAAGAATTTGTGATTGCAATCATTTTCAGGAAGAAACTGAGTATTATCTGACAGAATTGCAGGGGTGCCAATACTTTTGGCCACCACTGCAAATAACAAAAAACAAGTACAATCATATTTGAACAATACAAGTCACCGACTGGTACAGGAGGAGAGAGGACCTCACAATCTACAAGGGGTGGGTGAGGATACAGTAGGTGAGGGTACAGCTGGTTGTGCAGCGGTATGGTGGAGCGAGGGTTACTGCAGGTTGTCGGCTTGTCGGAAGAGGTGGGTCTTCAGGTTCCTTTTGAAGGTTTCCACGGTAGACGAGAGTCTGATGTGTTGTGGTAGAAAGTTCCAGAGTAGGGGGGATGCACAGGAGAAATCTTGTATGCGATTGTGGGAAGAGCAGATAAGAGGGGAGTAGAGAAGGAGATCTTGTGAGGATCGGAGGTTGCGTGCAGGTAAGTACAGGGAGACTAGGTCACGTGACATTCTGTGGGGCTGTTCACATGTCAGATTTTTGCCTCAGGCCAAGTGGTCTGTGAAAAATCGCAGAGACATGTCTAATACTGATCTATAGTAAGTGTTGGACGGTTGGTCAGTGAAAAAATCTGACTGATATACAAGAGAAGGTGGGGAAAGTTTTTTTTCGTCGTCAGTGAAAAAACTGATGAAACTCTGATGAAATTATTCTGAAAATCTGTGATGAAACTCAGTCCATTTTTCTTGTACGACTAAAAAACTGACATCTGAATAAGGCCTTACTTTGATATCTATGTTCTCAAGTCTGTATTTTAGTATTAAAATAAAGGATTTATTATTAAAAAAAATTGGCGTGGGGTTCCCCTTAATTTTAGTCTCTAGCGGAGGTTAAGCAGACAGCTGGGGCAGATGTTTGAAGCCTGGGAAGGGGGTAATACCCACGGAGCTTCCCAGGCTACTAATATGAGCCCCCAGCTGAATACATAGCCTTTACTAGCTATTAAAATGGGGGACCCCCCCAAAAAAATGACGTGGGGTCCCCCCTAATTTAATAGCTAGCAAAGGCTAGGCAGACAGCTGGGGGCTGATATTAATAGCCCAGGAAGGGTGCCATGAATATTGGCCCCCTCCCAGGCTAGAAACACCAGCCGTCAGCCGCCCCAGAAATGGCGCATTCATAGGATGCGCCAATTCTGGCACTTAGCCTCGCTCTTCCACGCTGCCCTGGTGCGGTGGCAGGGGGTAATAGGGCTGGGGTTGATGTCAGCTTATAATGCCAGCTGACATCAAGCCCAGGTTAGTAATGGAGAGGCGTCTATAAGACACCCCCATTACTAACCCCATAGTCAAAGTTAAAAGAAAACACAAACACCCAGAATAAAGTCCTTTAATTGAAATAAAGACACAATCCTTTATTGTTCTAAATTAAACCATACTTACCATCACGCCCATTCCAGCTGAAGCCAACGATCTCCTGCAATAAAAGAAAAATAATAAAGCAACATCATCCTTACCTTTCCATGGTTCCCACGACAGCTTCAGCTCTGCTACATCGAGATGACAGGCTGGACCGCAGCAGAACGCTGCCATCCAGCCTGTCATCCCGCAGACACTGAGAAGCGCAGGCATGCTTGCGCTCCACATTGTCTCTCTGTGACGGCATAAAGATGAGACGAGTTCATGTCCAATGAACTCGGCGCACCTCATGCACGTCACTGACAGCGTGGGAAAATTCTCACGCTGAAGCGCTGAGTGCAGGAGAATTCTCCCACGCTGTCAGTGACGTGCATAAGGTGAGCTCATGTCCAATGAACTCAGCTCACCTCCTGCACGTCACTGACAGCGTGGGAGAATTCTCCTGCACTCAGCGCTTCAGCGTGAGAATTCTCCCACGCTGAAGCGCTGAGTGCAGGAGAATTTTCCCACGCTGTCAGTGACGTGCATGAGGTGAGCCGAGTTCATTGGACATTAACTCGGCTCATCTGGATGCCCTCACAGAGAGACACTGTGGAGCGCAAGCAAGCCTGCGCTTCTCAGTGTCTGCGGGATGACAGGCTGGATGGCAGCGTTCTGCTGCGGTCCAGCCTGTCATCTCGATGTAGCAGAGCTGAAGCTGTCATGGGAACCACGGAAAGGTAAGGATGATGTTGCTTTATTATTTTTCTTTTATTTCAGGAGATCGTTGGCTTCAGCTGGAATGGGTGTGATGGTAAGTATGGTTTAATTTAGAACAATAAAGAATTGTGTGTTTATTTCAATTAAAGGACTTTTTTCTGGGTGTTGTGTTTTTTTTAAATACTTTACTAGAAATTCATGGTGGTCATGTCTAATATTGGCGTGACCCCATGAATTTTGGGCTTAGGGCCAGCTGATAATGCCAAGCTGGCCCTAACCCCTTTATTACCCAGTGAGCCACCGCATCAGGGCCCTGGATGAGTTGGGTACAGCGCCAGAAGATGGCGCTTCTATGAACGCGCCATTTTCCGGGGTGGCTGCGGACTGCAATTTGCAGTGGGGGTGGCCCAGAAAGCTTGGGCCTCCCTGCGCTGCGGATTCCAGCCCCCAGCTGCATAGTTGTACCTGGCTGGACACAAAAACAGGGCGAAGCCCCACGTCAATTTTCTTTAAATTATTTCATGAAATAATTAAGAAAAAAAGGGCTTCCCTATATTGTTATGTCCGGCCAGGTACAAATAGGCAGCTGGTGGTTGGGGGCAGCCCGTTCCTGCCTGCTGCACCTGACTGGACACAAATATAGTGCGAAGCCCCACGTCAATTTTTTTTTAATTATTTCATGAATTTCCTGAAATAATTTAAAAAAATTGAAGTGGGGCTTCGCACTATATTTGTGTCCAGCCAGGTACAGCAGGCAGGAATGGGCTGCCACCAGCTGCCTATTTGTACCTGGCCGGACACAACAATATAGGGAAGGCCTTTTTTTCTTAATTATTTCATGAATTTCATGAAATAATTAAAAAAAATTGAAGTGGGGCTTCGCACTATATTTGTGTCCAGCCAGGTACAGCAGGCAGGAACGGGCTGCCCCCAACCACCAGCTGACTATTTGTACCTGGCCGGACACAACAATATAGGGAAGGCCTTTTTTTCTTAATTATTTCATGAATTTCATGAAATAATTAAAAAAAAAATACGTGGGGCTTCGCCCTATTTTTGTGTCCAGCCAGGTACAACTAGGCAGCTGGGGGCTGGAATCTGCAGCGCAGGGAGGCCCAAGCTTTCTGGGCCCCCCCCCGCTGCAAATTGCAGTCCGCAGCCACCCCGGAAAATGGCGCGTTCATAGAAGCGCCATCTTCTGGCGCTGTACCCAACTCATCCAGGGCCCTGGTGCGGTGGCTCACTGGGTAATAAAGGGGTTAGGGCCAGCTTGGCATTATCAGCTGGCCCCAAGCCCAAAATTCATGGGGTCACGCCAGTATTAGACATGACCGCCATGAATTTCTAGTAAAGTATTTAAAAAAAACACAACACCCAGAATAAAGTCCTTTAATTGAAATAAACACACAATTCTTTATTGTTCTAAATTAAACCATACTTACCATCACGCCCATTCCAGCTGAAGCCAACGATCTCCTGCAATAAAAGAAAAATAATAAACCAACCTCATCCTTACCTTTCCATGGTTCCCACGACAGCTTCAGCTCTGCTACATCGAGATGACAGGCTGGACCGCAGCAGAACGCTGCCATCCAGCCTGTCATGCCGCAGACACTGAGAAGAGCAG
Source organism: Phyllobates terribilis (assembly GCF_046119375.1). Taxonomy (NCBI): domain Eukaryota; kingdom Metazoa; phylum Chordata; class Amphibia; order Anura; family Dendrobatidae; genus Phyllobates; species Phyllobates terribilis. The sequence continues at coordinate 161,117,977 of NW_027362764.1, read as the reverse complement.
GCATGCTTGCGCTCCTCAGTGTCTCGCTGTGACGGCATCCAGATGAGCCGAGTTCATGTCCAATGAACTCAGCTCACCTCATGCACGTCACTGACAGCGTGGGAAAATTCTCACACTGAAGTGCTGAGTGCAGGAGAATTGTCCCACGCTGTCAGTGACGTGCATGAGGTGAGCTCATGTCCAATGAACTCAGCTCACCTCATGCACCTCACTGACAGCGTGGGAAAATTCTCCTGCACTCAGCGCTTCAGCGTGAGAATTATCCCACGCTGTAAGTGACGTGCATGAGGTGCGCCGAGTTCATTGGACATGACCTCGGCTCATCTTTATGCCGTCACAGCCAGACACTGCAGAGCGCAAGCAAGCCTGCGCTTCTCAGTGTCTGCGGGATGACAGGCTGGATGGCGGCGTTCTGCTGCGGTCCAGCCTGTCATCTCGATGTAGCAGAGCTGAAGCTGTCGTGGGAACCATGGAAAGGTAAGGATGAGGTTGCTTTATTATTTTATTTTTATTACAGGAGATCGTTGGCTTCAGCTGGAATGGGCGTGATGGTAAGTATGGTTTAATTTAGAACAATAAAGAATTGTGTCTTTATTTCAATTAAAGGACTTTATTCTGGGTGTTTGTGTTTTTTTTAACTTTGACTATGGGGTTAGTAATGGGGGTGTCTTATAGACGCCTCTCCATTACTAACCTGGGCTTGATGTCAGCTGGCATTATAAGCTGACATCAACCCCAGCCATATTACCCCCTGCCACCGCACCAGGGCAGCGTGGAAGAGCGAGGCTAAGTGCCAGAATTGGCGCATCCTATGAATGCGCCATTTCTGGGGCGGCTGACGGCTGGTGTTTCTAGCCTGGGAGGGGGCCAATATTCATGGCTCCCTTCCTGGGCTATTAATATCAGCCCCCAGCTGTCTGCCTAGCCTTTGCTAGCTATTAAATTAGGGGGGACCCCACGTCATTTTTTTTGGGGGTCCCCCATTTTAATAGCTAGTAAAGGCTATGTATTCAGCTGGGGGCTGATATTAGTAGCCTGGGAAGCTCCGTGGGTATTACCCCCTTCCCAGGCTTCAAACATCTGCCCCAGCTGTCTGCTTAACCTCCGCTAGAGCCTAAAATTAAGGGGAACCCCACGCCAATTTTTTTAATAATAAATCCTTTATTTTAATACTAAATGACAAGTACAGTAACCAACACTGTCACTGTACTTCATATATATGTGACTGACATGTTTCTATCTATCTAATCTATGTGTGAAGCTCTATTCTGTCTGTTATAAATTGTCGGGTACAGATGCTGAATTGCCGGCCGGCTTTCTTAAAGAGACGGTGCATGAAAACACTATTATTTTTTTTAATAAATCCTTTACACTAAAGGACAAGTACAGTAAGCAACACTGTCACTGTACTTCATATATATGTGACTGACATGTTTCTATCTATCTAATCTATGTGTGATTCTCTATTCCTTCTATTCTAAATTGTTGGGTACAGATGCTGAATTGCCGGCCGGCTTTTTTAAAGAGACGGTGCATGAAAACACTATTATTTTTTTTGATAAATCCTTTACACTAAATGACAAGTACAGTAATCAACACTGTCACTGTACTTCATATATATGTGACTGACATCTTTCTATCTATCTAATCTATGTGTGATTCTCTATTCCTTCTATTCTAAATTGTCGGGTACCGCTGCTGAATTGCCGGCCGGCTTTTTTAAAGAGACGGTGCATGAAAACACTATTATTTTTTTTGATAAATCCTTTATGCTAAATGACAAGTACAGTAAGCAGCACTTTCACTGTACTTCGTATATATGTGGCTGACATGTTTATATCTATCTAATCTATGTGTGAAGCTCTATTCTTTCGGTTCTAAATTGTCGGGTACCGGTGTATGCCGCTGCTGAATTGCCGGCTTTTCATGTTTCACTGTTGGCACTGTTCCCATCGATTTGGGCAATCACTGTAATGCCACAACCACCATGGCTGTGGCATTACAGTGAGTGGCAGACAATCCCTGCATGATTGGTGCTCTAAATAGCACCAGACATGCAGGACACGCTTTTGGTGCACGAACAGTTATCGAACATAACCTCGAACAGCCGAATTTTTTGCAAATCGTTCGGGTTCGTCGAACAACTCGAACACCGCCCAAAACAGCTCGAATTTGAGATTGGCGAACAGTTCTAGTCGAACACCGCTCATCTCTAATCTTGGGGTACACTAATACCATTCTACAATGGGTTTTATGGGGGGGGGTTATCCCTCTGAATAAAACACTGAACACCATTTTCCCTTTAAAGTATATTTACCTTTAATGAATGGGGTCAAATAACTCAAATGGTTAAAACAAGACAAAGAGAAGAAGAGCCTTGCCTGGTAATGAGATGTCACCCGAATGCCATCACCACCACTTCTGCGGTGGGCATGTCATGGTTGGTATGTCTCTTCATGAAGCCAAAGTTCCTCCTGCAAGGTTATCCCACTCACCACAAGGGCAAAGGTGTACCTCCCTACACTGAGCCCTACCCACCACCAAAAGAAACAAGGCCTTCTCAATTGCGTCTTGTAGTCCGGAAAGAAAAATGTCCATCCCTATGGCGTTTAGATGGATGTCAAACCATAACTACGCTATTAATGAATGCTGGAAAATGAAGTATATCTGACTGTAAGATTGAAATTAATTCAGCCAGTCGAACAGAGCAGAGGTGGTTGCCATCCTCGTGTATAACTAAAACTGTCGGATCCGGCCCATCATGAAAAGTCCTACTTTAGATAAATGACCTATCAGAAATACAGATGGTCGTTTGTGACCTATAAAAGAAAATTCATTGAGTTCAAGTTTGGGCGAATATGACGTTTGTACAACCAGACTTCTCACATCTCATGTGCTTTGCTTTTGCTGGAGACAAACCAACTGCATCGTCTACCATTGCTACTCCAGTGCAGAAAGAGTGGGTGCCAAATACCTTTGAGTCAAATACCCACGGCTGATCAGCAGTACTTAAAACTGCATTGAATTGCAATTTTGTAACTGGCGAACCATCCAGATTGTGACAAAAAGGAATTCAAGAACGTTGAACATTTATAAAATCCTGCACTGCATTGACCGGCCAACTTTTTGACTTAAAAGTATAAATAATCAGCCATGAGCTCCTGTCGTATATGTTGGTTTTAGACTCTGGAATTCACATCAGTATCAATTCCCGTAAAACCACTATGTCATCTGCCAAGAGATTGGCGAGTTGAGAACAAGAGACAGGAAAATAATAATAATAGGCAGAAGGCTCATTTAAACAAAGACATCTTGTGAGGAGATTCACATGCTTGCTTTAAAGCCAAGACTAAACATTGTATCATTCTGCTGTATTTCTTTTTTCCAAACCACTAATTATCAACTTTATAACAAAGTTGCATTGTGATGTCGGGCAAAGTAACATTCTGATGTCGGGCAAAACCCACAGATGTTGCATGAAGGTGACCCTGGACAGGCATTTGACCATATGGATGCGGACACCCCTTCTTTTAAAACTTTATCCAGCCACTTAAGTGTATTGGCCCGTCACACTTCTTCTGTTAATGACGCCTCTGTAATCATACCACTTGACCACTTTGCTCAGGTCTTACCATGGCTTGACCAAGTAGCTTTTGAAGTTAGAGTTCATTACTACAGACAGTTGGACCACACCAATACCTTTAGGAAGTCCAGGCAGGGCAAGACTTCTATCTCCACTTGAGGATGCAATTCCTTGAAATGATGCCACAGAAAGCGGGGAAAAAATTCTAAAAGCATGACATTTTTACATAACCTCTTTTACTTTCAAGTCTGTGGCCCTGGCTGTACTGACCAAAGACAAGCCAAGTGCTGCACCGTAACCCGTCGCTCCTGCAACATCTGTATACAGCTGCAAATCACTATTATCTAGTCCATGTTACACTAATACATGAGATACCATCAAAAGCCGCCTCCTAGCTAATGCCATCACTCATTGGCTCAGTATAGCTCTAGCATAGGAGTGTCCCTACACGGTCACCGGTGTTCTCAGGTTTTTCTGTAGTAGATACACTCCCTGATCCAGTACCCTTCTTAAAGAATCTGAGTGCAGAGCGAGCTCCTCCACAGTATGAACATTCATGCTTGAAGCGGCACAAAGCAAACAATCTACAATGTCCTTCATTGAATAGCCCACATGCAACAGGTCTCTTGTTAATTTTGGTTGTACTGCCACAGTGGCACTGAATAGAAAAGGTGTTTTTTAGTGTGATAACATTAATTGTATCCATATGTCTGTTGCCTTTGGAGCCCAACTAACCTCAGACGTCTCCAAGACGTCTCCTAAACTCATCATATTTCCACCACTCCATACCTTCATATAATTTATAAGCAGAATGTATAGTATCTAAGTATATCCATAATTCTGACGCAGTTTCGAATCCAATTCCCAAATGTTTTGACAACTTTTGTTTTTTTTACCACTTTCTCCCATTTTCTCTGTTTATCAACAGTAATATGAAACTAATGACCATATATCCATATATTCCTGCTTTTGAATCTTTTCTCTCAACTCACCGGGTAGATGTGTGCCTGATGGAGCAACACTACAAAAGTAAGCACCCCGAAGCATAGACCCTGAAGAAGGTATAGCCATCTCAGGCTGGGTGGTAGCTCCACCTTGGGAAGGAGAAGTTATTGAAATCTCTTCAAAAACGATTGAATTTACATAAGACATCACATTTTTGAAAAACGGTAAAACCTTCCCATTAACAACATAAGGGTTTTCATTAGAATTAGTTCATGCCCTAAGGAATGACCACTCACCCTCAGATAGAAGTAGTGATGTAGAGCCTGCACTAGTAAGGCCTTCTGCGACGACATACTCCTCCACCGTGGCTCTGCCTTCGGTGACCTCTGCTCTTGTGAGCCCCTGACAATATATCAGTAAAAGGGGCGCTTGGGATCACGTGGACCCTTCTGTCATTTAAGAAGTATACGGTAGTTTGTTTTGTGTTGTTAATGGTTTGTACCCCCACCCCTTTTTTTGTGTTCTAATAGTTAATGGTAGTTACCTGACAGGAGCAGCTGATGGCGAGTCACATGACTGGGAAGTTTTGAGCTACAGGTTTTTGATTGGTTGAGTGATTTAGGCGGGAAAAAGGCTTGATTATTCAAACTGAGTTCCAACTGTCACAGCTTCTGTCTGAGGAGATCGTTACAGAATCAGCTTCCCTCCACCCGCCCTTGAAGAAGATGCTATAACCATTGCAGTGTTAATTTGAAGGAGTCGCTCAGCTAACGCTGGGTGGACAGGATTTTAAAGGGTTTATAAATATATTGTTTGATGATTTATTAAATGGATTAATAATATTATTAATATGTGGTTTAATAATTTGGAATGTAACCCTGAATAAACACTGCGGCCTTTTAATCCAATCTCTGTTTATTGTGTGACTATTATCATTATTATATCTATTAGTGTATTTATTTATAGATTAATAGTGGGCAACTGTGATTCCCTGTCATCTTTGTGTCTCCTCTGTGATCTACTGCAATCAGATGATGATGCTGACAGCAAAGGAGATGATGAATGCGTACGGGGTCTAGACTCACACCATCAGCTACGACAACCACGGCCATGACGGGAATGTGTCCCTCTTGTCTCTTATGACCGGCAAAGGAAACAGAACTAAATACAGATCTGTATGGCGCTGTATCCTTTGAGCGCATACTGAAGTAGGTATTCAAATTTTATTGTTCATCACATGTGTTCTGTCTTTGAGTGTCAGGGATGATCTCCGTAAAAAATAAATCATCCACAGAACTTCCAGTGTCTCCTGTGCAGGAAGAGAATTACAATTTCTCATAGGGTGTGCTAGTGCAGTTTGGCCATTAGGTGGTGCTGGTGCTATTTGTGATGAACATCAAATGAAGTCTCTGACAGAGGAGCTCTGTGGTCGGGCACAGGAGAAGGAGGAGGTAGGAGAGGGTTAATATGAAATTGTGTGTAGTCCTGCAGCTCAGGCTCAGACTCAGACTGTGACTCATCTTTGCTGTTATATCTATGCTGTAAATCATTTCTTGTCATGAGAGGCAGAAGTCTTTGATGTTCCTGCCCCAGGGTGAAAAGTATGCTCAGCTACAGATCTTTTCAAAGGTCTTTTCTGTCCCTTCCTGCCTTAAGAAGGAGAAGGGCTGAGTCAATCAGGTGCCCTGCAAGTACCCTGCGGGCGTGCAGATAGGTGCTGAGTATCGGCGTCTCTGCCCCCTGACAGGCAGAGACGCCGTCCCTCTTACCGCCGCGCTCCCCGCCCGGCGTTCTCCAGCGCTCCTGCTTCTGCTGCTGCCGGCGCGCGCAGCTTCCCGGGCACTGTGCTTAGGGCGCGCGCGCGCTCCCTCTTAAAGGGGCCGTGCGGTCCGTCCTAAGGAGTCTCCGGCCAATGGCCAGAGGACCTCTCATATAAAAGGCACCTCCTCCAAAATGGAAGAAAAAGAAAGGGAAAAATCAGCTCACCCACCTAGAAGATCAACAGCACGGAGCCAGGAGTGCTACCAGACGAACAATGAGGAACCAGGAAGATCCAGCTGAACAAATCTTCTAAAATCCATATTTTATTGGGTCATGCAAAAAATATTTTAAAAGTCCACCTTGGAGAAGAACAGCAAATGCGTTTCGAACTAAAAGTTCTTAATCATTGCATAGCCAATGCTATTTTTTTTTTTTAGAAGATTTGTTCAGCTGGATCTTCCTGGTTCCTCCTCCAAAATGGAGGTGCCCGTGCAAGGTTGTAGCCTAACTACCAGTCCAGCCCGCCAGCCTGACTACAAGTCCAGTCCACCAGCCTGACTACAAGTCCAGTCCGCCAGCCTGACTACCAGTCCAGTCCGCCAGCCTGACTACCAGTCCAGTCCGCCAGCCTGGCTACCAGCCCTGTCCGCCAGCTTGTCTACTCTCCAGCCCGACTGTCTGTCTACAGTCCAGTCCGCCAGTCTGTCTATGGGCCCTGCCCGCCTGCTTACCTGGAAGCACCTGCCTGTTACCTGCTGTGCCTGCCAGCCCGCTTACCTGGAAGCACCTGCCTGTTACCTGCCATGCCTACCAGCCAGCCTACCTGGAGGCTCCTGCTTGTTACCTGCCGTGTCTGCCAGTCCGCCTACCCGGATCTCCCGTCAGCCTGCCTGCTGTGCTCATCTGCTGTACCGGTCAGTTCCTGCCTTCTGGCCCATGGGAGTCACCTGCTCTCATACAAGGTCTGGCCCAGAGTAGAACCTGGTCCCTCTGCTCGATCCTTCCCTGGTCACGGAGTCGATTGAGCCGCCGTACGACCTTGGTCAGTCAGAGTTGATACCTAATTACGCCCCTCTGGTCCCTCCTTGCGCTGTAGCACAGAGGTTCCACCACCCGGATCCGTAACAGTTTGCACGGGCCATGGAACCTGGGGGCCCCCAAGCTCCTTCGCTTGCTGACCCGTACCAGGAGGTTTCTCATCAGAGATCCCAACAGGAAACCATCCTGACCTACCTGCGGTCTGTCAACTCTCGCCTGGACACGCTGTCTGTCCCACCTGTGCCCGCCTCGAGTCGGGCGACACCGGCTCCGGCGGCGCCACGGCCTACCAATACCACGGCACCCAGCCTAGGACCCCGGCTTTCTGCGCCTCCTCGTTTTGTAGATGACCCCATCTTATGCACTTTGAACTTCTTGCACATCAGTTTCCCTCCGACCGGGCCAAGGTGGCGTTCATGTCTCACCTCACCGGGGAAGCATTGGCATGGCTAAACCCTCTATGGGAGAGAGGGGATCCCCTGGTGTCTGATCTTCCGGCTTTCCTTACTACTTTGCGGAGGGTCTTCGATGAGCCCGGACAAATGATTTCCACTGACTCCTCATTGCTCCGTCTCCCACAATGGAGTCTCACCGTGGGCCAGTATGCCATACAGTTCCGTACCCTCGCTTCTGAGCTTGCTTGGGGCAATGAGGCCCTGGTGTCCACCTTCTGGGAGGGTCTTTCCGGTTGGATTAAGGACGAGTTAGCCGGCCGGGACATTCCTACCACCCTGGATGACCTGGTGTCACTAGCTACCCGGATTGACATCCGTTTCCTAGAACGTGCTAAGGAGACTAACCGGGACAGAAGATTTCCTCATCTTGCTCCTGTTTTCCAGAAACTGCTTCCCAACCTGCAACTCCCCAGGCACGCTCGCCCGAACCTATGCAGATCGACCAGACCAAGATGGTCAAATCTCGCCAAGAGACACGCCGAGCTGACGGGAGCTGTTTCTACTGTGGTAGTAAGGAGCACCTGATCCGTTCCTGCCCGGCAAAGCCGGGAAACTCCAGTGTCTAGGACCGCTCGGAGAGGTCGTCCTAGGCAAAAGTAAATCCTCTCCGTTCTTGACTTTATCCATCTCTATTTCCTGTGTAGAGAACTTCTTTGAAACCGCACATCTGGATTCCGGAGCCGCTGGGAACCTCATATCCCAGTCCCTTGTAGAGAAGTATCAGATTCCTATCAAACCTCTGGCTGAACCATTGGCAGTCGCTTCCGTGGATGGAAGACTCCTTCCGGTGACCATCTTGCTCGTCACAGAGCCCGTAACCCTACAGGTGGGAATGCTGCACTCAGAGAGGATCTCCTTCCATGTGCTTTCCGGACTCTCTCACTCCCTTTTGCTTGGTCTACCCTGGCTACAGAGACATGAACCCGTTCTGAATTGGCAATCCGGTGAGGTGCTCTGTTGGGGGCAGGATTGCCACGAGACCTGCCTGGTCCCGGTTCGCCCGGTTCGACCTCCGTCTACTCCGGCTAATTTACCTGGTCTACCGGCACCTTACTGGTCCTATGCAGATGTCTTCGACAAAAAGGAAGCAGAGACACTGCCACCTCATAGGCCATATGATTGCCCTATCGACCTGGTACCCGGTGCCACTCCACCCCGTGGGCGTATTTACCCGTTGTCATTGGCCGAGACCCGGGCCATGTCGGAGTACATCGAAGAAAATCTGGCTAGGGGATTCATCCGGAAATCTATCTCCCCGGCTGGAGCCGGATTCTTCTTCGTAAAAAGAAAGACGGTTCACTACGCCCCTGTATCGATTATAGAGGACTCAACCAGATTACTGTCAAAAACAAATACCCCCTGCCGCTCATCTCAGAGCTGTTCGACCGCCTTAAAGGCGCGAAGATCTTCTCCAAGCTCTATCTTCGTGGGGCGTATAACTTGGTCCGGATCCGCCAAGGAGACGAGTGGAAGACGGCATTCAATACCCGGGACGGCCACTATGAATACCGTGTGATGCCCTTTGGTCTCTGTAATGCTCCAGCCGTCCTCCAAGAATTAGTTAACGACATCTTCCGTGACCTCTTATATTCTTGCGTGGTGGTGTACCTGGACGACATCTTGGTCTTCTCTCCGGATCTTCCCACACACCGGAGGGATGTTCGTCAGGTCCTGCTTAGGCTCAGGCAGAATCACCTATATGCAAAATTTGAGAAATGCCTCTGCGAGCAGACCTCTCTTCCGTTCTTGGGCTACATTATCTCTAAGACTGGTCTACAGATGGACCCCAAGAAGGTCTCTGCCGTTTTAAAGTGGCCCCGTCCGGAGGGGTTGAAGACGATTCAGCGATTCTTGGGCTTCGCCAACTATTACCGTCTCTTCATCCCACATTTTTCTTCCCGGACTGCTCCCATCTCTGCGCTCACCCGAAAGGGAACAAATCCTAAGGAATGGCCGTCCGAAGCGGAGGAGGCCTTCCTCTCCTTAAAGCAAGCCTTCTCTTCTGTCCCAGTGTTGCACCGTCTGGATAGCAACAAACAGTTCTTTCTGGAGGTTGATGCTTCCTCTTTCGGAGCCGGAGCGGTGCTAACCCAGAAATCTCCATCAGGGAGAATGGTAACCTGCGGCTTCTTCTCCAAGCTCTTCTCCTCGTCTGAGCGCAACTACTCCATAGGAGACCGAGAACTGCTAGCCATCAAATTGGCGCTGGAGGAGTGGCGTTACCTGCTCGAGGGGACTCTGCACCTGGTGGTCATCTATACTGACCACAAAAACCTGGCATATCTACAGAATGCCCAAAGACTCAATACGCGTCAGGCCCGTGGTCTTTGTTCTTCGCCCGCTTCAACTTTACCCTACATTACCGCCCGGTGGACAAGAACGTTAAAGCCGACGCCTTTTCCCGATACTTCCTGTCTTCCGATCAAGAGGAGGAGGCTATGCATATCAACGATCCCTCCAAAGTGATGAATGCGGCCCCCTTGGACCTGTCTCGTCTCCCACCCAGTAAGACGTTTGTAGCGGTTCCGGATCGTAAGAAAGTCCTTCACTGGGGTCATTCATCCAAACTTGCCGGCCATGCTGGCCAGATGAAGACCTTCCTGCTCATTACCCGGCATTACTGGTGGCTTACCCTGCGCCACGATGTGGTAGACTTCGTCATGGCCTGTTCGCCCTGTGCCCGCAACAAGGTTCCCAGACATCTTCCAGCCGGCCGTCTCCTGCCTCTTCCTGTACCTGCTGCCCCGTGGCAACACATTGCTATGGACTTTATTACTGATCTTCCTGTTTCTGCTGGTTGTACGGTCATTATTTTGGTCGCTGACCGCTTTTCTAAAATGGCCCACTTCATCCCTCTGCCTGGTCTCCCGTCTGCATCTGTGCTGGCTAAGGACTTCATCCATCACATCTTTCATCTCCACGGCCTACCCCTCCACATTGTGTCTGATTGGGGGGTCCAGTTCACTTCGCGATTCTGGAGAGCTACGTGTAAGCTGCTGGATGTCACCCTGGATTTCTCCTCTGTTTACCATCCGCAGTCCAATGGCCAAGTGGAATGTATCAACCAGATCCTTACCAGCTTCCTCCGGCACTTCGTCAACGCTCACCATACCGATTGGGTGGAGCTCCTACCATGGGCCGAGTTCTCCTATAACAACCATGAGAGCGAATCTTCTTCCAAGTCCCCGTTCTTTGTGGTCTACGGTCAACATCCCCGGATTCCGTTTCCCATTTCCGCTTCAGTGGAGAACCCTGCCGCGGAGTCTCTGGTCAGCGAATTTTCCACTATTTGGGAGGACACTAGATCCGCACTTCTTCAATCCTCCGAGCGGATGAAGAAACATGCTGATAAGAGATGTCTGGATCCGCCTCAATTCCGCCCGGGAGACAAGGTTTGGCTCTCCTTCAAACATGTTCGTCTCAAAATACCCTCCTATAAGTTGGGTCCACGGTTCATCGGTCCATTTGAAGTCCTCAAGCAAATCAACCCAGTAGCCTTCAAGTTAAAACTCCCGGCCACCTTACGGATTCCCAACTCCTTCCACATATCTCTCCTCAAACCAGTTGTGCTTAATTCTTTTTCCGACAATCCAGGTACCTCCCCAGCTCTGGTCTTCGCTGAGGACGTCTATGAGGTAGAGAACATTCTGGCCACCAAAAGGGTAAGAGGAAAAACTTTGTTTCTGGTGGATTGGAAGGGGTTTGGCCCAGAGGAAAGAACTTGGGAACCAAGGGAGAACATCCACGCCCCGCTTCTCCTTAAAAAATTTCTTTCAGGCCTAAAAAAGAGGGGGCGTAAAGGGGGGGGGGTAATGTAGTATCGGCATCTCTGCCCCCTGACAGGCAGATATGCCGTCCCTTTTACCGCTGCGCTCTCCGCCCGGCGTCCTCCTGCGCTCCTGCTTCTGCTGCTGCCGGCGCGCGCAGCTTCCCGGGCACTGTGCTTAGGGCGCGCGCTTCCACGCTCTTAAAGGGGCCGCGCGCACCGTCCTAAGGAGTCCCCGGCCAATGGCCGTAGGACCTCTCATTTAAAAGGCACTTCCTCCAAAATGGAGGTGCCCGTGCAAGGTTGTAGCTTTGTGTGTTAAACTCTGCTTCAGCCCTCAGGTCCCACTGCTAGCCTGACTACCAGTCCAGCCCGCCAGCCTGACTACAAGTCCAGTCCGCCAGCCTGACTACAAGTCCAGTCCGCCAGCCTGACTACAAATCCAGTCCGCCAGCCTGACTACAAGTCCAGTCCACCAGCCTGACTACAAGTCCAGTCCGCCAACCTGACTACCAGTCCAGTCCGCCAGGCTGACTACCAGTCCAGTCCGCCAGCCTGACTACCAGCCCTGTCCGCCAGCTTGTCTACTCTCCAGCCCGACAGTCTGTCTACAGTCCAGTCCGCCAGTCTGTCTATGGGCCCTGCCCGCCTGCTTACCTGGAAGCACCTGCCTGTTACCTGCCGTGCCTGCCAGCCCGCTTACCTGGAAGCACCTGCCTGTTACCTGCCGTGCCTACCAGCCAGCCTACCTGGAGACTCCTGCTTGTTACCTGCCGTGTCTGCCAGTTCGCCTACCCGGATCTCCCGTCAGCCTGCCTGCCGTGCTCATCTGCTGTACCGGTCAGTTCCTGCCTTCTGACCCGTGGGAGTCACCTGCTCTCATACAAGGTCTGGCCCAGAGTAGCACCTGGTCCCTCTGCTCAGTCCTTACCTGGTCACGGAGTCGATTGAGCCACCGTACGACCTTGGTCAGTCCGAGTTGATACCTAGTTCCCTAATACCTGGTCCCTCCTTGCACCGCAGCACAGAGGTTCCACCACCCGGATCCGTAACAACTCTCACCTGCATCTATGCCCAGCAAGGGTGTAAACCAGCTCTGCCCTCCTTGTTAACTTTATCTTTTAGTAGCACCAGAAGTGCTGCATTGTCAGCCATGATGCCGGTAACACAGGGGAGGGGATTTCTCTGTTCCTCATGATATGCTGTGTCTTAGCAGGTCATAAGTGGAAAAGAGTGGGTGCATCGTGTGCACTAAGATTTAAAGGAGTTGTCCATTACTTTTTATTATCCCCCCAGTGTATGCAGCTGGTGCCCATAAGGGTTTTTGTAATGACCTTATTCTGTCCTTCTTGCCTGTCAGTGGCGCTATCATTGGCCTCTCACAGGCATCATGTGACCCCCGGCTGCAGCCAGCGCTGAGATTCGCTGATGTCATGTCAACTTCCGGTTGCAGCCGGGGGTGACTTACTTCTACATTCCACGGTGGATTCTGGGTTGTGGGCATCACTCCCGCGCGTCACACCCAGCTTCCACCGCGTGCTCTGCCTCTCCCCATTCATTGAGAAAGCGCGCGGTGGATGCTGGGTGTGACACGCAGGGTAACTCCACCCACAACCCGGCAGCCATCGCGGGGACCGTGTCAATGATGTCACGCCTCACTTGACGTGACATCAGCGGGGGGTCACGTGATGCCTGTGAGCGGCCCGCGGTAGCTCTGCTCACAGGCAAAAAGGACAACTAAAGATAATTACAAAAACCCTTATGGGCACCGGTTGAATACATTGGGGGGATAGTAAAAAGTTGTGGACAACTTCTTTAAGGATCTTTGTAAACCCTCCCATCATGACAAGTCAAACCATTAACTTCCCATGAGGGGAGGAGGGGAGTGGTCGTTTAGGGTATGAGGGGATGGGTAGTAAGGGGAGAGGATATGTAGGGAGGAGGGGAGAGGAGAGAAGGGTAGGAGAGAGGAACAGATGCCATCAAGCCAAGCCCCATGCAGCTTAGGACAGCAGCTGTAGTTACAAACTGACATTATTTGGAGGTATGTAGAAAAGCAAGCACAAATGAAAGGAATGATGCAATGTTTTAAAAACAGGGTGAAGGACATGTATTGCAACATGTACACAGCAATTATATCCTTACTGAAGCCCCTTAATGTTCTCACTCACTACAATATCTCTTTTCTGACCCTATAAAGTATGATGCCCCCCAAATGCCCCAAACCACATAAAGTATGATATCCCCACAATAAATCCCCCTACACAATTTGACCCCACTAAATGCCTCACATGCAAAGTATGATGCCCCCACAGTGCAGCAACATATTATGATGCTGCCACACTGTTTTCACCACAGTATGATTTCCCCATAGTCACCCTCAACTCAGTATAATGCTTTTCCCAGCACAGTATAATACCACCACACCATGATGCCCCTAAAATCTCTCCCACACTATTATATCCTCACAGTTTCTCAACACACAGTAACATGCCATCCACTCTCTCAGCCTCCTTTCAGTGTGATGGCTCCCTCACAATATGATTGCCCCAAGAGCTCCACACATACAGTATGATAGCCCCTAAAGTCTCCCAAATATAGCATCATGACCCTTACTCCTACAGTCCTCTTTTCAGTATGATTTTTCCCACACAGTAGGATGGCCTCTACAGCCAACAGCTCAGTGTGATGGCTGCTACACAATATGATAGCCCACACAGCCCCCCCATGCATTGTGATTGTCCCTAAAGTCCCCACTCAGTATGAAGCACCTTCAGCCACTCAATATGATGACCCTCACACAATATGATGGTCCCCCACAGCCCACCACTCTGTATGAAGCACCTAAAGCCCCACTCAGTATGATGGCCCCACACACTATGATGGATGCCACAGCCCTCCTCACGGTATGATGCCCCTACAGCCCCCTACACAGCATGATGACCCCACAGACCTCATGCACAGTATCATGGCCTCCTCTCAGTGTGATTGTCCCTCAGCCCTCACTCAGTATGATGGCTCCCACAGTCACCTCACTCAGTATGATGACTCCCACAGCCCCCCACTCAGTATGATGCATCTACAGCCTCCAGTCAATATGATGATTTCTACAGCATGATGTCCGTATAGCACCCCTCACCGCATTACACACACAGTAGGATGTCCCCCATTCAGTATAGTGGCCCTCACACAACATGATGGCCCTCAAACCCCCACACAGTATGGTGGCTGCCACAGCCCTTCACTCATTATGATGGAGCTACAGCCCCCAGACGGTATGATGGCCTACACATCCCCCAAACAGTATGATGGCCAAGACAGCCTCCAATATACGGTATTATGGCTCCACTTAATATTATGCCCTCATTCAGTATAATGGCCATCACAGCCTCCCACACATTGTGATGACCCCACACAGACCTCACACATTATCATGGCCTCCTCTCAGTTTGATGGCCCCCAGCTCCACCATTCAGTATGATGGTCCCCACAGCCTGCCACACAGTATGATATCTCACAGCCTCCCACATTTGGTAGTATTGCTCCCACTTAATATGATGCCCCCACAATCAACCACTCAGTATGATGCAATTCCAGCATACGCCAAGAGAGTATGATGGCCCCCATATACCGCACACATTATGGTGGCCAATAGCCATCCACATACAGTATTATTGCTCCCACTTAATATGATGCCCCCACAGTTTCCCACTCAGTATGATGCAGATACAACCCATCTAGGCTGACACACATTATGATATCCCTGCAACCCCCACACAGCATGATAGACCATACAGTTCCTCACACTATGATGGCTCCTACAGGCCTGAGCACAGTATCATGACCCTCACAGCCTCCCCCCAGCATAGTATCGTGGGCCTCACAGCCCCCAAAAGTATGAAGGTACCCACAGCCCCCACAGTAAGATGGCCTTACAGCCCCACACAGAATGTGATGACTCCCACAGCCCATCACTTAGTATGGTACACCTACAGCCCCCACACAGTATAATAACCCCCACTCAGTATGATGGCCACAACACAGTATGGTGTCCCCCTTTTCCAACCTCAATACAGCATAAGGTCCCCCACACATCGTATATAGGTCCCCATAGCATGTCAAAAGGGTTGTCATTAAAAAAATAAAACTTCTTACCTAGTCCCGTTCCTCCGATGCACAGATCCCATCGCTTTACTGTTTGGACAGAGGCTCCGCACAGCAGGCACAATCTAGTGATGTCATTGCGCCTGTTGCGCCAAGAGTCAGATGCTTAAGTTGAATTTTGCAGCAGGGAGCCAAGTTCTGAAGATATCGTTCAAATTGTGATGACAGGCGGGGAAGGAGGCAGCAGTACCATTAGGCACAGGGCACCCCTTACTCATGGGCCTCATTGTAGCTGCAGTCTGCAGCAGTGGGTGGTACGCTCCTGCTTCCAGTATATTTATCTCCAAACTGATATCAGTGATTATTCACAGATCTCTTTTCCATTCTTTTCTATAAGCAAAAGTGATTTCTGCACATATGTAATTCTAAGAGATCTAAATAGCTGTGATAAAAGTTATCTAATTGTGATCCTAGTTTTTATTTCCCTTCAAAGTATTCAATATATCCACCAAATTTGATTCCTGAATAGTGTTGAGCGAGCACTAAAATGCTCGGGTGCTCAAAGCTCACCGTGATACTCGGGTGCTCGACCCGAGCAACGAGCCCAATGTTAGTCTATGGGAGACCCGAGCATTTTTGCGGCGGCACCCCCGGCAATCTGTAGAAAGTAGAGATGAGCGGTGTTCGACTCGAACTGTTCGCCAATCTTAAATTCGAGCTGTTTTGGGTGGTGTTCGAGCTGTTCGACGAACCCGAACGATTTGCAAAAAATCCGGCAGTTCGAGGTTATGTTCGATAACTGTTCGTGCACCAAAATCGTAACTGGATTTTTTCACAGTAATACTGTTAATCAATGTTAATAGACAGTTTCCGTGTAGAGTGGGCAGGGGGAGGGGCAGGGGATGGATCTCTGCAGAAATAATGCCGATCTCCATTTTTTTTTTCTTTCCCGCATTTACAGTGGGGAGGTGCAGTCTGTCAGCCTATCAGCAGCGCACACATGCAGCGAAGTGCTTTTTTTTCACACAAACAAGGGCATGTGTCATTGGCTGTGTATGTCACATGTCCTTGCTCTATAAGACCCAGCCATTTTCTCTGTCGCCCCCATTTTCTCACTGCTGCAGCTGAGTGTTAGACGGCACCGCTGCTGCTGTGGGCACTATACTTTGTAACTGTGTGAATTGCAAGCAAATTTGATCTTAAATAGACCGATAGGTTTAGGGAGTAGGGATTAGTTGTAATTGCAGCCCTTTTGAGGGCTAGGTTACAGCAGTTCCTAACACCTGGCCAAGTAAAACCTTTTGGGCATAGTAGCTGTCAGGACTGCAAATATTTTTAATTACATTTTGGCCCTTTTTGCCCTCTTTCAAGATGGTGTCTTTTGTCTCATGTGCCCCTTGTCTTCCTGCTTTATAACTCCACCCCAGCCTCTAATCAGTGCTAGAGTATTCTGCCTGTGATCTGCTCCAGGTGTTTTCCTAGTTTCCTGCTCTGCCTTGCAGACTTGTTTGGATCTTCTGTTACCTGCTCTCAGAGACTCTGTTGCATTCAGTTGTTACCAGTATTCCTCCTTCTCCTGGCTGCTCCTGCTGTTACCTCTGAGCCTCAGTCTTCACCTGCATTCTGCTAACATGTAAGCTGGTTTCTGCTCTGACTCACCTGCTTTAGATAGCTGCAGAGCACGGGACTGTGCTGCACTATCAGGGACTTCCTACCCAGGCCTTCCTGGATTATCTAAATAATGTATGGACTTCCTTGCATGGACTTGATAAGGACTTCCTTGTTTTCTAGCATCCTCTAGTGTGAATTGTGCTTTACAGATTGCTTTGCTGATTACATTTAGAGCACGAGACTGTGCTGCATTATCTGGGACTTCCTACCCAGGCCTCCCTGGATTATATAATATATATTGTTTGGACTTGATAAAGACTTCCTTGTTTTCTTGCATCCTCTAGTGTGAACAGTGTTTTACAAACTGCTCTGCTATTTGCATTTTCCCCTGAGTGTTTATGGACTTTGTATTTTCATCTGCACTTGTTTAAAACACCGTGTGTTTATAATATACACTTTGACACCTATAAGTTGTGTTCTGTTGTATCTTTGTTCCACGCAAAAAGACTCCTGTGGTATCCATTATAATTATTACAGGGTACTCTAGCCAAAAAATAAGGAGTCTGCTGGAACAATGTCTGCAGAGAGCAAATTAGAGCAGGTGTATTCCGTAATTAGATCTCTTCAGAAGGAGGTGGAAGGTCTGCAAAAGAAACTTGGAGGCATTGAATGTAATGAACAAGCATTTGGACAAACTTTAAAGGACTTAAATACCCGAATGGCGGCCCAGGAAAACAAACTTGCGGGCTTGGACTCCCAGTACGGACGGGCTTTCCAGGACATTAGTACTCAAATGGCGGCACAAGTGACTTTACCTTCTGGGATACCGCCACCAGCTAGCCCACCTAAGTTGCCTCCATTCAGATTTAATGGTGAACGTGACAAATTTCGTGGCTTTGTGAATCAGTGTATGCTATATTTTGATGTACATGCTGACCGTTTCCTTACTGATAGATCTAAGGTATTGTGTGTAATTATGCTGCTGACCTCACGAGCACTCGCCTGGGCGAATCCGATGATCGAGTCTCGTGACCCACGGCTAAATAATTTGGATGATTTCTTAGCCGCTATGGCATTAATGTTTGTTGACCCTAACCGCCGTGCTACCGCTGAGTCTGCTTTACTATCTTTACGCCAGGGTAAACGTTCTGTTATTGAATATGCTACTGAATTTAGGAGATTAGCGGTAGATACCAACTGGGACAGTTATTCACAATTACCTATTTTTAAAAGAGGTCTGTCTAGCATTGTAAAAGATGAATTGGCCCGCTCTGAGTCACCACAAGAGCTAGAAATGTTTATACAGCATTGTGTACGCATAGACATATGCCTTACTGAATGTAGGCAGGAGAAATTGGCTGTATTCAATCGTATGTCTAACTTTTCCCTTCCTCCCAAAGAGCCTGCAGGTAAAACATCTCGGGAGGTAGAAGAAGTGCCCATGCAAATTGATTCTGTGCAGAGGAGTGAGAGTAATGAGCGCCGGGAGCACCGCCTGCGAGAGAGGCTATGTTTCTACTGCGGCCAATCTGACCACTTTCTAATCAACTGTCCCAAGCGGCCTAACAAGGTGTTAGCTGCGGTAGGAGAGTATGATAACACTGATGATGAATCTGACATCTTTGAATGTAGCCTGCCATTAAATGCTGTATTCCATTTTCTCTCTATGACTACACCTCCCAAGGAGTTGAAGGAAAAGAACTTTCACTGTTCACTCCCTATTAAGATCCTGTGTTCAGGGCAGTGGATTTCCAGTGCAGCTATGATTGACTCTGGTGCAGGGGGCAACTTTATGGACATTGCATTTGCCCAAAAACATGGTATTGAGATACAGCGAAGAGCCTCTCCAATTACCATGGAAGCAGTGGATGGGTCACCTTTAATCTCCGGGCCTGTGGATCAGGAGACTGTACCTCTTAAGATTTTGTTGGAGAGTAATCATCAGGAGCAACTTTCTTTCTTGTTAATTTCTTCTCCTCATTTCCCTGTGATTTTAGGCATCCCTTGGTTGCGTTCTCAGAACCCGACTATCAACTGGGAGACCAAGGAGATTATTTTTCCGACTAGGAGCAACCCAGC
Source organism: Phyllobates terribilis (assembly GCF_046119375.1). Classification (NCBI taxonomy): domain Eukaryota; kingdom Metazoa; phylum Chordata; class Amphibia; order Anura; family Dendrobatidae; genus Phyllobates; species Phyllobates terribilis. The sequence goes on along the minus strand of NW_027362764.1, from coordinate 161,098,635 downwards.
GATAACTGAAGCTGTCCCTGAGTCCACGGATACAAAATCTACTGTACAGGTATTCACTTTACCTTCAGCGTATAAAGCATTCTCTAACATCTGTGACAAGAAGAAAGCAGATCAGCTTCCTCCACATAGGCATTATGACTGTCCTATTGAGCTGCTTCCTGGGGTGGCTATTCCTTTTAGCAACTTATATCCTTTAGCAGCACCTGAACTTCAAGCCTTGAAGGAGCATATTGATGAAAATCTGGCCAAAGGCTTTATACGTCCTTCTTCCTCACCAGCAGGGGCACCTATATGTTTTGTAAAAAAGAAGGATGGGACCCTAAGACCCTGTATTGACTATCGGGAACTCAATAAGGTAACCATACGGAATCGTTATCCTTTGCCTTTGATTCCAGAATTATTGGAAAGCGTCCGCCATGCCAAGGTGTTCTCTAAATTAGATCTTCGTGGGGCTTATAATTTGGTGCGTATTTGTTCCGGTGATGAATGGAAGACAGCATTCAGATGCCGGTATGGACACTTTGAATATCTGGTGATGCCCTTCGGGCTTTGTAACGCCCCTGCGACTTTTCAACATCTGGCTGATGACATTTTTAGAGATTTATTGGATCAGTTTGTGGTGATTTATTTGGACGATATTTTAATTTTTTCTGATTCTCTACAGGAACATGAACATGTCAAAACTGTTTTGAAACGTCTGAAAGAGAACCATCTGTAAATTAAGCCGGAGAAGTGTGAGTTCCATCGTTCTGAGATACAGTTTTTAGGTTATATCATCTCTCCTCAGGGGCTGAACATGGAATCTGGTAAGATTCAGGCAATCCTTGACTGGCCAGTACCCAGGAACGTTAAAGAGGTCCAACGTTTTATTGGTTTTGCAAATTTCTATAGACGTTTTATTAGAAATTTTTCTGACATTGTCAGTCCCATTACTTCCTTGACAAAGAAGGAAAAGCCCTTTAAGTGGTCATCACAGGCTCAAGAGGCTTTTGATCGACTTAAGGTTTGTTTCACCTCAGCACCGCTGTTGATCCACCCAGACCCAGCACTTCCTTTCATTGTGGAGGTGGACGCTTCTGATAATGCTTTAGGGGCCATTCTCTCCCAAAGAACTGGAGAGAAGACTCTGCTACACCCTTGTGCTTTCTTTTCCCGTAGACTTACTTCAGCTGAGAAAAACTATGATGTGGGAGACAAGGAACTGCTAGCTATTATTGTAGCTTTCAAAGAATGGAGGCATCATCTGCAAGGAGCCACACAACAGATCGTAGTGCTGACTGACCATCGCAATTTAGAGTTTCTCAGATCCGCTAGATGTCTTTCTCCTCGTCAGGCTCGTTGGAACCTATTTTTAAATCAATTTAATTTTGTTATTTCGTACCGTCCAGGTTCTCGTAATGGGAAGGCTGATGCTTTATCCTGAATCCATGCTGCGGATTCCATACCTGGAGCCCCGTCCAAGACCATTCTATCTGATGCCAACTTCATCGGAGTTATCCACGATCAGGACTTGTGGAAGGAATTCAAGGAGGCCTATGATGGTGATGTATTTCTGGCCAATCCACCTGTTGATATTAATCTTGTCCTTAAGGGTGGCATGTGGTTCAGGGATCGACGTATCTACGTCCCTGAAGCCGTTCGTCTGCAGATCCTCAAGTTGGTCCATGACTCCAAGGTGGCTGATCACAGGGGGGTACAGAAGACACAAGAGTTCCTAAGCCGATTTTTCTGGTGGCCGACTTGTCTGAAGGATACTAAGGACTATGTTCTCTCTTGCGAGGTATGTGCTCGTTATAAGACTCCTCGTATGTCACCTACGGGTCTTCTTCAACCATTACCTGCTCTATCCCGCCCATGGGGGTCTATCTCAATGGACTTCATTGTGGAGCTGCCTACATCAGGTGGCATGAATACGATCCTGGTGGTAGTGGATCGCCTGACTAAAGCTGCTCATTTTGTTCCTTGCCCCGGTCTTCCCTCAGCTAAGGATACAGTGAACTTGGTTATACAGAATGTTTTTCGGCTGCATGGGGTCCCGGATGAAATCATCTCTGACCGTGGAGTGCAGTTTACCTCAAGATTTTGGAAGGAGTTTTGCTCTGCACTCAATATTGATGTCTGTCTTTCTTCCGCTTATCACCCCCAGACGAGCGGTCAAACCAAGCGTACCAACCTGACCTTGGACAAATATCTTCGATGCTATGTCAGCCATCTTCAGGATGATTGGTTGGAGTTACTTCCATTAGCTGAATTCTCATATAACAATTCTCAGAGTGCCTCCACTAAGTTCACACCTTTCTTTGCCAATCTGGGTTACCATCCGAGTATCTTACCTAGGTCTCCGATGAATGCTCCGGTTCCAGCTGTAGAGGAGAGGCTGACTGCGATGAGGCAAAATCTGGAGGTTCTGAAGGAATCTTTGACCTCAGCTCAGGAACGTTACAAGAAATCGGCTGATAGATTTCGTAAACCGGCACCCATGTTCAAGGTAGGAGATTCCATGTGGTTATCCACTAAAAATCTGAAGTTGAACGTTCCTTCACAGAAACTTGGACAGAAATTCATCGGCCCTTTCAAGATCAACGGTATTGTGAGCTCTGTGGCCTGCCGTCTGAAGTTGCCTAGGACTATGAAGGTACACCCAGTTTTCCATGTTTCTTTACTAAAGTCTGTATCTCCTAATACCTTCCAGGGATGTGTTGTGCCACCTCCGCAGCCTGTGGTGATTGATGGGCAGGAACAATTTGTGGTGAAAGAGATTATTGATTCTAGGTTTCGCAGGAATCGGCTCCAATATCTGATAAGATGGCAAGGGTATCCCCCTGAAGAAGACTCTTGGGAACCTGTGGAAAACATCAATGCCCAACAGAAGATTTCCTGAGAAACCGGGTCCAGGATCGTCCTGAGGCCGCTTCTAAGGAGGGAGTAATGTCAGGACTGCAAATATTTTTAATTACATTTTGGCCCTTTTAGCCCTCTTTCAAGATGGTGTCTTTTGTCTCATGTGCCCCTTGTCTTCCTGCTTTATAACTCCACCCCAGCCTCTAATCAGTGCTAGAGTATTCTGCCTGTGATCTGCTCCAGGTGGTTTCCTAGTTTCCTGCTCTACCCTGCAGACTTGTTTGGATCTTCTGTTACCTGCTCTCAGAGACTCTGCTGCATTCAGTTGTTACCAGTATTCCTCCTTCTCCTGGCTGCTCCTGCTGTTACCTCTGAGCCTCAGTCTTCACCAGCATTCTGCTAACAAGTAAGCTGGTTTCTGCTCTGACTCACCTGCTTTAGATAGCTGCAGAGCACGGGACTGTGCTGCACTATCGGGGACTTCCTACCCAGGCCTTCCTGGATTATCTAAATATTGTATGGACTTCCTTGCATGGACTTGATAAGGACTTCCTTGTTTTCTAGCATGCTCTAGTGTGAATTGTGCTTTACAGATTGCTTTGCTGATTACATTTAGAGCATGAGACTGTGCTGCATTATCTGGGACTTCCTACCCAGGCCTCCCTGGATTATATAATATATATTGTTTGGACTTGATAAAAACTTCCTTGTTTTCTAGCATCCTCTAGTGTGAACAGTGTTTTACAAACTGCTCTGCTATTTGCATTTTCCCCTGAGTGTTTATGGACTTTGTATTTTCGTCTGCACTTGTTTAAAACACCATGTGTTTATAATATACACTTTGACACCTATAAGTTGTGTTCTGTTGTATCTTTGTTCCACGCAAAAAGACTCCTGTGGTATCCATTATAATTATTACAGTAGCAGTGTCTGTTACTCATTGGAGTAGCCCATCTGAACCAAGCTACACCACCTTTGTATTTAATAACAATTTTTTACTGCATCTAGCCAAGTAAAACCTTTTGGGCATGGTAGTAGTGTCTGTTACTCATTGTAGTAGCCCATCTGTACCAAGCTATACCACCTTTGTATTTAATAACAATTTTTTACTGCATCTAGCCCAGTAAATCCTTTTGGGCCTGTAGCAGTGTCTGTTACTCATTGTAGTAGCCCATCTGTACCAAGCTACACCACCTTTGTATTTAATAACAATTTTTTACTGCATCTAGCCAAGTAAAACCTTTTGGGCATAGTAGCAGTGTCTGTTACTCATTGTAGTAGCCCATCTGTACCAAGCTACACCACCTGTGTTTCTAATAAAATTGTTTTACTGCATCTAACCCAGCCAATCCTTTTGGGCTAGTACCACAGTTTGGCCACTCAGCTCTGCTCGGTTTCCATCCATTGTTTTTTGTGCAAACAACTACAGAGTTGTCAATTAGTTAACCACCAAAATGAGTGGCAAAAGGCCTGCTGCTGATGGAAAGGGGAATAGGCATGTTGGAAAGGGAAAAAAAGGTTGTGTCCGTGGGCTAGGTGTTAAAGCAACAGTAACATCTGCAGAAGGAAGACCATCTTCCAGCCAAACTAAGATGTCTACTTCTTTTTGTGGACAATGTGATACGACCCCTTTCTTACGGACATGCTTATCGCTACAAATTCCAGATGAGGCACAAAAACAGCAGGTGCTTCAACGGATATCAAGTGCTACTTCAAGTGGGCTCTCCTCCACCTCAACTTCAACATCACAAATACTCCAGCCCTCAGAGGTGTCACCCCAATCGCACTTGCTTCCTCACAGCTCCCAAGTCTCCAGCTGCCCGTCTGAGTATGGGGTAACACAGATGGTTGAGTTTGCAGAGCTGTTTACTCATACTAAAGCCTGGGAAATGGAGGTCTGCTCCAGAGCTACTGTTAATCCAGACGAGGAAATGATCTGCACTGATGCCCAGAATGTTTGAGTCGGATCCAGGACCAGATGAAGAAGGTTCTGAGCATAATGTAGACCCTCGTTCCCAAACTGTAACACCTGTTGGTGGAGACAATGATGAAGACGATGATGAGACTCAAATACCTGATTGGAGCGACAACTTGACTTTTCGGTCAGGGCAGGAAGAGGTTGGCTCTGAGGACGACGGGTGTGAGAACACACAGGGTGATGATGACGAGGTTGGAGATCCTACTTACTATCAACCCACAGTCAGCCAGTCGATGAGGTCAGCAGAGGAGGTGGAGGAGGATGCTATTGACGATGAGGTTAGGTTGCGCCTTCCTGGACAGAAATGGAGTACTGGAAGCACGTCAACTGCATCCTCAACCACAACTCTGCCTCTGACCACAAGTCATGGTGGCTCTTCAGGTCGCATGGGCTCTAAGCCTTGTATAGCCTGGGCATTTTTTCAGATCGATAAGGATGACCCAACTCGTGTTATCTGTAATATTTGTCACCAAAAGCTAAGTAGAGGCCAAAAAATCCATAGTTTGAGTACTTCATGCATGAACCGTCACATGGATATGAAGCATAAGTTGCAGTGGGAAGCTCACTGTGCTACAATGCGGCCTAGCGGGCCGGGCCAACCACCATCTGCCCCATCTTGTGCATCCGCGGCCTCTTCATCCTCTGTGACTGGGGGGACAGCAGTCACACATGTTTTTGGACGCAGACCTGCCACCTCTTTACCCACAACAGCCAGTGTGATTGGCAGGTCATCATTTCATTTGGAAGTGGAAACACCAGCTGGTGTTGAGTGCTCTCTGACATTGATAGCACCACCTTTGGATCAAGGCAACCTAACTTTAATGCCAGCATCTTCCTCACAGACCGGCAGTTTGCCGGGGACACCCTACTCAACCCCGTCTAAGCACAACAGCCAGCCCTCGGTCCCTCAGATGTGGACAAGTAAAAGACCATTTCCTCCTAGCCATGACAAAGCTAAGAGGTTGAATTTCACCATCTGCAAGCTGTTGGCTACAGAAATGCTGCCTTTCCGCCTGGTGGACACAGAGGATTTTCGAGACCTTATGTCCGTCGCAGTGCCCCAGTACCAGATGCCCAGTCAGCACTACTTCTCAAAGAAAGGTGTGCCTGCGCTACACCAGCATGTCGCACACAACATCACCGCTTCTTTGAGAAACTCTGTGTGTGACAGGGTGCATTTCATCACAGACACTTGGACGAGTAGGCATGGACAGGAGCGTTACGTGTTACTGACTGGGCACTGGGTAACTATGGTGACAGCAGGACAAGGGGCTGCTGTCCAAGTCTTGCCGTCCCCACGAGTTGTGCGTCAATCCTCTTTATCTGGAAGTTCCTCCACTGCTTCTGCCTCCTCAACCTCCTCTCGGTCCTCCACCTGCACCCAAAGCCTGTCTGGTAATGCCACAAGCTTTCTAACTGCGCAGAAGGAATCCTGCACACCTCCTTATTATGCTGGCAGCAGGGCTCAACGGCATCAGGCGGTGTTTACTTTGAAATGTCTGGGAAATGTGAGTCACACAGCTGAGGAGTTGTGGTCAGCTCTGGAGACCCAGTTTCATGAATGGTTGTCTCCACTGGACCTGTAATCAGGGAAGGCCATGTGCGACAATGCTGCAAACCTGGGTGCGGCCCTTCGCCGGGGCAATGTCACACACGTGCCTTGTATGGCTCACATGTTGAACCTGGTTGTCCAGCAATTTTTAGCCCACTATCCCAGACTAGATGGCCTTCTGCAGAGGGCACGGTCGCTGTGTGCTCTATTCCGCCGTACGCATCCCGCAGCTCAACGACTTACATCTCTACAGAAGTCGTTGGGCCTGCCAGTTCACCGGCTAAAATGCGATGTGCCGACACGGTGTAATTCAACTCTGCACATGTTGCAGCGGCTGTGGCAGCACCGACAAGCCCTGGTGCAATACGTTCTGACGTATAGCCTGAGCCAATGAGATCCAGAGGTGGGGCAAATCACGCTGGAGGAGTGGTCTCAGATCAGGGACCTATGCACCCTTCTGCACAGTTTTGAAATGGCGACGAAGATGTTTAGTGCTGACGATGCCATTATCAGCATGACTATTCCGGTGATTTACATGCTGGAGCACACGTTAAACAGAATTCGGAGTCAGGTGGTGGGACAAGAGAAGGTGGAGGAAGTAGAGGAGGAGTCGTATGTGGAAGGGATAACATCTCCAAGGTCCAGACGGTCGGCAGCACCAAGGCGGCAGGCATGGGAGGGTGGGGGAGAGGGATTAACCAGGGCGCATGGTAGCAGCCAAACTGTTGAGGAAGGTGCAGGAGCCGAGGAAGAAGTGGAGGACGAACTGGCGATGGGCATGGAAGACTCATCAAATGAGGGAGACCTTGATCACATTTCTGTTGTGTGAGGTTGGGGGGAGAGGGCAGAGGAAGGAAGCATGATTCTTACCTCGATACCAACACAACAAGGACTTGGTCCTCCTGGATGCGCAAGACACATGAGTGCCTTCTTGCTGCACTACCTGCAACATGACCCTCGGATTGTCAGAATTCGAAGTAATCCCGACTACTGCGTTGCCACACTCTTTGATCCCCGGTACAAAAGTAGCAGCAATTTTGTGGAATCGTTTCACCACTTTTTTAGACCATCCTTTGCAAGGCCACAGGAGACAAGAAGTCTGACACATAGTCAACGCCTAGAGAGGATGGTACAGGAGTATCTCCAAGTGAACATCGAAGCTATGACTGTGTCACTGGACCCTTGCTCATTTTGGGCTTCCAATCTGGAAAAATGGCCGGAGCTCGCCACTCACGCCTTGGAGATCTTGTCATGCCCTGCAGCCAGCATTTTCTCTGAACGTGTGTTCAGCGCTGCTGGTGGTGTGCTGACAGATAAGCGCACGCGGCTGTCCACTGAGAATGTAGACAGACTCACGTTCATAAAGATGAACAAATCATGGATCCGCAAGGACTTTTCTACCCCTGTGTCATGCTGGGGAGACTAAAAGCTTGAGAATTTGGTAAAATCACCTCACCAACTGTTTTAATCAACTCTGGGGCAATTGATGCCACTTAAGTGGTGTCTGTGCCACAATTTTTGGAAAAAATGGAGACTCTTTTTGGAGTCCCCTTGCTGTGTTTTACGTGACGTTGGCATCGTCAATTCCAGGTGGGTTGGGTCGCTCCCCCCCACCTTTTAACCGTAAGAAACTACATACACTATGGCTTGGGGTAACACAGATGGTTGAGTCTGAAGAGCTGTTTACTCAGAGGTCTGCTCCAAATCTTCAGTGTCTGTTAGTCAGCGTAGTAGCCCAGCTCTGAAGCAAGCTACACCGCCTGTGTATCTAATAAGAATTTTTAACTGCATTTAGCCTAGTCAATACTTTGGGCGTAGTAGCCCAGCTGTGAAGCAAGCTGCACCACCTGTGTATCTAATAAGAATTTTTAACTGCATTTAGCCCAGGCAATACTTTGGGCGTAGTAGCCCAGCTGCGAAGCAAGCTGCACCGCCTGTGTATCTAATAAGAATTTTTAACTGCATCTAGCCTAGGCAGACTGTGGGGACCCCCAACCAAACCCAGACGCTCAGCCCCCCTACCGCCCCCCTTTCCTTGACAATACAATTATGTAACTCTTACAACTGGGTGAGGAGCGGTCACAGCTTTATTAACTCTTTATACTCATTCCATTAGAAAGGCATTTTATTTCTAAAATAATTCAGCTTGCTGCAGCATGCCCTGTGTCTCCACACCGGCAAGTTGGCCAACAAGTGTAACTCTCCAACATGTCCTTTCTATTTCCAGGCCACGGAGGATGCTGCGTACTCGTATGCAGGACTCTGACCCCCATCCATCACTCTTAACGCTTGTTCCACTCCGTCCTGGAGTCCTGACAGGAATATGTCCAGTCCAATATCCATTAAGTGAACACTGTCGGGCCGTATAAGGCCTGCTTTATCTCCTTCCAGTTGTCGGTGTCGTATCACTACACCGCCTCTGTCTCTTCTAAATTTTGCCATCCGAATATTTATTACCCGCCTTGTCCGTTCGATGGCCGTGATGTCTCGCGCACCTTGCCATACCGCTATCGGCACAATCTCTGACCATACTATAGTTAGTTTTGTGAAAAATTCTCTGAAGCGCTCAGTGTCTAGTTTTGTTATTGCCATTAGTTATGCGCTCTTGTGATGACTTTGGTCGTTTCCCCCGGCCTGTATAACTAAGATGACCGGACCTCTTGCCTCTCTCCCTACCTTGATTACCTCCATTAGTACCTGTGGCCATTGCAGGCCTCTAATACCTCTCCAGTTGAAATATGTGTTATGAAACTTTAATTTCCTCCCGCCTGGGCGGACTTTCGCCCTTTTTTCTGCCCAATATATATACGAGTGGCCTATCACCCACACTGTTGGCTTAGCGTCACCTGTAAAAGAAACAAACCACGTTAGGATAACAAGTCCGGTCTTATGTATCTCGCCAAACACGTGGATCACCATCTCCCTATCCTCTGAACTTCCGTTTCTGACAGTCCTGCTCTTGCTGCTTCCATGGCCACGCCTATGCGGAATGAGTGTGTCCCGTAATCTTTGGGGTGGTTCCCTGCCGATGTTAGGCATTTATTAAAAATAGCTTGGAACTGGTATCTTGATAATGGCATTTCATCAATGTGTGATTGGAAGAAATTACTTTGTGATCTGATGGTTATATATGTTTTTACTATTGTTACCCGACTCAGTGTACCGTTTGTGAGTTGTAGAAGTACCCAAGTGCCCCTGCCCGGTGGAACCGTTTTCGATTTGCGTATGCGTAGACTTATTGCATTATTGGCTATGACTACGTCCTGGTGTAATAAGCCTCCACTGGTGGTAATTTTGGATTGAGGGACTAATTCGCTTATGCATAGCGCCCCGAAGAAGGTGATCGCAAATGCAGTAGACAGTAGTGTTGCTTCAAATTGTGAGTGTCATGTTAATGGTGTTAGGGATATGATGTGAGAAATCAGTTTTAGTGACACGGGACGGGACGTCTACACTCCTGACTTGGCTGACCCCTTTTCCACCCTTATATGGATTGTCTGATGATGAATCTCTTTGTCAAATCTCCCCAATTCAGTACTTGGAAGTGAAATGCTACTCCGGTCAGACACCGCTGCGCTGACGCCCCTGATATGCCCCTCATCATTAGCTGGTGGAGAAATTCTATGGTGACTTGTAATCTGGCTTGTTCACATTGGTCAACCCGTCTGCCTGCTACTAGTCGTGTCCACTCTTCCCATGCCTTACCGTATGCTTTCCACGTCGACGGGGAAACTGACGCTCTGATTAATGGCATCAACTATTTGCCACTAGATCCCATAGGGAGGGTGGGCAACTGTTGCCCGATGGGTGGGCGTTGGGGAGGAGCTCTGTGAAAATCTGCCAATTGAATTGTGATAAAGCGTAAGCAGCAGCGTTAGACCCCCTCAGCATCGTGGCAAGCGCGGACCCATACATTGTGTTTTAGGCACAGAATTGCTAGCCGGCGTAGTAGGCCTAGCACTGGGAGAGACAAAGATGCCATCTTATTAATGCAGTGCGCTAGGCTGGTGTTTTTTGTTATGAAGCGTATATTTTTGTTAGCCAGGTGCGCGCCCCATATTTCTATTGCTACCACTATTGTGAAGAGTTCCAGGAGTGTCTGTTTTTTTGTCAGCACTAGTTCTGCCCAATACGGAGACCATAAGCTTGTGCACCATTGGTTATTTAATATCACTGCATATCCGCCTGATTCTACCGCCCCGGTGAATAATCTTAGTTCAATGTTGGACTGTTCTGCTGACATAAATAACGTGTGACCGTTGAATGATTATAAGAAGGTTTTCCACACCTCTAAGTCCGCCCTTAGCTGCCTGCTGATTCTGATTCTATGACTCGGTTTTGATGCCCCTTTTGTTGCGGGCGATAAATGACGAGAAAAAACCCTTCCGACTGGCATCACCCGGGTCGCAAACACGAGGAGACCTTAATACTTGCATCTGCTGTAGTGTTACTTTCCATACTGCGCAAAAACCCTCGATCAGGTGTAATGTTTTGATATTTTTCCCATGGGAGGTGGAACAACCTTGCTGTGGTGTCGATTTCGATGCCTAAGAACGATAGTTTTGTTGTGGGGCCTATGGTTTTTGTTGGGCATAATGGGACTCCAAACCAACGGGAGATGTTTGTGAATTCGTTGAGTAAGGGGCAGCGAAAGGGGATGACCTATCGCCACGGCCCGCGGAGGGGCCACCACAGTCAGTGACTCCTTCCTTGTTTAGTATAGAGGCTACCAATACTTTGGGCGTAGTAGCCCAGCTGTGATGCAAGCTTCACCGCCTGTGTATCTAATAAGAATTTTTAACTGCATCTAGCCCAGGCAATACTTTGGGCGTAGTAGCCCAGCTGTGAAGCAAGCTGCACCGCCTGTGTATCTAATAACAATTTTTTACTGCATCTAACCCCAGCTGTGATGCAAGCTACACCGCCTGTGTATCTAATAAGAATTTTTAACTGCATCTAGCCCAGGCAATACTTTGGACGTAGTAGCCCAGCTGTGAAGCAAGCTGCACCGCCTGTGTATCTAATAACAATTTTTTACTGCATCTAGCCCAGCCAATCATTTGCTAGCATTGCTAGTAGCAGTGTCGCATGGGCTCTAAACCTTGCATAGCCTGGGCATTTTTTGAGATCGCTAAGGATGACCCAACTCATGTTATCTGTAACATTTCTCACCAAAAGCTAAGTAGAGGCCAAAAAAACAATAGTTTGAGTACTTTATGCTTGAACCGTCACATGCATATGAAGCATAAGTTGCAGTGCGAAGCTCACTGTGCTACAATGCGGCCTAGCGGGCCGGGCCAACCACCATCTGCCCCACCTGTGTCATCCTGGGGAGACTAAAAGCTTGAGGATTTTGGAAAATCACCTCACCAACCATTTTAAGCAACTCTGGGACAATTGATGCCACTTAAGTGGTGTCTGTGCCACAATTTTTTGAAAAAATGGAGACTCTTTTTGGAGTCCCCTTGCTGTGTTTTACATGACGTTGGCACCGTCAATTCCAGGTGGGTCTGGTCTCTCCCCTCCCTTTTAACCGTAAGAAACTACATACACTATGGCTTGGGGTAACACAGATGGTTGAATCTGAAGAGCTGTTTACTCATACTATAGCCTGGGAATCAGAGGTCTGCTTCAAAGCTTCAGTGTCTGCTAGTCAGCGGAGTAGCCCCCGCCTGTAGATCTAATTACAAATTTTTAACTGCATCTAGCCCAGGCAATACTTTGGGCCTAGAAGCAGTGTCTGCTAGTCAGCGGAGTATCCCAGCTGTTAAGCAAGCTACACCACCTGTGGTTTGGACACTTAATTTTTTCAAAGGAAATGCTTCGGGCCCCCGGGACACTCAGTGAAGAGCATCGGGGAGGCGCCCCAAGGCAAATGGGCTGGGACTGGTGGTAGCACACCTTGCGGTGGACCGCCAAGCTCGATCCTTATAAAAGCTTTTTAACTGCAGCAGCTTTAGTGGACGCTACTGGAGCTGGAATTACCGCGGCTGCTGGCATCAGACTTGCCCTCCAATAGATCCTTGTAAAAGGATTTAAAGTGTACTCATTCAAATTACAGAGCCAACTTAAATTACAGAGCTTAGATCTGCCTCCACCGTGTGGGGGCTCGACCCACCAGCGGACAGGCTCCAGTATTGGGAGAGGGGGGCTGGCCGTCAGGGTCCACCGCGGCTCTGGCACAAACCCGGCGACACGGAGGTCGCACGGGCAGGAACGGACTGGCCGTGTCGGCTTCGCACTCCAGCGTAGTCCCTCTGCCCGGTCGCGCCCGTAACCTCAAAGGGATGCGCAAACGGCTTTTCATCCCAGGGCTGTTCCCCGCCCAGCAGGAATGTGGGGGAGCTCACGTCGGCCTTCCACTGTACTCCCTTACCTCCCTCGCCCTCTTTCCTTCTTCCATTCTCCATCTAACCCCTCAGCTCTGTGGTGTCCGCTCTCCCTCCAGCTCTCTCCTTCTCACAGGTGGACTACCGTGTGTATTCACACTGTGGCGAATCTTTTGGGCCCAGGCATAAGAAGTTTTTGAGGTAATGGATAATATATGGCCCCTTAGAAACGTCCATTACAACCCATTCGAGGAAGCAACTAAACGCCTCAAATTGTGAGCAGGATCTGGACCAAACCATGGGCAAACAGCCATCTGTATAGTGTGCTCCTTCCCAGATGCAGCCCAATAGGTGGACACTATTCGGAGGCACAGGTAGTAAGTAACCGGAACGCCGCATCAATGTCTGTTTTGGCCATTAGGGTGACCCTTCCCAACTTCTTGATCCGCCTGATTGCCTTGTCCGCGTCGATGTTGTCGTTTACTGACCTGCCCCTTGGATATGACAAATGGTGGATTAGTCCGAATGTATTGGGTTCCGTTTTTGGCACAACTCACAACGGGGATACCACTACGTCTTGTAAGGAAAGTGTTCTGAATGGAACTGCCATTCTACCTAAAGATATTTATTTTTTTAATTTTCTTGGCACGACGTCTGGGTGTTGGTAGGCTGATTTTAGATTTTTACTCCAGCCTTTCTTGATTTAAGAAGGGCATGACATGCCTATATCTGTGTCTCCCCCTCCTTTTACTCCTCCACCTCTTTTCTTTTTGCATGACTATATGTACTTGTCACTTTTCCATGTGTTAATTATGTCTTCTGAGCAGTTTGTCAGCTTTTGGACACCTTTGAAGGTGTTTTCTATGTGTTTCTATGTGTTTTTGTTTACCTGCCATTGGTTTTAACGGTGTTCGACGGTGTTCGATGAGCAGTTCGACGAACAGTTCGACGAACACACCGGTGTTCGATGAACCGAACCGAACCCGAACACTACGGGGGTGGCTCAACTCTAGTAGAAAGCCTAAAAAGTGCCCAAAACGATAGTGACAGTGCTCAAATGACATAGGGACAGCACTTTTACGGGCTCATAATAAAACGTTCAAAAACGAAACTGAAACGGTTTTCCTGTGAAATATGTTAAGCAACCTCCTTTCCAGGGTAAAGACTTGTGTATAAGGTTAAAATAAATAACCAAAAACAAAAATACTCCTCCACACCTTGGGCTATGTTCACAAGTAGCATTTTTTATGCGTTTTTGCACTTTTGTATTGCTTTCAACCGTGACAAATGCATTCACCGGGAAATGTCATTTAAACATTTTGCAACCTTATCTGCCCATGTGCTGTGTGACACATGCATACAGTGCTGAAAAGACATGGGAACAGCAAGGGGAAGACCCGTGGAAGCATCTCTGACACCCAGGTCACTGCCTAAAAGTGTGCCCATCACAAGTGATCCTTGCCGCATCAGAATATGCAGACTTGCAACTATCCCCATGCAAGTCCTTGTCCCAGGGCAGTGTTCAATTGTACCTCCCCCATTCCTTGCAATGCAAGCGCAAGTATGCAGCTTGCCACCCACCCACCCCCAGGCTGAAATACTATGCTGCTTGCTTGCACTTGAAATTGGGCCTTTTAGGCATGTGGAGGCGGAATCTGGCCACCACGTCATTGCTGCGTCGGCGGCCTGGTATCCATACTCAGTCCCCAGCCGCCCGGCGGCCGGGTATCCACGCTTGGTCCCCAGCCTCCAGGGGGCGGCCGGGTGTCCATACTCGGTCCCCAGCTGACACTATTTGAAGACGTGGAGGTCAGAATGATTTAACAAGACGGTTTTGATACCCCTTGGAAGAGACGTGGAGGTCACAGTAGCTTAACAAGACGGTTTTAATGTCCCTTGGAAGAGTGGTGGAGGTTACAGTGGAATAAAAAGACAATATCAATGCCCGTGGAAGAGATGTGGAGGTCACAGTAGCTTAACAAGACGGTTTTAATGCCCCTTGGAAGAGTGGTGGAGGTCGCAGTGGAATTAAAAGACAATATGAATGCCCCTTGGAAGAGTGGTGGAGGTCGCAGTAGCGTAACAAGAATGTTTTAATTCCCCTTGGAAGAGTGGTGGAGGTTACAGTGGAATAAAAAGACAATATCAATGCCCTGTGGAAGAGACGTGGAGGTCACAGTAGCTTAACAAGACGGTTTTAATGCCTCTTGGAAGAGACGTGGAGGTCACAGTAGCTTAACAAGACAGTTTTAATGCCCCTTGGAAGAGACGTGGAGATCACAGTGGAATAAAAAGACAATATCAATGCCCCTTGGAAGAGTGGTGGAGGTGGCTGTAGCTTAAAAAGACGGTTTTAATGCCCCTTGGAAGAGTGGTGGAGGTCGCAGTAGCTTAACAAGACGGTTTTAATGCCCCTTGGAAGAGTGGTGGAGGTTGCAGTGGAATAAAAAGACAATATCAATGCCCCTTGGAAGAGTGGTGGAGGTCGCTGTAGCTTAACAAGACGGTTTTAATGCCCCTTGGAAGAGTGGTGGAGGTCACAGTAGCTTAACAAGATGGTTTTAATGCCCCTTGGAAGAGACGTGGAGGTCACAGTAGCTTAACAAGACAGTTTTAATGCCCCTTGGAAGAGACGTGGAGATCACAGTGGAATAAAAAGACAATATCAATGCCCCTTGGAAGAGTGGTGGAGGTCGCTGTAGCTTAACAAGATGGTTTTAATGCCCCTTGGAAGAGTGGTGGAGGTCGCAGTAGCTTAACAAGATGGTTTTAATGCCCCTTGGAAGAGTGGTGGAGGTTGCAGTGGAATAAAAAGACAATATCAATGCCCCTTGGAAGAGTGGTGGAGGTCGCAGTAGCTTAACAAGACGGTTTTAATGCCCCTTGGATGAGTGGTGGAGGTCGCAGTAGCTTAACAAGACGGTTTTAATGCCCCTTGGAAGAGACGTGGAAGTCACAGTAGCTTAACAAGACGGTTTTAATGCCCCTTGGAAGAGACGTGGAGGTCACAGTGGAATAAAAAGACAATATCAATGCCCCTTGGAAGAGTGGTGGAGGTCGCAGTAGCTTAACAAGATGGTTTTAATGCCCCTTGGAAGAGTGGTGGAGGTCGCAGTGGAGTAAAAAGACAATATCAATGCCCCTTGGAAGAGTGGTGGAGGTCGCTGTAGCTTAAAAAGACAGTTTTAATGCCCCTTGGAAGAGTGGTGGAGGTCGCAGTAGCTTAACAAGACGGTTTTAATGCCCCTTGGAAGAGTGGTGGAGGTTGCAGTGGAATAAAAAGACAATATCAATGCCCCTTGGAAGAGTGGTGGAGGTCGCTGTAGCTTAATAGGACGGTTTTAATGCCCCTTGGAAGAGTGGTGGAGGTCACAGTAGCTTAACAAGACGGTTTTAATGCCCCTTGGAAGAGACGTGGAGGTCACAGTAGCTTAACAAGACAGTTTTAATGCCCCTTGGAAGAGACGTGGAGATCACAGTGGAATAAAAAGACAATATCAATGCCCCTTGGAAGAGTGGTGGAGGTCGCTGTAGCTTAACAAGACGGTTTTAATGCCCCTTGGAAGAGTGGTGGAGGTCGCAGTAGCTTAACAAGACGGTTTTAATGCCCCTTGGAAAAGACGTGGAGGTCACAGTGGAATAAAAAGAAAATATCAATGCCCCTTGGAAGAGTGGTGGAGGTCGCAATAGCTTAACAAGACGGTTTTAATGCCTCTTGGAAGAGTGGTGGAGGTCGCAGTAGCTTAACAAGACGGTTTTAATGCCCCTTGGAAGAGTGGTGGAGGTTGCAGTGGAATAAAAAGACAATATCAATGCCCCTTGAAGAGTGGTGGAGGTCGCAGTAGCTTAACAAGACGGTTTTAATGCCCCTTGGAAAAGACGTGGAGGTCACAGTGGAATAAAAAGACAATATCAATGCCCCTTGGAAGAGTGGTGGAGGTCGCAATAGCTTAACAAGACGGTTTTAATGCCCCTTGGAAGAGTGGTGGAGGTCGCAGTAGCTTAACAAGACGGTTTTAATGCCCCTTGGAAGAGTGGTGGAGGTTGCAGTGGAATAAAAAGACAATATCAATGCCCCTTGAAGAGTGGTGGAGGTCGCAGTAGCTTAACAAGACGGTTTTAATGCCCCTTGGAAGAGTGGTGGAGGTCACAGTGGAATAAAAAGACAATATCAATGCCCCTTGGAAGAGTGGTGGAGGTCGCAGTAGCTTAACAAGACGGTTTTAATGCCCCTTGGAAGGGTGCTGGAGGTCGCAGTAGCTTAACAAGATGGTTTTAATGCCCCTTGGAAGAGTGGTGGAGGTCGCAGTGGAATAAAAAGACAATATCAATGCCCCTTGGAAGAGTGGTGGAGGTCGCAGTAGCTTAACAAGATGGTTTTAATGCCCCTTGTAAGAGTGGAGGAGGTCGCAGTAGCTTAACAAGACGGTTTTAATGCCCCTTGGAAGAGACGTGGAGGTCAGGGTAGCTTAACAAGATGGTTTTAATGCGCCTTGGAAGAGTGGTGGAGGTCACAGTGGAATAAAAAGACAATATCGATGCCTCTTGGAAGAGTGGTGGAGGTCGCAGTAGCTTAACAAGACGGTTTTAATGCCCCTTGGAAGAGCGGTGAGGTCGCAGTGGAATAAAAAGACAATATCAATGCCCCTTGGAAGAGACGTGGAGGTCACAGTAGCTTAGCAAGACTATTTTAATGCCACTTACAAGAGCCATGCAGTTCAGCATATTAAAACATTATTTCCATTATTGGGGAGTGGGTCTCCCATAGTCTTTGCCTATGCCTTCCAAGCAAAAGCTGCCAAAAATTAGGATGGAGGAACTTGCAAAGCTGGCAACACTGACCACGGTCACCCTGGTGGTATAGTGGTGGTGGAGGCTGAGGATAAGGAGAAGAAAAAAAACATCCGAAATGAGGAAGCGTATACCCATGTGTGGGTGTGAAGCGGTGCATGTGAATGCACCTCTCGAAACAACACAGTGGATTTGACTTTATGTTACTCTGCTGTCATTTGGTGGTGATGAGAAGTCTGGCCCAATCCAGCCCTTGTTCATTTTGATAAGGGTCAGCTTGTCAGCATTGTCAGTTGACAGGTGAGTGCGTTTATCAGTTATAATTCCCCCAGCGGCACTAAAAACACGCTCCGATAAAACGCTAGCGGCAGGGCAGGCCAGGACCTCCAAGGCGTACAGAGCGAGTTCATTCCAAGTGTCCAGCTTGGATACCCAATAATTAAAAGGCACAGAGGAATCACAGAGGATGCTGGTACGGTCGGCAAGGTACTCCCTCACCATCTTTTGAAACTTTCCACTCCTTGTGAGAGTACCCCACGCCTAAGGGCCTGTAAACTGGGTGGGTCTCAGAAAACTGTCCCAGAACGTTGACAGTGTTCCCCTGCCTCTGCTGCATTGGAGTTGCGTCTGTCTCGCCTGTACGCCTTGGTTGGTCAACGAACTGTGACCTCTGCCGCTAGCGTGTTCAGATGGGAATTTTTTTAACAGTTCTGCAGCAAGGGCCTTCTGGTACTGCCCCATTTTTGTAGACTTCTCCACCTCAGGAATAAGAGAGTGAAAGTTCTCTTTGTAGCAGGGGTCTAAAAGTGTCATCAACCAGTAATGACTGTCACCCAAAATTTTGACAACGCGAGGGTCACAGTTAAGGCAGCGTAACATAAAGTCAGCCATGCGTGCCAGACTGGTAACGGGCAAGACTTCCGTGTACTCACCAAGATGATGACTGACCATGCTCTCCACCTCCTCCTCCCTGTCCTCAGGCCACCCACGCTGAACCGACGGTATGACAGTTGTACAGGTACTACCGTCTACAGCGCATGATACCAGCTCCTGTTCTTCCTCCTCCTCCTCCTCTCCCTCATTGTCCCCCAATGCACGTTGGGATGAGATGAGGCTGGGCTGTGTGTAATCGCCCGCTATGGCTTCTTGATCCATTTCATCATACTCTGGCTGCAATGCCTCCTCTTTAATTCTCTGCAGAGAGCGTTGCAAAAGACAGACAAGTGGGATGCTGATGCTAATGATGGCGTCATCGCCACTCACCATCTTGGTGGACTCCTCAAAGGTTGTCAGGATGGTATATATGTCAGACATCCAGGTCCACTCCTGAGGTCTTATGTGTGGAGTCTGACCTGAATATCGACGGCCTTGTTGCAGCTGGTACTCCACAACTGCTCTCTTCTGCTCACAAATCCTTTGCAACATGTGGAGGATAGAGTTCCAACGTGTGGGGACATCACACACCAGTCGGTGTGCCGGAAGTTGCAAACGCTGCTGCAACACAGCAAGGGCGGCAGAAGCTGTAGCCGACTTCTGAAAATGAGCTGACAGGCGGCGTACTTTGACAAGCAGATCTGGCAACTCGAGGTGCGATTTAAGAAACCGCTGAACCACGAGGTTAAGCACATGAGCCTGGCATGGTACATGTGTGATCTCGCCTCGCCTCAGATCCGCCACCAGGTTACGGCCATTGTCCCACACGACCATGCCTGGATGTAGGTTAAGCGGTCTCAGCCACAGATCTGGCTCCTCTTTCACAGCTGTCCACAACTCACAAGCAGTGTGAGGTTTATCACCTAAGCTTATGAGTTTCAGCACAGCCTGTTGCCGCTTGGCTGAGGCAGTACTGCAGTGCTTCCAGCTTGTAACTGATGTGGTGATATCTGAGATGGAGGCTGAACACTGTGGGGGCAACTCTGACTGACATAGGGCCCGCAACCCTCAGTGTGGGGAGGATGTGTTCCGTCCCAAGATCCGACTGGGTCCCGGCTTCCACTATGTTTACCCATTGTGCCGTCAGGGAGATGTACCGTCCCTGGCCACAAGCACTTGTCCACGTGTCCGTTGTCAGGTGGACTCTCCCAGTAACTGCATTGTTGAGGGCACGGCAGATGTTTTGGGACACGTGCTTGTGTAGTGCAGGGATGGCACACCGGGCAAAATAGTGTCGGCTGGGGACCGAGTACCGAGTGACGGCCACCGCCATGAGGTTGAGGAAGGATTCCGTCTCTACCATCCTAAAAGGCAGCATTTCCAATGCAACCAGTCGTGTAATGTGCGAATTTAGGACTGTGGCCTGTGGGGCATTTGTGCGAATTTGCTCTTTTGTTCAAAGCTCTGGGATATGGACAATTGAACGCTGCGGTGGGACGTGGACGTTGATGCTGTTTCTTTAGAAACTGCCATAACAAGTGAAGACTGAGAGGAGGGGGCATCTTTGCATGCAGTATGGACAGGGGATAGCATTGCACGCACAACAGGGGGTTCTCTTACACGCACAACAGCGGAAGAAGCAGTGGTGACACCCACTGACACTCGTCGTGGACCCTGGGGTTCGCCCCACAAAGTCAGGTGATTTGCTGCCATGTGCCTGATCATGCTGGTGGTGGTCAGGCTGGTAATTTTGTCACCCCTGCTGATGCTGGCATGGCAGGTGGAACAAATGGCCTTTTTGGGGTTATCAGCAGAGTCTTTAAAAAGATTCCAGACTCTGGAAGACCTACCGGTTGTACTGGCAACGTCCCTCATGTTGGTCTTACGGGGAACGGTTGCCCGCCTTCTGTCTGCGGCCACCACTCTGCTTCTTCCTGCCTGTTGGGGTACTCTGCCTCCCACCCCCCGTGTGCTGCTGGCCTCGCTCTGTGTGTCCTCCTGCCACGTTAGGTCAGTTACTAGATCTTCCACCACCTCCTCCTCTTCCACTTCCGCACCACGGTCCTCCTCCTCACTTCGTGGCAATTGTGTCTCGTCATCGTCCACCTCTTGTGACAAATTGCCAGTGTCGCCTTCTTGTGGCCGTGGCTGTTCAAATATTTGGCCATCGCTACATGGGATCTCCTCTTCCACCACTTCAAGCGGAGCAGGCGAGGGGCACAAATATGGAAATGGACCAGTCAACAGCTCTTCAGAGTGTCCAACTGTGGGATCAGTTGCTGTCCGACGACACTCGGCATGGTGGGAGGAAGGAGCATCAGGGTGAGGAGGAGTATGCAGTCGAGACTCACGGCTACTAAGGCTTGACCGTGTGGAAGACAGACCGGAGGTGGTGGTGCCCAGGTGACTGAAAGTATTATCTGCTATCCAATTAATAACCTATTCACACTGATCAGTTCGCAATAGTGGTGCTGTTGTGTGCTTCCCTAGTAATTTGGTCAAGAACTGGGAGCGAGAAGATGTGGCTGTTGGTTGTGGCACATTTTCACCTTGGCCACAGCCCCATCCTCTGCACGCACCATCACCAGAACATCCAGTTCCACGTCCCTTGCCACGCGCGTTGCCCATTGTAAATGAAGTAAAATAGCTTACACTTGCACTATCAATGGCAAAAGGGTAATAAAAAGGAGATTTGAACAGTGGAAGAGGAAAACCACAGTTCTAGTTATCTGGCCTACACGAGACTCTTTTAAACAGATATATTTGTGTCTGAACAGTCAGCGAGACACTCAAAATGTTTTTTTTTTATGCAAAAAAGACAAAAAAGTGGATAATACAGAGATTTGAACAGTGGAACTGCAAAATCACAGTTATAATTTCCTGTTGTATACCAGACTTGTTAAAATAGATATATTTGTGTCTGAACAGTCAGCAACACACTCAAACTGTTTTTTTTTATGGAAAAAAGGCAAGCAGGTTGATAACACCCAGATTTGAACCGTGGAAGAGGAAAAACACAGTTCTAGTTCTCTGGCCTACACCAGACTCTTTTAAACAGATATATTGGTGTCTGAACAGTCAGCGAGACACTGAAAATGTTTTTTTATGCAAAAAAGACAAAAAAGTGGATAATACAGAGATTTCAACCGTGGAACTGCAAAACCACAGTTATAATTTCCTGGTGTATACCAGACTTGTTAAAATAGATATATTTGTGTCTGAACAGTCAGCGACACACTCAAACAATTTTTTTTTATGGAAAAAAGGCAAGCAGGTTGATAACACCCAGATTTGAACCGTGGAAGAGGAAAAACACAGTTCTAGTTCTCTGGCCTACACCAGGCTCTTTTAAACAGATATATTGGTGTCTGAACACTCACAGACACACTCAATTTTTTCTTTGGGAGGGGGGGGGAATACCAAAAGGTTAATAAGACGGGTATTTGTACAGTCTGACTGAGGAAAAAAAAAAAACAGGATTTAGATGAAAAAAAAAAGAATTTTTCCTGGCCCCTGAGACCTGGGGTTCAGTCTAGAAATTTGACCAGCAGGAGCACACAGGACTGTATTGCAGTGTTTTTTGGTAAAACCACTGCGTCTCCTATACAGCCTGCCTGCCTGCCTGCCTGATATCTGGGATGGATATTAGTCCTGAGAAGGACTGTTTGTTTGATTTGGCAGGCTTTAGAGACCCTACACTAACTATTTTGCAGTATACATCTCTCCCTAGCTCAGCAGCACTGACCCTACACTGTCTGATCCGGAGCGACTGTGTCCAAGATGGCGGCGCCCGGTTTTAAATACTCGATGTGACGCTGTGCGGCCAGCCAATCACTGTAATGCCCACAAACAACATGGCTGCGGCATTACAGTGACTGGCTGGCAATCCCTGCATGTTCATTGGCTCTGTAAAGAGCGCCAAACATGCAGGGCGGAGAATAATATAATTATCACAATTATCACAAGGAAATGGACAGCATGTGACTTAAATATGAGTGTCTGAGCAAAGGGTCTGAATACTTATGACCATGTGATACTTCAGTTTTTCTTTTTTAATAAATTTGCAAAAATTTCTACATTTCTGTTTTTTTTCAGTCAAGATGAGGTACAGAGTGCACTTTAATGAGAAAAAAAATGAACTTTTTAGAATTTACTAAATGGCTGCAATGAAACAAAGAGTGAAAAATTTAAAGGGGTCTGAATACTTTCCGTACCGACTGTATACAGGGCTACTGGTAATAAAGGGGTTGCCCAAGTAGAGGACAATAAAACAGTGTTCCATGTAAAATAAAAACAGCATAAACTCATTTCCCATATCAGCGTCATTCCAGCGTTGTTAGCGCTGTGTCAATGGGTGTTCATGTGAAATTATGTTGCATGAGTGTGGCAGCCGATGAGTAGCTATGCTCGAGTGCAGGTGATGAATATATGCTGTTGCTATTTTACAAGGGGGACAGGTTAATTTAAAGAGACTCTGTCTGCAGAAAATGACTTTTTAAACCAAGTAAGGAAGCTCGGTGCACCATGGTAAAATATTTAAAGGGGTTTTCCCACAAACAAAGTTAAGTTTAAAAGGGTTGTCCACTACTAGGATAACCCGTTCTTGATCTAAATAATAAACTTATACTCACCTCCTGTGCCAGCGGTGTCGGCACTTACAGTCCCGGGGCTCTCTTGCGGTTGTATGACACGTGGTGCCCCAGCACCCAATCAGCGCTGGTGTCGCTGTCCCTGCTTTTGTACATTTTGAACATGAAGAGAAAGTCAGGCCTACAACTGATCTCTGACTTCCTCTTCATGTTCAATTTTGCACGAAGGCGGGGACAGTGATGCCAGTGCTGATTTGGCACCGGGCTCACGTGTCACAACAACTGCACGGGAGCCCAGGCAAGAGAGAGTGCCGACACTGCAGGAATGGCAGCGACACAGGAGCGGAGTTTAAGTTTTTTTTATTTTATCGGGGCCAAACATATAGATCAAGAAGGGGTTGTCCAAGCCTCTTTAACCGCTTAAAAGCCCAAGGCGTACTAATACGTACCTGCGCCTTGGGCTTTAAGAGCCAGGTACGTATTAGTACTCCCAGTTGATTTCGTCCGCACACAGGCTATGTGGGCGCTATCACCACTGGGTGTCAGCTGATTGTTACAGCTGACACCCAGTGCTATGTGCTGGGAGCGGTCCCTCACCGCTCCCGGCACATTAACCCCCGCAATGCTGCGATCAAAGTCGATCGCAGCATTGCGAGGGCAAGGGGAGGTGATCGCGATACTCACCTCTCCTGCCGGCGTCCAACGCTGTTGTCATCACAACATCCGGGTCACCAGACAACAGGAAGATACTTTGGTTATGCGCAGTGTATGACCGAAGTATCTTCTGCATCTGCAGCGCTGACAGCCTGAATAGCACAGGGATGGCCTATGCTATACAGGCGATCAGAGTAAAAAAAGTGAATGTCCCATAGTGGGACAAAGTATAAAAGTAAAAAAAAGTGTTAAAAAATGAAAAAATATATATATTTTTTTAAAAATATAAAAAAAAAATCAAAAAAATAATCCACCATAAATAAAAATAAAATGTACCCTTCAATAAATATAATTATGAAAAAAAAAAAAAAAAAACAATAAAAGTACACATATTTGGTATCGCCACGCATAGAATCCGTGTCTGTACAATTGTACAAGCGGATTATATGCAGTTCAATGTGCGGATGGTACCCAGTTCTGGAGGAGAGGAGACTCTCATCCAGACCTGCGTACCATTGTACCTGTGAAAAAAAGAATAAAATAATAAATAAAGTTTATATTCACCTGTCCGGCGGCCCCTGCAGCGCTTCTCCTTCCAGGACCTGAGATGATGTCGCGGTCATGTGACCGCAGGCTGTCTCGCGAGATGCCGGCAAGCCAGGAAGGAACCAGGAAGGAGCGCGACGGCACACGCGGCGGTATGGGGGGTGAGTATAGCTTTTATTTTTTTATTTTTACGGTCACACTGTATAAATCCATGCTGTTTGCATGGATTTATACAGTGTGACCTAGTTGTCAAGCACTTTCCAAGTGATGCTATCGCCTGGAAAGTGCTTGTCAATCTGCAGGCGGAAACGCATGTGAACCCGCATGTATTCTGCAGGAAAAACGCATGCACAATCTGCATGCGTTTTTTCTGCCAGGGAGACGCAGAAATGCTGCAGAAATTTTCTGCTTCATTTCTGCATCGTGGGCACATAGCCTTATAGCTCTCAGAATAAAGCGATGAAAAAAATATTTTTTTCTATAAAATAGCTTTTATTGTGTAAAAGCGTCAAAACATAGAAAAACTATATAAATGTGGTACCGCTGTAAATGTACTGACCCGAAGAATAAAGCTACCTTATCAATTTCACCATACGCTTAACAGCATAAAAAAATTGAAAATAAAAAAAACATTTCCTGAATTGTTGGTTTTTGTTATTCTGCCTCCCAAAAATCGGAATAGAAAGCGATCAAAAAATGTCACGTGCCTGAAAATGGTACCAATAAAAATGAGAAACCAAAGAACATAATATACACCCTAAAATATAACTTTTAATAGATATTTTAAAAGATTCATCCTCCTAATATCGTAGAATTCTTTACGTGCCTGGTTGAGCGCTGAATGTGTTCCATCCTTAACATATGGCGGAACTTACATTATTCTCCTTTCCAGATAGTTGTGCTTACTTTAACATTGGTGACACGCATTTGCGAACCACCGATACCGCTCAGCGGAAATGACGTGTCATGTGTGCCGCGGGCGGAAGTTACATCTTGACTGTGCTGTGGTGGAACGCATTGTGCATTCCAGCGATATCTCGCAACGGAAGTGATGCTTTATTTCGTCTGGGGGTTGAAGTAGGACCTTTATCTGTGCCGGATATAGTAAACACCTGATTCAGCGCTCATTTGAGATATAGGGTTATATAAATACGGGTGAGTGGCCAGGCTCCCTGGCATGGTAACTCACCAGACTGGATATATCCATTTTTTCAGCCCGACATATTATGGTATAGTCCTGTTATTGTCCCCTGATGAGTAGAGATGAGCGTTGTTCTACTCGAACTGTTCGCCAATCTCAAATTCGAGCTGTTTTGGGCGGTGTTCGAGCCGGTCGGCGAACACGAACAATTTGAGAAAAATTCGGCTGTTCGAGGTTATGTTCGATAACTGTTCGTGCACCAAAATCATAACTGGATTTTTTCTCAGTAATGATGAAAATTAATGTTAATACGCAGTTTGAGTGTACAGCGGGGCGGGGGGAGGGGCAGGGGATGGATCTCTGCAGGAACAATGAAGATCTCCATTTTTTTTTCTCTTTCCCGCATTTGCAGTGGGGAGGTGCAATCTGTCAGCCTATCAGCAGCGCACACACGGAGCGAAGTGCTTTTTTTCACACAAGCAAGGGCATGTGTGATTGGCAGTGTATGTCACATGTCCTTGCCCTATAAGACCAAGCCATTTTCCCCATCGCCACCATTTTCTCACTGCTGCAGCTGCGTGTTAGACGGCACCGCTGTTGCTGTGTGCGCTATACCTTGTTAATTTCAAGCCAATTTTCGCACAAATATACAGATAGCTTGGGAGTAGGGAATAGTTGTGATTGCAGTCCTTTTAAGGACTAGGTTACAGCATTTCCTACGACTTTTATCAGGCAGGTCTGTGCTCTTAAATAGATAGATTGTGGGAGTAAAGACTAATTGTAATTGGAGTCCTTTTCAGGACTAGGTTACATGAGTTCCTATCAGTTTTTGCCAGGCAGGTCTGTGCCAGTGCTGTGCAAGTTTTTTTCACAGCATTTGGCTGAATCTAGCAAAGCTAATCCTTTTTGGCCTATTGCAGAGTGTGTTAGTCAGTGGAGTAGCCTATCTGTGTTGCAAGATATACCACCTGTGCAAAGAATACCAATTTTTTTACTGCACCTAGTGAAGTAAAATCTTTTGGGCATAGCATCATTCTATTAGTCCATCTATACTGACCTCCATCAGGTTGCAAACTGAATATAATTTTTTTCTGCATCTAGCTCTGAAAAAATATTTGGGCTTCTAGCAGTGTGTGGGACTTGGTCTATTAGTCCATCTATACTGACCTCCATCAGGTTGCAAATTAAAAATAATTTTTTTCTTCATTTAGCTCTGAAAAAATATTTGGGCTTCTAGCAGTGTGTGGGACTTGTTCTATTAGTCCTTCTATACTGACCTCCAGCAGGTTGCAAATTGAATATAATTTTTTTCTGCATCTAGCTCTGAAAAAATATTTGGGCTTCTAGCGGTGTGTGGGACTTGGTCTATTAGTCCATCTATACTGACCTCCATCAGGTTGCAAATTAAAAATAATTTTTTTCTGCATCTAGCTCTGAAAAAATATTTGGGCTTCTAGCAGTGTGTGGGACTTGGTCTATTAGTCCATCTATACTGACCTCCATCAGGTTGCAAATTAAAAATAATTTTTTTCTTCATTTATCTCTGAAAAAATATTTGGGCTTCTAGCAGCGTGTGGGACTTGTTCTATTAGTCCATCTATACTGACCTCCATCAGGTTGCAAATTAAAAATAATTTTTTTCTGCATCTAGCTCTGAAAAAATATTTGGGCTTCTAGCAGTGTGTGGGACTTGGTCTATTAGTCCATCTATACTGACCTCCATCAGGTTGCAAATTAAAAATAATTTTTTTCTGCATCTAGCTCTGAAAAAATATTTGGGCTTCTAGCAGTGTGTGGGACTTGGTCTATTAGTCCATCTATACTGACCTCCATTAGGTTGCAAATTGAATAAAAAAATTTTCTGCATCTAGCTCTGAAAAAATATTTGGGCTTCTAGCGGTGTGTGGGACTTGGTCTATTAGTCCATCTATACTGACCTCCATCAGGTTGCAAATTAAAAATAATTTTTTTCTGCATCTAGCTCTGAAAAAATATTTGGGCTTCTAGCAGTGTGTGGGACTTGGTCTATTAGTCCATCTATACTGACCTCCATCAGGTTGCAAATTAAAAATAATTTTTTTCTTCATTTATCTCTGAAAAAATATTTGGGCTTCTAGCAGCGTGTGGGACTTGTTCTATTAGTCCATCTATACTGACCTCCATCAGGTTGCAAATTAAAAATAATTTTTTTCTGCATCTAGCTCTGAAAAAATATTTGGGCTTCTAGCAGTGTGTGGGACTTGGTCTATTAGTCCATCTATACTGACCTCCATCAGGTTGCAAATTAAAAATAATTTTTTTCTGCATCTAGCTCTGAAAAAATATTTGGGCTTCTAGCGGTGTGTGGGACTTGGTCTATTAGTCCATCTATACTGACCTCCATCAGGTTGCAAATTAAAAATAATTTTTTTCTGCATCTAACCCAGCCAATAGTTTTGGCCTAATACCACAGTTTGGCCACTCAGCTCTGCTCGGTTACCATCCATTGTTTTTTTGTGCAAACAACTCCAGAGTTGTGAATTAGTTAACCACCAAAATGAGTGGAAAAAGGCCTGCTGCTGGTGGAAAGGGGAATAGGCGTGTTGGGAAGGGGAAAAAAGGTTGTGTCCGTGGGGTAGGTGCAGAAGAAAGACCATCTTCCAGCCAAACTAAAATGTCTACTTCTTTTAGCGGACAATGTGATAAGATCCCTTTCTTACGGCCACGCCAATCGCTACAAATTCCAGATGAGGCACAAAAACAGCAGGTGCTTCAACGGATATCAAGTGCTCCTTTAAGTGGGCTCTCCTCCACATCAACTTCAACATCACAAATACTCCAGTCCTCAAAGGTGTCACCCAAATCGCACTTGCTTCCTCACAGCTCCCAAATCTCCAGCTGCCCGTCTGAGTATGAGGTAGAACAGATGGTTGAGTCTGCAGAGCTGTTTACTCATACTATAGCCTGGGAATCAGAGGTCGACTCCAGCGCTTCTGTGAATCCAGACGAGGAAATGATCTGCACTGATGCCCAGAATCTTTATGAATCGGATCCAGGACCAGACGCAGAAGGTTCTGACCATAATGTAGACCCTCATTCCCAAACTGTAACTCCTGTTGGTGGAGACAATGAGGAAGACGATGATAAGAATCAAATACCTGATTGGAGCGACAACTTTAGTTTTTTGTCAGGGCAGGAACAGGTTGGCTCTGAGGACGACGGGTGTGATAACGCACAGGGTGATGATGATGAGGTCGGAGATCCCACTTACTGTCAACCCACAGTCAGCCAAGAGATGAGGACAGCAGAGGAGGTGGAGGAAGATGCTAGTGACGACGAGGTCAGGTTGCGCCTTCCTGGACAGAGACGTAGTACTGGAAGCACGTCAACAACTGCATCCTCAAACACAACTCTGCCTCTCACCACAAGTCGTGGTGGCTCTTCAGGTCGCATGGGTGCTAAGCCTTGCATAGCCTGGGCATTTTTTCAGATCGATAAAGATGACCCAACTCGTGTTATCTGTAACATTTGTCAGCAAAAGCTAAGTAGAGGCCAAAAAATACATAGTTTGAGTACTTCATGCATGAACCGGCACATGGACATGAAGCATAAGTTGCAGTGGGAAGCTCAGTGTGCTACAATGCGGTCTAGCCGGCCGGGCCAACCACCGTCTGCCATATCGTGTGCATCCGCGGCCTCTTCATCCTCTGTGACTGGGGGGACAGCAGTCACACCTGTTTTGGGGCGCAGACCTGCCACCTCTTTACCCGCAACAGCCAGCGTGATTGGCAGGTCATCATTTTCTTTGGAGGTGGTAACACCAGCTGGTCTTGAGCGCTGTCCGACATCGATAGCACCACCTTTGGATCAAGGCAACCTAACATGTCCGCCTGCATCTTCCTCACAGACCGGCAGTTTGCCGGGGACACCCTTATCAACCCCGTCTAAGCACAATAGCCAGCCCTCGGTCCCTCAGATGTGGACAAGTAAAAGACCATTTCCTCCTAGCCATGAGAAAGCTAAGAGGTTGAATTTCACCATCTGCAAGCTCTTGGCTACAGAAATGCTGCCTTTCCGCCTGGTGGACACAGAGGATTTTCGAGACCTTATGTCCGTCGCAGTGCCCCAGTACCAGATGCCCAGTCGGCACTACTTCTCAAAGAAAGGTGTGCCTGCGCTCCACCAGCATGTCGCACACAACATCACCGCTTCTTTGAGAAACTCTGTGTGTGACAGGGTGCATTTCACCACAGACACTTGGACGAGTAGGCATGGACAGGGGCGTTACATGTCGCTGACT
Organism: Phyllobates terribilis; assembly: GCF_046119375.1. Classification (NCBI taxonomy): domain Eukaryota; kingdom Metazoa; phylum Chordata; class Amphibia; order Anura; family Dendrobatidae; genus Phyllobates; species Phyllobates terribilis. Next base: position 161,069,062 of record NW_027362764.1, on the reverse strand, counting down.
GGGCACTGGGTAACTATGGTGACAGCAGGACAAGGGGCTGCTGTCCAAGTCTTGCCGTCCCCACGAGTTGTGCGTCAATCCTCTTTATGTCATTTTTCCTCCACTGCTTCTGCCTCCTCAACCTCCTCTCGGTCTTCCACCTGCACCCAAAGCCTGTCTGGTCATGCCACAAGCTTTCTAACTGCGCAGAAGGGATCCTGCACACCTCCTTACTATGCTGGCAGTAGGGCTCAACGTCATCAGGCGGTTTTTACATTGAAATGTCTGGGAAATGTGAGTCACACAGCTGAGGAGTTGTGGTCAGCTCTGGAGAACCAATTTCATGAATGGTTGTCTCCACTGGACCTGAAACCAGGGAAGGCCGTGTGCGACAATGCTGCAAACCTGGGTGCGGCCCTTCGCCGGGGCAATGTCACACACGTGCCTTGTATGGCTCACGTGTTGAACCTGGTTGTCCAGCAATTTTTAGCCCACTATCCCAGACTAGATGGCCTTCTGCAGAGGGCACGGTCGCTGTGTGCTCACTTCCGCCGTTCGCATCCCGCAGCTCAGCGACTTACATCTCTACAGAAGTCGTTGGGCCTGCCACTTCACCAGCTAAAATGCGATGTGCCTACCCGGTGGAATTCAACTCTGCACATGTTGCAGCGACTGTGGCAGCACCGACAAGCCCTGGTGCAATACGTTCTGACGTATAGCCTGGGCCAACGAGATTCAGAGGTGGGGCAAATCACGCTGGAGGAGTGGTCTCAGATCAGGGACCTATGCACCCTTCTGCACAGTTTTGAAATGGCGACGAAGATGTTTAGTGCTGACGATGCCATTATCAGCATGACTATTCCGGTGATTTACATGCTGGAGCACATGTTAAACAGAATTCGGAGTCAGGTGGTGGCACAAGAGGAGGTGGAGGAAGTAGAGGAGGAGGAGTTGTATGCTGAAGGGCTAACATCTGCAAGGTCCAGACGGTCGGCAGCACCAGGGCGGCAGGCATGTGAGGGTGGGGGAGATGATTTTACCAGGGCGCATGGTAGCAGCCAAACTAGTGAGGAAGGTGCAGGAGCCCAGGAAGAAGTGGAGGACGAACTGATGGAAGACTCATCAGATGAGGGAGACCTTGATCACATTTCTGTTGTGCGAGGTTGGGGGGAGAGGACAGAGGAAGGAAGCATGATTGTTACCTCGCCACCAACACAACAGGGACTTGGTGCTCCTGGATGCGCAACACACATGAGTGCCTTCTTGCTGCACTACCTGCAACATGACCCTCGAATTGTGAGAATTAGAAATAATCCTGACTACTGGGTTGCCACACTGTTAGATCCCCGGTACAAAAGTAAATTTGCAGAAATTATTCCTGCCATAGAAAGGGATGCACGCATGCAGGAGTATCAGCAGAGACTGTTGCAGAATCTTACATGTGCTTTTCCACAAAATACCAGTGGTGCACGTAGTGAATCTCACAGTTCCAACTTGCCAACCGTGGGACCGTCAAGTGTTCAGCACTCAAACCATAACAGAACCACAGTATCTGCTGGTAACATCAATTTTGCGGAATCATTTCACCACTTTTTTAGCCCATCCTTTGCAAGGCCACAGGAGACAAGAAGTCTGACACATAGTCAACGCCTAGAGACGATGGTACAGGAGTATCTCCAAGTAAACATTGAAGCCACGACTGTGTCACTGGACCCTTGCTCTTTTTGGGCTTCCAATCTGGATAAATGGCCGGAGCTAGCCACTTACGCCTTGGAGATCTTGTCATGCCCCGCAGCCAGCGTTCTGTCTGAACGTGTGTTCAGCGCTGCTGGTGGTGTGCTGACAGATAAGCGCACGCGGCTCTCCACTGATAATGTAGACAGACTCGCGTTCATAAAGATGAACAAATCATGGATCCGAAACCACTTTTCTACCCCTGTGTCATCCTGGGGAGAGTAAAAGCTTGATGATTGGTTAAAATCACCCTACCAACCGTTTTAAGCTTTCAAATTACTAATCATGTTTATCTGTATCTTGACTGGAAAATAATTTGGGCTTTGTAGCAGTGTGCAGCACTGATCCTATTAGGCCATCTATAATAAGCTTCACCAGATTTAAAATTAAAAATAATTTTTAGCTGCATCTAGCCCGGAAAATAATTTTGGGGCTCCGAGATGCGCAAGACACATAAGTGCCTTCTTGCTGCACTACCTGCAGCATGACCCTCATATTGTCAGAATTCGAAGTAATCATGACTACTGGGTTGCCACACTCTTAGATCCCCCAAACTTTTCGATCAACCTTTTCATTTTAATAAAGACCAAAAAAATGGTCATTTTTGAAATTATAAGCATTAGCAGGTTGTTAGAAACTGAAATCAAACAGTTTTCAACTCAAAACTTTATTCTAGGTGATGTTACATTTTCACATAGGACCCCTTGTTCGAAAGGAGCTTCTGAACTCTCTCGTCCATTGAATTTGTCAGGTTTTGGATGGTTTCTGCTTCAATTGTTTTGCATGAGGACAGAATACCCTCCCAGAGCTGTTGCTTAGATGTGAACTGCCTCCCGCCATCATAGACACTCCTTTTAATGATGCTCCAAAGGTTCTGAATGGGGTAGAGGTCAGGGGAGCATGGGGGTCACACCATAAGTTTGTCCCCTTTTATGCCCATATCAGCCAGAGATGCAGATGTTTTATGTGCAGCATGAGATGGTGCATTATCATGCAGAAAAATGATCTTGCTGTGAAATACACGGTTCTTCTTCTTGAACCATGGCAGGAAGTGCTGTTTGAGAAAATCCACATACATTATGGAGTTCATCTTTAGCGCCTTCAGGGATCCTAAAGGGGCCGACAATCTCTCTCCCCATGATTCCAGCCCAAAACATTACTCCACCTCCTCCTTGTTGGCGCTGTAGCCGTGTTTGTGTGGGGTGTCCATCAACCAGCCATCCTCCACTCCATTCATCTGGACCATCGAGCGCTGCACGGCACTCATCCGTGAACAAAACAGTTTTGAAATCAGTCTTCATGTAATGTTTGGCCCACTGGAGCCGTTTCTGCTTGTGTGAAGTGGATAGAGGAGGTCGACAGGATGGCGTATGCACAGCTGCAAACCTCTGAAGGACCCTGCATCTTGTTGTTCGGGGGACGTTGGAGGCACAAGCAGCTTCAAAAACTTGTCTGCTGCTATGACAAGGCTTTTTTGCCGCTGCTCTTTCAGCCTGACGTAATTGCCTGTAGGAAAGAGTCCTCAATTTGCCCTTATCAGCACGCACACGTGTGTACTGTGAATCAGCTACATACTTCTTGATTGCCAAGACACTTCATCCTGATCATCGCACAATGTTGATTGTAGTCATGCCTTGACCTAAACACTCCACAATTTGTTGCTTCTCAGCAGCCGACACATCCTTTTTCTTTCCCATTTTGGCAGAAAATGTAGGCTGCTTAATAATGTGAGAGAGCCTTCTTAAGTAGTCTTGCCTTTCATTGGACACACCTGCCAAACTAATTAGCACAGGTGTCTGCAATTGCTTACAGTGATATAAAGAGCCCTGACACACATCACCATCAATGAGTTTAACTGACAAACAAACAAATTCTTCCCTTATCACTCCTAAACACTTTTTGCATAATAATTTGGAACGCGGTGTACATGTGCTTTTCCACAAAACACCAGTGGTTCACGTAGTGAATCTTACAGTTCTAACTTGCCAACCGTGGTCTGTATGGAAATGTTCAATAAAGGGCCCAAAATTAAGATAACATAGATGGGAGAGGTCTCTATGAATAGGAATTCCTAAGTATTTGATACCCTGTGAGGGCCAGGCAAAGGGAAAGTTGGACTGGATGGAATCCTATATGGATTTAGGGAGGGAGACATCGAGGGCCTCAGACTTCGCTGCATTGATTTTAAAATTTTACCATGTAACAAAGTGATCTATTTCAGCCATAACAGCAGGGATGGATATATGTGATTGAGTGATATATACTAGGACATCATCAGCAAATAGAGAGCACTTGTACTCGGTGCCTCCCACCTCAATCCACCTAATATTGGGGTTATGGCGAATTGATGAGAGCAGGTGCTCCGTCACTAGGATGTATAAGAGAGGGGACAGAGGACATCCCTGCCTTGTCCCATTGGTGATTGTGAAAGGTGATGAAAATGTTCTGACGCACCCCCTGGGCCTTGGGACACCCGGAGCCGGACCCTTTTTGGTGGATGCTGGTGGTTGTAGTCTTCGTGGCGGCGATCCGGTTCCATGGCTCAGGGCAGTCAAACCAGTGGCGGAACTATTTATGTGGTTTTGATGTTTAAATGTCCGACTACGCCACCCGTGGATTGCGGTCAGAGTGAACCGCCGCTACAGGGCAGACCGCTAAGGCTGGTGTTGTGGGTGCAGCAGAGCGTAGCATAACTCCCCACGGGAGGAGTATAGCCTCAGGGCAGTGTATGCGGAGGATGGGGGTGATGGTGCAGGGCAGCAGCAGTAACGACACGGAGTCAGTGATGCAGTTCAGGGCCTTTACTCACAGTTCTTATTATCCAGACCACGTCTGCAGGTAACGGCTGCCCACGTCGTACTGTGCTCACCAGGTGAGGGGCTCAGACAACTCCCAGATAACTTTGGAGCGCTTCACAGGACCCCCTTTGTGTGTCCTTTGTCTGGCCTTTCTTACCAACACTTCTGTCCGGCTGCCTCGGGCCTCCTCTTGGTAAACTTGGCGCCAGTTTCCCTGACCCTATGTGGTGCCTTCCTAGCGGGTGGAGCAAGGGGCTGCGCCACATAAAATGTCAGAGCCTCCGGTTTCTAGCTGAGGGTCGTTTCCTGCCTCCACTAGTTCGGGGACCGGTCTCCCCCTTTGGCCTGACCCCTCCACGCAGGTGGATTCGGGCGTGCGGTGGCGACTCGCCCGTCCGCACCCCTGGGATCCCTTCATTCCTCGTTCCTGGAGCCTTCTCCGCTCCTCTTCCTTCCTTCTCCCTCTTGCAGGCCTGGGCCTCTGTTACTAGGCCCGCCTCCGGAGCAGAGCTCATGCAGAGCCCCTGCTCCCTGCCACTTCTGCTCAGACTTCTCTGCACTGAACTAAGATGGTGCCCACATTTTATACTCCCTTCTCAATGCACCCAGGAACTGCTTCCTCCCTGCTCCTGCACTGCAGGGTTCCCCTTCCTCAGTGTTCCCTCCCCCCACTCCAGCCAGGGACAGGGACTGTCGTGCCCATCTCAGGGGCATATTGGTCGCCCTGCCCCACGGCAATGTGGTGTAATGCATGCAGGTGTCGGGTCCTGATCCACACTCCATCCTTATCTGAGAGTGAGATATCACACCTCTGGGTGAGGTGCAATACGTCTGTAGCAACCGAGCCCTCGGTGCTACAGTTCCATTTATCTTCAGCCTAGGTGACGTATTGTGATACAGGGCCGTGATTTTGGCTATAAAAGGGTCCCCTAGACCCCTACCCCAAGCTTTTTAAGAGAATCATATATGGCGTGCCAGGAGACTCTATGGAATGCTTTCTCAGCATCCAACGAGAGTATCTACTTACAAATTTTTAACTGCATCTAGCCCAGGAAATCCTTTGTGCCTAGTAGCAGTGTCTGCTAGTCAGCGGATTATCCCGGCTGTTAAGCAAGCTACACCACCTGTAGTTTGGACACTTAATTTTTTCAAAGGAAATGCTTCGGGACCACGGGATACTTAGTGAAGAGCATCAGGAGGCACCCCAAGGCATAGGGGCTGGGACTGGCACTAGGATGCCTTGCGGTGGACAGCCGAGCTCGATCCTTATAAAAGCTTTTTAACTGCAGCAGCTTTAGTGGACGCTACTGGAGCTGGAATTACGCGGCTGCTGGCATGAGACTTGCCCTCCAATAGATCCTTGTAAATGGATTTAAAGTGTATTCATTCAAATTAGAGGGACAATTTAAATTAAAAAGCTTAGAGCTGCCTCCACCACAGGGGGGCTCTCTCGACCCACCAGCGGACAGGCACCAGTATTGGGAGAGGGGGGCTGGCCGTCAGGGTTCACCGCGGCTCTGGCACAAACCCGGCGACACGGAGGTGGCACGGGCAGGAGCGGACTGGCCGTCTCGGCTTCTCACTTTTTGGATTTTAGAAGGGCATGACATGCCTATATCTGTGTCTCCCCCTCCTTTTACTCCTCCACCTCTTTTCTTTTCGCATGACTATATGTACTTGTCACTTTTCCATGTGTTAGTTGTGTCTTCTGAGCAGTTTGTCAGCTTTTGGACACCTTTGAAGGTGTTTTCTATGTGTTTCTATGTGTTTTTGTTTGCCTGCCATTGGTTTTAACGGTGTTCGAAGGTGTTCGACGAACAGTTCGACGAACAGTTCGGCGAACGCACGGGTGTTCGACGAACCGAACCGAACTCGAACACTACGGGGGTGGCTCAACACTACTGATGAGCCCCGACTGAGGAGGGGGCAAAAAGCATTGGGACTGGGACTTTAGCACATACTGGGACCATCAATGAACTGGCATCAGATAAGTCTGCATTTTAGCAGTTTACCAGTATATTATGGTTGTGATATGAATACTGTATATTGTTATAGCTTGGCAGAATATTTGTGGCTATTATAATGGCCTTTTGTGAGGAAATGCTGAATAATATAACTATTAATTTGTATTTTTCAGTTACTACTCACATTAATTTAGATATTTAACTGTGAGTCAAATATATATTGAAGAGGTGCTTACATTAATCTTGATACTGACTGATGTTTATCTTTTTCCATATTGGCCCATAGTCACCTATTATCTTGTGGTTTTCTGATATTTAATAGTGTTGAGCGAGCACTAAAATGCTCGGGTGCTCGAAGCTCGGGCCGAGCTCACTGTGATACTCGGGTGCTCGACCCGAGCAATGAGCCCAATGTTAGTCTATGGGAGACCCGAGCATTTTTGCGGCGGCTACCCCGGCAGTCTGTAGAAAGCCTAAAAAGTGCCCAAAACGATAGTGACAGTGCTCAAATGACATGGGGACAGCATGGGGATCGCCCCTGGAAGCATTTCTGACCCCCAGGTCACTGCTGTCAACAACGTGGTCAGAGGTATTAAGCCACTTTTACAGGCTCACAATAAAACGTTCAAAAACGAAAGTGAAAGTGCTTTCCTGTGAAATATGTTAACCCCTTAACGACCATGGGTCTTTCTGTTTTTGTGTTTTCCTTTTTTGCTCCCCTTCTTCCCAGAGCCAGAACTTTTTACATTTTCGTTCAATATGGCCATGTGAGGGCTTATTTTTTGCGGGACGAGTTGTACTTTTAAACACCATCACTGGTTTTACCATATCGTGTGCTGGAAAATGGTAAAAAAATTCCAAGTGCAGTGAAACTGCAAAAAAAATGCAATTCCACAGTTGTTTTTTGGGTCCTTTTTTTACCACGTTCACAGATTGCTAAAACTGACCTGCCATCATTATTTTCCAGGTCGTTATGAGCTCATAGACACCAAACATGTATAGGTTCTTTTTTATTTAAGTGGTGAAAAAAAAATCCAAAGCTTGCTAAAAAAAACAAAAAAAATGACGCCATTTTCCGAGACCCTTAGCTTCTCCATTTTTCGGGATCTGGGGCCAGGTGAGGGCTTATTTTTTGTGTGCCGGGCTGACGTTTTTATTGATACCATTTTGGGGTAGATCCGATGTTTTGATCGCCCGCTATTGCATTTTATTGCAAAGTTATAGCGACCAAAAAACTTAATTCTGACGTTTAACATTTTTTTCTAGTTACGGCGTTTACTGATTGTATTAATTCTTCTTTTATATTGATAGATCGGGCGATTCTGAACACGGCGATACCAAATATGTGTATGTGTTTTTTTTTTTATATATATATATTTTATTTTGAATGGGGCGAAAGGAGGGTGACTTAAACTTTTATATATTTTTTAAAAACTTTTTTTTTACACTTTCTGCTTGCTTCTATAGTCTCCAGAGGAGACTAGAAGCAGCAGTTGTCTGATTGCTTCTACTGCATACAAGCGATGAGCAGATCGCTTGTATGCAGGAGAAATGCTCACTTGCTATGAGCGCTGACCACTAGGTGGCGCTCATAGCAATTGAGACATGACAACCACAGGCGTCTGCTGCAGACCCTGAGTTGTCATGCCCACCCATTGGTGACCCGCGATCACGTGACGGGGTCACTGATGGGCGGGGCTTAGGACTCCCGGAAGCGCGAGTTAAATGCCACTGTCAGAGATTTAACAGGTTAACAGCAGCGGGTGGATTGCGATTTCAATAAGCTGACATGTGCTCGCTTCAGTGCGGGCTCACCGCCGGAGCCCCCGCTGAACCGGCCTTCCCGACCTGGTGCGTACTATTACTGACCAGGTCGGAAAGGGGTTAAGGAACATCCTTTCCAGGGTAAAGACTTGTGTATAAGGTAAAATAAATAACCAAAAACAAAAATACTCCTCCACACCTTGGGCTATGTTCACAAGTAGCATTTTTTATGCGTTTTTGCACGTTTGTATTGCTTTCAACCGTGACAAATGCATTCACCGGGAAATGTAATTTTAACATTTTACAACCTTATCTCGCCATGTGCTGTGTGACACATGCATACAGTGCTAAAAAGACATGGGAACAACATGGGGAAGACCCCTGGAAGCATCTCTGACACCCAGGTCACTGCCTAAAAGTGTGCCCATCAGAAGTGATCCTTGCCGCATCAGAAGATGCAGACTTGCAACTATCCCCGTGCAAGTCCTTGTCCCAGGGCAGTGTTCAATTGTGCCTCCCCCATAACTTGCAATACAAGCGCAAGTATGCAGCCTGCCACCCACCCACCCCCAGGCTGCAATACCATACTGCTAGCTTGCTTGCACTTGAAATTAGGCCTTTTAGGCATGTGGAGGTGGAATCTGGCCACCACGTCATGGCTGCGTCGGTAGCCTGGTATTCATACTCAGTCCCCAGCCGCCCGGCGGCCGGGTGTCCACGCTTGGTCCCCAGCCGCCAGGGGGCGGCCGGGTGTCCATACTCAGTCCCCAGCCGCCCCGCGGCCGGGTGCCCACACACAGTCCCCAGCCGCGTGCGGGTGGCCGGGTGTCCATAAATGGTCCCCAGCCGCCCCTATTTGTCCCGGTGCGCCTTATACACAAGCGCACATACGAAAACATTACCTGTGCCCTCCCCAGTGCATTTAGTGGGAAGGACAGCCTAACCACAAACACGTGGACAAGTGAATGTGGCCAGGAATGGTCCATCTCACTGACGCCTTCACACTGGGTTAATATTGTGGAAGCCGGGACACAGTTGGACACTGGGATGCAACACGCCCTCCAGACATAGAGGATTGCGGGTCCTGGGTCAATTAGGCTTCAACACAAAGTTCAGAAGGTAGACAGCAGCAGTGGTCGGCCTCCTACACAACGAGTAAATTATTCATGATCATGAGGCCATCCACCTCCTTAGCTTCCTGTTCCTTGGAATGCAAGCGCATATATGTAGTAGCAGCTAGGCCTGAGGTGGTCAGCGTTTTGGCGCATATTCTACCTCCTTCGAGGATTGCTGGATGTTTTCCTGCTACTATCCCAGTTCTATGACTCCCGTTAAAACAAAGCTTCAGGTGATGAATGATGGATGAGGTGGTGGCAAAGGAGAAAGAGCAGGAGGAACAGGGACCATTCACATCAATATCAGGCCAGCCAACCACACATGCCTTGTAGGATATGTTTCTGTACCAAAAGGAGCGGTTCAGCTACACAGTTATAAGGCATACAGTGAATGCAATGCCTACCAAAAATTTCGAGGCACTCCAATGCCCCTTGAAAGTGACATGGAGGTCAGAGGGCCTTAACTAAACCGTTTTTTCCATTTATAGCAACTGGGTCTCCTGTACACTGTTGGCCTAAGCAGGGAATGGAAGGCTTTCCAAAAATTATTAGGCACTGCAATGCCCCTTGAAACAGACGTGGATTACAGCGTATTAAAAACCTTCTACCCATTATTGGGGAGTGGGTCTCCCTTAGTGTTCGCCTATGCATTGAAAAGCAAAAGATGACAAAAATTAGGAGGAAATGCAATGCCCGTTGCAAGAGTCGTGGAGGTTAGAGGTAATTAAAAACAACATGTCAATGCCCCTTGGAAGAGCTGTGGAGCTCAGAGTGGTTTAACAAGATGGTTTTAATGCCCCTTAGAAGAGACGTGGAGTTCAGAGTGGTTTAACAAGACAGTTTTAATGCCCCTTGGAAGAGATGTGGAGGTCACAGTAGCTTAACAAGATGGTTTTAATACCCCTTGGAAGAGACGTGGAGTTCAGAGTGGTTTAACAAGACAGTTTTAATGCCCCTTGGAAAAGTGGTGGAGGTCGCAGTGGAATAAAAAGACAATATCAATGCCCCTTGGAAGAGTGGTGGAGGTTACAGTGGAATAAAAAGACAATATCAACGCCCTGTGGAAGAGACGTGGAGGTCACAGTAGCTTAACAAGGCGATTTTAATGCCCCTTACAAGAGCCATGCAGTACAGCATATTAAAAACATTATTCCCATTATTGGGGAGTGGGTCTCCCATAGTCTTTGCCTATGCCTTCCAAGCAAAAGCTGCCAAAAATTAGGAAGGGGGAACTTGCAATGTCCCTTACAAGAGCCATGCAGTACAGCATATTAAAAACATTATTCCCATTATTGGGGAGTGGGTCTCCCATAGTCTTTGCCTATGCCTTCCAAGCAAAAGCTGCCAAAAATTAGGACAGAGGAACTTGCAATGCTGGCAACATGGACCACGGTCACCCTGGTGGTATAGTGGTCGTGGAGGCTGAGTATAAGGAGAAGAGCAAAAAACAGCCGAAATGAGGAAGCGTATACCCATGTGTGGGTGTGAAGCGATGCATGGGAATACACCTCCCGAAATAACACAGTGGATTTGACTTTATGTTACTCTGCTGTCATTTGGTGGTGATGAGAAGTCTGGCCCAATCCAGCCCTTGTTCATTTTGATAAGGGTCAGCTTGTCAGCATTGTCAGTTGACAGGCGAGTGCGCTTATCAGTTATAATTCCCCCAGTGGCACTAAAAACACACTCCGATAACAAGCTAGCGGCAGGGCAGGCCAGGACCTCCAAGGCATACAGAGTGAGTTCATTCCAAGTGTCCAGCTTAGATACCCAATAATTAAAAGGCACAGAGGAATCACGGAGGACGCTGGTACTCCCTCACCATCTTTTGAAACTTTCCACTCCTTGTGAGAGTACCCTGCGCCTCAGGGCCTGTAAGCTGGGCAGGTCTCAGAAAACTGTCCTAGAACATTGACAGTGTTCCCCTGCCTCTGCTGGATTGGAGTTGTGTCTCTCTCGCCTGTATGCCTTAGTTGGGCAGCGAACTGTGACCTCTGCCGCTACCGTGTTCAGATGGGAATTTTTTTAATAGTTCTGCAGCAAGGGCCTTCTGGTACTGCCCCATTTTTGTAGACCTCTCCACCTCAGGAATAAGAGAGTGAAATTTCTCTTTGTAGAGGGGGTCTACAAGTGTCACCAACCAGTAATGACTGTCACCCAACATTTTGAGAACGCGAGGGTCACGGTTAAGGTAGCGTAACATAAAGTCAGCCATGTGTGCCAGACTGGTAACGGGCAAGATTTCCGTGTCCTCACCAAGATGACGACTGACCATGCTCTCCTCCTCCTCCTCCTCTTCCTCCTCCCCCCTGTCCTCAGGCCTCCCACGCTGAACCGACGGTATGACACTTGTACAGGTACTACCGTCTACAATGCATGATAGCAGCTCCTGTTCTTCCTCCTCCTCCTCCTCTCCCTCATTGTCCCCCAATGCAAATTGGGATGAGATGAGGCTGGGCTGTGTGTAATCGCCCGCTACGGCTTCTTGATCCATCTCATCATACTCTGGCTGCAATGCCTCCTCTTTAATTCTCTGCAGAGAGCGTTGCAAAAGACAGACAAGTGCGATGCTGACACTAATGATGGCGTCATCGCCACTCACCATCTTGGTGGCCTCCTCAAAGTTTGTCAGGATGGTATATATGTCAGACATCCAGGTCCACTCCTGAGGTCTTATGTGTGGAGTCTGACCTGAATATCGACGGCCTTGTTGCAGCTGGTACTCCACAACTGCTCTCTTCTGCTCACAAATCCTTTGCAACATGTGGAGGGTAGAGTTCCAACGTGTGGGGACATCACACACCAGTCGGTGTGCCGGAAGCTGCAAACGCTGCTGCAACACAGCAAGGGCGGCGGAAGCTGTAGACGACTTGCGAAAATGAGCTGACAGGCGGCGTACTTTCACGAGCAGATCAGGCAACTCGGGGTACGATTTAAGAAACTGTTGAACCACGAGGTTAAGCACATGAGCCAGGCATGGTACGTGTGTGATCTCACCTCGCCTCAGAGCTGCCACCAGGTTACGGCCATTGTCACACACGACCATGCCGGGATGTAGGTTCAGTGGTCTCAGCCACAGATCTGCCTGCTCTTTCACAGCTGTCCACAACTCACAAGCAGTGTGAGGTTTATCACCTAAGCTTATGAGTTTCAGCACAGCCTGTTGCCGCTTGGTGGAGACAGTACTGCAATGCTTCCAGCTTGTAACTGATGTTGTGATATCTGAGATGGAGGCTGAACATGAGGAGGAGGAGGAGGAGGAGGAGGATGCGCAGGAGCTGTACACTGTGGGGGCAACTCTGACTGACATAGGGCCCGCAATCCTCGGTGTGGGGAGGATGTGTTCCGTCCCAAGGTCCGACTGGGTCCCGGCTTCCACTATGTTTACCCAGTGTGCCGTCTGAGAAATGTACCGTCCCTGGCCACAAGTACATGTCCACGTGTTCTTTGTCAGGTGGACTCTCCCAGTAACTGCGTTGTTGAGGGCACGGCAGATGCTTTGGGACACTTGAGACACGTGCTTGTGTAGTGCGGGGATGGCACACCGGGCAAAATAGTGTCGGCTGGGGACCGAGTACTGAGGGACGGCCACCGCCATAAGATTGCGGAAGGATTCCGTCTCCACCAGCCTAAAAGGCAGTATTTCCAATGCAAGCAGTCGTGAAATGTGCGAATTTAGGACTGTGGCCTATGGGGCGTTAGCTGCGAATTTCCGCTTTCGTTCAAAGGTCTGGGATATGGACAATTGAACGCTGCGGTGGGACGTGGACGTGGACGTTGATGCTGTTTCTTGAGAAACTGCCATAACAAGTGAAGACTGAGAGGAGGGGGCATCTTTACATGCTGTATGGACAGGGGATTGCCTTGCACACACAACAGGGGGTTCTATTGCACGCACAACAGTGGAAGAAGCAGTGGTGACACCCGCTGACACTGGTCGTGGACCCTGGGTTTCGCCCCACAAAGTCGGGTGCTTTGCTGCCATGTGCCTGATCATGCTGGTGGTGGTCAGGCTGGTAGTTTTGTCACCCCTGCTGATGCTGGCATGGCAGGTGGAACATATGGCCTTTTTGGGGTTATCAGCAGAGTCTTTAAAAAAATTCCAGACTCTGGAAGACCTACCGCTTGTACTGGCAACGTCCCTCGTGTTGGTGTTACGGGGAACGGTTGCCTGCCTTCTGTCTGCGGCCACCACACTGCTTCTTCCTGCCTGTTGGGGTACTCTGCCTCCCTCCCCCTGTGTGCTGCTGGCCTCACTCTGCATGTCCTCCTTCCACGTTTGGTCAGTTACTAGATCATCCACCACCTCCTCCTCTTCCACTTGCGCACCACGATCCTCCTCCTCACTTCCTGGCAATTGTGTCTCGTCATCGTCCACCTCTTGTGACAGATTGCCAACGTCGACTTCCTGTGGCCGTGGCTGTTCAAATATTTGGGCATCGCAACTTGGGATCTCCTCTTCCACCACTTCAAGCGTATCAGGCGAGGGGCCCAAATATGGAAATGGACCAGTGAACAGCTCTTCAGAGTGTCCAAGTGTGGGATCACTTGCTGTCTGACGACACTCGGCATGGTGGGAGGAAGGAGCATCAGGGTGAGGAGGAGTATGCGGTCGAGACTCACGGCTACTAAGAGTTGACCGTGTGGAAGACAGACTGGAGGTGGTGGTGCCCAGGTAATTGGAAGTATTGTCTGCTATCCAATTAATAACCTGTTCACACTGATCAGTTCTCAATACTGGTGTTGTTCTGTGCTTCCCTAGTAATTCGGTCTAGAAGTGGGAGCGAGAAGATGTGGCTGTTGGTTGTGGCACATTTTCACCTTGGCCACGGCCCCGTCCTCTGCACGAACCATCACCAGAACGTCCACTTCCACATCCCTTGCCACGCGCCTTGCCCATTGTAAATGAAGTAAAATAGCTTACACTTGCACTATCAATGGAAAAAGGGTAATAAAGAGTAGATTAGAACCGTGGAAGAGGAAAACCACAGTTATTGTTTACTGGGGTATACCACACTTTTTTAAATAGAGATATTTGCGGCTGAACAGTGAGCGACACACTCAAACTGCTTTTTTTTTAGATACCAAAGGCCCAAAACTGGATAGTACAGCGATTTGACCCGTGGAACTGCGAAACCACACTGGGATGTTGGGCCTACACAAGACTATTTTCAACAGATATATTTTTGTGTCACAACAGTCAGGAGACACTACTGTTTTTCTTTACGGAAAAAACTACCAAAACCTGAATAATAGAGATTTTTTACCGTGGAACAGCAAAACCACAGTTATAATTTACTGGTGTATACCAGGCTTTTTAAAATATATATATATTTGCGGCTGAACAGTGAGCGACACACTCAAACTGTTTTTTTTAGATACAAATGGCCCAAAAGTGGATAATACAGAGGTTTGTACCGTGGAACTGCAAAACCACACTTGTATTTCTCGGGCCTACACCAGACTATTTTCAACAGATATATTTGTGTCTGAAAAATCAGGGAGACACTATTTTATTTTTTTTTTACAGCAAAAAATGCAAAAAGCAGGATAATAGAGATTTTTTACCGTGGAACAGCAAAAGCACACTTCTGTCTCTCTGGCCTACACCAGACTACTTTCAACAGATATATTTGTGTCTGAAAAATCAGGGAGACACTATTATTATTTTTATACAGCAAAAAATGCCAAAAACAGGATAATAGAGATGTTTTACCGTGGAACATCAAAACCACAGTAATAATTTACTGGTGTATACCAGGCTTTTTAAAATATATATATATTTGCGGCTGAACAGTGAGCGACACACTCAAACTGTTTTTTTTTAGATACAAATGGCCCAAAAGTGGATAAAACAGAGGTTTGTACCGTGGAACTGCAAAACCACACTTGTATTTCTCGGGCCTACACCAGACTATTTTCAACAGATATATTTGTGTCTGAAAAATCAGGGAGACACTATTTTTTTTTTTTTACAGCAAAAAATGCAAAAAGCAGGATAATAGATTTTTTACCGTGGAACAGCAAAAATGGCCCATGGAACTGCAAAACCACACTTCTATTTCTCTGGCCTACACCAGACTATTTTCAACAGATATATTTGTGACTGAAAAATCAGAGGCACACTTTTTTTTGGGGGGGGGGAGGGGGCACCAAAAGGTTAATAAGATGGGTATTTGTACATTGTGAAGGAAGAAAAAAAAAGAGGATTTAGATAAAAAAAAAGGATTTTTCCTGGCCCCCGGGACCTGGAGCTAAGTCCAGCAATTTCAGCAACAGGAGCAGCACACAGGACTGTAATGCAGCGTTTGCTGGTATAACCACTGCGTCTCCTATACAGCCTGCCTGCCTGCCTGCCTGATATACCTGGGATGGATATTAGTCCTGAGAAGGACTGTTTGTTTGATCTGGCAGCCTTTACAGACCCTACACTAACTATTTTGCAGGATATATCTCTCCCTAAATCAGCAGCGCTGTCCCTACACTGTCTGATCCGGAGCGACTGTGTCCAAGATGGCGGCGCCCGGTTTTAAATACTCGAGGTGACGCTGTGCGGCCAGCCAATCACTGTAATGCCCACAAACAACATGGCTGCGGCATTACAGTGACTGGCTGGCAATCCCTGCATGTTCATTGGCTCTGTAAAGAGCGCCAAACTTGCAGGGCGGAGACCCGAGCTCCCGCCCGAGTAACCCGGAAATGCTCGGTGCTCGCTGAACATCCCGAGTAGCGTGATGCTTGGGCGAGTACCGAGCAGTGTCAAGCATGTTCGCTCAACACTAATATTTAACAATTTAGAGAAGTTGTATGGAGAACTACTGATATTTTACTCTTCCCTTATCATGACTGATGCATGGTTCTGTACATTTTTTCAGCATGTCAAGTTTTTGATATGACTGTCTGGTCTTCTACCATTGGGATGCTTTTTGTTTTTTATGTTTTGTATGTCTGTATAGGGGTTTGTTAGGGACAGGTAAGGGACATCCTCCATGGAGCGGGGACACCACGTCGACACATTTGGATGCCATCTCAGTTACCTTACTGTTCCCCCTCCCTCATACTTTTATCTGTTTTTTTGTCCCCTATTTATTGATATTATCTTTTAAAATATCTATTAAAAGTTATATTTTAGGGTGTATATTATGTTCTTTGGTTTCTTGAATTGTTGATACACCTATACCTAAGTAATTGAGCATTTTGGCTATTGGTTTTTCTTACCAATAAAAACGTCAACTCTTCCCGCAAAAAACAAGCCGTGACATGACTCTGTCGGCCAAAATATGGAAAAATTATAGCTCTTAAAATATGGCGATGAAAAAGCTAGATTTTACAAAAAATGCATCTTTTAGTGTGTGACAGCTGTCAATGATAAAAACCCGATATGATTCTGTTATCGCTGTAATCGCACCGACCCAAAGAATAAAGTCGTCTAATCACTTATACCGCACGAGGAACGTAAAAAATAAACTCTAGGGTTAAGGTTAGGGTTGTGCTAGGGTTAGGGTTAAGGTTAGGGTTGTGCTAGGGTTAGGGTTGGGGTTAGGGTTAGGGTTGGGGTTAGGGTTGGGATTTTTTTCAAAAGTAAAAAAAAAAGAGATGACGATATGCCAACTAGTTAGGGTTGGGCTAGGGTTGGGGTTGGACTAGGGTTGGGCTAGGGTTAGGGTTGGGCTTGGGTTAGGGTAGGGTTAGGGTTGGGCTAGGTTTGGGGTTAGGGTTGGGATTTTTTTGAAAAGTAAAAAAAAAAGAGATGACGATATGCCAACTAGTGTTGAGCACAAGTGCTCGCTACTTGAGTTTGCATCGGGTGCTCGGGTATGCACTGAGTATCGCGGGTGCTCGAGTGACATGCTCGATTCTCCGCCCCATATGCTTCGCAGCCCAAAAAAACTCGCGGGGATTGCCTGCCATGCACTAGCGATCCCCGCATCTTTTTTTTGGGGTGTCTAATAGCCGTGAAACATGCGGGCGGGTACTCGAGCATGCGCGATACATGGTGCATACCTGAGTACCCGATGCAAACTCAAGCAGCGAGCACTTGCGTTCAAGACTGATGACAACTTATTCAATCTGATGACCTAATATTATCAAATTCTGTGTCGTACCTCTGGATTCAAAATGTTCACTGTACACCTTGATAAAATCCTTGAGGGGTATAGTTTCCAAAATGGGGTCACTTGTGGGGGGTTTCCACTTATTAGGCACATCAGGGCTCTCCAAACGCGACATGGCATCCGCTCTCAATTCCAGCCAATTTTGCACTCAAAAAGTCACACAGTGCTCCTTCCCTTCTGAACTCTACCGTGCGCCCAAAACACTATTTTCCCCACATATGGGGTATTGGCGTACTCAGGAGAATTTGCACAAAAGTTTTTGGGGTCTATTTTCTCCTCTTACCCTTGTGAAAAGAAAAAAATTGGGGCTAAAACATCATTTTTGTGGAAAATGTTTGATTTTTTTATTTTCACTGCTCCATGTTATTATCTTCTGTAAAGCACTTGGGGGTTCAGGGTGCTCACAACACATCTAGATAAGTTCCCTGAGGGGTCTAGTTTCCAAAATGGTGTCACTTGTGGGGTTTTCGACGGTTTAGGCACATCAGGGGCACATCCGCTAATTATTCAAGCAAATTTTACATTCAAAAAGTCAAATGGTGCTCCTTCCCTTCCAAACCCTGCCGTATGCCCAAGCATTGGTTTTACCCCACATATGGGGTATCGACTTACTCAGGAGAGATTGCACAACAAGCTGCATGGTGCAATTTCTCCTGTTACCCTTATGAAAATGCAAAATTGGAGGCTGAAAAACATTTTTGCGGGAAAAATGTGAAAATTTTATTTTCACAGCTTCATGTTATAAACTTCTGTGAAGCACCTGGGGGTTCAAGGTGCTCACCACACATCTAGGTAAGTTCCCTGAGGGGTCTAGTTTCCAAAATGGTGTCACTTGTGGGGGCTTTCCACTGTTTAGGCACATCAGGGGCTCTCCAAACGCAACATGGTGTCCGCTAATTATTCAAGCAAATTTTACATTCAAAAAGTCAAATTGCGCTCCTTCCCTTCCGAGCCCTGCCGTGTGCCCAAACAGTGGTTTTCCCCCACATATGGTGTATCGATGTGCTCAGGAGGAATTGCACAACAAATTTCATGGTGCAATTTCTCCTGTTACCTTCATGAAAATGCAAAATTGGAGGCTGAAAAACATTTTTGTTGCAAAAATTTGAAAATTTTATTTTTACGGCTCAATGTTCTAAACTTCTGTGAAGCACCTGGGGGTCAAGGTGCTCACCACACATCTAGATAAGTTCCCTGAGGGGTCTAGTTTCCATAATGGTGTCACTTGTGGGGTGTTTCCACTGTTTAGGCACATCAGGGGCTCCCCAAACCCAACATGGCGTCCGCTAATTATTCAAGTATATTTTACATTCAAAAAGTCATATGGCGCTCCTTCCCTTTGGATCCCTGCCGTGCGCCCAAACAGTGCTTTTTCTCCACATATGGGGTATCTGCGTCTTTCTCAGGGGAAATTGTACAACAAATTTTGGGGTCCATTTTTTCCTGTTACCCCTGCAAAAATAAAAAAAACTGGGTCTTAAGTAACATTTTTGTGAAAAAAGTTAAATGTTAATATTTTTCTTCCACATTCCAAAAATTCCTGTGAAGCACCTGAAGGGTTAATAAAGTTCTTGAATGTGGTTTTGAGCACCTTGAGGGGTGCAGTTTTTAGAATGGTATCACTTTTGGATATTTTCTGTCATAAAGACCCCTCAAAGTGACTTCAAATGTGATGTGGTCCCTAAAAAAATGTAAATTTTGTTGGAAAAATGAGAAATCGCTGGTCAACTTTTAACCCTTATAGCTCCCGTACAAAAAAAAATGTGGTTCCAAAATTGTGCTGTTGTAAAGTAGACATTTGGGAAATGTTATTTATTAACTATTTTGTAGGAAATGTTATTTATTAACTATTTTGTGTGAAATATCTCTCTGATTTAAGGGCATAAAAATTCAAATTTTGAAAATTGCGACATTTTCAAAATTTTCGCCAAATTTCCATTTTTTCACAAATAAACGCAAGTGATATTGAAGAAATTTTACCACAATCATGAAGTACAATATGTCATGAAACAACAATCTCAGAAACAGGGGGATCCTTTGAAGCGTTCCAGAGTAATTACCTCATAAAGTGACAGTGGTCAGAATTGTAAAAATTTACCTGGTGCGAACCACCTTGGGGGGTAAAGGGGTTAAAGTTTTAATCAATGCATCTTGGAATAATAATAATTTCCACAATTTGATGTGTTTAAAAAAATATTCCTGTGCTGAGATAATCTTATAAATGTGCCCCTGATGAGTACTGTGTAATGATCATACCACATCTCCTGGGTATGAGATGAGTATACAGACATTACAGCAGGGGATCGCAGCTGATTCTTTTTGTGAGATAAAGCATTTCCTGCCTGTTTTTAAAAAAATGTTTTACCTCAAAGAAAGAATTATGTGCGATCCTGTGCTGTAAAGTCTGTATACTTTTTTGATTCCTCCCCTGCCCAGGAGATGTGGCATTCTCAGACCATGTTCCTGCACGGTCAGACACAACCATTACACAGTACACAGCAGGGGCACATTTATAAGATTATCTCAGCAGAGGAGCATTTTTCTAAAACATATTAAATTGTGGAACTTATTATTATTTCAAGATCTTTTGATTAAAATGAACAAAGTTCATAGGACAACCCCTTTAAGTGCACCTTCTCACCTGCTTGTTTTTCCTCTATCTCCTCCCTTCTCTGGCTATGAAGCCAGAGCTGTCAATCAAAGAAGACAAGGAAGTGGAGATAGAGAAAAACTAAGCTGGTGGGAAGATGCACTTAAATGTTTGGCCCCGCTGTGATACACCAAGCGCCTGTACTTGGTTTGAACAGCCATTCCATGCTGACAGAGTCTGTTTAAAGGGAACCTGTCATGTCCCTAAATAACCTGAAGATATAGGGTTAATCTGCAGAATAATAGAGTTACTATGGTGTGCGGTTGCCTTAGTGAATGCACAGCGACCAGGTGAAAATGATCTAGATTCGTCTCGACAGCTGCCGGCTTTCAGTCATAGAGGAGTGCACGGAGTGGCTGCAGTCATCACTCACAGCATTGTGAGTCGCAGCTGTAAGTACACTATCAATTGAAGTGCTGGGGTGTGTGTACATCCATCACTCACTTTGTGCTGAGCTGTGACTGTAGACGTTTTGGGCATGCCTCTATGACTGAAAGCTGATGCCTCCTCTGAGGAATAAATTTCATTTTCTGCTGGTAGCCAGCGCTTTCACTAAGGCGGCTTGACAGCATTTTAATCCTATTAACTGCAGATTAACCCTATATCTGCAGATTAATAGTGTTTGTGGACATGACGGGTTCCCTTTAAGGAATGTTTGTCCAAGTAGTGGACAACCCTTTTAATGTAGAATGCTAATCCAGTCATCTGTCAGATTGCAGGCAAAGGTAAAGGCGGAATTTTTTCTATGTTATGGCAAATTGGCTCAACATCAGTGTTCCCCAACTCCAGTCGTCATGAGCCAGCAAAAGGTGATATTTTCAGGATTTCCTTAGTATTGCACAGGTGGATGGAATTATCCACTGGCGGACAATGACAGTAGAGATGTCATGCAAAGTGAGGGAAAGACTAAGTGCAACATGAAGGGAAGATGGGAAGGAAGCCCAAACACTAGGGAAAGGGGGAGTGGAGACCCCTAGGCAGATCTAATATCACCCTGCCTACCCTATCTTCCCTATATAGGTTCCACACCTATTGCCGAGCAGGAACCTGACCCCTGAATGTCCCTAGAGCTTGGCACCAGCCCTAGATAGGGAGGGGACATGGTGAGCACTAGTCAAGCCCCACTACAAACTAAAGACAACAAGGAAGACAAACAAAGGGAATACACTTAGCTTGAGCAGACGCCAGAGAGGTAACGTCAACCATCCTCCAAGGGCATCAGAGAAGAAACTAACCAACTGCTATTGATCCAAGCCTGCACAGAGGTACATAGAACTATCACCGGTGCCTCTCTGGAGAAACTGAGCGTTTTTAACTACCAAGCAAGGGTGTGTCAATCAGCAGCAGAAGGTGGAGGTGGCTGCTGAGTGCTAAAGGAAGAAAAATATAACCATACTAAAGAGATGAGAGAATCAAGAAGGTGTCTGCAATGCCAAGTGCAGTGACCTTCTGCAGCCGGCTGCACACCTGACACACCCGCGACACTCTTGTGCACGAACAATATATGGGCCCTTTGCAGCCTAAAAGCTCATCATAATGCAATATTTTGCCTGCTTTGGAGGTGGAAGTGGGCCCCTTACCTCCTAGGCCCCTGTGCAACTGCACAGGTTGCAACAATGATATGTCCGCCCCTGGAATTATCACCTGTGTAGGTGATGAAATTATCACCTGTACAATACTAAGGAAATCCTGAAAACATGATGTGTTGATGGCTCTTGAGGACTGAAGTTGGGGAACACTGCTTAACTCACTTGAGGTTTGTTAGTACTAAATGAAAGATTGAACTTGATGAACTCAGATCTGCTTTCAGCCCACTAACTCCATACTTGACAAAGTGTTGCTTGAAGCCTAGCCCACCCCTTGCCAAGTGCCATTATGTAAAATGGCTTCCAATTGTGCAGTAACTTTATGTACTATAGAAGTGAGCTTTGTATTTTTGCAGCAAAAATATTTATATGTACAGTTACAATTAAAAACCTTCTACCATCAATCAAAATGTATGACCTGCCAATGTGCTAAAGAGGCTAAAACCTAAAATAACAGAGGTCAAGAGTTAGGGGGTAACATGAAATGTCCCTAATAGGCTAAGATAGCTTAACCCCTTCCCACCAAATAATTATTTTTGTCATTTTAATTTTTTCCTTCCCTTTTTTCAAGAGCTATAACTTTTTCTATTTTTCATTCCACACAGCCATGTGAGGACTTGCAGTTTTGAAGTACACCATTCATTTTACCATATACTTTACTGAAAAATGGGGAAAAAATTACAAGGGCAGTGAAATGGTGAAAGAAACGCAATCCCTCCATTGCTTTTTTCGGCTTTGTTTTTTTTGTGTTCAGTTTAGTGCAGGTGCACCAATGGATTTACTGCAATGTGGGCAACCGCACAGGGACCCAAAAGGTAAAGGGGCCTACTTTTACCTCCAAGCAGGTGGAATTGTGCATTATGATGAGCTATTGGATGGCAAAGGGCCCATATATTGAATGGCACAAGAGTCTCTTCTGCAATGGCAGCTCCTAGTTCAGTGCGTAGTAAAAATAACCTGACCATGTGGTCAGTGCAATTACCTCAACACAAAACTTGTATAGTTTTCTCATCATATATATTTTATTGGCTAAAAAATTTGTTTACGTTGGCATTTTCTGAGAGTCATAACTTTTTATTTTTCCATCATGGAGTTGTATGAGGACTTGTTTTTTTGCATGCCGAATCATTTTTATCATCATATAATTTTGCCTTTCCTGTGCAAGGTATACAAATATAACAGAAAGTGTGCACATAATATAGATATAGGTAATGGTCATTATATTGTCAATGCACCCTCTGATGACTCACTAGGGGCTATGTTTGTAAAAATCACCTTTCTTTTGCTTTCTAGTTCATTGTGCACAGTTTCCATGTCACTGAATTCTTCTATTGTTTTTTCTTTTCATTTTAATTCTATGATGTCTTAATTATTTCAAAATGCCCCTAAGCTATCCTGTTCCTGTATTGTACATTCAGTGAAGCAAAAAAGCAAAGTATTGTCACAACGTGAACTTTTTATTCATCAGAGACACAAGCTTTGTCTTTAAGGTTACAGTTGTCCATTATTAGGAGATACTAAGGATTATTATCTCGCTTTAATTATTAGTGTTTCAGAAAGCTGTGTGGCTCCGCTTTGCTTAATTCAATCAGAAATGCCTGTGAGTGGTTAAAGCGTTGCAATACTTTTGTCTTTTGTGTAGTTCTGTCACTACTAATTATAAGTTCCTTTGAAAAGCTGATCACAAAAAAAAAGGTGACAGCTGAAGACAGTAATGACATAGTAAGCAACTGTGGTGAGTTGTAGACTTTATCAAGAAAAGCTACAGCATGGAATATATTTGCCATTTTTATGCTGCTACTGGGAAATGAATGTTGAGGTATGTTGAGGTTACACAATGCAAAATCTGTTAATCAAATATTAATAATACAGCCATGAGAAGAATTAAGTATACCTTTTTGAACTCTATCATTTTATGTATCAAGCCACAAACAGAAAATCTTGTCCTTATGACCTCAGATGCACAATAACACATGACATTATACTGTTGCATTGTTCATTTAACAAAAACTAGACCAAAATAAAGAACCAATGTGTGATAAATTAAGTACACCCTTATTGCTTCCATAGAAATTAAGAGGATAACTAGCAGACATGTGCTGCTAATCAAATGCCTTTGATTAATTGTTCATCAGCAGGTGTTAGGGTATGTGCCCATGTTGCGGAAATGAAGCATAAATTTTGCGCTTCATTTCCGCATGTCCTTTCCCGGAAAAACGCATGCGGAATTTCACAAGCGTTTATCGCGCGTTTTTTGCGCGTTTTCGACATGCGGAATTGCCTTGCGTTTTTTATTGCATTGCAAAGGCAATTCCGCATGCAGAAATGCAAAATTAATTGACATGCTGCAGATTTTTGTGCGCATCAAAAACGCTGTGGAAAATCCGCAGCATGTGCATAGAACTTGCGGATTCTCATTGGGGACCATGGGGTGCGGATTACCAAGCGGTTTACAAGCGTTTCCGCTGCGGAAATTCCGCATCAAATACGCTTGTAAAACTCTACGTGGGCACATACCCTTAGGCTTAGTGCCCACGATGCAGAAATGAAGCAGAAATTTTCCTGAGCATTTCTGCATCTCCTTGGCAGAAAAACGCATGCGCTTTTTACATGCGTTTTTGACGCGTATTTGCATGCGTATTTGTCATGCGTTTTTCCAATGCATTGCATAGGCAAATACGCATGCAGAAACGCACAAGAATTGGTCATGTCCGTATTTTTTCTGCGAGTAAAATTTGTGCAGAAAAAATACGGACCATGTGCACAAAACTTGCAGAATGTCATAAGAAGTCATGGGATAAGGTATGCAATGCGTTTCTGAAGCGTTTACGCGCTGCAAATACACACCAAAAACACATCGTGGGCACACAGCCTTAGGGTATGTGCACACCATCAGTAGCTGCTGCTGGGTTGAAGCTGTGTGTTTATACAGCGTCAAACCTGCATGGCCAGATGTTACAACATAGTGGATGGGGTTTATAGAAATCCCATGTCCACTATGTGTATCTGGGCACCTGCGGATCAACCGCGGAAACTGACATGCGGAGCGTCTTTCAGATCCGCAGCATGTCAATTTCACTTGTGGGTCCGCATGTGGACTTTCCCCATAACATCAATGAGGAAAGTCCGCATGTGAAAAAAAAATCGTGCCGCTCATTTGCATAATAAGGGCAGAAGCCGCACAGCTATTCAGCAGCGTCGGGACCGCAAGCAGCTATGAATCGTGGGCACATACCCTTACTTCCTCTATAAAAGCAGAAGTTTTGGCAGTTTGACATTATACTGGGGGCTGTGGTGACTATACTGTATCGGGCGCTTTGGGGGACATTATATTGGGGACTCTGATGCCCATACTGTATCGGGGCGGAGGGTGACATTATACCGTGGGCTATGATGACATTATACTGTATGGGGACTGTGGGGGACATTATACTGCATAGGTGGCTGGGATGACCATACTGTATGGAGGGCTGGTTGGCAAATTTAGTCCTGGGGGCCAAGCATAAACCAGTGGCCCATGATTAGCAACCTAAACTTATTGGCTCTGATTCATTAAAGCGGTGGTCCAAAAATACATTTTATTTTACTCCAAAATTTCTAATGTCATAACCTGATCTTTTTTTTCTAATATACTTTAACTAAATATTCCCTATCCTTCCGACACTACTCTAATTGCTTTATTTTTTTTCTACTACTTCCTCTTTGATGACGCTTCATTTGAGAATCACCAGTGCATGCTGGGATATACAAATGCCCCCTCTTAATCCATACAGTATAATGCACTCCTCATAGTCCTCCATACAGTATTATGGCCACCACAATGTTCACATTGATTAAAAAAATAATAATACCTCTCCTCATTTCTCTGCTGCTCCAGTGAGTGTTCTGAAGTCCCCGCACATCTCAGCACAGCAGGCACCATATCGCGACGTCATCACGCCCGCTGCGCTGAGAAGTCAGACACCTAGGAAGAATGATGGAGGATGAAGCGTCAGCTGACGCTCCCTCTTTCATCATTGCTTTCAACTGATGCCTATACAGTTGAACTTGCAATGATGGGTGGGGGAGCCCTGTGCCGGCGCTGGCACCCTGCCTCTCCGGCTCAAGGGCCCCATAGCAACCACAGGGCTGTGCAGGGAGATTGTGTCTCCCTGCTCTGCTGCAGAATTTAACTGTTTCAGGGAGGTTAGCACTCCAATACAGTAGCTCCGAATGGTCCCCTCAGTGCGGGGCCAGGAGCGACAACACCCTCAACCCCCCCGGTAGCTACTCTACTGGATTCATTTAAAACTACAGATTTTCTTGCAAAGAAACAAACTGCCCTCGTATGGTTATGTTAATAGAAAAATAAAAAAGTTATGGCTGGAACAAAAGGGAGGAGAAACTAAGTCATAAAAGCGAAAATTGACTGTGTCCATATGGCGTTAAACACTTGGTATGAAACCTAAGTGCTAATATATCACTTCATAATTTTTGGATTATCATGGTTGATATCCATTGTTCAAAGTATGTAATTTATTAAATAGGTTTAGTTCTATTTGCAATAGTTTGTAAAGAATAAATTAAATCATCATAATTTATTTGCAATGCTCTATTATCTCTTTTATTGTTTCATTAAAGGTGCATAAAATATAAAAAATGAATAAACCACTGATCACAATTTGGACATTAGTTCAACTGTGCCAGCATGCAAGCTGCTTGTTACATGAAAATAATTAAACCTGTTGTTAACCTGCAGTGGAAGGAATAGGAAATTAACAATGAATTATAACACACAAAACTTTCAGGTACATTTTGCAAAAATCAAAGAAATAGAAACGAACTAAAAGGTGAAATCTTTATCTATATTACTATGGATTAAGATTTTACCCTTTTACTCAATTCTATTTCTCGAGTCAGTGAATGTAATTAATTCCTTTTTACATGATCGTTTTTGACACCTGCTGGTGATATGGGTGTAACTGGTATCACAGTAAATACAGTGTTATACAAATGATAAGAATGGATAGAGAGATAGAATTATGCCAAAAAGGTAAAAGAATAAGTTTAAAATTGCGAAACAAAAATGCTTTACCAAGCTCAGCCACACCTCTTTAAACAGATTCCTCAACTCCCTCTTCTTTGGAATCAGATTTAAAGGACCAGTTCTCAGATCTGCGTGACAGCATGGCAAATCAGAGATGTTCGTGGGAGGAGACAATTTTTTGGCTCGAACAAGCCGGAACCCCGAACACGAACCCGAATTTGAAATGCCAAACAAATTCGCTCAACACTACTCAGGACTACTGCTAAAGTGCTCATTCTTGTCCTGTGCATTAGTCCATGTTACCTGTGTGTGGACCATAAGTTACTATTGTATTTTTTGTTTACACACAAAATACAATTCCCTGAACTAAAATTAAGTTACTACAGCATTTTAATTAAATTTGAATAAATCTCCATTCATCATAAATTTTGTGACATTTAATTCTTAATAGGGTAAATAATTTCAGGAGAGAAACTGGGAAAAGAAGGTCATATATGATATTCCTCATTTAAACAATATGTTTAATCTTGATAGGGAAGGCAATGTTTATCCGTAAAAGATAGGGGAAAAAAATCCTTTTCTTATATGGCAGGGGCAAATTAAATGTTGTCTGGGCTTCAGGCAGTTCATTCACTGTTGGCCCCCAAGTCACCTGATGTGTAATGCGATGGGTCAGCTGATGGGATAGGTCCTTCACGCTCACAAATCCTCGCCCGCCCCAGCACACTCCTACCTATCACACATTCCGAAATCTACAAGCCATTAACCCTCATACACTTACAGACTCTCTTCACTCATCACTGTCCCCAATTTCCTCTTTTTCCTATCCTGATCTGGCTGTAATTCACTATAATGACACTTTCAGAAGCACCCTGGACCAAGTAACGCCCCTCACCCTCAGAACCTCTAAGCACAGAGTAAAACAGCTCTGGCTCATACCACAAACCCGATTTCTCTAGCGATGCTCTAGAAGTGCCAAACGCCTATGGAGGAAAACTTGCACACTAGAAAACTTTATCCATTATAAATTTATGTTAAAAAAATATAACTCTGCCCTTCACCTTGCCAAACATTCCTACTTCACCACTCTGATCTCACTATCCAACAACCCAAAAAAACTCTTCAACACCGTTCATTCCCTCCTCAGTCCTAAAGCACAGACCCCTATCACGGACATTTGTGCTGAGGACTTAGCCTCCTATTTCACAGAGAAAACAGACACTATCCGTCAGGAAATCAGCTCCCTGCCACCAAGTGCTGTGACTCCCATCCTTCCCCACATCTCCTCTGGATCACTCTCCACATTTGACCCAGTCACAGAATAAGAAGTCTCCAGGCTCCTCTCTTCTTCTCATCCCACTACGTGCACCACTGACCCCATTCCCTCTCATCTACTCACCTAACTAAAATCTTCAACCTCCCCCTCTATTCCCGTATCTTCCCCTCCTCCTTCAAACACTTCATCATTACTCCATTATTAAAAAAGGTCTCTCTTGACCCTTCCTGCACAAACAACTACAGACCAGTCTACAATCTCCCCTTTATCTCTAAACTCTTGGAGCACCTGGTCTACTCCCGCCTCACCCGTTACCTCTCCATTCACTTTCTTCTAGACCCATTACAGTCCGGCTTCCGCCCCCTACATTCTACTGAAACTGCACTCATCAAAATAACCAATGACCTTCTGACTGCAAAATGTAATGGTGACTCTTAGGTGTCGGTCTGTGGCTGGATTTGAAATGGGTCCAGGACCTTCTGTGGTCTCCCATTTCAGTCCAGCCAGGGCTGATGCTGCTCAGCATTGTCATCAGCCTCAACGCCTAGCTGGTCCACGAGACGTACAGTATTGTCTCATGTGTATTTGGTACCTAGCAATGTTAAGCATGGGTTGCAGAGGGAGACAGGGCATTTGGAGTCTAAGTCCAGGATTCGCCGCACTGAGCATGCCCGTGACCTGGCGGATCGTGATTGGTGGTTTGGCACCCACCTGACTCGGTAACCTGGCACCGCCTGATTGGTCCACGGGTGGTGTCACCAATGGCGCATCGGTGGGCACGGCTTAGTCTTTAAAAGGCCCGCCCACAAACATGGCTGCGCGCTCTGATCATTGAGCAGTGATGCGATTGTGTGGATGACTGTGTTCCACGAGTAGTTTCTGTCAGGCAGGCTAGTTCCATAGAGGCAGGTAGTTTCGTCTAGCAGTCTGGCTCTGCCAAAGGGGTCGCCTAACACCCCGAGCAGCCTGCAAACGTCCTATCCACAGCTATCGCCTGTCAGCCACGTGAAGTAGTACCCTTCAGTCCGGTAGCACGCTGGCTGGAGGCACGTGTACCCGTTGGCGTAGTCACACACGCATCCTAGCGCCGCCAGAGTAGTCCCTGTGCAGTAACAGGGCTACCGATAGTTTTCCGGTTGCACATCTCCCGTGCTGTCAACGGAGATTGAGCGAACCGCTATACCCGTTCCTGTGTGCGGTAAAACAGAAGGATTTATCATTTAAGTTGGTTGCTTTCCTTCTCACCCGGAAAGTGTTCGGCAGCAGTCCACCAGGCTGCATCACGGACCCCGGGGTCGGTTGCATTCCAGTATATTAGAGTTGTTTGCAACCGCCCTCCTAACAGTATCAGAGCGCCAGGATCTTGCCGCACATGGCCGACAACCAGCAATTGCTGCAGTATATACAGCGAATTGAGGCCAGACTTAAATCTCTGGAACAGGCTGTCCCAGTCGCTGATATCACTGCAGTAGCTACCCAGGCGGCTTCTTTAGTAGCCAATATTATTAACTCGGCTGCAGTGAATACTGCAACCACTGCAAGTGCGCCATTACCCCGTTTTGCTCTCCCGGAAAAATTTTCTGGGGACAGTAAATTTTGCAGGGGTTTTATTAATTTATGCTCCATTTACTTGGAGATGATGGAGGCATGGTTCCCCTCCGAAAGAGCCAAAGTGGGCTATGTCATCTCATTACTCTCCCACAGGGCTCTGGAGTGGGCTACTCCTATATGGGAGCGGAATGATCCGATTGTAGCAAATGCGGGTCTTTTCCTTAAGACCCTAAAAAGTATATCCCTTGGTCCTCAGGTCACGCATGATACAGCTCTTAACCTTGTTGTGTTAATTCAGGGTTCGGCCACCGCCAGCCACTATGCCATCCAGTTTAGAACCCTAGCGGCTGAACTGTATTGGTCTGAGCGGTCTCTTATCCCGGTGTTTTGGAAGGGTCTGGCTGGTCATGTTAAAAATGCTCTATCTGCCAGAGAGATCCCAACCTCCCTGGAGGAGTTAATATCTCTCGCTAACCGTATAGACTTGCGTCATGCGGAACACAAGTTAGAGCTGGAGGTCGCCAGACCTCAGTATCAGTTGGCACCATCCTTTTCTAGACCCATTTCCTGAACCTTCTGTGGTCTCCCATTTTAGTCCAGTCAGGGCTGATGCTGCTCAGCATCATCATCAGCCCCAACACCTAGCTAGTCCACAAGACATACAGATTGTCTCCCATGTATTGGTACCTAGCAATGTTAAGCATGGGTTGCAGAGGGAGACAGGGCATTTTGAGTCTAAGTCCAGGATTCGCCGCACTGAGCATGCCCGTGACCTGGCGGATCGTGATTGGTGGTTTGGCACCCACCTGACTCGGTGACCTGGCACCGCCTGATTGGTCCACGGGTGGCGTCACCAATGGCGCGTCGGTGGGCAGGGCTTAGTCTTTAAAAGGCCCGCCCACAAACATGGCCGCGCACTCTGATCATTGAGCAGTGATGCGATTGTGTGGACGACTGTGTTCCACGAGTAGTTTCTGTCAGGCAGGCTAGTTCCATAGAGGCAGGTAGTTTCGTCTAGCAGTCTGGCTCTGCCAAAGGGGTCGCCTAACACCCCGAGCAGCCTGCAGATGTCCTATCCACGGCTATCGCCTGTCAGCCACGTGGAGTAGTACCCTTCAGTCCGGTAGCACGCCGGCTGGAGGCACGTGTGCCCGTCGGCGAAGTCACACACGCATCCTAGCGCCGCCAGAGTAGTCCCTGTGCAGTAACAGGGCTACCGATAGTTTTCAGGTTGCACATCTTTCGTGCTGTAAACGGAGATTGAGCGAACCGCTATACCCGTTCCTGTGTGCAGTAACATGGAAGGGTTTATCATTTAAGTTGGTTGCTTTCCTTCTCACCCGGAAAGTGTTCGGCAGCAGTCCACCAGGCTGCATCGCGGACCCCGGGGTCGGTTGCATTCCATTATATTAGAGTTGTTTGCAACCGCCCTCCTAACAGGAGAATACTCTCTGCTCATTCTTCTTGACCTCTCTACAGCTTTCGACACTGTCGACCACCATGTCCTACTCTCTATGCTCCACTCAATCGGCATAAAGGACACTGCTCTCTCCTGGTTCTACTCCTAGCTATCTGACCGCTCTTTCAGTGTATCGTTTGCTGGCTCCACTTCTTCCTCCCTTCCTCTCACTATTGGGGTTCCTTAGGGTTCAGTCCTTGGTAGTGATGAGCGAACATGCTTGCCACTGCTCAGTACTCGCCCGAGCATCTCACTGCTCGAGATGCTCGGCGCTCTGCGAATGTTCCCTGGTTGCTCGGGCGGGAGCTCGGGTCCCCTCCCTGCATGTTTGGCGCTCTTTAGAGAGCCAATGAACATGCAGGGATTGCCTGCCACACACTGTAATGAAAGCCATGCTGGTTGTGGATTTACAGTGATTGGTTTTCCGCACAGCATCATCAGGTGTATATAAGACCGGGTGCCGCCATGCTCGTCACAGTCTACCCCGGAATCAGACAGAGTAGGGAGAGATGCTGCTGCGTCAGGGAGAGATTTGCTTATTTAGAGTTAGTATAGGTATTCCATAACATATATCTATAATATCCATCTGATCTAACAGTCCTTCTTAGGACTAATCCAGCTGCATAAAATCAGTGGTGATAGCAGGAATTAGGCAGGCAGTAAGTGTATGTGGCAGACTGCAGTGCATATAGCAAGAGGGTCCATTGAACGTCCTGTTAGTCTAGATATTCCACAATATATATATATATATATATATATACACAGTACAGACCAAAAGTTTGGACACACCTTCTCATTTAAAGATTTTTCTGTATTTTCATGACTATGAAAATTGTACATTCACTCTGAAGGCATCAAAGCTATGAATTAACACATGTGGAATTATATACTTAACAAAAAAGTGTGAAACAACTGAAAATATGTCTTATATTCTAGATTCTTCCAAGTAGCCACCTTTTGCTTTGATGACTGCTTTGCACACTCTTGGCATTCTCTTGATGAGCTTCAAGAGGTAGTCACCGGAAATGGTCTTCCAACAATCTTGAAGGAGTTCCCAGAGATGCTTAGCACTTGTTGGCCCTTTTGCCTTCACTTTGCGGTCCAGCTCACCCCAAACTATCTCGATTGGGTTCAGGTCTGGTGACTGTGGAGGCCAGGTCATCTTGCGTAGCACCCCATCTCTCTCCTTCTTGGTCAAATAGCCCTTATAAAGCCTGGAGGTGAGTTTGGGGTCATTGTCCTGTTGAAAAATAAATGATGGTCCAACTAAACGCAAACCGGATGGAATAGCATGCCGCTGCAAGATGCTGTGGTAGCCATGCTGGTTCAGTATGCCTTCAATTTTGAATAAATCCCCAACAGTGTCACCAGCAAAGCACCCCCACACCATCACACCTCCTCCTCCATGCTTCACGGTGGGAACCAGGCATGTAGACTCCATCCAAGACACGGTGGTTGGAACCAAAGATCTCAAATTTGGACTCATCAGACCAAAGCACAGATTTCCACTGGTCTAATGTCCATTCCTTGTGTTCTTTAGCCCAAACAAGTCTCTTCTGCTTGTTGACTGTTCTTAGCAGTGGTTTCCGAGCAGCTATTTTACCATGAAGGCCTGCTGCACAAAGTCTCCTCTTAACAGTTGTTGTAGAGATGTGTCTGCTGCTAGAACTCTGTGTGGCATTGACCTGGTCTCTTATCTGAGCTGCTGTTAACCTGCGATTTCTGAGGCTGGTGACTCGGATAAACTTATCCTCAGAAGCAGAGGTGACTCTTGGTCTTCCTTTCCTGGGGCAGGTCCTCATGTGAGCCAGTTTCTTTGTAGCGCTTGATGGTTTTTGCAACTGTACTTGGGGACACTTTCAAAGTTTTCCCAATTTTTCGCACTGACTGACCTTCATTTCTTAAAGTAATGATGGCTACTCGTTTTTCTTTACTTAGCTGCTTTTTTCTTGCCATAATACAAATTCTAACAGTCTATTCAGTAGGACTATCAGCTGTGTATCCACCAGACTTCTGCACAACACAACTGATGGTCCCAACCCCATTTATAAGGCAAGAAATCCCACTTATTAAACCTGACAGGGCACACCTGTGAAGTGAAAACCATTTCCAGTGACTACCTCTTGAAGCTCATCAAGAGAATGCCATTTGTGCAAAGCAGTCATCAAAGCAAAAGGTGGCTACTTTGAAAAACCTAGAATATAAGACATATTTTCAGTTATTTCACACTTTTTTGTTAAGTATATAATTCCACGTGTTAATTCATAGTTTTGATGCCTTCAGTGTGAATGTACAATTTTCTTAGTCATGAAAATACTGAAAAATCTTTAAATGAGAAGGTGTGTCCAAACTTTTGGTCTGTACTGTATATATATATATATAGATAGATAGATATATATATCAGAGCTAGGCAGGCAGGCAGTGTATGTGGCAGACTTCAGTGTATAATACAGCACAAGAGGCTCCATTCCAGTTCTGTCTGCTGCTTCTGTTACAGATATTTCTTCAAATAGCCCCACTTATCAGGGGCCAGGGATAATTATCTTTTTTATCTTAATCCTGATTATTTGGTTAAAAAGCAATCCAGAGAACACCGTTTTTATGCTCCATTTGCTTGTTGCCACAGAAGAATACAGCCAGATTCTTTCCATATTGCAGCGATAAAAATCCAGATATTTGTAGTGAACGTGGAAAATATTGGCCTCCATTTAAATTTTATTGCAGTGTGTCAGTGAAGTTGTTGACACCAGGTCGCTGTGAAAAATAGTAACCTACAGGCCATCTATTTAAAACTGTGGTTTTCCGTCACATGTATCACATACAAGTTCGCTCCAAATTTAGCCATTTCTGGCCTCCATTTAAATTTTGTTGTAGTGTGTCAGTGAAGTTATTGACACCAGGTCGCTGTGAAAAATAGTAACCTACAGACCATCTATTTAAAACTGTGGTTTTCCGTCACACGTATCACATACAAGTTTTCTACAAATTCAGCCATTTCTGGTCTCCATTTAAATTTTGTTGCGGTGTGTCAGTGAAGTTATTGACATCAGGTCGCTGTGAAAAATAGTAACCTACAGGCCAGCTATTTAAAACTGGTTTTCCGTCACACGTATCACATGTAAGTGTGCTATTTAAAACTATGGTTCACGTATCACATATCACTGCGGTTCAAATCCAGCCATTTGTAGTGAACGTGGAAAATATTGTCCTCCATTTAAAATGGGCAAGGCACGTGGCAAGGGACAGGGAAGTGGATGTGATAATGATGATAGTGCATGCAGAGGACGAGGCCGTGGGCAAGCTGAAATTGTGCCACAACAAACACCCACATCTTCTCGCTCGACCTTCCTGTCCCAATTAATAGGGGACCGCAGAACACCACTATTGAACACAGAGCAGTGAGAAAAGGTTATTAGTTAGATAGCAGATAATGCTTCCAGTCACTTAGCCACCACTTCCACCCGGTCAAGTCTCAGTAGCCTTGAGTCTGAATTGCATATTCCTCACCCTGATCCTCCTTCCTCCCATCATGCTGGGTGCCCGGAGACAACTAATCTCACACTTGGACACTCCGAAGAGCTGTTCACTTTTCCATTTATAGATTCGGGCCTCTCGCCCAGTCCACTTGAAGCGGGGCAAGAGGAGATCACATGTAGCGATGCCCAAATATTTGAGCTGCCACTCAAAGGTGACAGTGGGAAACTGTCACAAGAGGTGGATGACGATGAGACATAATTGCCAGAAAGTCAGAAAGAGGACCAGGGTGCGGAAGTGGAAGATGAGGTGGTGGACGATGAAGTCACTGACTCAACCTGGCAAGGTGACATGCAGAGCGAGGACAGCAGCACACAGGGGGAGGGAGGCGTACCACCACAACAGGCAAGAACAAGCAGTGTGGTGGCTGCAGACAGAAGGCAGACAACTGTTTCCCGTAACATCAACACGACGGAAGTTGCCAGTACAACTGTTAGGTCTTCCCGAGTCTGGTTGTTTTTTAAAGACTCTGCCAATAGCCCCAAAAAGGCCATTTGCACCACCTGCCAGGCCAGTATCAGCAGGGGTAGCAAAACTACTAGCCTGACCACCAGCCAGCATGATCAGGCACATGGCAGCAAAGCATCCATCTAAGTGGGCCGAACCCCATGGTCCAGCAACAGTGTCTGCGGGTGACACCACTGCTTGTTCCGCTTTTGTGCGTGCACGCCAATCCCCTGTCCATGGCGCATGCCAAGATGCCTCCCGCCCTGCACCTGTCATTGAACATTCTCAACTAGCACCATCAGCAAGCACGTCCTTGTCCCAGCGCATCGTTCAGTTGTCCCTACCCCAGTCCTTGGAATGCAAGCTCAAATATGCAGCTAACGCCCCACAGGCAACACTACTAAATTCACACATTTTGTGAATGCTTGCGCTTGAAATGTTGCCATTTAGGCTCGTGGAGACGGAAGCATTCCGCAACCTGATGGCGGTGTCTGTCCCTCGGTACTCAGTTGCGGGCCCTGGGAACATCAGGTTTGCCCCCACGTTCTACAGCTCCTGCACCTCCTCCTCCTCTTCAGCATCATCTCCGAAATGACCACATTAGTCACAAGCTGGAAGCACTGCAGCACCGCCTCAGCCAAGTGGCAACAGGCTGGGCGGAAGCTAATATGCTTAGGTGACAAACCACACAACGCTGAAGAGTTGTGGACAGCTCTGAAAGAGCAGGCCGATCTGTGGCTGACACTGCTGAACCTACAGCTAGGCATGGTCATGTGTGACAATGGCCGGAACCTGGTGGCGGGTCTGAGGCGAGGCGAGCTCACACACGTACCATGCCTGGCCTATGTGCTTAACCTCGTGGTTCAGTGGTTTCTCAAAACCTACCCAGATCTGTGGGATCTGCTTTTCAAAGTACGCCGCCTGTGTGCCCATTTTAGAAAGTCAGCTACAGCTTCCGCCGCTCTTTCCATGCTTCAGCAGTGTTTGCAGCTTCCGGCTCACCGACTGGTGTGTGATGTCCCCACGCGTTGGAACTCTACATTGCAGATGTTGGGAAGGATTTGTGAGGAGAAGATGCCAGTTGTTGACTACCTACATCAACAAGGCCGTCGGTATTCAGGTCAGACTTCACACATAAAACCTCAGGAGTGGACATAGATGTCAGGCATCTGTACCATCCTCCAAAACTTTGAGGACTCCACCAAGATGGTGAGCGGTAATGATGCCATAAACAGCATCACCATCCCACTTCTCTGTCTTCTGAAATGCTCTCTGCTCTCAATTAAAGAGGATGCATTGCAGGCGGAGCACGATGAGATGGAGCAAGGAACCATTCATGGTGATTACACACAGCCCAGCCTCATCTCATCCCAACGTGAATTGGGTGACAATGAGGAAGAGGAGGAAGAGCAGGAGCTAGTTTCTTCTGCTATACGGTTCACGTTGTCCAAATTTTGGGTGACAGTCATTACTGGTTGGTGACACTTCTAGGCCCTCACTACAAAGAGAACTTTGTCTCTTATTCGCTTGCCGGACAGGCCAAATAAAATGGGGCAGTATCAGAATGCCCTTGTTGCAGAACTAGTGAAAAAATTCCCATCTGTAAACGCTGGCGGCAGAGGTCACAGTTTGTTGGACAACCAAGGACTACAGGTGAAAGAGCCACAAATGCAATCCAGCAGAGGCAGGAGAACACTGTCACAGTTCTGGGAGAGTTTTTTTAGACCCTCCCATCACACAGGCTCTGAGGCGGAGGGTACTCTTGCAAGGAGTCCAAAGTTTGGGAAGATGCTGAGGGAGTACCTTGCCGACCGTACCAACGTCCTCATTGATTCCTCTGTGCCTTATAATTATTGGGTATCCAAGCTGGACACGTGGCATAAACTGGCTCTCTACGCCTTGGAGGTCCTGGCCTGCCCTGCCGCTAGCGTTTTGTCAGAGCGGGTTTTTAGTGCCACTGGTGGAATTATAACCAATAGGCGCATTCGCCTGTCAACTGAAAATGCTGACAGGCTGACTCTTATAAAAATGAACAAGGGCTGGATTGGGCCAGACTTCTCAACACCACTGAATGATAGCAGCATAACATAAGCTCAAATACAATGTCTTTTATTGGGGAGGTCTAACTCTATTCCCATGCACCTCTGTCTTCACACCCAGACATGAATATATGCTTCCTGATTTTGTCTATTTGCTCTTGTCCTCCTCCTTCTCCGCATCCTCATCCTCCACCACCATATCACCACCATATGTACCATATCAACATATCTACGTCTCTTGCAAGGGACATTGGAGTTCCTCCAAATTTTTGGCAGCCGTTGCTTCACTGCATATGCAAATATTATGGGAGACCCACTTCCTAATAATGAGAACATTGTTTTTAGGAGGCTCTCTGACCTCTACGTCTCTTGCAAGGGACATTGGAATTCCTCCAAATTTTTGGCAGCCATTGCTTCACTGCATAGGCAAACAGTATGGGAGACCCACTTCCTAAGAATGGAAACATTGTTTTTAGGAGGCTCTCTGACCTCTACGTCTCTTGCAAGGGGCATTGGATTTCCTCCAAATTTTTGGCACCCCTTGCAGTCACTGCATATGCAATAACAGTTTAGGATACCCACTCGTTAATAATGGGAACAACAAAACATAGCCGGCTGATGGCTCTCTAACAATAGCAAGGGCTGACTGCTGGCCCTTTAAGAATAGTAAGGGCCGCCTGATGGCCCTATAAAAATAGGCTTTGTGACTTTCCGAGTCCCTCCATCATAAATGAACCAGGATGTGTCTGATGGTGTGTCACACACCACATGGCCAGATAAGGTTGTAAAATGTTAAAATGACATTTCCCGTTGAATGCATTTGTCTTAAAAAATAACATAAAAAAACACAGAAGGATCTTTCTTTAGTATAAAAACCAGAGTTGCCAATGTAACCTCAATGTAATCACATTCTTCAGCTCCTGCACCTCCTCCTCTAGTTCGGCCTTCATCTTCGAAAGACCATATCAGTCACAAGCTGAAAGCACTGCAGCACTGTCTTGGCCAAGCGGCAACAGGCTGTGCTGAAGATAACATGCTTAATGCTTAGGTGACAAACTGATCACCTCTGCAGAGTTGTTGAAAGCTGTAACACAGCAGCCTAATCTGTGGCTCTCATCCCTGAACATACAGCCAGGCATGGTCATGTGTGACAATGGGCGAAACCTGGTGACGGAGAAATGACAGCCGGAGTAGATACGGTTTCCCAAAAGCCAGTCGGAGCTAAAAAATATGGCTGTGGTGAAATACAACTCACCGACAAGCTGTGGACTGGTTCCGTACCGTCCCTGGCCACATTCACTTGTCCACGTGTTTGTGGTTAGGCGGTCCTTCCTAGTAAGTGAACTGGGGAGGGCATGGGTAATGTTGTGTTACCTTTGCTTGTGGAAGGCGGAGACGGCACCGGGAGAAATAGTGGCGGCTGGGGACCAAGTATGGACACCCGACTGCCACCGCCATGAGATTGTGGACAGCTTCCGCCTCCACGAGCCTAAAAGGCCACTGAATGAAAAAGAAAAGGGAAATACACCGACTCATCCAACAGGAAATAATTAAAAATTGTTCTTTATTGAAGAAAAAACTAAAACATGCTAAAACGAAACCTCAGAAACCTGACGCGTTTCTGGTGTATACAACACCCTTATTCATAGGACGACTGAGGCAACATGTAACAGACCAGACTTTATACCAAGCTTGCAATAAATGAGCAAAAACAGTAGGTGAAGCTCAAATCAGTGCTGCAGGGGAAGTTGCAAACAATACATGTGACGAGCATAAAATAATGAATATAGTGCAATGAATAATAAGTAATTCATAAAGCATACGCAACATGACAATAATATTCTGAATGGACAAATATAAATGCAATAATAATTCACATATTGGCAACTAATGAAAGCCGCAATTCAGCAGTCAGTGTCACACAGGATGAAATCAGATACGCAGCCAGGCAGCCAGTAACGCAAAGAATGGAATCAGGTACAAAAATACAAAAATCGACAAACTGCATTACACAGCCTAGCAATCAGTGTTTCTACATCACTATTAAACAAGCAGTATCAAAAAAAAAAAAGGGGGGGAAAAAATAATCACAATCACTAATAAATGAAAAATAGGTCATTTTTGAAATTCATGCCCCAGGGATATTTAGTATCCGAGGTCAATATCCAGTAGGCTTCTCTTATAGCTAATTGTTTCTGCCAGCTGCCCCCCCTTTTTCAATCCCGGTGGATTTCCCTTTTCTTTTTCATTTACTTGTGATCACCAATGGGTGCGGCACCCTCAGGATGGATTCCGGCTGACATATGGTTTTGAAATCGACTACGTGTTAAGCTTTCTACATTTCCCCTCCCCTCCTCCTTTCTACGCCATTCCCTAAAAGGCCACATTTCAAGTGCAAGCAGCTTTAGAGGACTTCCTGGGAGAAATGACAGCTGGAGTAGATACAGTTTCCCAAGTCCTTTCACCAAGCTAAAGAATATGGCTGTGGTGACATACAACTCTCAGAAAAAAAGCTGTGGACTGGCTCCGTACAGTCTCTGGCCACATTCACTTGACCACGTGTTTGTGGTTAGGTGGTCCTTCCTAGTAAGTGTACTGGGGAGGGCACAGGTAATGTTGTGGGACCCGTGCTTGTGGAAGGCGGAGACGACACTGGGAGAAATAGTGGCGACTGGGGACCGAGTATGGACACCTGGCCGCCGCCGCCGCCATGAGGTTGTGGACAGCTTTCACCTCCACGAGCCTAAAAGGCCACATTTCAAGTGCAAGCTGCTTTAGAGGACTTCCTGAGAGAAATGACAGCTGGAGTAGTCTATGTCTTATGTATGGTAGTCCTGAGGAAGGAGTCGGTGGACTCTGAAACGCGTAGGCAACAAACCTACATTTTTATCCTTATTAATGGTTTGTCGAGACTCCAGAGAGCGCAGAAACAACTTCCTTTCCCAGCACCTATCTCTGA
This sequence comes from Phyllobates terribilis, assembly GCF_046119375.1. Lineage (NCBI taxonomy): Eukaryota > Metazoa > Chordata > Amphibia > Anura > Dendrobatidae > Phyllobates > Phyllobates terribilis. Next base: position 161,029,067 of record NW_027362764.1, on the reverse strand, counting down.
CATATCCATAGGAAGCTGCAGCATTTGGAGTCCATGCTTTATAAGTGTTGTGTCCCTCACAACCCTACTAGGTGAGCAGTTTTAATACTTTTATGTAACATTTATTAATTGGATAAGACCCTATTGCGCTCTTGCATTTTTCCATATCTTTATGCTGATGACACACAACTATACACCTCATCCCCTGACCTTACCCCCACTGTACTACAGAACACCAGTGACTCTCTGGCCGCAGTTTCCAACATCATGTTTGCTCTCTACCTGAAACTCAACCTTTCCAAAACTGAACTACTTTTGCTCCCGCCATCTACTCACCTCCCTAAATCTGACATCTCCCTTTTCCGTGTGTGGCACCACAATAACGCCGAGCCAGTAGGCTTGCTGTCTGTGCGTTGTGTTTGACACCAATCTTTCCTTCACCTTCCATATACAATCTCTTGCAAGCTCTTGTCGCTTGTACCTGAAGAACATCTCTAGAATCCGCCCTTTTCTCACCTTGGAAACAACAAAAACCCTCACTGTTGCCCTGATCCACTCTCGCCTTGACTACTGTAACTCTCTATTAATTGGCCTCCCCCTCACTCGACTTTCCCTCTCCAGTCCATCCTTAATGCAGCAGCCAGGGTCATCTATCTGGCTAATCGTTACTCAGACGCTTCCGCTCTATGCCAGTCATTGCACAGGCTGCCCATGAATTACAGGATCCAATTTAAATCGCTTGTTCTCACCCACAAAGCTCTCCCCAGTGCTGCACCCCCCTACATCTCCTCCCTCATTTCTGTTTATCGGCCTACCCATTCTTTATGCTCCGCAAGCGACTTTCGACTAACCTCCGCACTAATCCGTACCTTCCACTCCCGGCTCCAAGACTTCTCCTGAGCTGCACCTATTCTTTGGAATGCTCTTCCCCAAGAAATTAGGACGAACCACAACTTACACAGTTTTAGGTGCTCCCTAAAAACACACCTGTTTAGGGTGGCCTATCATGTTCCCTAATCGAAGTCCTTTTATATTTTAATAGCCCATTCATTATTTCTCCAAACTTAAGTTTCCACCAAACTCCACCGAACCCAAAAGCACTACAAATACTGGCTGGTGATGAGCTCATGCAGCCTTTATCTATCCCTCATCCCCTCAATATGGCTGGACTATCATTGTAAATAAGCCCTGTACTTTGTGTCACCCCTACCTTATTGTAGATTGTAAGCTCTTGGGAGCTGGGTTCATGGGCGTACCCAGGATCAAAACTAGGGGGGGGGGGCAAGCCATGGTCGTTCAGGTTGTAAAATTTTAAAACGAAAAAGGTGCAACGCTGGAAACAGATAAGACACCGGAGGGTGAGTATAAGATGGAGCAGGAGAATTACATTTAGAGCACCAATCCAGGTAATCACATATAGAGGCCTCCCCGTAGTGTAATTACTTATAGCCTAGAATAATGATGCTGACACTCGGGGTACAGGATAATGACACCGACATTGGGGGGTACAGGATGACACCGACACTGGGGGTACAGGATAATGACACCAACACTCGGGGTACGGATTAATGGCGCTGACACTCGGGGTACGGATTAATGGCGCTGACACTCGGGGTACAGGATAATGGTGCTGACACTCTGGGTACGGATTAATGGCGCTGACACTCGGGGTACAGGATAATGACCCCGACACTGGGGGTATAGGATGACACCGACACTGGGGGTACAGGATAATGGTGCCGTCATTGGGGGTACAGGATAAAGACGCCGACACTCGGGGTGCAGGATAATGGCACCGACACTGGGGGTACAGGATAATGGCGCTGACACTCGAAGTACGGGATAATGGCGCTGACACTCGGGGTGCGGGATAATGGCGCTGACACTCGGGGTGCAGGATAATAGCGCTGACACTTGGGGTACGAGATTTTATTTATAATTTATTTATATATAATAGTGCTATTGCTATAATAATTAACGTCCCCCCAGCTGGCCCAGCATTAACCACCTGTCCTTTCTCCAGGTCCGGTTCCTACTCCCAAGGCCCAGGCCCCAAGCCCTTCCAAATTTCAATAATTACACAGTGAGTGAGTGTATTGTGTAATTTACACTGGCTGGCAGCCACAGTCACTGGCAGCCGGCCCACAGTAACAGGACAAGAGCTCCGCTCCGGCGGGATTCTCAGAGACAGGAAATAGGGGAGGCAGGCAGCGTGCTACGTCAGCACGCCTCAGGAGTCAGGACCCTGATCAGGTGACATGCGGCATTGCGGCGTGCTGTGTCACTCAGCGTACGTTAAAGGTAATCCCGGCCGGACCCCATGCAGTGACACTGCCCAGTTCCGGCCGCCGGGTGCAGAGCAGTCACCTGCGGCCGGCCGCAGAGGGAACTTTCGCTGGCCTCGACTGCCGGTGATCTAAGTGTGTGTGCGGCATGCAGGGGTGGATTAAGAGTAGCAAGGACCCCGGGCAGTATAGAAGGCGGGGGCCCCTGCCCCACACACACACACACACCTGATGTATCACATTTCACATGATCCCCTGTGATAGATCATGTGATAGTTCACGTGAAATTAATTTGCCACAATATTAATTATAATAATTTTTTTTTAGGCTGTGTGCCCACTATGCATTTTTTAAGCGTTTCCGCAGCGGCAATTCCGCTGCAGAAACGCTTAAAAAACACTTGGTAGAAGGTCTGCAATGTTCCCCAATGATAATCCGCATGTGCTGTGCACATGCTGCGGAAATTTCCGCTGCGGATTATCATTGCGGAAAAATCCGCAGCATTAACAATTATTTTGCAGAAGCGCGGCATTTTCGCCGCCATTGACTTGCATTGGAATGCATGGAATCCGCATCACTGCATCTGTACATGCGGATTCCATGCGTTTCAATGTGCGGATGGTACCCGGGTTTGGAGAAGAGGAGACTCTCCTCCGGACCCGGGTACCATAGAACCTGTAAAAAAAGTATAAAATAAAAAATAAATATTATGCTTACCTTCTGATGGCCCCCAATGTCTTTATCCGATGAGTCCTGGCTTGCCAGCAGCTCACGATGGTCTGAAAAGGACCTGCCGTGACGTCATTTAGTCTTTTGACGGGTCACGCGACCGCTGACGTCGGCAGGCCATCAGAAGGTAAGTATATATTTATTTTTTATTTTTTACCATTCTTTTACGGTCACACTATATAAATCCATGCTGGTTGCATGGATTTATACAGTGTGACCAAGTTGTCAAGCACCTTCCAAGTGATGCTAAAATTGACCCGCATGCAGAAATGCATGTGAAGAACGCTTCACTTCCACTTGTCCCTGACAGGAAAAACGCATGTAAAATCTGCATGCGTTTTTTCTGCCAGGGAGATGCAGAAACGCTCAGGAAAAATATGAAGCATTTCGGCCTCCTGGGCACATAGCCTTACATTAATTGTATGACTCAATATTGAGCACACGTAGCCATCTATACACAGCAGGAGGGCGCACGTAGCCATCTATACACAGCAGGAGGCAGCACGGTGCCATCTATACACAGTGGGAGGCCACACGGCGCCATCTATACACAGCGGGAGGCCGTACGTAGACATCTATACACAGCGGGAGGCCGCACGGTGCCATCAATACACAGCAGGAGGCCGCACGTAGCCATCTATACACAGCAGGAGGCCACATGTAGCCATCAATACACAGCAGGAGGCCGCATGTAGCCATCTATAGACAGCGGGAGGCCGCACGGTGCCATCAATACACAGCAGGAGGCTGCACGTAGCCATCTATACACAGCAGGAGGCCACATGTAGCCATCAATACACAGCAGGAGGCTGCACGTAGCCATCTATACACAATGGGAGGCCGCACGTAGCCATCTATACACAGCAGGAGGCCGCACGTAGCCATCAATACACAGCAGGAGGCCGCACGTAGCCATCTATACACAACGGGAAGCCGCACGTAGCCATCTATACATAGCAGGAGGCCGCACGTAGCCATCTATACACAGCAGGAGGCCGCACGTAGCCATCTATACACAGCGGGAGGCCGCACATAGCCATCTATACACAGTGGGAGGCCACACGGCGCCCCCCCAGAGACAGCGGGAGGCCGCACACAGTCACAAACATATACAGACATATACATACACGCATAAACACATTTGAAACACAAAAATACATATAAACAGACATCACACAATGATATCTGCCTGCACACACACACACTCAATCACACACACTCACACGCACACACTCTAACACACACTCACCATCCCCCGGTTCCAGTCCTCCTGCTCCTCTCCGGTGCAGCAGTGCAGACCGGGCGCGCACTGCGTGACGTCACAGCTAGGAGACACGGCCGCGCATAGGGCCATGTCTCCTAGCTGTGACGCGGCCGGGCCAGCACAGGGAAGTTAACAGCTGCAGTGCTGGCCTGGCCGAAGAAGAAGTAGCGGCCGTGCACCGCTGCTGAGGGAGCAGTCCGGGGGCCCCCCCGCCACTGTCTGCCTGTATGTGCCGCGGCACCGCACATATAATGAGGGCAATCTGGCCATAGACACCCTGGAGCCCCAGGCAGTAGCCCAGAATGCCCTCATTATAATCCGCCTATGGTGGCGTGCGACCCTGCTTCTGGGGGGGGGCAGCTGCCCCCCCTGCCCCACGGTGGGTACGCCCATGGCTGGGTCATCATTATTTTTGCTTTAATTATTGTATTATCTTTAAATATGTTACTTATGACTGTTGTATATGAACCTCTGAATTGTAAAGCGCTATATAAATAAAGATTATTATTATTATTATAGGCCACGTGTCCTATGACATGTCATGTCATGTGATGAACACTGTTGCTCAGGTGCATGCTTGAGATACAACAAAAGGGTGGAGATATTTTTTTATCTTTAAATATGTTACTTATGACTGTTGTATATGAACCTCTGAATTGTAAAGCGCTGCAGAATATGTTGGCGCTATATAAATAAAGATTATTATTATTATTATAGGTCACGTGTCCTATGACATGTCATGTCATGTGATGAACACTGTTGCTCAGGTGCATGCTTGAGATACAACAAAAGGGTGGAGATATTTTTTTTTGCAAATAAAAAGTCATTTAATTGCTCAAAATAAATACCACAACCACAGACTAATGAAAAGCACACAAAGAGGCATTAGTTACTGTATAAAGTAAGGAAGGACACTATATAAGAGACACAATGTAATAATTGATGGTGCTAAACATAATAAAATGTACATTAAGATGCATATAAGGTGGTAGAAGTTATACATAAAGGGAAAACCTTCTAACAACTTACCTTTAATATATAATTTTCCATTTTATGTCACACCCATTTAAATACCCAGTGTGTTGGTGCCTCTCTCCTCCCACCCATTTGCTGCAAATAAATAAGAAAAAAAATAATAACTCAACTCCTAACCTTCCTGATAGCACCTACTCTATGTGCACTATTCATCTTGTCTGGATCTTGGTGACTGCAACAATTACATCAATGTGTCGCTTTCATCCTAGAGACTCCACCAGGAAGGGAATCAGGAATGGCTCCCTGCCACACTGCTGCTACTGTTTGCTCAAATATATCCGCAACCATTGTGAAAGAAGCATAATATGCAAATATTGTTTATACAGGGATTGGAGCTGCAAAATGCCATCCCTGGCTCACTGCTGGCTAGACCACCAGTGTCTTGGGGGCAAACTGGTCATAGGCTACCTTGAAGCCTTGGGCTTTGGGCAGAAGCCCATATTTGTTCTTATAATCTTTCCCTGTTTAGGGGCCATCTGAAAGTGGAAAAGGTAAAATCTGTTGCTGGTACTCTTGAGGAAAACTTTGTCACTGATGAATGGTTCTCTAGGGGGTCTGTACTTTGGAGGGAATCTGTGGTTGGCACTGTTGAAGTATACACTCTGGAGTGATCTGTTATCTGGGCTTGTACTCTAAGTAAATTTGTAGCTAGCCCTATGTAAGAAATTTATTAATGTGCAATGCAAAATTGTTGAAAATCTTTATATGGTACTTATGGGGTATTTGGGCCACTGTTGTGGCATCTGAGACTATGACACTTAAATGAGCATCTGAGACACACATTGTTAAAAAAAAAAATATCAAGAAATTTCAAGTAGGAAAAATATATCTTTGTACCGTGCTAGCTAGTAGATAGAAAAATATACAAAAAAAGGAAATCCTCAGTGGTGATATCTTTTAATGGCTAACTGAAAATATAGTAACAAACAGCAAGCTTTCGAGACTACTCAGGTCTTTTTAGCAGGTGTCTTGATTAGAGATGAAAGAACATTTGCTCCAGTGGATGTCAAGCGCTGCATCAAGAGGTCTCTCCTCCTCTTCCTCAACCTCAACATTACACACAGTACAGTCCTCAGTCCAATTGCCTTTTTTTCCCCGCGTCACAACTCTCCTACCACCCAACTGACTGTGGAGAATCTTCAGCGCTGTTCACACATTCTATTCCATGGCCATCAGAGGTCTGCCCTAAAGATTCACAGACTCAAAAGGAGGAATGCATTTGCACTGATGCCCAAAATTTTTTCCTGTTGAATCCAGGGCCGGTTGAAGTGGGGTCCGAGAAGAATCTAGACCCTCATCACCAGATGTTAACCCCCGGGGGTAGAGGTGATCCTGATGAGACTCAGATACCTGAGGTGCCTGAGGACTGTACTGTGCTGTCAGGGCAGGTAGAGGAGTTGGGTGACTCTCAGGGCGAGGAGTGGGAGAAGAGAGAGAATGACGATGAAGTTGTAGATCCCACTTGGTGTGAACCCAGAGGCACGCAGCTGAGTAGCTCAGCAGAGGAGGTGGAGGAGGAGGAAAACGAGGAGGTTACGTTGCGGCCTCCCTCACAGACACGGAGTGATGCAACCACGACAAGCACTGCATCCTCAGCCACAACTGTGGCTATGGCCAGCAGCAGTCGCGGCTCTGCATTTCACAGGGGCGGAAAGGGTTGCCTAGCCTGGGCCTTTTTTGAGACAGCTAAGGATGACCAGACTCACGTTATCTTTGTAAAAAACGACTCAGTAGAGGCAAAATTTCAAATAATTTGACTACTACATGCATGAACCGGCACATGCGTAATCAACATGTGTTAGTCTGGGAATCTCACTGTGCTAAAATGCGAATTAGCGGACCTCGCCAACCACCGTATGCCCCATCAACCGCATGTGCTGCTTCTTCCTCCTCCACCACCGTGGTAAGTGTTCTCACACAGGTCTTCGGCCGCAGGACCTCCACTTGTTTACCCGCTACAGTCGAGAAAAGTGAGAGCCTGTCAGCTGTTACGTAAGGGGACATGCCTGCTGTTTTTGTTTCACTGAACACACCACATCTTTCTCAATGCACCATAACATCTCCACCTGCACCTCACTCACAGTCCATCAGTTTGTTGTGTTCACCCTACTCCACCCTCTCTCAGCACAGAAGCCAACCATCGGTCCCGCAGTTGTGATCATGTAACAGATTGTTTCCTCCAACACATGCCAAAGCTAAGAGCTTGAACTCCACCATCTCCAATCTTTTGTCCATGGAAATGCTGCCTTTCCGCCTAGTGGATACGGATGGTTTCCAAAAGCTTATGGCCATCGCAGTCCCCCAGTACCAGTTGCCCAGTCACCATTACTTCTCTAAGAAAGCTGTGCCTGCGCTATACCAGCATGTCACAGACTACATAATCCGTTCCTTGAAAAAATCTATGTCTGACAGATTGCATTTCACCACAGACACCTGAACGACCAAGCATGGCCAGGGGCGCTACATCTCACTGACTGGGCTCTGGGTTACTCTGGTGGTTGTGGAGGCAGGTGGGGTAGGGGCTACTCCACAACTCTTGGAATCACCAAGGCTTGCGGGACAAAACACTGTATTGAACACTTCCTCCACTGCTTCTGCCTCCTTCTCCTCTAGGGCCTCCACCTGTGCCCTCAACCTCTGTCTTAAAGAGACATGTGTTCCAACAGTACAGAGAGAATTGCCCCCACCTCCGTACAGCACAACCAGGGCTCACCACAATCAGGCAGTGATTAAATTAATATGTCTTGGAGATCGCAGTCACTCAGCTCAAGAGTTGTGTGTTATGATCTGCAACATGTACTAAGGAAAGATAGGGGAAAGCTGTCCCTACAGTAAGACTAAGCTGAATCCCTACGATGTAGCGGGCTGCCTGTTCCTAGTGAACAGACCCGCCTTAGTCCTCGGCTAGTCTGAACGAAGACCTATAGAATTAAGGGAGGGGTCCCTAAAAGAACTAAGGACTGGGACAAAAAATGGGACACCTCCTAAACAGAGAAGATGTTGCAGAACACAAAAAGGCAAACTGACAAAAATGTACTAGAGGTCCCAGAGGACCAAGCGAACTTGACAGAGAAAGGCACCAAAGCACCAGGCTAGAGAAACAGTCAAACACTGAAGTCCAGCACAGCCACAAGGGCGGAGCTGGAATATAAAGGCAGATGGTCACGTGACCGCAAAACACAAGATGGAAAACACAAACAGGAGGGTTCTAACATTGTGGACAGCTATCCAGGCCAAGTTTGAGCACTGGCTGTCTCCACTGTACCTGGAACCACGGTAGGCTGTGTGCGATAACGGTGCGAACCTGTTGGCGGTCCTACGCCAGGGCAACCTCGCACATGTACAGTACAGACCAAAAGTTTGGACACACCTTCTCATTTAAAGATTTTCCTGTATGTAGCACCCCCCTCCTGGTGTAGCACCCCATCACTCTCCTTCTTGGTCAAATAGCCCTTACACAGCCTGGAGGTGTGTTTGGGGTCATTGTCCTGTTGAAAAATAAATGATGGTCCAACTAAACGCAAACCGGATGGAATAGCATGCCGCTGCAAGATGCTGTGGTAGCCATGCTGATTCAGTATACCTTCAATTTTGAATAAATCCCCAACAGTATCACCAGCAAAGCACCCCCACACCGTCACACCTCTTCCTCCATGCTTCACGGTGGGAACCAGGCATGTAGAGTCCATCCGTTCACCTTTTCTGCGTCTCACAAAGACACGGTGGTTGGAACCAAAGATCTCAAATTTGGACTCATCAGACCAAAGCACAGATTTCCACTGGTCTAATGTCCATTGCTTGTGTTCTTTAGTCCAAACAAGTCTCTTCTGCTTGTTGCCTGTCCTTAGCAGTGGTTTCCTAGCAGCTATTTTACCATGAAGGCCTGCTGCACAAAGTCTCCTCTTAACAGTTGTTGTAGAGATATGTCTGCTGCTAGAACTCTGTGTGGCATTGATCTGTTCTCTAATCTGAGGTGCTGTTAACCTGCGATTTCTGAGGCTGGTGTCTAGGATAAACTTATCCTCAGAAGCAGAGGTGACTCTTGGTCTTTCTTTCCTGGGGTGGTCCTCATGTGAGCCAGTTTCTTTGTAGCGCTTGATGGTTTTTGCAACTGCACTTGGGGACACTTTCAAAGTTTTCCCAATTTTTCGGACTGATTGACCTTCATTTCTTAAAGTAATGATGGCCACTCATTTTTCTTTACTTAGCTGCTTTTTTCTTGCCATAATACAAATTCTAACAGTCTATTCAGTAGGACTATCAGCTCTGCATCCACCAGACTTCTGCACAACTCAAATGATGGTCCCAACCCCATTTATAAGGCAAGAAAACCCACTTATTAAACCTGACAGGGCACACCTGTGAAGTGAAAACCATTTCCGGTGACTACCTCTTGAAGCTCATCAAGAGAATGCCAAGAGTGTGCAAAGCAGTCATCAAAGCAAAAGGTGGCTACTTTGAAGAACCTAGAATATAAGACATATTTTCAGTTGTTTCACACTTTTTTTGTTAAGTATATAATTCCACATGTGTTAATTCATAGTTTTGATGCCTTCAGTGTGAATGTACAATTTTCATAGTCATGAAAATACAGGAAAATCTTTAAATGAGAAGGTGTGTCCAAACTTTTGGTCTGTACTGTACCTTGCATGGCTCATGTCCTCAACCTGGTGGTACAGCAATTTCTCTGCCACTATCCTGGCCTATATGTGCTTCTACAGAAAGCACGGTCGCTGTGTGCTCACTTCCGCCATTTGCACCCCACGGGTCATCGACTTGCATTGCTTCAGAGGTCTTTCGGCCTACTGGCTAACCGGTTGATATGCGATGTGCCGACACTGTGGAATTCCACTCTGCACATGTTACGGCGACTGTGGCAACTGCAACAATCCCTAGCGCAGTATCTCATTTTGCATAGCCTGGGCCAACTCAGTACAGACATGGTGCAAATTATGCTTTGGACACAGATGAAGGAACTCTGCACCCTACTGCACATCTTCGAAATGGCTACTAAGATGGTTAGCGCTGACAAAGCCATCACTAGCATCACTATTCCGGTCATCTACCTGCTGGAGCACACTTTGAATAGTCTCCAGGAGGAGGTGGTGGTTGCAGAGGAAGAGGAGTAAGCAGAGGAGAATGCAGACCAGATAACAATATCTCTAAGTTCCAGACTGTCGTCGCATATGCGGGTGCCAAGGCAGAGTGGAATACAGTGATCGAGTGGAGCTCATGGTACCAGACAAACTGTTAGTGAAGGTGCAGGAGCAGAGGAACAAATGGAGGAAGACAAGGAGAAAGTGGTGATGAGCTCGCAACAGTCAGGAGATGAAGAGGATAATGATCCCCTCTCTGTTGTCCGTGGTTGGGGGGATAGGATGGAGGAAGCAAGCTTGAGTGTTACCCCGCCACCAACACACCATGGACTTGGACCTTATGGAAGAGCCCGACACATGAGCGCCTCCTTGCTGCACTATTTGCAACATGATGCCTGTATTGTTAGGATTAGAAATAGTGCTGACTACTGGGTTGCCACTCTTTTAGATCCACATTACAAGAGTAAATTTTGCCAGATGCTTCCTCTCCTGGAAAGAAACACATATGCTGGAGTATTGAAACATGCTTGTAGACAACCTTAAGAGTGTTTTTAAGAGTGTTTTTCCCAAAAACTGCAGTGAGGCACACAGTGTGCATTTCAGTTGTAGACTTCCACCCCCTGGAACATCGAGTCTAGTGTTGAGCCACCCCCGTAGTGTTCGAGTTCGGTTCGGTTCGTCGAACACCCGTGTGTTCGCCGAACTGTTCGTCGAACTGTTCGTCGAACACCTTCGAACACCATTAAAACCAATGGCAGGCAAACAAAAACACATAGAAACACATAGAAAACACCTTCAAAGGTGTCCAAAAGCTGACAAACTGCTCAGAAGACATAACTAACACATGGAAAAGTGACAAGTACATATAGTCATGCGAAAAGAAAAGAGGTGGAGGAGTAAAAGGAGGGGGAGACACAGATATAGGCATGTCATGCCCTTCTAAAATCCAAAAAGTGAGAAGCCGACACGGCCAGTCCGCTCCTGCCCGTGCCACCTCCGTGTCGCCGGGTTTGTGCCAGAGCCGCGGTGAACCCTGACGGCCAGCCCCCCTCTCCCAATACTGGTGCCTGTCCGCTGGTGGGGCGAGCGAGCCCCCCTGTGGTGGAGGCAGCTCTAAGCTTTTTAATTTAAATTGTCTCTCTAATTTGAATGAATACACTTTAAATCCATTTACAAGGATCTATTGGAGGGCAAGTCTCATGCCAGCAGCCGCGGTAATTCCAGCTCCAGTAGCGTCCACTAAAGCTGCTGCAGTTAAAAAGCTTTTATAAGGATCGAGCTCGGCTGTCCACCGCAAGGCATCCTACTGCCAGTCCCAGCCCCTATGCCTTGGGGTGCCTCCTGATGCTCTTCACTAAGTATCCCATGGTCCCGAAGCATTTCCTTTGAAAAAATTAAGTGTCTAAACTACAGGTGGTGCAGCTTGCTTAACAGCCGGGATAATCCGCTTACTAGCAGACACTGCTACTAGGCACAAAGTATTTCCTGGGCTAGATGCAGTTAAAAATTTGTAATTAGATACTCTCGTTGGATGCTGAGAAAGCATTCCATAGAGTCTCCTGGCACGCCATATATGATTCTCTTAAAAAGCTTGGGGTAGGGGTCTAGGGGACCCTTTTATAGCCAAAATCACGGCCCTGTATCGCAATACGTCACCTAGGCTGAAGATAAATGGAACTGTAGCACCCTGAGGGCTCGGTTGCTAAAGACGTATTGCACCTCACCCAGAGGTGTGATATCTCACTCTCAGGTAAGGATGGAGTGTGGATCAGGACCCGAGACCTGCATGCATTACACCACATTGCCGTGGGGCAGGGCGACCAATATGCCCCTGAGATGGGCACGACAGTCCCTGTCCCTGGCTGGAGTGGGGGGAGGGAACACTGAGGAAGGGGAACCCTGTAGTGCAGGAGCAGGGAGGAAGCAGTTCCTGGGTGCATTGAGAAGGGAGTATAAAAGGTGGGCACCATCTTAGTTCAGTGCAGAGAAGTCTGAGCAGAAGTGGCAGGGAGCAGGGGCTCTGCATGAGCTCTGCTCCGGAGGCGGGCCTAGTAACAGAGGCCCAGGCCTGGAAGAGGGAGAAGGAAGGAAGAGGAGCGGAGAAGGCTCCAGGAACGAGGAATGAAGGGATCCCAGGGGTGCGGACGGGCGAGTCGCCACCGCACGCCCGAATCCACCTGCGTGGAGGGGTCAGGCCAAAGGGGGAGACCGGTCCCCGAACTAGTGGAGGCAGGAAACGACCCTCAGCTAGAAACCGGAGGCTCTGACATTTTATGTGGCGCAGCCCCTCGCTACACCCGCTAGGAAGGCACCACATAGGGTCAGGGAAACTGGCGCCAAGTTTACCAAGAGGAGGCCCGAGGCAGCCGGACAGAAGTGTTGGTAAGAAAGGCCAGACAAAGGACACACAAAGGGGGTCCTGTGAAGTGCTCCAAAGTTATCTGGGAGTTGTCTGAGCCCCTCACCTGGTGAGCACAGTACGACGTGGGCAGCCGTTACCTGCAGACGTGGTCTGGATAATAAGAACTGTGAGTAAAGGCCCTGAACTGCATCACTGACTCCGTGTCGTTACTGCTGCTGCCCTGCACCATCACCCCCATCCTCCGCATACACTGCCCTGAGGCTATACTCCTCCCGTGGGGAGTTATGCTACGCTCTGCTGCACCCACAACACCAGCCTCAGTGGTCTGCCCTGTAGCGGCGGTTCACTCTGACCGCAATCCACGGGTGGCGTAGTCGGACATTTAAACATGAAAACCACATAAATAGTTCCGCCACTGGTTTGACCGCCCTGAGCCACGGAACTGGGTCGCCGCCACGAAGACTACAACCACCAGCATCCACCAAAAAGGGTCCGGCTCCGGGTGTCCCAAGGCCCAGGGGGTGCGTCAGAACATTTTCATCACCTTTCACAATCACCAATGGGACAAGGCAGTGATGTCCTCTGTCCCCTCTCTTATACATCCTAGTGACGGAGCACCTGCTCTCATCAATTCGCCATAACCCCAATATTAGGTGGATTGAGGTGGGAGGCACCGAGTACAAGTGCTCTCTATTTGCTGATGATGTCCTAGTATATATCACTCAATCACATATATCCATCCATGCTGTTATGGCTGAAATAGATCACTTTGTTACATGGTAAAATTTTAAAATCAATGCAGCGAAGTCTGAGGCCCTCGATGTCTCCCTTCCCAAATCCATATAGGATTCCATCCAGTCCAACTTTCCCTTTGCCTGGCCCTCACAGGGTATCAAATACTTAGGAATTCCTATTCATAGAGACCTCTCCCATCTATGTTATCTTAATTTTGGGCCCTTTATTGAACAATTCCATACAGACCACGGTTGGCAAGTTAGAACTGTAAGATTCACTACGTGAACCGCTGGTGTTTTGTGGAAAAGCACATGTAAGATTCTGCAACAGTCTCTGCTGATACTCCTGCATGCGTGCATCCCTTTCTATGGCAGGAATAATTTCTGCAAATTTACTTTTGTACCGGGGATCTAACAGTGTGGCAACCCAGTAGTCAGGATTATTTCTAATTCTCACAATTCGAGGGTCATGTTGCAGGTAGTGCAGCAAGAAGGCACTCATGTGTGTTGCGCATCCAGGAGCACCAAGTCCCTGTTGTGTTGGTGGCGAGGTAACAATTATGCTTCCTTCCTCTGTCCTCTCCCCCCAACCTCGCACAACAGAAATGTGATCAAGGTCTCCCTCATCTGATGAGTCTTCCATCAGTTCGTCCTCCACTTCTTCCTGGGCTCCTGCACCTTCCTCACTAGTTTGGCTGCTACCATGCGCCCTGGTAAAACCATCTCCCCCACCCTCACATGCCTGCCACCTTGGTGCTGCCGACCGTCTGGACCTTGCAGATGTTAGCCCTTCCGCATACAACTCCTCCTCCTCTACTTCCTCCACCTCCTCTTGTGCCACCACCTGACTCCGAATTCTGTTTAACATGTGCTCCAGCATGTAAATCACCGGAATAGTCATGCTGATAATGGCATCGTCAGCACTAAACATCTTCGTCGCCATTTCAAAACTGTGCAGAAGGGTGCATAGGTCCCTGATCTGAGACCACTCCTCCAGCGTGATTTGCCCTACCTCTGAATCTCGTTGGCCCAGGCTATACGTCAGAACGTATTGCACCAGGGCTTGTCGGTGCTGCCACAGTCGCTGCAACATGTGCAGAGTTGAATTCCACCGGGTAGGCACATCGCATTTTAGCCGGTGAAGTGGCAGGCCCAACGACTTCTGTAGAGATGTAAGTCGCTGAGCTGCGGGATGCGAACGGCGGAAGTGAGCACACAGCGACCGTGCCCTCTGCAGAAGGCCATCTAGTCTGGGATAGTGGGCTAAAAATTGCTGGACAACCAGGTTCAACACGTGAGCCATACAAGGCACGTGTGTGACATTGCCCCGGCGAAGGGCCGCACCCAGGTTTGCAGCATTGTCGCACACGGCCTTCCCTGGTTTCAGGTCCAGTGGAGACAACCATTCATGAAATTGGTTCTCCAGAGCTGACCACAACTCCTCAGCTGTGTGACTCACATTTCCCAGACATTTCAATGTAAAAACCGCCTGATGACGTTGAGCCCTACTGCCAGCATAGTAAGGAGGTGTGCAGGATCCCTTCTGCGCAGTTAGAAAGCTTGTGGCATGACCAGACAGGCTTTGGGTGCAGGTGGAAGACCGAGAGGAGGTTGAGGAGGCAGAAGCAGTGGTGGAACTTTGACATAAAGAGGATTGACGCACAACTCGTGGGGACGGCAAGACTTGGACAGCAGCCCCTTGTCCTGCTGTCACCATAGTTACCCAGTGCCCAGTCAGCGACATGTAACGCCCCTGTCCATGCCTACTCGTCCAAGTGTCTGTGGTGAAATGCACCCTGTCACACACAGAGTTTCTCAAAGAAGCGGTGATGTTGTGTGCGACATGCTGGTGGAGCGCAGGCACACCTTTCTTTGAGAAGTAGTGCCGACTGGGCATCTGGTACTGGGGCACTGCGACGGACATAAGGTCTCGAAAATCCTCTGTGTCCACCAGGCGGAAAGGCAGCATTTCTGTAGCCAAGAGCTTGCAGATGGTGAAATTCAACCTCTTAGCTTTCTCATGGCTAGGAGGAAATGGTCTTTTACTTGTCCACATCTGAGGGACCGAGGGCTGGCTATTGTGCTTAGACGGGGTTGATAAGGGTGTCCCCGGCAAACTGCCGGTCTGTGAGGAAGATGCAGGCGGACATGTTAGGTTGCCTTGATCCAAAGGTGGTGCTATCGATGTCGGACAGCGCTCAAGACCAGCTGGTGTTACCACCTCCAAAGAAAATGATGACCTGCCAATCACGCTGGCTGTTGCGGGTAAAGAGGTGGCAGGTCTGCGCCCCAAAACAGGTGTGACTGCTGTCCCCCCAGTCACAGAGGATGAAGAGGCCGCGGATGCACAAGATATGGCAGACGGTGGTTGGCCCAGCCGGCTAGACCGCATTGTAGCACACTGAGCTTCCCACTGCAACTTATGCTTCATGTCCATGTGCCAGTTCATGCATGAAGTACTCAAACTATGTATTTTTTGGCCTCTACTTAGCTTTTGCTGACAAATGTTACAGATAACACGAGTTGGGTCATCTTTATCGATCTGAAAAAATGCCCAGGCTATGCAAGGCTTAGCACCCATGCGACCTGAAGAGCCACCACGACTTGTGGTGAGAGGCAGAGTTGTGTTTGAGGATGCAGTTGTTGACGTGCTTCCAGTACTACGTCTCTGTCCAGGAAGGCGCAACCTGACCTCGTCGTCACTAGCATCTTCCTCCACCTCCTCTGCTGACCTCATCTCTTGGCTGACTGTGGGTTGACAGTAAGTGGGATCTCCGACCTCATCATCATCACCCTGTGCGTTATCACACCCGTCGTCCTCAGAGCCAACCTGTTCCTGCCCTGACAAAAAACTAAAGTTGTCGCTCCAATCAGGTATTTGAGTCTTATCATCGTCTTCCTCATTGTCTCCACCAACAGGAGTTACAGTTTGGGAATGAGGGTCTACATTATGGTCAGAACCTTCTGCGTCTGGTCCTGGATCCGACTCATAAAGATTCTGGGCATCAGTGCAGATCATTTCCTCGTCTGGATTCACAGAAGCGCTGGAGTCGACCTCTGATTCCCAGGCTATAGTATGAGTAAACAGCTCTGCAGACTCAACCATCTGTTCTACCTCATACTCAGACGGGCAGCTGGAGATTTGGGAGCTGTGAGGAAGCAAGTGCGATTTGGGTGACACCTTTGAGGACTGGAGTATTTGTGATGTTGAAGTTGATGTGGAGGAGAGCCCACTTAAAGGAGCACTTGATATCCGTTGAAGCACCTGCTGTTTTTGTGCCTCATCTGGAATTTGTAGCGATTGGCGTGGCCGTAAGAAAGGGATCTTATCACATTGTCCGCTAAAAGAAGTAGACATTTTAGTTTGGCTGGAAGATGGTCTTTCTTCTGCACCTACCCCACGAACACAACCTTTTTTCCCCTTCCCAACACGCCTATTCCCCTTTCCACCAGCAGCAGGCCTTTTTCCACTCATTTTGGTGGTTAACTAATTCACAACTCTGGAGTTGTTTGCACAAAAAAACAATGGATGGTAACCGAGCAGAGCTGAGTGGCCAAACTGTGGTATTAGGCCAAAACTATTGGCTGGGTTAGATGCAGAAAAAAATTATTTTTAATTTGCAACCTGATGGAGGTCAGTATAGATGGACTAATAGACCAAGTCCCACACACCGCTAGAAGCCCAAATATTTTTTCAGAGCTAGATGCAGAAATTTTTTTTATTCAATTTGCAACCTGATGGAGGTCAGTATAGATGGACTAATAGACCAAGTCCCACACACTGCTAGAAGCCCAAATATTTTTTCAGAGCTAGATGCAGAAAAAAATTATTTTTAATTTGCAACCTGATGGAGGTCAGTATAGATGGACTAATAGACCAAGTCCCACACACTGCTAGAAGCCCAAATATTTTTTCAGAGCTAGATGCAGAAAAAAATTATTTTTAATTTGCAACCTGATGGAGGTCAGTATAGATGGACTAATAGAACAAGTCCCACACGCTGCTAGAAGCCCAAATATTTTTTCAGAGATAAATGAAGAAAAAAATTATTTTTAATTTGCAACCTGATGGAGGTCAGTATAGATGGACTAATAGAACAAGTCCCACACGCTGCTAGAAGCCCAAATATTTTTTCAGAGATAAATGAAGAAAAAAATTATTTTTAATTTGCAACCTGATGGAGGTCAGTATAGATGGACTAATAGACCAAGTCCCACACACTGCTAGAAGCCCAAATATTTTTTCAGAGCTAGATGCAGAAAAAAATTATTTTTAATTTGCAACCTGATGGAGGTCAGTATAGATGGACTAATAGACCAAGTCCCACACACTGATAGAAGCCCAAATATTTTTTCAGAGCTAGATGCAGAAAAAAAATATTTTTAATTTGCAACCTGATGGAGGTCAGTATAGATGGACTAATAGACCAAGTCCCACACGCTGCTAGAAGCCCAAATATTTTTTCAGAGATAAATGAAGAAAAAAATTATTTTTAATTTGCAACCTGATGGAGGTCAGTATAGATGGACTAATAGACCAAGTCCCACACACTGCTAGAAGCCCAAATATTTTTTCAGAGCTAGATGCAGAAAAAAATTATTTTTAATTTGCAACCTGATGGAGGTCAGTATAGATGGACTAATAGACCAAGTCCCACACACCGCTAGAAGCCCAAATATTTTTTCAGAGCTAGATGCAGAAAAAAATTATATTCAATTTGCAACCTGCTGGAGGTCAGTATAGAAGGACTAATAGAACAAGTCCCACACACTGCTAGAAGCCCAAATATTTTTTCAGAGCTAAATGAAGAAAAAAATTATTTTTAATTTGCAACCTGATGGAGGTCAGTATAGATGGACTAATAGACCAAGTCCCACACACTGCTAGAAGCCCAAATATTTTTTCAGAGCTAGATGCAGAAAAAAATTATATTCAGTTTGCAACCTGATGGAGGTCAGTATAGATGGACTAATAGAATGATGCTATGCCCAAAAGATTTTACTTCACTAGGTGCAGTAAAAAAATTGGTATTCTATACACAGGTGGTATATCTTGCAACACAGATAGGCTACTCCACTGACTAACACACTCTGCAATAGGCCAAAAAGGATTAGCTTTGCTAGATTCAGCCAAATGCTGTGAAAAAAACTTGCACAGCACTGGCACAGACCTGCCTGGCAAAAACTGATAGGAACTCATGTAACCTAGTCCTGAAAAGGACTCCAATTACAATTAGTCTTTACTCCCACAATCTATCTATTTAAGAGCACAGACCTGCCTGATAAAAGTCGTAGGAAATGCTGTAACCTAGTCCTTAAAAGGACTGCAATCACAACTATTCCCTACTCCCAAGCTATCTGTATATTTGTGCGAAAATTGGCTTGAAATTAACAAGGTATAGCACACACAGCAACAGCGGTGCCGTCTAACACGCAGCTGCAGCAGTGAGAAAATGGTGGCGACGGGGAAAATGGCTTGGTCTTATAGGGCAAGGACATGTGACATACACTGCCAATCACACATGCCCTTGCTTGTGTGAAAAAAAGCACTTCGCTCCGTGTGTGCGCTGCTGATAGGCTGACAGATTGCACCTCCCCACTGCAAATGCGGGAAAGAGAAAAAAAAATGGAGATCTTCATTGTTCCTGCAGAGATCCATCCCCTGCCCCTCCCCCCACCCCGCTGTACATTCAAACTGCGTATTAACATTAATTTTCATCATTACTGAGAAAAAATACAGTTATGATTTTGGTGGACGAACAGTTATCGAACATAACCTCGAACAGCCGAATTTTTCTCAAATTGTTCGTGTTCGCCGACCGGCTTGAACACCGCCCAAAACAGCTCGAATTTGAGATTGGCGAACAGTTCGAGTAGAACAACGCTCATCTCTAATCGAGTCATCAACGCAAAAACATTAGCAGCAGCATCAGTGTAAGAGGCAGAAGCAATATCTCTGAGTCGTTTCACACATTTTTTAGACCAGCCTGTGCACTAGCAGAACAGAGTACAAGTTTGACACGTAGTGAATGACTGGATAGGATGGTGCAGGAATATCTCAAGCTCAATATCAATGCTATCAGGGAGGGTTTGGACCCTTTTGCATTTTGGTCTTCAAAAATGGAAGAGTGGCCTGAGCTCGCCTGTCACACCTTGTAGGTTTTGTCATGTCCGGCAGCCAACGTTCTCTCAGAACATGTCTTCAGCACTGCTGGTGGTATCCTGACAGATAAGTGCATCCGGCTGTCCCCTGAAAGTGTAGACCGCCTAACTTTCATCAAGATGAACAAGTCATGGATCTCCAATGACCTTTTACCCCAATCGCAGACTGTGCAGACTAGGTGATGCTGTAGTTTTTAGTGTGCTGCATTGATCTCTCGTTATTGCAGTCTGTGACATCTTTGTCATGGCGTCTGTGCCTACTGTTGCTACTGCTGCTGATGTTACTAACAATTTTATTAAATGTGGAGACTCCAAGTTGGGTCTCCATCTGGTGGGTTGGCTGTAGTGGAAGTGGTGTCAGAGCTCCATTATACTATTTCTACTCTGGGAAAATTGATACCACTTTAGTGGTATGTGGCAATAATTTTTAGAAATGTGGAGACTCCAAGTTGGGTGTCCATCTTTTGGATTGGCTGTAGTGAAAGGGGGGTCAGAGCCTCATTATACTATTTTTACTGTGTGGAAATTGATGCTACTTTAGTGTTGTGTGGCAATAATTTTTTGAAATCTGGAGACTACAAGTTGGGTCTACATCTGGTGGGTTGCCTGTAGTGGAAGAGGTGTCCAAGCTCCATTATACTATTTCTACTCTGGGGAAATTGATGCCTCTTTAGTGGTGAGTAGCAATAATTTTTTGAAATCTGTAGACTCCAAGTTGGGTCTCCATCTGGTGGGTTGACTGTAGTGGAAGGGGTGTCACAGCGCCATTAAACAATTTCTGCTCTGCGGAAATTGATGTCACTTTAGTGGTGTCACTGTCTGCCCCTAATTTTTTGAAATGTGGAGACTCCAAGTTGAGTCTCCTTCATGTGTGTTGCCTGTATCAGGCTTGCACTTACTTTCAGTCAACTAACTGTGTTACTATCCTTAAATTTTTCTACTAATAGTAGTGTACCAAACTGATGTTTGTCCCACCTGAGTGTGGCTGAGCAGAAATGCAGTTTGAGCTATTGTATGAGGTATCAGGGCTCCCAGCACAGCAGGCCTTCACCGGTCCCTCACCCACTTCGTTTTAATTAGAACTTAAATTCAAAACTGTACAAGCTGGCCCAGACCATGATACCTCATGCATTGCCCATGCCTGACTGCTGCTGTGCCATTATAAAATTTCTACTGTGGGTCAATTGATGCAACTTTCCTGGTGTCTGCCCCTAATTTGAGCTGTTTTGGCAGCTTTTGGGCTCCCTTGAAGGTGTTGTGTATGTGTTTGGTTTTGCCTCCCATTGAATTCAATGGGGTTCGGATATGTTTCATGAACCATTTAATAAATTGTTTGGAAAACATCGAGACATTCTCCCATCCGAACCATGAAAGGTTCTCTCATCTCTAGTCTTCAGGTACGGTATGCCTGTTGAAGAGATCGGAATAGCCTTGAAAGGTTGTTGTCAGTTAGCCATTAAATGGTATCAAACAAATAGCAAAACACATTTTGACCAGAGATTCACTTAAAATAAAAGCTATTTTCTAAAGAGGAAAAAGTAGCATGGAATTAGGAAGCAAAGATTTATTTTACTTGAGGTAAATTTGTAACATAGAACCCATAGTGAAGACAAAAACATGAATCCTCGAGTTGTGTTCCTCAGTAAACCAGAGTCACATTATTTTCAGAGATACTTGACTGACCAACGTTTTTCTGCCACAGAACTCCTTAAATTGTCTTCATAAATCTAGTTGTCTCAGAATGACATCTTCAATTGGCAAATTTCAATACGAATCAGATTTCTGAAACCAGAAGTAACCAGCTATAGAGTTCCTCTATTTTGTAGTATTATTTGGATGTCCATGTAAGAGGTGGATAGACCGGGTTTGTCAAAGCAACTGCCACACTTAGTAGCTTTCTAATTAGGAACATGTTGGGTGACCTTCCACTATGACATTCAGGAACACAATAGAATAAATGGAAAAAAGTCCCAGAGAAACACCTATAAATTTAAAATTGGACATACAAAAGAGAAGATCTTAATCCTATATTGGTTGACATTATATGCTTTGACCAAATACCTGTTTATGCATAGCAATGAGCATTTTAAACATAACTTACTATTGTAATAATCAATATATTTGTCTGGGGGGAAAAAGGAGCACTATTCTGTTTTTTATATCTTCCTTTCCTGCTGTGAATTCCCTCCCCAAAGTTTCAACATCATAATGACGAATGTTCTATATATGACTAGACAATGTCATTACTGATCAGTCCTTTATAACTGCTATGTCACATATACATCATAATGGCAGATTTTCTATATGACTGGTTGTTATCTGGTGAACCCAATACAACCACTATGTCAAGCATACGTTATATGCCCTCAATATTCGTGTGTCTATAAATGTGTCTGTTTATCTTATTTATTGGTGCTCATTACCAAAGAAATCTGTTGTAAACCTCGTCTGAAAATATATTTCACAACACTGGATCCCAATTTCTAGAAACTTTAAGGCTTACACATTGTAAAGCAGTAACAGCCAACACATGAACACATCCATGTGCATTAAGGAATGCAAAATACTTCTGGCTGAGGAAGATAAGCCAGTCAATTTAAGCAATTTATTTCAACCCGTTACATAAGTAGAAGTCATTTCAAATGTAGATTAAAATTAACCTCAAAGTGTTGAATTTACAGATTACATTTCTTACACCAAGCTAATTTCTCTGTCATCGGAATAATGGATTTCTTATCTTCATTTTATTTAAACACAATCCGGAATAGTCCCGGGAGCTAATGACGCTATTTTCAGCCATGGCTCTAAAAGAATGAATATCATTACTAATTGATCTGTTTACGAGTGCTGACGGAAATCTTTCTTTGTTCTAAACCATTGTTGAATATTTATAGATGGGACGGTATCTGAATGATGCAGACTCAATCGTTTCTTCCATTCAGAAGGGTTACTGTAGCCCCTTCTATAAGTTCTAAGGGAATCGTGATGTGAAAGGATTTTGATGTGCCAGTTCATTCAAGAATCATCATTTTTCTGAATTAAAACTTAAGCTATAAGAGCACAAACTATTTTCTAAATTTAATATAATATAAACTACTGTACTTGTAAAATTAGATGGTGCCAGTCCAGCATACTGTGGGGCATCATTTAGACTAAATCAGCCCTTTCATATGAGACAAGACTAGATGAATGAGCTTTTGTAGGATTTTTCGTTCCCGATTATCTGCTGGTATATACAGTGGGGAGAATAAGTATTTGATACACTGCCGATTTTGTAGGTTTTCCCACATACAAAGAACGGAGAGGTCTGTAATTTTTATTGTAGATACACTTCAATTGTGAGAGACAGAATCTTAAAAAAAATCCAGAAAATAACATTGTATGATTTCTCATAATTAGTGTTGAGCGATACCTTCCGATATCAGAAAATATCGGATCGGATTGGATCGGTCCGATACCCAAAAAGTATCGGATATCGCCGATTCCGATACCGGAAACCAATGCAAGTCAATGGGACACAAATATTGGAATGAAAATAAACCCTTTCTTTCCTTGTAGGTTAATTCTACATGAAGGAAAACAACTAACAATAATGTAGAATGTATTGGTGGAGGTGGTTGCCCAAATCGATGGGAACAGTGCTCACAGTGAAACATGAAAAGCCGGCAATTCAGCAGCGGCATACACCGGTACCCGACAATTTATAACAGAAAGAATAGAGCTTCACACATAGATTAGATAGATAGAAACATGTCAGTCACATATATATGAAGTACAGTGACAGTGTTGCTTACTGTACTTGTCATTTAGTGTAAAGGATTTATTAAAAAAAATATTAGTGTTTTCATGCACCGTCTCTTTAAAAAAGCCGGCCGGCAATTCAGCATCTGTACCCGACAATTTAGAATAGAAAGAATAGAGAATCACACATAGATTAGATAGATAGAAACATGTCAGTCACATATATAATAAGTACAGTGATAGTGTTGATTACTGTACTTGTCATTTAGTGTTAAAATAAAGGATTTGTTTAAAAAAAAATTGGCGTGGGGTTCCCCGTAATTTTAGTCTCTAGCGGAGGTTAAGCAGACGGCTGGGGCAGATGTTTGAAGCCTGGGAAGGGGGTAATACCCACGGAGCTCCCCAGGCTACTAATATCAGAATATCAGCCCCCAGCTGAATACCTACCCTTTACTAGCTATTAAAATGGGGGACCCCCCAAAAAAATGACGTGGGGTCCCCCCTATTTTAATAGCTAGCAAAGGCTAGGCAGACAGCTGGGGGCTGATATTAATAGCCCAGGAAGGGTGCCATGAATATTGGCCCCCTCCCAGGCTAGAAACACCAGCCGTCAGCCGCCCCAGAAATGGCGCATCCATAGGATGCGCCAATTCTGGCACTTAGCCTCGCTCTTCCCACTGCCCTGTAGCAGTGGCAGTAGGGTAATAGGGCTGGGGTTGATGTCAGCTTATAATGCCAGCTGACATCAAGCCCAGGTTAGTAATGGAGAGGCGTCTATAAGACACCCCCATTACTAACCCCATAGGAAAAGTTAAAAAAAAAACACAAACGCCCAGAATAAAGTCCTTTAATTGAAATAAACACACAATTCTTTATTGTTCTAAATTAAACCATACTTACCATCACGCCCATTCCAGCTGAAACCAACGATCTCCTGCAATAAAAGAAAAATAATAAAGCAACATCATCCTTACCTTCCCATGGTTCCCAGGACAGCTTCAGCTCTGCTAAATCGAGATGACAGGCTGGACCGCAGCAGAACGCTGCCATCCAGCCTGTCATCCCGCGGACACTGAGAAGCGCAGGCATGCTTGCGCACCTCAGTGTCTGGCTGTGACGGCATCCAGATGAGCCGACAATGAACTCAGCTCACCTCATGCACGTCACTGACAGCGTGGGAGAATTCTCCTGAGCATGCGGTGAGCGTGAGAGACTCAGCTCATCTGGATGCCGTCACAGCCTGACACTGAGGAGCGCAAGCATGCCTGCGCTTCTCAGTGTCCGCGGGATGACAGGCTGGATGGCAGCATTCTGCAGCGGTCCAGCCTGTCATCTCGATTTAGCAGAGCTGAAGCTGTCCTGGGAACCATGGGAAGGTAAGGATGATGTTGCTTTATTATTTTTCTTTTATTGCAGGAGATCGTTGGCTTCAGCTGGAATGGGCATGATGGTAAGTATGGTTTAATTTAGGACAATAAAGAATTGTGTGTTTATTTCAATTAAAGGACTTTATTCTGGGTGTTGTGTTTTTTTTTTTAAATACTTTACTAGAAATTCATGGCGGTCATGTCTAATATTGGCGTGACCCCATGAATTTCGGGCTTAGGGCCAGCTGATAATGCCAAGCTGGCCCTAACCCCTTTATTACCCAGTGAGCCACCGCACCAGGGCCCTGGATGAGTTGGATACAGCGCCAGAAGATAGCGCTTCTATGAACGCGCCATTTTCTGGGGTGGCTGCGGACTGCAATTTGCAGCGGGTGGGGCCCAGAAAGCTTTGGCCTCCCTGCGCTGCGGATTCCAGCCCCCAGCTGCCTAGTTGTACCTGGCTGGACACAAAAATAGGGCGAAGATCCACGTATTTTTTTTTTTTAATTATTTCATGAAATTCATGAAATAATTAAGAAAAAAAGGGCTTCCCTATATTGTTGTGTCCAACCAGGTACAAATAGGCAGCTGGTGGTTGGGGGCAGGCCGTTCCTGCCTGCTGTACCTGGCTGGACACAAATATAGTGCGAAGCCCCACGTCAATTTTTTTTAAATTATTTCATGAAATAATTTAAAAAAAAGGGCTTCCCTATATTGTTGTGTCCAACCAGGTACAAATAGGCAGCTGGTGGTTGGGGGCAGGCCGTTCCTGCCTGCTGTACCTGGCTGGACACAAATATAGTGCGAAGCCCCACGTCAATTTTTTTAAAATTATTTCATGAAATAATTAAAAAAAAAAGGGCTTCCCTATATTGTTGTGTCCGGCCAGGTACAAATAGGCAGCTGGTGGTTGGGGGCAGCCCGTTCCTGGATGATGTACCTGGCTGGCATACAAAAATATGGCAAAGCCCACGTCAAAATTTTGGGGAAAAATTAATTAAAAAATAAATAATAATTTAGGGACTGCATCTTTATTAACTCCTCAAGTGTCATTTAGTGTTAAAATAAAGGATTTATTAAAAAAAAAATTGGCGTGGGATCCCCCATATTTTTAGTCTCTAGCGGAGGTTAAGCAGACGGCTGGGGCAGATGTTTGAAGCCTGGGAAGGGGGTAATACCCACGGAGCTTCCCAGGCTATAAATATCAGCCCCCAGCTGAACACCTAGCCTTTACCAGCTATTAAAATGGGGGACCCCCCCAAAGAAATGACGTGGGGTCCCCCCTATTTTAATAGCTAGCAAAGGCTAGGCAGACAGCTGGGGGCTGATATTAATAGCCCAGGAAGGGTGCCATGAATATTGGCCCCCTCCCAGGCTAGAAACACCAGCCGTCAGCCGCCCCAGAAATGGCGCATCCATAGGATGCGCCAATTCTGGCGCTTAGCCTCGCTCTTCCACGCTGCCCTGGTGCGGTGGCAGGGGGTAATAGTGGTGGGGTTCATGTCAGCGCCAGCTGCCATGAAGCCCAGGTTAGTAATGATGGGCGTCTATAAGACACCCCCATTACTAACCTACAAAGTGTTAAAAAGAAAACACACACTACACCCAGAAAAAAATAATTTATTTGAAATAAAACACACCATTTTATTTAATTCTTAGTTTACTAAAAAAAAATAGTTACCTGTCCACGTTCCTGCGCTGATCTCCCATGCACAGCTGTCACATCTGGAGATGGTGACAGCTGTGCATGGCTGCTGTAAGCTCACGCTGCCGGGAACACGTCACCGGAGTGCATTCAGTCAGCGCAGCTCCGGAGACCCCCTTTACGGCACTGCTGTACCGTGGGAATTTCTCACGGTACAGCAGGGCCGTAAAGGAGCTAATCGGAGCAGCGCTGCCTGAACTCCGGCGAACCCGCTTATGCAATGGCGGGGCTGCTTTACGGCCCCATCATTCTAGCGGCGGCAGCGGTTCAGAGCGGTCACATTCTATGTGGCTGCTCTAAACTGGAGATCATCGTGGGACACTGGTGGACTACTACGGAGGGGTAAGGATAAGGTTGTGGTTTATTATTTTACATTTTATTACAGGAGATCGATGGCTTCGGGGAATTAGGTGTGTAGGTGAGTATAGGTGTAGTTTTTTATTTTTTACTTTATTTTAGGTGGCGATCGGCAGGGACAGGTAATGTATGAACTAATTTATTTTAGGTAACCACTGGCCACCAATGACATGTATTTAAAATTTATTGGGGACACAGTAGGGCAATTTAAATAGCAGGATCAGGCTGATGGAACTACTGCTCCCATCGAGCTGATCCTGCTGGCACGAGTGGACGGGGGACAGACATAGGCCGATGGGAGTAGTAGTGTCACATCGGCCTATGTCTGCCTGCACGCACACACTCGCAGACATCGCACAGACACCGCGCACACACCCACAGACATCGCACAGACACCGCGCACACACTAATCATGACGGGCTGATAGTCTGGGAGGTGAGGCTGACCTGTGTGGCCGTGGGAAAGTTCATGTGAGTTCATGCAGTCAAGCATGAACTCACATGAACCCTCTGAGGGCACCGCAGCTACTTCAAATGAACAGCTGATCAGCATCACCTGATACCTCAGCTGTTCATTTGAAATAACCGGCGGGAAAGCGCAGCACAGAAGGGAAAGCCAGCGGTGAAGTCTTTTCACTGCCGGCTTCCCCGCCCGGGTCCTTCGCTCCCCGCTCCTTGGTGCTGCGCTCCCCGCCCGGTCCTAACTTACGATCAGGATGGGGGGAGCGGAGGATCGGGGTGGGAGGCTGCGGGGAAGCAGTATGGGGCTGTGTGATTGTTTAAAAACCGGCGGCTTTTTACCGCCCGCCGGCTTTTAAACAATCAGGAGAATTCTTTCAAGCTGGGATGGCATTCTGATGACAGGCTGGATCGCAGCTGAGCGCTGCCATTCAGCTTGTCATCCTTCAGAGACACTGCAGAGCGCAGGCATTATGGGAACTTCCGATTCCGGTATTCGATATTGTAAAAGTATCGGAATTAAGTATCGGAATTCCGATACCGCGAATATCGGCCGATACCCGATATTTCAGTATCGGAATGCTCAACACTACTCATAATTCATCTGTATTTTATTGCATGAAATAAGACTTGACCAAGTTTGCACACACTGCAGCAGAGATTTTGGCTCACTCCTCCATACAGATCTTCTCCAGATCTTTCAGGTTTCGGGGCTTTCGCTGGGCAACATTGAGTTTCAGCTCCCTCCAAAGATTTTCTGTTGGGTTCAGGTATGAAGACTGACTAGGCCACTCCGGGACCTTAAAAAAACAAAGGAAGACACAGAACAATTGGTCAGAAGGAGATATGGACATAGGTTTAGTAAATAAAATACCTTTATTAGACAGAAAATGGTAAATGGTGGCACTAAAAGCAAGAAGAGTATTCGCACAATTATACAAAAAGAGTAGTAAAAGCGTAATCAAAAAACATGAAAACTCAAGGACCACATAAAAAGTAGATACTGTATATAATAAATATCATAATAGATATCCCATGGTAGTAAGAACTACCCCAGCACATATAATGCTGTTAAATAAAGATAGTATCATGCAAGAGAAAGCCCACAGCTGAAGGAGGCAAAATTGGCCATGATTGTGACACATAAGGGGATCCACAGTGGGAGGATGAGTAGAGGTGCATAAATTAATAATATAATTATATGATACAAGGAGACACCCACATGATAAATGCCCTGTGTGCCAAATATGCCCAAATAGTCAGAAAGAAGTGACTTGACGTCACCGGTCACATGACTCGGGTGTCCACGACTTCCGGGTTCCTCCTGCCAGTGCATGTGGCAAATTCCTGCCCAGGCACCTCCTATTGGACACACATCTATTTTTAACCCCCCCCCCCCCCCCCCGGTTCATGCTGGATGCTACTCCCTAATGAAGGACTCTGGCCGAAATGCGCGTCAGGGTGTGCGCCGCACTTGACTCGTGGACCACCCAGGTAAACCCAGCAGAGGGCTGCCTATACAGCTTTCTTGAGACTATTTTGGCATATAGGGCACACAGGGCATTCTTACTATGGTATTTTTTTTTTACTTTTTGCTCCATGTTTTTTTTACACTTGTACTGTTTGGTCAAAAATGACCGATAGCCTTATATACTAATCTCCAGCCAATTTTTGAGTAAAATAATGGAGTTATTATTTCATTTTGGACTATATATTGCATCTACTACTATTTATCAAATTATCTAGGTCCTTTTGGTCCATGCAGATTTACATATACATACATTTTCAAATTACTATACAGCAGATGGATTCGCTTCCAATATAATTATGTGCAAAAATGTTTCGCTGTATCTTATTTACCCTGCTGTTCATATAGAAATAGTTCAATTCAGTTGTCAACATTTCACATTGTAAATGAAAAGATTTTCTTATTTTCAAAAGTAGTTTCTTACGTTCCCAAGAAACACAAACAGGTCATCTGATGAGCACAATGCACCATGATAGTGCGATCAGTAATCGAGACGACAGAAAGCCGGACATAATTTTACATTACAATGCCATAAAAAGGGCAGTTAATACTCCAGATCAACTCATAGGCACTTACACCTGTAAACGCAAAACAAATCGGTGGCCAATGGTTGTTTTTTACAACATTCTTGATGTGTCGGCATACAATGCATTCGTATTATGGCGTGAAATACACCCAAATTGAAAATAAAATAAACTATACAAAAGAAGAATTTTTATAGAGGAATTGGGAAAATCACTGGTTTGCCCATAAAGCGAAGAAAGAAAAGTAACACCCTGAGATGATGGAGCGGCAGCCATTGTCCATAGGATGCAATAGCATGCTAAAGAAGGTGAACCAACGGCTTCCACCGGCACTGCTACGATATCCACGGCCTCCACCAGCAACGCAACCAGCCTAAAACGGAAACGATGCACCTTCTGTCCAACATCAAGTAATCACAAAGCAAATGTGATATGTTGCAGTTATGCACAGTACTTATGCAAAAGACATGTAATGTAAAGAGATGTAAATTATACTTGTGACGAATACGAACAGTAAATTTAGCACCGTGAACCTTATTTACCATTTTATATAGAAAAAACTGAACTTTTTATTTTTATTATTTTTTTTTTTTTAAAAAATATATTTACATACAGATTGATGTTATTAGTTATAGTTTACAGTTATATAAAGAATATTTTTTATGTGCAAATATGCACTATGCATGTATATTGCAATAAGGCCATGTAACATTTTTTGATACAAAAAAAATGAAAATTAAGTTTTTGATTTCATTTTTCATTTGTTTATGTACAACCATGTTCACATACAGTATAATAATGCAACAGGTATTCAAATAAAACACTTAAATTAGCAAAAAATCAAGACTTTAATAAATACCGGGGACGTATTAGTACGCATATTTGCGTACTGCCCGTTCAGTGAGGGCTGCTGCGCTGAGTCCTCACTGAACGGAGCACATGTCAGCTGATTCTTACAGCTGACATGTGCCCGCAACAGCCGCGGGTGGAATCGTGATCCACCCGCGGCTGTTAACAAGTTAAATGCCGCTGTCAATCTCTGACAGCAGCATTTAACGCGCGCTTCCGGGTAGCGCGTCATAAGCCCCGCCCACCGGCGACCCCGTCACGTGATCGCGGGTCGCCGATGGGTGGGCATGACAACCCAGGGTCTGCAGCAGACGCCTGTGGATGTCATGATCTTGTCGCTATGAGCGCCACCTAGTGGTCGGCGCTCATAGCACAGGACCATTTCTGCTGCATGCAGGGGACCTGCTCGTCCCCTGTATGTAGCAGAGGCGATCGGATAGTTGCTGCTTCTAGTCTCCTATGGAGACTATAGAAGCATGCAAAAAGTAAAAAAAAAAAGTTTTTAAAAATATAAAAAGAATAAAAAAATATAAAAGTTTAAATCACCCCCCTTTTGCCCCATTCAAAATAAAATAATAAAAAATAAACCCCACATACACATATTTGGTATCGCCGCGTTCAGAATCGCCCGATCTATCAATATAAAAAAAGAATTAATCCGATCGGTAAACGGCGTAACGAGAAAAAAATTCTAAACGCCAGAATTACGTTTTTTGGTCGCCGCAAAATTGCAATAAAATGCAATAACGGGCGATCAAAACATCGGATCTACCCCAAATGTTATCAATAAAAATGTCAGCCCAGTGCACAAAAAATAAGCCATCAACCAGCCCCAGATCACGAAAAATGGAGACGCTACGGGTCTTAGAAAATGGCGCTATTTTTTTATTTAATTTTTTACCAAATTTTGGATTTTTTTTTCACCACTTAAATATAAAAGAAACTATACATGTTTGGTGTCTATGAACTCGTAATGACCTGTAGAATAAGAAAGGCAGGTCAGTTTTAGCATTCAGTGAACGTGGTAAAAAAAATAAATAAAAAACAAATGTGGTATTGCACTTTTTTTGCAATTTTACCGCACTTGGAATTTTTTTCCTGTTTTCCCGTACAGGATATGGTAAAACTAGTAATGGCGTTGAAAAGTACAACTCGTCCCGCAAAAAATAAGCCCTCACATAGCCATATTGACCAAAAAATAAAAACGCTATGGCTCTGGGAACAAGGGGAGCAAAAACGAAAATGCAAAATCGGAAAATGCTCCGGGGCTTAAGGGGTTAATAGGTCCGGTCAAAAATGACCAGAACATTATAAGTGTATAGTAAACCCGAACAGAACAGCAGGGTTAACAGCATTGCATGTGCTGGGTTAGTTATTATTACTCTGGGATATCTATTATGATGTTTATTATATACAGCATCTACTTTTTATGTGGTCCTAGATTTTTCATGTTCTTTGATTATGCTTTTACTACTCTTTTTGTATAATTGTATGGGTACTCTTCTGGCTTGTAGTGCCACCATTTACCATTTTCTGTCTAATAAAGGTATTTTATTTCCTAAACCTATGTCCATATCTCCTTCTGATCAATTGTTCGGCGTCTTCCTCCTTTGGTTTTTCAGTCTCTATCCAAATGGTCTGCCATTCATTCTTATTAAGCAAATACATTCAATCTTGTTTATTATATTGACTGTATCTTAAACTGATACATATGATTTGCTACTTTCAATATGTGTATTTCCACTCCAGGACCTTTAAGTGCTTCCTATGGAGCCACTCCTTATTTGCGCTGGCTGTGTGTTTTGGGTCATTGTCATGCTGGAAGACACAGACACGACCCATCTACAATACACTTACTGAGGGAAGGAGGTTGTTGGCCAAAATCTTGTGATACATGACCCCATCTATCCTCCCTTCAATACGGTGCAGTAACCCTGTCCCCTTTGCAGAAAAGCACCCCCAAAGTATGATGTTTCTCCAACCATGCTCATGGTTGGGATGGTGTTCTTGGGGTTGTACTCATCCTTCCTCTTCCTCCAAACACAGCGAGTAGAGTTGATACCTAAAAGTTCTATTTTGGTCTCGTGACCACATGACTTTCTCCCATGCCTCCTCTGGATCATCCAGATGGTCATTGGCAAACTTCAAACGGGCCTCGACATGTGCTAGCATGAGCAGGGGGACCTTGCGCGCATTGCAGGATTTTAATCCATGACGGCGTAGTGTGTTACAGTAATGTTTGAGACTGTGGTCACAGCTCTCTTCAGGTTATTGACCAGGTCCTCCCATGTAGTTCTGGGCTGATTCCTGACCTTTCTCAGAATCATCCTTACCCCACGAGGCTAGATCTTGCATGCCGCCCCAGACTTAGGAAGATTGACAGTCATCTTGTGTTTCTTCCATTCTCTAATAATTATGCCAACAGTTGTTTCTTTCTCAACAAGCTGCTTGCCTATTGTCCTGTAGTCCATCCCAGCCTTCTGCAGGTCTACAATTTTGTCCCTGGTGTCCTTAGACATCTCTTTGGTCTTGGCCATGGCGGAGAGGTTGGAGTGTAATTGATTGAGTGTGTGGACAGGGGTCTTTTATACAGGTAATGAGTTCAAACAGGTGCAATTAATACAGGTAATGAATGCAGAGTAGGAGGGCTTCTTAAAGAAAAACTATCAGGTCTGTTAGAACCAGAATCTTGCTGGTTGGTAGGAGATCAAATACTTACAGTATTTCATGCAATAAAATGCAAATTAATTATGTAAAAATCATACAATGTGATTTTCTGGATTTTTTTTTATATTCTGTCTCTCACAGTTGAAGCATACCTATGATAAAAATTACAGACCTCTCCATTCTTTGTAGGTGGGAAAACTTGCAACTTTTTACAAAGGATGATGACTATTGCCAGCGATCAACCAAGAGATAAGCAAACAATTGTTTTTCAGCTTAAGCATCTTTTTTGCATTGACTACACTAGAGATATGCAAATTGAATTTGAGTTGAATTTTATGCCATTTTCTGGTCCTGTTCAATGTGAACAATTTGCTGTAAGGTTTGTGTGAATTACCCCCAAAAATACCAGCTGGCTTTTCTCATGTTGGAGAAAAAAATCCATCAGTCATACAAGGCTTACGTGACCTCATGTAAGATTGCCTGATCCACCACCATCACATCACATGCTATAATGCTGCTAATCAGGAGGGACTATCATAGCCTGTATAAAAGTAGAGGCAGGGAATGCAACAGCCATATTAGGGAGATTTAAGATAGTGAAAGTTCATCAGTTTAGCTATAGAGATATATAGGAATATAAAGTCCTAAAGAACTGTACAACTACTCCAGACAATAATGTGTTCTACAACTACAGTACTGAAGAAAATGAGAGTAGTAGTCTGTCAATCATACAGAGATTCAATTGATGAGGGTAGAGGCATAGCTAGGGTTTTGGTTCAGGGGGCGAAACTTCTGAGTGGGTCCCTTACCAGGTAACCCTGATTACAGCTATGGTGGCGCACCCCGATAGTGGATGCAGGAAAACCTCAGCAGATGACGGCGCTGTTACTAAAAATAATCTCTATACAAAGACCAGCACTGATACTACTGCCATATGGTGACTAGTGATGAGCGAGCATGCTCACTACTGCTCGGTGCTCGCCCGAGCATCTCACTGCTCAAGATATTTCCGGGGTTGCTCGGCGGGAGCTCGGGTCCCCTCCCTGCATCTTTGGCACTCTTTGTAATGCCGTAGCCATGTTGGTTGTGGCATTACAGTGATTGGCTGGCCGCACAGCGTCATCAGGTCTATATCAGATCTGGTGCCGCCATGCTCGTCACAGTCACTCCGGAATCACACAGTGTATGGAGAGGTGCTGCTGCGTTAGGGAGAGATTTGCTTGTGTATTAGGTAGTGTAGGGAGTAAAACCGGACATTATACATATCCATCTTAACAAACAGTCCTTTTGAGGACTAACTAATCTATCTGCAGAGATATCAGGCAGGCAGTGTATATAGGCAGGCATGCAGGGTGTATAGCAGACTAGTTCCATTCCAATTCTGCCTTCTTCTGCTGTTAGATATTTCTATACAAAGGCCCAGGTCTCAGGGGCCAGGAATACTTTTTTTTGGATCTTAATCCTCATTATTTGCTTAAAAAGCAATCCAGTGAACACCGTTTTTCTGCGCCATTTGCTTGTTGGCACTGCAGAATAAAGCCAGGTCCTTTCCATATTACAGCGCTAGAAATCCAGCTATTTTAAACTGTGTTTTCTCCGTCACACGGATCACATATACGTTGTCAGAAAATACTGCCATTTCTGGCCTCCATTAAAAATTTCCTTTAGTGTGTCAGTGAAGCAATTCACAGCAGTTTGCTGTTCAAACTACTTACCTACAGGCCAGGTATTGAAAACTCTGTTTTCTCCGTCACACGGATCACATACTGTATACGTTGTCAGAAAATACTGCCATTTCTGGCCTTCATTAAAAATTTCCTTTAGTGTGTCAGTGAAGCAATTCACAGCAGTTTGCTGTTCAAACTACTTACCTACAGGCCAGGTATTTAAAACTCTGTTTTCTCCATCACACGGATCACATATACGTTGTCAGAAAATACTGCCATTTCTGGCCTCCATTAAAAATTTCTTTCAGTGTGTCAGTGAAGCAATTCACAACAGTTTGCTGTTCAAACTACTTACCTACAGGCTTGGTATTTAAAACTCTATTTTCTCCGTCACACAGATCACATATAAGTTCGCTCCAAACTCAGTCATTTGTAGTGAGCGTGGAAGATACTGTCCTCCATTTAAAATTGACAAGGCACGTGGCAAGGGACGGGGAACTTGACGTGATGGTTATGGTGCATGCAGAGGCTGAGGACAAGGCCGTGGGCAAGCTGAAATTGTTCCACAACAAACACCCACATCTTCTCGCCTGACCTTCCTGTTCCAATTCCTAGGGGACCGCAGCACACCACTATTGAACCCAGAGCAGTGTCAAAAGGTTGTTTGTTGGATAGCGGATAATGCTTCCAATCACTTAGCCATCACGACCACCACCCTGTCTTCCACACGGTCTAAGTAGCCGTGAGTCTGGACCGCATATTCCTCACCCTGATCCTCCTTCCTCCCACCAGGCCGAGTGCCCGGAGACAAATGGTCCCACACTTGGACACTCTGAAGAGCTGTTCACTTTTCCATTTATAGATTCAGGCCTCTTGCCCGATCCACTTGAAGCGGGGCAAGAGGAGATCGCGTGTAGCGATGCCCAAATATTTGAGCAGCCACGGTCACACGAAGGCGATGGTGGGAAAGTGTCACAAGAGGTGGACGATGATGAGACACAATTGCCAGAAAGTCAGGAGGAGGACCAGGGTGCGGAAGTGGAAGACGAGCTGGTGGATGATATAGTAACTGACCCAACATGGCAGGAGGACATGCAGAGCGAGGACAGCAGCACACAGGGGGAGGGAGGCAGAGCACCCCAACAGGCAGGAAGAAGCAGTGTGGTGGCCGCAGACAGAAGGCAGGCTACCATTCCCCGTAACACCAACAAGAAGGAAGTTCCCAGTACAACTGTTAGGTCTTCCCGAGTCTGGTTGTTTTTTAAAGACTCTGCTGATAACCCCAAAAAGGCCATTTGCACCACCTGCCAGGCCAGCATCAGCAGGGGTGGCAAAATGACCAGCCTGACCACCACCAGCATGATCAGGCACATGGCAGCAAAGCACCCGACTTTGTTGGCTGAACCCCAGGGTCCAGGAACAGTGTCTGCAAGTGGCACCATTGCTTCTTCCACTGTTGTGCATGAAAGCCAATCCCCTGTCCATGGTGCATGCGAAGATGCCTCCTGCCTTGCACCTGTTGTTGCGTACTCTCAAGTAGCAGCATCAGGAAGCACGTCCATGTCCTTGTCCCAGTGCAGCGTTCAGTTGTCCATACCCCAGTCCTTGGAACGCAAGCGCAAATATGCAGCCAACGCCTCACAGGCCACACTACTAAATTCTCACATTTCACCACTGCTTGCGCTCGAAATGTTGCCTTTTAGGCTCATGGAGACGGAAGCATTCCGCAATCTGATGGCCCCATGCATTGGAACTTTACACTGCAGATGTTGGGAAGGATTTGTGAGCAGAAGAGGGCAGTTTAGTACCAGCATCAATAAGGCCGTCGATATTCAGTTCAGACTCCACACATAAGACCTCAGGAGTGGACATGGATGTCAGACACATGTACCATCCTCCAAAACTTTGAGGACTCCACCAACATGGTGAGCGGCGATGACACCATAATTAGCGTCACCATCCCGCTTCTCTGTCATCTGAAAAGCTCTTCTCACAATCAAAGAGGATGCATTGCCGGTGGAGCATGATGAGATGGAGTAAGGAACCATACAGGGTGATTACACACAGCCAAGCCTCATCTCATCCCAACGTGGATTGGGTGACAATGAGGAAGAGGAGGAGGATGAAGGACAGGAGCTAGTTTCATGCACTATAGACGGTACTACCTGCACATCTGTCATACCGTCTATTCAGCGTGGATGGCCAGAGGACAGAGAGGAGGAGGAGGAGGAGAGCATGGTCAGTCATCCTCTTGGTGAGGACACGGAAGTCTTGCCTGTTAGTAGTCTGACACGTATGGTTGAGTTTATCTTATGCTGCCATTCCCATGACCATCGCGTTCTCAAAATTTTGGGTGATAGTCATTACTGGTTGGTGACACTTCTAGACCCATGGTACAAGGAGAATTTTTATCTCTTATTCCTGAGGCGGACAGGTCTACAAAAATGGGGCTGTACCAGAAGGCCCTTGTTGCGGAATTATTAAAAAAATTACCATCTGAAAACGCTGGTGGCAGAGGGCACACTTCGTTGGACAACCAAGGAGTACTGAGAAGATGCTGAGGGAGTACCTTGCCGACCGTACCAATGTCCTCTGTGATTCCGCTGTGCCTTATAATTATTAGGTATCCAAGCTGGACACATGAAATGAACTGGCTCTCTATGCCTTGGAGGTCCTGGCCTGCCCTGCTGCCAGCGTTTTGTCAGAGCGGGTTTTAGTGCCGCTGGTGGAATTATAACTGATAAGCGCATCCGCCTGTCAACTGAAAATGCTGACAGGCTGACTCTTATAAAAATGAACAAGGGCTGGATTGTGCCAGACTTCTCAACACCACCGAATGATGGCAGCGTAACATAAACTCAAATCCAGTGTCTTTTCTTGGGAGGTGTATTCCCATGCACCTTTTCACACCCACACATGGGTATACGCTTCCTGATTTTGGCTATTTGCTCTTGTCCTCCTCCTTTTCCTCATCCTCCACCACCATATCACCAGGGTGACCGTGGTCCGTGATGCAACACCCACATAATTTTTTTAAAGGGTGTTTATGATGCCCGTAAAAAAATTTTTTTATACAGTATGTTCATGTATACCCTCCAGGGGTAAATGTTTGTCAGCCCATACACTTAGTGCATGGGCATTACAAGTATAGGAGGCCCGCTCCTTTCTAATGGGAACATTTTTTTATGAGGCCCTCCTCCACGTCTCTTCCAAGGGGCATTGAAGTGCCTCCAAATTTTTGGCAGCCCTTGCATTCACTGCATAGGCAAACACTATGGGAGACTCTCTCCTTTCTAATGGGAATTTGTATTTACTGTGGCCCTGCTCTATGTCTCTTTAAATTGTTAGTGGGTTTTTCCTAAATTTGGTCAACCATTAGACTCACTGCATACCCTATAACTGTATAGCAGATCCTCTGCTTTCTAATGGGAATTTGTCGTTACTGTGGCCCTGCTCTATGTGTTTTTAATTTCTTAGTGGGGTTTTTCCTAAATTTGATCAGCCGTTGGACTCACTGTATGCCCTATAACTGTATAGCAGATCCTCTCCTTTCTAATGGGAACATGTCGTACCTTGTTAGGCTGTGTGCCCACTATGCGTTTTTCAAGCGTTTCTGCCGCAGAATTTCCGCAGCGAAAACGTTTAAAAAACGCTTGGTAATACGTGCCCCATGGTCCCCAATGATAAGCCGCATGTGCTGTGCACATGCTGCAGAAATTTCCGCTGCGGATTATAATTGCGGAACAATCCGCAGCATGTCCATTAATTTTGCGGACACGCAGCGTAATCGCCGCCATTGGCTTGCATTGGACCGCGTGACATACGCATCACTGCATCTGCACAAGCAGATATCACACGGTTCAATGTGCGGATGGTACCCAGGTCTGGGTACCATAGAAACTGTAAAAAAAAGAATTTAAAATAGAAAATAAAAGATTATACTTACCTTCTGATGGCCCCCCGGCCTCCACAGCGATGCTTGCGATGTGTTGGGCGGCTCGCGGTGGTGTGAGGACCTGACATGACGTAATTGGGTCATGTGACAGGTCACGCGACCGCTGACTTCGGCCGTCGCGTGACCTGTCACATGACTAAATGACGTCATGGCAGGTCCTTCACACCACCGCGAGACACCGGGGAGACCGAACAGAGCGGAGAAGGACACCGGGAGGACATCGGAAGGTAAGTATAATCTTTATTTTTTATTTTTTGCCACTCTTATTCTTTTTTTTAAACTATTACTTGGTCACACTATATAAATCCATGCCGGTTGCATGGATTTATATAGTGTGACCAAGTTGTCAAGCACTTTTCCAAGTGATGCTAAAATCGCTTGGAAAAGCACTTGATAACCCGCATGCAGAAATGCATGCAAAAACGCTTGACAAACGCTTCTACCTGGAGGGAAAAACGCATGTAAAATCCGCATGTGTTTTTCCTGCCAGGGAGAAGCGGAAATAAATATGCAGTTTTTCTGCATCGTGGGCACATAGCCTTACTGTGACCCTGTTCTATGTGTCTTTCAATTCTTAGTGGGGTTTTTCCTAAAATTGGTCATCCGTTGGACTCACTGCATACCCTATAACTGTATAGCAGACTCTCTCCTTTCTAATGGGAACATGTTGTACTTGTTACTGTGGCCCTGCTCTATGTGTCTTTAAATTCTTAGTTGGGTTTTTCCTAAAATTA
Source organism: Phyllobates terribilis (assembly GCF_046119375.1). Lineage (NCBI taxonomy): Eukaryota > Metazoa > Chordata > Amphibia > Anura > Dendrobatidae > Phyllobates > Phyllobates terribilis. The sequence continues at coordinate 160,989,869 of NW_027362764.1, read as the reverse complement.
GTCAGTTGTTGGACTCACTGCATACCCTATAACTGTATAGCAGACCCTCTCCTTTCTAATGGGAACATGTCGTACCTTGTTACTGTGGCCCTGCTCTATGCGTCTTTAATTTCTTAGTGGGGTTTTTCCTAAATTTTGTCAGCCATTGGACTCACTGCATACCCTATAACTGTACAGCAGACCCTCTCCTTTCTAATGGGAACATGTCATACCTTGTTACTGTGGCCCTGCTTTATGTGTCTTCAAATTCTTAGTGGGGTTTTTACCAAATTTTGGCAGCCCTTGCAGTCACAGCATAGGCATTACCACTATAGGAGATCCGCTCCTTTATAATGGGAACATTTTTTTACTGAGACCCTCCTCTATGTCTCTTCAAAGGGGTATTGGGTTGCGTCCAAATTTTTGGCAGCCCTTGCATTCACTGCATAGGCCAACACTATGGGAAACTCTCTCACTGCATACCCTATAACTGTATAGCAGACCCTCTCCTATCTAATGGGAACATGTCGTACCTTGTTACTGTGGCCCTGCTCTATGTGTCTTTAAATTCTTAGTGGGGTTTTTCCTAAAATTGGTCAGCCGTTGGACTCACTGCATACCCTATAACTGTATAGCAGACTCTCTCCTTTCTAAATGGAATTTGTCGTTACTGTGGCCCTGCTCTAATGGGAACATGTCGTACCTTGTTACTGTGGCCCTGCTCTATGTGTCTTTAAATTCTTAGTGGGTTTTTTCCTAAAATTGGTCAGTCGTTGGACTCACTGTATACCCTATAACTGTATAGCAGACTCTCTCCTTTCTAAATGGAATTTGTCATTACTATGACCTTGCTCTATGTGTCTTTAAATTCTTAGTGGGGTTTTTCCCAAATTTTGGCAGCTCTTGCAGTCACAGCATGGGCATTACCACTATAGGAGACCCGCTCATTTATAATGGGAACATTTTTTTTACTGAGACCCTCCTCTATGTCTCTTCAAAGGGGTATTGGGTTGCGTCAAAATTTTTGGTAGCCCTTGCAGTCACTGGATATGCAATAACAGTATAGGAGACCCACTTGTTAATAATGGGAACAACAAAGCATAGCCGGCTGATGGCTCTCTAACAATAGCGAGGGCCGACTGCTGGCCTTTTAAGAATAGTAAGGGCTGTCTGATGGCCCTATAAAAATAGGCTTTATGACTTTCAGAGTCCCTCCATCAAAACAGGATGTGTCTGATGATGTGTCACACACCACATTGCCAGATAAAGTTGTAAAATGTTAAAATGACATTTCCCGGTGAATGCATTTGTCTTAAGAAATAACGTAAAAAAAAAAAAAAAACAATTGGATCTTTCTTTAGTAAAAAAAACAGCGTCACCAATTTAACTTCAATGTAATTACATTGTTCAGCTCCTGCACCTCCTCCTCCATCTCCGAAATGACCACATCAGTCACAAGCTGACAGCACTACAGCACTTCCTTGGCTAAGCGGCAACAGGCTGTGCTGAAGATAACATGCTTAATGCTTAATTGACAAACCACCCAGCGCTGCAGAGTTGTTGAAAGCTGTAACACAGAGCTGTGGCTCTCACCGCTGAACATACAGCAAGGCATGGTCGTGTGTGTGACAATGGGCAGAACCTGGTGATGGAGAAATGACAGCCGGAGTAGATACGGTTTCCCTTTATTCCAGTCCTTTCACCGAGCTAAATACAACTCTCAGCAAAAAAAGCTGTGAACTGGCTCCGTACTGTCCCTGGCCACATTCACCTGTCCATGTGTTTGTGCTTAGGCGGTCTGGGGACCGAGTATGGGCACCCTGCCGACGCCGGCATGAGGTTATGAAAAGCTTCCGCCTCCACGAGCCTAAAAGGCCACATTTCAAGTGGAAGCAGCTTTAGAGGACTTCGTGGGAGAAATGACAGCTGGGTAGATATGGTTTCCCAAGTCCTTTCACCAAGCTAAAGAATATGGCTGTGGACTGGCTCCATACCGTCCCTGGCCACATTCACCTGTCCACGTGTTTGTGGTTAGGCAGTCCTTCCCAGTAAGTGCACTGGGGAGGGCATGGGTAATGTTGTGGGACCCGTGCTTGTAGAAGGCGGAGACGACACCGGGAGAAACAGTGGCAGCTGGGGACCGAGTATGGACACCCGGCTGCCGTCGTAATGAGGTTATGAAAAGCTTCCGCCTCCACGAGCCTAAAAGGCCACATTTCAAGTGCAAACAGCTGTCAAAAATTTGGCAGTATAGTATTGCAGCCTGTTGGTGGGTGGGTGGCTGGCTGCATACTTGCACTTGCATTCCAAGGAATGTGGTAGGGACAACTGAACACTGCACTGGGACAAGGACGTGGACGGTGATTGTTGCAAGTCTGCAATGACAGGTGCATGGCGGGAGACATCTTCACATGCGCCAAGGATCACTTATGATGGGCACACTTTTAGGCAGTGACCTGGGAGTCAGAAATGCTTCCAGAGGTCTTCCCCATGCTGTTTCCATGTCTTTTCAGCACTGTATGCATGTGTATGATGGTGTGTCACACACCACATGGCCAGATAAGGTTGTAAAATGTTAAAATGACATTTCCTGGTGAATGCATTTATCTTGGTTGAAAGCAATGCAAAAGTGCAAAAACGCATCAGAAACGCTACATGTGAACATAGCCCAAGGTGTGGAGGAGCATTTTTGTTTTTGGTTATTTATTTTACCTTATATGCAAGTCATTACCCTGAAAAGGATGTTCCTTAACATATTTCCCCGGAAAATCCATTTTGTTTTTGTATGTTTTATTGTGAGTCCATAAAAGTGGCGTAATACTCTGACAACATTGTTGACAGCAGTGACCTTGGAGTCAGAAATTCTTCCAGGGTTCTTCCCCATGCTGTTCCCATGTCATTTGAGCACTGTTCCCATAGATTTGGGCAATTTTTAGGCCCTCTGCAGACCGCCGGGGGGAGCTGCTGAAAAATGCTCGGGTTTCCCATAGACTTACATTTGGGCTTGTTGCTCGGGTCGAGCACCCGAGTATTCCAATTTGCTCAACCCGAGCAACGAGTACCCGAGCATTTTAGTGCTCGCTCATCACTAATGGTGACATATATTGATAGATGCCAGTCCTGCAGAACATATAAGAGATCACAGCACGGTTATATATTGTAACTTACAGCTGACGTTCTTTCTGATTAAATTGTTCATTTTTCCTGTCTTTTCCATGTGGCCCAGACCGACACGACAACTCCTCCATCCAGGACTCAGAGTCTCAGGTCTGCAGAGAACAAAGACACATTTGACCCCTGAGATTTCAGGCCCCATCACCATCTATTCCCAACCTGCACAAACTCCTCATCCTGCTGATACCCCAATACTGAGCCGCTGCTGTATGTGTTCCTATTATTACACCTGCTGTGTGCCCTCTAGAGGGTTAAACCACCCTCTAGAATATAGTAATGCCGTGTGCAAGTGCCCTAGAAAACAGTGCTCACATTTTGCCCCCTAGAAAGTAATAATGCCATCTGTGTGCCCATTTGACAGTCATAATAACCTGAGTTCCCCTATAACGATAACTGCCCACTTAACATTAAAAAATGTCTTGAGTCTCCCCCCATGTACAGCTCCCCTCTACACAGTATGATGCTCTCCTATACACAGTATAATGCTCCCACACTGTATAGTAACCCACACAGTATACTGACCCCTTAGTAGCCTCCAAACTGATGGCTCCAACACTGTATGATGGCACCCATACTGCACAAAGACTCCACATTATCTCCCACACTGTATGATGGCCCCCACACTGTGCCAAGTCCCCACATTATCTTCCACACTGTATGATGGCTCCCATACTGTGCAAAGACCCCACATTATCTCCCACACTGTATGATGGCCCCCACATTATACAAAGACCCCACATTATCTCCCACACTGTATGATGGCCCCCATACTATACAAAGACCCCACATTATCTCCCACGCTGTATGAAAGCCCCCACACTGTGCAAAGACCCCACATTATCTCCCACATTGTATGATGGCCACCACACTGTGCAAAGACCCAACATTATCTCCCACACTGTATGACCCTAACTGTAATCCCCACACTGTATAAATAGCCTACACATAGTATAATGCACCAGATAGTTCTTCATATAGTATAATCCCCTCATAGGCAGAGTCTGTAGCATAATTCCCCCATAGGCAGTCTGCAGCATAATCCCCCCATAGGCAGTCTGTAGCATAATCCCCCCATAGGCAGTCTGTAGTATCATATCCCACCCATAGGCAGTCTGTAGCATAATCCCCCTATATGCAGTCTGTAGCATAATCCCCCCATCGGCAGTCTGTAGCATAATTCCCCCCATAGGCAGTCTCTAGCGTAATCCCGACCCATAGGCAGTCTGTAGTATAATCTCCCCCCCCATAGGCAGTCTGTAGTATAATCTCCCCCCATAGGCAGTCTGTAGTATAATCTCCCCCCATATGCAGTCTGTAGCATAATCTCCCCCCTATAGGCAGTCTGTAGCGTAATCTTCCCCCCATAAGCAGTCTGTAGTATAATCTCCTCCCCCATAGGCAGTCTGTAGCATAATCTCCCCCCCATAGGCAGTCTGTAGCATAATCTCCCCCCCATAGGCAGTCTGTAGTATAATCTACTCCAACCCCCCATAGGCAGTCTGTAGCTCCTTTATAATGGGAACATTTTTTTTACTGAGACCCTCCTCTATGTTTCTTCAAAGGGGTATTGGATTGCGTGCAAATTTTTGGCAGCCCTTGCAGTCACTGGATACGCAATAACAGTATAGGAGACCCACTTGTTAATAATGGGAACAACAAAGCATAGCCGGCTGATGGCTCTCTAACAATAGCGAGTGCTGACTGCTGGCCTTTTAAGAATAGTAAGGGCTGTCTGATGCCCCTATAAAAATAGTCTTTATCACTTTCAGAGTCCCTCCATCATAAATAAAACAGGATGTGTCTGATGATGTGTCACACACCACATTGCCAGATAAAGTTGTAAAATGTTAAAATGACATTTCCCGGTGAATGCATTTGTCTTAAGAAATAACGTAAAAAAAAACCCAAAACAATTGGATCTTTCTTTAGTATAAAAAACAGCGTCACCAATTTAACCTCAATGTAATTACATTGTTCAGCTCCTGCACCTCCTCCTCCATCTCCGAAATGACCACATCAGTCACAAGCTGACAGCACTACAGCACTTCCTTGGCTAAGCGGCAACAGGCTGTGCTGAAGATAACATGCTTAATGCTTAATTGACAAACCGCCCAGCGCTGCAGAGTTGTTGAAAGCTGTAACACAGAGCTGTGGCTCTCACCGCTGAACATACAGCAAGGCATGGTCGTGTGTGTGATAATGGGCAGAACCTGGTGATGGAGAAATGACAGCTGGAATAGATACGGTTTCCCTGTATGCCAGTCCTTTCACCGAGCTAAATACAACTCTCAGCAAAAAAAGCTGTGAACTGGCTCCGTACTGTCCCTGGCCACATTCACCTGTTCACGTGTTTGTGCTTAGGCGGTCTGGGGACCGAGTATGGACACCGTGCCGTCGCCAGCATGAGGTTATGAAAAGCTTCCGCCTCCACGAGCCTAAAAGGCCACATTTCAAGTGGAAGCAGCTTTAGAGGACTTCCTGGGAGAAATGACAGCTGGGTAGATATGGTTTCCCAAGTCCTTTCACCAAGCTAAAGAATATGGCTGTGGACTGGCTCCGTACCGTCCCTGGCCACATTCACCTGTCCACGTGTTTGTGGTTAGGCAGTCCTTCCCAGTAAGTGCACTGGGGAGGGCATGGGTAATGTTGTGGGACCCGTGCTTGTAGAAGGCGGAGACGACACTGGGAGAAACATTGGCAGCTGGGGACCGAGTATGGACACCCGGCTGCCGCCGTAATGAGGTTATGAAAAGCTTCCACCTCCACGAGCCTAAAAGGCCACATTTCAAGTGCAAACAGCTGTCAAAAATTTGGCAGTATAGTATTGCAGCCTGTGGGTGGGTGGGTGGCTGACTGCATACTTGCACTTGCATACAAAGGAATGTGGTAGGGACAACTGAACGCTGCACTGGGACAAGGACGTGGACGGTGATTGTTGCAAGTCTGCAATGACAGGTGCATGGCGGGAGGCATCTTCGCATGCGCCAAGGATCACTTATGATGGAAACACTTTTAGGCAGTAACATGGGAGTCAGAAATGCTTCCAGCGGTCTTCCCCATGCTGTTTCCATGTCTTTTCAGCACTGTATGCATATGTATGATGGTGTGTCACACACCACATGGCCAGATAAGGTTGTAAAATGTTAAAATGACATTTCCTGGTGAATGCATTTGTCTTGGTTGAAAGCAATGCAAAAGTGCAAAAACGCATCAGAAACGCTACATGTCAACATAGCCCAAGGTGTGGAGGAGCATTTTTGTTTTTGGTTATTTATTTTATCTTATATACAAGTCATTACCCTGAAAAGGATGTTCCTTAACATATTTCCCCGGAAAATCCATTTTGTTTTTGTATGTTTTATTGTGAGTCCATAAAAGTGGCGTAATACTCTGACAACATTGTTGACAGCCGTGACCTTGGAGTCAGAAATTCTTCCAGGGTTCTTCCCCATGCTGTTCCCATGTCATTTGAGCACTGTTCCCATAGATTTGGGCAATTTTTAGGCCCTCTGCAGACCGCCGGGGGGAGCTGCTGAAAAATGCTCGGGTTTCCCATAGACTTACATTGGGCTCGTTGCTAGGGTCGAGCACCCGAGAATTCCAATTTGCTCAACCCGAGCAACGAGTACCCAAGCATTTTAGTGCTCGCTCATCACTAATGGTGACATATATTGATAGATGCCAGTCCTGCAGAACATATAAGAGATCACAGCACGGTTATATATTGTAGCTTACAGCTGACTTTCTTTTTTATTAAATTGTTCATTTTTCCTGTCTTTTCCATGTGGCCCAGACCGACACGACAACTCCTCCATCCAGGACTCAGAGTCTCAGGTCTGCAGAGAACAAAGGCACATTTGACCCCTGAGATTTCAGGCCCCATCACCATCTATTCCCAACCTGCACAAACTCCTCATCCTGCTGATACCCCAATACTGAGCCGCTGCTGTATGTGTTCCTATTACTACACCTGCTGTGTGCCCTCTAGAGGGTTAAACCACCCTCTAGAATATAGTAATGCCGTGTGCAAGTGCCCTAGAAAACAGTGCTCACATTTTGCCCCCTAGAAAGTAATAATGCAATCTGTGTGCCCATTTGACAGTCATAATAACCTGAGTTCCCCTATAACGATATGTGCCCACTTAACATTAAAAAATGTCTTGAGTCTCCCCCCGTGTACAGCTCCCCTCTACACAGTATGATGCTCTCCTATACACAGTATAATGCTCCCACACTGTATAGTAACCAACACAGTATACTGACCCCTTAGTAGCCTCCAAACTGATGGCTCCAACACTGTATGATGGCACCCATACTGCACAAAGACTTCACATTATCTCCCACACTGTATGATGGCCCCCACACTGTGCCAAGTCCCCACATTATCTTCCACACTGTATGATGGCTCCCATACTGTGCGAAGACCCCACATTATCTCCCACACTGTATGATGGCCCCCACATTATACAAAGACCCCACATTATCTCCCACACTGTATGATGGCCCCCACATTATACAAAGACCCCACATTATCTCCCACGCTGTATGAAAGCCCCCACACTGTGCAAAGACCCCACATTATCTCCCACATTGTATGATGGCCACCACACTGTGCAAAGACCCAACATTATCTCCCACACTGTATGACCCTAACTGTAATCCCCACACTATATAAATAGCCTACATATAGTATAATGCACCAGATAGTTCTTCATATAGTATAATCCCCTCATAGGCAGAGTCTGTAGCATAATTTCCCCATAGGCAGTCTGCAGCATAATCCCCCCATAGGCAGTCTGTAGCAATATCCCCCCCATAGGCAGTCTGTAGTATCATATCCCCCCCATAGGCAGTCTGTAGCATAATCCCCCTATATGCAGTCTGTAGCATAATCCCCCCATCGGCAGTCTGTAGCATAATTCCCCCCATAGGCAGTCTCTAGCGTAATCCCTCCCCCATAGGCAGTCTGTAGTATAATCTCCCCCCCATAGGCAGTCTGTAGTATAATCTCCCCCCATAGGCAGTCTGTAGTATAATCTCCCCCATATGCAGTCTGTAGCATAATCTCCCCCCTATAGGCAGTCTGTAGCGTAATCTTCCCCCCATAAGCAGTCTGTAGTATAATCTCCTCCCCCCATAGGCAGTCTGTAGCATAATCTCCCCCCCAAAGGCAGTCTGTAGTATAATCTACTCTAACCCCCCATAGGCAGTCTGAAGCTCCTTTATAATGGGAACATTTTTTTTACTGAGACCCTCCTCTATGTCTCTTCAAAGGGGTATTGGATTGCGTGCAAATTTTTGGATGCCCTTGCAGTCACTGGATACGCAATAACAGTATAGGAGACCCACTTGTTAATAATGGGAACAACAAAGCATAGACGGCTGATGGCTCTCTAACAATAGCGAGTGCTGACTGCTGGCCTTTTAAGAATAGTAAGGGCTGTCTGATGCCCCTATAAAAATAGTCTTTATCACTTTCAGAGTCCCTCCATCATAAATAAAACTGGATGTGTCTGATGATGTGTCACACACCACATTGCCAGATAAAGTTGTAAAATGTTAAAATGACATTTCCCGGTGAATGCATTTGTCTTAAGAAATAACGTAAAAAAACAAAACAAAACAATAGGATCTTTCTTTAGTATAAAAAACAGCGTCACCAATTTAACCTCAATGTAATTGACTCACCCCCTGGGCCGTGGGGCACTCGGAACCGGGCTTCAGTGTGATCATGGGGGCAGTAGTGGCAACCCGATCCCGTGGCTCAGGGTGGTCAGACCAAATGCTGTGGCAGTGTATTTGTAGGTTTTGAATGTCCGACTACGCCACCCGTGGATTGCTGTCAGAGCGAACCGCCGCTGCAGGGCAGACCACTGAGGCTGGTGTTGTGGGTGCAGCAGAGAATAGTATAACTCCCCACGGGAGGAGTGTAGCCTCAGGGCAGTGAGCGTAGATGGTGGGGGTTGTGGTGCAGGGCGTCCCAGTACCATTAGTGCTGGCGCGGTAAGAAACACAGAGACAACGTGTTGCAGTCCAGGGTCTTTTACTCACAGTTGTTATCCGAGTCACTTCTGCAGGGAATGACTGCCCGAGCCGAGCTGCGTCCACCAGGTGAGGAGCTCGGTCAACCCCCAGGCAATTCAGGAGTATGGCACAGGACCCCCTTCTGTCCTTTCTCTGGCCTCTCATGCCCCACCAGTGACCACACTTCTGTCCAGCTGCCTCGGGCCTTCTCTTGGTGAAACCTGTCGCCTGCTCCCTGCCTTCTCCTCTCACAGAACACTGAACTCCCTCCTAAGATGGCCCCCACCTTTTTATCTGCTTCACTGTGTCTGAGCTCAGGTGACCTGCAACCAATGAGCTCCTTCCTATGCTCCAGAAACCGTCCCCTTCTGCTCCTACATCACAGGGTTCTCTCCCCCCTCCCCACTCCAGCCAGGGACATGGTCAGTCGTGCCTGCATATATATACATGGGAGCACCGTCGAGCTGTCCCCCGGAAATGGGGTGTGTGTGGTGTATGCAGCTAACTGAGGCCTGGTCCATACTCCATCCTTACCTGGGAGTGGAATATCACACCTCTGGTTGAGGTGCAATACCCCTGTAGCAACCGAACCCTCGGGGCGCTACATAATCACATTGTTCAGCTCCTGCACCTCCTCCTCCATCTCCGAAATGACCACATCAGTCGCAAGCTGACAGCACTACAGCACTGCCTTAGCTAAGCGGCAACAGGCTGTGATGAAGATAACATGCTTAATGCTTAATTGACAAACCGCCCAGCACTGCAGAGTTGTTGAAAGCTGTAACACAGCAGCCTGAGCTGTGGCTCTCACCGCTGAACATACAGCCAGGCATGGTCGTGTGTGACAATGGGCGGAACCTGGTGACGGAGAAATGACAGCAGGAGTAGATACGGTTTCCCTCTATGACAGTCCTTTCACCGAGCTAAATACAACTCTCAGTGAAAAAAGCTGTGGACTGGCTTCGTACTGTCCCTGGCCACATTCACCTGTCCACGTGTTTGTGCTTAGGCGGTCTGGGGACCGAGTATGGACACCCTGCCGCCGCCGGCATGAGGTTATGAAAAGCTGAGCATAATCTCCCCCCCATAGGCAGTCTGTAGTATAATCTACTCCACCCCCCCATAGGCAGTCTGTAGCATAATCCCCATTCATAGGCAGTTTGTAGTATAATCTTCACCCCCCCCCCATAGGCAGTCTGCAGCATAATCCCCCCCCCCCCCCACAGGCAGTCTGTAGCATAATCTCCCCCTCATAGGCAGTCTGTAGTATAATCTACTCCACCCCCCCATAGGCAGTCTGTAGCATAATCCCCCCATAGGCAGTCTGTAGCATAATCTCCCCCCTATAGGCAGTTTGTAGTATAATCTCCCCCCATAGGCAGTCTGTAGTATAATCTCCTCCCCATAGGAAGTCTGTAGTATAATCTCCTCCCCACCATAAGCAAAGTATGTAGCATAATAGGAAAAATAAATAAATAAACAGTACTCACAGGAATATGTGTTTGTTTCCCATTTTTCCTTTTTGCAATCACAAAGAACAGTTAAAAAGCTTTGAAATTGTATTCCCCTTTACATAAAAAATATTTTTATATATTAGGCTTTTTTTATTTAATGGATGAGGCCAGAAACAATTCAGACTGGCAGTATTTTTTTTTTTTAAATTTCATTCATTTATGCTTGTTTTCATATATATATATATATATATATATATATATATATATATATATATATATATGTATATATATATATATATATATATATATATATATATATATATTATTTGTTCATTTGGCACACTGTGTCCCCTATAAGGTCTTAAACCACCTCTGGGGAACATTTTAACATATTAATATATATTTTTTTGTTGATTTCCTGACATTTGCCCACCTGCCTACATAGCAGAGTTGACTTGGTCTCCTAGAACATAACAACTCTTGTTCCTTCCCTATACCCAGCGATCATATAACCACTGAGTTCCAAAGAGGAAGCATCTTTCCTAATCTGTAGACACATGTACTGGTTCAGCTTGTGAATACAGCGATCAAGAAGTTAAATATGGTGTAGGAGAGCCAGGTAGAACATGGTTCAATCCTAGCACTGCCGGTTTTGATTAGATTCACCTGACCAGTTTTTTACTTGAACCAGGGCCTGTGTTCACTGGGTGTGTGTCAGTCTGCTAGATGGAGCAGAGTCGAATGTGCTGCTGGTGATTGACCAGCCAAAATGTGAGCTGTAACTGAGAAAGAGACATGCAGTGGTCTCTCTCAGAATGGAGACTGCATGGGTCAGCTAGGAAAGCTGAGCAGTCTGTATGTTGGAGCTGAAGAATAATGTGTGGAAGTTGCAGCCTGTTTAGTGTGACCTGTGCACAAAGTTGAATACTTCTGTTTAACCCCTTTCCAACCCATGACGTCTTAGTACGCACATTTGCGTACTGCCCGTTCAGTGAGGGCTGCTGTGCTGAACCCTCACTGAATCGAGCACATGTCAGCTGATTCTTACAGCTGACATGTGCCCGCAACAGCCGCGGGTGGAATCGCGATCCACCCGCGGCTGTTAACATGTTAAATGCCGCTGTCAATCTCCGACAGCGACATTTAACGTGCGCTTCCGGGTTGCGCGTCATAAGCCCCGCCCATCGGCGACCCCGTCACGTGATCGCGGGTCACCGATGGGCGTGCATGACAATCCATGATCTGCAGCAGACGCCTGTGGTTGTCATGAGCTGGTCGCTATGAGTGCCACCTAGTGGTCGGCGCTCATAGCACAGGACCATTTCTGCTGCATGCAGGGGATCTGTTCGTCCCCTGTATGTAGCAGAGACGATCAGACAACTGCTGCTTCTAGTCTCCTATGGAGACTATTGAATCATGCAGTAAGTGAAAAAAAATGTTTTTAAAAATATAAAAAAATATAAAAGTTTAAATCACCCCCCTTTCGCCCCATTCAAAATAAAATATAAAAAAAAAAAACCCACATACACATATTTGGTATTGAAGCGTTCAGAATCGCCCGATCTATCAATATAAAAAAAGAATTAATCCGATCGGTAAACGGTGTAATGAAAAAAAAATTCTAAACGCCAGAATTAAGTTTTTTGGTCGCCGCAAAATTGCAATAAAATGCAATAACGGGCGATCAAAACATCGGATCTACCCCAAAATGTTATCAATAAAAACGTCAGCCCGGCGCGCAAAAGATAAGCCCTCACTTAGCCCCAGATCACGAAAAATGGAAACGTTACAGGTCTCAGAAATGGCGCTATTTTTTTTTAGTTTTTTTTACCAAATTTTTGAATTTTTTTTCACCACTTAAATATAAAATAACCTATACATGTTTGGTGTCTACGAACTCGTAATGACCTGGAGAATAAAAATGGCAGGTCAGTTTTAGCATTCAGTGAACGTGGTAAAAAAAATAAATAAAAAGCAACTGTGGTATTGCACTTTTTTTGCAATTTTACCGCACTTGGAATTTTTTTCCTGTTTTCCCGTACATGATATGGTAAAACTAGTAATGGCGTTGAAAAGTACAACTTGTCCCGCAAAAAATAAGCCCTCACATAGCCATATTGTCCAAAAAATAAAAAAGCTATGGCTCTGGGAACAAGGGGAGCAAAAAACGAAAAAGCAAAAACGACAAAACCCAAGGTTGCGAAGGGGTTAATGCTGGAAGCAGCTGGAGTTCTGGCTGAAGGGGATACCGAGACTGGTGGGATTGTGCCTCTTCTGTGTAGGAAGTTTTCTTTGGGAGAAAGGACTGTAATCTGTTCGGCTGAGCCCGCACTAACATATATACCCTGCTAAATGAACTGTTTATTTCCTGTGATACCTCTGTGCCCAGAAGAGGCTGATTTGGGTGTTTTTATTAAATCTCTTGGAGTTTTATGAAAGCAATAAAGCTGCACATGGTTGGACCAAACCTCATTGCCTGTGTGAACATTACCTTATGCTACCTGACACTGTGAATCCCTACAATGGTAATAAAGCATGTTTATCTTCTCTGTTGGGATTTGGCAGTGTCTCTCTGCCCTCAGAGCTGCACAATCTTGTGCAAGCCACTTACTTTGCATTTACGTTTTACAATGGCATTGTAGGGTAAAGTGTGGACTATTCGAACATTTATGAGAAGTCTAGAAGTAGTTAATTATAATGTTGTAATTTTTTGGTGAAAGAAAAGTGTCAATGAGTGGGACTATATAAAAGAAAAGAAAAAATACATACCACAGCTAAGAATATGTGAACTATTAGAAGCAGCAGAAACACTACCATCAGCACTGGCAGTAGCTGTCTGGGCAATAGTGCTACCAAACACAGACCCCACTTGCCCCTCTTTGTCACTGGCAAGCATATTAGTGGGGAAGATGAGGAGGGCCTTGTGGAATACATGGCACATCATTTATTTCACTCATGACTCTGTCAGTTTGAGTCAGTGTTCTGCACATAATTGTCACAAATGAATGAGAAGGATAATTTTTAGACGTTTCTTAATTTAAAAAAAACACGACAAGCCTGTAAGTGCGCTGTATTATTAAATGGTCTATTTACTATTGAGTTACCATTTGTTTCTACAGTGAGGTCACTTTGACATTGCGAAGCCTACCTTTGTGTTAAACAGCTTGAATGAGATTGGATACAGTCCTAGGAAACCTCAGATTGTTACTTATGTCTTTTCAGGTGAATTGGAGGCTTTGCAGTATGACAAATGTGAATTTCAAAAGATTTGAAAATTTATAGTCGGCATCATGTCCCCTTGTGTAAACAGGTCAAGTGCTGTTGGGAATATGCATCTATGTACACATTAGTCCACAGACACTTTGGACATGCAAATTGGTACATGGAAATGGAAATGTAATAAGTACCAAACAGCATGCTATATTGTTGATTGGCACTCATTAATAAACTACTCCACTGTTGAAAAAACCCTGATGTACAGGGTCGGACAAGTCCACTTAAGAACTGGAGAATCATCTGGTGGGCCCTAGCCTCTCCTTTAGGGGCGTCCATAGTGATATACCACTATTGGGCCCTTGAGCCGGGGAGAACTTGGTGCCTAACAGCGACCCGAAAATGCCACCATTGCCGATTGGATTTCATTAGTGTTTGCATCTTGTGGATGCAGAGACCATTGAATTTAATTGCGAAGGAGAGAGCCGATGGCAGGCGCAATGACGCTAATAAATCACAGATCACAGGAGCAGCATACTGGGGAAACGTGGCAAGGTGACAATCTTTCTTAATTATTTTATCAGTAATTATAATTGGTGGCAAGATACTGTAACTAGGGAAGCTGTGGAGGTCCCAATACTGTATATAGGAGGCTATGGGGGCCATCATAATGTATATAAGGATTTGTGAAGCCAGCATAAAGTATATAGTGAGCTGTGTGGGACATCATACTGTACATAGGGAGCTGTGGGGGGTGCCATTATACTAAATATAGGGAGCTGTGGGACATCATTCTGTGTATTGGGGGCTGTGGGAACACCATACTGTGTTGGGACATCATACTTTGTTGGAGTCACTCTGGGATTATAATACTGTGCTTGTGTTAGGAATTCATTCTGGAGGTATCATACAGTGCTCGGGGAGGGAGGGTTATTTTGTGGGGCATCGTATTTAAAAGGAGCCATGAATGGGGTTTTGTAGTATGTGAAAGCATTAAGGGCTTCTCTGGGCAAATGACATTGATGATTCATCCTTCTGATAGGTCATTGATATCAGATCAGTCGGGATCCTACACCCAGCACCCCTGACGTTCAGCTGTAATAGCCTTTGGTAGCTGTCGGACATAAACATTTATGGAGCTACACTGCACAGCCCTCACCAATGTGTCTATTCGCATTATCATAAAAGGGGTGTTCCAGACCAGAGCTAATTTTCTACAGGGACTGCATCATGCTGAACACTAACAGTGTGTAGTATACTCACTGCTAGAATTTGGCTCTACTTGCCAATTTGATCAATCGTTACGTGATTGCTCATATGCAATTTGCTTGTGGTCATATGCCAACTAACTTCTTTCCCTGCTTTTCTCAATGCTTTAACATTAGCATTTATAAAAGCAGGAAACTTAGCTAGTCAGAGTATGGCTATGCACACACGAAGTGTTTTTATGATGCAGTTTCGCGTCTGTTTTCCCGCCGCGGAAACACTGCAGAAGCGCTTGTTAATTGGTCTGCCAGGCGCAGCAATGCTAATCCAGATGTGCTGTGTACATGATGTGGAAATTTCCACTCCGTATTCACATTGCGGTAAAAACCGCGGCATGACCATTGTTTGGACATTTCCACAAATTCGTGCCCATTGACTTGCATTGAATCGCAGCAAAGCCGCAGGTATAATATCTATACTTGCGGATTTGCTGCATTTTAATTAAAGCCAATGGCCTCGAATTCCCGACAGAAACGTGGTGCTGGTGGTACACGGGTTGGAGAGGAGGACTACAACTCTTCTCATCTGACCGCCGCTCCCGCTAATAACAGCGGGAGCGGCATGGCTGGGAGAAGCAGTAGTCTTCCCACCCAAGCCGGCTACCACGCAGCGTAAAAAAAATAAAAAATAAAATAAAAATGAAAAAAAATCTTTATACTCACCTGTCCGGCGCCCCCCGGTGTCCTCCTGGTCCCCGGCAGTTATCCGATGGTCCCGTCACCCAGCGGTATACTGCGGGGAGCGGGCTCGCTTCCCGCAGTGTACTGAGCTGCTAGGGCCTGTGGTGACATCAGCGATCAGCTGATCGGTCATGTGACCTCACCTTGGGAACCTTCAGAAAAGCTGATGAACCCCTGTGACCTCCTGCAGCAGCATGTATACAGACTTTACATGATTTTACACCCCTGTCAGTATACACTGCTGTCTTCTACAGCAGTGACATCAGTGATTGCTGATGTTACTGCTGTAGAAGAGACACGGATCGTCGTGGGACACTTGCTGGTGGTGACCGTGGACTACGTTGTTGAGGGCGGTCAAGTGAGGGATATGGTTGTTTGTTTTTTTACGTTTTTTTCAAAAGATTGAGGGATTCGGGGACAAGGCGTACAATAAAATTTTTTTTAAAACCGTGTGTTTTTTATTTCATTAAAATATTTTATTCTGGGCGTGTTTTTATTGAAAAGGCGGCGACCATTTTACTACGCAGTTAGTAATGGGGGTGTCTTATAGATGCCCTCCATTACTAACCTGCGCTTCACGTCAGCTGCCAATACAAGACTGACGTGAACCCCAACCCCATTACCCCACTCGCCACCGCTACTGGGTAGTGGGAAGAGCGGAGGCTAAGCGCCAGATTTGGCGCATCTTATGGATGTGCCATTTCTGGGACTACTGAGGGGTGATATTAATAGCCGCAGAGGGTGCTAGTATCCATGGCCACTTCCCTGGCTATTAATATCAGCCCGCTGTCTAGTTTAGACTTTTCTGGTTAGATTTTATATGAGGACCCCACGTAAAAAATTTTCTGCGGTCCTCCTGTAATCTAGCCAGTAAAGGCTAAACAAACAGCTGTGGGATGATATTAATAGCCAGGGAACATTGTTGGCTAACGATCCCTAATATCAGCCCCCTAGCAGTCGGCTTTCCCTCTGCTGGTTATAAAAATGACGTGGGAGCCCACGCCATTTTTTTTTTAAATTTTAGGCTTTGTGCCCATGATCCGGACGTAGCAACATTTTGGATGCATAATTTTTGCTGCGTCCAAAATGTTGTATTCTATTGAACGCAGACAAATCCAAATGTGTTCACTGAACCATGCGTATTTACCGCATTCAATACATTCTAGTTGTCAAATTTCTGTTGCGCAGACTAGCGACTCCGCAACAGAATTTGATATGCTGCGGTCCTGAAAGACTCACCGCATGTCAGTGTCCACAGGTGATTCGCAGCCTTTGATGCACGCATAGTGGACATGGGATTTCTAGAGATCCCATCCACTATACCATAACATCTGGACGCTGCGAGTTTGACGCTGTATAAACACGCAGCTTCAAACCTGCAGCGGCTCCTGATCTTGGCCACGTACCCAAACTCACCCAGAGCATGTCAATTTCTGTAGCTGTGAGATGTTAATTATGGCCAGGGACTATGTTCGCAAATGGCACCTTCCCAGGCTAAAAATACCATCTCACAGCAGCCGCATAAATTACATGAATAGAAATGCTAATGAAGCTTGGGTGAATGGGACTAGCTGACACCTAGCTCTTTTGTTTGGTGATGACAAGGTGTCAGTCAGACCTTTTCATGACCAAACTTAATTAAAGTAAAGTAAAGAGTTAAATTAACACACAGAGTAAACTTTATTTGAAATACAACAGACACATTCTTTAATTACTCAAATTAACCAATATACTCACCCCAGTTCTGATGGTAATCCAAGGTTTAAGCAATGTCCCACCAAATAACTTTATTTAGCTCCAAAAAGCATTCATTGATGTACAAAAACTCTTCAAAAAACGCATCAAAAATGCATGTAAAATCCGCATGCATTTTTTCTGCCAAGGAGATGCAGAAATGCATCAGGAAATTTCTGCTTCAAATATAGATCGTGCGAACATAGCCTAAGTATGAAAATTGTATATGTGCGATCACGTGATAATGGATCAAACCTGCAAGCCGAGCTGAATCCTAATATTGTACATGTTATGGTAATACCGTAAGATACAGTGCCTGTCAAAAATTAGCCTCAGAAAAACCTGTTTAATGATAATGCATTGGTTTAGTATAGATGAAAAGAGGGCCCTTGGAAAAAAGTCCTCAGGTGGGCCCCATGTTCTCTAGTCCAACACTGCTAATGTATGAAACTTTTTCTGCTGATATGTTTATCCATAGAGTTCATTATTAGACATAAAATACATCCTATTTAGTTTATCAGGCCAGGTAGAATGTGTCACTAGGAAGTTGTCACTCCAACCCCAATACCTCTGCAGATCATACAAATTACATTACAAAAGCCCAGGAGGAAGTTACTTATATGGAGAAAAGATCACAAATGTTCTTTACTGTGAAGAATGATGACAGTGACATTTTGAATAAAATGTTACAAAGCCTAACCTATTTTTTATGAAGTCACAGAAATATGATGGAAATGTCTCTATTTGATCTACATTCAAATGGTCTATAAAGATAAAAGTGATGTAATTTATTAAAAATACTAAGAAATAGACTTTGCAATATTATGTAGAAACTATTTAACATTGAAATTGCAACATCAAGAAGAAAAAGTTTTGAAAACATCTTGATTTATTCAATAGAAAATATAAGCACCACAAGAACAAGTACTGCGGTAGCTGTAATCTGGTAGTCTTCACTCCATGTACATTATCAGCTTGGCATTAGGCTATGTGCACACGATCAGGATTTGAAGCAGGAATTTCCTGAGCATTTCTGCATCTCCTTGGCAGGAAAAATGCTACGGAAAAACCGTGCGGTTTTGCCGTGATTTTGATGCGATTTTTTTAAGCGTTTTTTTAAGCGTTTTTGTACATCAATGAATGCTTTTCGGAGCTAAAGAAAGTTATTTGGTGGGACATTGCTTTAAACCTTGGATTACCGTCAGTACTGGGGTGAGTATATAATTTAAATGATTAAATAATGTGTGTTGTATTTCAAATAAAGTGTTTACTCTGTGTCTGTGTGTTTATTTAACTCTTTACTTTACTTTAATTAGGTTTGGTCATGAAAAGGTCTGATTGACACCTTGTCATCACCAAACAAAAGAGTTAGGTGTCAGCTAGTTCCATTCACCCAATCTTTCTTAGCATTTTTATTCATGTAATTTATGCAGCTGCTGTGAGCTGGTATTTTTAGCCTGGGAAAGTGCCATTTGCATACATGGTCCCTGGCTATAATTAACAGCTCATAGCTGTTTCATTAGCCGCTACGTCCCCACGAACATCAACAAGCAGCGCTTAGGACGCAGCGTATTTTTGTTTTGTCCAAAACGCGGTGTTCTAATGACGCACTTTTGTTATCGGTAAATGTGAATCCACCGCATATAATAACACTTAAGTTTGTCAAAATCTGCAGCAGAGACTAGCATGTCCGGTTCAGAAATTGACATGCTGTGGGTGAGTATGGGTACGTGGCCACGGTCAGGAGCCGCTGCAGGTTTGACGCTGCGTGTTTATACAGCGTCAAACCTGCAGCTTCCAGATGTTACAGCATAGTGGATGGGATCTCTAGAAATCCCATGTCTACTATGTGTGCATCAAAGGCTGTGAATCACCTGTGGACACTGACATGTGGCGCGTCTTTCAGGACTACAGCATGTCAAATTCTCTTGCGGTGTTGCTAGTCTCCGCAGCAGAAATTTGACCACTAGAATGTATTGAATGCGGTAAAAATATGCGTCCAAAGCAATGCTATATCCGGATCGTGGGCACAGAGCCTAAAATTTTTTATAAAAATTGCAAGGGTTCCCGCGTTATTTTTATAACCAGCAGAGGGAAAACCGACCGCTGGGGGCTGATATTAGAAGCCGGGGAAGGGGCCATTAGCCAAAAATTTTACCTAGCTATTAATATCAGCACACAGCTGTTTGTTTAGCCTTTACTGGCTAGATTACAGGGGGATCCCAGAAAAAAATTGACATGGGGTCTCCCTTTAAAATCTAACCAGCAAAGGCTAAACAGACAGCTGCGGGCAGATATTAATAGCCAGGGAAGGGGCCATGGATACTAGCCCCCTTTGCGGCTATTACTGTCACCCCTCAGCAGTCGCAGAAATGGCGCATCCATAAGATGCGATAAATCTGGCGCTTAGCCTCTGCTCTTCCCACTACCCTATAGCGGTGGCGAGTGGGGTAATGAAGTAATACAAGGCTGACGTGAAGCCCAGGTTAGTAATGGAGGGCATCTATAAGACGCCCCCATTACTAACCATGTAGTAAAATGGTCGCCACTTTTTCAATAAAAGACACGGCCAGAATAAAGTTTTTTAATGAAATAAAAAACACACGGTTCTACAATTTTTTTATTACCCTCTCAGTCCCCGAATCCCTCAATCTTCTGAAAAAAAAGTAAAAAAACAAACAACCATATCCCTCACCTGTCTGCCATCATGACGTAGTCCACGATCACCACCAACGAGTATTCCATGACGATCCGTGTTACTTCTACAGCAGTGACATCAGCAATCACTGATGTCACTGCTGTAGAAGACAGCAGTGTATACTGACAGGAGTGTAAAATCACTCCTATCAGTATACATTGCTGCAGGAGGTCACTCGGGTTCATCAGCTGAAGATCAGGTGATGATCCCCGGTGAGCTCACCACCATGGGAACATTCTTCTGAATGTTCCCATGGTAAGGTCACTTTTCTTCTTTGCATTGATAAAAAAAATTCGGACTCAGCTAGGTCTGTCTACATTGTGCCATTATAAGTTAACGGACAAAAAGGAAAATTATATGAAGACTGCACTCACATTTTGAACATGTTGCTGAATGTTGTGGCTGTTCGATACTGGAGCTTCTCTGTATGGAAATTAGATGTAATAGTACAATTCAGCATTAAGGTAAGTTTTCTGTGGATCATTCTCAGTGTGAATCTACATTAGAATTGGAATATCAAGCGATCAGAGAGGATTTGAATGAGGAGTGGTCATCAAGGATAGTGTTTCAAAAATTGTACAACATTGTTAGCAGAATGATGTGATTAAGTGCAAACAATCAATAATAGGACACCCTCTGGATGGAAATAACTTGTTGACTAAATTGGACAGAGCAGAATGCCAAGAATTATTTCGATGAACACGTGGTGCGCGGTCAAGCAAATCACAGCCAAATATACACTCATGCTCCGACTACTTATCGGAGTGAACAGCTCATAATTTTTTAGCATATGAGGGAAATAACAGCACACGACCTATTTAAGTGCAATTACTTGAGTAAGGGAAACAGAAAGGCAAAACAGTGGGCAAAAGAATCTAAAAATGATTTTATTGATTAATAGAAAATCAATGTTTGGTCTGATAAATCTATGTCTGGCAGTGGTTTTCAAATAGAAAACACAGGGATCAGTATTGTATGGGAAAGGCAGCGGCTGCAGGCTGAACGATTGGCCAAACTATCTGATGTGTATAGTGTGCACTAGTTAAAGCCCAAATGGGCAGATGTTCATTTTGGCTTGCTTTTCTGTGTAAAACATAATAAAGCTCCTTGTGGCCAGTTTTAAGCTGTAATCGACTGTATTGGAGCAAAAGTACTTCTTGTGTCAACCATCTAACCCAGGTGATCCCATAAACTAATTTGCCCCTCATTTGTCACATACTACAGGTGCATCTCACAAAATTAGAATATCATCAAACAGTTAATTTATTTCAGTTCTTCAATATAAAAAGTGAAACTCATATATTATATAGTCATTACAAACAGAGTGATCTATTTCAAGTGTTTATTTCTGTTAATAGTGAAGATTATGGTTTACAGCCAATGAAAACACAAAATTCATTATCTCAGTAAATTAAAATAATTAACAAGAAACACCTGCAAAGGCTTCCAAAGCGTTTAAAAAGGTCCCTTAGTCTGTTTCAGTGGGCTCTGCAATCATGGGGAAGACTGCTGACTTGACAGATATCCAGAAGGCAGTCATTGACACACTCCACAAGGTCCCAGAGTTCCAATTTTCATTTGGAAATCAAGGTCCCAGAGTCTGGAGGAAGATTTGAGAGGCACACAATCCAAGCTGCTTGAGGTCTAGTGTGAAGTTTCCACAATTAGTGATGGTTTGGGGAGCCATGTGACCTGCTGGTGTAGGTCCACTGGGTTTTATCAAGACCAAAGTCAGCTTCGCCATCTACCAGGAAATTTTAGAGCACTTCATGCTTCCCTCTGCCGACAACATTTTGGAGATGGAAATTTCATTCTCCAGCAGGACTTGGCACCTGTCCACACTGCCAAAAGTACCAATATCTGGTTTAAAAACAACAGTATCACTGTGCTTGATTGGCCAGCAAACTCGCCTGACCTTAACCCCATAGAGAATCTATGGGGTATTGTCAAGAGGAAGATGAGAGACACCAGACCCAACAATGCAGATGAGCTGAAGGCTGCTATCAAAGCAACCTAGGCTTCCATAACACCTCACCAGTGATCGCCTTCATGCCACGCCGCATTGATGCAGTATTTGATGCAAAAGGAGCCCCAACCAAGTTGAGTGCATTTACTGGAGATACCAATATTTCAGATTTTAAAAACATTTTTCAAGCTGTTGTTATAAAGTATTCTAAATTACTGAGATAATGACTTTTGTGTTTTCATTGGCTGTAAGCCATAATCATCAACATTAACAGAAATAAACCCTTGAAATAGATCACCCTGTTTGTAATGACTCTATACAGTATATGAGTTTCACTTTTTGTATTGAAGAACTGAAATAAATTAACTTTTATGATGATATTTTAATTTAGTGAGATGCACCTGTATCTAGGCCTTCTGTGACTTGCTGTTTGTTACCCATAGGAACCTATTAAAAAAGCTGTATAAATCTGGAAAGCACAAAATGAAAATAAAAAAGTAAAGAAACTATTTATGCTTCAGATTTCTTGTCATGTGACAGTTTCTTAAAGGGAAGCTGTCAGTCTATTCACACTGCCCAAGCCATTGGCCAAATGAATCAGAGTCTAGGTACATAATTTCAGTCAGGTATATTTTTCTCTGAATTGTTGTAGCATTGATGCTTGATGCAAAAATAACCCCATTCAGTTACATGTGCAGCTACCAGTCTTTGGAGTGAAAATCTGAGCACTCAAATCACCAGGCAAATTCTGTACAGACTGTGAAAAATATGGAATGCTGAACATATGGCTCACAGAGGCCAGTGCAATAGTGTAACTGCAAATGTTAAGGAGAATGGACTGTAAGACTTACTATAACTCTAGATTATTCTATACAGTAAACAAAATTGTAAATACAGTATTGGTTCAAAGTTCTAACTATACTTTAAGAGTAAGTGAGTATTGGCTCGAAAAATGCTGTGTAAAAACTGTGCGTTTTTTGTTTTTGTTTTTACTTTTTCTCCAGTTATATAAATGATTTGAAAAAACACTTTGACGATACAAAATATGAGCAGCATGTGCATGAGATTACAGAAATGTCATTCACTTTGCTGGAACTGCAAAATGCTACAAATAAACGCAAATAAACACGGAAAAATACAGCTTGTTGACAAGCCATTTAGGGAACCTTTGCTTAGGTTTTCCTTATATAAAAACTAAATCCACAACCTTTAAGTCATCTAGAACATCAGTTCAGCAACCTGTTAATCAAAGCTCAACTCCCCAGCATATCTATGAAAATACATTTTATAATCCTCCCATGCCATATGCTAATCAATGTGGTCTGATGGGTGTCGCTGATCTGTACTCGATGTTCCCTGTATCTCCGTATTCACCCTCCCCTGCCTTGATTGACGTGGTTGACATCTCTTATGTCATCCACCAAGACTGTTGTGCCTCTCTACAGTGCAGGTGCAGGAGTTGAACAGACTGTGGATGACATTGGAGACATGAGCCACATCAATCAAGGCAGGAGGGCTGGCGGTTACAGGAATAGAGGAGGTGCTGAGCACAGACCAGCGACACCTATAGGACCTGACCATGACTACTCGCATTCGGTGTGGGAAGAATGTAAAATTTATTTTCTTAGATATGCAGGGAAGCAGGGTGTCACAAATCTGTTGTCAGATTACCCGGGGCAAGGGGCTCCTTCCCTGTCCCTAACACAAGGGGCATTCTAGCTATCCCTGCTCCGTGGATAACTTTTGATGATGAAGACGCCGGCGACACATACCTTGCTGAACTCCTGAATCAGCTCTATATCTGTCCCTTTCCCCCACCCAGGGAAGTGGGAAGTAATAGTGCATGAATACACACAAACCAGACTAACAAGGGAGGACATACAGGGTAAATGAAAATACCAATCATATAAATATGCACTCACAGACAACAAAGAGGAACTTACCAGGGAGAAAAGGAAGGAACACCAAATAGGAGAGGATAAGGACTTGCACAGAGCCAAAACTTCAAGCAATAGTCACAGATTAACACTTCGAACACCTCTACCAACAACTGACACCTCCACTACAAACCAGGCAGTATGAAACGAATGCTGGCAATCTAGATTGCTAGAGGCAAGTGTATATAGGAGGGGGGAGTGGCCAATACTGAATAGCTGAGATCATCCAAGCAGGAAAGCTTCAGAGACTCTAAACTGAACAGTTTAACTCCTGCACTGCTAACAGAAACTTTAAAATGAAGGATAAGTGCTTCTTATCAGTGCAGGAGTATGTGAAATAAGACGCTGCAGTCTTCTGGCTGATCTCTGTCGCTGTAATCCCATGACACAGGGCACTTATAAACAGGTTGCTGTTAAAGATGATTTAACGGTGGTGGATTTAGTTTATATAGGGAAAACCTGATGAAAGGTTCCCTTTAAATTACTGTCTTAATTTTGTAGTTACAATTTTCAATGAATAAAATAAATTTTATCTAGTGGTGAGGAAAGACAGTCAGATTGTCTTTATAATAATTTGTCCATGTTTATGGACATTATGCAAGGCTTGTGTGACATGCAGAAGTAGTGCTGTTGCTTTAAAAGCATTCAGCAACTATTAGAAGTAACACAAGCACATGAGACTGGAAGTGTTGTGCTCCAGAAGCATCCAGCAACTAGACGGGTTAACACAGTCACAGGAGAAGGGAAGTGTTTTAACAGAGCCCCAAGGGGACTGTGGAGAAGTTGTTTACTGTCTGGCTGGAGCCGAAGAGAAAGGTGGTGTGTGTGTTCTGTATCTCACAGAAGCTCCCCTGCAAGTGAAAAGGATTCAAGTCAGAAGTGAAGCTAAGCACAGGTCAGGTAGAGTTCCTGAACTAGCAGTGCAGAGTATTGTCAGTCAAAAAGATAAGGACTGGAAGAAATGGTGTCACAGGGATCATCTCCCTCAGCAAACCCTCCCACCCTCCTCTATCTCACTGTGCTTTAAAGAATGCTGTGTTCATAAATGTGCCTTTGCATTAGAACTGTGCTGTCCTGTACTACTGGGAAGACTGTGAACTGCTGTGCTGCTAAGGAAACTGTACTGTTTGTCATTGGAGCCTGTTGCTCATAAGACTTAACTTGCACTGGCTGTGCAGCTTCTTATTAAATGCTACTGTTCTACCATTTATGAGGACTCTTGTCAAGCGTATCTGGTCAGCAAGTGAAACAACCTACGTGTCTGTGCCTGAGGGTCAATACCCCTGTGTGCCTGACACAAGCTGCAGCACATGCTCCATGGTCGCCCTGAGTAACGGTCCAAAGAATTCATGTAACCTGTCTCGCCCCTATCTGAACCTAGCAGCGTGCATGTAACATTGGTGGCCCATACTGGGAATACGGAGCGGGTATTAGCGTGTATAGGGAGAAGAGGAAAAGTGTCTGGAAAAACATAGCAGCACAGCACCTCAACCCAACTCTGCTACACCAGTTAAAGGGGACCAGCCCTAAATAAAAACTCACTAGCAGCAATGGATGTGGAAATACAAATGGACAGAATTAGTGAGCTGCTTCTTTAGTTAACCTGTGCATTGAGAACAGTAGCAGAACATTTAAAGATGTCAGTAGAACAGATTTCCAAAGCACACAACCGCAGGCAACTGTTAGCTGCCATTAATGGAAAAATGGATGAGCTGGGGGAGAAAGAAGCTGAAGACATCATGGGGAGATTCCTCCAGGAACTAACACAGTTTCTAACCAGGTTGAAGTTGGAGGATGGAGGGGCGGCACCAATTACCAAACGCGGGAATCTCCGTACACAGACTGAACTACAAGAATTGAAAGAACAATTCAAAGCCCTAATAACAGCGAATCGCCGAAAACCTCTGAATGGGTGATAGACTCAGACAGGACCTTTAACCAGCTCAGGTTAGATAAATCAGGAAGACAGTCCTCTCTAACACCACAAATCACCATAAGGAAAGAATTCAAGATCCTGGGACAGATTGGAGAGTGTGAACAGAAAGAGAGACTGTCTTATAGGATCATGTTGCACCAGATCGATGCAGGCTTACAGAAAGGCTACCAGCCAGATGAGAATGTTGAGGGGGTGGTGAAAGCGATCAGCCTAGGACTGAATCTCTGTAGTATGCTCGAAATCAAAAGTCAATTGACCTTGCAACAGCTGAAGATGATTTTAAAAGGACACTATAAAGAAGAGAGTACTTCAGAATTGTTCCACCAACTCATTAACCTCTCACAGAAAAATAATGAATCACCCCAAATTTTCTGGTTCAGAGCAATTGAACTGAAGGATAGACTGTTGTTTGCATCCAGAGATGTAGAAGCGGAAGAGAAGTTTGATGCTGGACTAGTCCAGAAGAAGTTCTTGAGATCATTGGGAACGGGATTAATCAGCAAAGATATCAAGTTGCAGCTGAAACAGTACCTAGAAGATCCTGGCATTTTGGATGAAGTCCTAATTGAAAAAATGAATGAGGCCGCTAATTTGGAGTCAGAGAGTGATCAGAAGTTAAAGAAAGGCTCTGCTCCTAAAATCACCAAAATGAGTCAGCTGAAGTTGGAGACCCCTGGTGGCCAGTCCGAAGATCATCATAGAGACCCTCCAGTGCCACCTCCGAGAGGGGACTTGAAATCACAAACAAAAGAGATGCCTGCCAGCGCTGACTGGGAGGAAGTAATAGGAGAACTGCGAGCCGAGTTGATTGAGGTGAAAACATTGATTCTTTCCAGGCCAGAACCGGTATCCCCCAGACCCAGGAATGGGTTCCAAAACATAAGCTGTGAAGCGTGCCGTTCATCAAATCAGAGTACGGTGTGTGTCCACTGTCTAAGATGTGGTGAGGAAGGACATTATGCCCAGGAATGCCAATGGTCACGGTCGTTTGGGTTAAAAGACAGGAGGTTACCAATGTGGGGTGATGGTAACTGCGACACGGAGGAGGCCCCAGAAGCAAATCCAAATATCACCAAACCCCAGAACGGCGCAAGAGGTAAAACGGCTGCGTCAGTACTATCCCCAAGTGTGTTCCCATCTACTGCAGGGGAGACAGGGGCATCAGTTACTTAATGCCCACTGCGGAGGTCAAACGATGTTCTCCTCAGTGAGTAAAGATAGCCTCATCAGCCTAATCGGTGAAAGGTGCTTTATAAAGTGCCAGCTTGATAGACTTCTAGTAAAAGCACTGTGGAACACAGGAGCCCAAGCGAGCTTTTTAAATAAAGAATGGAGAAGGCGCTACCTGCCACACACTTGCCTTCGGTCACTAAAAGAACTCTTGGGACCAGTGGAACTCCGCGGCAAAGCCGTCAACCAGACTGAAATCCCTTTCATAGGCTGGGTGAATTTCCAACTCAGAGCCACGAAGAACAGCAACACCATGAAGCTTTTGGTACCTTTTCTCGTGACCAGTGATCAGAACGTGGCAGAGGATCCTATCCTGGGTAATAATGTAATCTGTGAGGTCATCACGAAACACAAGACAGGGGCGTTGGTGGTGGATACAATCACCACATTGCTCGCCATACCCAATGCCGTGGCGGAAAACATGATTCATAGAGTAATGAAAGCACAGAATACAATGGACCGAAAAGAAGTCAAGGTAGGCTTGCGCCCAACCATCATCCCTGCAAACCAAATCGTGGGGGTTAGGTGTGGAGTCCGGCAGGGCCGGCTCCAGGCTTTTGTGGGCCCTGGGCTAAAGAGTCTCAGTGGGCCCCTTTAACACATACCACGACTCATAATGCACAGATACCGCAGAGAAATATATATATATATAGTACAAGGTCAAAGATTTCACTTCTTTCATTACATGAGCGATATCTATTGTAAGTTCCACAATAGCTCAGAAACCGGCAAATTGCTCCATACAGAATACTGGTCCCCATAAAATGCTCCATGCAGGATACTGGTCCCCATATAATGCTCCATACAGAATACTGGCTCCCATATAACGCTCCATGCAGGCTTTGCCCCACATAAAGCTCCATGCAGGCTGTTACCCCCCCATATAGCGCCCCATACAGGCTGTGCCCCCCACATAATGCTCCATGCAAGCTATTCCCCCTCACATAATGCCCCATACAAGCTGTCCCCCCCCCACATAATGCCCCATGCAGGCTGTTCCCCCCACATAATGCTCTATGCATGCTGTTCCCCCCACATAATGCCCCATGCAGGCAGGATGTCACCCCCTTATAATGCCCCATGCAGGATGTCTCCCCTCTTATAATGCCCCATGCAGGATGTCACCCCCTCCTTATAATGCCCCATGCAGGGTGTCACTCCCCCCCCTTTTTTATTGCCCCATCCAGGATGTCACTCCCCCCCATATAATGCCCCATGCAAGATGTCACTCCCCCCCCTTTAATGCTCCATGCAGGATGTCACTCCCCCCATATAATGCCTTATGCAGGATGTCACTCCCCTCCATATAATGCCCCATGCAGGATGTCACCCCCTCCCTTATAATGCCCCATGCCTCCATGCATTAACAAAAAAAATCAAATACTCACCTCACTTCTCCTCACCTGCTGCCACTGCTCAGCACTGAACTCAAGCATTGCCGGCGTCTTCCCTGCTCTGCGCTGTGACGGCTCAGGAGAGGGCACGGTGGAAAGACGTCACCGCGCCCTCTGGCCTGAGACGTCACTGTCAGAGGACGCGGAAGAGACTGGAGCTGCTGCGGAGGCACGGGGAGGGTAAGTATTGTGCCGGCTGCCCGGGCCCTGAGCAAGTGGGGGGGAGCAAGTGGGGGGGAGCGGGCGCTGACACCGCTCTCCTCCGCTCATGGGTTCCATAGGGCCCCAGCACCTGGTTCCATAGAGCCCCAGCACCCGGCGCACTTGCCCGGATGCGCCGGGTGCTGACGCCAGGCCTGGAGTCTGGGTAGAAATGGGAAGAAAAGTCTAGAAAAGACTGTTCGTGCTAAAAGACTCCTCAGAACTTCCAGAAGACCTATTTCAAGGTGAGATTGTGCTTTCGATTCCGACTGGTGGGTTTGCTTGAGTGACAGTACCGGTGATGAATACTACAAAACACAAAATTAGACTGGATCCAAAGACTGTGTTAGGTCACATCGAAACCATTAAAACGGTATATCCAGCCAGTGTAAGACCAGCCCAGGGGCCTACAGTGAATTCAGTCTTCCCACCATGGAACAGGAGTTGCCCAAGGGAAGAAATTGCGCAACCCCAGTACTCCTGGAACTCTTGTGTGCTGAAAATCTAGCGGTAGTAAAACAGATGCTGAGAGAAGAGTGTCATGCGTTCTCCAAAGATGACTCTGATATAGGCTGTATTCCATCGTCGCATTTGAAAATCAATTTGAAAGACACAACCCGAGTAACCAGAAGTTACATGTCTGTGCCAAAACCATTACATCGTGAAGTGTAAGAATATTTACAAGATCTCATCAACAGAGGTTGGGTCCAAAACTCAAAGTCATCTTATTCCTCTCCTATTGTCTGTGTTAGGAAGAAGGACGGTACGTTGAGACTCTGTTGTGATTACCGGTAACTAAACCAAAAGTCAGTACCTGATCGACACCCGATGCCAAAGATCTATGATATGCTGGATAGCCTATCAGGAAGCACCTGGTTCTCTGTTCTCGATCTGGGTAAGGCATACCACCAAAGGTTTGTCGAAATGTCTTGTAGACCCGTGACAGCATTCATCACACCGTGGGGATTATATGAGTGGATCCGCATACCGTTTGGGCTCAGTTCAGCTCCAGCAGTATTCCAGAGGAGCATGGAGACATGTTTAGAAGGATTGAGGGATAATATCTGCCAGCCGTACTTGGATGACAATGTGGTACACAGCAAAAGCTTCCAGGAGCATGTTGAACACGTGAGGACCGTATTACAACGGTATCAACAACACGGAGTTAAGTTGACCCCAAAAAAGTGTGAACTGTTCAAAAGACAAATCCGATTTCTAGGGAAAATTGTGTCCAGAGAAGGATATACCATGGATCCAGCAGAAATCGCTCCGGTACTGGCCTTAAAAGACAAGTGGCCCTCTACCATCGGGGAGTTGAAGCAGATATTAGGATTCCTCTCCTACTATCGTACTTACATTCGGAACTTCTCCAGGATTGCGGCCCCAGTATACCTCCTCTTGGGGATGACAGAGACAACAATACCCATGGAGAAAAAAGAAGAACGTGGATAGTCCAGGGCTTAAAAGAAACAACGTTGTTTCATCCCAACAGCCCATTCTCTGGACAGCAGACCACCAGGAGGTATTGGAAAAACTAGTAGACTACCTGGTAAAACCACCCATCTTGGGATATCCTGATTTCAATTTACCATTTGTTCTTCATTGTGACGCTTCTCAAGTTGGACTGGGAGCTGCCCTGTATCAGCATCAAGATGGAAAAATGAGAGTCATCGGTTACGGATCTAGAACGTTGACAGACGCCGAGAAGAATTACCATCTACATTCCGGAAAATTGGAGTTCCTGGCATTGAAATGGGCTATCTATGAATGTTTTAGAGATTATCTCTACTACAACAAAGAGTTTGAGGTATACACTGACAACAACCCTTTGACCTATGTCCTTACTACAGCCAAACTGAGTGAAACGGGTCAGAGATGGGTCGTTGAACTAGCTGACTTCAATTTCAGCATCAAGTACAGGCCAGGAAAATGCAATGCAGATACTGGCGGATTGTCAAGAATGCCACTAGAGCCTGAGGAGTTCATTCAAGAATGCTCGGAGGTAGTCAGTCTGGAAGCAATTGAGAGCACTACCCAAGCTTATCAGGAGGAAGACACGCCATTGTGGTGTCCGTTGACGGTGGACACCACCATAGAAGCGAGAGAACAACATCACCCCCGGTCTATTCAACAACTACCAAAAGGGAAAATCCATAGAGCACAAAGGGAAGATCAGATAATTGGTAGAATACTACTTTATGGGGACAAAAATCGGTTTCCAAGTAAACGAGAGAGAGACAATGAGTCACCAGCAGTAGCTGTTTTAATTAAAGAATGGACGAAGCTCTACCTCAGTGAATACGGTATCCTGTATCATAAAGGAGGACAAAACCGGCAGGTGGTACTACCCAGAGTATTCCTTAGGTTGGTCTTCAAAGAACTCCATGAAAACATAGGACACCTGGGAGTGGAAAGGACAACCAACTTGATCCGTGAACATTTCTTCTGGCCGTACATGCAAAGAGATATTGAGAGGTACGTGACCAGGGAGTGTGGATGTCTGAAAAATAAACATCCCAACACATCAACCCAGGCACCTATGGTCAACATCCAAACTACGTATCTGTTTGAGATGGTCTCAATAGACTTTCTACATCTCGAGATGTGCAAGGGTGGTTACGAATACGTCTCGGTGGTGATGGACCATTTCATTCTATTTGCTCAAGCATATGCCACCACCAATAAATCGGGTCGAAAGCATTAGAGAAGATCTTCAATGATTTTGCTTTGAGGTTTGGGTTCCCTACGAGGTTACACCATGACCAAGGAAGAGAATTTGAGAACCAGCTCTTTGCCAAGCTAGGAAAGTACTGTAGAATTCAGTGATCCTACACAACTCCCTATCACCCAGAGGGTAATGGACAAGTGAAACATTTTAACCAGACATTGCTGTCGATGTTGCGCACTTTAACAGCTGATGAGAAGAAAGACTGGAAGAGTTCCCTTTCCAAAGTGGTACATGCCTATAACTGTACAAAGAGCGATGCAACGGGTTACTGACCCTTTTTCCTATTGTATGGAAGATCGCCAAAACTGCCACTCGATATCAAGTTCAATACTCCGGTATCCAGAGTACGTTCGAAAATGGAAAGAACGGATGGCAGAGGCATACAACATAGCGTCCAAAGTGGTTACGCAAGGACAGAGCAAGAGTAAGGAATACTATGATCGAAAATGTAATGGAGCAGAATTGGCACCGGGAAGCCGGGTGCTAGTCCAGAACGTACATGAGAAAGGCAGTCCAGGAAAACTTTGTTCGTACTGGGAAGACAAGGTGTATGTAGTCATAAGTGTAACATACCTGGCGGCGTCCTTGCATTGTGGTCCATCTCCCACTGTGCAAGAGCGCGCACTTGATCTCCAGTTCAGTCCGCTAGCCTGGCTTCCCTCCATGCTGTCTGCTTGCCTCTGTTTCTGCTGCTTAAGGGCAGTGCCCGATCACTTCCTGCTTCTTGTAGCTGCTGCAGGCACACCCCTTGTGCATCCTCAGCCTATTGCTGTCTGTCACCTGGCATTTAACCCAGCTCCTTCCTGGAATCCCTGCCTGAGCATTGTGTTCTGTCAGTTGGCTTCTAGTCACTGATGTGCCAGGTCCTGTCTATGTTTCCTGCCTTGCGGTATCCGTTCCCGTGTCTGAACTGTGTCCTGTCTGAACTATCTTCTAGCCTGTTGTCTTCTGCCTATCCTGGAGGCTGTATTTCCAGGCCAGAGTGAACATGCTCCTAGCCTGTTCTTTCCGTCTTCTAGGGGCCACATACCTAGACCCATTCCTGTATCTTGCCTGTTCCTGTCTGAACACGCTCCTAGCCTGTTCGTTCCGCCTTCTAGGGGCCGCATACCTAGAACCGCTACTGTATCTTGCTGCTGTGTCTGTTCTTGTCTGTATACTCTCCTAGCCTGTTACCTGTTTTTCTCTATGTCCGTACCTTCCCTTTTCCTGCAGAATCTGATCCCATACCTAACTCCTACTCGTTGTCCCTGTACTCCCCCATTTGTGAGTTTAGAGTCCACTCGCTACTTCATTTCAAGTATCTTGTGTGTACCTGGTTCTGCCTCTCCCTTCCAGTCTGTTCCGTGTGAACAGAGCCCTGACCCTTTGCTCGCTGCTCCGGCAGTCTCGCTCTGCTCTGACCCTTTGCTCGCTGCTCTGGCAGTCTCGCTCTGCTCTGACCCTTTACTCGCTGCTCCGGCAGTCTCGCTCTGCTCAGACCCTTTGCTCGCTGCTCTGGCAGTCTCGCTCTGCTCTGACCCTTTGCTCGCTGCTCCGGCAGTCTCGCTCTGCTCTGACCCTTTGCTCGCTGCTCCGGCAGTCTCGCTCTGCTCTGACCCTTTGCTCGCTGCTCCGGCAGTCTCGCTCTGCTCTGACCCTTTGCTCGCTGCTCTGGCAGTCTCGCTCTGCTCTGACCCTTTGCTCGCTGCTCCGGCAGTCTCGCTCTGCTCTGACCCTTTGCTCGCTGCTCCGGCAGTCTCGCTCTGCTCTGACCCTTTGCTCGCTGCTCCGGCAGTCTCGCTCTGCTCTGACCCTTTGCTCGCTGCTCCGGCAGTCTCGCTCTGCTCTGACCCTTTGCTCGCTGCTCCGGCAGTCTCTCTCTGCTCTGACCCTTTGCTCGCTGCTCTGGCAGTCTCGCTCTGCTCTGACCCTTTGCTCGCTGCTCCGGTAGTCTCGCTCTGCTCTGACCCTTTGCTCGCTGCTCCGGCAGTCTCGCTCTGCTCTGACCCTTTGCTCGCTGCTCCGGCAGTCTCGCTCTGCTCTGACCCTTTGCTCGCTGCTCCGGCAGTCTCGCTCTGCTCTGACCCTTTTCTCGCTGCTTCGTCAGTCTCGTCCTGCTCCTCTCTCGCTCACCACTCCAGGCGGCCTTGTCCTGCTCTTCTTTCGCTCACCGCTCCAGGCGGTCTCGTCTTGTTCTGCTCTTGCTCGCCGCTCTGGGCGGCCTCACTTTGCTGTTTTTCCACCGCATCTGCGGTTCTGTTCCTGAGTCCCAGTCTGTACTGGGTCCTATCCACTCGGTGCTCCAACCTGTCGTACCTGCCAGTACCTCCCTGCCTGCATACCAGTCGTGCTTACCAGCATCCGCCAGTCTGCATACCAGCCGTGTCTGCCTATACCCAGCAGTCTGTGTGCCAGCCTAACCTGCCTGTTCCTGTATTCCCCTGTGTGGGTCAACAGCCGTGTCCGGGGTCTGTCCTGGAGTAGCACCTGGTCCCTCTGTTCGGTTCCTCCTTGGTGCACTGGCGTCGTATGCCGTCGTGCGACCCTGGTCGGATCGGGTTGATACTTAGTTACGCCCCTCCAGGCATTCACTCTCCGGCACGGTCCAATGGAATCACTACATATATACGCACACGCCACTCAGCCCGGGCGTGTGCATTACAATAAGGAGGAAAGCTGATGACAGCCCAGTGTATGAAATCCGATTGGAAACAGGGTACAAGAATATCAGAATAGTCCATCTGAATTTACTACTACCCTGTGATTATCTCCCACCACAACAAGACTTCCCAGAAGTAGACCGACATCGTCCAAGATCAACTAAGGGACCACCACAGACTGAAGCTCTGGAGGTGGATAGTGACCTTGAAAGTTCTGATGGAGAAGAACACCGTTGTATTTCTCAGTCTGGCAAGGAGAGGGATGCACCATCCTCAGGAGAGTGAACTAAGTTCTGAGGCTCCAGAGTTCATACCAAGGAGTACAGACGAAGTTCAATTCAGATCTGATGATCGAACACCGGCCTCTGAAGAGTCCGATCAACACTCAGGAGGAGTGTGTCACAGTCTCCTGGTCTGCTTTGGTACTATTGTGTGGAAGCTGTCAGTCTGTTTTTGTTTTGCTGGGTCAGTTCTGCAATCATCTGTGTTCACTTCCCTTGATTAGTCTGCTACTTAAGCATGCTAGCTCCTTCACTCAGTGTCAATTGTACACTTGCTATTGCCTGTGTAGGACTGATCTCTCTGTGCTCTGTGCCTGACCCTGCCTGACTATTTTCCCTTACCTGGATTTTGACCATTTGCCTGTTATCTGACTACTCTTCTGTCTGCTCCCTGTGTACTGCCTTGTCTTTCTGGTTTTCCTGACCCCGGCTTGTGTAGTGAATTACGTCTCTGACTTCTCCTTGTTGTACTGCGCCATTTCCCTGGACTTGACTTTGGATCGTTTGACCTCCCTCTATTTATCCAGTAAGTAGTTCTTACATAATATTTCTTTCAGTAATATTAGTCTATTCTCTCCTCTTCTGAGACTGTTATTTCTGTAGAGACTCGTGTCATAGAGTGGAGGAGGAACGGAATTATCAGACCGTGCGGAAACAAGCGACTCAGGAGAAGTAGAGGAGGCCCACATGAAAGATGTCAACTCAAGAAGTGAGGAGGCCCGTGATGCTGACGTATGAGACACTTGATGAACCAAGTCAAGTGCCAAAGACTGTCGACTGGAAACAGTTATTTGTGCCTGCAGACCAGGTAAGCCCACTTGAGTGGTATTCACCACCAAGAGGCAGTATGGAAGATGTTGCCTGGTGCAAAGACTTGTTTTCATGCTCTGATTTTCCTTAAAAGACTTTGTAGAAACAAAAAACTGTTAAAGCATAAAGAGAGAGCTGGTTGAAGATGTACAAAAAATTCCAGCTGAAGAGATGCTGATTGTTTTAATTGTGTTAATTGTTTATTTCTTACAGGCATCCTACAAGAAAAAGGTCGTAAGATTAGGTTGTTATCAATGTTTATGAATGTTACATCAATTTCACAATGCTAATATATAAAGTTATTCAACTTTCACCACTGTCTCAGAATTGGTCAGATTGACCAATTAAGATGAATGTCGAGGGCGACATTCAAAAAGAAGGGAAGAGTGTGACATGCAGAAGTAGTGCTGTTGCATTAAAAGCATTCAGCAACTATCAGAAGTAACACAAGCACATGAGACAGGAAGTGATGTGTTCCAGAAGCATCCATCAACTAGAGGGGTTAACACAGTCACAGGAGAAGGGGAGTGTTTTAGAAGAGCCCCAGAGGGATTGTGGAGAAGTTGTTTACTGTCTGGCTGGAGCCGAAGAGAAAGGTGGTGTGTGTGTTCTGTATCTCACAGAAGCACCCCTGCAAGTGAAAATGATTCAAGTCAGGAGTGAAGCTAAGCACAGGTCAGGTAGAGTTCCTGAACTAGCAGTTCAGAGTATTGTCAGGCAGAAAGATAAGGACTGGAAGAAATGGTGTCACAGGGATCATCTCCCTCAGCAAACCCCCCCCTCCTCCATCTCACTGTGCTTTAAAGAATGCTGTGTTCATAAATGTGCCTTTGAATTAGAACTGTGCTGTCCTGTACTACTGGCAAGACTGTGAACTGCTGTGCTGCTAAGGAAACTGTACTGTTTGTCACTGGAACCTGTTTCTCATAAGACTTAACTTGCACTGGCTGTGTGGCTTCTTATTAAATGCTACTGTTCTACCATTTATGAGGATTCTTGTCAAGTGTGTCTGGTCAGCAAGTGAAACATCCTACGTGTCTGTGCCTGAGGGTCAATACCCATGTGTGCCTGAGAGAAGCTGCAGCACATGGTCTATGGTTGCCCTGAGTAATGGTTCCCCCAGGATTCCAAAGAATTCATGTAACCTGTCTCACCCCTATCTGAACTTAGCGGCGTGCCTGTAACACTTGTACCAAAAGTGATCTATTAATATACTGTAACAATAATGTCTCCTTAAGGGTTTGTCCCAACAATGGAAGTGGGAGCTCACCTTGCCTGCAGCCTCCCAACTTCCTGCTTGAGTGAGAGTTTAGGTCAGCAGCATCTTTGGTCGTTGTCCTGTCCTGTACACTCCTGTACACCAGGGTTGCCAACTTGATTTTTTCTTTTTTCTAGACATATAAAAAATTACAGACCTCCAACACTGTTTACAGACATATTGAAGAAAAGGCGCAGACATCCCATTGGTTCAAAATATGGAGCCACGCAGGGGCCCAACAAGTAATGGGATTTGTTTTTTGTTTTTTTTTCAAGAATACACTTTTCTATCTCTATCAGTCTCTTAAGGCCCCCATACACATTTGACTAATGTTGAGTGAGCACACCAATATTGGCAGGATTCGCAGACTAATATGTATGGGGGTACCGACTCTCCCCCAATAGATGATGTTGGGGAGAGAAGGATGCGGCACGTCGGATATCCATTATCCGATGTTTTTGTTCTCCAGGAGATAAGCCATTGCTAGTAGTGTTGAGCCACCCCCGTAGTGTTCGAGTTCGGTTCGGTTCGTCGAACACCCGTGTGTTCGCCGAACTGTTCGTCGAACACCTTCGAACACCGTTAAAACCAATGGCAGGCAAACAAAAACACATAGAAACACATAGAAAACACCTTCAAAGGTGTCCAAAAGCTGACAAACTGCTCAGAAGACACAACTAACACATGGAAAAGTGACAAGTACATATAGTCATGCGAAAAGAAAAGAGGTGGAGGAGTAAAAGGAGGGGGAGACACAAATATAGGCATGTCATGCCCTTCTAAAATCCAAAAAGTGAGAAGCCGACACGTTCAGTCCGCTTCTGCCCGTGCCACCTCCGTGTCGCCGGGTTTGTGCCATAGCCGCGGTGAACCCTGACGGCCAGCCCCCCTCTCCCAATACTGGTGCCTGTCCGCTGGTGGGTCGAGCGAGCCCCCCTGTGGTGGAGGCAGCTCTAAGCTTTTTAATTTAAATTGTCTCTCTAATTTGAATGAATACACTTTAAATCCATTTACAAGGATCTATTGGAGGGCAAGTCTCATGCCAGCAGCCGCGTAATTCCAGCTCCAGTAGCGTCCACTAAAGCTGCTGCAGTTAAAAAGCTTTTATAAGGATCGAGCTCAGCTGTCCACCGCAAGGCATCCTACTGCCAGTCCCAGCCCCTATGCCTTGGGGTGCCTCCTGATGCTCTTCACTGAGTATCCCGTGGTCCCGAAGCATTTCCTTTGAAAAAATTAAGTGTCCAAACTACAGGTGGTGTAGCTTGCTTAACAGCCGGGATAATCCGCTGACTAGCAGACACTGCTACTAGGCACAAAGTATTTCCTGGGCTAGATGCAGTTAAAAATTTGTAATTAGATACTCTCGTTGGATGCTGAGAAAGCATTCCATAGAGTCTCCTGGCACGCCATATATGATTCTCTTAAAAAGCTTGGGGTAGGGGTCTAGGGGACCCTTTTATAGCCAAAATCACGGCCCTGTATCACAATACGTCACCTAGGCTGAAGATAAATGGAACTGTAGCACCCTGAGGGCTCGGTTGCTACAGAGGTATTGCACCTCACCCAGAGGTGTGATATCTCACTCTCAGGTAAGGATGGAGTGTGGATCAGGACCCGACACCTGCATGCATTACACCACATTGCCGTGGGGCAGGGCGACCAATATGCCTCTGAGATGGGCACGACAGTCCCTGTCCCTGGCTGGAGTGGGGGGAGGGAACACTGAGGAAGGGGAACCCTGTAGTGCAGGAGCAGGGAGGAAGCAGTTCCTGGGTGCATTGAGAAGGGAGTATAAAAGGTGGGCACCATCTTAGTTCAGTGCAGAGAAGTCTGAGCAGAAGTGGTAGGGAGCAGGGGCTCTGCATGAGCTCTGCTCCGGAGGCGGGCCTAGTAACAGAGGCCCAGGCCTGGAAGAGGGAGAAGGAAGGAAGAGGAGCGGAGAAGGCTCCAGGAACGAGGAATGAAGGGATCCCAGGGGTGCGGACGGGTGAGTCGCCACCGCACGCCCGAATCCACCTGCGTGGAGGGGTCAGGCCAAAGGGGGAGACCGGTCCCCGAAACTAGTGGAGGCAGGAAACGACCCTCAGCTAGAAACCGGAGGCTCTGACATTTTATGTGGCGTAGCCCCTCGCTACACCCGCTAGGAAGGCACCACATAGGGTCAGGGAAACTGGCGCCAAGTTTACCAAGAGGAGGCCCGAGGCAGCCGGACAGAAGGGTTGGTAAGAAAGGCCAGACAAAGGACACACAAAGGGGGTCCTGTGAAGCGCTCCAAAGTTATCTGGGAGTTGTCTGAGCCCCTCACCTGGTGAGCACAGTACGACGTGGGCAGCCATTACCTGCAGACGTGGTCTGGATAATAAGAACTGTGAGTAAAGGCCCTGGACTGCATCACTGACTCCGTGTCGTTACTGCTGCTGCCCTGCACCATCACCCCCATCCTCCGCATACACTGCCCTGAGGCTATACTCCTCCCGTGGGGAGTTATGCTACGCTCTGCTGCACCCACAACACCAGCCTCAGCGGTCTGCCCTGCAGCGGCGGTTCACTCTGACCGCAATCCACGGGTGGCGTAGTCGGACATTTAAACATCAAAACCACATAAATAGTTCCGCCACTGGTTTGACCACCCTGAGCCACGGAACCGGGTCGCCGCCACGAAGACTACAACCACCAGCATCCACCAAAAAGGGTCCGGCTCCGGATGTCCCAAGGCCCAGGGGGTGCATCAGAACATTTTCATCACCTTTCACAATCACCAATGGGACAAGGCAGGGATGTCCTCTGTCCCCTCTCTTATACATCCTAGTGACGGAGCACCTGCTCTCATCAATTCGCCATAACCCCAATATTAGGTGGATTGAGGTGGGAGGCACCGAGTACAAGTGCTCTCTATTTGCTGATGATGTCCTAGTATATATCACTCAATCACATATATCCATCCATGCTGTTATGGCTGAAATAGATCACTTTGTTACATGGTCAAATTTTAAAATCAATGCAGCGAAGTCTGAGGCCCTCGATGTCTCCCTCCCCAAATCCATATAGGATTCCATCCAGTCCAACTTTCCCTTTGCCTGGCCCTCACAGGGTATCAAATACTTAGGAATTCCTATTCATAGAGACCTCTCCCATCTATGTTATCTTAATTTTGGGCCCTTTATTGAACAACTCCATACAGACCACGGTTGGCAAGTTAGAACTGTAAGATTCACTACGTGAACCACTGGTGTTTTGTGGAAAAGCACATGTACACTGTGTTCCAAATTATTATGCAAAAAGTGTTTAGGAGTGATAAGGGAAGAATTTGTTTGTTTGTCAGTTAAACTCATTGATGGTGATGTGTGTCAGGGCTCTTTATATCACTGTAAGCAATTGCAGACACCTGTGCTAATTAGTTTGGCAGGTGTGTCCAATGAAAGGCAAGACTACTTAAGAAGGCTGTCTCACATTATTAAGCAGCCTACATTTTCTGCCAAAATGGGAAAGAAAAAGGATGTGTCGGCTGCTGAGAAGCAACAAATTGTGGAGTGTTTAGGTCAAGGCATGACTACAATCAACATTGTGCGATGATCAGGATGAAGTGTCTTGGCAATCAAGAAGTATGTAGCTGATTCACAGTACACACGTGTGCGTGCTGATAAGGGCAAATTGAGGACTCTTTCCTACAGGCAATTACGTCAGGTTAAAAGAGCAGCGGCAAAAAAGCCTTGTCATAGCAGCAGACAAGTTTTTGAAGCTGCTGGTGCCTCCAACGTCCCCCGAACAACAAGATGCAGGGTCCTTCAGAGGTTTGCAGCTGTGCATACGCCATCCTGTCGACCTCCTCTATCCACTTCACACAAGCAGAAACGGCTCCAGTGGGCTAAACATTACATGAAGACTGATTTCAAAACTGTTTTGTTCACGGATGAGTGCCGTGCAGCGCTCGATGGTCCAGATGGATGGAGTGGAGGATGGCTGGTTGATGGACACCCCACGCAAACATGGCTACAGCGCCAACAAGGAGGAGGTGGAGTAATGTTTTGGGCTGGAATCATGGGGAGAGAGATTGTCGGCCCCTTTAGGATCCCTGAAGGCGCTAAAGATGAACTCCATAATGTATGTGGATTTTCTCAAACAGCACTTCCTGCCATGGTTCAAGAAGAAGAACCGTGTATTTCACAGCAAGATCATTTTTTTGCATGATAATGCACCATCTCATGCTGCACATAAAACATCTGCATCTCTGGCTGATATGGGCATAAAAGGGGACAAACTTATGGTGTGACCCCCATGCTCCCCTGACCTCTACCCCATTCAGAACCTCTGGAGCATCATCAAAAGGAGTGTCTATGATGGCGGGAGGCAGTTCACATCTAAGCAACACCTCTGGGAGGGTATTCTGTCCTCATGCAAAGCAATTGAAGCAGAAACCATCCAAAACCTGACAAATTCAATGGACGAGAGAGTTCAGAAGCTCCTTTCGAACAAGGGGTCCTATGTGAAAATGTAACATCACCTAGAATAAAGTTTTGAGTTGAAAACTGTTTGATTTCAGTTTCTAATAACCTGCTAATGCTTATAATTTCAAAAATGACCATTTTTTTGGTCTTTATTAAAATGAAAAGGTTGATCGAAAAGTTTGGGGGATCTAAGAGTGTGGCAACCCAGTAGTCATGATTACTTCGAATTCTGACAATATGAGGGTCATGTTGCAGGTAGTGCAGCAAGAAGGCACTTATGTGTCTTGCGCATCTCGGAGCCCCAAAATTATTTTCCGGGCTAGATGAAGCTAAAAATTATTATTAATTTTAAATCTGGTGTAGCTTAGTATAGATGGCCTAATAGGATCAGTGCTGCACACTGCTACAAAGCCCAAATTATTTTCCAGCCAAGATACAGATAAACATGATTAGTAATTTTAAATCTGGTGGAGCTTATTATAGATGGCCTAATAGAATCAGTGCTGCACACTGCTACAAAGCCCAAATTATTTTCCAGCCAAGATACAGATAAACATGATTAGTAATTTGAAAGCTTAAAACGGTTGGTAGGGTGATTTTAACCAATCATCAAGCTTTTACTCTCCCCAGGATGACACAGGGGTAGAAAAATCGTTTCGGATCCATGATTTGTTCATCTTTATGAACTTGAGTCTGTCTACATTATCAGTGGAGAGCCGCGCGTGCTTATCTGTCAGCACACCACCAGCAGCGCTGAACACACGTTCAGACAGAACGCTGGCTGCGGGGCATGACAAGATCTCCAAGGCGTAAGTGGCTAGCTCCGGCCATTTATCCAGATTGGAAGCCCAAAAAGAGCAAGGGTCCAGTGACACAGTCCTGGCTTCAATGTTTACTTGGAGATACTCCTGTACCATCGTCTCTAGGCGTTGACTATGTGTCAGACTTCTTGTCTCCTGTGGCCTTGCAAAGGATGGGCTAAAAAAGTGGTGAAATGATTCCGCAAAACTGATGTTACCAGCAGATACTGTGGTTCTGTTACGGTTTGAGTGCTGAACACTTGACGGTCCCACGGTTGGCAAGTTGGAACTGTGAGATTCACTACGTGCACCACTGGTGTTTTGTGGAAAAGCACATGTAAGATTCTGCAACAGTCTCTGCTGATACTCCTGCATGCGTGCATCCCTTTCTATGGCAGGAATAATTTCGGCAAATTTATTTTTGTACCGGGGATCTAACAGTGTGGCAACCCAGTAGTCAGGATTATTTCTAATTCTCATAATTCGAGGGTCATGTTGCAGGTAGTGCAGCAAGAAGGCAGTCATGTGTGTTGCGCATCCAGGAGCACCAAGTCCCTGTTGTGTTGGTGGCGAGGTAACAATCATGCTTCCTTCCTCTGTCCTCTCCCCCCAACCTCGCACAACAGAAATGTGATCAAGGTCTCCCTCATCTGATGAGTCTTCCATCAGTTCGTCCTCCACTTCTTCCTGGGCTCCTGCACCTTCCTCACTAGTTTGGCTGCTACCATGCGCCCTGGTAAAACCATCTCCCCCACCCTCACATGCCTGCCGCCTTGGTGCTGACGACCGTCTGGACCTTGCAGATGTTAGTCCTTCCGCATACAACTCCTCCTCCTCTACTTCCTCCACCTCCTCTTGTGCCACCACCTGACTCCGAATTCTGTTTAACATGTGCTCCAGCATGTAAATCACCAGAATAGTCATGCTGATAATGGCATCGTCAGCACTAAACATCTTCGTCGCCATTTCAAAACTGTGCAGAAGGGTGCATAGGTCCCTGATCTGAGACCACTCCTCCAGCGTGATTTGCCCCACCTCTGGATCTCGTTGGCCCAGGCTATACGTCAGAACGTATTGCACCAGGGCTTGTCGGTGCTGCCACAGTCGCTGCAACATGTGCAGAGTTGAATTCCACCGGGTAGGCACATCGCATTTTAGCCGGTGAAGTGGCAGGCCCAACGACTTCTGTAGAGATGTAAGTCGCTGAGCTGCGGGATGCGAACGGCGGAAGTGAGCACACAGCGACCGTGCCCTCTGCAGAAGGCCATCTAGTCTGGGATAGTGGGCTAAAAATTGCTGGACAACCAGGTTCAACACGTGAGCCATACAAGGCACGTGTGTGACATT
The DNA here is from genome assembly GCF_046119375.1 of Phyllobates terribilis. NCBI lineage: Eukaryota > Metazoa > Chordata > Amphibia > Anura > Dendrobatidae > Phyllobates > Phyllobates terribilis. Next base: position 160,946,672 of record NW_027362764.1, on the reverse strand, counting down.
GCCCGGCGAAGGGCCGCACCCAGGTTTGCAGCATTGTCGCACACGGCCTTCCCTGGTTTCAGGTCCAGTGGAGACAACCATTCATGAAATTGGTTCTCCAGAGCTGACCACAACTCTTCAGCTGTGTGACTCACATTTCCCAGACATTTCAAAGTAAAAACCGCCTGATGACGTTGAGCCCTACTGCCAGCATAGTAAGGAGGTGTGCAGGATCCCTTCTGCGCAGTTAGAAAGCTTGTGGCATGACCAGACAGGCTTTGGGTGCAGGTGGAAGACCGAGAGGAGGTTGAGGAGGCAGAAGCAGTGGAGGAACTTTGACATAAAGAGGATTGACGCACAACTCGTGGGGACGGCAAGACTTGGACAGCAGCCCCTTGTCCTGCTGTCACCATAGTTACCCAGTGCCCAGTCAGCGACATGTAACGCCCCTGTCCATGCCTACTCGTCCAAGTGTCTGTGGTGAAATGCACCCTGTCACACACAGAGTTTCTCAAAGAAGCGGTGATGTTGTGTGCGACATGCTGGTGGAGCGCAGGCACACCTTTCTTTGAGAAGTAGTGCCGACTGGGCATCTGGTACTGGGGCACTGCGACGGACATAAGGTCTTGAAAATCCTCTGTGTCCACCAGGCGGAAAGGCAGCATTTCTGTAGCCAAGAGCTTGCAGATGGTGAAATTCAACCTCTTAGCTTTCTCATGGCTAGGAGGAAATGGTCTTTTACTTGTCCACATCTGAGGGACCGAGGGCTGGCTATTGTGCTTAGACGGGGTTGATAAGGGTGTCCCCGGCAAACTGCCGGTCTGTGAGGAAGATGCAGGCGGACATGTTAGGTTGCCTTGATCCAAAGGTGGTGCTATCGATGTCGGACAGCGCTCAACACCAGCTGGTGTTACCACCTCCAAAGAAAATGATGACCTGCCAATCACGCTGGCTGTTGCGGGTAAAGAGGTGGCAGGTCTGCGCCCCAAAACAGGTGTGACTGCTGTCCCCCCAGTCACAGAGGATGAAGAGGCCACGGATGCACAAGATATGGCAGACGGTGGTTGGCCCGGCCGGCTAGGCCGCATTGTAGCACACTGAGCTTCCCACTGCAACTTATACTTCATGTCCATGTGCCGGTTCATGCATGAAGTACTCAAACTATGTATTTTTTGGCCTCTACTTAGCTTTTGCTGACAAACGTTACAGATAACACGAGTTGGGTCATCTTTATCGATCTGAAAAAATGCCCAGGCTATGCAAGGCTTAGCACCCATGCGACCTGAAGAGCCACCACGACTTGTGGTGAGAGGCAGAGTTGTGTTTGAGGATGCAGTTGTTGACGTGCTTCCAGTACTACGTCTCTGTCCAGGAAGGCGCAACCAGACCTCGTCGTCACTAGCATCTTCCTCCACCTCTTCTGCTGACCTCATCTCTTGGCTGACTGTGGGTTGACAGTAAGTGGGATCTCCAACCTCATCATCATCACCCTGTGCGTTATCACACCCGTCGTCCTCAGAGCCAACCTGTTCCTGCCCTGACAAAAAACTAAAGTTGTCGCTCCAATCAGGTATTTGAGTCTCATCATCGTCTTCCTCATTGTCTCCACCAACAGGAGTTACAGTTTGGGAATGAGGGTCTACATTATGGTCAGAACCTTCTGCGTCTGGTCCTGGATCCGACTCATAAAGATTCTGGGCATCAGTGCAGATCATTTCCTCGTCTGGATTCACAGAAGCGCTGGAGTCGACCTCTGATTCCCAGGCTATAGTATGAGTAAACAGCTCTGCAGACTCAACCATCTGTTCTACCTCATACTCAGACGGGCAGCTGGAGATTTGGGAGCTGTGAGGAAGCAAGTGCGATTGGGGTGACACCTTTGAGGACTGGAGTATTTGTGATGTTGAAGTTGATGTGGAGGAGAGCCCACTTAAAGGAGCACTTGATATCCGTTGAAGCACCTGCTGTTTTTGTGCCTCATCTGGAATTTGTAGCGATTGGCGTGGCCGTAAGAAAGGGATCTTATCACATTGTCCGCTAAAAGAAGTAGACATTTTAGTTTGGCTGGAAGATGGTCTTTCTTCTGCAGATGTTACTGTTGCTTTAACACCTACCCCACGGACACAACCTTTTTTCCCCTTCCCAACACGCCTATTCCCCTTTCCACCAGCAGCAGGCCTTTTTCCACTCATTTTGGTGGTTAACTAATTCATAACTCTGGAGTTGTTTGCACAAAAAAACAATGGATGGGAACCGAGCAGAGCTGAGTGGCCAAACTGTGGTATTAGGCCAAAACTATTGGCTGGGTTAGATGGAGAAAAAAATTATATTCGATTTGCAACCTGATGGAGGTCAGTATAGATGGACTAATAGAACAAGTCCCACACACAGCTAGAAGCCCAAATATTTTTTCAGAGGTAGATGCAGAAAAAAAATATATTCAGTTTGCAACCTGATGGAGGTCAGTATAGATGGACTAATAGAGAAAGTCCCACACACTGCTAGAAGGCCAAATATTTTTTCAGAGCTAAATGCAGATAAAAATTATTTTAATTTGCAACCTGATGGAGGTCAGTATAGATGGACTAATAGAGAAAGTCCCACACACTGCTAGAAGGCCAAATATTTTTTCAGAGCTAGATGCAGAAAAAAATTATATTCAGTTTGCAACCTGATGGAGGTCAGTATAGATGGACTAATAGAACAAGTACCACACACAGCTAGAAGCCCAAATATTTTTTCAGAGGTAGATGCAGATAAAAATTATTTTTAATTTGCAACCTGATGGAGGTCAGTATAGATGGACTAATAGAGAAAGTCCCACACACTGCTAGAAGGCCAAATATTTTTTCAGAGCTAGATGCAGATAAAAATTATTTTTAATTTGCAACCTGATGGAGGTCAGTATAGATGGACTAATAGAGAAAGTCCCACACACTACTAGAAGGCCAAATATTTTTTCAGAGCTAGATGCAGAAAAAAATTATATTCAGTTTGCAACCTGATGGAGGTCAGTATAGATGGACTAATAGAACAAGTCCCACACACAGCTAGAAGCCCAAATATTTTTTCAGAGGTAGATGCAGATAAAAATTATTTTTAATTTGCAACCTGATGGAGGTCAGTATAGATGGACTAATAGAGAAAGTCCCACACACTGCTAGAAGGCCAAATATTTTTTCAGAGCTAGATGCAGATAAAAATTATTTTTAATTTGCAACCTGATGGAGGTCAGTATAGATGGACTAATAGAGAAAGTCCCACACACTGCTAGAAGGCCAACTATTTTTTCAGAGCTAGATGCAGAAAAAAATTATATTCAGTTTGCAACCTGATGGAGGTCTGTATAGATGGATTAATAGAACAAGTCCCACACACAGCTAGAAGCCCAATATTTTTTCAGAGGTAGATGCAGAAAAAAAATATATTCAGTTTGCAACCTGATGGAGGTCAGTATAGATGGACTAATAGAATGATGCTATGCCCAAAAGATTTTACTTCACTAGGTGCAGTAAAAAAATTGGTATTCTATACACAGGTGGTATATCTTGCAACACAGATAGGCTACTCCACTGACTAACACACTCTGCAATAGGCCAAAAAGGATTAGCTTTGCTAGATTCAGCCAAATGCTGTGAAAAAAACTTGCACAGCACTGGCACAGACCTGCCTGGCAAAAACTGATAGGAACTGATGTAACCTAGTCCTGAAAAGGACTGCAATTACAATTAGTCTTTACTCCCACAATCTATCTATTTAAGAGCACAGACCTCCCTGATAAAAGTCGTAGGAAATGCTGTAACCTAGTCCTTAAAAGGACTGCAATCACAACTATTCCCTACTCCCAAGCTATCTGTAGATTTGTGCGAAAATTGGCTTGAAATTAACAAGGTATAGCGCACACAGCAACAGCGGTGCCGTCTAACACGCAGCTGCAGCAGTGAGAAAATGGTGGCGACGGGGAAAATGGCTTGGTCTTATAGGGCAAGGACATGTGACATACACTGCCAATGACACATGCCCTTGCTTGTGTGAAAAACAGCAGTTCGCTCCGTGTGTGCGCTGCTGATAGGCTGACAGATTGCACCTCCCCACTGCAAATGCGGGAAAGAGAAAAAAAAATGGAGATCTTCATTATTCCTGCAGAGATCCATCCCCTGCCCCTCCCCCCACCCCGCTGTACACTCAAACTGCGTATTAACATTAATTTTCATCATTACTGAGAAAAAATCCAGTTATGATTTTGGTGCACGAACAGTTATCGAACATAACCTCGAACAGCCAAATTTTTCTCAAATCGTTCGTGTTCGCCGAACGGCTCGAACACCGCCCAAAACAGCTCGAATTTGAGATTGGAGAACAGTTCGAGTAGAACAACGCTCATCTATAATTGCTAGAGGAGAATGGCAGCAGCTTTCACATAAGGGAACACAGGATGAACTGAGTTCTCCTGTATTGGACTTCAGTGTATTGGGGACTCAGGACAGTGATTTATTGTGTATGGGGGCTTTAGACAATGAGTGGAATAGTGGTGTACAAGCTCAACAACTGATCCATGCAATGAGTGCACTCCAGATCCCTATTTTCCAGATCAGTGAAGGATATGAATTAAACTATAATTTAAAGAGGATCTGTCACCAGGTCAGAATGGCCAGACTTTGCTCTTTTTTTTGTCCTACTGCTCTCTTCAGTAATCCACTTTTTTTAAACCCACCATAAGTTCCAGAGATGCGGGGATTTTTTTCTATCTTTTTAGATTTATGGTGTCTACAAGGGGGCGTTGCTTACAGGGTAATAATGCAAAGTAAAGACACGCCAACAGGGAGTACCATAAAAATCAGCATTAAATGAAAAGGTCCATATCTCTGGAGCGCCGTATGGTGGATTTAAGAAAAAAACTAATTTTGTGTTTTCATTGACTGTAAGCCATAATCATCAACATTATCAGAAATAAACACTTGAAATAGATCACTCTGTTTGTAATGCCTCTATATAATATATGCGTTTCACTTTTTGTATTGAAGAACTGAAATAAATTAACTTTTTGATGATATTCTAATTTAGTGAGAAGCAGTTGTACATACAGTCATGGCCAAAAGTGTTGGCATCCTTGAAATTGTTTCAGAAAATAAAGTATTTCTCCCAGAAAATTATTGCAATACCACATGTTTTGTTATAGACGTTTATTTCTTTTGTGTGTATTGGAACAACATAAAAAAACAGAGAAAAAAAGGCGAATTGGACATAATTTTACCTCAAACCCCAATAGTGGGCCAGTCAAAATTGTTAATATTAACTTAATATTTGGTTGCACAACCTTTGAAATAAATAACTGCAATCAATCACTTCTTATAACCATCAACAAGTTTCTTACACCTCTCAACCGGAATTTTGAACCACTCTCTTTTTGCAAACTGCTCCAGGTCCCTCATATTTGAAGGTGCCTTCTCCCAACAGCAATTTTAAGATCTCAGGTGTTCAATGGGATTTAGATCCGGACTCATTGCTGGCCACTTCAGAACTCTCCAGCGCTTTGTTTCCATCCATTTCTGGGTACTTCTTGAAGTATGTTTGGGGTCACTGTCCTGCTGTAAGACCCATAACCTGGGTTGGAAACCCAGCTTTCTGACACTGGGCACTACATTGCGACCCAAAATCCTTTGGTAATCTTCAGATTTCATGATGCCTTGCACACAGTCAAGGCACCCAGTGTCAGAGGCAGTGAAACAACCCCAAAACATCTTTGAACCTCCACCATATTTGGCTGTAGGTGCTGTGTTCTTTTCTTTGTAGGCCTCATTCTGTTTTCAGTAAACAGTAGAATGATGTGCTTTACCAAAAAGCTCGCTCTTGGTCTCATCTGACCACAAGACGCTTTCCCAGAAGGATTTTGGCAAACTTCAGTCTAGCTTTTTTATGTCTCTTTGTCAGCGGTGGGGCCCTCCAGGGTCTCCTGCCATAGCGTTTCATTTCATTAAAATTTTGAAGGACAGTTCGCTTTGACACTGACATGTCCAATTTGCCTTTTTTTCTCTGCTTTTTCGTGATGTTCCAATACACACAAAGGGAATAGACATGTGTATAACAAAACATGTGTAATTGCAATAATTTTCCGGGAGAAATACTTTTTTTTTTCTGAAACAATTTCAAGGGTGCCAACACTTTTGTCCATGACTGTATATATATATATATATATATATATATATATATATATATATATATATATATATAGTACAGACCAAAAGTTTGGACCCACCCTCTCATTTAAAGATTTTTCTGTATTTTCATGACTTTGAAAATTGTACATTCACACTGAAGGCATCAAAACTATGAATTAACACATGTGGAATTATATACATAACAAAAAAGTGTGAAACAACTGAAAATATGTGTTATATTCTAGGTTCTTCGAAGTAGCCACCTTTTGCTTTGATGACTGCTTTGCACACTCTTGGCATTCTTTTGATGAGCTTCAAGAGGTAGTCACCGGAAATGGTCTTCCAACAATCTTGAAGGAGTTCCCAGAGATGCTTAGCACTTGTTGGCCCTTTTGCCTTCACTCTGCGGTCCAGCTCACCCCAAACCATCTCGATTGGGTTCAGGTCTGGTGACTGTGGAGGCCAGGTCATCTGGCGCAGCACCCCATCACTCTCCTTCTTGGTCAAATAGCCATTATACAGCCTGGAGGTGTGTTTGGGGTCATTGTCCTGTTGAAAAATAAATTACAGTCCAACTAAACGCAAACCGGATGGAATAGCATGCCGCTGCAAGATGGTGTGGTAGCCATGCTGGTTCAGTATGCCTTCAATTTTGAATAAATCCCCAACAGTGTCACCAGCAAAGCACCCCCACACCATCACACCTCCTCCTCCATGCTTCACGGTGGGAACCAGCCAAGTAGAGTTGGTTGGAACCAAAGATGTCAAATTTGGACTCATCAGACCAAAGCACAGATATCCACTGGTCTAATGCCATTCCTTGTGTTCTTTAGCTCAAACAAGTCTCTTCTGCTTGTTGCCTGTCCTTAGCAGTGGTTTCCTAGCAGCTATTTTACCATGAAGGCCTTCTGCACAAAGTCTCCTCTTAATAGTTGTTGTAGAGATGTATCTGCTGCTAGAACTCTGTGTGGCATTGACCTGGTCTCTAATCTGTGCTGCTGTTAACCTGAGATTTCTGAGGCTGGTGACTCGGATAAACTTATCCTCAGAAGCAGAGGTGACTCTTGGTCTTCCTTTCCTGGGGAGGCCCTCATGTGAGACAGTTTCTTTGTAGCGATTGATGGTTTTTGCAACTGCACTTGGGGACCCTTTAAAAGTTTTCCCAATTTTTCGGACTGACCTTCATTTCTTAAAGTAATGATGGTCACTCATTTTTCTTTACTTAGCTGCTTTTTTCTTGCCATAATACAAATTCTAACAGTCTATTCAGTAGGACTATCAGCTGTGTATTCACCTGACTTCTGAACAACACAACTGATGGTCTCAACCCCATTTATAAGGCAAGAAATCCCACTTATTAAACCTGACAGGGCACACCTGTGAAGTGAAAACCATTTCCGGTGACTACCTCTTGAAGCTCATCAAGAGAATGCCAAGAGTGTGCAAAGCAGTCATCAAAGCAAAAGATGGCTACTTTGAAGAACCTAGAATACAAGACATATTTTCAGTTGTTTCACACTTTTTTGCTAAGTATATAATTCCACATGTGTTAATTCATAGTTTTGATGCCTTCAGTGTGAATGTACAATTTTCAAAGTCATGAAAATACAGAAAAATCTTTAAATGAGAAGGTGTGTCCAAACTTTTGGTCTGTAATGTATATATATATACGCATACACACATATATATATATATATATATATATATATATATGAACAATATTAATATTTTTCAAATTCGAAGTAAAGAGCAATAATTTGCAGGAAATTTCAAAGACAAATATTAGTAAAAAATAAAGTACTTAGAAAGCAAATTTGCTGACTTTCCAGCCTAATCTCATTTCAGAGGCTCTTACACATATTAAGCACTTTAGTTTAAGGCAGTTTTTGAAAAGGGTTTTAAAGGTTTTTATTTTGCTAAATTGTTCAACATAATTACCATTCACATACAGTATCTTACTTTGTTCCACAGAAAAGATACACATGATGGAGGAAATCCAGTCATTGATGTTACATAAGTGGACTGAAATGGATGATATTTGATCACATCTGTAGATTCATTTAACCTTTTCACTGCCAGAAGTGTTACAGGTGTTACAGCAAGCATCCCTTTGATGTATTTTCTCTGCATCAGCACACACGAGATAGGTCTTTCTAATTTCTTTGTTGCACTTTCAGAGCACAAATTCTTTATTTCAACAATAGATATCTTTATACAAATGTAGTGGAGGAATAAAACAATTCTACAGAATTCAGCAAATGTCTGCATGCATTGGTCTTATTTTTGGAGGGTTGATAAAAGTCTGATTTGTCATATAGCAATGAAATGTGAATCAAAAACTTTGAAAAAGAGTGATGATGGGGTTCCATTTTCATCACCACATAGGAGGGTCTTCAAACCTGAAACATACAAAAACAGAATTACATTTTTTATTGCTAAATTGAATTATGTTATACCATTAATTCAATGCAAGGTGAGTCAAAATTCGGGAACTACCTTGATGTCTTTTTAAAATAAGTTTTGGACTGATTTAAAAGCATAGCACAGGAGAGCAGTGCATGTGCCCCCAGAGATTTGGTGCTAGGGGCACACAGGGACAGTTGTTCATGGCACAAAAATTCAATTGAGGCAGATCATTTTTCTCACCCCCCCCCACCCGGTCAATATAATCCAGGACGACAGCTGCAGTACCGTTACAGAGCTTAAGAATAGAAACAATAAAATTACTATGACATTGGCTGCTGTGCTCTGCATAAGCAGCAACTAAGATGAAAAAGTGCTCAGTATAATGATTATACTGAGCACTGTGGCCTATGCAGAGCATTCTGCTGTGCTGCTGCCTAGGCAGCAACAGAGATACTGTATAACAGATGTGCATCTCTTAGTAAATAAAGACTAAGGTCCCGATTTCACACCAGTCTTGATGAGGGTGCATGTGGGTGTCAGACACTCCTGATTAATTAAGAGGCGCATCTGAAAGTGACATGTGCCTGCATCTGCATCTCGCCACAAATCTTACTCCAGTAGCTCGCCATGAAGTTGACAAGTGGGGGTTGCCACTCCCACGCTTCGCCCCAGCTTCTCTCACTTTGACATAGCTAAGAGAAAATAACGTGAGAATGCCAAAAGTTGCAAAAGAATTCTGGCTTAGAAGCTTTGATGAATCATGCCTCTGTAGCACCCTGAGGATTCGGCTGCTACAGGGGTATTGCACCTCAACCCAGAGGTGTGATATTCCACTCCCGGGTAAGGATGGAGTGTGGAACTGAGCTAGTAGGCTGCATGCACTACACACATCCCATTTCCGGGGAACAGACCGATGGTACTCCCACTAGAGAAATGTGCAGGTACAACAGTGTCTGTTCCTGGCTGGAGTGGGAGGGGGGTGGAACATCCCAGTAGTGTAGGGGCAGATAGGGGGAGCAGCCTGGGTAAAGCTAGGAGCTCATTGGGTGCTGGTCACCTGAGCTCACACATAGAGGAAGTATATAAGGTGGGAACCATCTTAGATCAGGGTCAGTCAGTCAGCCACAGTCAGTCAGTCAGACAGTCTGTCTGAGAGCCTGAGAAGCAGAGCAGAGGAGAAGAGAGAGAGACCCAGAGGCGCAGAGGGGACCCCAAGAGCCCATAAGAGAGCTAATAGGGTGAAGGGTCGGCAACAGGGTACCGGATCCCAAGCTGGCAGAGGCTACAGCACACCTTAGCCAGGAACCGGAGGTCGTGGGCAGGATCTGCCACGATCACCCACTAAATCCACCCGGAAGGCAGACCAAGAATAGGGTCAGGGAGCCCAGAGGAGGCTTGACCAACAAGAGGCCCGAGGGAGCCGGACTTAGGTGGATCCCTGGTGGGAACGGCCAGAAGAAGGGAGAGACAGAAAGGAGCTCAGGACCACACTCCGGAGTTGCCTGGGAGTTGACCGAGTCCAGGACCTGGTGGACGCAGCACGGCTTGGGTGGTCACTGCTGTACACAGTGACCCGAGCAACACCAGTAAGTAAAACCCTGGAACTGCATTTTATGCCTCTGAGTCTCCTTGCTGCACCTTCACAACCACCATCCTCCACGGCTGACCCCCTGAGGCTATACCCCTCCCGTTGGGGGTTATACTACCTAAGCTGCACTCACATCATCAGCCTCAGTGGACCCTGCTGCAGCGGCGGCCGTATTGACCGCAAATCAACGGGTGGCGTAGTCGACACAAAAGAACATCTAGTAACATCATAAGGACTGCCACACACTGAGCTTGACACCCTGGGCACGGACCGGGTCACAGCCACTCGGAGACTACAACCCCCATCTGATCCGGCTCCGGGTATCCCCAACAACACTGGCCCAGGGGGCGCGTCAACTTTTGGCGTAGTCGGCAGGATTACGTGCCCGCAACAACCGGGTACTGCGTGCCTGAAGAGAAGTTCACCGTTACCTTAAAAAGAAGTCTCCCGCCGGTTCCGGAGGGTCCCCGCCAACGGACCCCATCACAGGTCGTTTCCCGCCGGTTGTCCGCCATTTGCAGATTTTTCCCGCCATCCATGGAGTTTCCCGCCACTGGGAGACGATTCCCGCCATTTCCGAAAATTTCCCGCCTTGGGGGAGCGGACGCCATTATGGGCGTGCCAGAGGGTGGCAAAAGGCCACCTCCCATCGTGGGCCAGGTCGAAGAATGGCGCCAAAAGCGGAAACCGCGCCCACCAACAGAGACTGTGATGCTGGAAGTGTCCATCAGCGTAAGAGAACTGCCCCTGGAACTGACAATCACAAAGTTGCCCCGGGACTACCCTCGATGTGGGCGGAGACAGAACAAGAGAGCAAAGATGGGTGTCGCCTGGAGCAGTCTGGAGAGAGTGCACCCGGAGACGAGACATCTGGAAGAGAGTCCAGAGAGAGCCTACCCGGAGATGGAGGGAGAGTCAGGCAGCACCGACCCAGTGGTCAGGAGCCTGTTGCAGGTCGCCACTCCAGAAGGCCTGCTGGAGATCCTAACACAGCTCCCCCGAGACCGGGAGTGTGCACAGACCACGCTGGAGGGCCTCGCACGGAGGATGGCCCGGGTGCAGCGAGAGACGTTGGCGGAGTGGAGCCGAGAGATGGCCCAGCAGACCGGAACCCGTCAGCGGAGCACGCCGCCCGAGACGAGGAGACAGACCGCCTCTGAGGATGGCGCAGGAGGAATGAAGGCAGGAGACGGCGCCGAGAAGGGAGCTGAACGGACGGAGGCAGGTAAAGGGGACGTCTCTACCTCGAGCCGGGAAACCGCGTGCCTGCCCCAGCTCCCCGTCGCAGAGCCCGAAATTCCCCCTGCCGTGCCCGTCGCTGCATCGTCACCGCCGCCGACTAGGCCTCAACCGGAAACCGCGGCCGCGACCCCTGTGACGTCACACGCCTCGACCTCGAGCGTGGCCAAGCAGGAAATACCACCGGCCTGGTCGCAAGGCCTAGTACCTCCGGGCGCCGCCATTCCAACAGCGCCCCCTACCTCCGCGGAGCCACCGGCCTGGTCGCAGGGCCGAGTAACCACGGGCGCCGCCGTTCTTACGGTGCCCTTTGCCTTTAGGGTGCCCCAAGCCTGGTCGCAAGGCCTGGTCGACCCGGGCGCCACTACCATCAACGTGCCCTCAACATCTAGAGTGCCGCACCTGGGTGAAAATCTATTTGCCCAGCATACGTGCCCGGATGGGCAGCCCTTTATATGGCCACCGGAGTTTCACCATCCCCGACTCCGGAAAGAGAGACCCCTAGACGAGCCCCTGATTCCGGCTCCGAAGCCTGTAAAGAGGACCTCGCCCCCGCTGGAGGAGGCACAGTTCGAGTGGGACCCCACCGGAGAAGACCTCATGGGGTTCACTCAGGAGACTCGGGCGGCCGCAGCGGAGCATGCAGAGTGCTGCCGCCAGCAGCTCGAGGTCTTCGAGAAGGAGCGGAGAGAGAGGCGGGTCCGGGAACAGCAAGCACAGATAAGGAGCGCGGAGCAGAAGAGCCGGACCAGGAGAGATCCCCGTGCAGCTCATGGTCCCCCTTCCACCGGGACTGTGATAAAATTCAACATGCAGCACGGATGGGGCTTCATTAGAGACCATCAGACCCCCGGCGACGTCTTTGTAACTCGCAGAGACGTAGAAAGCCATCTGCCGGAGGGACACAGAGGTCGTGACCTGTACGTAGGGGACGAGGTCACCTTCACCCGGCACAAGTGTGCCAAAGGACCCTACGCCCTCCATGTGCATCGCCTGACGGAGGAGGAGCTGCGGTGTGAGGAGGAGCAAGAGGACCCGGACGGGTCTGAAGAATCTAAAGAAGGAGCAGGAGGACGCCGTCGTTGAAGTACGGTAGAGAGAGACTGTACATAGTTACCCGTCAGGGTATAAGAACTGTTCTAGTTAAAATATAGTCCCCGTTGGGACCAGCCAATTGAACTGAAACCCGTGTGTCCCTATTCCCACTGACCGAGGACTGAGAGCGGTCATTCCTCCCTAATACATGGCCGAGGACTGAGAGCGGCCATATTTCCCTTGTATATAGTTGCGCTTCCTAAAGCGCCCCCTACCGGTTTTATAGGAAACTGTTTTCTTCAAGAGACTGTAGCACTTTACCCGGTCACAAGTTGCACCGTGACCGGAGGAACCAGAAACAAGAATGTTATTTATGAAAAGTTTTTATATGAAGAGTTTATTGCTGCTGATGATGTGTATGATGTTTTATATGTTTTATATGTTTATGAAAAAAAAAAAAAATTTTTTGTATGTTTTGGATGTTTATATTTTACAGCCCGAGGACGTGCTGTGATTTACCAGGGGGGAATGTAGCACCCTGAGGATTCGGCTGCTACAGGGGTATTGCACCTCAACCCAGAGGTGTGATATTCCACTCCCGGGTAAGGATGGAGTGTGGAACTGAGCTAGTAGGCTGCATGCACTACACACATCCCATTTCCGGGGAACAGACCGATGGTACTCCCACTAGAGAAATGTGCAGGTACAACAGTGTCTGTTCCTGGCTGGAGTGGGAGGGGGGTGGAACATCCCAGTAGTGTAGGGGCAGATAGGGGGAGCAGCCTGGGTAAAGCTAGGAGCTCATTGGGTGCTGGTCACCTGAGCTCACACATAGAGGGAGTATATAAGGTGGGAACCATCTTAGATCAGGGTCAGTCAGTCAGCCACAGTCAGTCAGTCAGACAGTCTGTCTGAGAGCCTGAGAAGCAGAGCAGAGGAGAAGAGAGAGAGACCCAGAGGCGCAGAGGGGACCCCAAGAGCCCATAAGAGAGCTAATAGGGTGAAGGGTCGGCAACTGGGTACCGGATCCCAAGCTGGCAGAGGCTACAGCACACCTTAGCCAGGAACCGGAGGTCGTGGGCAGGATCTGCCACGATCACCCACTAAATCCACCCGGAAGGCAGACCAAGAATAGGGTCAGGGAGCCCAGAGGAGGCTTGACCAACAAGAGGCCCGAGGGAGCCGGACTTAGGTGGATCCCTGGTGGGAACGGCCAGAAGAAGGGAGAGACAGAAAGGAGCTCAGGACCACACTCCGGAGTTGCCTGGGAGTTGACCGAGTCCAGGACCTGGTGGACGCAGCACGGCTTGGGTGGTCACTGCTGTACACAGTGACCCGAGCAACACCAGTAAGTAAAACCCTGGAACTGCATTTTATGCCTCTGAGTCTCCTTGCTGCACCTTCACAACCACCATCCTCCACGGCTGACCCCCTGAGGCTATACCCCTCCCGTTGGGGGTTATACTACCTAAGCTGCACTCACATCATCAGCCTCAGTGGACCCTGCTGCAGCGGCGGCCGTATTGACCGCAAATCAACGGGTGGCGTAGTCGACACAAAAGAACATCTAGTAACATCATAAGGACTGCCACACACTGAGCTTGACACCCTGGGCACGGACCGGGTCACAGCCACTCGGAGACTACAACCCCCATCTGATCCGGCTCCGGGTATCCCCAACAACACTGGCCCAGGGGGCGCGTCACCTCCCTAAGAGTGAAGACTGTAATAAGTAATGAGTGGGGCAGAGGGTACTATTCTGAGGGCACACTGGGGTAGCCATTGGCACTATACTCAATAGGGGTAATAAACTCAGGGCACGCTGAGTATTCATGTGCAGTACAGCCAATGTTTGCTGTGCTCTGCATAGCAATCTAATTGTCTACTAGATTTGGGGGTCAAAGAATACATGCTTTGGCATGGCCACTGGCTGGGGGAAGTGCTAACCAGTCACTGTGTCTTGGCCAGGAAGATGTCATAATGTGCATCGAGACCTAGTTGGAGCTGGAAGCCCCTGTGAAGATTTAAAAGAAGGCTGGAGCCAGAGCTTAGGGAGCCAGCTGCGGAATGGTGTGGTGCTGTGGCAGCAGAGACAGGTGAGAGGCGAGGTGTGCATGATATTATATTGTTTGTTATCCACTTACCAGCGCATCCGTTTAATAAGCTTTGGCATGGGGAGACACCAAAATCTAATTTATTTTACTCACTTACAGTGGGTACGGAAGGTATTCAGACCCCTTTAAATTTTTCACTCTTTGTTGCATTGCAGCCATTTGGTAAATTCTAAAAAGTTCATTAAAGTACACTATGCATCCCATCTTGACTGAAAAAAAACAGAAATGTAGAAATTTTTGCAAAATTATTAAAAAAGGCTCACAATCTAAATTCCCTATCACTATGTCTTTGAGGTACAGAAGGAAACCAATGCAGACACAGGGAGAACATACAAACTCCTTGCAGATGTTTCCTTGGTGGGATTTGAACCCAAGACCCCAGTGCTGCAAATCAACAGTGCTAACCACTGAGCCACCGTGCTGCTTTTTTTTAAATGGTAAATGAGGCACATTCAAACTGAATTTCCCAGACAAAAATAAAAAATTCATTCATCTCTAGCATACATGTAAAGTTGCATGAACTTGCCATTATCGGTGTACAGATATGAAGTCCTACTAAACGCATGCCGTGTGTGGGAAACATATTATAGAAGGAACCAGGTCCTGAGGAAGAATGTAGGAGGGGAGAAACTGTCAGAAGGTAAATTAGTGACATGATAGGCCTGTCTAAAAAGATGTGTTTTTAAGTCACAGTTAAAATAATGATCATTAGGAATTAACCTGATTAGCTGGGGTAGTGCACTCCAGAGAACTGGTGCAGCATAAGAAAAGATATAATAAAAATATATATTATAATTTATTTGTAGTATTATATTAAACAAATGTATTTCTATCTTCTCTCAGTTTGGCAAAATAATCTGTCTGTACATAATGATACAATATATTAGGAATGTATATAGTTAATTCCGTCATTGAAATCTATGAATCCTGCAACTCATTGTGATGCCTTATACACATTGGTAATTTATGGATTCTTGGTCAGATACAGAATGCAGTGTCTGCAGCCTGTGCTTTGCCCATACTGTACCTGCAAATTTATAATGGGGCAAGCAGTTATTTTTTCTTGCGTATAATTATATTCAGTAAACCCTATAAGTTATCATATCCTACATGTGACTTGTATCATTGTGGTGTTTTGTTTTATTTTTTTAAGGAGCAATTATAGTACTATGAAAAATCTCATTATGTACAGGAAAAAAAGCCTGTGAGCTTGATTGTGATACAGTGATCAATCCAGTAAATTGTTCAAGGGTGAACACTCATCCCATTAATTATTGACCTTATATTTGTTTAATGTAAAACAATAGTGAGCTCCAAATAAGTGATGAAAAAATAAGCAATTATTCAATTGTGATGAATAAATAATGAATAAATTAGCAATTATTCAATTATGCACAAATTTGTACAGTAAGGATATTTTATTTCTATAAAAAGAACATATTTCTAAGATCTTGAATTCTCCTCATAACCCCAAGTGTATTATATTATACTCTTTCCAAAATAAAACAGCTATGTTGGGATATCAGCAAAAATGTTGTTACTTTTAACACTGCATTGGATTTTATTCTGTGGTATTAAAACTAATGTACACAGGGGTATAACGATCCTGGGCCTGTGCGGGAGGGTGGTCAGCCAACACCAGCCCTTATTTCAATTGGATGTGCAAACTCCCTGCAATGCAATACACGTGTAAGGGGGATGGACGCCACCACCCCTTTAAGAAGGACTTTTCCCTGTGATTATTCCCACGTGCAGCAGTACTTGTCCCTGTGTGAGTGTAATGTCTAATGTAATGTTGATGCTTTTATGTGCTCTCCCTGTATTGTACAGTGCAGTAGTTGCCTAGTTACAGCAGCATGGCAGAGCTGGCCAGGGGGAGGAGCGTAGCAGGGAGGAGCAGAGGCAGTGAGCTTAGAGACAGGAGACAGGAAGTCAAGGAGCAGTGTCCGGTGGCCATGCCCAGGACAAGGTGTCAAAGAAGAGCTCCAGAGAAAGGGAGCTTGTGCTAAGACGGGGGTGTCCCCGCAAAGAAGGAGTCGAGACAGAGGGAGCCATAAGCCCATGAGTGAGGACCTGTTCGTGACAGGTCGGGACCGAGGACAGGTCGAGGCAGTGTGGCTGGG
This sequence comes from Phyllobates terribilis, assembly GCF_046119375.1. NCBI lineage: Eukaryota > Metazoa > Chordata > Amphibia > Anura > Dendrobatidae > Phyllobates > Phyllobates terribilis. The sequence continues at coordinate 160,930,030 of NW_027362764.1, read as the reverse complement.
GCCGTAAGCCCATGAGTATGGACCAGTGATGGTGTAAATGCACTCAGAGAAGAGGCCAGTACACGAGACATCAAGAGTCCATGTGAGTACCAGAGAGTCCGGCAGCCAGAGACCTGAGCCAGGGTTAGAAGGTGCACGGATCCGAGGACAGAGACTAGGCACTAAGCAGAGTCCGGCAGCCATAGACCCAGGCCAGGGTTAGAAGGTGCGTGGGAGAGAGAGAGAGTGCCGACAGCCCTCAGCAGGAGCTGAGGACCGAACAGAGGCTGTGGAAAAGGGATGTACATATATATATCTATATCCGAGTAGCACAGCGAGAGAGAACAGGGACTGTGAAAAAGGGATAGGAGCTTTATCCGAGTAGCACACCTTCCCTAGGACAAGCGGCCTCCAGGGCAGAGGGTGTGCTGAAGGTGAAAGTCTGCCTGCTGTGATAAACTGAGTCGGAAGGTAGAGAAACTGCTTATTGTCCCTGCATAAGACCTGGGCCTGAGAATATCTGCTGCACCTGCCTGTACACTGCATTCTGTCAGTAAAGTTGGTTTTATTTAAAAGCACTGACTCTATCCGTTTATTCATGTGCGAAGTGCCGGGGTGCTCACTGAAGGTTGCTCAGTAGACTCGCCCACGACTACCACCCCGTGACACCTTGTTACACACGCTACCGGGCGGTAGCGGATATCAGCGTGTCCATCACGAGTGGTGCATGGCAGTAATGTCATGTTCCACTTGTGGTTGGTACAACGAAGTCAGCTGCTGCCCTTTGCGCCGGCTAGAGAAGAGGACATCGCACATCGTGGGAGCGGGGAAAGGTAAGAAGAATTGTTTATTTTTTTAATGTTTGAGACAAAAGAATAATTACAGGAAGGAGCCCAGGATGGGAATCATTATACCAGAAAGGATCCCTGTATGGGGGACAATATACCAGCAACGGACTCACAATGAGGAACATTAGACCAGGAAGGGGCCCAGGATGGGAGACATTATTACATGAGGGGTGAAAACGTATGTCTTTAGAGGATCTAGATCTCTACAAGGGTCCATACAACATGCAGTGTTGGACCCAGGTCCAAATTTTGCACCAAAGCCCATCGGACTCTAGTTGCACCACTGCATGTGCATACATGTTGTTATCATGGCCCAGTATATTTAGCGGTTAGAACAAGATTGTATTGTTTCCCTTCATCAGAAACCAAGAGAGCTTTCTTTTCTCCAAAAAATGCCATATGTAAGTCATTCATGAACTTCCAGGATGGGATCGAGTCCCATACTTGATAATAAATATGTGACTCCTGTACGCACAAATAATACATTTATGAGCATTAGAAGCAAAATCTTAGTACATTCTGCCAATAATAAATTTTGCTGTAGATGAAATGCCCAGCAACTACCATTAATTGCACAGGATAGTCTATAAACTTTACTTTACTTAGAATTACCATATGAAAGTCCATTGCTATTAAAGAGGACTTTTCACCAAATTTTTTATGTTGAGCTGGACACAGGATTTAATACTGGCTGCAGAGCAGAATAAAAAGTTTTTGTTTATTTTTTTATCTGTTCCAGAGATATTGGTAATCCAAGTATTTGGTACCTAATGAGTAAACTTCTGTTACTTCTGAGTGGGTGTTATCAGATACTTTTCTCTGGGGGGGGGTGGGTATTTATTTCCCCCTGTATGAGTTGTTATCTGATTATCTGATAACATCCACATTGACAAAAGTTAACTCATTAGGTACCAAATATTTGATTGCTACTATCTCCGAAATGGAGAGGTGAAATGAAAAACAAACAACGTTTTAATTCCGCTCTATAGCCACTATTACATCCGGTGTCTAGTTTAACATAAAAATTTGGTGAAAGGTCCTACACGTCTGTTGGCTATTCCTACACACCAATTTGTATTATGGACTAGAACTGCAGTAACAATTATTATAGCTGTTGGGTTAACTCTTATCTTTCTTCACTTGACTAGTGTCTACATTGCACTTGTTCTGAGGAATTAAACTCTGTAATGTGTAGCTTTTACAGCAGGCATTGTGCATTGTGTGATAATCTGGTGCAGGACAAAAGAAGATCATATGTTATAGTGTTAAATGGAACCTGCCACCCCCAAAAATGCAATTTACCTGCAGGTATAGGGGTAATTTGCAAATAAATAGCTTATAAACCCTGTTTAGCCAGCTAACTGGAGCAACTGGAGCAACGGCCATGGAAAGAAAATGAAGTTATATTCTCCCTGCAGCTGCTCTCTTCCAGTTATTGGGGTGGTGCAGGGGACTGTAACAGTCCCCGCTCACTAATCTGTGAGTGCGCTGGAAACACTCTCTGCCACTTTATCATCATGCTGCAAACACACATTATATAGCGGGTTGTCAATCAATGTGCTAGGGAGTGATTACAGCACACTCACTCTGTAGTAAGCAGTCACTGTTACGGTTCCCTGCACCGCCACAATCACTGGAAGCAACCGTCTGCAGGGGGGATAAAAGTTTATTTTCTCCCTGTTGCTGCTGCTCCAGTAAGGCAGCCAGGCAAGGTGTAAACATTACTTACCTGGCGATTACCAGTATGTCTGCAGGTAAATAGTGTTTCTGGAGGTGACACGTTCACTTCAAGGCCCCCATACACATTGGATAATTACATCTGGCAATCGTCCAATGCTTTTGTTCTGCACATAGATAATCCCATGCACGATGACTAATCTGGAAAGATGGCTGGTCTGCCGAGCAATCATTTCGCTGACAGCTACCTAAGGTCTATGTCCAGCTTTTTTGCTGTGTCTGTCAACAAATTGTTGACTGTTTTCATTGGCAACTAGCAGAAATATTAATATCTAGGTTATAATGCAGACTTTAGCTCATGGTCAGTGCGATGTAATGCAATGGACCTGCTAAGTTACTAATTTATTTATGCAGATTTGATCTCTCTGTAAACTGAAATGTTTTATTCAAATGTGAATCTATGTCTTAAAATTTACACAGATCAACATTTCAGTGAATAATACAAGAAGCTTTTAAAGCCCAGAGCAACCACTGATATTCCAGCTGTGATTTTCTTTAGAAATTGACCTTTGGTTTCTACTTTATCCTTGCACCAGTTTTGATAGCTCCCCCAACCCCACTATTTTTTATTTTAAAAGTGCATTGAATTTCATGGTTGGTAATATTTTAGAAATGAAAATCCAATAAGTACTTGGTTAGCAATAATAATAATAATCATAATAATAAATAAATTACACATTGAGAAGCATCCTATATTGAGTTAAAAAAAATTGCTTCAGCAGAGAAGAGCAAGTAAAAGTTCATGGAAATAAATTACTAGAAGAAAAAATATAACAGGAAATTTAAAAAAAAGGAAACAAACAACCAAATGATAGTATTGAAATCACATTGACTAATATGACTAATATGTTATAACATGTGCGAATAAAGAATATGTGTGAGACTTGTGACTTTATCATGTAACGGCCTCTATCACGCCACCCACTTTACACATAGTTCACTTGAAAGCAGAGTTGCACTTTTAGGATTTTTTTGCCATTTCATAGAAAATGTCATAAGTTTTAGTGGAAGTCCAAGTGCTGAGGTAATCATCCAATCAAAAAATTAATTTATCAGAATTGCTTAGCCAAGAACTTCAGTCTCTAAGGTTGAGGTCACACGGCCATCAATTCTTTCATGCGAGAGAATCTGCCGATTATGCTAATGTCACTTGGATCAAACTCCTTGTCAGAGTGTCACCTTAGTGTAATCAGATTCTTTTGCATGAAAGAATCGTATCACAGGTGAGGAGAAGACGGAGAACTTAATTTCTTCCATCTTCTACATTCTCTGTGTCCGTGGTAATCAGACTGCTCACGGATGACATCTGAGTGCAGTCCCATATTTCACACGAACCCATAGAGTTGTGTGGATGCGTGTGATCCGATCATCGCATGCACTCGCAGTATGCTGCGATTATTTTCTCACGCCAGAAAAACATGATAAACATAGCGCTGTTAGGTACTGCCCCTTAGTATAACATTTGTCCAAGTGCTATCGGATAGCACTCGGCCGTGTTATACGCTAGTGTGAGCGAGCCCTCAGAGTGAGAATGGACTCATAGTCTCTCTGTTGAGCTTGAGTCTTGAAGGATTGTATTGACCCTCGGCAATCAAAACTTCTAACATGTCAAAAAGTTTTTTTTAAGTTCAGTTCCACTTTAAGCTTTCTCTTTGTTGCTAATCACAAGCAAATATCATAGTGCCAGTGAAGCAGCAGTTTTAGTACATGACACTGTTATTCCAACACTCTAAGGAATTATTATGTGCGCTTAACATGGTGTAAAAGGGGGTATTCTCAAGGTGTCTACTGAGCAGCTCAGAGCTATGCAGTCTCCTTACTTCCTAATTTCTTGGGGGGATTGGTGGGTGAGTCGACACTACTCCTTGAGTGATAATTCTGGTCAGAAGCTCCATAATAATTCCAATTTTGTCATGTTTCAATCCCTCAATGGTTTAAATAGGTTCTACAGAGGAATTTAAATGTTGCTGTAACACTGGGTGAATAAACCCAAATCACTTTTGAATGAAGCAATTGCTTTACTTCTTTTTGTTTAAATTATTTAATAATATACATTGCACCCATTAATTACTACTATGTTCAGATTGTCCTTAGTACAATACTATAAGAAACTGGTTACAGGCCACACCATTAGTGACAGTGTGATAGTAATGCAATATCTAAAGCATGCGTAGTTCTTAGTATTCATAGCCATAAGAAATGCCAAGCTGTGGTCTGCTCAATACTTGGCCAAATAAAAGACCTGACCCTGACCTTACCCTTTATAGCAGTCACCTATATAAGAGGTTATCGTACATCCTAGTCATGCTTTCCACTGAAATCTATGGGAGTTATGGAAACAGTCATGCTCCTTTAGACTTCAAAAGACAGAGACATATTACCTCTTTTTGGCTAGATGATATCAGCAAATGGCCATCAAGGTGGATGGATGGTGGAAGCCTCCTACATCCTCAAGGTAATGAAGGCTCTGGCGCATCTCTCCTGTGTGTTCCACCAATAATTTGCTTATAATTTTAATGTATATTGCTAATTGTTAATACTTTATGTAAATTTCTTACATCTAGTCATTTAGGGATTCTTTATCAAAATTGGCCTCAATACAATGACTACTAAAACTTGATGAACCTGATTTATTCATACCTAATCTTCCATTGTTTTCTTGAAATATTTGAATTACAAAATGTTTTTCAATCATCTTTAGGGTTCATTCAGACAACTTTATTATATGTTTGTGTGCTGCACCCATTATAGCCAATGTGCTAGTGCACATGGACAGTGTCCCACACGGACCATCGGTTTGCGTGGAAAAAATTGCAGCCTACACTATACTGGTCTGATTTACTGACCACACTAATGCATGTTAATGGCAGACAACTCCTGCACTCGTCCGATATGTGAATGAGCACGTGGAGCTGCACTCGGAGCCAGTCACATCCGCAATTTGTGGACATAACTGATTTGAGTTTTCGTATGGCCTAAACCTGGCCTTATTCTGTTACATCTGTAACATGCATTTTTTTCTGATGTTTTTCAAGTATTATAGAAAAAATTGTGGGAAAAATGACAAAAATGCCATATCCAGAGCATGCTGCACTTAAAACTGGATGGAAAAAAAAAAAGTCAGAAAGTTTGGTAATGAAAATTGTTTGCGCACTTTAGTCAGCAAGCAGAATAGTAGGTGGTAGTCATCTGATTTCTGTATGTTTTTTGCAGCTTCCTGATAGAGGAGGTCGTGTGCAACAGGGTTTAGTGTTGGGAATCTTGGTCTGAAATGATTGCTCAAGACTGGCATTGTTCACGTTCAGTGTTGTGCGCCTATGTGCACGTCACCACAAACCTTACTCCAGTCAGAGACTAGAGTCAAATTTCTGGTATAACTTACAGCTCGTTATAAATTAGACCCCGTTCTGTCCCACTTTGGTAAAACTGGCATGAAAACTCAAAAAAGTTGCTAAATTTTTGTGCAACTCCATGTTGATTTCCACATGATTTATGCCAGAATTCTGCTGTAATTACTTTAATGAATCAGGGCCAGTAAGTGTCATTCAAAATTATGGTGTTAAGTATAAAAGGCTCTGAGCCCTTTCAAGAGTTGGTTTATGCAATGGAGTTAGGTGGTCTGTAGCAAATGTTTCCATTTGCAGCCAAAAGTTCTGACCAGACATGCCCAAAAGCTATTAAATAAATTGTCATTAGAAGTAAAAAATTAAGGGCACGTTGTAGTAATTAATTAAATGTATTCCCTTCCAACTGTTTTTAATGCCATGTACCACTATATGGTTTAGGGGACACTTTTGAATGTCTTCTAATTGATGTCAATTAGATCTCTGGAAGATAGAATGGAGAAGTGTTGTAGCCATCTTTAAACTACTTACTGTGATTGTGAGTAGTCTATAGATTCTATTCTATAAAATGATAGTCATTCACATGAAGTCAGAATTGTTAGTGAATAGATAGAAAGGTACTTTCATGTTGTGACTGTTAAGGGGAGCGGTTGCAGACAACTTTATTTAATGGAACGCAACCGACCTCGGGGTCCGCGATGCAGCCTAGAGGACTGCTGCCGAACACTTCCCGGGTGGAAAGGCAAACGACAACTAAAAGATAAACCCTTCCGTGTTAACTACACACCGGACAGGGGAGAGCGGTATGCTCTATCCCCGTTTACTGCACGGAGGAGAGAGCGACCGGCGACGCACCTAACAAATATCTTAGCCCTTCGTGTTAACGCACACAGAAGGGTAAGACGGTTCGCACAATCTCCAAGAACCGCAGGGAGACGTGCGACCGTGGGAACAGCAGTAGCCCTGTCTTTGATACAGGCGCTACGCTATGGGGATTGGCGCTAAAGCGGTTCACACAATCTCCAAGAACCGCAGGGAGATGTGTGACCGGACTATGAGCAGTAGCCCTGTCTTCGGTACAGGCGCTACGCTATAGGAGACGGCGCTAGCGTGCGGGTGATTCCCGCCGGGTAATCGAGCACTCAGCCGGCGTGCTACAGGACTGAGCAAACCCGCTCTATTTAGCTCACAGGCGGCTCGGGGTGTAAGGCGAACCCCCTGGTTAGAGCCAGTCAGCGAGGCGAAGCTACCTGCCTACTAAAGCTATGTCTCTTTGACCCCGGCTTGCCTAACTAAAGCTATGGCTCTTTGAGCCCAGAGTAAGCGTGCACACCAAACAGCTAGCTCAAATGATCTGAGCGCGCCGCCATGTTTGTGGGCGGGCCTTTTAAAGACTAAGCCCTGCCCAGCGACGCGCTATTGGTGACGTTACCCGTGAACCAATCAGGGAGTGCCAGGTCACCGAGTCAGGTGGGTGCCAACCCACCAATCATGATCCGCCAGGTCACGGACATGCTCAGTGCGGCGAATCCTGGACTTAGACTCCACGAGCCCTGTCTCCCTCTGCAGCCTATGCTTAACACTGCTGGGCACAAATGCCTGGGAGACAATCTGCAGGGCTCGTGGAACAGCTAGGCGTTGGGACTGACAACAATGCTGAGCAGTATCAGCCCTGGCTGGCCTGGAATAGGAGACCACAGAAGGTCCTGGGCCCATTTCAAATCCAGCACCAGACCAACACCTAACAGTGACAGAGAATAATCTCTTTATTGTCATGGGCTAGGTTCTCACCAGGGTTGCCACCCATCCAGAAACTCCTGGACAGTCCATAAAAATAAGGCACTTTTTTGCTCTGTCTGTAAAAAAAATTAAGTCAATCATGGCAATCATATACAGAATATTTTGACTGTAATTATTATCATTTTACAGATTACAATGCAGCTGATGTCTTCATATCAGAATTATGAGCTGTAGACATGGATCACTTATAATCATAATGATTTATTATGGTTTTCCAAAGTGTCCATAAAAATATTATCTGTCCGTGATTTTTTTATAAGCTATCCAAAAAAAAAAAAGTTGAGTTAGCAACCCTGGTTCTCACATACAGTTCTCTATGCTCGGTGCTGATCACTTCATTGTGATTTCTGCCGTAATTCGAGAAAAACTGGAATCTGACGGAAACCCGACATAGTTCAATGGAGCCATTTAATAAAACTGGAATCACTTTGCACACAGTATGGCCTCAATCTTGGCGGTATTTAATTTTTCCAGTCATGCATAAAAACATAAAAAAGGCGAATACTTCCAACCCAGAGTCTAGTGTCCAACGGGCCTGTTGGCTTCATTGAAGTGAATAACTCCATAGCTTGGGAAACATAATTTTCAAAGGATTAGTTCTGCCTAAATTTGGTAAAAGACACACTTCAAAGATCATACAGCTTTACATTAAAAGTGTAATTTAGGTGAAATGTTTCGTTTGTAGAGGTCCTGTGGATTACGAGGTATTCATTCTCCTAGGTATTTAATATGAGATTGGGAATATTTAAGAGGATGAAATCAGGTTGGTATCATTGGGCCTATTGAAGAAGAACCTCCGATTTTGTCTGGGTTAATGGAAAAATCTGAGAGTCTCCCATATTTTGTTATGAGATCTAGGACTCTTGGGAAGGTATGTCAAAGATATAATGGGAAAAGCAGTAGACCAGGCCGGTTTAGCATTTAGGTAGGTTTGTTTGTATTTTTGCTGACTTGTGTCATATATTTTAATTACAATTTGTTAAAGGATAACATATTTTGGGTACATTGCTTCTTCTGGAAAATGCTTCCAATATTGTAAGCAAAAACACTGACAATATGCTCAAAATTATGCATGGGTTTCTTCTGCCGTCTTTTTAGCCTTCCCATTGATTTTTATTGTAAACTTTTGAGCAACTTCCCAGCGGAAAACACCAGAAAAATGTACATCACTTCATTTAAACACTTGGCATACTTGAAAGACTGAAGCATTTACAAGACATTTAATAGTCCGAACATAGGAACAGTCAGTCATTTTCACGTGCAAATTAATAGGACCATTCTTTTGATTGTTTTGTTAGCGCTTTTTCCGCCATTATTTTGAGCAGAGTCGCTCTAAAAATGTAAAAAGAAGGCAAACTGCGGACATACCCTAACACAGAAGTAAGGGGAGAGATGAGAAATATAACTCCTTCCTTTTGGTTGAACCTGACCAATAGTTAAAAAAAAACACAAAAAAAACCCCACAAAAAATTTAATTAAAAAAAATGCATGTCAGTCCAACATTAAAGGGAATCTGTCTCCAGTTTTCTGCTACCTAATGTGAGAGCAGCGTGATGTCGAGACAGAGACCCTGATTCCTGTGATGTGTCACATACTAAGCTTCTTCCTGTAGCTTTGCTAAAATTACTGTTTCAACAGCAGGGCGTTATCATTATAGGACTAGTTAACCTCTTGTTATCTAGTCTATATTCATGGCCTCTGTACAACCCCACCCCAACCACTGATTGGCATCTTTCTGCCTATGCACAGTCTACACATCAAGCTGTCAATAAGTCTTGTGGGCAGGGTTATACAGAGCTCAGCATTCAGAGAACTGATAGTTCTGAAGCACTTAAAAGTCATTTTATCACTGCAGCAAGCAGCCCAGTAATTGACACATCACTGTATTCAGGGCCTCTGCCCCTACATCATGTTGCTCTCAGATGGGGTAGCAAAAATCTAATGACTGATTCCCTTTCAAAGGGCAGGACACCATTTTAAATAGTAGAAGTTGTTATGTCTAAGGCTATGTGCCCATAATGCAGAAATGCTCTGGATTTTTCCTGAGCGTTTCTGCATCTCCCTGGCAGAAAAAAACGCATGCGGATTGTACATCTGTTTTTCCTGCCAGGGACAAGCAGAAGTGAAGTGTTTTTCACACACGATTTCGCATGCGGGTTGACAAGCACTTTCCAAGCAATTTTAGCATCACTTGGAAAGTGCTTGACAACTTGGTCACACTATATAAATCCATGCAACCGCCATGGATTTATATAGTGTGACCAAGTTAATAGTAAAAGAATGGTAAAAAATAAAAAATAAACATTATACTCACCTTCTGATGGCCCTCGGTCTCCTCCGGTGCGTCCGGTGTGTTGGGCGGCTCACGGTGGTCTAAAAGGACCTTCCATGAAGTCATTTAATCATGTGACAGTCGGCTGCCGCTAACGTTGGCGGTCCGTAACTTGTCACATGACTAAATGACGTCATGGAAGGTCCTTTTAGACCATCGCGAGCTGTCGGGGAGCCAGAATGCATCGCTAAGGAGACCGGGGCCATCAGAAGGTGAGTATAATGTTTATTTTTATTTTAAAATCTTTTTTTTTACAGGTACTATGTTACCCGGGTCTGGATGAGAGTCTCCTCTTCTCGAGACCCGAGTACCATTCGCACATCGAATCGCTTAATATCCGCATGTGCACATGTAGTCATGCAGATATTAAGCGATTCAATACAAGTCAATGGCGGCTTACGCAAAATAATTGGTAGTGCTGTGGATTTTTCCGCAATGATAATCCGCAGCAGAAATTTCCACAGCATGTGCACAGTTCATGCGGATTATCATTGGGGAACATTGCAGACCTTCTACCAAGCACTTTTTAAGCATTTCTGCGGCGGAACTGCCGCTGCAGAAACGCTTAAAAAACGCATAGTGGGCACACAGCCTAAGAATTGTTTGATCAATAGACTTGCATGTATATTTATCATTATTTTCACATTATAAACATACCAATTAACTTTTCCATTAATGTATAGCACATTTGAAAAAGGGGAGATTTGTCATCTGCAGCACCTCTCATTCTCCATTTTATCCTCAGGCTGCCAAGTATCATGCCCTGTTACATTACTATCAAAAAGTTTGTCAGAAAACAAGAAAAGTGTCATAAGGCTATGCGCCCACGATGCAGAAATGTTCCGGATTTTTTCCTGAGCGTTTCTGCATCTCCCTGGCAGAAAAAACTCATGCGGATTGTACATGCGGATTGTACATGCGTTTTTCCTGCCAGGGACATGCGGATGTGAAGCGTTCTTCACATGCATTTTCGCATGCGGGTTGCAAAGCGCTTTCCAAGCGATTTTAGCATCACTTGGAAAGTGCTTGTCAACTTGGTCACACTATATAAATCCATGCAACCGGCATGGATTTATATAGTGTGACCGTAAAGAATGGTTAAAAATAAAAAATAAATATATACTTACCTTCTGATGGCCCCGGTGTCCTTGTCTTGGCTTGCCGGCAGCTTGTGGTAGACTAAAGGACCTGCCGACGTCAGTGGTCGCGTGACCCGTCACATGACTAAATTACGTTACTGCAGGTCCTTTTAGTTTACCGCGATCTGCCGGCAAGCCAAGACAAGCACATGGGACCATCAGAAGGTAAGTATAATATTTATTTTTTATTTAATTTATTTTTTTTACAGGTACTATGGTACCCAGGTCCGGAGGAGAGTCTCCTCTTCTCCAAACCCGGGTACCATCCGCAGATTGAAACGTATGGAATCCGCATCTGCAGATGCAGTGATGTGGATTCCATGCGTTCCAGTGCAAGTCAATGGCGGCGAAAACGCTGCGATTCCGCAAAATAATTGGTAGTGCTGCGGATTTTTCCGCAATGATAATTCGCAGCGGAAATTTCCGCAGCATGTGCACAGCACATGCGGATTATCATTGGGGAACATGGCAGACCTTCTACCAAGCGTTTTTTAAGAGTTTCTGCAGCGGAATTGCCGCTGCGGAAACACTTAAAGAACGCATAGTGGGCACACAGCCTAACTTTGGCACTATTATCATATTGCCACTTATTATCATCCCTGACACAATCTGATGCAATGAAAAAGCTGGTCCTAAGAGAAAGATTGCACAGATCAGACACAGTAAGGCAATGTTCACATATGGTTTTTTTTTTACATCACAAATCTACAGCAAAACTGATCTCTGGCAGGAAATAAGCTGCATCAAAAATGCTGCATTTTTTATGCGGGTTTTTTCAGCGTTTTTTTCACTGTCCTTCTGTCTCTATTTATGCATGTATATAAAGTTCTGTGAAAAAAGAACTCCATTCTATTTTGCCATCAAAAAAGCTGAAAAAACGCTGATGCAAATTTTGGTGCGTTTTTGATACGTTTTTTTCAGCGTTTCTTTCACCACCCATTACTTCCTTTAAGTGAAAAAATGCTGAAAAAACACTGAAAGAAGTGACATGCTCTATTTTCCAAAACCCAACAAAGGCACAAAATACGCAATGAAAAAAAACATGATGTGTGAAAAGAGAATTCTGGTTTCTCATAGACTTTGTTGGTAATGCAAAACGCAGCTGAAAATTTGCATAAAAATCTGCAGCAAAAAATGCTGAAAAATACAACATGTGTGAACATAGCCTAAAGGTGGAATAAATGATGTGTTGGAATTTTTGCTGAATTGCACAAGCCCAGAGCCTGCAGAACAGGACGTGGACTAATCTCCTAACCCAGTTATTATAAAGGCTGTAGACTTCAATGGAATTTAAAGAACTTTTCCTTCAATCCTATAGAAATGATTGGAGCAGCGGTCATACATGCGCACTGCCATTAAACTCACTCAGTGGACTTCGAGACCCTGTATTTAGTAGAAATGTAGATAGGATAAGAAAAGCTGATATCAGTTTGCACCAATGTGGGAATGTTGTTAATTCAATGGAATTGTGTTTAAAGGGAACAAGAAGGTCATAGAAAGCTGAATAAAATGATACCTTGATATATGTGACCTGATGTCTCATATTATAAAAATCCATATTTTTCTTATATGTAAATGAGCTGTTAAGATCTATTGGACAGATATAGATCTCCCTGAGAATCTGTCTCCAGAGATTATTTTAAATAAAAGGTGCTTTACCAGTATGAGACATCTAATGACTGACACTTTACTCTCATAATCACACACAGCTCAGCAGCAAGATCAGAGCTAACACAGTACAGCAAAGCTAGCGCTGTACAGCAGAGCTAGCACAGTAGAGCAGAAGTAACACAGTAACAAGTGAAGTTCACCTCATTACAAACATTTTCAGCAATACTTGTCCTCTCATAGTGCTGTCAGCTCTGCTGCAGAGCTGTGCTTGAATATAACTAACATGGTACAGCAGAGTTGAACTTTGTAACATTACAATCACAACAATCATATTTGCAGTTGTCTTCTCACATAACTGTCAGCTCTGCTGTATGGCCCCTCTGCCCGTTAGATGGCAGCTGAAGCACTATGAGAAGACTGCAGCTGCAAATGTTTTTGTAATTTTTGTAGTTTTTGTAATGTAATTTTTGTAAGGAAACTTCTCCTGTACTGTGTTACTTCTGATCTCACTGTAGATCTGTGTGTGATCATGAAAGCAGACTGCCAGTCATTACATGTCTCACACTAGTAACGCCCCCTTTCAGTTAATGTAAGCATTGAAGACAGATTCTCAGGGAGATCTATGTCCGGCCCATAAATCTTAACAGCTCATTTGCATATAAGAAAATTGGATTGGACCTGGATTTCTCTGGAATAAGACATCGGATCACAGATATCAAGGTATCATTTTATTCAGACTTGTTTGCCCAAATAGACGGCTTAAGGGGGTTGATCCTACTGACAGATTCCTTTTAATGTCGATGTTAGATTCCTAAAAATATTTAAAGCTGCCATCATCATCATCATGTTCAACATCATTCAACACTGTCGTTAACCACAGAACAAAACCATTCGCCAGAATGCTTATGCATATAATCTCCAAAATCAGCAGATTCTCCGATTTCCACATGAGAATATAATAATAAACCTTGGGTTTTGCTCGCACTGATCTTGAACTCTGAATGCATAGACCTATCTTAAAGTGTCCATTACGCTGTCTAATCTTTGTTGATGATTAATAATTAAGAGTTGTACTGTAACATAACAACCTACAGAAGGCAGCACCAGAATAAAATAATATCAGGCTTTAATGTAACAAATATATATGTAAAAAAACATTATATCAGCAATGTTTTTATAGATTGTTTTCCATTAACGTGTTACAAAAATTCTTCCTACAAGTATTATAATTATGGCTCCAAGCACTCATAGTGAAAAGTATTGATATGCTAAGTTCTGAGAAAAGATTATACAATCTGCCGTGAACTATAATGATGCTCTTTTAGCTGTAACTACCGTAAATTACATCTTCTGAAAGACGGGATGCTTTAGTATGCCATTTTCCAATGAGATATTAGTTTATATATTTTTCCTAAAGCGTTACAAAGTTATAGGGTCTGGAAGACCCCAATCATTGTAGCCATTTCCGACAGATTCAGTTACACATCCCACTTCATTTCCCTATCTGCAGCAATACACGCCACAACCCACAGCAAAAAGATTTTTGTCTCCTACTGGGCAGAAACCATGTGTCCTATACTAAATCGAGTGTACATATTCCAAATCCAAAGTCAGGAAATTTTGTTATGCATAAGTTTTTCCAGATGAATTAAGCACTTGGAAAGCATTGAATAATTTTGTACAGAGCGAGTTTTACTCTAACAATTACCTGATCTACAACAAAGTTTTTGTAGTAAAAAGTATATAAAAATGTAATGCAATAAAAAAAATTCCAAAAGTTTCGTATTCCAGTTTAAAAGTCTTACTTGAGCAAGGCCCAGTACTGTTAAAAGTGCTTCAGGCATCAGCTTTTGCGCTTGTGAGCGGTCATATGTGCCCATTGCAAACACCAGCAGTAGTCCCCCAACATGTTGGGATTCAATTGGCCTTGATTTCTGTTCTCCATTGTAGAAATATCTTTATGGAACCTCTCTCGATGTTCGCCACTTACGTGTCTCAAATTGGGTGGAAAAAAGTCAAGATGGGAATGTAAGAAATGCATTTTCAATGACATTTGACATCCAAATTATTCATATGCTTTAAGCATATTGTCTACTAGATCAGCATAGTTTTCAGCTCGTCTGTTCCCAAGGAAGTTCTCCACTAGTAGCAGAAATGCATCCCAAGCTGCAAATTCCAGAGGGTTGAGATTTGTTCTGAATGTGTCATCATGCATTAGTTTGTTAATTTCGGGGCCAATAAAAATTCGGCCTTTATTTTAGCCTCAGTTTTCTATGTGCTAAACTTCTCCTTCAAATACTGGAAACCATTTCCATCATGATCAATTGCAACTAGAGTTTTTTAATAAACCAAGTTTAATGTCAAGTTGTAGAAGATAAACTTGAAATGGATCAACCAGATTTGTGTTGTAAATTGTACCGACCAACTGTGTGCTCGACTCTGAGAGACCACTGTCTCATTTTGTAATGATTGCTGTCATCATGACTGTTTCATTGGCCCAAGAAACACATATGCTTCGTGTACCCGAACTGTAGGCTAAGGAGCAGTGCTACTACTTTCAAGTCAGTACAAATTTTCCATTTATGTTCTGAGTATTTGATCAATTTCAAAATTAGCTCCATAAAGCACGGGTCTCTTTCATTCCAAAGACATGAGCCAATGGGACAGATGGTTTTTCATTATCATTGTACAAGACAGCTTTCAAACTCATCTAAATCTGATTGGCTCTGCAAGTGCGGCTGATCCACCGTTTGTTCTGGATCAGGAAATACATCATTCCAATCAACATCTTCTTCTTCATCAGGATCAGAACCGTCAGTACCAATTGCCGTTCCTGCTGTGTGAGCGGCAGGCACTGGATTCTTTACATTGTGCGGTACTGGTTTAAGAGTAGACTCACTCAGGATACACAATTTTTGACTTGTTTCTCTTTGAATAACCGTCAATTTTAGTAATGAAAAATAACAGTCTGAATGGTGATTTTTCTTCTCACGCCAAATTATCGGCTCTGCAAAAGCCATTCCTTTCCTATTGCCATTCAACCACTGCGTTAGCCCAGGGTAACACACAGAGCAACAAACTTGACGTGTCCAGCTTTTCTCTTGATCTCCAATTTGACAGTCAAAGTAATACTTGTAAGCAGGACGCACTCGCTTTGTCAGATTCTTGCGCTGATCATAAGTTATGTATTTTCCACATATGTAGCTGAAATTGTCCAGATTGTTAACACATTTGCCTCTATTCATCTTAAATTTCAAAACTGACAGCACTATAACAGATCACTTTATCGAACTCTGTCCAGTGTCCAGCTTGCCTTATATACTTACTGCTGACATCAGCCGATAGACCTGTCTGAGCGCAACCGAACAGGTCCGGGCATGTCCGTTGGAATATTTCCAATATATAATGCATTAATACAGGTGCATCTGACTAAATTAGAATATCATCAAAAAGTTAATTTATTTCAGTTCTTCAATGCAAAAAGTGAAACTCATATATTATATAGAGTCATTACAAACAGAGTGATCTATTTCAAGTGTTTATTTCTGTTAATGTTGATGATTATGGCTTACAGCCAATGAAAACACAAAAGTCATTATCTCAGTAAATTAGAATACATTATAACAACAGCTTGAAAAATGTTTTTAAAATCCGAAATGTTGGCCTACTGAAATGTATGTTCAGTAAATGCCCTCAATATAAATAAATAGTTCTATCTTATGCCAGAAGATCAGCCATTTCCTCCTCCGCATTTCATATAATTCTGGTATATAGTCTACTGATTTGTTAATTGACTGCAGATTGAGTCTCTCCCACTGCTCTGTCTGGGTATCGGGAACATAAAGTCCAACCCACAGCTTAGCCCCATCCCACTAACCATTTTGACAGGTTTAAAATGGAAGGCATTTGAAGAATGTAACAAGATTTCTATAGGACTGTTTGTTTAACTAACATGTTAATAATCTTGCAGTTGAATAGATCGTAAAGTCAAGTTTACCTTTGGTTTACTTTGACAATGCACTGAACTCATTTAGTGAAGGACCCGATCACTGTTCCTTCTAAGCTCTGCGGTCTGGAAATGATAGAGTTAAAAATTCCAAACTGTGCAGAATTTTTTTGGGCTGGTTTATCCTAATTAATATATACAGTCATGGCCAAAAGTGTTGGTACCCTTGTTCCAGAAAATTAAGTACCATATTTTTTGGACTACAAGATGCAAAATTTTGGAGGAAAGTGGAGGGTGCATCTTATAGTCCGAATGTACCTTATAGTCCGGCTGTGGATGGGGGAGGGGAGCGGCAGTGGTGGAGGAGCGGGTCACAAGAGGCAGGAATCGGCTGCTGCACCTAACACGTATGCCCTCTGTTAAATATAATTAATATTCACTGCTCCCGGCGCCCATAGGTCCGCTCACCTCTATGCTCTGGAGCCGGTGCCGAGAAGTGGGTGGGACTATGGGAGTGGAGAGCAGTGAATATTCATTCTCTTTAATAGCGGGCACAGGTGATCGCCCAACCGCTGCAGGAGCCTGCGGCTCCGGATACCAGTGTGATCACTATTAAAGGGAATATTCACTGTTCTCCACACCCATAGTCCCGAGCGTGAGGAGCAGTGAATATACCGGCAGCTGACCTCGGTGTGGGGGCACATGGCAGTGACATCTTGCGCTGCTTACAAGCTGAAATCAGCTGTTGGCAGCAGAACAGGACACCGCGCTGCTAAGGAGCAGAGGGAAGGTGAGTAGAATTTTTATTTCTTTTTGTGTGTGCAGCGTGATGGGGGCCATGTATAAAAGGATGGAGATGGGAGTCCATGTATACCAGGATTGGGATGGGGGACCATGTATACCTGGATGGGGATGGGGGACCATGTATACCAGGATGGGTATGGGGGACCATGTATACCACGATGGGGATGGGGGACCATGTATACCAGTATGTGGTGCCATATATACCAGGATGGGGATGAGGGTCATGTATACCAGGATGGGGATGGGGGATCATGTATGCCAAGGTCAGGTGCCATGTATATCAGGATGGGGGGCCATGTATACCAGGATGGGGGGCCATGTATACCAGGATGGGGGGCCATGTATACCAGGATGGGAATCATATATATCAGGATGGAGGGGCCATATATACCAGGCTGGGGACATGTATATACCAGAATATTAGTACAGAACTGGGGGACATTACCCCTATAACAGTGTCAGCAACAGATCCCCCCCCCCCATAACAGATAATCATGACCACATTTTTTGTTTACATTTTTTTTCTATTTTCCTCCTCTAAAACCTAGGTGCTTCTTATGGTTCGGTGCGTCTTATAGCCTGAAAAATACAGTATTTCTCCCAGAAAATGATTGCAAATACACATTATATTTGTGTGTATTAGAACAACACAAAAAAACTAGAGGAAAAAAGGCAAATTGGACATGATTTCACACAAAACCCCAAAAATAGGCAGGACAATATTGTTGGCACCTTCAACTTAATATTTGATTGTACACCCTTTGGAAAAAAATGACTGCAATCAATCGCTTCCTATAAACATCAACAAGCTTCTTACACCTCTCAACTGGAACTTTCAACCACTCTTCTTTTGCAAACTGCTCCAGGCCTTTCATATCTGATAGGTGCCTTCTCCCAGTAGTAATTTTAAGATCCTTCTACAGGTGTTCAATGGGATTTACATCCGGACTCATTGCTGGCCCCTTCAGAACTCTCCAGTGCATTGTTTCCATCCATTTCTGGGTGCTTCTTGAAATATGTTTGGGGTCATTGTTCAGCTGGAAGACGCAAACATAGCTTTCTGACACTGGGCACTACATTGCAACCCAAAATCCTTTGGTAATCTTCAGATTTCATGATGCCTTGCACACAGTGAAGGAACCCAGTGCCAGAGGCAGCAAAACAACCCCAAATCATCTTTGAACCTCCACCATATTTGATTGTAGGTATTGTGTTTGTTTCTTTGTAGGCCTCATTCCGTTTTCGGTAAACAGTAGAATGAAGTGCTTTACCAAAAAGCTCTATGTTGGTCTCATCTGTCCAAAAAATGCTGTCCCAGAAGAATTTTGGCTCATACACGTACATTTTTACAAACTGCAGTCTAGCTTTTTTATGTGTCTTTGTCAGCAGTGGGATCTTCCTGGGTCTCCAGCCATAGAGTTTAATTTCATTCAAATGTTAATGGATAGTTTGCGCTGACACCGATGCACCCTGAGCCTGCAGGACAGCTTGAATTTCTTTAGAACTTGATTGGGGCTGCTTATCCACCATCTGGACTATCCTGCGCTGCAACCTTTCATAAATTGTTCTCTGTCATCCACATCCAGGGAGATTAGCTACAGTGCCATGGGTTGTTGTGCACCATGGACATAACAACATCAACATCTCTGGAGATGAACTTGTAATTTTGAGATTGTTGATATTTTTCTACAATTTTGGTTCTCAAGTCCTCAGACAGTTCTCTTTTCCTCTTTCTGTTCTCCATGCTTAGTGTGGCACAAACAGACACACAATGCAAAGATTGAGTCAACTTCTCCCCTTTTTATCTGGTTTCAGGTGAGATTTTCATATTGCCCACACCTGTTACTTGCCACAGGTGTGTTTGAACAAACATCGCATGCTTGAAACAAAGATGTTTACCCACAATTTTGGAAAAGTGCCAACAATTTTGTCCAGCCCATTTTCGGAGTTTTGTGTGAAATTGTGTGCAATTTGAATTTTTTTTTCTGTTTTTTTTGTGTTGTTCCAATACATACAAAGGAAATAAACATGTGTATAACAAAACATGTGTAATTGCAATAAATTTCTGGGAGAAAACCTTCATTTTCTGAAACAATTTTAAGGGTGACAACACTTTCAGCCATAACTGTATATAATTGTATATATTTTAACTTTTTCTATCCCATAGCATACATCTAAGGATATGTGCACACAATGTCTTTTTCAGGCAGGTCCGCTCTAAAACCCACTTGAAAAATTGCCCCAATTATACTCCAAAGTATGAACATATGAGCTTCTATGTCAAAATGACTTGCTATTCAAATGTTAATTTTTTATTGTAATTTAACCACTTCAGATTTCAAAAGATGCAAAACGGTTCAAAGAAGTGACTTTTACAATCTTCTGCTATCTGGTGGAAGATGCCACAAACTAAATAAAGTCTTGAGGGAGCCGAAAAAGACAGGCAGATGATGCATGGGGTCTTTTGTAGTGTTTTAAAAACACGAAAAAAAAACGTTGGTGTTTCTTGAAAAAGTAAGTAGTTTCGCCCAAGTTTAAAAGACATCATGTGCACATGCCCTTAGAGGGAACACGTGATCCAATCACTGGCAGGTTATATGAAATGTTGATAGTGGAATATTTCATAGGCATCTTATTTTAAAGGGAACCTGTTAGGTTATTCATGCTTCCCAAACCATGACAGCATGAATCTGGAACGCTCTTCTTAATTGTTGACATCTATGTTTTTCTGTGAAATACAGTTTAATGCTGTTTAATCAGCAGACAAGAATGAGCAGACAAGTCACTGGGGTGGATATCCACCAGCTTCACCCCAGCTCATCTACCTAAATTGACACATCTTTCCCTATACACACATAAAGAGAAGCATAGAGTCTAGATCACTGAAGTACTTATCCCCCTCTACTCCTCCATGTTAGACCTCATCTGGAATACTATGTCCAGTTCTGGGCACCACATTTTAAAAAAGACATTGAAAAACTGGAGCAAGTTCAGTGAAGAACTACAAGGATGGTGAGCGGACTGCCAACTATGTCATAGAGGGATCATCCTTATTCTCATTTGCACATGGAAACATGAGAAGCAATAGAATGAAACTGAAAGGGAGAAGATATAGATTAGATATTAGAAAAAACTTTTTTTTACAGTTAGGGTGATCAATGAGTGGAACAGGCGGCCACGAGAGGTGGCGAGTTCTCCTTCAATGGAAGTCTTCAAACAGAGGCTGGACAGACATCTGTCTGAGATGGTTTAGTGAATCCTGTATTGAGCAGGGGGTTGGACACGATGACCCTGGAGGTCCTCTCCAACTCTAACATTCTATGATTCTGTCAATCAACCAGAGCCAGCAGGGGGAAGTAAATGGGGATCCATCTTGGTCTCCTTTCCTTGTTTAAAAAATCTCTGTCAAAATCTCTCCTACGCCATGTTATCTGAGGGTAACAGAGGATATATAAGCTTGGAAATACACTATACATCTTCTATGATTTGATTTATTATTCTTAGAAAAAAACAGTTGAGTTCTGCTTTCTCTGCCCACACATTGTTAATTGACAGATCTCACTGTATTTAAACCTATGCAGGAAAAGCTAGCAAATTCTGTGATTGGGGAGGCAGTACTGACAGACTTTTCTCATGAGTCCATAGTCTGTCAATTAAACAGCATTTTTATAAGACAATGAGTTGATAAGAAAATAAGTTGAATCTTAAAAAGCTATATACCTACAAGTTAAGTGTATCTACCTGAAAGAGCTGCTTTAAAATGTTTATGCCAAGTTTTGACAACTTCACAATCCCTTTGGGTTCGACTGATTTGACTCACACCAATCCCAATAACAGAATTGTGATGAGCCCCATTGAATAAAGCCAAAGTTGAGTATGTGCTCCTCTGCTCCATTTATTCTCTATGGAACTGCCAGAAAAAGCAAAGTACAGCGCTCAGCAAATCCAGTAGTCCTATCGATAATGAATGGAGTGGAGATGCCCAGGATGCACCATCTCCTCTCCATTCAGATGGGGCTCCTCAGAGCCATGGTCTCGAGATTGGTGCAAGTCCCATTTAACAGAACCCCAGTGATCCTAATGTTATCCTCCATCCTATGGATAGGGAATAATTTCAAAATGTAATATAAACCCTGTAGCAGTGCATAATGAATGCCATTGCAGTGGTTCTGGGGGTGCAATGCAACCCAAAGAAAAAGAGGCCCCCGACATGTTCAGAGTCTCCTGATCTGAGCTGAACAGATTGACATATCTGTTTATGAGGCTGTTGAGTTTGGTTCAGAAAACCCTCGACTGTTCTGGAATTTGCAGTCTGACTATGTATGTCGGATAAGTGAAAGCAGCCTCACAAGCCATAATCATCAACATTAACAGAAAATAAACACTTAAAATAGATCACTCTGTTTGTAATGATTCTATATAATATATGAGTTTCACTTTTTGTATTGAAGAACTGAAATAAATTAACTTTATGATGATATTCTAATTTAGTGAGATGCACCTGTAGTTCTGCGGTCTGTACATTGCAAACACCGCTCCACTATGCACACATTTGTTGTCACTATAGGTGGGAAATGGGAATGTATGTAATGTGTCCACAGTGTAGCTGTGTTTGCAACATGTAGACGGCAGAGCATGTAATACACAGGTAACAGAAGTGTGCATGCAATACCATTAGGCACCTGCACAAATATGGTGGTGTGGCATGGACAGCATATCCAAAATTTGTTCGGGGTACATGGAATTCCAGTTCCTGCACTTTAATCTCTAAGATCGTCACTTGTTTCGATGCAAAATTTACTGGCATGTCATAAATCCCTTCACCCATCTCATCCCATTGACCATCTCTAGCACTTATGATACAAATGTTATGAACATCGACATGTATAGGGTGAAAATAGATATGCATTCAGGAAAGGTTGTACAAAAGGTATGAGTTTTGGCCCTACAAAAAGCGAAAACCCTAAAGATTTGTACTGTTGTAAAATTATTACCCTATTTTAATTTTGTAAATGCTATATACAGTACATACTTCATTTTCTTTGCTTTTTCACAAAATGTTTGGGATGAAGATAATAGCGTCACTTCCCAATGTGGTTATGAAGTCAACTGGGTAAAGTATGTGACCGCATGGTGGAACATTGTATGGTTTCATCGTTCACTTGCCATGCTAGTAAATGGACGAGTCTTTCATCCTGTGCAACTGAATGAATATACATTTTGGTATTTAGTTCATTATTATGTAAAATATCGATTTCCTGATAATTCACTTGCTGTTATAAGGATTTGTTTACAATAATTAGATCACTGGGTGTCTCACTGCTCGAATCAGTTGTAATCCATGAGAAAAGCTGTGGGAAAATCAGACATCAAGTGTTTATTTTTCGGCAGTGCCTCCACAATTAAACTAAAGCATTACAGAGTTCCTATAGAAAGGTGCTCTTTGTGGTAGGTATCCTAGCCAACTAGGAGAAAAGGATTATAAACAGGGAAGATCCAGGCTATGAATATCATAACGTATTTGAAAATGTATATTGGAAACAAGACAATCCCTCTAATTTTATACATAAATCATACAAATAATTGGAGACTTGCCCATACTGTTTCTCAGTCTGCAGGAATTTCTGCATTTTGTTGAAACAAATAGGTATCAATTCATCAAGCTTGTTTATGACAAAAAAAACTGCTTGAAATGTTGCAAAATTTTTTCAAACTTTTTGGGTTTATACTCCAGCTCTGCCAATTTTTTGAAAAGTGGGCAAGGCTTAGAGGAAAGGGGTGTGGCATGTATAGCCAATCAGACCAGACTTATCAAGAATCCCTGACTGGTGCACTTTTTCTTATGCTGGTGCAAACTAGCTGAAAGATGTACCAAATTTATTAAAAGGTATATAGATACCTCTTAATGAATTTGGGGTCATAATCTTGTAGAAAGAAGGCTGAGAAAACAGGGATAATTTTCTGCTAATCTGTTCCACTTTCAGCTAAAAAATAGCTCAAAGGTTAGGCTTAACCAAGGGACAATGGATAAATGATCTTAAAGACAGTGCAGAGAAAGGGAGCTTCTGCCCTAGCCAGTTGTCTTACAGCAAGACACAATACACTGCAGAGGAGGGGACATTTTCTTTTCTTAGCCAATTTTCTGAATGCTAAGCTCTGTATAATCCCGCCCACATCACTGTGCAGAGGCAGAAAACTACCAGTCAGTTGGGGGGCAGGTACACAGAGCAGGAGAACTACATGTCATGAGACAAGTAGCTCTCTAGTGATAATCTCCAGCTGATATAACACTGATTTTATTGAAACTACAGCAAGCAGCCCAATATGTGACATATTACTGTAATCAGGGTCTCTGTCCTTATATCATGCTGGTCTCAGATTAAAAATTAAAAACCTGCTGACAGATTCCCTTTAAAGAAAAGAAGGTGATTAATAGCAGATAGGATTTTTTATAGGCATTTTCTGACTTTAGGGTTCCTATAAAATTCTAAAAATGTACCTGAATAAGTATCTAATCTGCTGGTCGTGTGATGATCGTAGTATTCGAGTTTCATCAAAACTTAACAAAATGAAGTTTAATGCACAACACAATACTAATATACAGCAAGTAACAATTGGGTTCCATACATTAATCATAACTTATAGTTACTAATTATCCGCAGTAAAAACAGAAGTCAATATCAGTGTCCAGATGGGATATAAAACCAGCTCATTAACTATAAGCCGGCTTTATATAACTGCTGAAAATAGCTGACATGATTGAAAGAACCCTAGTACCATAGTAAAAAAAGGACATGTAGAAAGCATGTAAACATTTTATGCTTGATGATTCCACATTGTGCAGAGGCCACGTGGCCAAATGTGACAGTGAGCGAATAAGAAAAAAAGCTTTTGCATTGTAATACAGTGGGGAAAATAAGTACTTGATACACTGCCTATTTTGCAAGTTTTCCCACCAACAAAAAATGGAGAGGTCTGTTATTTTTATCATAGGTAGACTTCAACTGTGACAGAATCTTAAAAAAAATCCAGAAAATCACACTGTTTGATTTTTACATAATTAATTTGAATTTATTGCATGAAATAAGTATTTGATACAATAGAAAAACAGAACTTAATATTTGGTACAGAAACCTTTGTTTGCAATTACAGAGGTTAGACGTTTCCTGTAGTTCTTGACCAAGTTTGCACACATTGCAGCAGGGATTTTGGCCCACTCCTCCATACAGATCTTCTCCAGATCTTTCAGATTTTGGGTCTGTCGCTGGGCAACATTGAGTTTCACCTCCCTCCAAAGACTTTTTATTGGGTTCAGGTCTGGAGACTGGCTAGGCCACTCCAGGAACTTGAAATGCTTCATACGGAGCAACTCCTTAATTGCTCTGGCTGTGTGTTTTGGGTCATTGTCATGCTGAAAGACCCAGCAATGACCCGTCTTCAATGCTCTTACTGAGGGAAGGAGGCTGTTGGCTAAAATCTTGCCATATATGACCCCATCCATCCTCCCTTCAATATGGTGCAGTCATCCTGTCACCTTTTCAGAAAAGCAACTCCAAAGTATGATATTTCCCCCACCATTCTTCATTGTTGGGAAGGTGTTCTTGGGGTTGTATTCATCATTCGTCTTCCTCCAAACAGGGTGAGTGGAATTGATACCAAAAATTCTATTTTGGTCTCATCTGACCACATGACCTTCTCCCATGCTGCCTCTGGATCATCCAGATGGTCATTCACGAACTTCAAATGGGCATGGACATGTGCTGGCGTGAGCAGGGGGACCTTGCGTGCCCTGCAGGATTTTAATCCATGATGACGTAGTGTGTTACTAACAGTAATGTTTGAGACTGTGGTCCCAGCTCTCTTCAGGTCATTGACCAGGTCCTCCCATGTAGTTCTGGGCTGATTACTGACCTTTCTCAGAATCATCCTTACCCCACGAGGTGAGATCTTGCATAGAGCCCCAGACCGAGGAAGATTGACAGTCATCTTGTGTTTCTTCCTTTTTCTAATAATTGTGCCAGCAGTTGTTGCCTTTTCATCAAGCTGCTTGCCCATTGTCCAGTAGCTCATCCCAGCCTTGTGCAGGTCTACAAATTTGTCCCTGGTGTCCTTAAAAAGCTCTTTGTTCTTGGTGGTGGAAAGTCCAGAGTGTGATTGATTGTGTGGACAGGAGTGTTTTATACAGATAACAAGTTCAAACAGGTGCAATTAATACAGGTAATGAGTGCAGAGTAGGAGGGCTTCTTAAAGAAAAACGAACATGTCTGTGAGAGCCAGAATTCTTGCTGGTTGGTAAGTGATCAAATACTTATTTCATGCAATAAAATGCAATATAATTATTTAAATTTTTTTTTTAAGATTCTGTCTCTCACAGTTGAAGTGTACCTATGATAAAAATGACAGACCTCTCCACTCTTTGTAGGTGGAAAAACTTGCAAAATCGGCAGTGTATCAAATACTTATTTTCTCCACTGTAGGTTTGTAGATTGAAATATTACAGTGCTGATTTCCATAGACTCAAGCTGCAGCACCGTGATGAGGTAGTGGGGATGACTTAATAAGAGTATAATGACTACATGGCCACTATCATTACAGCAAACTGCAAAAATCAATAGCGCAAGTTAATATAATAAACTTTGTAATGTATCTTTTCAGAAAAATCTGCTTATTTCTCCACCTATGACACCCTTCATCCCCTTCATTTTACCTCCTGTACTCATCACCCACTCTGAAAAATAGCTGAAATCGGTCTTGGTTAATGCAAGATGGATTACCAACACAGTGACATCTCAGGTTGCAACAACCAGCTATTAAAACCTACGGAGAGGGGAAGAGGGAGTAAGAGTGAGGAGCAGAGTGAGAAAACAAGCAGAGACAGAATAGTATGATTGTGCTGCAGTTAGTGAATGATTCAGCTTGTTGTAGTGCTGGAGTCACAGCTGCAGTGCTCAGTATTGCTAGATTTTTTCCAAACAGGCTGTTTCTGCTACTCATGTACATATTATAACAGAGAAAGAAGAGCAATGAATTGCTCTTTTTCGGTGTCATGTGTATGGGAGGCATCATAGCAGCTAGTTTCCACCCACTATCTTAAAAAGAACTGAAAATTTGAGGTAGAGCCTACAGAGAGGAAAACTGATGAAAATGCAGGCTACCTACAAGTCATATAATGGCCATAAATAGTGTTGATTCTCATGTACTCACAAGACACTTTACACTGAAAAGTTATCTGAAATTACAGGTATCATATCAAAAGGTACTGAAGGTACTTTAGGGCAATAGTCTGAAGACAGAAGTCACATTTGTAGAAGAAAATATAAAGGACCATAAATATGATATTATTTCTTTTATTGCATGCGGAAAGAATAATGCAATGCAAAAAATAGATAAATGAAGAACATAATTGACAGATTAGTTTTGCTTTTTTGAATGGAAACAGTGCTTCATTTTTCTTTAGGCCACGTTCACACGTTCAGTATTTGGTCAGCATTTTACATCAGTATTTGTAAGCCAAAACCAGGAGTGGAACAATCAGAGGAAAAGTACAGTTATATGAAAAAGTTTGGGCACCCCTATTAATCTTAAGCTTAATGTTTTATAAAAATTGGTGTTTTTGCAACAGCTATTTCAGTTTGATATATGTAATAACTGTTGGACACAGTAATGTTTCTGCCTTGAAATTAGGTTTATTGTACTAACAGAAAATGTGCAATCTGCATTCAAACAAAATTTGACAGGTGCATAAGTATGGGCACCCTTATCATTTTCTTGTTTTAAATACTCCTACCTACTTTTTACTGACTTACTAAAGCACTTTTTTTGGTTTTGGAACCTCATTGAGCTTTGAACTTCAGAGCCAGGTGTATGCAATCATGAGAAAAGCTACTTAAAGTGGCCACTTGCAAATTGTTCTCCTGTTTGAATCTCCTCTGAAGAGTGGCATCATGGGCTCCTCAAAACAACTGTCAAATGATCTGAAAACAAAGATTATTCAACATAGTTGTTCAGGGGAAGGATACAAAAAGCTGTCTCAGAGATTTAACCTGTCAGTTTCCACTGTGAGGAACATAGTAAGGAAATGGAAGAACACAGGGACAGTTCTTGTTAAGGCCAGAAGTGGCAGGCCAAGAAAAACATCAGAAAGGCAGAGAAGAAGAATGGTGAGATCAGTAAAGGACAATCCTCAGACCACCTCCAGAGAGCTGCAGCATCAACTTGCTGCAGATGGTGTCACTGTGCATCGGTCAACTATACAACGCACTTTGCACAAGGAGAAGCTGTGTGGGAGAGTGATGCGAAAGAAGCCCTTTCTGCAAGCACGCCACAAACAGAGTCGGCTGAGGTATGCAAAAGCACATTTGGAGAAGCCAATTTCTTTTTGGAAGAAGGTCCTGTGGACTGATGAAACCAAGATTGAGTTGTTTGGTCATACAAAAAGGCGTTATGCATGGCGGCAAAAAAACACAGCATTCCAAGAAAAACACTTGCTACCCACAGTAAAATTTAGTGGAGGTTCCATCATGCTTTGTGGCTGTGTGGCCAATGCCGGCACCGGGAATCTTGTTAAAGTTGAGGGACGCATGGATTCCACTCAGTATCAGCAGATTCTTGACAATAATGTTCAAGAATCAGTGATAAAGTTGAAGTTACGCAGGGGATGGATCTTTCAGCAAGACAATGATCCAAAACACCGCTCCAAATCTACTCAGGCATTCATGCAGAGGAACAATTACAATGTTCTGGAATGGCCATCCCAGTCCCCAGACCTGAATATCATTGAACATCTGTGGGATCATTTGAAGAGGGCTATCCATGCTCGGCGAACATCAAACTTAACTGAACTGGAATTGTTTTCTAAAGAGGAATGGTCAAAAATACCTTCATCCAGCATCCAGGAACTCATTAAAAGCTACAGGAAGCGACTAGAGACTGTTATTTTTGCAAAAGGAGGATCTACTAAATATTAATGTCACTCTTCTGGTGAGGTGCCCATACTTATGCACCTGTCAAATTTTGTTTGAATGCAGATTGCACATTTTCTGTTAGTACAATAAACGTCATTTCAAGGCAGAAACATTACTGTGTCCAACAGTTATTACATATATCAAACTGAAATAGCTGTTGCAAAAACACCAATTTTTATAAAACAATAAGCTTAAGATTAATAGGGGTGCCCAAACTTTTTCATACAACTGTATAATAGAAACACGTCACCACTTTTGTATTTTTCACTCACTCCGGGTTTTGACTTACAAATACTGATGTGAAATACTGACCAAATACTGAACGTGTGAATGTGGCCTTAAGGACATATCTGCTATTGCAGCTCTATTCATTTTAATGCAACGGTAGACACTGTTCATGAATGGGGGTGGCTTCTGAATTAAAAAGGAGACCCTTAATTCTTATCCTGGACAGACTCTTATGATTTTCTGAGCATATCCACTGTAATTACATTCGTAAGAAGTGTTATTTAAAAAAACAGATGTCAGTAAATGGTAGAAATTTTCTTGCCACTTCATTAGGCTAACTGACAATACTTCATTTCATAAATGGTTTATCCTTCTGCTCTATATTATAGCAAATACTTTTGTTATGAAAATGTAACAATTTTTCATGTCAAAACAAGAAGATTAAAATGTGTGATCAATTTTTTTGTAGTTTTTGTCTATTTAGAGAGACAGGAATGTTCCAGTTTATTTTTGCCTAGCACAAGTGGCTTCTAAACTGGACTAAATGCTTCCGGAATGTCAACTATTAGGATACATTGGGTTTAACTGTGTGACATATTGGTTATCTGTGTTTGCAGCTTTCTACAACTAGACTGATATGAATGAAGTAAATATAGCGCTGGCACATTCCATTAATATTCGCGGATGTCTATAACCTCCAGCAATCTCTTTCATTATGGTAATAACTCTTATCCCCTTAGATATGTTTCTTTCTGAGTCAATCACAAGTGCTGACCATAGCTAACTAGTCTTAGAAACCAGAGAGGATATACAAAAGATGTCTAACACGCTGAAAAATATGTTACTTTGGAGACCAAGCGAGATTATACACAGTTTAACTGGGAAATACTGCAAACAAAATCTATTTCACTCGTCTCCAAAAGTAAGAGCCTGGGCGGTTCTAATCTAAACTTTGCACCCAGCATAAGCCATTCAGCCATGAAGGATGCACAGACGGACAAACCTTATTTCACACTGTGTCACATCACGTCACCGGCCTTCAGCAAAGGTGCGAGATAATCATCTGTACTGTTAAAACACTTTGCAAAGTTCTCAGTTGTTTCTTTTGAAGTACTCCCAGTATGGATCATGGTGCATCTGTGAATGGATCCTGTCTTCATCAATTTTTTTAAATTATGAGATTGTTTTAGCATATATTATATGATTTGTTTTATCTTTAAAGTCAAAAGGTTAGAGCCATGAAAGTGAAAATAACTTTGCATGTGTACTTTTTTATATTACGTTTTATTTTTTTATAGTTTTATTCGCTTGTATTTATTTTTTTAGTTCTTTTTTTTTCTCTTCTCCTTGAGGTATATTATTGATTAATGAAAATAAATAATATTTGAGTTAGTGATGAGCGCAAGGGCTCGTTATTTCAGTTTGTCGAGGGTGCTTGGGTATGCACACAGTATCGCGGGTGCTCGAGTGACATGTCCGAGTCCCCGCGGCCGAACGTTTCACAGCTCTTACACAGCCACAACACATGCGGGGATTGCCCATGTTTGTCAGGGAATCCCCCCATGTTTTGTGACTGTCTAACAGCCGTGAAACATGCTGCCGCGGGAACTCGAACATATCATTCGAACACCCGCGATACTCCGTGCACTCATCACTAATTTGAGTGAAAAAAAAGGTCAATGGGAGATGGACGGGGCAGCATGGTGGCTCAGTGGTTAGCACTGTTGCTTTTCAACCTGTGATCAGGTCCCACCAAGGACAATATTTGCAAGGAGTTTGTATGTTCTCCCCGTGTTTGCGTGGGTTTCCTATGGGTTCTCCAGTTTCTTCCTACACTCCAAAGCCATACTGATAGGGAATCTAGATTGTGAGCCCCAATGGGAACAGTGAAGATATCTGTAAAGCACTGTGGAATATGATGCCACTATATAAGCAATGCATAATATAAATATAATATATAATGGATTGTAAAATTAATGTAAATTTGTTATTACTTCTTCAATCACTTTAGAATAGTCACTGTGGGATAAAATTTGTTTTGCACATAGTCCTGTACGTATGGTTAAGGATGGGTTTAGAGGTGGTGACATCTGATATGCCTCAGTGGTTGGCACTGCAGCCTTGCAGTTCTGGGTCCTGGATTTGAATTTGACCAAGGAGAACATCTTCATGGAGCTTGTATGTTCTTCGCATGTATCAGTGGGTTTATTCCAGTTAAGTGATTTTATTTGAAATTAGGGCTATCATGTTTATAATAGGGAAGTTGGATTATGGTTATTCCTGCCAAACACATGAACTTAACTGAATAAGATTAATCCATGTACACTGCTGTGGAATATGTAGTCACTATAAGAGTAATTGGAAGTAGATGAGTATGTATCACAAAACCTCATATGGGAGGAAGACCCCATATTTAATATATACACATGTAAGAATAATTCCTAAACTAGACACCAAGAGATAAATGACATTGTTTCCTGTTAACAAAATTATTATTATTACTATTATTATTATTAGCATGTTGGCTCAGTGGTTAGCACTGTAGCTTTGCAATGCTGGGTTTAAATTCCACCAAGGACAACATGTGTAAGGAGTTTGTATGTTCTCCCTATGTTTGCCAGGGTTTCCTCTGGTTTCCTTCCACACTCCAAAACATACTAATAGGGAATGTAGATTGTGAACCCCAATGGGGACAGCGATGATAATGTCTGTAAAGCGCTGGGGAGTCAATGGTGCTATATAAGTGAGTAAAATAAATAAACTATTATTATTATTATTATTATTATTTTGTTAAAGCTCTCAGTAAAGTATGTAACCCTGTAAGCTTGGTACAAACAATTTAATTTGGCAAAATTGAGCAAAAAAATATATGTAACTTTCAGGAGCATACAAACAATTGCAGTGGGCATACTGTATTTGGGTGATGACAGGCAGAGATTTGTCGTCCATATATCAATATATTTATATTGCAAAGAACTTTTCATTATGTTAATACCATTTCTAAATACAAAAGCCTTCTTACCGAGATCGTGGAATGTTTTCTGTACTTTCTCTCCACCAAACATCTGACAGCATTGCTTCAGGATTTGATCTCTTCCCATATCTGATAAACCAAAAGCAGAGTTATAATGCCACAAGTTTAGAGGTAGCTGTAAAGTGGAAATAACGTAAAGCCTTATAACTGAATTAAATGACATTTTCCCTTCTACTGGTCTCAAAAAAAAAACCAAATCTTCAATTAGTTTTTACTGTAAAACGACAATGAAAAAAATAGATAAAAATATCTAATTCATGTAACTTTCTTTTATTGGAAAATGAGATGTATTTACTGTAATTTATTATTATTATCTATTATTATAGCGCCATTTATTCCGTGACGGTTAACAAATGAAATTTGATTCTTCAATGAAAACTAGAAACATATATGAGTATTATTGCAATCGATTTTAGACCAGAAAGATAAAGTATGTTGCTACAGATATTATATATGATATGTTATAGTATTTTCCAAAAGATAAAGACAGGGTTATAGCTGTGATGAGGATTAGTGGGACATTTGAGTAGATTATAGGGGGGTTTGCCACCAAACCCCTCTATTTTAGGCAGGATATCTGGTTAGGATAGTGATCTGAATCTAATGTTCTACTAGAAACGTATCAACATCACCTGTTATTTAATGACTTGATAAAGAGACTACAAGGGTTAAAGCCGCAGATTCATCTCTATCTGATTACATATGGTCTGAATCTACACTTCAGTGAAAGAAATCCTATGATAAAAAATTCTAAATATGGCAATGTAGTAATGGAGAATCAATAAAAATGTTGAAATCTGAGATAGATTTTATGTATATAATATTTCTAAATATATCGTAAAAGACTGTTGTGCAGTTGATGCATGAAGTAGTGGTAAATAATTATTAAATCCCCAAAATATAATCTGGCAATGGGTATTTGTATGTATTTGTATCATCATAATCTATACTTCATCACAATTCACATTTATCATAATGCATGGCACTGACATTATATTAACCATTTCAGTTGCATCTCCTTCATCCATTATTCCTTCACATTGTTACCATTCCTAGGTGATATATCTGCCTGTTTTATCATTACATTAAGAGCCCATTTCAAGTGATAAAACAAAAGTAAATTCTAATATTTTCACAAAAAAATATTATTTTTCCAATGCAATTATTTAAAGAAAATGGGCAATAATGGTTATACCCAAAGGCAGCTTTTTTTTATCTAAAGTAGTTGAGACGACTGAAATGCAAATATGTCAGCTGATTATGTAAATGAATACTTTTCAGAAGTGATAAATTTAATGCACCAAGTAAAAGACTTGACATGTCTATTGTTAATATATTTCACTGACTGCCAGACTGCAGCAAACACACACTCAATGTCAATTGTCAGATTAGAATGAAGTCCAAAATGAGAAATTGTGTGTCTTAATTATGTATTTATAGGTGTAGCAGAGCTGAATTTGTCATTGAATTATTAAATATGTATACAGATTTACTATGCACATTTTTATTTCTATAGAAAGAGTTCTACCTGCTTTGAAGCTTTAAGAACTCACTTGGCTTGTAAGAACTGACTAGACTTTCTTCACTGAGTAGCTGCACAACTTTCCTCCCTTGTTATGTCTTCTGAGTTTGCTTTTGCATAATCATCTGGGTGTTAAATGCCCTAGAGAGCTATCATCATCTATTGGGTGCTCTGTCAGCCGCTTTCTCTTTATAATGGGATGCTTAGAAATGTGACTAAAGCTTAGCTTAAAATTGGGGACAATTTCGTTACATGTTTCAGCGCTCTCAGGCACTTCTGACTTTCCAGAATGTGCCATTTCCCCCCTGTATTTTTTAATCAGCTCATCGCAGTGTTTCGCTAGCGGAGTGTCACAATGCATAAATCTCCATTGCTTCTCTTCATCACTTTCCACTAATCATTTCAGAAAAACCCGGAAAACTAGTTTACTCAAATGAAGTATATAGCATGCCAAATCATCACATCAGAACATTTATATAAGGGCACACGGGCACAGATAGGGAATTAATATATCCCACCACCTCCTACAGGTCATACAGTGGTATATATCATATATCCTCCCACCTCTATTAATATGTAGCATATAGCTCTTATAATATTTTCAGTATATTTACCCATATACCTGATGTCCATCTAATGCTTACAGAATGGGCTGTGCATTAACAAAACTATTATAGTATATAATCCCATCTCTTATGGTATATACCATATGTGCACTTAATGCATATACAGTAGAATATATTGCATGTTAACCAAACTATATACGCAACCAATTCCTATCATGTATACCATATATCCATCTCAATCCTAAAATATATACTGTATATTCACCTGGTTCTTAGGGTATACTCCATATTCATGCCCAATGCTTATACTATTTCTACCCAACTGTTATCGTCTATAATGAATATTCACCCAATTGCTATAATATATACCATATATCCACCTAAATCTTATATAATATTTATTCACCCATCTTAAAGTATATTCTGTATGTACACCCAATACTTATACTATGTACTGTGTATTCACCTATCTATCAAAGTATATTCTGTATGTACATCCAATACTTATACTATGTAATGTGTATTTACCTATCTATTAAAGTATATTCCATATGTACATCCAATACTTTTAATATGTACTGTGTATTCACCCATCTATTAGAACATAAAGTGTATATTCACTCACTTCATATAATTCACACCATATATTCACCCAACTCTTATATATAGTATATTCCCCCACTTCTTGATATATTGACTATAAGTACTTCTAGAGCTTATGTATATACCGTATACACCTACTGTTTATGTATATAGCCACATTTACCATAATACGGATAGCGCAGCAGAAATTCAGGCTCTTGATAAAAAATTGATTTATTCCATATTGGTTAAAGTCATAATAGGAGGACAAAGCAGGCCTGATTTTAACTAATATGGACTAAAAATAAAGTTTTTATCAAGAACCTGCTGCCTTGGTGCCCCGGCTTCTCTGAATTTCTACATTGTTTCTGGACCCGGTAGGAGGCCCTGCCGAGCTAAGCACAAGTTTGGTCAATGGTGCAAATTAATCTACCATTGGATGGATAGCACAGCTCAAAAAAGCCTAATTTCACAAGTAACCTGACATCAGATAATGACTTCTGTAATGTTAAATTATCCTCTTAGACAAGATAGCCTTCTGTGTCAGGTTATCAAGATGGTGTGTTATTTGTCAAGGTAAACTTGGCTATTTCTGTATATTCAGCCAACTAATATAATATACACTGTATATCCACCAAACTTGTTTAATGTATATTATATATGTACAAAACTCATATATTTTATATCCATTCACCTATTATATCACCCCTTCCTTATATATGTATATATATATATTTATATATTGTACCTACCTCCATCCAGCTCTTATAGTATGTACTAAATATGCAGATAAGGATATTAGCAAGTAGTACTAGAGAATCTCTCTTGTAAGACCCAGTTCTTACAATATACACCATATAGCCAAATACTCTTACATTATATACTGTCTATCCATTCACCTAATATACAATGTACTTTACTGCATTTTCAACCACCTCTTATTAAATATACCAACTATCCACCTAACCTGTTACTAGTAGATATACATCACTATAGTAGATACATATTATATATCCATTATATCCATCCACCTCTGATAATAATGTCTTAAACACACCTGTTTTAATGCACATTGTTTATCCAACCAGTCCGTCTAATATTTTATTGTATATATCATATATATCTACCAACCTGCTGTCATTTATAGTTTATATCTTCACCCATCTCTATTAGTACATACTGTATACTCCCCAGTCCCCACCTCCTATATTATACAGCATGAATCTACCTTCTGTACCTCTTCTAATTTATACTCTTATCTTATATACTAACTGTTCCCCCATCTATTTTAGGGTATATTGTATATTCATACACTTCCTAAAGTACATATGTATGCAAATTAGTTCAATACAGGCTAATGTATGTATAGAATATTAAAAGTTACCCCATGGCTAAAGGCAAGGAGAATACACACTGCAGTATTACTAGAGCATGAGCTGCATTTAGAACTAATTTGTTAATTCTTTACAGGATAATGAAGTGAACATGTTACTTCTGCTCTATTTGACATATTGTTGTATCTGTGCTGAACATTTGAGGGAAACATCCTGCATTTCCCTAAATTGGTGATTATCACACTGCACAGCCAAGTATTAAATGACAAATTCAGCTCTGCTATGTTTCACTTGCAGTTATAGAAGTCTGTGCTGAAGTTATTCACATCAAGTAAAACTTTCTATCGATCAAGATGGAAAAAGTCCCTCACTAGGGATGAAATGTCGCCACTTTGTGACATGATGGGTCAATAAAAGCACAATATAATTGATCCTCTGGAGTGCTGCTTTGATCTTTTTTGGATTTATTCAAGGTTTTTTGGTGTTACCTATGAGACTTTGCATCCATCTTTAAATTCTTGCTAATGCTGCATCTTTATTTCTTGCTATCTATCTATCTATTTATCTATCTATCCTTTCCTATCTATCTATGCATCCTTTCCTATCCTCTATCTATCTATCTATCTATCTATCTATCTATCTATCTATCTATCTATCTATCTATCCTTTCCTATCCCACATCTATCTATCTAGCCTTTCCTATCCTACATCTATCTATCCTATACTATTCTACATCTATCTATATATCCTTTCCTACCCTACATCTATCTATCCTTTCCTATTCTCTATCTATCTATCTATCTATCTATCTATCTATCTATCTATCTATCTATCTATCTATCTATCATCTATCTATCTATCTATCTATCCTTTCCTATCCTATATCTATGTATCCTTATCTATCTATCTATCTATCTATCTATCTATCTATCTATCTATCTATCTATCTATCTATCTATCCTATCCTATATCTATGTATCCTTATCTATCTATCTATCTATCTATCTATCTATCTATCTATCTATCCTATCCTATATCTATGTATCCTTATCTATCTATCTATCTATCCTATCACATATCTATCTATACAATTTCAAAGAAGCCAATGGAGTTACAGATCTTTTGCAGATTATTTTCTTTGCTGTTCATTTTGATAATCCCTTTATTTTACAATATAGATGTAGCAGAGCCGAGATTGCAATTTAAATCTTAAAAAGAAAATCAAAGGGACCAGGGAGCTCCCATGTGTGATATTGTTATAGATTTTGTTATAGCGACTGTAATGTAATATTTGATATCCTAAATTATAATCTGTGGCTTAAGAAAAGAATGATGCTGATCACATTGCACACATGATGTAGCCCCCAAAGCGTTCAATGACAAATTCAGACCTCAGCTACAGCTTTCTATTGTTGGTGCTTTATAAAGACATCATGTATTTCATAATTCACTGCACACTATTCTCTAAGATACTCAATATAAAGAAAAATAGCAAATGCTTTACCTTTGCCTCGTTATAAGGTTTATATAGTGCCTCAGTGCTGAGTAGTATTTGGCCATGTCCTCTGCTGGTGCGTCCTCTCCAGGGTTGTCAGGTTTTGATGGGTAAGCCTCTGCAAATGTCCCCAAGCAGATCAACAAGGATAGACCTATAGTCAGCACTGACATCCACAACCTCATGCTTCCCTGCATCTGGAAGAAAAAGTAACACAGAATGAGAACTTCAACAAGTGACCAACCCTTCATCCATACACTAACACCTGTGCATGATGCATGTTTGCTTGAATGTTTCTTAATGTAGCAGAGCTGAATTTGTGATGAACACTTCTGGGATAAGAAATTAAAGTAGGTTGCTTGAAACAGGTGAAATTGAGGTCTGCTCCATCTTTACAGGCATTTGCTTTAACTATGCAGAATAATAACTCTTTGTATATGTTGACCTGACATATGGTGATGATGGTTGAGATGTATTAACCTACAATATTATAGTAGAGCAATCTGCACTAAAAGAACCTTAGCTAGCTTACGCTAGTTTTCTTTTAGATTTCAGTAATTTTCAGCAATAAAAACATGGAATTATTTGTAATAAAGTAAAGTGAAAACATCAAACTCACAAAGAGTAAAGTGAGGAGAAGAGGAGCAGAATCAGCACTGAGGACAGCTCCGCTGGGCACTTACACTGACTGGGGAATGTGGCTTCTCTCAGATCTGTCTTCTTCCAGTTGCCTGACTGTCTTCTTATGTGTCTCTTCTCTGTAATTAGACTGTGTTCTCCCTAATACCCAGCTTGAGAGGGCTCTCTGCCATACTGTGGCTTTTATAGTCTTTCTTCTACAGGAGGGGCTATGGGGGGGGGGGTAATAGTGGATGACTAAAAATCTACTATCTCCTCCTACCTCTGAGCAGTAAGCACGTCACTAATAGGTGAGACCTTGCAGACATGGGTCATGTATAAAGGGAGGGCAATTATGCCTTTTATTGTTTGATTTGTCAAAATGAGTTATGACTGAAAATTGGAAATATTTAATGCAATATAAAAGATGCGTCTCCCCCCAGTGACGTCCCCTCACGTTCCTCCGAGCATAACCCCAACCTGATTATACGTACATTTTAATTTTATTTTAAGAGCTACTATTGTGTGCAGTGGAAAGATGTTCTAGGCGTTCACCCCTCCGGTTACTCACCATTAGCATATCGTGCAGCTGCAGCAGTTGAAAAACCTATTACTATTGCAAATCTCACACAAACTTACACGTATAGACGATGACGAGTCTCTGACTCATCAGAATGTGAGTGGAAGATTTGGACTTAGAAAATGATTGATTTTGAACACAGGGGTAGAGATGTCAAAACCGTTTATAGATTGGAACTATAAAGTGTTTGCTTATAGGGAGGTGTCTGTGAGGATGGATTAAGGGCTGTATTCTACCAATAGAGCAGATATACAATTTATGTCTAAATATAAATGTTATAGGCAATGAACTTGTATTTGTGTTTTCAAATCTTAGTGAAATATTCACTACCAGAAAACTCAAGACGCAGAAGCTTCTCGGAAAGCTGGATTATACATTATGGCTTTTGCTGCATGGCATTGAATTGAGAAACCTGTTTGTGCGTGTTGGGGGGGTGATCAAGAACTTTGTAGTTATATGTATAATATCTGGCCAAAGGAAATAATCTTTCTATTTCTAATATTGTCTAGTTTAAATACTTTAATGGCTGTATATAACCATGTACAGTATGTAGCAGAGACTGGGGAACAAAAAAGCACAATAGGGTCATATCTAATTGTAACGTGGTGCGGGGCGGTAGCCGCGGGCAAGGTACTCGTCTCTTGTGCCCTGGCACATTACATGAACATTATGTGGACTTATGCTGTGAGGGCGATGTTGCTGGTTGGCCAGGACCAGGTGTTTCACAGTTCAGTGAGGGAGACCACCATTTAAAAATAAACTTTTTACTGAACGGGAACTTGGTAGGGAATAATTGCAAGAGACAGCGGGCACACAGTCTTACAAACGTTTCCTTCACAACTCGGAGCATTTTCCACACAGTTTTAATTCCTTCCTCTTTACTCTCTCTACT
Organism: Phyllobates terribilis; assembly: GCF_046119375.1. Classification (NCBI taxonomy): domain Eukaryota; kingdom Metazoa; phylum Chordata; class Amphibia; order Anura; family Dendrobatidae; genus Phyllobates; species Phyllobates terribilis. The sequence continues at coordinate 160,890,675 of NW_027362764.1, read as the reverse complement.
TGTCCTCTGCCTTCACTGTTCCTCACTACTTCACCACAACCCAGCTCAATACTACAGTTCTGTTTAGCAAGAGTCCTTTACTCATCCCACAGTTCCATGTCTTCTTTCTCCTTAGAGGAGCTATGGTGCCAGTATGGCCGGTACTTATCTTCTCAAATGCTGACACTCTGGAACTTCCGCCAGGGGCACTCTGTTCCTCTCACGTACTTGGTCTTGGCTAGGCCCGTTAACTTCAGGAGTTATAAACTGTTACTCGTCCTCCCCCAGGACCCGTCTTCGGAAAATCACTCTGTCTCTCAATCACTTCTGCTCCAGGTCTCACTATCCCTTTTCTCTGGTCTCTGCTCACTTCAGGGAAACCCAACGATGAGAAACTGCTCACATTGGACCTTAGGTCCTTTCTCTATACACTCCAGACCCTATCTGACTCACTACCAGGAAACTGTCACTTTCAACTATTCCCTCCCACTCTGGGCTAGTCCCAAACATTAACGCTCACTGTCTCTACTGTTAAACTACACACATTATCAACATCATTAACACAAATCACAATTCACCTTATACATCACATTGCTCACTCTCCCCCTTGAAGAATATGTAAATTGTTGCAATGCGTAATGTGAACTCCGTCCATCTCCTTACATGATGATCAAGGATAATAAGGTGAATGAGGTGCTCACCTTATTCAGTTGTGCTGATAAAATCCAAAGGAAATGCCAAGAAACAGAATTGTTAGCGATGCGGTTTGTTATCAATGCATTTCGAAGTCATCTGACTTCTTCATCAGGAAAAAAACACTCAGATTATTTTGACTGTAATTATCATCATTTTACAGTTCACAGTGAATGCAGCTGATGTCCTCATATCAAAATTATGGGCTGTATACATGTATCGCTCATAATCATAATGATTTATTATGGTTTTACAATGTCTGTAAAAAATATTGGTTGTCCGTGAAAAAATAAAAAGTCAAGCTGGCAATCCTGTTACTTACATTGTTGGACAACTAGCCTGATATCATTGTATGGGTGTGAGGAATAGGTTGTTAGCCAGAACATAACTCTGTGACTAGCAGGAGTTATATTATATACATCATAGGAGCTTTACTTGTGTGCATTTAGCATATGAAGCATCCATCCCCATGGATGATACTGCAGGTGTGTGAGTGGATGTCTATCAGTATTTTGTGCCTGTGCTGCCCCCATCATGTCTGCATCCTGCAGTGAACTTTTATTTTAACCATGTATTGGTAAGTATGAATGTGGTATGTATATTTGTGGAAATAAAGTAAATTATTCACTGAGTTTCTGAGTTGCTTTGCATCACGACTTGTTACATGCTATTTTCCTGCCTTAATATGTTAAACAGTTAAAGGAGGAACTTCATTGACTACAGCAGCTGTAATGCACATTATGGGCATTGCTTGACAATATTATGTTCCTTAAACCCAAGGTCACTTTTTCACAACATCCGCTAAGTAAATAGTGTATATAGAAATACAGATCTTTACTATGGCCTCCTGTAAGTGGAGATGACCTTTAAATTTAGAATTCTGTTTGTTTCCTTAAGGGCTCGCTCACATGAGCGTATAAGACGGTCGAGTGCTATGCAACAAAACATCACATAGCACTCGGACCAGTGTTTTTCCATGCTGATTCGGCATGAGAAAATAGTCATAGCATGCTACGATTGCATCCGATATTCGGATCGCACTCACTCATAGAGCGGGAGAAAAATATTTATACATATTATAGGGGTTTTACTCACTTTACTCATATATACAAAAGTTTTTTCCACCCCCTCCCCCTTTATGCCTCTGTCCATTGAAACCACTAATGAGCCTCTTTCCCTTAGATCTATTTGGGACACCAGACTACCCCAGCTCTATAACAGTCATATTAGATGACAACTTAACCTATTATTGGTCAATATCCTCTCTGCACTCCCCCACACCCCCCCCTCCTTTTCTTTCTTTTTTTTTTTCTTCTTTCCTTTTTTCTGCCTGAACCCTCTGCAACATCTCACTTCCTTACCTCCCCCACCTATGAAATAAATTCTCTTTCCTTGGCTTTGTGCATATAGCTGGTTTCAGTTTTTTTCACTCTATTCTCCACTGCAAGAATAAGTTCTTTTTACGTGGTAACTTGATGTCATGATCCCTCAACCGCGTGTCACAGTAGCAGATACTGTACTGTCCTTGAATGACTTACCTTATTTCCCCTTTGCTTCAGCCTTTATATGTAACTCCTTTAGGTATTGTATTATATTCTCTTTCATTATGGAATCTTGATAATGGATTGTATTCTCCTGATTTTATCACCTGTATATATGCACGGCACATTGATTATGTTTATCTTGTTTTAGCGATTTTGAAAAAGACCCATGCTTGGGTCGAAAAGATGAAAAACTGTCGCTTTACCCACCGTTTTGTTATACCAATCACTGTGGTGAATTATTGTCTAAACAATAGAAAATGAACATTATTCACAATTTCCTGCTAGAGAGGCTGTGTGTCTTCTACCAGAATTGGCACATTAGATGCGCCAATTCTGGAGCTTTACCCGGCTCATCCAGATGTCCTGGTGCGGTGGCAATCGGGGTAATATATGGGTTTGATGACAGCTGTGATTTGTCAAAAATCACAGCTGCCATCAAGCCCTGGGGTTAGGAATGGAGAGGTGTTTATCAGACAGCCCCATTACTAACCCAGTAGTCAAAAGAAACAAACATGCACACACACACACACACACACACACAGAAAAGTCCTTTAATTGTAAAAAGTACACCTGACAATTACCCTCTTTTACCCATTTTTTTTTATAACTGTAATTTTTATTAAAATTTTTCACATATTTTAGCAAACATAGAACACAGAAAAGTCATTCACATTTTCATATCAGAGAAAACACTTAGGCCTCCAACAGGGCGGCCCATTAGAGATCACTTTAAAGCTTTCAAATTTAAATATCTGATATGACATCCAATTTAAATAACAGTCCATGAAACACAAAGAGAAAAAAAAAAAAAAAGACAACACAGAGAGAAGGAAGGGAAAGGAAGAACGATATAGACAAAAGATCAAGAAGCAGTTGATCATTCACTACGCTGCGCCCAATAGTAGTCCCATGGGGCCCATACTGTCTCAAATAGGTCCATCTTTGCATTAAGACTTGCAGTCAAGGACTCCATCCGCCTCACATCACAGAGCCTAGCGTAGTACTCTTGTCTAGAGGGTGGTGAGTCCCTTTTCCAGCAAAGAGCAATCTTGCATCTCGCTGCTGTCAACAAGTGGAGGAGCAATTTGGAAGAATGTCTACCCATTCCCCCAGGGGTCACATTGAGAAGGAAATCAGAGGGCTCCAGAGAAATCTCTGTAAAAAGCACCTCCTGAACCAGTTTTCTTATTGTTTCCCAAAAGGGAACTATTTTGCTGCAGGACCAGAAAACATGTGTCAGAGTGCCGACAGATGATCCACATCTCCAGCATATACTCGGGACCTGCGGGTTCATTTTATTCAGGACATCCGGCGTGTGGTACCAATGCATTAAAATTTTATATTGGTTCTCCTTATATAGGGTACAGATTGATGTCTTAGCTGCTTTAGACCATATTGTCTGCCATGTCTGAGGGGAAAGCCTCCTTCCCAAGAATCCCTCCCACTTAGACATATAGGGGTGCTGGAAGATGGGTCCACCCACCGGTGAATTGATTATTTTATATATATCGGAGATCAACCCCTTGGTAGAGGGACCTCTCCTGCACAGCCTCTCAAACTCCGTGGGGATGGACACTTTATATGAGCCAAACAGGGATCTTGCAAAATACTGAATCTGTATGTACTGATAGAATTCCCGATTAGTGATGTTAAAACTTTCTTTTAAATAATCAAACTGCTGTATTACTAAGGTGTTTCTGTCCACTATATCTGCAAATCTAAACAATCCCGGGTTGATCCAGGGATGAGCGATCGATGATTCTTCGCTCTGAGGGAGCAAAGGCTGAAAGACAAACAATATCATCGGGGAGTGTTTAGAAGAAAGAGGAAATCTCCTCCTACAGGTGTCCCATATGTCTCTAGTGAATTGCATAGGGCCCAGTAAAGTGGTTTGGAGTTTAACAGATTTCTCAGACCACAGTAGTGAATTTGGATGAACTGAGGCTATCCATAATTTTTCAATTTCTGTCCACTTATTATATGCCCAAAGGGATGACCACGAGGGAATCCTTCTCAAGTGAGCCGCCCAATAGTATTTAACCACATCCGGGACTGATAAACCCCCCTGCTCCCTCCCCGAGATCAGTACCTGCTTGGAGATTCTATACCTCCCATTATTCCATATAAGCTTCATTATGCAGGATTGGAGAGCCCTCAACTCCCCCATAGGAACCCCAACTGGCAGAGTTTCAAAATAGTAGTTGAGTTTAGGAATAAGGGACATTTTCACCGCCGATATACGCCCCAAAAATGAGATATGAAGATTGGCCCACTTGACCATAAGACCCTTCAGTTCTTTAAAAAGGGGCGGAAAATTATGAGCAAACAGGGTCCCATAGTCTGATGTCATGTTAATCCCCAGATATTTGATACTCTCTGACTTCCACCGGAATTTGTAATTCAGCTTAAGATGATCTAATTCTTCATGGGGAAGGTTTAGTGGAAGTGCCTCTGTTTTTTTAGAATTAATCTTATATCCTGAGATCATGCCATATTCCCGAAGTGTCACTTTAAGATTAGGGAGGGTGATATGCAGATTCGTGAGGGTCAGTAGCCCATCGTCTGCAAATAGGGAAATTTTAAATACTTTACCCCTTACCTCCACCCCCGATATGTCAGGATTGACTCTTATTGCTGTCGCTAGAGGCTCGATACACATGGCAAACAAGAATGGGGATAAAGGACAGCCTTGCCTTGTACCATTTGCTATAGAGAAACTGGGTGATACAAAATGGGGAAGTTTAATGTAAGCCGTTGGAGAAGAATGAAGGGCCTTTAGTGCTGTTAGAAAAGCACCCGATATCCCAAAAGTCTTCACTGTCTCAAACATAAAGGGCCAATTAAGGCGATCAAAAGCCTTTTCTGCATCAAGACTGAGGAGAAGCGCCCGAGACTTATTCCTATTGACCACATCCACCAGGTCCACAGCCCTCCTTGTGTTGTCTCCTCCCTGCCTGAAGGGCACAAACCCCGCCTGATCCTTATGAATCATGTGCGGAAGCCAGACATTCAGTCTATTTGCAAGAAGACGGGTAAATATTTTTAAATCCGAGTTCAAGAGGGCTATGGGCCTATAGTTGGCGCAGTCAAGGGGATCTCTACTAGTCTTGTGAATTAACAACAAATATGAATGAGACAGCGAGCTAGGAATCGGGGTTCCCGTCAGGAAGGAGTTAAAAAGGTCAACCATATAGGGGAGTAGTATATCCCCAAAAGTTTTATAATATAGATAGGTCAAACCGTCCGGGCCTGGTGACTTACCCAGGGGCAAATCTTTCAAAATGTCAGTTAATTCCTCAAGAGTGATCTGTTTGTTAAGGGACTCTTGTGCCTCCGTTGAAAGAACTGGCAGACTAATCCTCCGAAAAAAGCTGTCTATCTCTGATCGCCTATATTCTGAAATGCCTGCCAGTGGGTCCTGAAGATTATATAATTTCTTATAAAATTTATAAAAGATATTTGACAATTCCCCCGGGTCATAGTGGGTAGTTCCCTCATCATCTCTAAGAGCCTGAGGAGCCGCGGCCACAGAGCGATCCTGCAATTGCCTAGCCAACAGGGTATGGGTCTTGTTCCCTTTTTCATAATATCTCTGTTTTGAAAATACAAGCATCTTCTCCACTTTACGGATGGAGAGATCCTTCAATTTGTCCCTAGTGGCCAACAGCTTCCTCAGAGTCCCAGTCGACGGAGAAGAGGCAAATCTACGTTCCAGAAGGCGAATCTGAGAATTAAGATTCAAGAAAAGTTGCCTTGAATTTTTTTTAAGCCTCGCTCCCTCTGCAATACAACACCCTCTTATTACCGCCTTATGCACTTCCCACAAAATAGGAAGGGAGGGCACAGATCCCAAATTTAGTTCAAAATACTGGGTTAAATGATTTGATAAAGATTTTTGAATACAGGGATCCTTTACCAGAAATTCATTCAGTCGCCAGTGACAGGCTCTGGAGGAACTGAGACCCAACTTTAAATTTAATATCCGACCATGTTATGGACCCCACCTCCACATTCTCTAGCATTCTAAGTGTGACAATATTAGCAAAAAAGTAATCGATTCTGGTATGAGTCTGATGCGGATTTGAATAAAAAGTGTAAGCTTTTTCTTTGGGATGATCTATTCTACACATATCAAAAAGGGAATTTGCCCGGATCAATTTTCTAAATTCCAATGATAATCGGGACGAACCAGCAGATGGCGGGTTCCCCCTCAAAGCAAGCCTATCATTTATTTCTGAGAACGGGATAGTAAAAGTCCCCCCCCACCAACAATGCCCCAGGCTGCAGCCGTCGAAGGCTAGTTAGAACCTTGCGAATAAAGGGTATTTGGCCCGAATTTGGGGCACAAATGTTGCACAATATTATTGCTTTGCCCTGAAAAAAGCCCTCCAGTATCAAGAATCTACCTGCCGGGTCCTCATGAGATTTAGAGATTTGAATTGGACATAAAGATGATATAAGTATGGCCACTCCACCCTTTTTATTATTATTATAGGCAGAGTAGGCAGAAGGGTAATGATGGGCCGCAAATCTAAACGTCTCACTCCGGTCATAATGGGTCTCCTGTAAAAAGGCAATGTCCTCTCTCTGAGCCTTCAACTCCTGCAGTGTGAGCCTTCTTTTTCTAGGGGAATTAAGCCCCTTTACATTCAAAGTTATCAACTTAACCATTGCTAGTGAGAAAAGGTGAACTACTGCTTATAATCATACTCAGTGACAATCGTTGCAGCCTCCCGCCCCATAATGACCTGCCATGGAGCTTCATGAATGACCCCTGCTCTCTTGATAAGGAAAAGAAAAGTTAAAAAGGAGGGAGGGGAAAGACAGTGGGATGTGGGGGAGACACAGACTGAAGCAAACCAACATTAAGAGAAAACATGTACAAATATCAAAACAGATCAGAACAATTTTCCCAAGAGTAACTCTTGGAGAAGGGTTGTTACCGTGGCACAAGGTGAGCCCGCTAAGTTTCAAAAATGTACTATGCAGTTAAGGGAAATCACAATGTCCTTGCTGTCCAACAACCCTTTGGAAAAATATATTGGAGGGAGTCCAGAAAAAGGGAAAAAAAAACCTTCCTGTGAGAAGAGAAACAATAACCAAAATCCTTGTCCCAAAACCCAAGGAACCCCACTGAGCATTTATAAACAGGTTGTCAAAGTGACACTTTAAAATATTAATTCATTTAAGGCATAGAAAAATATCAAACATAAGTATTTCAGAACTTGACGTCGAGTACCGGCTTGTAAGTGAAAAAGAGCGATAAAGACAAAAAGTAAACCCTCAAGCGAAGCCGCTTATGCTCCGGGTTTTACCGTCAACCATAGTTATTCTTATGCACTCCAGAGGGCGGGCCCTGCTCTCCAGGCCTGCGAGGTGTCGTTCCCTCTTTGCCCCGCCTCCCCACCTTTTGCCATACGGGAGGTGGAGCCTCCGGGGGGAGAAGATAGTCCCATTCCGGAATGTTCGGTGCTGTTAGTTGGAGGTCCCCACAAAACTTGCCCAAATCCCCCATAGAGCGGAGCACTGCCGACACCCCATCCCTGCGAGCCATTAAAGCAAAGGGGAAGCCCCACCTATAGGGAATCTTCTTATCCAGGAGCATGCTGAGCAGAGGTTTAAGATGCTTTCTCTTCTGCAGGGTAATTCTAGACAGGTCCGGGAAGAGCTGGATGTCCGCCCCCCTATACTTTATGGCTTTCTGGGCCCGTGCCTTGGCCATTATCTTTTCTTTCAGCTCAAAGTCATGCAAGCAGCATATTACATCCCTCGGAAATGCTGTAGTACCTTTTGGCTTCAAGGCTCTGTGAGCTCTATCAAATTTGATCGAGGCAGGCTGACTATCACCCAGGATAGAGTTAAAGATCTCCTGAAGTATAGCTCTGAGATCCTCCACCCCCTCCGACCCGGGGAGACCCCTCACCCGTATATTGCTCCTTCTTCCGCTATTATCAAGATCTTCAATGTGGGCATGCATATCCTGCATCACTGAGTTTTGCTGGGTGGTCACTTGTTGTAGTTTGGTTACATGAGCTCTAGTAGTATTATGATCATCCTCCAGTATTTCTATACGATTTGCCAAGTGCCTCAGGTCTTGTCTCACACAAGCAATCTCTGACCTGCAGGTATCCTTGACTTCCTTTATAAGGTTTTTGAAGTCTGTCTTGGAGGGTAAATGCTCTAGGTAACTCTGCCATGCATGGGCACAGGGCTGCAGGCTCCCAACCCCCCATTCATCCTCAGTACAGCCAGGGGAAGAGGACAAGTCTCCACCCCCTTTACCATGGACAGTGAAAATATTCCCCTCTCCCTCAGTCTCCCCGGCTGCCTCTCCGTCTTCTGATGGGGGCTTGGGATGATCAGCAGCACATGCTGTTATCTGTGCAATTGTCTGTGGGGAGGAGGGGGGGGGGGCTCTGATGTGCACCTCGTGTGAGCTGTAACAGTCTTATTTGCAGAAGAGACGACTCTCACAGCTCTGCCTCGGCTTTTTGCTGTTAGGTGCCCCTGCAAATCCACATCAGCAGGGGCCACAAGCTGAGATTGGTTCCCACTCCCCTCACCTCTGTGCTCTGTCTGAGGCCGCTGCAGCCCGGTCTGTTCCAGCCAAGATGGCTCCGGGACACCATGAGGTGCTGAGTTCTTCTGAAGAAACGTGTCCAGTGCGGTCGCTATCACTGGCCCTGGAGTGGATGCCGGTGTCCTAGCACGTCGTGGCCTCATGTGTGCTGTAATTGAGGTGAAAATGCCGACACTCTGCCTCTTCTATGCCTCTATTGTGTTCAGCTCAGCAGGAGCTCCTCACACACACTTCTTCTCACATTGAGGTCCTGGCCACGCCCCCCTCTTTTACCCATTTATTAGCAAAAATAAAAGTAATCCACAGGGTCCACCGTAATCCATAATGAGGAGGTCCCACAACGATCCCCGACTCTGCTACTGACGCGCCCCCTGGGCCGTGGGGTATACCCGGAGCCGGACCTGTAAATGCTGGGGGTTGTAGTCACCGTGGCGGTGACCCGGTTTGTGACCCAGGGCGGTCAAACCAGGGTAGTCTATGTGTGTCTGTTATATAAAGTCCGACTACGCCACCTGTGGAATGCGGTTATTGGGAACCGCCGCTGCGGAGCAGTCCACTGAAGCTGGTGGTATGCGCAGCAAGGTGATGTAACTCCCCACAGGAAGAGTGAAGCTTCAGGGCAGCGTGTATGGATGATGGTGGTTATGGTGCAGGTAGTCAGTAATGACACGGAGTCAGATAGTGCAGTCCCAGGTCTTTTACTCACGATTGTAGCAGTTCCAGATACAGGGCCAGTGTAGGGGCCCACGGCGTCCTGTGTTCACGCAGTGAGGGGCTCGGTCGACCCTCAGGTAACTCCGGAGCATATTACAGGACCCCCTTCTGTGTGTCCTCTCTCTGGCCTGCTCCCTGCACCTCACACCCAGCAGCACTTCTATCCAGTGTCCTCGGGCCTTGGCGGCGACGTGTGTTCCGTCCCCTGGGTCCTATGCGGCTACCTTCTTAGTGTACTGGTGTGGACTTGTGGCCTGCAGTACTTGAAATGCTGCAGCCTCCGGTTTCCTAGTTGGGCCTTGTAGCTCTGTGCTAGTTGAGGGACCGGTTCCCTTTTCTGGCCTGACGCCCCTACCTCCTAGTAGCGGCGGGCGTACGGGTGACTTGCTGCACGGCCCATACCCCTAGGGTCTCTTCGGTTCCTGGAGCCTTCCTGCTCCCTCTCCTCTCAGGCTCAGGCCTCCTGGCTAGGCCCGCCTCTGGAGCAGAGCTCATGCAGAGCCTCTGCTCCTGTCACTTCTCCTCAGACTGTCTGAACTGGAACTGAACTGAACTGCTCTAAGATGGTTTCTTCCTTTTATACCTCCTTCTACAAGTGCTCCCAGGATCTACGTCCTCCACTGATCCACTACATAGTTCCCCCTCTCTAGGTGGTTCCTCCCCACTCCAGCCAGGGATCAGGGACTGTGCTCTCCCGTAGGAGCAATCTCGCCCTGTCTCCCGGAAATGTGGTGTAGTGGATGTAGTGTTAGGGTCCTGAGCCATACTCCTTCCTTACCTGAGAGTGAGGTACCACATCTCTGGATGAGATGCAATAACTCTGTGGCGACCGAACCCTCAGGGGCGCCACACTACATCCGCAGGCAGGGATGAGTGGTGACATCCGTAACGTGACCGCTCACCACGGCCACCGGAACACAATGCGGCTCCCCTTATCCCTGGAGACGTGGGTTTACCATCCCCAGCTAATGGGGGGTATTGCCTAGCCCAATGATGGTTTGCCCTTACAAGTATCCTATTTAGAAGTAAACATAGTATACTACTAGCTTGGCCCATAATAAGAATGCCCTTTGAACTAGTGATTGATATCAAAATCATTTAACTGACTAAACATTATTCTGCTCTTCGGCTTCTTGAAAATGGTGCTTTTCTGAGCATGCGCACAGAGCGTGTCTTATTAACACTGGTGATAGATGCTTACCGACAACATTGGGCTACATTGTGCATGCGCAAGACGTATTGAGGTGCTGACCTCATCCAAGATGGTACGGGAGGTATATGACATGCCCGGGGTCTGCGCGATTCTTTGATGATTAAATGGGGTGAGTCCTGCCTCTTAAATATGTACACCTGTTGCTTATTAATTAATATGCTTTTAACATATTGTATGTACACCTATGATGTTTTGTAACAATATGCACTTTATTGCACTGTAATCTGATAACTATACAGATGTACAGTACAGACCAAAAGTTTGGACACACCTTCTCATTTAAAGATTTTTCTGTATTTTCATGACTTTGAAAATTGTACATTCACACTGAAGGCATCAAAACTATGAATTAACACTTGTGGAATTATATACTTAACAAAAAAGTATGAAACAACTGAAAATATGTCTTATATTCTAGGTTTTTCAAAGTAGCTACCTCTTGCTTTGATGACTGATTTGCACACTCTTGGCATTCTCTTGATGAGCTTCAAGAGGTAGTCACCGGAAATGGTCTTCCAACAATCTTGAAGGAGTTCCCAGAGATGCTTAGCACTTGTTGGCCCTTTTGCCTTCACTCTGCAGTCCAGCTCACCCCAAACCATCTCGATTGGTTTCAGGTGTGGTGACTGTGGAGGCCTGGTCATCTGGCGTAGCACCCCATCACCCTCCTTCCTGGTCAAACAGCCTGGAGGTGTGTTTGGGGTCATTGTCCTGTTGAAAAATAAATGATGGTCCAACTAAATGCAAACCGGATGGAATAGCATGCCGCTGCAAGATGCTGTGGTAGCCATGCTGGTTCAGTATGCCTTCAATTTTGAATAAATACCCAACACTGTCACCAGCAAAGCACCCCCACACCATCACACCTCCTCCTCCCTGCTTCACGGTGGGGACCAGGCATGTAGAGTCCATCCGTTCACCTTTTCTGCATCGCACAAAGACACGGTGGTTGAAACCAAAGATCTCAAATTTGGACTCATCAGAGCAAAGCACAGATTTCCACTGGTCTAATGTCCATTCCTTGTGTTCTTTAGCCCAAACTTGTCTCTTCTGCTTGTTGCCTGTCCTTAGCAGTGGTTTCCTAGCAGCTATTTTACCATGAAGGCCTGCTACACAAAGTCCCCTCTTAACAGTTGTTGTAGAGATGCGTCTGTTGCTAGAACTCTATGTGGCATTGACCTGGTCTCTAATCTGAGCTGCTGTTAACCTGCGATTTCTGAGGCTGGTGACTCGGATAAACTTATCCTCAGAAGCAGAGGTGACTCTTGGTCTTCCTTTCCTGGGGCGGTCCTCATGTGAGCCAGTTTCTTTGTAGCGCTTGATGGTTTTTGCAACTGCACTTGGGGACACTTTCAAAGTTTTCCCAATTTTTCGGACTGACTGGCCTTCATTTCTTAAAGTAATGATGGCCACTCGTTTTTCTTTACTTAGCTGCTTTTTTCTTGCCAAAATACAAATTCTAACAGTCTATTCAGTAGGACTATCAGCTGTGTATCCACCAGACTTCTGCACAAAACAACTGATGGTCCCAACCCCATTTATAAGGCAAGAAATCCCACTTATTAAACCTGACAGGGCACACCTGTGAAGTGAAAACCATTTCCGGTGACTACCTCTTGAAGCTTATCAAGAGAATGTCAAGAGTGTGCAAAGCAGTCATCAAAGCAAAAGGTGGCTACTTTGAAGAACCTACAATATAAGACATATTTTCAGTTGTTTCACACTTTTTTGTTAAGTATATAATTCCACATGTGTTAATTGTAACATCGGCGTCTCTGCCCCCTGCTAGGCAGAGACGCCGTTCCCCTCACCTCTCTGCTCCGTGCTCGGCGTCCTCCTCCCGCTCTGCTGGCAGCGCGCGCTGCTTCCCAGGCACTGTGCTTAGGGCATGCGCGCGCGCTCCCTCTCTCTTAAAGGGGCCGTGCGCGCCGTCCTAAGGTGTCCCCGGCCAATTGCCGGAGGATCTCCCATATATAAGGCACCTCCTCCAAAATGGAAGTGCCCGAGCAAAGTTGTTTGCACTGTGTCTTCCTGTGCTTCAGCCCTCAGGTCCCACTGCTAGCCTGACTTCTCGTCCTGCCTGCCAGCCTGTTATCCACCAGTTACTTGCCTGTTACCTGCCTTGGCTATCTGTCCGCTCACCTGGGAGCGTCCACCAGTTACCTGCCTGTTACCTGCCTCGTCTGTCAGACCGCTCACCTGGGAGCGTCCACCAGTTAACTTCCTGTCACCTGCCTTGTCTGTCAGACCGCTCACCTGGGAGCGTCCACCAGTTAACTGCCTGTCACCTGCCTCGTCTGTCAGACCGCTCACCTGGGAGCATCCACCAGTTACCTGCCTGTCACCTGCCTCGTCTGCCAGACCGCTCACCTGGGAGCGTCCACCAGTTACCTGCCTGTTACCTGCTGTCTCCGTCAGCCTGCTCACCTGGGAGCGCCCGCCAGTTACCTGTCAGTTATCCGCCTCGTCTGTCTGCCCGCTCTCCTGGGAGCACCTGCTTGCTTTCTGCCAGCCTGCCTGGAGATCCTGCCGTCACTTGCCGTGACCTCCTGCCTGTCTACCCAGAGACTGTCCCCGTCACTTGCCGTGACCACCTGCCTGCTTACCCAGAGACTGTCCCCGTCACTTGCTGTGACTACCTGCTTGCCTTCCCTGGGAGTCACCCGCTTCCTTACAAGGACTTCCCCTTTGTATTGCAGCTCAGAGGTTCCACCTCCCGGTCCCGTTACAGTTTGCTCGGGCCATGGAACCCGGTGGCACCCAAGCTCCCTCACTCTCGGACCTATGCCATGAACTATCCCGTCAGAGGTCCCAACAGGAGTCCATCCTGAGTCACCTGCGTAGTGTTAACTCCCGCCTGGACACACTGACTGCCTCATCGGGAGCTGCTTCCACTCGCACAACTACTACCCCGGCAGCGTCGCTGCCCATCAATACCATGGCATCCCTTCCCGGTCCCCGCCTTTCCCCCCTGCCTCGTTTTGGTGGAGACCCCAGCCTGGCAGGGGGCTTCATTAACCAGTGCACCCTGCACTTCGAACTTTTGGCACACCAGTTCACCACCGACCGGGCCAAGGTGGACTTCATCATGTCCCATCTCACTGGGGAGGCACTGGCCTGGCTAAATCCTCTATGGGAGAGAGAAGACCCCCTAGTGTCCAACTTGCCAGCCTTTCTCATGGCTTTCCGGAAAGTCTTCGACGAACAAGGACGAAACACCTCTTCTGCCTCCTCTCTGCTATGCCTCCGCCAAGGGAGTCTCACCATGGGCCAATATGCCATACGGTTCCGTACCCTTGCTTCCGAGCTTGCCTGGGATAATGAGGCCCTGGTGTCCGTCTTCTGGGAGGGCCTATCTGGCCGGATTAAAGATGAACTTGCCGGTCGGGACATTCCAACCACCCTGGATGACTTGGTAACACTTGCCACCCAGATTTACATCCGGTTCCAGGAGTGTACCAAAGAGGTCACCCGTGAGAGGAAGTTTCCACGCCTTGCTCCTACTTTTCAGAGACCCGTCTCTTCATCTGTAACTCCCCGGGTGCACTCGCCAGAGCCCATGCAGGTCGACCAGACCAAGATGGTCAAAACCCGTCAAGAGTCACGCCGTGCCGAGGGGAGCTGTTTCTACTGTGGCAGTAAGGAGCACCGGATCCGTTCCTGCCCGGAGAGGCCGGGAAACTCCTGTGTCTAGGATCGCTCAGAGAGGTCGTCCTAGACAAGAGTAAACCCTCTCCATCTCTGATGCTGTCGGTCTCTATCATCTGCGGGGAAAACCGTTACTTTGAACTAGCTCAACTTGATTCTGGAGCTGCCGAAAATCTCATTTCTCAGTCCCTGGTAGAGAAATACCGCATTCCCACTAAACCTCTGGCTGAACCCTTATCTGTCGCCTCCGTGGATGGGGGCCTCTTACCGCAAACCATCCAACTCATCACCGAACCCATAACTCTGCAGGTGGGAATGCTGCACTCTGAGAGCATCTTCTTCTATGTTCTACCTGGACTCTCTCACGCCCTTTTGTTAGGCCTACCTTGGCTCCAGAGACATGCACCCGTGCTGAATTGGCAGACCGGAGAAGTCCTACGCTGGGGGCAGGACTGCCATAAGACTTGTTTAGTTCCTGTTCGTCCTGCTCGTCCCTCTCCTTCTCCAGCCAATCTACCCGGCCTACCGGTCCCTTATTGGTCTTATGCTGATGTTTTCAACAAGAAAGAAGCAGAGACATTACCCCCTCATAGACCATACGATTGCCCAATTGACCTGGCACCCGGCGCTACTCCACCCCATGGGCGTATTTACCCGTTGTCCGCTGCCGAGACCGGGGCCATGTCTGAATATATCGAGGAAAATCTGGCCCGGGGATTTATCTGGAAATCTACCTCCCCGGCGGGAGCAGGCTTCTTCTTCGTTAAAAAAAAGGATGGTTCACTCCGTCCCTGTATTGACTATAGAGGTCTTAACCGATTCACGGTGAAGAACAAATATCCCCTTCCGCTCTTTCCTGAATTATTTGACCGTCTGAGGGGTGCCAGAATCTTCACCAAGCTGGATCTCCGTGGGGCGTATAACCTGGTCCTTATCCGTCGGGGGGATGAATGGAAAACGGCATTCAACACCCGGGACGGCCACTATGAATACCTCGTAATGCCCTTCGGCCTCTGTAATGCTCCCGCCATCTTTCAAGAGTTGGTCAATGACATCTTCCGTGACCTTCTCTACTCCTGCGTGGTGGTGTACCTGGACGACATCTTGATCTTCTCTCCGGATCTTCCCACACACCAGAGGGACGTTCGTCAAGTCCTGCTCAGGCTCAGGCAGAACCATCTCTACGCAAAATTTGAGAAGTGCCTCTTTGAGCAGACCTCGCTTCCATTTCTGGGCTACGTCATCTCCCAGACCGGCCTACGAAAGGATCCTGAGAAACTTTCTGCCATCCTGAAGTGGCCCCGACCGGAGAGGTTGAAGGCTATTCAGCGGTTCCTGGGCTTCGCCAACTACTACCGCCTCTTCATTCCGCACTTCTCTTCCCGGACTGCCCCTATCTCCGCGCTCACCCGTAAGGGCACTAGTCCCAAAGAATGGCTGCCCGAGGTAGAGGAGGCCTTCCTTTCTTTGAAACAAGCTTTCTCCTCCTCTTCTGTGCTGCACCGTCCGGACTGCAACAAACAATTCTTCTTAGAAGTAGATGCTTCCTCCTCCGGAGCCGGAGAGGTACTCACCCAAAAGTCGTCATCCGGGAGAATGGTAACCTGCGGCTTCTTCTCCAAACTCTTCTCCTCGTCTGAGCGCTATTATTCTATAGGAGACCGAGAATTGTTAGCCGTTAAGTTGGCACTGGAGGAGTGGCGTTACTTGCTCGAGGGGGCTCTTCATCCGGTAATAATTTATACGGACCACAAAAACTTGGCTTACCTCCAGAGTGCCCAAAGACTTAACCCGCGCCAGGCCCGGTGGTCCTTGTTCTTCGCCTGCTTTGATTTCATTCTTCATTTTCGCCCGGCAGACAAAAATATCAAAGCCGATGCCTTGTCCCCATCCTTTCTGTCCTCCGATCTTGAGGAGGAGCCATAGCACATCATCGACCCCGCCAAGGTAATGCAGGTGGCCCCCGTGGATCTGAATCGTCTTCCACCCGGTAAGACGTTCGTGACAGTACCTGATCGTGAGAAGGTTCTGCACTGGGGATATTCGTCTAAGCTAGCCGGCCATGCTGGCCAAAAGAAGACCCTCCAGCTTATTACCCGGCATTACTGGTGGCCTACCCTGCGCAAGGAGGTAATAGACTTTGTCTCGGCCTGTGCGTCCTGCGCTGGCAACAAGGTTCCTAGACATCTGCCAGCCGGCCGCCTTCTGCCTCTTCCCGTACCTGCTGCCCCGTGGCAGAATATAGCCATGGACTTTATAACGGATCTCCCTGTCTCTGCTGGTTGTACGGTCGCTGACTGCTTCTCTAAGATGGCTCACTTCATTCCCCTGCCGGGTGTTCCGTCTGCATCTGAGTTGGCTAAGGACTTTATTCATCATATTTTCCGTCTCCATGGTCTTCCTCTCCACATCGTGTCCGATCGAGGGGTTCAGTTCACCTCTCGCTTCTGGAGAGCCACGTGTAAACTGCTGGGGGTCACCTTGGACTTGTCTTCTGCCTATCACCCACAGTCCAATGGTCAAGTAGAGCGGATCAACCAAATTTTAACCAGTTACCTCCGGCACTTTGTTAATGCCCACCATTCCGACTGGGTGGATTTTTTACCGTGGGCCGAATTCTTCTATAATAATCACGAGAGTGAATCCTCTTCTAAATCCCCGTTCTTTACAGTCTACGGTCAAAATCCCCGGATCCCGTTTCCCGTCTCCACCTCCGTGGACAACCCGGCCGCGGAGTCTCTTGTTAGCAAATTCTCCTCCATTTGGGAGAGTACCAGATCCGCACTTCTTCAGTCCTCCGAGCGGATGAAGAAACAGGCTGACAAAAGACGTCTGGATCCGCCCCAATTCCGTCCTGGAGATAAAGTCTGGCTCTCGTCCAAATATGTCCGGCTCAAGATTCCTTCCTACAAGTTAGGGCCCCGGTTCATCGGCCCACTGGAAGTTATCAAGCAAATCAACCCGGTGGCCTATAAATTGAAACTCCCGGCCAACTTGCGGATCCCCAACTCCTTCCATGTATCTCTCCTCAAACCCGTGGTACTTAACTCTTTTTCCAAGTCTACAGGTACGCCTCCTGCTCCGGTCTCCGCTGAAGACGAGTTTGAGGTAGAGAGCATTCTGGCCATCAAGAGGGTAAAAGGAAAGACCTTTTTTCTAGTGGAATGGAAGGGGTTTGGTCCTGAGGAGAGAACATGGGAGCCCCGGGAGAACATGCATGCCCCGCTCATCCTTGATAAATTTCTCTCTGGCCTAAGAAAGGGGGGGCCTAAAGGGGGGGGTACTGTAACATCAGCGTCTCTGCCCCCTGCTAGGCAGAGACACCGTTCCGCTCACCTCTCTGCTCCGTGCTCGGCGTCCTCCTCCCGCTCTGCTGGCAGCGCGTGCTGCTTCCCAGGCACTATGCTTAGGGCGCACGCGCGCCCTTTCTCTTAAAGGGGCCGCGTGCACCGTCCTAAGGAGTCCCCGGCCAATTGCCGGAGGATCTCCCATATATAAGGCACCTCCTCCAAAATGGAGGTGCCCGAGCAAAGTTGTTTGCACTGTCTCTTCCTGTGCTTCAGCCCTCAGGTCCCGCTGCTAGCCTGACTTCTCTTCCTGCCTGCCAACCTGTTATCCGCCAGTTACCTGCCTGTCACCTGCCTCGTCTGTCAGACCGCTCACCTGGGAGCGTCCACCAGTTACCTGCCTGTTACCTGCCTTGTCTGTCAGACCGCTCACCTGGGAGCGTCCACCAGTTACCTGCCTGTTACCTGCTGTCTCCGTCAGCCTGCTCACCTGGGAGAGCCCGCCAGTTACCTGTCAGTTATCCGCCTCGTCTGTCTGCCTGCTCTCCTGGGAGCACCTGCTTGCTTTCTGCCAGCCTGCCTGGAGATCCTGCCATCACTTGCCGTGACCTCCTGCCTGTCTACCCAGAGACTGTCCCCGTCACTTGCCGTGACCACCTGCCTGCTTACCCAGAGACTGTCCCCGTCACTTGCTGTGACTACCTGCTTGCCTTCCCTGGGAGTCACCCGCTTCCTTACAAGGACTTCCCCTTTGTATTGCAGCTCAGAGGTTCCACCTCCCGGTCCCGTTACATTAATTCATAGTTTTGATGCCTTCAGTGTGAATGTACAATTTTCAAAGTCATGAAAATACAGAAAAATCTTTAAATGAGAAGGTGTGTCCAAACTTTTGGTCTGTACTGTATATGAAATGTATCAGCCTTAATGACTCTGCACAGCATTATTGCAAATAAGTATAATTAATTTGCAAATGATTGTATCCATAAAAAGCTTGACTGTTCACTTTTTCACTGTTTGAGAAAGGATCACACTTGGAGCTGAAACGTCACCTAAAGTCCATATCTATTAAATCACTATTGATTTTTCCTAAAGAGGAGTGCTATCTCTTTCTCTCTCTCTGTCTATCTATCTATCTATCTATCTATCTATCTATCTATCTATCTATCTATCTATCTATCCAGCTATCTATCTATCTATCTGTGGCGCCCCTGCCGGTCCAGTAGCCACAGAGGTACTGCATCTCACCCAGAGGTGTGGTACCCCACTATCAGGTAAGGAGGGAGTACTACCAGGGACCCACACACCCACATCCAATACACTCCACTTCAGTAGGGAAGGGCGAGATTGCTCCTAAAGGAGAGCACAGTCCCTGGTCCCTAGCTGGAGGGTGGAACTAGGTAGAAGAGGTGGGTGGAGGAAGATGTCAGTGGAGCACAGAGGGTAAGAGTATAAAAGAGAGGGTGGAAGGTTCTGGAAGTGTTCAGTCAGTTGAGAGGTCCAGTTCAGAGTTCAGAGTCAAGTTGGGAGCAGGAGCTCAGGAGGAGCTCTGCTCAGAGGAGTGGAGAGAAGAGTCGGGCCTAGTGTGAGAGGCCCAGGAGGAGAGAGGAGCAGTGAGGAGGGCTCCAGAGTAAGACAGAGGGGATCCCAGGGGCACGGCGAGTGCAGAGGCCACTCGTGCGCCCGAATTCACGCTGACGTGGAGGAATCAGGCTGCACAAGGGGACCGGCCCCAAAACTAGCTGAGAACAACCAGGCTCAGATAGCCAACCGGAGGCTGCAGCATTTTCAAGGTGTTGCAGCCAATACCCACAATTACATCGCTGAAAAGGTGGCCACATAGGGTCCAGGGGACTGCACATCGCCCGACAAGGCCCAAGGTCACTGGCTTGGGACACTGATTGTGAAGCGCAGGGCAGAAGGGTGAGAGCCAGGGCAGTGAGACAATCGGGAAAGGTACATAGAATGGGTCCCGTTTAAGTGCTCCTGAGATACCAGAGAGATTGCTGAATCCCTACCACGGAGGACACAGGACGATGTGGGCGGTTACACATCGGTAACTGTAACATGAAGTCTTGAACAACTGTGAGTAAAACCTGAAGACGGCACCCCACTGGGTCCTTGAATAATTGCTGCGTCATCACCAGCCATGCACTACACCGCACCAACAACATCTACCTCATAAAATCTCTATATCCTGCCCTGGAGCTAAGCTCTGCCTGTGGAGAGCTGAACCAACTCTGCTGCGTCACCATCAGCTCCAGAGGATCTGCACCGCAGCAGCGGCCCCATATAGCCGCATACCACAGGTGGCGTCACGAACATTATCTCTAAAAACTTTATTCCCCTTTTCTTCAATCTTTAATTGACCTCCGTGGGTCATGGACCGGGTCACTGCTACCGTGACATCCCCAGCACCAACCGGCCCGGCTACCGAGTACCCCACGGCCCACGGGGCGCATCACGAGTACAATGGAATTTTTCTCAACTAGCATCCATATGACATCTGTATTGCATGCGTATGCAATCCGTATGCAAAGGGTTTTTAACATCATCTTTTACATAATGTAATCTCTATGTAATTTAAAGCTAGTTTTCTAAGTAATAAAGCAATCTTATATACAGATATATACATGCTGCAATTTTTTTCTCATCTAGATACCAGATGAGAAAAAAATCACTGGCTCTCACCCTCCTGCCCTGTGCCTCACAACCAGTGTCGCAAGCCAGTAACCTCAGATCTTGGCGGGCAACCTGGAGTTCCCTGGATCGTGTGCGGCTACCTTTTTGGCGATTAATTGTGGCTGTGGGCAACTACACCCTGAAAATGTAGAAGCCTCCGGTTTCTAGCTGAATGTTGTAATTCCCACTAGTTAGGGGGCGGACCATTTGCGGCCTGATCCCTCCACGTCCTGGTAGATTCGGGTGTACGGGTGGCCTCCAGCACTTCCCGTGCCCCTAGGATCCCCTCTCTCTTTCTGGAGCCTTCCTCCCTGCTCCTCTCTTCTCTTCAGTCTCACCTCCTGGGCCTCTCTCACTCAGGCCCGAGCAGAGCTCCTGCTCCTTTCACTGTCCTCCTCTGACTGAACCCTGTCTTTCAAGATGATTCCCTCTTTTATATCCTCCTTCTCAAGTGCTCCCCTGTACCTCTTCCTCCACCCACACCCACTACATGGTTCCGCCCTCCAGCTAGGGACCAGGGACTGTGCTCTCCCTTAGGAGCAATCTCGCCCTATCCTCTGAAGTGGAGCGTAATGGATGCAAGTGGGTGGGTCCCGGGCAGTACTCCATCCTTACCTGAAAGTGAGATACCACACCTCTGGGCGTGATTCAGTACCTCTGTGGTGACTGAACTCTCAGGGGCGCCACATACCCCCCTGGTAAAGCACAGCACATCCGCGGGCTGGTAAGTATTTTAAAGGCATGCAATTTTTAGAATGCATTCACATAGAAGAATTTTCACACAACTGTTCCTTCCTTTTATGGGAGGCACATTTCTTAAACGTTACATGTTTCTGTATCAGCTTATAAAACATTATCAAACTTTCTTCCAATAAAATTCTCTTCACATCAATAAAACATTTGTCACATATCAAACATTTTCAATTAACTACAGTGAAATTTATAGCCGGGTGTCCATTTCATTGAACAAGGTGCAATTTGAGGGACCCGTCTGAAAACCCTCAACGTAGGCCCTGGGCGTGGCTGCAGGGCATAGGTGATCCAGCTGTTGGACCACATCTTCGGCCACGCCAAACGGGTTTTTGTTCAGTGGTCTTTTAATATAAAACCAATAAGAAGCACCTTAAGAAGTGCCAACTATGTACAGTTTAAAAGTTTTTGGCTGCTCACAGTCCTCAGCCTGTCAGTTCTTATACCCTTACCGGGTAGTTAAATAACACACACAAACTTTTTTTTTAAACAAGCAGCATCCCTGCTTTACCCTTCCGAGTAACTATGTACAGTACAGTTTTCACATGAATTGCTCAATAGTGGTGCTCCCTTCTGGGGGACACCTGTCCTCTGTAGGCTGGCCCAGCCGGGCCGTCAGCCTCTAACTGCAAGGGCATGTCCTCCTCCACTACCCTGCGTACATGGAGGGCATATCAGCCCCGTTCTCCTCTGTGGCGGGTATAGGTTACTCGGTCACCAGGGTACAGATCCCGCTCTGGATGTCCTTGCTGTACTGTAAATGGGACTCCACATCCCGCCGATTCACAAAGAGGTATGTGCCAAATTGGGATTCCCGGATGAACCCCCATCCTCCATCTAGGTCAAACTTGACAACTACCCCTTCTGCACGTGGCTCGGGCGTGGCCGGCTTCGCCTTGCGGGCCCGGGTCTTCTCCATGTTTCTGGCCTCCATTCTTTCCCAGCGCACCCGCCGGGTGCGCCGCTCTTTCTCCAGTTGAAGGAGCTCCTGCCGGCAATGCTTCTCTCAGCGTGCAGCCTCCTTACGGGTCTCCCGGGGAAAACCCATGAGGTCCCCCGTCGGGTTATCCCATAGGAACTGGTCTCCCTCTTCTCTATGGGCGACTGAGGGCACAGGAGCAGGCAGTAAAGGGAAGCTCTGATGTTCCTCCGCGGACCAGTCCCAGGCCGTGCGTCCGTCCACCCAT
This sequence comes from Phyllobates terribilis, assembly GCF_046119375.1. NCBI lineage: Eukaryota > Metazoa > Chordata > Amphibia > Anura > Dendrobatidae > Phyllobates > Phyllobates terribilis. The sequence continues at coordinate 160,868,401 of NW_027362764.1, read as the reverse complement.
TCGGGTGTGGGGGCGGGTGGCTCTAGCAGGGAGCCCAGGAGCAAGTCCGCATCACCAGCGCCCGGGATAGAAGGTTCCGCTACCGGGCCCAGGAGCAGATCTGGGGCGTGAGCGCCCGGGGATGGAGGTTCCACCAGGGGGACCAGGAACGGAGCAGCGCCAGCCGCGTCCAGGACAAGGATATCGCTCCTACCTGCTCCCGCGACTGCTTCAGCTCAGCCTGACACCTCCCGGTCCAGGAGCAGCTCCGCCTGGGCTGGGGCGCTGCCGGTCACATGCAGTGCCGACTGCTGATGGGTCAGCATCTTCTCTAGGAGCTCAGCTCTCCAGACGGTGACAGCAACTTGTTGGGCCTCCTCCATCCTTCTGCCCAGTTCCTGCACCTCATCTCGGAGGAACCGTGTATCCTCCAGGGATAACTTCATTAGTATTCCCTCCAGGGTGAGGGGTGATACACTTCATTGCAGGCCACGGCCCGGAGTCTGTGGCTGATCTCCGTCCATCTTGCCTGCCGGGTGCGGTCTGTCTGTTCTGCTGGAGAACAGGCGCATGGGGCGGGTTGCGCTTTTGGCGCCATTCTGGGACCCGGTCCACGATGGAAGGTTTCTTGTCGTCCTTGATCATGCACATAATGGCGCCCGTTCTTTTGGGGTGGGCTCCACATTCAGTATACAACACAGGCTCTAGGCGCACAATACCCGGTGATAACGGGTGGGTTCATATCCTGTTCGTGATGCCAAATATGACGCGCCCCCTGGGACGTGGGGTACTCGGTAGCCTGACCGGTCGGTGGAGGGGATGTCACAGTGGCAGTGACCCGGTCCGTGACCCAGGGCGGTCAATAAAAGGGCTTTTAGAGAAAGGGATTATAGTTTTTATGTTTAATGTTCGTGACGCCACCTGTGGTATGCGGCTATATGGAGCCGCCGCTGCGGAGCAGATCCTCTGGAGCTGTTGGTAATGCAGCAGAGTTGGTTCAGCTCTCCACAGGTAGAGCTAAGCTCCAGGGTGGTGCTGTGATGGTTAATGATGAGGTAGCTGTTGTTGTGCAGTGTAGTGCAGGGCTGGTGATGGCGCAGCAATAATTCAAAGAGACAGTGGGGTGCAGTCTTCAAGGTTTACTCACGATTATCACATTGCTCCTGGTTACAACAGCCAAATTATCATCACCCGCGGCGTTCAGCATTCACCGAGGCAGGGGTTCAGCAATCCCTCAGGTAATTCAAGAGCACTTAACGGGACCCATTTCTGTGTGCCTTTCTCGGTCATCTTCCTGAGTTGGCTCTCACCCTTCTGCCCTGTGCCTCACAACCAGTGTCCCAAGCCAGTAACCTCAGATCTTGGCGGGCAACCTGGAGTTCCCTGGATCCTGTGCAGCTACCTCTTTGGCTATTAATTGCGGCTGTGGGCAACTACACCCTGAAAATGTAGAAGCCTCCAGTTTCTAGCTGAATGTTGTAATTCCCACTAGTTAGGGGCCGGTCCCCTTTGCGGCCTAATCCCTCCACATCCTGGTAGATTCGGGCGTACGGGTGGCCTCCAGCACTTCCCGTACCCCTAGGATCCCCTCTTTCTTTCTGGAGCCTTCCTCCCTGCTCCTCTCTTCTCTTCAGTTTCACCTCCTGGGCCTCTCTCACTCAGGCACGCTCCTCCCAAGCAGAGCTCCTGCAGAGCTCCTGCTCCTTTAACTGTCCTCCTCTGACTGAACCCTGTCTTTCAAGATGGTTCCCTCTTTTATATCCTCTTTCTCAAGTGCTCCCATGTACTTCTTCCTCCACCCATACCCACTACATTGTTCCGCCCTCCAGCTAGGGACCAGGGACTGTGCTCTCCCTTAGGAGCAATCTCGGCCTGCCCTCTGAAGTGGAGTGTAATGGATGCAAGTGGGTGGGTCCCGGGCAGTACTCCATCCTTACCTGAGAGTGAGATACCACACCTCTGGGTGAGATGCTGTACCTCTGTGGCGACTGAACCCTCAGGGGCGCCACACTCGCATGACACTCGTCCTACTTTTCTGAATCAACAACGGAACGATTTTTTTTCACAAAGATGAGAACGAACTCTTAGGCTCAGAATGGAGCTGTGAGTCGAAGGAAGTGGAAGTGCTCTGTCCTGCCCTGGGCACTTACAGGGCATTTCACAATAAGGCTATGTGCAATGCATTTTCAATGCGTTTCCATGGTGGAAATGCTTTAAAAATGCTTGTTAATAGGTCTGCCATGTATAGCAATGATAATCATGATGTGCTGTGCACATGATGCGGAAATTTTTGCTCCGGATTACCATTGGGGTAAAAAACGCAGCAGGACCATTTCTAGGGCGATTGCATTGAATCGCAGCAAACCCGCAGGTAGAATATCTATACCTGTGGAATTGCTGGGTTTCAATGAAAATCAATTGGCGCGAAATCGCACCGGAATTACGGTGCGGGTAGTATCCGGGTCAGGAGAGGAGACTGCTACTCCTCTCATCCGACAGTGACATGGATGGGAGGAGCAGTAGTCTGCTCTTCCCAGCCCACGTGCCCGCGGTACTAAAAAAAAGAAACAAAAAGTAAAAATAAACATTTATACTCACCTGTCCGGCGGCCCCCGGTGTCCTCCTGGTCCCCGGCGGCGATGCTGTCTCCCCGGGAGAGATCAATGATGGCTGATGTCACTGTTGTAGAAGTGACCCAGATCGCTCGGCGTAATCGTGGACTGCGTCGTTGACGGCGGACAGGTGAGAAATATGGTTGTTTGTTTTTTTACGTTTTTTTCAGGAGATCGAGGGCTTCTTGGACGGAGGGTAATAAAAAAAATTGTAGAACCATGTGTGTTTTATTTCATTAAAATACTTTATTCTGGCTGTGTCTTTTATTGAAAAAGCGCTGACCACTTTGCTATGCGGTTAGTAATAGGGGAGTCTTATAGACGCCCTCCATTACTAACCTGAGCACCTGGGCTTCACGTGAGCTGCCAATGCAAGGCTGATGTGAATCCCAACCCCATTACCCCACTGCCACTGCTATAGGGCAGTGGAAAGAGCGGGGCTAAGCGTCAGGTTTGGCACATCTTATGGATGCGCGATTTCTGGGATCGCTGAGGGGTGATATTAAAAGCCACAGAGGGGGCTAGTATCCATGACCCCTTCCCTGGCTATTAATATCAGCCCACAGCTGTCTAGTTTAGCCTTTGCTGGTTAGATTTTAATGGGGGACCCCACGTCAATTTTTTTCTGGGGTACGCCTGTAATCTAGCCAGTAAAGGCTAAACAAACAGCTGTGGGCTTATATTAATAGCCATGGAATATTGTTGGCTAACGGCCCCTTCCCCGGCTACTAATATCAGACCCCAGCAGTTGGCTTTCCCTCTGCTGGTTATAAAAATGACATGGGAGCCCACGCCATTTTCTTTAATTTTAGGCTCTGTGCCCATAATTCAGAAGTAGTAGCGCTTTTGTGATAAATAAAAAAAAATAGATGCAAATATGATAGGAAGAGTGTTCATGTGATCTGTGAAATGCTGAAAGGTGAATGGATCGTAATTATTCTAATGTCCTGGGTGAGTGAATGTAGCGCTTTCAGGTTTCTATGTTAAGATTATGTCCGTACTGTTAAGCATAATATCATTACCAAGCTTATTTGGCATGAAATATGCAAATAATTATTTGAAATATCTTCGTGAACATCTTTATTTACTAATATCTACAGGATGTCTTCTTAAGGCTAAGTGCCCACGTTGCAGAAATGAAGCATATTTTTTACGCTTCTCTCTGGCAGAAAAAACGCATGCGGATTTTACATGCGGTTTTCCCGCCAGGTAGAAGCGTTTGTGAAGCGTCTTTGCATGCATTTCTGCATGCGGGTTATCAAGCGCTTTTCCAAGCGATTTTAGCATCACTTGGAAAAGTGCTTGACAACTTGTTCACACTATATAAATCCATGCAATCGGCATGGATTTATAGTAGTGTGACCAAGTTAGTTAAAAAAAGAATAAGAATGGTGAAAAAAAAAAAAAAAGAGTTTATACTCACCTTCCGATGTCTTCCCGGTGTTTTGTCTGCTCCGTCCGGTGTCTTGCACTTCTTGCGGTAGTGTGAAGGACCTGCGGTGACGTCATTGAGCCATGTGATGGGTCACATTACTCAGTGACGTCATGGCAGGTCCTTCACATCAACGCGAACATTGCAAGACACCGTCCTGGAGCAGACAAAACACCGGGAAGACATCGGAAGGTGAGTATAAACTTTATTTTTTATTTTAAATTCTTTTTTTACAGTTTCTATGGTACCCAGGTCTGGATGAGAGTCTTCTCTCCTCCAGACTTGGGTACCATCCGCACATAGAAATGCATATAATCCGTGAGTACAAATGTACTGACACAGATTATATGCGTCTCAATGCAAGTCAATGGCGGCGATTACGCTGCGTGTCCGCAAAATTAATGGACATGCTGCGGATTTTTGAGCGCAGCATAAACGCTGCGGAAAAATCTGCAACATGGGCATTGAAAGTGCGTTTTGTCATTGGGGACCATGGGGGGCGGATTACCAAGCGTTTCCCAAGCGTTTATGCTGCGGAAATTCCGCAGCATAAACGCTTGTAAAACGCTACGTGGGCACTCAGCCTAAAGATCACGTCTTGTTGGCTAAATACAGCATATTGCTACAAACTGCACTGATTGCACTGAAAAGAAACCAGCTTTACCAACACCAGGTCAGATTACCAATGCACTGGCGAGAAGCAGCAGAGCCCCATGATAAAGGCAGGGGCAGCACAGATGCAAAATACTGATGCAAACAGGGACTCACAAACCTACCAATTCATGGAGGGGGTAGCTGTGTAGGATTAAAAAGTGCACACAGATGAGGCTTGCATAGGACGCCAGTCACACAGGTATGCGTGATGCACAGAGTCTGGCTTACAACCTATTGATGACTCCCATAATATTAGGTCAGCCGGGCTGCCCAGCACTATATAAGCGCACCCCACAAGACAGATGCCCCAATTCACTCAACCAACACTAAAGTGCCTGGCTGCATTCTGCATAACAATGGAAAAATATGCAATAAAAAGATGAAACTGTACTGATTGCATTGTCAATCCAAGAAAAATGGTCTGATTATGCTAATCAGACTCTGATCAGAGTTTGATTAGAGTTCGATCTGTTTTTCTTGGATGTGGAGAATAATAAAAAAAAGTTTCTCCGTCTTCTTCACTCTGAGTCAGTGAAAAATCAGACTACACTCAGATATCATCAAACTGCGGCGGTTTGATATTTTTCATGGACCCATAGACTTGAATGGCCGAGTGCGATCTGAAATTGGAGGCAAATTGTGCATGCTGCAATTTTTTTCCTCGGATTCCTGGGTCCCAGGAAATACATCAGACATGTGAACGGACTCATAGAATAACATTGGACCGAGTTTTGACAGATTGCACTTGGACCGAAACTATGGTCGTATTTATAAGGCCTTACTCACTTTTCCATGCTTCAATATAATGTTCCCTTATTCTCGTTGCAGTTGCACAGTGCACAGTGTAACCAGATGGTAAGTATGCACTGGTGGTGTCACTGATAAATCCACAATTACCAACATTTGTGTTGAAGGAATTGGGATGTTTAAGTCTTGCGTCCAGTCTTGCCCCAAAATAAAGGGATTAAATGGAATCTGTCAGCAGGATTTTGCTATGTAATCTGACAGCAGCATGATGTAATGACAGAGACTCCGATTCCAGCAATGTATCTCTTAGTTTACTGGGTGCAGCAGTTGTGAAAGAATCAACGTTTTCTCTGCTGCATATCTAGCAGAGCTTGTAATGTTGAGCCATGTATAACCCCACTTAAACCACTGCTTGGGAGCTTTCAGTGTACAATGTATATTGACAAAAAGCTGCTAATGAGTGATGGGGGGTGATTGGACCAAGAGGCATGAGACTGCTTGTCCGATAGTGATATTCTCCTGCTGTTAAAGCACTGATTTTATTAAAATAAACACAGACCAGTAAGTGATATATCACTGTAATCAGGCTCTCTGCCATAAATTATGGTGTTCTCAGATCACATAGCAAAAACCTGCTGACTGTTTCCCTTTAACTTTCCAGTAATGCCCCAAACTGTGCCAGAACTGTATCTGAAAATTCAGGATAGTCCTGGCAATTTTGAGACACTTAGGTAGTATGTACATTTCTGCTCATCGTTATTGGCACCCATGAAGTATAAGTACATAATGTGGAATATCTCCTGAAAAAAATTAATCAAGTGAAACTTTTTTTTTGTATAGAGCACTCGTGTTAAATACAAAAGAGCAAGTGATAAACAATAATTTAAAACCCAAAATAATGTGAGGGAATAGAATAACCTAAAGCTTGCTGTGACACTGGTATTGGCATCCTTTACATTAATTTAGTATGGAAACACATTTTGACTCGCCTGTGGTAAATCACAAAAGAGATTATCCTGTGATTAATTGTCAGAGCCCATGTGACATGAATTAGCCAATGAATGATGACTTCAGTGTTTTAAAAAGTCACATGGTAGGCTTTGTTCTTTTGTCACATTCATGAAGATAAAGGAGCTGTCTGAGGACATCAGACCTGCTATTATTAGCAAACAAAAGACTTCCAAAGGGTATAAGGCCATCTCCAAAGACCTTGGTATCCCAGTTTCAACAGAGCACAATGTTATTAAGAAGTTTGCCAAGCATGGAACTGTCAAGAACCTCCCTGGACGTTGGGGAAAGAGGAAAATTGACAAGAGATGTCTTCAAAGATTAGTGCGATTGGTAGAAAAAACACCATGTCAAACATCTAAAGACCTGGAGGCCAACCTGGAACAGGCTGGGGTCCTGGTTTCAACAAGCACCATACGCCGCACAATAAACCAAGCAGCGCTTTATGAACGAAAGCCAAGGAAGAAACCATTGCTGAGGAAAAGACATAAAAAGGAACGACTGATCTTTGCCAAATAGTACCTTCACAAACTACAATCCTTCTGGGAAAATCTTCTTTGCATAGATGAAACAGAAATAGAGTTTTTTGGCAATGCAAAGCAAAAGTTTGTTTACAGACGGCGCAATGAAGCTTATAAGAAAAAGAACAACTTACAAACAGTTAAGCATGGTGGAGGATCCATAATACTGTGGGGTTCCTTTGCTTTATCCGGTACTGGATGGCCTTGACCGTATCACAGGAATCATGAAATCAGAGAATTATCAAGAGATTTTAGAGCGAAATGTCCTACCCAGTGTAAGAAAAACTTAGTTCGAATCGAAGATCATGGGTCCTCCAGCAAGACAATGACCCAAAGCACACATCCAAAAGTACACGGGAATGGTTGAAAAAAGAAAAAAATGACTGTTTTAAAATGGCCAGCAATGAGTCCTGACCTCAATCCCATTGAAAATCTTTGGGGTGAGCTGAACCCTGCAAACATTCAAGAGCTTGATCAAACTGCTAAGGAAGAGTGGGAGAAAATTCAAGCTTATACATGGCTACAAGAAACATTTGGAGGATGTCAGCAATGCCAAAGGGTGTGCAACCAAGTCTTAATTAGGGGTGCCTTTCTTGCTGCACATGCTGTTTATTCTGTTTTTTGCTTTGAAATTGCAACATGGAAGTTGAAAAACAATGTTTTATTGTATTACTTTGGACCACGAATTAAAAAATCCTGAGACTATAACTTTTTGCAATATCTTCAGAAAAAAATTAAAATGTACCAGTGCCAATAATGGTGACCAGCACAGTATTTAATTCTGGAGTATTCATTACTGGATGCCATATTATTCTCACTTTTTTGGGCAGTGGGCAACTGCGATTGCAGCTTGTGTTGATTAACGTATTCTGTGCTGTGCTCTGTTGCTTTACAGATATACAGCTGTACCTTCTGTTAGCTGTTTCTAATTTAATGCTATGCCCTGCAGATTTTAATTCTATAATTAATTATACAATTCAGCCTGTCATTCAAATCAGTTCTTTTTTCTGCTTTCCTTTAGCTAGTTATATTCCCGTTTGCATGACCTAGCTCTGTTCCTGCACTCTGCCTTTCGACTTGTCACTTGGATTTGTCTATAACCTGTAGCTCTAAACCTAGATGTCGAAAAGACATTTTGCATGTTTTCAGCCTAGAAGAAGGATTGTATAGGTAGCTCATGACAGCTAAAGGATTCACTGTAAAATTTTAAGATGACAAGTGTGTTATCCAGGATGGAAAGCCACTGCTAAAGCGGAAAAACATTTATAACTTCTCGATGCAGTGAAGAAGTAAGTAAGATTCTACACAGATTACATGGACATCTGAGACAACCAGAAATCGTTAAGGAACTACAAAGACAGAACCTGAAAAAGTAGCTGAGAGACAATGTGATGGCATTATTATAAACAAGAATAGAAGAGATAACAAATAGTGATCTGACTACTTTTGAACAAGTGGCCAAAGTCAGCACAAGCCCAAGCACTTCAAGTGAGCAGATACAACAACAAAAAACAGATCTGAAAGGAGTAAAACAAGGAAAAACAAAAAGTAAACTACTTGTATGTCTCTCATACAAAGCAAGTACAGTCAGTGTATATGAGCCCACATTTTGGGAAAACATATCTCAACTATCAGAAGTGGAAGCAAAAAAAAGGATAAAGGCTGTGGAGCAAAAAAAATAAAACAATCAATGACACCAAAATATAGACACTAACAGAACTATGAGATGGGAGAAAGGCCATAGGCTGTAAATGGATTTTTCAATTCAGATACAATACAGATGTCACAGTTGTACAAAGATGCAAAGCAAGACTGGTTGCTAAAGAATACTCCAAAAATATGTAGCGGAGTTTGTAAAATTTGCTCCATTAGTCAAAAATGCTGCAGGACTTTGCTTGCAGTAGATGCATGGGTATTTATGCTCATTTATGTGGACAATCTTTTAGTCTGTTTTGAGCATGTAATAGGAATATTAAAATCCTACATCAGACATTAAGACCAAATAATAAATGATGCCGTGGCGCTCTACACTTAATAAAAGGAAAGTTTAGTATAAAAACAAATTTTTATTTAATTTGGGTTAAAAAATGTTGCAGTGATTAGTTAAAAAGAAAAATTGTAGAAATTAAAAGGAGCTGCAAGTGCACAACAGGATCTGCATCCACACCTGTCAAGGCAAAATATAAAGCATAAATACAATGGCACTGCGCTCACTTACATAAACAAAACTTTAAAAGAAAACAAAAAATGATAAGTGTCTGATTTTTAAGGAATTAAAGGGTGAGGTTGTGTATGGATTTTTCGATTGATTTCTGGTATGCATTAACCCCTTAACCCCCGAGGGTGGTTTGCACGTTAATGACCAGACCAATTTTTACAATTCTGACCACTGTCACTTTATGAGGTAATTACTCTGGAACGCTTCAACGGATCCCCCTGATTCTGAGATTTTTTTTTTTCGTGACATATTGTACTTCATGATTGTGGTAAAATTTCTTCGATATCACTTGCGTTTATTTGTGAAAAAAACGGAAATTTGGCGAAAATTTTGAAAATTTAGCAATTTTCAAAATTTTAATTTTTATGCCCTTAAATCAGAGAGATATGTCACACAAAAGAGTTAATAAATAACATTTCCCACATGTCTACTTTACATCAGCACAATTTTGGAACCAAAATTTTTTTTGTTAGGGAGCTATAAGGGTTAAAAGTTGACCAGCGATTTCTCATTTTTCTAACAAAATTTACAAAACCATTTTTTTAGGGACCATATCACATTTGAAGTCACTTTGAGGGGTCTTTATGACAGAAAATACCCAAAAGTGACACCATTCTAAAAACTGCACCCCTCAAGGTGCTCAAAACCACATTCAATAAGTTTATTAACCCTTCAGGTGCTTCACAGGAATTTTTGGAATGTGGAAGAAAAAAATGAACATTTAACTTTTTTCACAAAAATGTTACTTTAGACCCAATTTTTTTTATTTTCACAGGGGTAACAAGAAAAAATGGACCCCAAAATTTGTTGTGCAATTTCCCCTGGGCACGCAGATACCCCATATGTGGGGAAAAAAACACTGTTTGGGCGCACGGCAGGGTTCGGAAGGGAAGGAGCGCCATTTGACTTTTGATTGTAAAATTTGCTTGAATAATTAGCGGACGCCATGTTGCATTTGGAGAGCCCCTGATGTGCCTAAACATTGGAGCTCCCCCACAAGTGACTCCATTTTGGATACTAGACCCCCAAGGCACCTATCTAGATGCATAGTGAGCACTTGGAACCCCAAGGTGCTTCACAAATTGATTCGCAAAAATGAAAAAGTGTTTTTTTTTTCACTTTTTCATTTTTACGAATAAATTTGTGAAGCACCTAGGGGTTCCAAGTGCTCACTATGCATCTAGATAGGTGCCTTGGGGGGTCTAGTTTCCAAAATGGGGTCACTTGTAGGGGAGCTCCAATGTTTGGGCACACAGGGACTCTCCAAATGCAACATGGTGTCCGCTAACAAATTGAATGGAAAATTGGCTCAAATTGTTAGCTGACACCATGTTGCGTTTGGAGAGCCCCTCTGTGCCCAAACATTGGAGCTCCCCCACAAGTGACCCCATTTTGGAAACTAGACCCCCCAAGGCTCCTAACTAGATGCATAGTGAGCACTTGGAACTCCCAGGTGCTTCACAAATTGATTCGTAAAAATGAAAAAGTGTTTTTTTTTTCACTTTTTCATTTTTACGAATCAATTTGTGATCGCGTGTTATTCCATTTTTTGTTTGGCGGTATGGTGATAAAGTGTTAGAACTGTCCTGTTTTTTCTATCTTGCTGGTCACATGACCTTTTTTACCTATTTAATCCTGCTCCGCCCTCCTGGCCTTGCTGGACTTTATTGTAATTTCTACTCTTTAGTTAGCCTGGTGCTTAGTTACCTTTCTCAGTCAGTTTAGCTAGGTCTTCGGACCTTTATGTTCTATGTTGTGTGTTTGTCTTTTACTGCTACAATTTCTGCTAGGAGGTGTGCAACTTTATCCCAGTCCCTAGTTCTTGTAGGGATCCCTCCCTTGCATCTATAGGTCTTCGTTCAGACTAGCCGAGGACTTTAGCGGGTCTGATCGCAGGATCAGGTTCCCCGTTACATCGTAGGGATCTAGCTTAGTTCTATTGTAGGGACAGATCTCCTTTCTTTCCTTAGTGCTTGTAGCAGATCATAACAGTAAGTCCAGCCCAAAAATATCTCTAAGGAAACACTTCCAGTTTCCATCATGGTGTCGGTTCAGGATTTGGCTCAACGCCTGCAGGGACTCTCTCTGGAGGTGGCCGAGCTCCAACAACACGTGAGTAGCTGTTCTGGAGCACATTTTGTGGAGCCAAAGGTACGTTTACCTGATTTATTTTTTGGTGATCAAGAAGAATTTTTTTCATTTGAAAATGCTTGTTTGTTGTATTTTCGCTTGAGACCCAGATCCTCTGGTGATGAATCACAGCGCATAGGGTTCATAATGTCACTTTTGCGCAAAGAACCTCAGGGATGGTCCTTTTCTCTCCAACCTAGTGATCCATGCTTTAGATCAGTGGATAGTTTTTTTTCTGCTTTGGGTTTGTTGTATGATGAACCTGATCGTGTCTCATCAGCTGAGACTGAATTAAAACGTTTGAGGCAGGGATCAGGTAATGTGGAAAAATATTGTTCTCACTTCCGTCGGTGGTCTGCCCAGGTGGGGTGGACCGATTCAGCTTTGAAAAGTTTGTTTCTTGCGGGGCTAGGTGAAAGGGTTAAGGATTTGCTGATTGCTTAGCCCACACCTGGAAACTTGCAGGAGGCAATGCAATTAGTTATACGGGTGGACAGGAGACTGCGTGCAAGGGTTAATGAGAGTAAATCCTCTGCCATGTCAGCTCCGAATCTTGAGAGGGTCTGTACTGACTTTGGAGAGCCGATGGAGATTGGGGCGATGGCACCCCGCTCTCAGGAAAAAGACCGCAGATCTTCTGAAGGTTTGTGCTTTTATTGCGGGAAATCTGACCATTTTATTAAGAACTGTGTGCTTCGTATGAACAAAGAAAAAAAAAAGGTCAGTTACGCCCGTATTGCCTGTTTAAATACTAAGGGGGTATTTCTTTCTGCTACTACTGCTGCTCAGGAAGAATTAATTGAATTTCGGATATTTGTGGATTGTGGTTCTACTCTGAATGTGATTGATGGGGGATTCTTGGAAAAACTTAAATTAAAACCCAAACCTTTGTCATCCCCTATTGCTGTGGTTTCTGTCGATGGCTCCCCCTTGAAGAGTGTTACTCACAAGGTCTGTGAATTTCCCCTCACTATTAATGGTATTCACCAAGAAAATTTGGGTTTGGTGGTATTAAATAATTTGCCTTCTCCAGTAATTTTGGGGTTACCCTGGTTAAAATTGCACAATCCTGTACTGGATTGGTCTACCAATGAAATTAAATCCTGGAGCCCTAAGTGTTGTAACGGGTCTGGGAGGTGGAACCTCTGAGCAACTATACAAGGGGGCAGTCCTTGTAAGGAAGCGGGTGGCTCCCAGGGAAGACGGGCAGGTAGTCACGGCAAGTGACAGGGACAGTCTCTGGGTAGAGGGGCAGGTAGTCACGGCAAGTGACAGGGACAGTCTCTGGGTAGAAGGGCAGCGGGCTGGTGGCTGGTGAGCGCTCCCAGGTGAGCGGGCAAGAGTCTCTGGACAGGCAGGTGGTCACGGCAAGTGACGGCAGAACCTCCAGGTAGACTAGCAGACAGGTAGCGGATGGACGCTCCCAGGTGAGCGGGCAAGAGTCTCTGGACAGGCAGGTGGTCACGGCAAGTGACGGCAGCACCTCCAGGTAGGCTAGCAGGCAGGTAACAGGTGAGCGCTCCCAGGTGAGCGGGCAAGAGTCTCTGGACAGGCAGGTGGTCACGGCAAGTGACGGCAGAGCCTCCAGGTAGGCTAGCAGGCAGGTAACAGGTGAGCACTCCCAGGAGAGCGGGCAAGAGTCTCTGGACAGGCAGGTGGTCACGGCAAGTGACGGCAGAGCCTCCAGGTAGGCTAGCAGGCAGGTAACAGATGAGCGCTCACAGGTGAGCGGGCAGGCTGGTCCATAGACAGACTGACAGGAGTCGGAGGGCAGACCGTCGGACCGCAGGCTTGCAAGCGGGTAGCGGATATCAGGCAGGTATCAAGCAGGAATCTGGCAGGTGACTGGCAGGTAACAGGCAGGAATCTGGCAGGTGACTGGCAGGTAACTGGTAACGGGACCTGAGGGCTGAAGCAGAGTGAAGGCTTTGCAACAACATTGCTCGGGCACCTCCATTTTGGAGGAGGTGCCTTATATATGGGAGGTCCTCCGGCAATTGGCCGGGGACTCCTTAGGACGGCGCGCTCGGTCCCTTTAAGAGAGGGGGAGTGCGCGCGCGCCCTAAGCACACGGCCGGGGAAGGAGCGCGCGCCGGAAGCAGCGGAGAGAGAAGTGCTGGAGGATGCCGCGCCAGGAGCGGGGAGGTGAGAGGGACGGCATCTCTGCCTAGTACGGGGCAGAGACGCCGATGCTACAGTACCCCCCCCTTTAGGCCCCCTTTTTTTTGGCCAGAAAGAAATTTTTCAAGGAGAAGCGGGGCGTTGATGTTCTCCCTGGGTTCCCAACTTCTCTCCTCAGGACCAAACCCCTTCCAATCTACCAGAAAAAAGGTCGTTCCTCTTACCCTCTTGGAGGCCAGAATACTCTCTACCTCAAAGACGTCATCAGTGGAAACCGGAGCAGGAGGGGCACCTGGATTATTGGAAAAAGAGTTAAAGACAACGGGTTTGAGGAGAGATACGTGGAAGGAGTTGGGAATCCGTAGGGTGGCCGGGAGTTTTAATTTGTAGCCCACAGGGTTAATTTGCCTGAGGACTTCGAAGGGACCGATGAATCGAGGGCCCAACTTGAAGGAGTGTACTTTGAGCCGCACATGTTTGGACGAGAGCCAAACCTTGTCTCCCGGACGGAATTGAGGCGGATCCAGACGTCTCTTATCAGCATATCTCTTCATCCGCTCAGAGGACAGAAGAAGAGCGGACCTGGTACTCTCCCAAATAGTAGAAAATTCGCTGACAAGAGACTCCGCAGCAGGGTTGTCCACAGAAACGGAGACAGGAAGTGGAATCTGGGGATGTTGGCCACCGACTATGAAGAACGGGGATTTGGAAGAGGATTCGCTCTCATGGTTATTGTAAGAGAACTCGGCCCATGGTAGGAGATCCACCCAGTCCGAATGGTGTGCATTAACGATGTGCCGGAGGTAACTGGTCAGGATCTGATTGATCCGCTCCACTTGACCATTGGACTGTGGGTGGTAAGCGGAGGAGAAGTCCAGGGTGATGTCTAGCAGCTTACATGTGGCTCTCCAGAAGCGTGAGGTGAACTGAACCCCATGATCCGACACGATGTGGAGGGGCAGGCCATGGAGACAGAAGATGTGGCGGATAACGTTTTTAGCCAGCTCGGGTGCAGATGGGAGACCAGGCAGGGGAATGAAATGGGCCATCTTAGAAAAGCGGTCAACGACAACCCAAATGACTGTACAACTGGCAGAAATAGGAAGATCGGTGATAAAGTCCATAGCGATGTGCTGCCAAGGAGCAGCAGGTACAGGAAGGGGCAGGAGATGGCCGGCTGGTAGATGTCTGGGAACTTTGTTACGGGCACAGGATGAGCAGGTCGCGATGAAGTCTACCACGTCCTTACGCAGGGTAGGCCACCAGTAATGCCGGGAAATTAGTTGGAAGGTCTTCTTTTGGCCAGAATGGCCAGCTAGCTTAGAAGAATGTCCCCAGCGAAGAACCCTCTCCCGATCTGGTACGGCTACAAACGTCTTACCGGGTGGGAGACGAGTCAGATCCAAGGGGGCCACATTCATCACCTTGGAGGAGTCGATGATGTGCGTAGGCTCCTCCTCTTGATCGGAGGACAGGAAGGACCGGGACAACAACATTGCTCAGGCACCTCCATTTTGGAGGAGGTGCCTTATATATGGGAGGTCCTCCGGCAATTGGCCGGGGACTCCTTAGGACGGCGCGCTCGGCCCCATTAAGAGAGGGGGAGCGCGCGCGCCCTAAGCACACTGCCGGAGAAGGAGCGCATGCCGGAAGCAGCGGGAGAGAAGCGCTGGAGGACGCCGCGCCAGAAGCGGGGAGGTGAGAGGGACGGCGTCTCTGCCTAGTACGGGGCAGAGACGCCGATGCTACAAGTGTTATGACAAGTGTTGTAACAGACGTATTGCTGCGGTGGAAAAAGGGGAATTACCTGTACATATTCAGGATTTTTGGAGAGTGTTTTCTGAGGAGGAGTCACAAATTTTGCCTCCCCATAGAGACTATGATTGTACCATTGAATTTGTCCCTGGACCGACTCTTCCTAAAAGTCGTTTATTTAATCTTCCTATTCCTGAGAGAAAGGCTTTGGAGGAATACATACAGACAAGCTTGGACGCCGGTCACATTAGGCCTTCCAAGTCTCCTGTGGCTGTTGGATTTTTTTTTGTTAAAAAAAAGGACGGCGGTTTACGTCCTTGTCTGGATTTTCGTGAGATTAATAAAATTACTGTACGCAATCCTTACCCACTGCCATTAATTCCTGATTTGTTTAACCAGTTAGTGGGGGCCAAGTGGTTCTCTAAAATTGATCTCCGGGGGGCATACAATTTGTTGCGCATGAAGGAGGGTGATGAATGGAAGTCTGCTTTTAACACTCCTGTGGGTTATTTTGAGAACCTGGTTATGCCTTTTGGTCTTACCAATGCTCCAGCATTTTTTCAGAATCTTATTAATGACATCCTTAGACCTTTGATCGGCAAAAATGTGGTTGTGTATTTGGATGATATTTTGATTTATTCACCGGATCTGGAGTCTCATTGGCGGAGCGTACGTGAGGTATTACAGTTATTAATTGACAATTCGCTTTTTGCTAAGCTGGAGAAATGTGAGTTCGCTGTACAGAGAATTAGTTTTTTGGGCTACATTATCTCCAGCAAGGGCTTTGAGATGGACCCTGTGAAGGTTCAGGCGGTTCAGGAATGGCCTAGGCCTATTGGTTTGAAATCGATACAGAGGTTTTTGGGTTTCGCCAATTATTACAGAAAATTCATTAAAAAATTTTCCATTATTGTCAAACCACTGACCGATCTCACCAGGAAAGGTGCTAATGCGGTTCAGTGGACTACTGAGGCCATTGAAGCTTTTGTGTTTCTAAAGGAGAGGTTCAGCTCTGCTCCCATCCTTATGCAGCCTGATGAGACTAAGCCGTTTTTGGTTGAGGTTGATGCTTCTTCGGTGGAGGTCGTGCGGTGTTGTCTCAGAAAAACAAGGATGGAGTACATCCCTGTGCTTTTCTTTCAAAAAAATTTTCTGAGACTGAACTTAATTACGATATTGGTAATCGGGAATTGCTGGCTATTAAACTCGCATTTGAACACTGGCGTCATCTCTTGGAAGGTGCTGAATTTCCCATTCAGGTTTTCACTGATCATAAAAATCTGATCTATCTTGATGCTGCCAAGCGCTTGAATGCCCGTCAGGCTAGGTGGGCACTTTTTTTCTCGCGGTTTAATTTTTCTGTTACTTACATCCCGGGTACCAAGAATGTTAAAGCTGATGCTTTGTCTCGCAGCTTTTCTCCCATGGTCGGTGCTGAGGAGGAGGGGAGCATTTTACAAGAAGGTGTTGTGATTGCTGCATTGGACTCCATTTTGGAAGATGAGATTCTTAAAGCACAGGAGAATGCCCCATCTAACACTCCCCATGGGAGGTTGTTTGTGCCTAGGACCTTTAGGAGAGATTTGTTTGTTGAGTGTCATGAGTCTCGGTTGGCAGGTCATCCAGGAATTTCTGAGACCAAGAGACTTGTGGGTCGCAGTTTTTGGTGGCCTGGATGGCAGAAGGAAGTCATTAAGTGGGTGCGTCAATGTACGGTGTGTGCTAGATCTAAGTCTTCACATACTCCTGCAGCGGGGTTGCTTTGCCCTCTGGAGGTTCCTAGTGCACCTTGGACACATCTGGCTATGGACTTTATTACTGACCTTCCCCCCTCTGAGGGTTTCACAGTCATCTGGATGGTCGTGGACCGTTTTAGCAAGATGTGTCACTTGGTTCCTTTCATCAAACTGCCCTGCGCTAAGACACTCGCTAAGGCCTTTGTCAAGGAAATTGTCAGACTACATGGCGTTCCTACTGACATTGTTTCGGATAAGGGACCTCAGTTCGTGGCTCGTTTTTGGCGTGCTTTTTGTGATAGGTTGGGAGCTCATTTGTCGTTTTCATCCGGATATCATCCTGAGTCTAATGGCCAGCCAGAAAAGAAGAATCAGGATGTTGAGCAGTTCTTGCGTTGTTTTGTGGCAGACAATCAGGAGGGGTGGTCTGAGTTTCTGCCTCTTGCTCAGTTTGCTCTTAACAACCATACATCCTCTTCTGCTGGTTGTTCGCCTTTTTTGGTTGTTCTGGGAGACACCCGTCTTTTGGGTCATTCTCCAAATTGGTATCGGCTGTGCCTGAGGAGGAGAGTTTTTCCGGTGATTTGGAGAGAGTTTGGACGGATGTGCGTGATAATCTTCAGGAGGCTAACAAAAAATCTAAGAGGTACTTTGATAGGAAACGGCAAGAGGTTTTGTTTGCTATTGGTGACATGGTTTGGTTGTCCTCTAAGAATCTGCGGTTGAGGATTCCTTCTAAAAAATTGGGTCCCAAGTTTGTAGGGCCCTTTAAGGTGCTTCAGGTAGTTAACCAATCTGCTGTTAGGTTGGAGGTTCCTACCTCCTGGAAGATTAATCCAGTGTTTCATGTTTCTCTGTTGAAAAGAGCTTATGTGTCGGATGGAGACGCCTCTGCCACTGTTCCTCCGGTGGTGGAGGACGGGGAATATGAAATTTCCCACATCCTAAGTTCTAGACGGTATAGAGGGAGTTTGCAGTATCTCGTCGCTTGGAAGGGTTTCGGACCCGAGGATAACTCATGGGTGATGGCGGATGATGTTTCTACTTCCAGACTTGTCAGAGCATATCACAAGAGGTTTCCTGATAAGCCTGGGCCTTGGGGATCCGGAGGATCCTCATAGAAGAGGGGGTACTGTTAGAACTCTCCTGTTAGGTTTTTTCTATCTTGCTGGTCACATGACCTTTTTTGCCTATTTAATCCTGCTCCGCCCTCCTGGCCTTGCTGGACTTCATTGTAATTTCTACTCTTTAGTTAGCCTGGTGCTTAGTTACCCTTCTCAGTCAGTTTAGCTAGGTCTTCGGACCTTTATGTTCTATGTTGTGTGTTTGTCTTTTACTGCTACAATTTCTGCTAGGAGGTGTCCAACTTTATCCCAGTCCCTAGTTCTTGTAGGGATCCCTCCCTTGCATCTATAGGTCTTCGTTCAGACTAGCCGAGGACTTTAGCGGGTCTGATCACAGGATCAGGTTCCCCGTTACATCGTAGGGATCTAGCTTAGTTCTATTGTAGGGACAGATCTCGTTTCTTTCCTTAGTGCTTGTAGCAGATCATAACATAAAGCATTGTTTTTTGCTTCGTTTTTTTTTTTTTTTTTTACCGTGTTCACTGAAGGGGTTAACTACTGGGACAGTTTTATAGGTCAGGTCGTTCCGGACGCGGCGATACCAAATATGTATACTTTTATTGTTTTTTTTGTTTTTTTTTTTATATTAAGATTTATTGATGGGTACATTATATTTTTATTTTTGGTGGATTATTTTTTTTTAAATATTTTTACAATTTTTTTTTTTTTTCACTTTCTGACACTTTTTACACTTTATTACTTTGTCCCACTATGGGACTTTCACTTTTTTCTCTCTGATCGCCTGCATGGCACAGGAATGCCGCACCATCCCTGTGTCATGCAGGCTGTCAGCGCTAGACAGGGAGAAGATTGTTTGGAGATGCACTGCGCATGTCCAAAAAATCTTCCTGCTGTCTGGTGACCCGGATGTTGTCATGACGACATCGGGTCGTCATGGCACCATCCTGGAAGCCACGGCAGACAGCGCTGGAAGCCGGAAGAGGAGGTGAGTATCTGCGATCACCTCCCCTTGCCACCGCAATGCTGCGATCGACTTCGATCGCAGCATCGCGGGGGTTAATGTGCTGGGAGCGGTGCGTGACCGCTCCCTGCACATAGTACCGGGTGTCAGCTGTGACAATCAGCTGACACCCGGCGGCGATCGCGCCCGCAGGCGATCGCCATAACGTACTAATACGGGTCTGGCTCTTAAGTCCCAGGGCACAGACGCGTATTAGTACGTCAAATGTTGTTAAGGGGTTAATATCCAGATGGAATAATGGATCGTCTAATTATAATAAAAAAATATAAATGAAAAAAGAAAGCAGTGTTTTAAAAACATATGTGTAAGCATATATGCACAAATGTCAGGGAGTCTAACCTATAAAATGCAGAAAACAAACTTGAGTGGATGTTGTTTTCCTGTGGATTGTTTGAAGATGGAGAACTAAGGGTTTAAATAAACAATTTGAATATTTAACCAATATCTTTAAGGGGTATTATGTTTCTAAAAGAGGGCTACCTTTAAGGATTTTGTTGTTTTGTGTAATCTCTGTTGTATTTTATTTTTGTCGACCCGTTATTCCAATCAGGCACTTATCATTTTTTGTTTTCTTTTAAAGTTTCGTTTATATAAGTGAGCGCAGTGCCATTGTATTTATGCTAGACATTAAGACCAAAAATCTGAGAAATATCAAGCATTAATAGGGAGTTCCGATTGAGAGGGAAGAAGCTGGCAGTTTTCCTATGAACCAAAAGCACAGAACTAAAGAAATAATTGAAAATTTTGTATTAAAAGTGCCCTATGGAAACCAGTTACTTGAAGGCGATGATCAACCAAAATAATTTCATTACAGGAAGGCAATAGGACAATTGCTATACATTAAAATTGCTACAAGATCCAACATTACGGGAGCAGTAGGAATCTTAGGTCTCAATGCCAAATCAGATGTGTTATGACTGCCAAAGCAGTCACACGGGTAACGTACAAAATCAGGAAGACAAATACCTGAACCTGACAGGTCCCTATTTAGACTAGGAAAAGCCCTTCACTGACTTTGGTCTGTCCCTGCCAAACTGCAGAGGTTGGCACCCTAAGATAACGCAATGACGCCTCCCCTTCGACGGCACCTTACCCTGAATGTCCTTAGCTGTTCCTAGGATTGCAAGAGTAGCAGTTTCCTAAGGAATAAAGAAATCACACACAAAGTGACTGCAACACCAACAGAAACTACAGCACAGTGAATGAATCCAACAAAGTCTATCACCAGCAGGAAACACCTGTGGGGGAAGGTATTAAAAACGGCACCCGAAAGGTGATAGGACAAACAGAGTAAATGAAAAACACCTGTTACCCAAAACCGACAGAAACAAAGATAGTCTAATTAAAACTCCCACAGAAAAGGTGTATCAGCTTTGGCTCAGTGGAGAGACGCTGACCACAGAACACAGAATCTTGTCCAGAAGCATGACAAGATGGACCGGAAAGCCATAAAGAAATCCCTACATTATTTGACAGGAATCATATATCTTACCAGCAAGTAATGTGTGTAACCTGACATGTGGATGCTAATTAGGCTGTAGTGGCTATATGTTTCTACTTTGAGGTAGAGCCATCAGTTTCATAGCTGAAAACAACTGTCTATGCTAGTGATGAGCGAGCACTAAAATGCTCGGGTACTCGTTGCTCGGGTCAAGCACATTGGAATGCTCGGGTGCTCGACCCGAGCAACGAGCCCAATGTAAGTCTATGGGAAACTCGAGCATTTTTCAAGCGGCTCCCCTTGGCAGTCTGCAGAGGGCCTAAAAATTGCCCAAATCGATGGGAACAGTGCTCAAATGACTTGGGAACAGCATTGGGAAGACCCCTGGAAGCATCTCTGACTCCCAGATCACTGCTGTCAACAACGTTGTCAGAGTATTAAGCCACTTTTACGGACTCACAATAAAACATACAAAAACGAAACCAAAATGGATTTTCCTGGGAAATATGTTAAGGAACATCCTTTCCAGGGTAATGACTTGTATATAAGGCAAAATAAATAACCAAAAACAAAAATACTACTCCACGCCATGGGCTATGTTCACACTTAGCGTTTTTGATGCGTTTTTGCACTTTTGCATTGCTTTCAACCAAGACAAATGCATTCACCAGGAAATGTCATTTTAACATTTTACAACCTTTTCTGGCCATGTGGTGTGTGACACATCATCAGACACATGCATACAGTGCTGAAAAGACATGGGAACAGCATGGGGAAGACCTCTGGAAGCATTTCTGACTCCCAGGTCACTGCCTAAAAGTGTGCCCATCATAAGTGATCCTTGGCGCATGCGAAGATGCCTCCCGCCATGCACCTGTCATTGCAGACTTGCAACAATCACCGTTCAGGTCCTTGTCCCACTGCAGCGTTCAGTTGTCCCTACCCCATTCCTTGGAATGCAAGCGCAAGTATGCAGCCAGCCACCCATCCAACCCACAGGCTGCAATACTATACTGCCAAATTTTTGACAGCTGCTTTCACTTGAAATGTGGCCTTTTAGGCTCGTGGAGGAGAAAGCTTTTCATAACCTCATACCGGCGGCGGCCGGGTGTCCATACTCGGTCCCCAGCTGCCACTGTTTCTCCCGGTGTCGTCTCCGCCTTCCACAAGCACGGGTCCCACAACATTACCAGTGCCCTCCCCAGTGCACTTACTGGGAAGGACCACCTAATTACAAACACGTGGATAGGTGAATGCGGCCAGGGACGGTACGGAGCCAGTCCACAGCTTTTTTTTCTGAGAGTTGTATTTCACCACAGCCATATTCTTTAGCTCAGTGAAAGAACTGGCATAGAGGGAAACTGTATCTACTCTGGGTGTCATTTCTCCCAGGAAGTCCTCTAAAGCAGCTTCTACAAGCGTGGGTCCCTGAACATTATTGCTGGTACTTTTCTGTGAGAATTTGCTTGCCTACTACCAGCCTGGAATATTTCCAGTAAAGTATGGTACGACGTCATGCTATTAGCACTGCCTCCAGTAACAGTAGCGAAGCCATCCCCAATTTCCTTCTCAGGAATTTTATTTGGTAGACTGAGTGGCTGCCCAAATACATTAGTTTCTCACAAAGGAGCTGAAGATAGAGTGGCAGTAGGTGCAAGTTTCTCAAGCCTGTTAGATATTAGAGGGTGAAGGGCAGCACATTGGATCAGTGGTTAGCACTGAAGCATTGCAGCGCTGGGATCCTGGGTTCAAATCCCAGCAAGGACAACATCTGCAAGCACTTTGTATGTTCTCCCCATGTTTGCGTGTGTTTCCACCTCAGTAAAAAAGCAGCCATGGAGTGTCTGGGAACCTTCCCACACACTTTTCTTAGCCAGGACTGCTTCTCGGCAGGGTTGGACAGTCCCACCAGAGAATCCTCTGGTGTGCCCTGGCTTCTACATCAGGAGAGTTCATGATAGCGCTAACTTTGCAGCTGCTATTGGGCTCTTGAGCGGGTGAGAAAGGTGAGCCCTCAGAATCGAATCCTCTGGTGGGCCCAATGTTTTTCAATCTGAAAAAGCTTCTCAGTGGGAGTAGTATTTCACCACAGCCATATTCTTTAGCTCGGTGAAAGGACTGACATAGAGGGAAACCATATCTAGTCCTGCTGTCATTTCTCCGTCACCAGGTTCCGCCCATTGTCACACACGACCATGCCTGGCTGTATGTTCAGCGGTGAGAGCCACAGAGCAAGCTGCTATGTTACAACTTTCCACAACTCTGCAGCGCTGGGCGGTTTGTCACCTAAGCATTAAGCATGTTATCTTCAGCACAGCCTGTTGCCGCTTGGCCAAAGCAGTGCTGCAGTGCTTTCAGCTTGTGACTGATGTGGTCATTTCGGAGATGGAGGAGGAGGTGCAGGAGCTGAACAATGTGATTACATTGAGGTTACATTGGCGACTCTGTTTTTATACTAAAGAAAGAATCCTACTGTTTTTTTTTACGTTATTTTTTAAGGCAAATGCATTCACCAGGAAATGTCATTTTAACAGTTTACAACCTCAGCTGGCAATGTGGTGTGTGACACTTCATCAGACACATCCTGTTTCATTGATGATGGAGAGACTGTGAAAGACACATAGAGCAGGGCCACAGTAACGAGTACGACATGTTCCCATTAGAAAGGAGAGGGTCTGCTATACAGTTATAGGGTATGCAGTGAGTCCAACGGCTGACCAAATTTAGGAAAAACCCCAATAAGAAATTAAAGACACATAAAGCAGGGCCACAGTAACGACAAATTCCCATTAGAAAGGAGAGAGTCTGCTATACAGTTATAGGGTATGCAGTAAGTCTAATGGCTGACCAAATTTAGGAAAAATCCCAATAAGAAATTAAAGACACATAGAGCAGGGCCACAGTAACGACAAATTCCCATTGGAAAGGAGATAGTCTGCTATACAGTTATAGGGTATGCAGTGAGTCCAACGGCTGACCAAATTTAGGAAAAACCCCACTAAGAAATTAAAGATACATAGAGCAGGGCCACAGTAACGACAAATTCCCATTAGAAAGGAGAGAGTCTGCTATACAGTTATAGGGTATGCAGTGAGTCCAAAGGCTGACCAAATTTAGGAAAAACCGCACTAAGAAATTAAAGACACATAGAGCAGGGCCACAGTAACGACAAATTCCCATTAGAAAGGAGAGAGTCTGCTATACAGTTATAGGGTATGCAGTGAGTCCAATGGCTAACCAAATTTAGGAAAAACCCCACTAAGAAATTAAAGACACAGAGCAGGGCCACAGTAACGACAAATTCCCATTAGAAAGGAGAGAGTCTGCTATACAGTTATAGGGTATGCATTGAGTCCAACGGCTGACCTATTTTAGGAAAAACCCCACTAACAATTTTAAGAGACACAGAGCAGGGCCACAGTAACGACAAATTTCCATTCGAAAGGAGAGAATCTCCCATAGTGTCGGCCTATGCAGTGATTGCAAGGGCTGCCAAAAATTTGGAGGCATTTAAATGCCCCTTGTAAGAGACGTGGAGGAGGGCCTCATGAAAAAATGTTCCCATTAGAAAGGAGCGGGCCTCCTATACTTGTAATGCCCATGTACTAAGTGTATGGGCTGACAAACATTTACCCCTGGGGGGTATGCATGAACATACTGTATAAAAATTTTTTTTACGGGCATCATAAACACCCTTTAAAAAAATCATGTGGGTGTTGCATGACGGACCACGGTCACCCTGGTGATATGGTGGTGGAGGATGAGTAGAAGGAGGAGGAGGCGGACAAGAGCAAATAGCCAAAATCAGGAAGCGTATACCTATGTGTGGGTGTGAAAAGGTGCATGGGAATACACCTCCCAAGAAAAGACACTGGATTTGAGTTTATGTTACGCTGCTATCATTCGGTGGTGTTGAGAAGTCTGGCCCAATCCAGCCCTTGTTCATTTTTATAAGAGTCTGCCTGTCAGCATTTTCAGTTGACAGGCGGATGCACTTATCAGTTATAATTCCTCCAGCGGCACTAAAAACCCGCTCTGGTAAAACGATGGCGGCAGGGCAGGCCAGAACTTCCAAGGCATAGAGAGCCAGCTCATTCCACGTATCCAGCTTGGATAACCAATAATTATAAGGCACAGAGGAATCACGGAGGACGTTGGTACGGTCGGCAAGGTACTCCCCCAGCATCTTCCCAAAAGTTGCACTCCTTGTGAAAGTACCCAACGCCTCAGGGCCTGTGCGATGGGAGGGACTGAGAAAACTCTCCAATAACTTTGACAGTGTTCCCCTGCCTCTGCTGGATTGAAGTTGTGTCTCTCTCGCCTGTACTCCATGGTTGTCCAACGAAGTGTGACCTCTGCCGCCAGCGTTTTCAGATGGGAATTTTTTTAATAGTTCAGCAACAAGTGCCTTCTGGTACAGCCCCATTTTTGCAGACCTGTCCACCTCAGTAATAAGATATATAAAATTCTCCTTGTAGCGTGGGTCTAGAAGTGTCACCAACCAGTAATGACTGTCACCCAAATTTTGAGAATGCGAGGGTCAT
Organism: Phyllobates terribilis; assembly: GCF_046119375.1. Lineage (NCBI taxonomy): Eukaryota > Metazoa > Chordata > Amphibia > Anura > Dendrobatidae > Phyllobates > Phyllobates terribilis. Next base: position 160,843,397 of record NW_027362764.1, on the reverse strand, counting down.
GGGAAAGGCGGCATAACATAAACTCAGCCATGCAAGCCAGACTACTAACAGTAAAGACTTCCGTGTCCTCACCAAGAGGATGACTGACCATGCTCTCCTCCTCCTCTCTGTCCTCTGGCCATCCACACTGAACAGACGGTATGACAGCTGTGCAGGTAGTACCATCTATAGTGAATGAAACTATCTCCTGTCCTTCCTCCTCCTCCTCTTCCTCATTGTCACCCAATCCACATTGGGATGAGTTGAGGCTGGGCTGTGTGTAATCACCCTGTATGGTTCCTTGCTCCATCTCATCGTGCTCCGCCTGCAATGCATCCTCTTTGATTGTGAGCAGAGAGCGTTTCAGAAGACAGAGAAGCGGGATGGTTACGCTAATTATGGCGTCATCGCCACTCACCATCTTGGTGGAGTCCTCAAAGTTTTGGAGGATGGTACATATGTCTGACATCCATGTCCATTCCTGAGGTCTTATGTGTGGAGTCTGAACTGAATACCGACGGCCTTGTTGATGCTGGTACTCAACAACTGCCCTCTTCTGCTCACAAATCCTTCCCAACATCTGCAGTGTAGAGTTCCAACACGTGGGGACATCACACACCAGTCTGTGAGCGGGAAGCTGCAAACGCTGCTGAAACATGGCAAGGGCGGCAGAAGCTGTAGCTGACTTTCTAAAATGGGCACACAGGCTCTGTACTTTAACAAGCAGATCCGGCAGCTCCGGGTAGGATTTGAGAAACCGCTGAACCACGAGGTTAAGCACATGGGCCAGGCATGGTACGTGTGTGAGCTCGCCTCGCCTCAGAGCTGCCACCAGGTTCCGGCCATTGTCACACACGACCATGCCTAGCTGTAGGTTCAGCGGTGTGAGACACAGATCTGCCTGCTCTTTCAGAGCAGTCCAGAACTCTTCAGCATTATGCGGTTTGTCACCTAAGCATATTAGCTTCAGCACAGCCTGTTGCCGCTTGGCCAAGGCAGTGCTGCTGTGCTTCCAGCTTGGGACTGATGTGGTCATTTCGGAGATGGAGGCTGAAAAGGAGGAGGATGCTGAGGAGGATGAAGTGCAGGAGCTGTAGACCGTGGGGGCAACCCTGATTGACCTAGGGCCCGCAATCCTTGGCGTCGGGAGGAAGTGTTCCGTCCCAAGGTCCGACTGGGTCCCAGCTTCCACTATGTTAACCCAGTGTGCCGTCAGCGAGATGTACTGTCCCTGCCCACAAGCACTTGTCCACGTGTCCATGGTTAGGTGGAATTTCCCGATAACTGCATTGTTGAGGGCACGGCTAATGTTTTGGGACTCATGCTTGTGTAATGCGAGGACGGCACACCGGGTGAAATAGTGGCGGCTGGGGACCGAGTACCGAGGGACGGCCATCAGGTTGCAGAATGCTTCCGTCTCCATGAGCATAAAAGGCAACATTTCGAGCGCAAGTTTTCGTGAAATGTGAGAATTTAGTAGTGGGTCTGTGTGGCGTTGGCGGCATATTTGCGCTTGCATTCCAAGGACTGGGGTATGGACAACTGAACACTGTGCTGGGACAAGGACTTGGACGTGCTTCCTGATGCTGCTCTTTCAGATTGCGCAACGACAGGTGCAGGGCAGGAGGCACCTTCGCATGCACCATGGACAGGGGATTGGCTTGCATGCACAACAGCGGAAGAAGCAATGATGCCACCTGCAGACACTGTTCCTGGACCCTGGGGTTCGGCCCAAAAAGTCGGGTGCTTGGCTGCCATGTGCCTGATCATGCTGGTGGTGGTCAGGCTGCTCGCTTTGCCACCCCTGCTGATGTTGGTCTGGCAGGTGGTGCAAATGGCCTTTTTGGGGTTATCGGCAGAGTCTTTAAAAAACAACCAGACTCGGGAAGACCTAACAGTTGTACTGGCAACTTCCTTCGTGTTGGTGTTACGGGGAACGGTTGCCTGCCTTCTGTCTGCGGCCACCACACTGCTTCTTCCTGCCTGTTGGGGTGCTCTGCCTCCCTCCCCCTGTATGCTGCTGTCCTCGCTCTGCATGTCCCCCTGCCAGGTTGGGTCAGTTACTATATCATCCACCACCTCGTCTTCCACTTCCACACCCTGGTCCTCCTCCTGACTTTCTGGCAATTGTGTCTCATCATCGTCCACCTCTTGTGACACTTTCCCATCGTCACCTTCATGTGACCGTGGCTGCTCAAATGTTTGGGCATCGCTACATGCGTGAGAGGCCCGAATCTATAAATAGAAAAGTGAACAGCTCTTCAGAGTGTCGAAGTGTGGGATCAGTTGTGTCCGGGCATTTGGCATGGTGGGAGGAAGGAGGATCAGGGTGAGGAATATGTGGTCCAGACTCACGGCTACTGAGACTTGACCGTGTGGAAGACAGGGTGGTGGTGGCTAAGTGACTAGAAGCATTATCTGCTATCCAACCAACAACCTTTTGACACTGCTCAGGTTTCAATAGTGGTGTGCTGCGGTCGCCTAGGAATTGAGACAGGAAGGTCGGGCGAGAAGATGTGGGTGTTTGTTGTGGCACAATTTCAGCTTGCCCATGGCCTTGTCCTCGGCCTCTGCATGCACCATCACCATCACGTCCAGTTCCCCGTCCCTTGCCACGTGCCTTGCCCATTTTAAATGGAGGACAGTATCTTTCACGCTCACTACAAATGACTGAGTTCGAAGCGAACTTATATGTGATCCATGTGTTTTAAATACCTGGCCTGTAGGTAACTAGTTTGAACAGCAAACTGGTGTGAATTGCTTCACTGACACACTGAAGGAAATTTTTAATAGAGGCCAGAAATGGCAGTATTTTCTGACAACGTATATGTGATCCGTGTGACCTAGAAAATAGAGTTTTAAATATCTGGCCTGTAGGTACGTAGTTTGAACAACAAACTGGTGTGAATTGCTTCACTGACACACTGAAGGAAATTTTTAATGGAGGCCAGAAATTGCATTATTTTCTGACAACGTATATGTGATCCGTGTGACGGAGAAAACAGAGTTTTAAATACCTGGCCTGTAGGTAACTAATTTTAACTGCAAACTGGTGTGAATTGCTTCACTGACACACTGAAGGAAATTTTTAATGGAGGCCAGAAATTGCAGTATTTTCTGACAACGTATATGTGATCCGTGTGACGGAGAAAACAGAGTTTTAAATACCTGGCCTGTAGGTAAGTAGTTTGAACAGCAAACTGGTGTGAATTGCTTCACTGACACATTGAAGGAAATTTTTAATGGAGGCCAGAAATTGCAGTATTTTCTGACAACATATATGTGATCCGTGTGATGGAGAAAACAGAGTTTTAAATACCTGGCCTGTAGGTAAATAGTTTGAACAGCAAACCGGTGTCAAAAATGTCACTGACACAGTGAAAACAAATTGGAATGTAGGCCAAAAATGGCAGTATTTTCTGAAAAGGTATATGTGATCCGTGTGACGGAGAAAACAGAGTTTTAAATACCTGGACTGTAGGTAACTAGTTTGAACAGCAAACTGGTGTCAAAAACTTCGCTGACACAGTGAAAAAAATTTGGAATGGAGGCCAAAAATGGGAGTATTTTCTGAAAACGAATATGTGATCCGTGTGACGGAGAAAACACAGTTTTAAATAGCTGGATTTCTAGCGCTGTAATATGGAAAGAATCTGGCTGTATTCTGCAGTGCCAACAAGCAAATGGAAAGAAAAACGGTGAACTCTGGATTGATTTTTAAGCAAACAATGAGGATTAAGAGCCAAAAAAAAGTATTCCTGGCCCCTGAGACCTGGGCCTTTGTATAGAAATATCTAACAGCAGCAGAAGGCAGAATTGGAATGGAGCCTCTTGTGTTATATGCACTGCGGTCGGCTATATAACCTGCCTGCCTGCTTATATTCGCTGCCTGCCTGATATCTCTGCAGATGGATTAGTTAGTCCTCAAAAGGACTGTTTGTTAAGATGGATATGTGTAATGTACGGTTTTTCTCCCTACACTACCTAATACACAAGCAAATCTCTCCCTGACACAGTAGCAGCTCTCCCTACACTGTCTGATCCGGAGTGACTGTGACGAGCATGGTGGCACCAGGTCTGATATAGACCTGATGACGCTGTGCGGTCAGCCAATCACTGTAATGCCCACAACCACCATGGCTACGGCATTACAGTGAGTGGCAGGCAATCCCTGCGTGTTGATTGGCGCTCTAAAGTGCGCCAAACATGCAGGGAGGGGACCTGAGCTCCTGCCGAACAACCCCGGAAATACTCGGCGAGCGCCGAGCATCTCGAGCAGTGAGACGCTCGAGCAAGCACCGAGCAGTAGCGAGCATTCTCGCTCATCACTAGTCTGTACCACTTTCTTCAATCAAGAGAGAATATGTTGCATCAGCATAGGCAAGTCAAGAAATTATTTGGCTGTGATAGCTGTTAACGGATTTTAGTCAACAACAAATTAGATATAAAAAGATCTTCAAAGACAATCAGGTATGTTTGTCACTTTAACAGATATAAAGAGTTAACCCATGAACTTGGAATATGAAACTGAAGTTTCATATTCTGAATAAGGACTTCTGGATTTACAGTACTACCCACCTGAGGACTTGATTGGAAATATTTTTAGAAGATCCTTGACTGCAGAATGACAGCCAGGCTAATAAGAAAGCCAGGCCTAATGGACTAAGCCTTAGCTGTTAAGAAAGGATGCCTTAGTAATATCAATAACTGCAGCTGCTATGCTGGAGGGACAGCAGATGGCACTGTGTGAACTGTGAGAGTTTATATTATACTGTATGACCTCTCAGTGTTGTTGTATCAGTTCTTCCTCTAATCCTTCATGTTGTGATGATGGAGATAATGGATGCTGTGTGTCTCAATAAAACAGTTCATTCTTCCACAGTGTCTCTGTGCTGAATGAGACTGTTGAAATCTGAAATCTGCAACACATAAGACTTGCATAGATTATCAATCCAGATAACTACCTGCTTTGCGCAAACGCGGTCCACGGTCCAGGTTAGAGCTCTCTGGCCGTGAACAGCAGCTATACAAGTTTCCTGAGCTTCTGGGTTCCCCGTCATGCTGTTTGATTAGCCAGCCTGGCATGACGTCATCTATGTAGGGTGAAGGACATAGTGATGTCACACCAGCCTAACCGGGGCCGGCGTCAGCACCCGGGCAAGTGCTGGGACCTTGTACCATGAGGGGAGCCCACTAACCGTCGGGGCCCTGCCATTTGTGCAGGGCCGCTGGTGGTGTTTGATTGCCAGCACTTCATCAGACATGGTCGCCTGTAGTGCGCTGTGCGGCTGTGTCTGGTAGTAATCACACGGCAGGGACGACACTGCGCCTTTAATTGTGCTTGTGTGTCGCCCCTGCCGCGTCATTACTAGCAGACACAGCCGCACAGCGCACTGTCTAGTGAAGTACTGGCAATCAAACACCGCACAAATGCTGGGGGGAGCGGCCAGGGCCCTGACGGCGAGTGGGCCCCCCTGATTGTCCAGGACCATTTCTGTGACAGCAAACACATGCTGGTGGCCCTGCACTGCCACATGCCTAAGGATCTGGACCGGACACAGGCCGGGGGCAGGTGAGCGAGGCCTGTTGCTGGCTTTCCCAATCACCATATTAAAAATATTTCTAGTGTGTGTGTGTGCATGTGCATGTATGATGTGAATGTCTGTGTATGTCAGTGTGTATGACTGTGTGTATATATATATATATATATATATATATATATATTTATTTAAAATGTCTGATTTTTATGTTTTCAAGAATTTGTGGTCAAATATGTACGTATGCACCTGTATGTACACATATCTGTGTATATGTTTGTGTATGTGTGTATTTGCGTATTGTATGTGTGCATAAATGTGTACCATGCGCATGTGTGTATGTGTGTGCATGTGCATGTCTGCGTACTGTGTGCATGTCTGCGTACTGTGTGCATGTCAGCGTACTGTGTGTGTGCATGTGCATGTCTGCGTATCGTGCGTTTGTGCATGTCTGCGTACTGTGTGTGCATATGTGCATGTCTGTGTACTGTGTGTGCGTGCATATCTGCATACCGTGTGTGCGTGTGACGCGCCCCCTGGGCCATATTCTTTAGGGGAATACCCGGAGCCGGATCAGATGGGAGTTGTAGTCTTCCGAGTGGCTGTGACCCGGTCCGTGCCCAGGGTGTCAAACTCAGTTGTATGTGGCAGTCCTACAGATGTTATTAAGTTCTTAATGTCGACTACGCCACCCGTTGTATTGCGGTCACTATGGCCGCCGCTGCAGCAGGGTCCGCTGAGGCTGATGGTGTAGGTGCAGCTTTTGATGGTATAACCCCCAACGGGTGGGGTATAGCCTCAGGGGGTCAGGTGCAGAGGATGGGGGTTGTGGTGGTGCAGCGTAGATGTAAAATGAAGACAGAGTCGGGTTGTGCAGTTTAGGGTATTTACTCACTGCTGATGTTCCGGTCACTCCAGCTTCAAGTGACCACCCGAGCCGTGCTGCGTCCACCAGGTCCTGGATCCAGCCAACCCCCAAGCAAGTCCGGAGCGTGACCCTGAGCTCTCCTTCTGTCCTGTCTTCTGGCCGTCCCCACCAGGGATCTACCTAGGTCCAGCTCCCTCGGGCCTTCTGTTGGGAGACCCTTGGCCTTGGGTTCCCTGACCCTCCACGTGGTTTGCCTTTAGGGTAGATGTGGTGGGTGATCGTGGCAGATCAATCCTGCCCACGACCTCCGGTTCCTGGCTAAGGTGTGCTGTAGCCTCTGCCAGCTTGGGATCCGGTACCCAGTTGCCAACTCTTCACCCGGTGATGGACTTTGGGTTCTCAGAGTCCTTTTCTTTTACCCCCTCTGGGTCTTTCTTCCTTTCTCCTCTCTCTCTCTCTGGGACTGCTCTGCTCCTCTTCCTCTGACTTCTCACAGACTGACCGACTGTGGCTGACTGACCCTGATCTTAGATGGTGCCCACCTTATATACTCCCTCTATGTGTGAGCTCAGGTGACCAGCACCCAATGAGCTCCTAACTTTACCCAGGCTGCTCCCCCTATCTGCCCCTACACTACTGGGATGTACCACCCCCCTCCCACTCCAGCCAGGAACAGACTCGGTCGTACCTGCACATTTCTAAGTGGGAGTACCGTTGGTCTGCAACTCGGAAATGGGATGTGTGTAGTGCATGCAGCTTTCCGAGATCAGTTCCACACTCCATCCTTACCCGGGAGTGGAATATCACACCTCTGGGTTGAGGTGCAATACCCCTGTAGCAGCCGAATCCTCAGGGTGCTACACGTGCATGTCTGCATACCGTGTGTGTGTGCATGTCTGCGTAGTGTATGTGTGTGCGTGTGCATGTCTGCGTACTGTGTCTGCATTTGTGAAGGATGAGGGACAGCCTGGGCCCTGTGTTGTATACCTATATTTCTCTGCTGTATCTGTGCATCATGAATTTATGTGTTAAAGGGGCCCACTGAGACTCTTTCGCCCGGGGCCCAGAAAAACCTGAAGCCGGGCCTGAGCCCAGCTAAACTGAGCCTGGGATCAAGTAGGGTAAAGAAAATTCGCACAGTTCCTGTCCACAGCGAGAGAGAACTGATCTGGACTGGGGACCGGGATCACATGAAACTCTACTCATTAGGTTACATAGCAAAATTGAGGTATCCTTTGTACTATGATTATCTTTAGCAGCATCACAATTCAGAATATGAAAGTGTATGATTATTTTGGTCTTTGATCTGTTTATCTAATTCTACAGTAAAGTGACAGTTGTGATATTACCTTCTCTTGGTCTCCTGATAATCTGAATTCAGTGTTCCATGCCCCCCTTCTATGGTTCATAGTCACCAATATCTGCACTTCTCCTATTAACGGATATTACAGCATACTCTATGTCTTCTAGTAAGGCAATTATCCCCTTGAGTATCTGACTCGCCCCCTGGGCCGTGGGGCACTCGGATCCGGGCCATAGGGGAACAATGGGAGTAGTAGTGGCAACCCGGTTCCGTGGCTCAGGGTGGTCAGGCCTATGGTAGTCTGCTATGCGCTCCAAATAATGTCCGACTACGCCACCCGTGGATTGCGGTTATTAGGAACCGCCGCTGCAAGGCAGTCCGCTGGGGCTGATGATGGGTGCAGCTGAGGTGATGTGACTCCCCACGGGAAGAGTGCAGCCCCAGGGCAGTGTAGTGGATGTTGGGAGGGATGGTAGTGCGGGTCCCGGTGCTGATAGTGCTGGAGGCGCGAAAGAGCACACAGACAACGTACTGCAGTCCAATGTCTTTTACTCACAGTTCAGGTAGTCCAGGTCACTTGTGCACAGATAGTGACCGCCCGAGCCGTGCTGCGTCCACCAGGTGGGGGGCTCGGTCAACTCCCAGGCAGTTCAGGAGCATGGCACAGGACCCCCTTCAATCCTTTCTCTGGCCTGCCTCACCAGTGACCCACTTTTGTCCAGCTGCCGCGGACCTGTGCGGTTAAACGTGGGCCCCGTCCTCCGCTGTCCTATATGGTGCCTTCCTAGCAGGTTTGATGAGGTGTCGCACCAATATATGATCACGACGACCGGTCTTTGGCTGAGGGTAGTTTCTCCTCCACCAACTTGGGATCCGGTACCCTTAATCTGCCTGACCCTGCACCCTGGATTCTCGTGGGTTCTTAGGGTCCCTTCCACCTTCTTGTTCCTGAGCCCTTCTGTTTCGCTGTCTCTCCTTCTTTGCAGTTCCTGTTCTGTTCCTTTCTGTTCCTTTCTCTTGGAGCTGAGATGAGCCAGAATCTCAGCTCCCCTTCACCTCCTCCTCGGCCTCTCCCTAGACCCTCCTGGAGTAGAGCTCCTACAGAGCCTCTACTCCCTGTCTTCTCCTCTGGCTGAACTGACCCAGAACTAAGATGGTGCCCACCTTTTATACCTCCTTCTAGCCATGAGCCCAGGTGACCAGCAACCAATGGGCTCCTATCTACGCTCAGGAACCGCCCCCTATCTGCCCCTACAGTACTGGGTGTTCCACCCCTCCCTCCCCACTCCAGCAGGGACATGGTCGGTCGTGCCTGCACTTCTGTCTAGTGGGAGCACCGTTGAGCTGTCCCTGAGAAATGGGGTGTGTGTGCTGCATGCAGCTAACTGAGCCCTGGTCCATACTCCATCCTTACCCGGGAGTGGAATATCACACCCCTGGCAGAGGTGCAATACCCCTGTAGCGGCCGAGCCCTCGGGGCGCTACATATCCCCCTACAAAATCACAAGTAAAAAGAAAAATGTTCAGCTCACAAATCACAAATCCCTTTTCACATACAGTTGAAACCAGACGTTTACATACACTATGTAAAAAAGACACATATGCATGTTTTTCTCAATACCTGACATGAAATCAGAATAAACCTTTCTCGTTTTAGGTAAATTAGGATTACCATAATTTTTAATATTTGCCAAATGCCAGAATAATGAGAGCGAGAGAATGTTTTAAGGCATTTTTATTACTTACTGTAAAGTCAAAAGTTTACATACATTTCATTAGTATTTGATACCATTGCCCTTAAACTGAATGACTTGGGTGAAAAGTTTGGGATATCCTTCCACAAGCTTCTCACAATAGTTGGTCGGAATTTGGGCCTGTTCCTCCTGACAAAACTGGTGTAACTGATCCAATTTTGTAGGTTGCCTTGCTCTCTCCTGCCTTTTTAGCTTTGCTCATAAATTTTCAATAGGATTGAGATAAGGGCTTTGTGATGGCTACTCCAAAACATTGACTTTGCTATCCTTAAGCCACTTTGTTACCATTTTGGCAGAATGCTTCCGGTCATTGACCATTTGGAAGACCCATTTCTGCCCAAGCTTTAACTTCCTAGCTGATGTCTTGAGATGTTGCTTCAGCATTGTCACATAATCTTCTTTTCTCATGATGCCATCTATTTTTTGAAGTGCACCAGTCCCTCCGGCAGCAAAACAACCCAACAACATTATTCTGCCACCCCCGTGTTTCACAGCTGGGATGGTGTTCTTAGGCTTCCAAGCTTCTCCCCTTTTCCTTCAAATGTAACGATGGCCATTATGCCCAAAAAGTTACATTTTAGTTTCATCAGACCACAGGACATGTCTCCAAAAATTAAGGTCTTTGTTCCTGTGTGCATTTGCAAACATTAATCTGGCTTTTTCATGTTTCTTTTGGAGTAATGGTTTCTTCCTGGCAGAGTGGCCTTTCAGCCCATGTTGATACAGTACTCGTTTGACTGTCGTTATTGACACAATCTTACCAGCTTCCGCCATCTTCTTCACAAGGTCTTTTGCTTTTGTCCTTGGGTTGATATGCACATGTCGGACCAAAGCACTTTCATTTCTGGGACACAGAACCCGTCTCCTTCCTGAGCGGTATGATGGCTGGACATTCCCATCTTGTTTGTACTTCCATATAATTGTTGTAGAGATGAACGAGGCACCTTCAGGTATCTTGAAATTGTACCCAAGGATGAGCCAGAATTGTGTGAGTCAACAATTCTCTTCCTGATATCTTGGCTGATTTCTTTAGACTTTCCCATAATGCTACACAAAGAAGTAGTGTGTTTCAAGTGTGCATTAAAATACATCCACAGGTGTGTCTCTAATTAACTCAGATGTTGCCAAAAAAACAGAAGCTTCTTAACACATGACATCATCATATGGGCAGTCCAGAATTGTTTAAAGACATAGTAATCTTAGTGTATGTAATCCTAATTTACCTAAACAGGAAAGGTTTATTCTGATTTCATGTCAGATATTGAGAAAAACATGCATATGTGTCTTTTTATATAGTGTATGTAAACTGGTTTTAACGGTACCTAAGAGTGTTAGTCATGTGTTTGAAGCAATCTTTGGCCATAGAATTAACAATGCTAGATAACAAGAGAAAACTAGTGGAAGTATTGTCATCAGAAAGCACCCAGAAAACCATATCAGACTGGTTCAAGTGCCATGTAGATGCTAAAGTTTAGCACTGTATTATAACATTTATGTTGACATTGGGATAAACTTTGACCTCAGCGCTGACAATCTGTTCAGTTATTTCAAAGAAAAAATTGACCATATCCCAATTTTCTCCCAATCCCCTAATATCATGCATTCTCCTCCCTCCCAAAGTGCATTGAGCTCACTTTCTATCTTTGAGTCAGTCATGGAAGAAGTGACCAGGCTCCTTGCATCTTCTCACCCTACCACCTGCTCCAGTGACCCTATTCCCTCACATCTCCTCCAGTCCCTTTCCCGGCTGTCACCACTCACCCAGCTAAAATATTGAATCTTTCTCACCTCATATCTTTCCCTCCTCATTTAAACATGCCAGTATACAGTCATTACTTAAAAAAAATCCTTCGACCAGAACTGTGCTGCTAACTACAGACCTGTCTCTAATCTTCCCTTCATCTCTAAATTCCTGGAGCGATTGGTCCACTCCCGTCTAATCTGTTAACTTATTTATTTATTTAACTCACTTATATAGTGCAATTAATTCCATATCAGACATTATCATCACTGTCTTCATTGGGGCTCACAATCTAGATTTCTTATCAGTATGTCTTGGAGTGTGAGAGGAAAGCGGCAAACCCTGGGGAAACTCATTCAAACATGGGGAGACCATACAAAAATTCTTTGCAGATATTGTCCTTGGTGGGATTTGAACCAAGGACCCCAGCACTACAAGTGACAGTGCTAATTCCTGAGCCACGTGCTTCCAGAATATTTTTGGCTTGTTGGTTGTTTTGTATCTTCCTGGTATACTCTTCTAGATATAGCTTATGTACATCCTTTGATATCTTTTTATTTTGTTTAACTTTGTGTATCTTGTATATTTCATATTAGTTTTAAATATACTCAGCAACTGCGTGTGACACATTTATTCTCTAACCTTTGAATCTATTGTAAGCAGTATTTGATATGGCATATACGATGCAGGAGTTTCACTTTAATTGAAGTTCTTTTTTTGCAAAGCTTTGTAATTATACAGCTAGTGGCAATGGAGCACTGGCACATCCCGAGTCCCTATATTTCAGCTCCACAGAACTGTGTGTGTTACTAGTCTAACTAGCATTAACAAGCAGACAAAGAAATTAATTATATAACATCAGTAACATCAGTATTTCTGAAGCAGCAGGAATAGTAAAATCCTTTTTGCCTTTTTGTGTCAAGTAAAACTCATGTTTAAATGTTATAAAGCATCTCTTCAGTAAGAGATTAATTTATCTTTGATTTTAATATGACGTTTACGCATACATTTCTCTTTTTGGAGACAATGTGATTAAAATATATTCTGAAGAGGATATCATGTTATGTAAGAAAATGAAAGGAATATCTCCCATAGTGCTCTAATTCTGTATAGGAAATAGGCAAATCTAGAGCATGCCACATCTCACTTTTTCATCAGTTGTCTAATTGTTGAATGAGAGAAACTTACTTATTTGCTAGTCTGGGACATGGATAAATCAGATTAAGCTTTTCACTTTAAACAGTATAGATAACAAAATACCTACATTTCTTAATTTAATACTTTTTTTTTATTTTTATAAAACAATATAAAACACCATGTAACTTGAATATTCCAATGAAAAACAAATGCCAGGAAATTGTAATTTTATACTAAACAACACAGGATATTCCATTTCAAATAAAGTGTGATTACTCACCAAAAAGCTTTTATAATTCCACTTTATTTATAAGAGACATTGCCAATTTACATAGATTAATTTCTTAGTTTAAAACTACTTTACGTGATGTAATTATAATAATAGAAATTTACACTGCTACTACTGTATAATGGATGTATTCAAAGTTACTCTCATTTGGATGTATCCTTGGATATCATTTTGTTTTTTTTTATTCTAATTAGGAAAAAAATCTATTTTACCTAATTTCTTTTTACATCTTTAAAATGGTATAATGAGCCTATTTTTCTAATACACTGCTTCAAACTCCTTGCATACAAGAGATTAATAAGATAACGTGCTGCCTACCTGTAGTTGCCACTTGCGGGGAGCTTAAGACCCCCATACACATTAGACTAACGTTGGTCAACGAAATCTGCTGATATTGGCGGGCTTTGCCGACAATCTAATGTGTATAAGAGCCACCTAACCCCACCTCCCCCGACAGATGATATAGAGAGATAAGAATTCAGTATGTCCGATTTCAGACTGCTCATCCGTTTGTTCTCAGAGATATAAGCCACCAGCAAAACTCTCGTAGAGAATCCAACAGTGTGCCTGTGTATAGAGGAGTCAGGAGTAGAGATGGGCGAACCCGAAAAGTAAAGTTTAGGGTCCGTATTGAACATCTACTCTTTGGGTTTGGCACCCTGAACTCCGGTTGTTCCTCGCGCTGTCATCTGCATGACAGCGTGAGAAACACCGGCGGCTCTGATCGGTGGTAAGATTAATACCACCGGTCAGAGCACTGCGTTTCTCAGATGACAGCATGAGAATGGGGGACCCGAACATCGGATGTTTGCCATGCTGTCATGTGCATGACAGCGTGGCAAACACTGCCTCTGATCGGTGGTAAGATTAATACCACCAGTCAGAGGGCTGCAGTTGCCACGCTGTCAGATGACAGCGTGAGCCCGCAGATGTGACCGGAGGTAAAGAGTTTACTGCCGGTCACAGGCGTCGGCAGATGGGACCACTACACACATCAGCCTACAAAAAACCAAGCAATGTGAACTGAGGTCTAAGATGGTAGACATGCAAGAAATAGGAGCATGTTCACACTAGCAAAAAGAAGCAAAACCTACAAAAGACAAAAAATACATCTCATACCCTACCATCATTATATATATAAATGTAAAGCAAAGTTGCATAATAAATATAGGGTACTTAGTGAACTATTTTTGATCAAAAAAAGTATACAAGCCGTCCCACCAGCGGCAAGGTGACCCTAAATTGGGACGGTACCTATACTGCCTATATTAAAAACCTTACTGTATATCAAAGTTGAAGTAATGCATATAAAAGGGTAGACAAATAGGACCGGGTCCCAACTCCAGACCACCTAGGCCCGTGGTAAGCTACATATATACTAATCAGCTCAACAAAGGGGATGCCACACCCTTAAATTGCACAGAATGCAAACAAGACAAATGCTTTACATTTATATATATAATGATGGTAGGGTATGAGATATATTTTTTGTCTTTTGTAGGTTTTGCTTCTTTTTGCTAGTGTGAACATGCTCCTATTTCTTGCATGTCTACCATCTTAGACCTCAGTTCACATTGCTTGGTTTTTTGTCTTGTTTGCATTCTGTGCAATTTAAGGGTGTGGCATCCCCTTTGTTGAGCTGATTAGTATATATGTAGCTTACCACGGGCCTAGGTGGTCTGGAGTTGGGACCCGGTCCTATTTGTCTACCCTTTTATATGCATTACTTCAACTTTGATATACAGTAAGGTTTTTAATATAGGCAGTATAGGTACCGTCCCAATTTAGGGTCACCTTGCCGCTGGTGGGACGGCTTGTATACTTTTTTTGATCAAAAATAGTTCACTAAGTACCCTATATTTATTATGCAACTTTGCTTTACATTTATATATATAATGATGGTAGGGTATGAGATATATTTTTTGTAGGTTTTGCTTCTTTTTGCTAGTGTGAACATGCTCCTATTTCTTGCATGTCTACCATCTTAGACCTCAGTTCACATTGCTTGGTTTTTTTTCTTGTTTGCATTCTGTGCAATTTAAGGGTGTGGCATCCCCTTTGTTGAGCTGATTAGTATATATGTAGCTTACCACGGGCCTAGGTGGTCTGGAGTTGGGACCCGGTCCTATTTGTCTACCCTTTTATATGCATTACTTCAACTTTGATATACAGTAAGGTTTTTAATATAGGCAGTATAGGTACCGTCCCAATTTAGGGTCACCTTGCCGCTGGTGGGACGGCTTGTATACTTTTTTTGATCAAAAATAGTTCACTAAGTACCCTATATTTATTATGCAACTTTGCTTTACATTTATATATATAATGATGGTAGGGTATGAGATATATTTTTTGTCTTTTGTAGGTTTTACACATCAGCCTACGCCTGCTGTCACAGATAACAGCGAGAGCAGGTGCGGCTGACGGGAGTATTCATCTGCCGGTGTCTGTGCTATAAATAAATAAATAAAAAAAGTGGCGTGGGTTCCCCTGTATTTTTGATAACCAGCTAGGCAAAACTGACAGCTACGGACTGCAACCCTCAGCTGTCAGCTTTAGCAAGGCTGGTTATCAAAAATAGAGGGGTCCCCATGCCGTCTTTTAAATTATTGAAATAAATAATTTAAAAAAATGGCGTAGGGTCCCCCCATTTTTGACAACCAGCCAAGCTAAAGCAGAGAACTGGGGGCTGGTACTCTCAGGCTAGTCTATGACGTCACTGCTAGTCACTGAAGCTGAGCTCGCAGAAGCTCATTCCTCAGTGGTTTTCAGCCAGGACGGGCGCATCTTACCACTGTCCAGGTTGAAAACTATTTAAAAAAAATGGTGTGGGGACCCCTCTATTTTTGATAACAAGTCTTGCTAAAGCTGACAGCTGAGGGTTGCAGCTCGCAGCTGTCAGTTTTGCCTGGCTGGTTATCAAAAATACAGGGGAACTCATGCCATTTTTTTATTATTTATTTATTTATAGAGCAGGCGCGGCAGATGAATACTCCCATCAGGCACGTCTGCTCACGCTGTTATTTGTGACAGCAGACGTAGACTGATGGGTATAGCAGTCCCATCTGCCGACGCCTGTGACTGGAGGTAAATTTTTTACCTCTGGTCATATCTGCGGGCTCACGCTGTCATCTGACAGTGTGGCAACCACATAACTCTAATTGGTGATATTAATCTTACACCGATCATAGGAAGTGTTTGCTGCTTTGTCATGCACATGACAGCATGGCAAACACCCGATTTTTGGGTCCCCCATTTCCAGGCTGTCATCTGACAGTGTGGAAACCGCAGCTCTCTGATCAGTGGTAATGATCTTACTGCCGATTAGAGGCAGTGTTTTCCGTGCTGTCATGCACAAGACAGCGTGGCAAACACTGGATGCTCGGGCCCCCCATGGGGTCCGTGTTCGGATTCCAGTACTGTTCTGTTACCCGAACCCAAACTTTTAATAAACTGTTCGGCGTTCAGCTTACCTGCCATCCCGAACAGTCAGGGGTTCACACATCACTAGTAAGGAGAGATAGCTGCTGGCCAAATGATCTGCTGAAATGTCATTCAGCTGGCAGATATCTAATGTGTATAAGGTCCCATAGAAGCAAGTAGAATTGCCTCCAGCCAATATATTATGTTTTAAACTTATTTAGCAATTTTGTAGTTTGCACAAAAAAAGGATTTTGATCATGATTTAACTATGTTAAATAGGTTTTCCAGGAAATACATCCATAAATGCCTTTAATTAGCAAATCATTCTTGTTTTGTCTAGAGAGGTAATCACTGTCATATTTCACTAACAGTAACCTGTTGCAGGATCTTAATAGCACAAATGCCTGTAAGCATTTGCAGTAAGAAATTCTGCTGCTGTGACCAGAAAATAACCTGTACAAAGTGCTGTTCACTATCTCCAGTTTACAGCAGTTTCTCATAATTCAGAGACTGGACAGCAGTGTGAGCAGCCTCTTCTTACATAATCACTCCTGTTATTTCCAGTATTAGATCAGCTAGTCCAGGTGGACAACAGTGTGAGCAGCGTCTTCTTACCTCAGCACCCCTGATATCTCCAGTATTAGATCAGAAAGACAGGGTGGATAGCAATGTGATCGGCCTTTACTTACCTCAGCATCCTTGGTATTTCCAGTATTAGATCATATAGATAGGGTGGACATCAGTGTGAGCAGCCTATACTTACCTCAGCACTCCTAGTATCTCCAGTATTAGATAAGAAACAGAGGGTGGACAGCAATCTGAGAAGCCTCTTCTTAGCTCAGCACCCATGATATCTCCAGTATTAAATCATAAAGACAAGGTAGACAGCAGTGTGAGCAGCCTTTTCTTACCTCATCACCCCAGATATCTCCAGTATTAGATCATAAAGACCGGGTGGACAGCAGTGTGAGCAGCCTCTTCTTATCTCAGCTCCCCTGGTATCTCCAGTATTAATTCAGAAAGACAGGGTGGACAGCAGTGTGAGCAGCCTCTTCTCACCTCAGCCCCACCCCCTGCTATCTGCAGATTAGATAGGAATATTCACTGGGAGTACAAATTTCTACACATAAAGGAAGGGGTGGAAAGGTTTATGTCAGTGTAACAAAATGGTTGCCATTTTAATTCTATAGGATCTATCTAGACAAAATGAATGTCATTTGCTAATATAAGATGTTTAGGAATTATTTATGATGATTTTTCCTTTGGTTATATTTTTTCTATTCCTGGAGAACCCCTTTAAGAAAAACAATGATCAAATAGTGGCTGTTCAGACAAAGATTAAAATAGTTATCGGATTATTCTGTATATTTATCTCATGAGCCATTTTGGCTGGATTTCTTCATTAATGACAATATTAAATAATTGCTTACTGGCAATTCTTTGTTTTTGTTTTTTTATCCGAATTGCATATAATGTCCCTGTAGAAGTCATCACCATAGTACAGATGTTGTTTGCAGCAATGTGTATTCTCTTAATTCTCTTACAAATATTACAATGGCAGAATATAGGCTACTTTACTCTGCTTAGGGCATGTTCATGTTGAGTTCCAAAATCCACAAATAGTATTTCAAGTTATTTTTATGTGGATTTTGGAGAGGAACCGTTTCAAAATCTATGAAAAAAAAACTTTCTATTAATACATTGTTACGGATCCGGGTGGTGGAACCTCTGTGCTGCGGTGCAAGGAGGGACCCAGAGGGGCGTAACTAAGTATCAACTCACACCGACCCTGGTCGTACGGCGGCTAACAACTCCGTGACCCGGGAGGGACTGAGCAGAGGGACCAGGTGCTACTCTGGGGACGACCTTGTAAGAGAGCAGGTGACTCCCACGGGTCAGATGGCTGAGACTGACCGATACTGCAGGGGCACAGCAGGCAGGCTGACGAGAGATCCGGGTAGATGAACTGGCAGAGACAGCAGGCGACAGGCGGAAGTCTCTAGGTAGGCTGTCAGGTGGTCACGGCAAGTGACAGGCGGGAGCCTCTAGGTAGGCTGTCAGGTGGTCACGGCAAGTGACAGGCGGGAGCCTCTGGGTAGGCAGACAGGTGGTCACGGCAAGTGACAGGCGGGAGCCTCCAGGTAAGCTGACAGGTAACAGGCAGGTGCTCCCAGGTAAGCAGGCGGGCGAAGCCCATAGACAGACTGGCGGACTGAACGGAAGACAGACTGTCGGGCTGGAGAGTAGTCAGGCTGGCGGGCAGGACTAGTAGTCAGGCTAGCTGCAGAACCTGAGGGCTGAAGCAGAGGTAAGTATACTGTGCATCAACTATTGCTCGGGCACCTCCATTTTGGAGGAGGTGCCTTATATATGGGAGGACCTCCGGCAATTGGCCAAGGACTCCTTAGGGCAGCGTGCGCGGCCCCTTTAAGAGGAAGGGAGCGCGCGCCCTAAGCACAGTGCCCGGGAAGCTGCACGCACCGGCAGCAGAAGCAGGAAGAGGAGAGCTGGAGGACCCCGGGCAGGGAGCGAGGGACGGCGTCTCTGCCTGGCAGAGGGCAGAGACGCCGATGCTACAGTACACCCCCCCCCTTACACCCCCTCTTTTTTAGGCCAGAAAGAAATTTTTCAAGAAGAAGCGGGGCATGAATGTTCTCCCTGGGTTCCCAAGTTCTCTCCTCTGGGCCAAACCCCTTCCAATCCACCAGAAAAAAGGTTTTTCCTCTTACCCTCTTGGTGGCCAGAATGTTCTCTACCTCAAAAACGTCCTGAGCGGAAACCGGAGCAGGGGGAGTTCCTGGATTGTTGGATAAAGAATTAAACACAACTGGTTTGAGGAGAGATACGTGGAAGGAGTTGGGAATCCGTAAGGTGGCCGGGAGTTTTACCTTGTAGGCCACTGGGCTGATTTGTTTGAAGACTTCAAATGGACCGATGAACCGAGGACCCAACTTGTAGGAGGGTATTTTGAGCCGAACATGTTTGGAGGAGAGCCAAACCTTGTCTCCCAGACGGAATTGAGGCGGATCCAGACGTCTCTTCTCAGCATATCTCTTCATCCGCTCGGAGGATCGGAGAAGTGCGGACCTAGTATTCTCCCAAATGGTGGAAAATTCGCTGACCAGAGACTCCGCGGCAGGGTTGTCCACAGAAGCGGAGACGGGAAACGGAATCTGGGGATGTTGACCATAGACTACAAAGAACGGGGATTTGTAAGAGGACTCGCTTTCATGGTTATTATAGGGGACTTGGAAGTCGATTCGCTCTCATGGTTGTTGTAGAAGAATTCGGCCCATGGTAGGAGGTCCACCCAATCGGTATGGTGAGCATTAACAAAGTGCCGAAGGTAGCTTGTAAGGATTAGAGATGAGCGGTGTTCGAATCGAACTGTTCGCCAATCTCAAATTCGAGCTGCTTTGGGCGGTGTTGGAGCCGTTCGACGAACCCGAACGATTTGAAAAAAATCCGGCTGTTCGAGGTTATGTTCGATAACTGTTCGTGCACCAAAATCGTAACTGGATTTTTTCACAGTAATGCTGATAATCAATGTTAATACACAGTTTGAGTGTACAGCGGGGCGGGGGGAGGGGCATGGGATGGATCGCTGCAGAAATAATGAAGATCTCCATTTTTTTTTCTCTTTCCCGCATTTACAGTGGGGAGGTGAAGTCTGTCAGCCTATCAGCAGCGCACATGTAGCACCCTGAGGATTCGGCTGCTACAGGGGTATTGCACCTCAAGCCAGAGGTGTGATATTCCACTCCCGGGTAAGGATGGAGTGTGGAACTGAGCTCAGTAGGCTGCATGCACTACACACATCCCATTTCCGAGGAACAGACCGATGGTACTCCCACTAGAGAAATGTGCAGGTACAACAGAGTCTGTTCCTGGCTGGAGTGGGAGGGGGGTGGAACATCCCAGTAGTGTAGGGGCAGATAGGGGGAGCAGTCTGGGTAGTGCTAGGAGCTCATTGGGTGCTGGTCACCTGAGCTCACACATAGAGGGAGTATATAAGGTGGGCACCATCTTAGGACAGGGTCTTTGCAGAGGAAGAGAGCAGAGGAGAAGAGCAGCTCCAAGGCCAAGAGAGAGAGAGAGAGGAGAAAGAAAGATCCAGAGGGGGAGAAAGAAGGAACTCCAAGAGCCCAAATTAGACCAGAGGGTGAAGAGTTGGCAACAGGGTACCGGATCCCAAGCTGGCAGAGGCTACAGAACACCTTAGCCAGGAACCGGAGGTCGTGGGCAGGATTGATCTGCCACGATCACCCACTAAATCGACCCGGAAGGCAGACCACGAATAGGGTCAGGGAACCCAGAGACAAGGGTTTACCACCAAGAGGCCCGAGGGAGCCGGACATAGGTGGATCCCTGGTGGGGAAGGCCAGAGAAGAGGACAGGACAGAAAGGGAGCTCAGGACCACGCTCCAGAATCACCTGGGGGTTGGCCGAGTCCAGGACCTGGTGGACGCAGCACGGCTCGGGTGGTCACTTAAGGCCGGAGTGACCAGAACAACTGCAGTAAGTAAACAAACCCTGAACTGCACAGCCCGACTCTGAGTCTCATTTCCATCCCCGCTGCACCACCACAACCCCCATCCTCTGCAACTGACCCCCTGAGGCTATACCCCTCCCGTTGGGGGTTATACTACCTGAGCTGCACATACATCACCAGCCTCAGCGGACCCTGCTGCAGCGGCGGCCGTATTGACCGCAATTCAACGGGTGGCGTAGTCGACACAAAAGAACATCTAGTAACATCATAAGGACTGCCACACACTGAGCTTGACACCCTGGGCACGGACCGGGTCACAGCCACTCGGAGACTACAACCCCCATCTGATCCGGCTCCGGGTATCCCTAACAGCACTGGCCCAGGGGGCGCGTCAACTTTGGCGTAGTCGGCAGGATAACGTGCCCGCAACAACCGGGTACTGCGTGCCTGAAGAAAAGTACACCGTTACCTCAAAAAGAAGTCTCCTGCCGGTTCCGGAGGGTCCCCGCCATCGGGCCCCATCACAGGTCGTTTCCCGCCGGTTGTCCGCCATTTGCAGCTTTTTCCCGCCATCCATGGAGTTTCCCGCCACTGGGAGACGATTCCCGCCATTTCCGAAGATTTCCCGCCTTGGGGGAGCGGACGCCATTATGGGCGTGCCAGAGGGTGGCAAGAGGCCACCTCCCATCGTGGGCCAGGTCGAAGAATGGCGCCAAAAGCGGAAACCGCGCCCACCAACAGAGACTGTGATGCTGGAAGTGTCCATCAGCGTAAGAGAACTGCCCCTGGAACTGAAGTTGCCCCGGGACCACCCTCGATGTGGGCGGAGACAGAAGAAGAGAACAAAGATGGGTGTCGCCTGGAGCAGTCTGGAGAGAGCGCACCCGGAGACAAGACGTCTGGAAGAGAGTCCAGAGAGAGCCTACCCGGAGATGGAGGGAGAGCCAGGCAGCACCGACCCAGCGGTCAGGAGCCTGATGCGGGCCGCCACTCCAGGCAGCACCGACCCAGTGGTCAGGAGCCTGTTGCAGGTCGCCACTCCAGAGGGCCTGCTGGAGATCCTAGCACAGCTCCCCCGAGACCGGGAGTGTGCACAGACCGCGCTGGAGGGCCTCGCACGGAGGATGGCCCGGGTACAGCGAGAGACGTTGGCGGAGTGGAGCCGAGAGATGGCCCAGCAGACCGAAACCCGTCAGCGGAGCACGCCACCCGAGACGAGGAGACAGACCGCCTCTGAGGATGGCGCAGGAGGACTGAAGGCCGGAGACGGCGCCGAGAAGGGAGCCGAACGAATGGAGGCAGGTAAAGGGGACGTCACTACCCCGAGCCGGGAAACCGCGTGCCTGCCCCAGCTCCCCGTCGCAGAGTCCGAAGTACCCCCTGCCGTGCCCGTCGCTGCAACGTCACCGCCGCAGACTAGGCCTCAAACGGAAGCCGCGACCCCTGTGACGTCACACGCCTCGACCCCGAGCGTGGCCAAGCAGGAAGTACCATCGGCCTGGTCGCAAGGCCCAGTACCCCCGGGCGCCGCAATACCAACAGCGCCCCCTACCTCCGCGGAGCCCCCGGCCTGGTCGCAGGGCCAAGTAACACAGGGCGCCGCCGTTCTTACGGTGCCCTTTACTTTCAAGGTGCCCCAGGCCTGGTCGCAAGGCCTGGTTAACCCGGGCGCCGCTACCACCACGGCGCCCATAACACCTAAAGTACCGCACCTGGGTGAGGACCTGTTCGCCCAGCATACGTGCCCGGATGGGCAGCCCTTCGTATGGCCCCAGGAATACATCCAGCTGGAGCTGCAAAAAGCAAGGGCCATGTGCGAACCCCTGATCCCGGCTCCAAAGCCCATAAAGAGGATCTCGCCCCCGCTAGAAGAGACCCAGTTTGAGTGGGATCCCACCGGAGAAGACCTCATGGGGTTCACTCAGGAGACTCGGGCAGCCGCAGCGGAGCGTGCAGAGTGCTGCCGCCAGCAGCTCGAGGTCTTTGAGAGGGAGCGGAGAGAGAGGCGGGTCCGGGAACAACAAGCCCAAATAAGGAGCGCGGAGCAGAAGAGCCGGACCAGGAGAAACCCCCGTGCAGCGCATGGTCCCCGTACCATCGGGACTGTGATAAAGTTCAATCTGCAGCATGGGTGGGGTTTCATCAGGGATCACCGCACCCCAGGCGACGTCTTCGTGACCAGGAGAGACGTTGAGTCCCACCTACCGGAGGGACACAGAGGTCGTGACCTGTATTTAGGGGACGAGGTCACCTTCACCCGGCACAAGTGTGCCAAAGGACCCTACGCCCTCCATGTGCATCGCCTGACGGAGGAGGAGCTGCGGTGTGAGGAGGAGCAAGAGGACCCGGACGGGTCTGAAACTGAAACTGTCCACAAAGAAAGAGCAGGAGGACGCCGTCGTTGAGTACGGTAGAGAGAGATTGTATAAAGTTGCCCGTCGGGGTACCAAGAATTGTTACTTAGTTAAAATATAGTCCCCGTTGGGACCAGCCAAGAGTGAACTGTTAACCCCGTGTGTCCCTATTCTCACTGACCGAGGACTGAGAGCGGTCAATCCTCCCTAATACCTGGCCGAGGACTGAGAGCGGCCATATCCCCTTGTATATAGTTGCGCTTCCTAAAGCGCCCCCTACCGGTTTTATAGGAAACTGTTTTATTCCAAAAGAGACTGTCGCACTTTACCCGGTCACAAGTTGCACCGTGACCGGAGGAACCAGAAACAAGAGTGTTATTTATGATAAGTTTTATATGAAAAGTTCATGCTGATAATATATGATGTTTTATATGTTTTATATGTTTATGTTTTATGAAAAAAAAAAAATGTATGTTTTTGGATGTTTATATCTTACAGCCCGAGGACGTGCTGTGATTTACCAGGGGGGAATGTAGCACCCTGAGGATTCGGCTGCTACAGGGGTATTGCACCTCAAGCCAGAGGTGTGATATTCCACTCCCGGGTAAGGATGGAGTGTGGAACTGAGCTCAGTAGGCTGCATGCACTACACACATCCCATTTCCGAGGAACAGACCGATGGTACTCCCACTAGAGAAATGTGCAGGTACAACAGAGTCTGTTCCTGGCTGGAGTGGGAGGGGGGTGGAACATCCCAGTAGTGTAGGGGCAGATAGGGGGAGCAGTCTGGGTAGTGCTAGGAGCTCATTGGGTGCTGGTCACCTGAGCTCACACATAGAGGGAGTATATAAGGTGGGCACCATCTTAGGACAGGGTCTTTGCAGAGGAAGAGAGCAGAGGAGAAGAGCAGCTCCAAGGCCAAGAGAGAGAGAGAGAGGAGAAAGAAAGATCCAGAGGGGGAGAAAGAAGGAACTCCAAGAGCCCAAATTAGACCAGAGGGTGAAGAGTTGGCAACAGGGTACCGGATCCCAAGCTGGCAGAGGCTACAGCACACCTTAGCCAGGAACCGGAGGTCGTGGGCAGGATTGATCTGCCACGATCACCCACTAAATCGACCCGGAAGGCAGACCACGAATAGGGTCAGGGAACCCAGAGACAAGGGTTTACCACCAAGAGGCCCGAGGGAGCCGGACATAGGTGGATCCCTGGTGGGGAAGGCCAGAGAAGAGGACAGGACAGAAAGGGAGCTCAGGACCACGCTCCAGAATCACCTGGGGGTTGGCCGAGTCCAGGACCTGGTGGACGCAGCACGGCTCGGGTGGTCACTTAAGGCCGGAGTGACCAGAACAACTGCAGTAAGTAAACAAACCCTGAACTGCACAGCCCGACTCTGAGTCTCATTTCCATCCCCGCTGCACCACCACAACCCCCATCCTCTGCAACTGACCCCCTGAGGCTATACCCCTCCCGTTGGGGGTTATACTACCTGAGCTGCACATACATCACCAGCCTCAGCGGACCCTGCTGCAGCGGCGGCCGTATTGACCGCAATTCAACGGGTGGCGTAGTCGACACAAAAGAACATCTAGTAACATCATAAGGACTGCCACACACTGAGCTTGACACCCTGGGCACGGACCGGGTCACAGCCACTCGGAGACTACAACCCCCATCTGATCCGGCTCCGGGTATCCCTAACAGCACTGGCCCAGGGGGCGCGTCACACACACGGAGCGAAGTGCTTTTTTTTCACACAAGCAAGGGCATGTGTCATTGGCTGTGTATGTCACATGTCCTTGCCCTATAAGACCCAGCCATTTTCCCCGTCGCCACCATTTTCTCACTGCTGCAGCTGAGTGTTAGACGGCACTGCTGCTGCTGTTAGCGCTATATTGTGTAACTGAATTGCAAGCGAATTTTCTCTTAAATAGACAGAAAGGTTTAGGGAGTAGGGACTAGTTTGTAATTGCAGCCCTTTTGAGGGCTAGGTTACAGCAGTTCCTAGCACTTTTAGCAGGCAGGTCTGTGCTCTTAAATCGACAGATAGGTTGGGAGTAGTGACTAGTTGTAATTCCACCCTTTTGAGGGCTAGGTTACATCAGTTCCTATCACTTTTTGCCAGGCAGGTCTGTTTTAGTGCTGTGCAAGTGTTTTTCACAGCATTTGGCTAAATCTAGCTAAACAAATCCTTTTGGCCCTCTTGCAGTGTGTGTTAGTCACTGGAGTAGCCTATCTGTGTTGCAAGCTACACCACCTGTGTATGTAATACAAATTTTTTACTGCACCTAGCCAAGTAAAACCTTTTGGGCCTGTAGCAGTGTGTGGTACTCAATCTATTAGGCCATCTATACCAAGCTCCACCAGCTTTGAAATTACTAATAATTTTTAGCTGCATCTAGCCTGGAAAATAATTTTGGGCTTAGTAGCAGTGTGTGGTACTCATTGTATTAGGCCATCTATACCAAGCTCCACCAGCTTTGAAATTAATAATAATTTTTAGCTGCATCTTGCCTGTAAAATAATTTTGGGCATATTAGCAGTGTGTGGTACTCATTCTATTAGGCAATCTACACTAAGCTCCACCAGCTTTGAAATTAATAATAATTTTTAGCTGCATCTTGCCTGTAAAATAATTTCGGGCATATTAGCAGTGTGTGGTACTCATTCTATTAGGCCATCTATACTAAGCTCCACCAGCTTTCAAATTACTAATAATTATTAGCTGCATCTTGCCTGGAAAATAATTTTGGGCATAGTAGTAGTGTGTGGTACTCATTGTATTAGGCCATCTATACCAAGCTCCACTAGCTTTGAAATTAATAATAATTTTTAGCTGCATCTAGCCCGGAAAATAATTTTTCTTCCCAATAGTGGTAGCAATAGAAATATGGGGCGCGCGCCTGGCTAACAAAAATATACGCTTCATAACAAAAAAACACCAGCCTAGTACACTGCATTAATAAGATGGCATCATCGTCTCTCCCAGTGGTAGGCCTACTACGCTGGCTAGCATTCCTGTGCCTAAAACACAATGTATGGGTCCGCGCTAGCCACGATGCTGAGGGGTCTAAAGCTGCTGCTAATTGGCAGATTTTCACAGAGCTCCTCCCCAACGCCCACCCATCGGGCAACAGTTGCCCACCCTCCCTATGGGATCTAGTGGCGAATAGTTGATGACATTAATCAGAGGGTCAGTTGCCCCGTCGACGTGGCAAGCATACGATAAGGCATGGGAAGAGTGGACACGACTAGTAGCAGTCAGACGGGTTAACCAATGTGAACAAGCCAGATTACAAGTCACCATAGAATTTCTCCACCAGCTAATGATGAGGGGCATATCAGGGGCGTCAGCGCAGCGGTGTCTGACCGGAGTAGCATTTCACTTCCAACTACTGAATTGGGGAGATGTGACAAAGAGATTCATCATCAGACAATCCATAAAAGGGTGGAAAAGGGGTCAGCCAAGTCAGGAGTGTAGATGTCCCATCCCGTGTCACTAAAACTGATTTCTCACATCATATCCCTAGCACCATTAACATAACACTCACAATTTGAAGCAACACTACTGTCTACTGCATTTGCGATCGCCTTCTTCGGGGCGCTATGCATAAGCGAATTAGTCCCTCAATCCAAAATTACCACCAGTGGAGGCTTATTACACCAGGACGTAGTCATAACCAATAATGCAATACGTCTACGCATACGCAAATCGAAAATGGTTCCAGCGGGCAGGGGCACTTGGGTACTTCTACAACCCACAAACGGTACACTGAGTCGGGTAACAATAGTAAAAACATATATAACCATCAGATCACAAAGCAATTTCTTCCTATCGCACATTGATGGAACGCCATTATCAAGATACCAGTTCCAAGCTATACTTAATAAATGCATAACATCGGCAGGGAACCACCCTAAAGTTTACGGGACACACTCATTCCGCATAGGCGTGGCCACGGAAGCAGCAAGAGCTGGACTGTCAGAAACGGAAGTTCAGAGGATAGGGAGATGGCGATCCACGTGTTTGGCGAGATACATAAGACCGGACTTGTTATCCTAATGTGGTTTGTTTCTTTTACAGGTGATGCTAAGCCAACAGTGTGGGTGATAGGCCACTCGTATATATATTGGGCAAAAAAAAGGGCGAAAGTCCGCCCAGGCGGGAGGAAATTAGAGTTTCATAACACATATTTCAACTGGAGAGGTATTAGAGGCCTGCTATGGCCACAGGTACTAATGGAGGTAATCAAGGTAGGGAGAGAGGCAAGAGGTCCGGTCATCTTAGTTATACAGGCCGGGGGAAACGACCTAGGTCATCACAAGAGCATAACTAATGGCAATAATGAAACTAGACGCTGAGCGCTTCAGAGAATTTTTCACAAAACTAACTATAGTATGGTCAGAGATTGAGCCGATAGCGGTATGGCAAGGTGCGCGAGACATCACGGCCATCGAACGGACAAGGCGGGTAATAAATATTCGGATGGCAAAATTTAGAAGAGACAGAGGCGGTGTAGTGATACAACACCGACAACTGGAAGGAGATAAAGCAGGCCTCATACGGCCCGATGGTGTTCACTTAATGGATATTGGACTAGACATATTCCTGTCAGGACTCCAGGACGGAGTGGAACAAGCGTTAAGAGTGATGGATGGGGATCAGAGTCCTGCATACGAGTACGCAGGATCCTCTGTGGCTTGGAAATAGAAAGGACATGTTGGAGAGTTACACTTGTTGGCCAACTTTCCGGTGTGGAGACCCAGGACATGCTGCAACAAGCTGAATTATTAAAGAAATAAATGCCTTTCTAATGGAATGAGTATAAAGAGTTAATAAAGCTGTGACCGATCCTCACCCATCCAGTTGTAAGAGTTACATTATTGTATTGTCAAGGAAAGGGGGGCGGTAGGGGGGCTGAGCATCTGGGTTTGGTTGGGGGTCCCCACAGTCTGCCTAGGCTAGATGCATTTAAAAATTCTTATTAGATACACAGGCGGTGCAGCTTGCTTCGCAGCTGGGCTACTACAACCAAAGTATTGTCTAGGCTAGATGCAGTTAAAAATTCTATGCTGACTAGCAGACACTGAAGCTTTGGAGCAGACCTCTGAGTAAACAGCTCTTCAGACTCAACCATCTGTGTTACCCCAAGCCATAGTGTATGTAGTTTCTTACAGTTAAAAGGTGGGGGGAGCGACCCAACCCACCTGGAATTGACGATGCTAGCGTCACGTAAAACACAGCAAGGGGACTCCAAAAAGAGTCTCCATTTTTTCCAAAAATTGTGGCACAGACACCACATAAGTGGCATTAATTGCCCCAGAGTTGCTTAAAACGGTTGGTGAGGTGATTTTACCAAATCCTCAAGCTTTTAGTCTCCCAGGATGACACAGGGGTAGAAAAGTCCTTGCGGATCAATGATTTGTTCATCTTTATGAACGTGAGTTTGTCTACATTCTCAGTGGACAGCCGCGTGCGCTTATCTGTCAGCACACCACCAGCAGCGCTGAACACACATTCAGAGAGAACGCTGGCTGCAGGGCATGACAAGATCTCCAAGGCGTGAGTGGCGAGCTCCGGACATTTTTCCAGATTGGAATCCCAAAATGAGTAAGGGTCCAGTGACACAGTCATGGCTTCGATGTTCACTTGGAGATACTACTGTACCATCCTCTCTAGGCATTGACTATGTGTCAGACTTCTTGTCTCCTGTGGCCTTGCAAAGGATGGTCTAAAAAGTGGTGAAACGATTCCACAAAATTGCTGTTACCAGCAGATACTGTGTTACTGTTACGGTTTGAGTGATGAAGACTCGACACTCCCACGGTTGGCAAGTTAGAAGTGTGAGATTCACTATGTGTACCACTGGTGTTTTGTGGAAAAGCACATGTAAGATTCTGCAACAGCCCCTGCTGATACTCCTGCATGTGTGAATCCCTTTCTATGGCAGGAATTATTTCGGCAAATTTACTTTTGTACCGGGGATCTAAGAGTGTGGCAACCCAGTAGTCAGGATTACTTTGAATTCTGACAATCCGAGGGTCATGTTGCAGGTAGTGCAGCAAGAAGGCACTCATGTGTCTTGCGCATCCAGGAGGACCAAGTCCTTGTTGTGTTGGTAGCGAGGTAAGAATCATGCTTCCTTCCTCTGCCCTCTCCCCCCAACCTCGCACAACACAAATGTGATCAAGGTCTCCCTCATCTGATGAGTCTTACATGCCCATCGCCAGTTCATCCTCCACTTCTTCCTCGGCTCCTGCACCTTCCTCAACAGTTTGGCTGCTACCATGCGCCCTGGTTAATCCCTCTCTCCCACCCTCCCATGCCTGCCGCCTTGGTGCTGCCGACCGTCTGGACCTTGGAGATGTTATCCATTCCGCATACGACTCCTCCTCTACTTCCTCCACCTCCTCTTGTCCTACCACCTGACTCTGAATTCTGTTTAACGTGTGCTCCAGCATGTAAATCACCGGAATAGTCATGCTGATAATGGCATCGTCGTCAGCACTAAACATCTTCGTCGCCATTTCAAAAATGTGCAGAAGGGTGTGTGGCGCCCCTGAGGGTTCAGTCACCACAGAGGTACTGCATCTCACCCAGAGGTGTGGTATCTCACCCTCAGGTAAGGAAGGAGTATGGCTCGGGACCCTAACACCTGCATCCAACACATACCCGCAGTGGGGGTAGGGCGAGATTGCTCCTAAGGGAGAGCACAGTCCCAGGTCCCTAGCTGGCGGGAGTGTCCTATGTAGTGGGTGTGGGTGGAGAAAGCAGCTTAGGGGAGCACATGACAGGGAGAGTATAAATAGGAAGCCATCTTAGAAAGAGTAAGCCAGTCAGAGGAGGAGAAGTGACAGGAGCAGAGGCTCTGCATGAGCTCTGCTCCGGAGGCTGGCCTAGCCTAGGAGGCCCAGGACTGAAGGAGAGAAGAGAGGAGTGGGAGCAGGAAGGCTCCAGGAACCGAAGGGACCCTAGGGGTATGGGTCGTGCAGAAGGCCACCCGTACGTCCGCTGCTACCAGGAGGTAGAGGGGTCAGGCCAGATAAGGGGAACCGGTCCCTCAACTAGCGGAGAAACAGCAAGGCTCAACTAGAAACCGGAAGCTGCAGCATTTCATGTACTGCAGGCCAAAGTCCACACCAGTCTCACTAAGATGGTAGCCACATAGGACCCAGGGGACGGAACACACGTCGCCCGCCAAGGCCCGAGGATACCGGATAGAAGTGTCACTGGGTGTGAGGTGCAGGGAGAAGGCCAGAGAAAGGACACACAGAAGGGGGTCCTGCTAAGTAGTCCGGAGCTATCTGGGGGTGGACTGAGCCCCTCACTGAGTATGCACAACACGACAGGGGAGATTGCTCTGGTACCTGTAATCTGGACTGCAACAACTGTGAGTAAAGATCTTGGGACTGCATCACACGGACTCTGTGTTCATTACTGACTCCCTGCACTACAACCACCATCATCCACCCACACTGCCCTGAAGCTACACTCTTCCTGTGGGGAGTAATAATACCATTGCTGCAAAACCACCAGCTTCAGAGGACTGTTCCGCAGCGGCGGCCCCTTTGGCCGCACTCCACAGGTGGCGTAGTCGGACATTATAAAACCCATATATACAAATTACCCTTGGATTGACTGCCCTGGGTCACAGACCGGGTCACCACCACAGTGACTACAACCCCCAGCGTCTACCGGCCCGGCTCCGGGTACCCCACGGCCCAGGGGGCGCGTCAACTTCATAGGTCCCTGATCTGAGACCCCTCCTGCAGCGCGATTTGCCCCACCTCTGGATCTCGTTGGCCCAGGCTATACGTCAGGGCTTGTGGGTGCTGCCACAGTCGCTGCAACATGTGCAGAGTTGAATTCCACCGTGCCGGCACATCGCATTTCAGCCGATGATCTGGCAGGCCCAACGACTTCTGTAGAGATGTAAGTCGTTGAGCTGCGGGATGCGAACTGCGGAAGTGAGCACACAGCGACCGTGCCCTCTGCAGAAGGCCATCTAGTCCGGGATAATGGGCTAAAAATTGCTGGACAACCAGGTTCAACACGTGAGCCATACAAGGCTTGTGTGTGACATTGCCCCGGCGAAGGGCCGCACCCAGGTTTGCAGCATTGTCGCACACGGCCTTCCCTGGTTGCAGATCAAGTGGAGACAACCATTCATGAAACTGGGTCTCCAGAGCTGACCACAACTCCTCAGCTGTGTGACTCACATTTCCCAGACATTTCAAAGTAAACACCACCTGATGCCGTTGAGCCCTGCTGCCAGCATAGTAAGGAGGTGTGCAGGATTCCTTCTGCGCAGTTAGAAAGTGGGTGGCATTACCAGACAGGCTTTGGGTGCAGGTGGAGGACCGAGAGGAGGTTGAGGAGGCAGAAGCAGTGGAGGAACTTCTAGATAAAGAGGATTGACGCACAACTCGTGGGGATGGCAAGACTTGGACAGCAGCCTCTTGTCCCGCTGTCACCATAGTTACCCAGTGCCCAGTCAGCGACATGTAACGCCCCTGTCCATGCCTACTCGTCCAAGTGTCTGTGGTGAAATGCACCCTGTCACACACAGAGTTTCTCAAAGAAGCGGTGATGTTGTGTGCGACATGCTGGTGTAGCGCAGGCACACCTTTCTTTGAGAAGTAGTGCCGACTGGGCATCAGGTACTGGGGCACTGTGATGGACATAAGGTCTCGAAAATCCTCTGTGTCCACCAGGTGGAAAGGCAGCATTTCTGTAGCCAACAGCTTGCAGATGGTGAAATTCAACCTCTTAGCTTTCTCATGGCTAGGAGAAAATGGTCTTTTACTTGTCCACATCTGAGGGACCGAGGGCTGGCTGTTGTGCTTAGACGGGGTTGAGTAGGGTGTCCCCGGCAAACTGCCGGTCTGTGAGGAAGATGCAGGCGGAAAAGTTAGGTTGCCTTGATCCAAAGGTGGTGCTCTCGATGTCGGAGAGCGCTCAACACCAGCTGGTGTTTCCATTTCCAAATGAAATGATGACTTGCCAGTCACACTGGCTGTTGCGGGTAAAGAGGTGGCAGGTCTGCGTCCAAAAACATGTGTGACTGCTGTCCCCCCAGTTACAGAGGATGAAGAGGCCGCGGATGCACAAGATGGGGCAGGCGGTGGTTGGCCCGGCCCGCTAAGCCGCATTGTAGCACAGTGAGCTTCCCACTGCAACTTATGCTTCATATCCATGTGACGGTTCATGCATGAAGTAGTCAAACTATGGATTTTTTGGCCTCTACTTAGCTTTTGGTGACAAATATTACAGATAACACGAGTTGGGTTATCCTTATCGATCTGAAAAAATGCCCAGGCTATGCAAGGCTTAGAGCCCATGCGACCTGAAGAGCCACCACGACTTGCGGTCAGAGGCAGAGTTGTGGTTGAGGATGCAGTTGTTGACGTGCTTCCAGTACTCCGTCTCTGTCCAGGAAGGCGCAACCTAACCTCGTCATCAATAGCATCTGTGATGCCCAGCTGCGCTTGGTATCACAGATCCTAGAAGAGTGCATTGATGGAATCCTCCACAAGAGGCCCCCATAAACATTCACACATCTCCACCTTCAACCTCAGACCAGCAGAGGGAGCACATTAGGGATATAAATAGGGAAGGTGGAGCTAGGCAGTTCAGTTCCTCTGAAGAGTTCCTGCAGTAGAGAAGCCTAAGAGAGGTCAGTCTGCAGTGGAGCTCAGTCTAGTCTAGAGAACTCAGTTAATAGTTCAGTAGTGGAGCACGAGGCTCCTGCTAGATAGATTCAGGGAGCCCAGTTAGAGCTTAAGGTGTGCCGGCGCCATAAGATCGGTGAAGCGCGGCAAGCTGCCGTTAGTGTGTATAGCCTAGTGAGGGCCTGAGTAGGCCGAAGGCGAGTGGAGAGTTAGTGCATAGGGGGCAGAGGAGCTTAACCAGCTCACCCCGAAGCATTTACTGGACACCGGATCCGAGCGTACCGGGATCTCTATGACCCAGTAAGGCATAACCGGAATCCCTGGAGAACTACAAGTCCCAGGATCGCTAAGGTGCTGATACGTAACAGAGCCAGGAGACGCTTAGGCCCCGCATACTGGGAGCGTGAATTCCAAGACAAGGCCCTACCACAAGGTCAGCCAGCGCAGGACAGAGACAAAGTTAGGCCTAGCTCCAGGCAGGTCAGAAACTTACTACGCAGAGGAAAGAAACAGGAGGCCCTACACCCGCTCATTGGGGAGGATCCTGATATGCACCCTTCACCATATAGTGCTCCGGGATGTGCCTGAATTTCCACTAGTAAAAGGTACTGAAGTAACTACCGTGTCCGTTCCCGTTCTTGCTCTGACCCTGCTGGGTCTCGCCTGTCCTTCATTCCGCCTGCATATGCTTTTCTGAGGCCTAGCTCCACCTGTGGGGAGCTATACCATCGAGCTGCCTTATCACTGGCCTCAGTGGACTGCTGCAACGCTGGTGCTTCTCACCAGATACCACAGGTGGCGTTACAAACTCTTATAAAATTAACAATTATCCACCCTTTTAAAGAGTGACCCCAGGGTACGGGCCCGGGAACCAACCACGGAGCAGACCTCCATTTCCCAGGCTATAGTATGAGTAAACAGCTGTGCAGACTCAACCATCTGTGTTACCCCATACTCAGACGGGCAGCTGGAGACTTGGGAGCTGTGAGGAAGCAAGTGCGATTGGGGTGACACCTCTGAGGACTGGAGTATTTGTGATGTTGAAGTTGAGGTGGAGGAGAGCCCACTTGAAGGAGCACTTGATATCCGTTGAAGCACCTGCTGTTTTTGTGCCTCATCTGGAATTTGTAGCGATGGACATGTCCGTAAGAAAGGGATCGTATCACATTGTCCACGAAAAGAAGTAGACATCTTAGTTTGGCTGGAAGATGTTCTTTCGTCTGCAGATGTTACTCCCTCCCCACCGCGGGGGGGCTCGACCCACCAGCGGACAGGCACCAGTATTGGGAGAGGGGGGCTGGCCGTCAGGGTCCACCGCGGCTCTGGCACAAACCCGGCGACACGGAGGTCGCACGGGCAGGAACGGACTGGCCATGCCGGCTTCGCACTCCAGTGTAGTCCCTCTGCCCGCTCGCGCCCGTAACCTCAAAGGAATGCGCAAGCGGCTTTTCTTCCCAGGGCTGTTCCCCGCCCAGCAGGAACGTGGGGGAGCTCAGGTCGGCCTTCCACCGTACTCCCTTACCTCCCTCGCCCTCTTTCTTTCTTCCATTCTCCATCTAACCCCTCGGCTCTGTGGTGTCCGCTCTCCCTCCAGCTCTCTCCTTCTCACAGGTGGACTACCGCGTGTATTCACACTGTGGCGAATCTTTTGGGCCCAGGCATAAGAAGTTGTCGAGGTAATGGATAATATGTGCCCCCTTAGAAACGTCCATTACAACCCATTCGAGGAAGCAACTAAAGGCCTCAAATAGTGAGCAGGATCTGGAGCACCCCAAGGGCAAACAGTGATCTATATAGTATGCTCCTTCCCAGAAGCAGCCCAATTGGTGGACACTATTCGGAGGCACAGGTAGTAAGTAACCGGAACGCCGCATCAATGTCTGTTTTGGCCATTAGGATGACCCTTCCCAACTTCTTGATCCACCTGATTGCCTTGTCAAAGGATGTACAGTATATACTACTGTACTTGGTTCCGCGTCGATGTTGTCGTTTACTGACCTGCCCCTTGGATATGACAAATGGTGCATTAGTCCAAATGTTTTGGGTTCCGTTTTTAGCACAATTCACAACGGGGATACCACTACGTCTTGTAAGGAAAGTGTTCTGAATGGAACCGCCATTCTACCTAAAGATATTTCTTTTTTTAATTTTCTTGTCACGACGTCTGGGTGTTGGTAGGCTGATTTTAGATTTTTACTCCAGCCTTTCTTGATTTTAGAAGGGCATGACATGCCTATATCTGTGTCTCCCCCTCCTTTTACTCCTCCACCTCTTTTCTTTTTGCATGACTATATGTACTTGTCACTTTTCCATGTGTTAGTTGTGTCTTCTGAGCAGTTTGTCAGCTTTTGGACACCTTTGAAGTGTTTTCTATGTGTTTTCTATGTGTTTCTATGTGTTTTTGTTTGCCTGCCATTGGTTTTAATGGTGTTCGAAGGTGTTCGACGAACAGTTCGACGAACAGTTCGGCGAACATACGGGTGTTCAACGAACTGAACTCGAACACTACAAGGGTGGCTCAACACTAGTAAGGATCTGGTTGATACGCTCCACTTGGCCATTGGACTGTGGATGGTAAGCAGAGGAGAAATCCACGTAGCTCTCCAGAAGCGTGAGGTGAACTGAACCCCTCGATCCGACACAATGTGGAGGGGTAGGCCATGGAGACGGAAAATGTGAAGGAAGAAGTCCTTAGCCAACTCTGATGCAGACGGGAGACCAGGCAGAGAGATGAAGTGGGCCATTTTAGAAAAGCGGTCGGCGACCACCCAAATGACTGTACAGCCGGCAGAAACAGGAAGATCTGTAATAAAGTCCATAGCAATGTGTTGCCAAGGGGCAGCAGGTACGGGAAGAGGCAGGAAGTGACCGGCTGGAAGATGTCTGGGAACTTTGTTGCGGGCACAAGACAAACAGGCCGAGACGAAGTCTACAACATCCTTGCGCATGGTGGGCTACCAGTAATGCCGGGTAATGAGCAGGAAAGTTTTCTTCTGACCGGCATGGCCGGCTAGTTTAGATGAATGACCCCAGTGAAGAATCTTCTCCCGATCAGGAACTGCTACAAAAGTCTTACCGGGTGGGAGACGAGTCAGATCTAAGGGGGCCATACTCATTACTTTGGAGGGGTCGATGATGTGCGTAGGCTCCTCCTCTAGATCGGAGGACAGGAAGGATCGGGACAAGGCGTCAGCTTTAACATTCTTGTCCGCTGGGCGGAAATGTATGATAAAGTCGAAGCGAGTGAAGAACAAGGACCACCAGGCCTGACGCGGATTGAGTCTTTGGGCATTCTGAAGATATGCAAGATTTTTGTGATCAGTATAGATGATCACTGGGTATAGAGCCCCTTCAAGCATTTAATGCCACTCCTCCAGTGCCAATTTGATGGCTAGCAGTTCTTGGTCTCCTATGGAGTAGTTGCGCTCAGACGAGGAGAAGAGTTTGGAGAAGAAGCCGCAGGTTACCATTCTCCCGGATGAAGATTTTTGGGTGAGCACCGCTCCGGCTCCAGAGGAGGAAGCATCAACCTCCAGGAAGAACTGTTTGTTGCAGTCCGGATGGTGCAGCACTGGGGCAGAGGAGAAGGCTTGCTTTAAGGAAAGGAAGGCCTCCTCAGCTTCGGGCGGCCAGACCTTGGGATTTGAACCCTTGCGGGTGAGCGCAGAGATGGGAGCAGTCCGAGAAGAGAAGTGCGGGATGAAGAGACGGTAGTAGTTGGCGAAGCCAAGGAATTGCTGAATCGCCTTCAACCCCTCCGGATGGGGCCATTTTAAGATGGCAGAGAGCTTCTCGGGGTCTATTCGTAGACCTGTCTGGGAGATAATATAACCCAGGAATGGAAGGGAGGTCTGCTCGAAGAGGCACTTCTCAAATTTGGCATAGAGGTGATTCTGCCTGAGCCTAAGCAGGACCTGACGAACATCCCTCCGGTGTGTGGGAAGGTCCGGAGAGAAGACCAAGATGTCGTCCGGATACACCACCACGCAGGAATATAGAAGATCATGGAAGATGTCATTGACTAATTCTTCGAAGATGGCGGGAGCATTGCAGAGACCGAAGGGCATTACATGGTATTCATAGTGACCGTCCCGGGTATTGAATGCCGTCTTCCACTCGTCTCCTTGACGGATCCGGACCAGGTTATACGCCCCATGTAGATCCAGCTTGGAAAAGATCCTAGCGCCCTTAAGGCGGTCAAACAACTCGGAGATGAGTGGCAGGGGGTATTTGTTTTTTACAGTGATTTGGTTAAGCCCTCGATAGTCTATACAGGGGCGTAGTGAACCATCCTTCTTCTTGACGAAGAAGAATCCAGCTCCAGCCGGGGAGGTAGATTTCCAGATGAATCCCCTAGCCAGATTCTCCTTAATGTATTCCGACATGGCCCGGGTTTCGGCCGACGACAACGGGTAAATACGCCCACTGGGTGGAGTGGCACCGGGTACCAGGTCGATCGGGCAATCATATGGCCTATGAGGTGGCAGTGTCTCTGTTTCTTTTTTGTCGAAGACATCTGCATAGGACCAGTAAGGTGCCGGTAAACCGGGTAGATTAACCGGGGTGAGGGGCGGACGAACCGGGCGGACTGGGACCAGGCAGGTCTCATGGCAATCCTGCCCCCAACGGAGAACTTCACCGGATTGCCAGTTCAGCACGGGTTCATGTCTCTGAAGCCAGGGTAGACCTAGAAATAGGGAGTGAGAGAGACCAGAAAGCACATGGAAGGAGATCCTCTCAGAGTGCAGCATTCCCACCTGCAGGGTTATAGGTTCTGTGACGAGCAGGATGGTCACCGGAAGGAGTCTTCCATCCACGGAGGCGACTGCCAATGGTTCAGCCAGAGGTTTGGTGGGAATGTGATATTTCTCTACCAAGGACTGGGAAATGAGGTTCCCAGCAGCTCCGGAATCTAGATGTGCAATTTCAAAGTAGCAGTTCTCTCCCCAGGAGATGGAGACAGACAAAGTCAGGGAAGGAGAGGGTTTACTTTTGCCTAGGACGACCTCTCCGAGCAGTCCTAGGTACTGGCGTTTCCCGGCTTCACCGGGCAGGAACGGATGAAGTGCTCCTTACTGCCACAATAGAAACAGCCCCCCTCGGCTCAGCGTGACTCTTGGCGAGATTTGACCATCTTAGTCTGGTCGACTTGCATAGGTTCGGGTGAGCATGCCCGGGGAGTAGCTAATTGAGAGACAGGTCTCTGGAAAGTTGGAGCAAGGCGAGAAAATCTTCGCTCCCTGGTAGTCTCTTTAGCATGTTCCAGGAAACGGATGTCGATCCGGGTAGCTAGCGACACCAGGTCATCCAGGGTGGTAGGTATGTCCTGGCCTGCCAACTCATCCTTAATCCGGCCGGAAAGACCCTCCCAGAAGATGGACACCAGGGCCTCGTTGTCCCAGGCAAGCTCAGAAGCGAGGGTACGGAACTGTATGGCATACTGGCCCACGGTGAGACTCCCTTGGCGGAGAAGGAGAAAAGAGGAGGCAGTAGAGGATTTTCGTCCTGGTTCATCGAAGACTTTCCAGAAACCAGCGAGGAAAGATGATAGATCGGACACCAGGGGATCCCCTCTCTCCCATAAGGGATTTAGCCATGCCAGTGCCTCCCCAGTGAGATGGGACATGATGAATGCCACCTTGGCCCGATCGGAGATGAACTGATGTGCCAAGAGTTCAAAGTGCAGGGTGCACTGGTTTATGAAACCTCGAGCTAAAGCGGGGTTGCCAGTAAAACGTGGAGGTGCCGAGAGCTGGGGTCCATAGCCGGACGCCATAATAGGACTGGGTTGTGGTGCCGCGGAAGCAGGCGCTACTTGACCAGAGACGGACACAGGCAGGTCGGACAATGCGCCTAGGCGAGAGTTAACAGACCGCAGGAAGGACAGGACCAACTCCTGTTGAGCCCTCTGACGTAAGACCTCCTGGTGCAGGTCGGAGATTGCGGGGGTCTGGGGGGGACCGGGTTCCATGGCCCGAGCAAACTGTTACGGATCCGGGTGGTGGAACCTCTGTGCTGCGATGCAAGTAGGGACCCAGAGGGGCGTAACTAAGTATCAACTCGCACCGATCCTGGTCGTACTGCGGCTAATGACTCCGTGACCAGGGAGGGACCGAGCAGAGGGACCAGGTGCTACCCTGGGGACGACCTTGTAAGAAAGCAGGTGACTCCCACGGGTCAGATGGCTGAGACTGACTGATACTGCAGGAGCACAGCAGGCAGGCTGCCGAGAGGTCCGGGTAGATGAACTGGCAGAGACAGCAGGCGACAGGCGGAAGTCTCTAGGTAGGCTGTCAGGTGGTCACGGCAAGTGACAGGCGGGAGCCTCTAGGTAGGCTGTCAGGTGGTCACGGCAAGTGACAGGCGGGAGCCTCCGGGTAGGCAGACAGGTGGTCACGGCAAGAGACAGGCGGGAGCCTCCAGGTAGGCTGACAGGTAACAGGCAGGTGCTCCCAGGTAAGCAGGCGGGCGTAGCCCATAGACAGACTGGCGGACTGAATGGAAGACAGACTGTCGGGCTGGAGAGTAGTCAGGCTGGCGGGCAGGACTAGTAGTCAGGCTAGCAGCGGGACCTGAGGGCTGAAGCAGAGGTAAGTATACTGTGCATCAACTATTGCTCGGGCACCTCCATTTTGGAGGAGGTGCCTTATATGGGAGGACCTTCGGCAATTGGCCGGGGACTCCTTAGGGCGGCGCGCTCGGCCCCTTTAAGAGGAAGGGAGCACGCGCGCGCGCGTGCCCTAAGCACAGTGCCCGGGAAGCTGCGCGCGCCGGCAGCAGAAGCAGGAAGAGGAGCGCTGGAGGACGCCGGGCAGGGAGCGCGGCGGTGAGAGGGACGGCGTCTCTGCCTGGCAGAGGGCAGAGACGCCGATGCTACATACATCCGCATGAGATTGTATATGGCATCCCAGAGGCTGGCATCGATTTTCCTGGGATCCTTCCCTCTTTGTTTTAAGGGTTGCAGGAGTAAAGGTTCACTATTACATATCACTATTACATATCTAGTGGTCCTGCCCTAGGGAACATCTAACAAATGCAAGGTATCAAAGGCAAATATCATTAGGCTTAGTAAAGATAGTCTACTTACATATCGCAGTATTCACTGGACAAAGTTCTTATTCTATATTTAATAAGCCAAAAAGTGTTAAAAAACAACAGTTGGTATGTTGTTATAATAAAGTCTTATATGATTATAGATCTCACAAGATGTATCCTATTTACTAATCAAGTCTGTGATATCTTGAATCTGGGTGTTAGTGTATGATCATTATATTTCACGTGGTTTGAACTATCATTTGTCTGCCCTAGGGTGCAACACTTCTGGATTCGCTTTAGTTACCTTTTACAGGAAATCAACCATATCTCACTTACCCAATCTCCTTTGGAGGTGTTACTGAAGATATCTCAGAACACACCCAAAACTAATCTTACATATGTTCCTTGCTGCGAGAATTACTATTGCGGGAGTTTCGAACACTCCTTCGATTAAGATTGATTGAATAAAATTAAAACTCTCATGGATAATGAGAAGCTCTCTAGAATCCTTTTAGATAAGGCTACTATGAGTCAGAAGACTTGGCTACCATGAATCCAATATTCAGAATATATGAAATAGCTTTCTATACCAATGGACCAAATAGATAGGCGTTTTCCCTTCTGAAGATGGTGATCGGATGTATACTCTCTCTAAATATTCCCTTTTTGATATTCAGTATTTTCCTCTCCTAATTAGTCATTTATTTATTTTACCTGCTTATATAGCACCATTAATTCCACAGCTCTTTATAGACATGAGCATCACTGTCCCCATTGGGGCTCACAATCTAGATTCCCTATCAGTATGTCTTTGGAGTTTGGGAGGAAACCGGAGAACCCAGAGGAAACCCACGGAAACACCGGAAGAACATACAAACTCCTTGCAGATGTTGTCTTTGGTGGGATTTGAACCCAGCCATCATGCTGCCTATTACACTTTTCTCTAGCTTGCTCTTTTTGATATATTTGTTGTCTGGTGACCTTCTATGCTGTGATTTGTGGAAAAAGAGCAGGGTGTAGGAAGTACTCACATTAAGTAAGCAATTTTTGGGTCGCAGAGTAGTTGGTCTCAGTCTATAATCCATTACAATTAAATCTTTATATTCTAATTGGCATAACAAAGTCCCATAACAGGGTCATGGACTCATTTTCTTCCTGCTGTTTTATTATTGCCATTATGATGATCTGATATATTTTTTATTTTTTTGTCTGCACTCATTGTTGCTACATTAACTAATTTGTTACTGTTTATTATGCCTTGAGGTTGTATGTCCTCAATTAATTTGCTTTTCTACTTTTCAATGTATGATGCAGCCCATGTACAAGTAGTACACTTGCTATAGCAAAGTTATGTTAGAGGATTGTTTCTCATGATATTTCCAAATAAAGCTTAAAGTGAAAAATAACAATATTAATACTAATTAAAATAAATGATTATAATAAGAACAATTATACTTACTTAAAACTCTCTTGGTCTCTCTGACCCAGTGCTCCTTTTTTTCTCAGCTCTAGAATAAGTAGGAAGATGCTTATGACTCATAGAAGTCATCAATCTATGCAGATGGTATAGGCAGAAAAATATCTTCCATTTTCTGCCCTGTCCCAAAGAAAAATAATCTTGAAATCTAATTGGTTGCTAGGAGCATGACTGAGATTTCTTTTGTTAGAACTGGTTTTATGCAGGAGGATTGCAATGTCTAAAGTACCCTCTAGAAGACTATTCTGTAACTTAATGTCTCACTCACATAGGATTAGTTGAACTAGCATTGATTTGTAGCCATATAAATGGCACATTAGACAC
The DNA here is from genome assembly GCF_046119375.1 of Phyllobates terribilis. Taxonomy (NCBI): domain Eukaryota; kingdom Metazoa; phylum Chordata; class Amphibia; order Anura; family Dendrobatidae; genus Phyllobates; species Phyllobates terribilis. Next base: position 160,802,018 of record NW_027362764.1, on the reverse strand, counting down.
ATTTTTTCATGTTCTTTTTATATTTCCCCAGTAAGTATTGCTTGAAGTCTCTCTTTCTCCCAACTGATTTTAATACAATATTCCAGGGCTGCCTTTTCCATGCCACTTTACAAAAAGCTAGATCATTGTACTGTGCTGAAGAGTTTAAGAAGACTGAATCACATCTACATTTAGGTCCTGAAATATATGGACAGTGACACAAGTTTTGACATTTTAGCTATTTACCAAAACATGTTCAAGATAGTTATATAACAATGTGGGCTTAGAGTGCAGACTCTCAGCTTTAATTTGAGGGTATTCACATCTTAATTGGAGTAAGAATTTAGGATTTACAACTCTTTAATATGTAGCTGCCTCTTTATAAAGTGACCAAAAGTAATAGGGCAATTATCTCAAAAGCTCTTTAATGGGCTGCATGGGCTATTCCCTTGGTAATCCATCATCAGTTGAGCAGGTAAAAAGTCTGGAGCTGATCCCAGGTGTGGCATTTGCATTTGGAAGCTATTGCTGTGAACCCACAACACGCGGCCAAAGGAGCTCTCAATGGAAGAAAAACACACCATCATTAGGCTGAAAAAATAAAAAATCCATCAAAGAGATAGCAGAAAAGTTAAGAGTGGCCAAATCAACAGTTTGGTACATTCTGCAAAAAACAGAGCACTCTGGTAAGCTTGGGAACTCAAGAAGGCCTGAACATCCACCAAAGACAACAGTGGTGAATAATTGCAGAATCCTTTCCATGGTGAAGAAAAACCCTCTCAAAACATCCACCCAAGTGATGAACACTCTCCAGGAAGTGGGTATTTCAGTACACAGATGAGCAAAAGGGTAACAATGTTTTGAACTTTTGACTTTCAGACTCTATATATCACCTTCCACTACTGCTTCGAACGTGAGACTGCCATCATTTTATAGACAATCATTTGCCTATCTTGTATATAAATTTGACTTGAAACTATTTAGCATATGATTAGATAATCTAAAGCTATACACCAATGACAAAGTGATAGGCACAGACCTTCACTTGGCTCAGATGCTAGCAAGGTGGAGGTGGGGTACTGCTATGGGTTGCTATTATTATAGATGGGCTACATAGTTACATAGTTACATAGTTTATAAGGCCGAAAAAAGACAAGCGTCCATCCAGTTCAGCCTATTTCTTGTGCACTGCAGCTATTCCGCAGCGTTGATCCAGGGGAAGGCAAAAAAAAACCCATGCGGTATAGGCCAATTTACATCACTGAGGAAAAATTCACTTCCCGACTCCAATCTGGCAGTCAGATTAAATCCCTGGATTAATTAACTATCACTAAGTATAAGATGTAATTTTATTGTTCTCAAGAAAGGCGTCCAGGCCTCTCTTACATAGTTACATAGTTACATAGTTTATAAGGCCGAAAAAAGACAAGCGTCCATCCAGTTCAGCCTATTTCTTGTGCACTGCAGCTATTCCGCAGCGTTGATCCAGGGGAAGGCAACAAAAAACCATGCGGTATAGGCCAATTTACATCATTGAGGAAAAATTCACTTCCCGACACCAATCTGGCAGTCAGATTAAATCCTTGGATTAATTAACTATCACTAAGCATAAGATGTAATTTTATTGTTCTCAAGAAAGGCGTCCAGGCCTCTCTTGAACTCATTAAGTGAGTTGGACATCACCACTTCCTCTCCCAGAGAGTTCCAGAGTCTCACGGCTCTGACCGTAAAGAATCCCCTTCTATGCTCGTGCAGGAACCTCCTTTCCTCCAGACGCATAGTGTGCCCCCTCGTCTTTGTCACCATCCTTGGTATAAACAGGTCATGGGAAAGATCTCTGTACTGCCCCCTGATGTATTTATACATGTTTATGAGGTCTTCCCTAAGCCTTCTCTTTTCCAACGTAAATAGGCCTAATTTTGACAATCTCTCTGGGTATTCTAGTCCCTCCATTCCCTTTATTACCTTAGTCGCCCTCCTTTGTACCCTCTCTAGCTCCAATATGTCTTTCCTGAGCACCGGAGCCCAGAACTGTGCACAATATTCTAAGTGCGGCCTTACCAGCGCTTTATACAGAGGAAGAACAATGTTCTCATCATATGCCCCTATTCCTCTTCTGATGCATGCCATGACTCTATTTGCCTTCGCAGCTGCTGCCTGACTCTGGGCACTCCAATTTAATTTGCTATTAACCAAGACGCCCAGGTCCTTCTCCATGTCAGATTTCCCCAAAGGTTTCCCATTTAATATGTATGGGTGACTGCTGTTTTTCTTTCCCATGTGCATGACCTTACATTTATCGGCATTGAACCCCATTTGCCATTTTTGGCCCAACTCCCCAATTTATCTAAATCCTCCTGTAGCTGTGCCCTATCCTCATCTGTATTAACTACTTTACAAAGTTTAGTATCATCTGCAAATATTGCTATTTTACTATGCAACCCTTCCACTAGATCATTAATAAATATATTAAATAATATAGGGCCCAAAACAGACTCTTGAGGCACCCCTCTAGTAACCCTGACACACCCTGAGCTTACTCCATTGATAACCACCCTCTGCTTTCTATCACTCAGCCAGCTATTTACCCACTTGCACACATTATACCCCAGACCAAGCATTCTCATTTTATAAACCAACCTTTTGTGTGGCACGGTATCAAACGCTTTGGAGAAGTCAAGGTATACAACATCCACTGACTCTCCCCGGTCCAGCTGTGAGCTCACCTCCTCGTAGAAGGCGATCAGGTTTGTTTGGCAGGAGCGATCCCTCATGAATCCATGTTGATATGGAGTTAGACAGTTATTATCATTAAGATATTCTACAATAGCATCTCTAAGAAATCCTTCAAACAATTTACCCACAACAGATGTTAAGCTTACTGGTCTATAGTTCCCAGGGTCACTTTTAGACCCCTTTTTGAATATTGGTACCACATTTGCTTGGCACCAGTCTAGTGGGACAGTCCCTGTCCATAAAGAGTGCTTGAATATAAGATACAGCGGTCTGTCTATCACATTACTTAATTCTTTTAGTACCCGGGGGTGTATGCCATCTGGGCTTGGTGACTTGTCTATTTTGATATTATTTAGGCGTTTCTGAACTTCCTCCTGGGTTAGGTGGGTGATATTTAGCGGAGGGTTTACTTTATCACTCTGCATTTCCTCCGATAAATTGTTTTCTTTTGTGAAAACAGTGGAGAAGAAGCTATTGAGTAGGTTTGCTTTACCCTCATCGCCCTCTATGATTTTACCCAGGTTATTTTTCAATGGGCCAACTACATCAGTTTTAATCCTTTTACTGTTTATATAGTTAAAGAACAGTTTGGGATTCGTTTTCATTTCCTTGGCAATTAGTCTCTCTGTCTCCTCTTTTGCTATTCTTATTTGTTTCTTACAGATTTTGTTTTTTTCCCTATAAGATATTAGCGCTTCCTCGCTGCCTTCTTGTTTAAATTTACCGAAAGTCCTTTTTTTGTTTTTCATTGCCCTCTTGACTTCCTTATTTAGCCACATTGGCTTCCTCCTATTCCTAGCCCTTTTATTCCCATAATGTATGTACCTTCTACAGTGACTATGTAGGACTGTTTTGAAAATTTCCCATTTTCTATCCGTGCTCCTATTACTAAAGATACTATCCCAGTCTATAAGGTGAAGGGCATCTCTTAGCTGATCAAACTTTGCCCTCCTGAAGTTCAGTGTTTTTGTGACTCCCTTGCTGGGCACCCTACTGAAGCACATGTGGAATTGTATAATGTTGTGGTCACTATTTCCCAGGTGCCCCCCTGAACTCATTAAGTGAGTTGGACATCACCACTTCCTCTCCCAGAGAGTTCCAGAGTCTCACGGCTCTGACCGTAAAGAATCCCCTTCTATGCTGGTGCAGGAACCTCCTTTCCTCCAGACACATAGTGTGCCCCCTCGTCTTTGTCACCATCCTTGGTATAAACAGGTCATGGGAGAGATCTCTGTACTGCCCCCTGATGTATTTATACATGTTTATGAGGTCTCCCCTAAGCCTTCTCTTTTCCAACGTAAATAGGCCTAATTTTGACAACCTCTCTGGGTATTCTAGTCCCTCCATTCCCTTTATTACCTTAGTTGCCCTCCTTTGTACCCTCTCTAGCTCCAATATGTCTTTCCTGAGCACCGGAACCCAGAACTGTGCACAATATTCTAAGTGTGGCCTTACCAGCGCTTTATACAGAGGAAGAACAATGTTCTCATCATATGCCCCTATTCCTCTTCTGATGCATGCCATGACTCTATTTGCCTTCGCAGCTGCTGCCCGACACTGGGCACTCCAATTTAATTTGCTGTTAACCAAGACGCCCAGGTCCTTCTCCATGTCAGATTTCCCCAACGGTTTCCCATTTAATATGTATGGGTGACTGCTGTTTTTCTTTCCCATGTACATGACCTTACATTTATCGGCATTGAACCCCATTTGCCATTTTTTGGCCCAACTCCCCAATTTATCTAAATCCTCAGCTGTGCCCTATCCTCATCTGTATTAACTACTTTACAAAGTTTAGTATCATCTGCAAATATTGCTATTTTACTATGCAACCCTTCCACTAGATCATTAATAAATATATTAAATAATATAGGGCCCAAGACAGACCATTGAGGCACCCCGCTAGTAACCCTGACACACCCTGAGCTTACTCCATTGATAACCACCCTCTGCTTTCTATCAGCCAGCTATTTACCCACTTGCACACATTATCCCCCAGACCAAGCATTCTCATTTTATATACCAACCTTTTGTGTTGCACGGTATCAAACGCTTTGGAGAAGTCAAGGTATACAACATCCACTGACTCTCCCCGGTCCAGCTGTGAGCTCACTTCCTCGTAGAAGGCGATCAGGTTTGTTTGTCAGGAGCTGGTTGGACCTTTTTGAATATGGACTCAAAATCAACTCCCAAACCTACTGCCTGTTTTTAGAAGATACATTCTTTAAAGGGATTGTTCACTACTTGGACAACCCCTTCTTATTTCTCATGTTTGGCACTGTTAAAATATAAACACTGTGGTAGATTGGCTCACTTGGATGCACATGGAGGTAGACACAGGAACTCTGTCTCGTTAAATCTCTCATTAGTTTATTAAAGTACGGCATAAACCAATGTAAAGTTCATCAAAACAAACACGGCCTTTCTGGCATAACGGGAAAAGCAAAAGAAAATGTATAACACAGTCCATACTTCTGCGGGGATCCGTCCGCTCAGGATACAACCGGGTTCAGCAAAGTTTAACAGAACACTTCTCTGGAGGCGTTGCCTCCAGGGCCACTGATCACCTAATGACTCAAAAGGCTGGCTATTTATATCCCAGTTCACACCATGGGGTGGAGATATGGTGAACAGATTCCCAACCGCTGTACAGCTTTTCACATAAAATCTAGCCCATTAAAAATGGCCGATTAACCCCTCTCAGCTCATAGAGTGCTGAGGCAAACTTCTAGGTTTCAAATTACTGAAGCTAATAGCCTCAGTGAAACATATCTCCCCTCCAAAACTTTGCCAGTGACTTTGTCACAACACTTATACTCACCTTAGAAGACAGCGCTGTTCCAACGGTGTCAACACTTGAGTCCCGGGGCTCACGTGAGTTATGTCACATGAGCCCAATGCTTAATCAGCGCTGACGTCACTATCCTCGCCTTCAGACAAAAGTCAAGAGGAAGTCAGAGAGAAGCCGCAGCCCTGGCTTCTTGTTGATGTTCAATATGTCCGAAGGCGGGGATAGTGAAGCTGACGCTGATTGGACATAGTGCTCGCGTGACATAACCACATCAAGTGAGCCCCTGGAACATGGTCGCTGCAACGGAGTTGAGTATAGGTGCACTGCTTATATTTTAATGGGGCAAAACATGGGTAATTAAAAAGAGTTGTCCAAGTAGTGGATAATCCCTTTAATATATCAGGCCAAGTGTGTAAAACCTGTGTATACCAGCGCCTAAATAGATAGATAGATACAGCAGATCGATACTGTACATCTTTTTTTCCAATGTTGTTTCGATTAAATCAAATGTCAGTGGTTAGGAAATGCTTGGATCCAGAATGTTTAAATGTGTCAGCTTAAAAAACAATCAGTCAAATAAAAATTAAATTTGCTTTGAAGAAAATTTGGCTTTGTGTATTTGTCAGATTTCATGTTATAGTTACTGAGGCAGCAGTGTGGGTATTATACCCTAAGCAACTGATGTAAAATTCAGCTTGCAAAAGGAGATATTCATTCATTCATGTGGAAAAAGTACCGCTGAGAAATGTAGTTTTCTAATTAAATGTCCTATATGCATATCGTAAAAATGAAAGGGGTAATGTAACACATCTAATAGAGATATTTAGTAGTAATGACCCTGATCTGGAGGAGAATCGCTACCATTTTAATAATTGAGATATCTGCTGCATATAGTAACAATTTTGTTTCACGTTTTGATTTGTCATATTATATACATGTTTAAAGGGGTATTCCCATCTAGAACATCCTATTCCAATATGTAGTAGGTGAAATAATAATAATAACATTAGCAAATATCTCCAATTAGAAATGTAGTACAGTATTTATGATTTGCCATCTCTCTTACCTCATGTGCAGGCATTGCAGGACCTTAGGTATCCATGGTTACAACCACTAGCAACTAGCTAACTAACTGTGACTCTATCAGTGGACGTAACCATGGATACCTAAGGTCCTGCGATGCCTGCACATGAGGTAAGAGAGATAGTGAATCTGATAAACTGTACTACATTTCTAATTAGAGGTATTTGCTAATATTATTATTATTGCACCTACTACATATTGGGATAGGATCTTGGAGATGGGAATACCCCTTTAAGAGAGCATTGACTCCTAAAAAAATAAAATCATCCAAAGTGTCAAATATTTTAGCATTATGTTCAACAACCATACTCAGGCCCCCTAATGATACTAATAACAAGTTTTAAAAATGTTTAAAAACATAAAAAAAGAATGATAATAAGCACAAAGAAATATTTCCTGTTTTCCAGTAAACAGATTGCTACCAAGATGTCAATAACAAACCAAACTATAAAGCTACTTTAACTTTAAAGGGAGTCTGTCAGTCGAAACTGACAGTATAAAATAAGAACCAAATCTTTTAGGGAATATAGCCTCTATAAAAATCGCACTTTTAGGGCGCAGTTAGTCAGCCGTATAAATTGGACCGAGATAAGACCACAGTGCATGGACTGGCCAGCAGCTCTCCTGACCCAAGCATGACAGCTGCATAGAAATATACGAAACTGTCACGCTCGGGTTGGGAGAACTGTCGGCAAGTCCGTGCATTGCGGTCCGTTCTTGGTCCGAGTTATAAGGCCGTCTGATTGCGCCCTTAGTGTTCTAATTGCTTTCTTTGCTCTGGAGAAACTGAAGTTCACTGGTATTTGGCTTGCTTGAGCTTTCTCTACACTCAGCAAGCCAGTGCTGTCAATTAACAGTGAGGGATGTGGGGCATTTAAAACCAGTGTTTGGAATGTTGCACTATATCTGTTGGTCACACCAAGGGTGCACTGAGCACCCTAATTAGAAAGCTGATTAAACTTCTGCAGAACAGAGACAGCGATTTGAACACTCACATTGAGGCTGTGTGCCCACTATGCGTTTTTCAAGTGTTTCTCCTGCGGAATTTCCGCAGCGTAAACACTTGCAAAACGCTTGGTAATCCGTGCCCCATGATCCCCAATGAAAATCTGCATGTTCTGTGCCCATGCTGCGGAATTTTCCACAGCGGATTTTCCTTGCGGAAAAATCCGCAGCATGCGGATTTAAGGTCCCAATGCATTTGAAAAACGCAAGTCAAATCCGCATGTAAAAACGCCGCAAAAATGTGCCAAAAATCCACAAAAGCTTTTACTGCCAAGAACATGCAGAAATGCTGCAGAAATTTTCTGCTTCATTTCTGCATCGTGGGCACATACCCTAAAGGGCTTGTCAAGCCTTAGGGTACTAGTTGGGTGCAGAAATGCTGCAGAAAACCTGCAACAGCAAAAACACACCAAATATTCATCAATTGTGCAGTCACTATTAGTGTTGAGCCACCCCCGTAGTGTTCGAGTTCGGTTCGGTTCGTCGAACACCCGTGTGTTCGTCGAACTGTTCGTCGAACACCCTTAAAACCAATGGCAGGCAAACAAAAACACATAGAAACACATAGAAAACACCTTCAAAGGTGTCCAAAAGCTGACAAACTGCTCAGAAGACACAACTAACACATGGAAAAGTGACAAGTACATATAGTCATGCGAAAAGAAAAGAGGTTGAGGAGTAAAAGGAGGGGGAGACACAGATATAGGCATGTCATGCCCTTCTAAAATCCAAAAAGTGAGAAGCCGACACGGCCAGTCCGTTCCTGCCCGTGCCACCTCCGTGTCGCCGGGTTTGTGCCAGAGCCGCGGTGGACCCTGATGGCCAGTCCCCCTCTCCCAATACTGGTGCCTGTCCGCTGGTGGGTATAGCGAGCCCCCCTGTGGTGGAGGCAGCTCTAAGCTTTTTAATTTAAATTGTCTCTCTAATTTGAATGAATACACTTTAAATCCTTTTACAAGGATCTATTGAAGGGCAAGTCTCATGCCAGCAGCCGCGTAATTCCAGCTCCAGTAGCGTCCACTAAAGCTGCTGCAGTTAAAAAGCTTTTATAAGGATCGAGCTCGGCTGTCCACCGCAAGGCGTCCTACCGCCAGTCCCAGCCCCTATGCCTTGGGGTGCCTCCTGATGCTCTTCACTGAGTATCCCGTGGTCCCGAAGCATTTCCTTTGAAAAAATTAAGTGTCCAAACTACAGGTGGTGTAGCTTGCTTAACAGCCGGGATAATCCGCTGACTAGCAGACACTGCTACTAGGCACAAAGTATTTCCTGGGCTAGATGCAGTTAAAAATTTGTAATTAGATACTCTCGTTGGATGCTGAGAAAGCATCCCATAGAGTCTCCTGGCATGCCATATATTATTCTCTTAAAAAGCTTGGGGTAGGGGTCTAGGGGACCCTTTTATAGCCAAAATCACGGCCCTGTATCGCAATGCGTCACCTAGGCTGAAGATAAATGGAACTGTAGCACCCCGAGGGCTCGGTTGCTGCAGAGGTATTGCACCTCAGCCAGAGGTGTGATATCTCACTCTCAGGTAAGGATGGAGTGTGGATCAGGACCCCGACACCTGCATGCATTACACCACATTGCTGTGGGGCAGGGCGTCCAATATGCCCCTGAGATGGGCATGACAGTCCATGTCCCTGGCTGGAGTGGGGGGAGGGAACACTGAGGAAGGGGAACCCTGTAGTGCAGGAGCAGGGAGGAAGCAGTTCCTGGGTGCATTGAGAAGGGAGTAGAAAAGGTGGGCACCATCTTAGTTCAGTGCAGAGAAGTCTGAGCAGAAGTGACAGGGAGCAGGGGCTCTGCATGAGCTCTGCTAGAGAGGCGGGCCTAGTAACAGAGGCCCAGGCCTGGAAGAGGGAGAAGGAAGGAAGAGGAGCGGAGAAGGCTCCAGGAACGAGGAACGAAGGGATCCCAGGGGTGTGTACGGGCGAGTCGCCACCGCACGCCAGAATCCACCTGCGTGGAGGGGTCAGGCCAAAGGGGGAGACCGGTCCCCGAAACTAGTGGAGGCGGGAAACGACCCTCAGCTAGAAACCAGAGGCTGTGACATTTTATGTGGCGCAGCCCCTCGCTACACCCGCTAGGAGGGCAGCACATAGGGTCAGGGAAACTGGCGCCAAGTTTACCAAGAGGAGGCCCGAGGCAGCCGGACAGAAGGGTTGGTAGGAAAGGCCAGACAAAGGACACACAAAGGGGGTCCTGTGAAGCGCTCCAAAGTTATCTGGGAGTTGTCTGAGCCCCTCACCTGGTGAGCACAGTACGACGTGGGCAGCCGTTACCAGCAGAAGTGGTCTGGATAATAAGAACTGTGAGTAAAGGCCCTGGACTGCATCACTGACTCCGTGTCGTTACTGCTGCTGCCCTGCACCATCACCCCCATCCTCCGCATACACTGCCCTGAGGCTATACTCCTCCCGTGGGGAGTTATGCTACGCTCTGCTGCACCCACAACACCAGCCTCAGCGGTCTGCCCTGCAGCGGAGGTTCACTCTGACCGCAATCCACGGGTGGCGTAGTCGGACATTTAAACATCAAAACCACATAAATAGTTCCGCCACTGGTTTGACCACCCTGAGCCACGGAACCGGGTCGTCGCCACGGAGACTACAACCACCAGCATCGACCAAAAAGGGTCCGGCTCCGGATGTCCCAAGGCCCAGGGGGCGCATCAGAACATTTTCATCACCTTTCATAATCACCAATGGGACAAGGCAGGGATGTCCTCTGTCCCCTCTCTTATACATCCTAGTGACGGAGCACCTGCTCTCATCAATTCGCCATAACCCCAATATTAGGTGGATTGAGGTGGGAGGCACCGAGTACAAGTGCTGTCTACTTGCTGATGATGTCCTAGTATATATCACTCAATCACATATATCCATCCCTGCTGTTATGGCTGAAATAGATCACTTTGTTACATGGTCAAATTTTAAAATCAATACAGCGAAGTCTGAGGCCCTCGATGTCTCCCTCCCAAAATCCATACAGGATTCCATCCAGTCCAACTTTCCCTTTGCCTGGCCCTCACAGGGTATCAAATTCTTAGGAATTCCTATTCATAGAGACCTCTCCCGTCTATGTTATCTTAATTTTGGGCCCTTTATTGAACAACTCCATACAGACCACGGTTGGCAAGTTAGAACTGTAAGATTCACTACGTGAACCACTGGTGTTTTGTGGAAAAGCACATGTACACTGTGTTCCAAATTATTATGCAAAAAGTGTTTAGGAGTGATAAGGGAAGAATTTGTTTGTTTGTCAGTTAAACTCATTGATGGTGATGTGTGTCAGGGCTCTTTATATCACTGTAAGCAATTGCAGACACCTGTGCTAATTAGTTTGGCAGGTGTGTCCAATGAACGGCAAGACTACTTAAGAAGGCTGTCCCACATTATTAAGCAGCCTACATTTTCTGCCAAAATGGGAAAGAAAAAGGATGTGTCGGCTGCTGAGAAGCAACAAATTGTGGAGTGTTTAGGTCAAGGCATGACTACAATCAACATTGTGCGATGATCAGGATGAAGTGTCTTGGCAATCAAGAAGTATGTAGCTGATTCACAGTACACACGTGTGCGTGCTGATAAGGGCAAATTGAGGACTCTTTCCTACAGGCAATTACGTCAGGTTAAAAGAACAGCAGCAAAAAAGCCTTGTCATAGCAGCAGACAAGTTTTTGAAACTGCTGGTGCCTCCAACGTCCCCCGAACAACAAGATGCAGGGTCCTTCAGAGGTTTGCAGCTGTGCGTACGCCATCCTGTCGACCTCCTCTATCCACTGCACACAAGCAGAAACGGCTCCAGTGGGCCAAATATTACATGAAGACTGATTTCAAAACTGTTTTGTTCACGGATGAGTGCCGTGCAACGCTCAATAGTCCAGATGGATGGAGTGGAGGATGGCTGGTTGATGGACACCCCACGCAAACACGGCTACAGCGCCAACAAGGAGGAGGTGGAGTAATGTTTTGGGCTGGAATCATGGGGAGAGAGATTGTCAGCCCCTTTAGGATCCCTGAAGGGGTAAAGATGAACTCCATAATGTATGTGGAGTTTCTCAAACAGCACTTCCTGCCATGGTTCAAGAAGAAGAACCGTGTATTCCGCAGCAAGATCATTTTCATGCATGATAATGCACTGTCTCATGCTGCACATAACACATCTGCATCTCTGGCTGATATGGGCATAAAAGGGGACAAACTTATGGTGTGACCCCCATGCTCCCCTGACCTCTACCCCATTCAGAACCTCTGGAGCATCATCAAAAGGAATGTCTATGATGGCGGGAGGCAGTTCACATCTAAGCAACAGCTCTGGGAGGGTATTCTGTCCTCATGCAAAACAATTGAAGCAGAAACCATCCAAAACCTGACAAATTCAATGGACGAGAGAGTTCAGAAGCTCCTTTCGAACAGGGGGTCCTATGTGCAAATGTAACATCACCTAGAATAAAATTTTGAGTTGACAATTGTTTGATTTCAGTTTCCAATAACCTGCTAATGCTTATAATTTCAAAAATGACCATTTTTTTGGTCTTTATTAAAATGAAAAGGTTGATCGAAGAGTGTGGGGGATCTAAGAGTGTGGCAACCCAGTAGTCAGGATTACTTCGAATTCTGACAATCTGAGGGTCATGTTGCAGGTAGTGCAGCAAGAAGGCACTTAGGTGTCTTGCGCATCTCGGAGCCCCAAAATTATTTTCCGGGCTAGATGCAGCTAAAAATTATTATTAATTTTAAATCTGGTGGAGCTTAGTATAGATGGCCTAATAGAATCAGTACTGCACACTGCTACAAAGCCCAAATTATTTTCCAGCCAAGATACAGATAAACATGATTAGTAATTTAAAAGCTTAAAACGGTTGGTGAGGTGATTTTAACCAATCATCAAGCTTTTACTCTCCCCAGGATGACACAGGGGTAGAAAAGTTGTTTCGGATCCATGATTTGTTCATCTTTATGAACGTGAGTCTGTCTACATTATCAGTGGAGAGCCGCGTGCGCTTATCTGTCAGCACACCACCAGCAGCGCTGAACACACGTTCAGACAGAACGCTGGCTGCGGGGCATGACAAGATCTCCAAGGCGTAAGTGGCGAGCTCCGGCCATTTATCCAGATTGGAAGCCCAAAAAGAGCAAGGGTCCAGTGACACAGTCATGGCTTCAATGTTTACTTGTTAGATACTCCTGTACCATCGTCTGTAGGCGTTGACTATGTGTCAGACTTCTTGTCTCCTGTGGCCTTGCAAAGGATGAGCTAAAAAAGTGGTGAAATGATTCCGCAAAATTGATGTTACCAGCAGATACTGTGTTTCTGTTACGGTTTGAGTGCTGAACACTCGACAGTCCCACGGTTGGCAAGTTGGAACTGTGAGATTCACTACGTGCACCACTGGTGTTTTGTGGAAAAGCACATGTAAGATTCTGTAAAAGTCTCTGCTGATACTCCTGCATGCGTGCATCCCTTTCTATGGCAGGAATTATTTCGGCAAATTTACTTTTGTACTGGGGATCTAACAGTGTGGCAACCCAGTAGTCAGGATTATTCCTAATTCTCCCAATTCGAGGGTCATGTTGCAGGTAGTGCAGCAAGAAGGCACTCATGTGTCTTGCGCATCCAGGAGCACCAAGTCCCTGTTGTGTTGGTGGCGAGGTAACAATCATGCTTCCTTCCTCTGTCCTCTCCCCCCAACCTCGCACAACAGAAATGTGATCAAGGTCTCCCTCATCTGATGAGTCTTCCATCAGGCTTCCACTTCTTCCTGGGCTCCTGCACCTTCCTCACTAGTTTGACTGCTACCATGCGCCCTGGTAAAACCATCTCCCCCACCCTCACATGCCTGCCGCCTTGGTGCTGCCGACCGTCTGGACCTTGCAGATGTTAGCCCTTCCGCATACTTCTCCTCCTCCTCTACTTCCTCCACCTCCTCTTGTGCCACCACCTGTCTCCGAATTCTGTTTAACATGTGCTCCAGCATGTAAATCACCGGAATAGTCATGCTGATAATGGCATCGTCACCACTAAACATCTTCGTCGCCATTTCAAAACTGTGCATAGGTCCCTGATCTGAGACCACTCCTCCAGCGTGATTTGCCCCACCTCTGGATTCCATTGGCACAGGCTATATGTCAGAACGTATTACACCAGGGCTTGTCGGTGCTGCCACAGTCGCTGCAACATGTGCAGAGTTGAATTCCTACGGCTAGGCACATCGCATTTTAGCTGGTGAAGTGGCAGGCCCAAAGACTTCTGTAGAGATGTAAGTCGCTGAGCTGCGGGATGCGAATGGCGGAAGTGAGCACACAGTGACCGTGCCCTCTGCAGAAGGCCATCTAGTCCGGAATAGTGGGCTAAAAATTGCTGGACAACCAGGTTCAACATGTGAGCCATACAAGGCTCGTGTGTGACATTGCCCCGGCGAAGGGCCGCACCCAGGTTTGCAGCATTGTCGCACACGGCCTTCCCTGGTTTCAGGTCCAATGGAGACAACCATTCATGAAATTGGTTCTCCAGAGCTGACCACAACTCCTCAGCTGTGTGACTCACATTTCCCAGACATTTCAAAGTAAAAACCTCCTGATGACGTTGAGCCCTACTGCCAGCATAGTAAGGAGGTTTGCAGGATCCCTTCTGCGCAGTTAAAAAGCTTGTGGCATGACCAGACAGGCTTTGGGTGCAGGTGGAGGACCGAGAGGAGGTTGAGGAGGCAGAAGCAGTGGAGGAAATTTGACATAAAGAGGATTGACGCACAACTCGTGGGGACGGCAAGACTTGGACAGCAGCCCCTTGTCCTGCTGTTACCATAGTTACCCAGTGCCCAGTCAGCTACATGTAACGCACCTGTCCATGCCTACTCGTCCAAGTGTCTGTGGTGAAATGCACCCTGTCACACACAGAGTTTCTCAAAGAAGCGGTGATGTTGTGTGCGACATGCTGGTGGAGCGCAGGCACACCTTTCTTTGAGAAGTAGTGCAGACTGGGCATCTGGTACTGGGGCACTGCGACGGACATAAGGTCTCGAAAATCCTCTGTGTCCACCAGGGGGAAAGGCAGCATTTCTGTAGCCAAGAGCTTGCAGATGGTGAAACTCAACCTCTTAGCTTTCTCATGGCTAGGAGGAAATGATCTTTTACTTGTCCACATCTGAGGGACTGAGGGCTGGCTGTTGTGCTTAGACGGGTTGATAAGGGTGTCCCCGGCAAACTGCCGGTCTGTGAGGAAGATGCAGGCGGACATGTTAGGTTGCCTTGATCCAAAGGTGGTGCTATCGATGTCGGACAGCGCTCAACACCAGCTGGTGTTACCACCTCCAAAGAAAATGATGACCTGCCAATCACGCTGGCTGTTGCGGGTAAAGAGGTGGCAGGTCTGCATCCCAAAAAAGGTGTGACTGCTGTCCCCCCAGTCACAGAGGATGAAGAGGCTGCAGATGCACAAGATGGGGCAGACGGTGGTTGGCCCGGCCGGCTAGGCCGCATTGTAGCACAGTGAGCTTCCCACTGCAACTTATGCTTCATGTCCATGTGCCGGTTCATGCATGAAGTACTCAAACTATGTATTTTTTGGCCTCTACTTAGCTTTTGCTGACAAATGTTACAGATAACACGAGTTGGGTCATCTTTATCGATCTGAAAAAATGCCCAGGCTATGCAAGGCTTAGCACCCATGCGACCTGAAGAGCCACCACGACTTGTGGTCAGAGGCAGAGTTGTGTTTGAGGATGCAGTTGTTGACGTGCTTCCAGTACTACGTCTCTGTCCAGGAAGGCGCAACCTGACCTCGTCGTCACTAGCATCCTCCTCCACCTCCTCTGCTGACCTCATCTCTTGGCTGACTGTGGGTTGACAGTAAGTGGGATCTCCAACCTCATCATCATTACCCTGTGTGTTATCACACCCATCGTCCTCAGAGCCAACCTGTTCCTGCCCTGACAAAAAACTAAAGTTGTCGCTCCAATCAGGTATTTGAGTCTCATCATCGTCTTCCTCATTGTCTCCACCAACAGGAGTTACAGTTTGGGAATGAGGGTCTACATTATGGTCAGAACCTTCTGCGTCTGGTCCTGGATCCAACTCATAAAGATTCTGGGCATCAGTGCAGATCATTTCCTCGTCTGGATTGACAGAAGCTCTGGAGCCGACCTCTGATTCCCAGACTATAGTATGAGTAAACAGCTCTGCAGACTCAACCATCTGTTCTACCTCATACTCAGACGGGCAGCTGGAGATTTGGGAGCTGTGAGGAAGCAAGTGCGATTGGGGTGACACCTCTGAGGACTGGAGTATTTGTGATGTTGAAGTTGATGTGGATGAGAGCCCACTTAAAGGAGCACTTGATATCCGTTGAAGAACCTGCTGTTTTTGTGCCTCATCTGGAATTTGTAGCGATTGGCGTGGCCGTAAGAAAGGGATCTTATCACATTGTCCGCTAAAAGAAGTAGACATTTTAGTTTTGCTGGAAGATGGTCTTTCTTCTGCAGATGTTACTGTTGCTTTAACACCTACTCCACGGACACAACCTTTTTTCCCCTTCCCAACACGCCTATTCCCCTTTCCACCAGCAGCAGGCCTTTTTCCACTCATTTTGGTGGTTAACTAATTCACAACTCTGGAGTTGTTTGCACAAAAAAACAATGGATGGGAACCAAGCAGAGCTGAGTGGCCAAACTGTGGCATTAGGCCAAAACTATTGTCTGGGTTAGATGCAGAAAAAAATTATATTCAGTTTGCAACCTGATGGAGGTCAGCATAGATGGACTAATAGAACAAGTCCCACACACAGCTAGAAGCCCAAATATTTTTTCAGAGGTAGATGCAGAAAAAAATTATGTTCAATTTGCAAGCTGTTGGAGGTCAGTATAGATGGACTAATAGAACAAGTCCCACACACTGCTAGAAGGCCAAATATTTTTTCAGAGCTAGATGCAGAAAAATATTATATTCAATTTGCAACCTGATGAAGGTCAGTATAGATGGACTAATAGAATGATGCTATGCCCAAAAGGTTTTACTTCACTAGGTGCAGTAAAAAAATTGGTATTCTATACACAGTTGGTGTAGCTTGCAACACAGATAGGCTACTCCACTGACTAACACACTCTGCAATAGGCCTAAAAGGATTAGCTTTGCTAGATTCAGCCAAATGCTGTGAAAAAAATTTGCACAGCACTGGCACAGACCTGCCTGGCAAAAACTGATAGGAACTGATCTAACTTAGTCCTGAAAAGGACTGCAATTACAATTAGTCTTTACTCCCAACCTATCTATTTAAGAGCACAGACCTGCCTGATAAAAGTCGTAGGAAATGCTGTAACCTAGTCCTTAAAAGGACTGCAATCACAACTATTCCCTACTCCCAAGCTATCTGTAGATTTATGCGAAAATTGGCTTGAAATTAACAAGGTATAGCGCACACAGCAACAGCGGTGCCGTCTAACACGCAGCTGCAGCAGTGAGAAAATGGTGGCGACGGGGAAAATGGCTGGGTCTTATAGGGCAAGGACATGTGACATACACTGCCAATGACACATGCCCTTGCTTGTGTGAAAAAAAGCACTTCGCTCCGTGTGTGTGCTGCTGATAGGCTGACAGATTGCACCTCCCCACTGCAAATGCAGGAAAGAGAAAAAAAAATGGAGATCTTCATTATTCCTGCAGAGATCCATCCCCTGCCCCTCCCCCCACCCCGCTGTACACTCAAACTGCGTATTAACATTAATTTTCATCATTACTGAGAAAAAATCCAGCTATGATTTTGGTGCACGAACAGTTATCGAACATAACCTCAAACAGTCGAATTTTTTTCAAATCGTTCGTGTTTGTAAATTATCCCCATTCTCCATGGCGGTGGCCTGATGATCTGCTATCTCTATAGCACAGGCCATCTTGAGCAAATCGTAATACAGACCTGTAGAAGCGTCTTCACGCGAAACAGCTGTTGTCTGTTTTTTTCTTCCCCACTCTCCCTGCTTGCCGGACTTTTTATTCTTATGGAATAAAGATACTGCTTTTAAGGACTGGTGAGTGAAGCTCATTTTTCTTTCTTATGGTTATTTTGGACTGTTTAAACTTTTTTATAAGCTTTTGCACCTGAAATGTTACCAAGTCCTATTTAGGTGTCTGCACTGTACATGTTCAGCCTTGCACTGACTATTGCAGCTGCTTGCAGGTGGTGCAGGTTTTTCACTTTCCTTGCTGTAACATGCAGAGAGAGATCCTGCTGCAAAGCTTTATGTCTTATGCTATGAGACGAGCAGGTGACAATTACTTGAGTTAGAATTTCATCATCTACGTCCGTAAATGCACATCCATGTGCTAGCTCTTTTAGCCGTGTGACATAAAGTACAGACCAAAAGTTTGGACACACCTTCTCATTTAAAGATTTTTCTGTATTTTCATGACTATGAAAATTGTACATTCACACTGAAGGCATCAAAACTATGAATTAACACATGTGGAATTATATACTTAACAAAAAAGTGTGAAACAACTGAAAATATGTCTTATATTCTAGGTTCTTCAAAGTAGCCACCTTTTGCTTTGATGACTGCTTTGCACACTCTTGGCATTCTCTTGATGAGCTTCAAGAGGTAGTCACTGGTAATGGTCTTCCAACAATCTTGAAGGAGTTCCCAGAGATGCTTAGCACTTGTTGGCCCTTTTGCCTTCACTCTGCGGTCCAGCTCACCCCAAACCATCTCGATTGGGTTCAGGTCTGGTGACTGTGGAGGCCAGGTCATCTGGCGTAGCACCCCATCACCCTCCTTCTTGGTCAAATAGCCCTTACACAGCCTGGAGTTGTGTTTGGGGTCATTGTCCTGTTGAAAAATAAATGATGGTCCAACTAAACGCAAACCGGATGGAATAGCATGCCACTGCAAGATGCTGTAGTAGCCATGCTGGTTCAGTATACCTTCAATTTTCAATAAATACCCAACAGTGTCACCAGAAAAGCACCCCCACACCATCACACCTCCTCCTCCATGCTTCATGGTGGGAACCAGGCATGTAGAGTCCATCCGTTCACCTTTTCTGCGTCACACATAAACACGGTGGTTGGAACCAAAGATCTCAAATTTCGGCTCATCAGACCAAAGCACAGATTTCCACTGGTCTAATGTCCATTCCTTGTGTTCTTTAGCCCAAACAAGTCTCTTCTGCTTGTTGCCTGTCCTTAGCAGTGGTTTCCTAGCAGCTATTTTACCATGAAGGCCTGCTGCACAAAGTCTCCTCTTAACAGTTGTTGTAGAGATGTGTCTGCTGCTAGAACTCTGTGTGGCATTGACCTGATCTCTAATCTGAGCTGCTGTTAACCTGCGATTTCTGAGGCTGGTGACTCGGATAAACTTATCCTCAGAAGCAGAGGTGACTCTTGGTCTTCCTTTCCTGGGGCGGTCCTCATGTGAGCCAGTTTCTTTGTAGCGCTTGATGGTTTTTGCAACTGCACTTGGAGACACTTTCAAAGTTTTCCCAATTTTTCGGACTGACTGACCTTCATTTCTTAAAGGAATGATGGCCACTCGTTTTTCTTTACTTAGCTGCTTTTTTCCTGCCATAATACAAATTCTAACAGTCTTTTCAGTAGGACTATCAGCTGTGTATCCACCAGACTTCTGCACAACACAACTGATGGTCCCAACCCCATTTATAAGGCAAGAAATCCCACTTAGTAAACCTGACAGGGCACACCTGTGAAGTGAAAACCATTTCCGGTGACTACCTCTTGAAGCTCATCAAGAGAATGCCAAGAGTGTGCAAAGCAGTCATCAAAGCAAAAGGTGGCTACTTTGAAGAACCTAGAATATAAGACATATTTTCAGTTGTTTCACACTTTTTTGTTAAGTATATAATTCCACATGTGTTAATTCATAGTTTTGATGTCTTCAGTGTGAATGTACAATTTTCATAGTCATGAAAATACAGAAAAATCTTTAAATGAGAAGGTGTGTCCAAACTTTTGGTCTGTACTGTAGGTGTCTATGGATTCTTCTGGAAGCTGCTTAGCAATCCTGAACTTGTGTCTTTCATATCTGATGCTTTGTTTGGGGTTGAAGTAGTCAGTGAGAGCTTTGGTGCAGTTGCTGTACGTGTCTGTCTCTGCTGCAGGTAACGTGCTGTATATGTCATAGACTCCTGTGCCCGTGCAATGCAGGAGCACGGCTCTCTTTCTTTTCTCCTCTTTTATGTCCATAGCTTCCAGGAAGTTCTCAAAATGGTTTATCCATTTTCTCCAGTTATGAGAGGGATTAATAACATCAGTCATATCAAACTGTGGGAAGGTGTGCAAGTAGTCAGCCATGATGGAGTCTCTCAGTGACACAGGCGTGTGAAGCGGTAAAGTAGGGGTCAGTACTCACAGCAGCAGGTGATTCAATCCCATCCTCATCGCAAATTGTAGTGTCCACACGGTACAAGGAATTCAAGAGAGTAGATTTTAACCGTATTTTATTCCTCTCCTTCTTCCTCCAGCACACTGCATAACATGTTTCTCATCAGGCTAAAAACTGAAACTGAAAACCTCCCCAACTCACTTCCTATTACAAGACCTCGTTTTCTTAAAGAGACAGATCTAACTATTATACATTCCAGTGGTGACCACAGACCATTTCTCTGTTCTCATCCTTTTTGGCTGTTCTTTTGGTCACTTTTGCATTTTGTCATTGCTCTTACCTCTAGAGGTACAGTAGCATGAGGTGGTATCTACAGTACAACCCACAAAAGCACAAAAGTTGTTCAGGTAGTGTAGCTCATCCAGGATGGGACATCAATGCGAGCTGTGGCAAGTAGGGTAGCTGTGTCTTTCAGCAGTGTCCAGAGCATAGAGCAGATAACAGGAGACAGGCCAGTACACCAGGAGATGTGGAGGGGGCAATAGGAGGGCAATAACCCAACAGCAGGATGGCTACCTCCTCCTTTGTGCAAAGAGGAATAGGAGGAGCTGTGCCAGAGCCCTGCAAAATGACCTCCAGCAAGCCACTAACATCCATGTGCCTGCACAAACTGTCAGAAACAGACTCCATGAGGGTGGTATGAGGGCCCCGATGTCCACAAGTGGGTGTTGAGCTTACAGCCCAACACCGTGCCAGGTGATTGGCATTTTCCAGAGAACACCAAGATTGGCAGATTCGACATTGAGGAACTGTGCTCTTCACGGATAAGAGCAGGTTCACACTGAGTACATGTGACAGACGTGACAGAATCTGGAGACGCCGTGGAGAAAGTTTTGATGCCTGCAGCATCCTCCAGCATGACTGGTTTGGCAGTGGGTCAGTAATGGTGTGGGGAGGCATTTCTATGGAGGGCCGCTAAGCCTTCCATGTGCTAGCCAGAGGTACCCTGACTGCCATTAGGTACCAGGATGAGATCCTCAGACCCATTGTGAGACCATAGGCAGGTGCAGTGGGTTCTGGATTCCTTCTGATGCATGACAATGCTAGGCCTCATGTGGCTGAAGTGTGTCAGCAGTTCCTGCTTGATGAAGACATTAATGCTTTGGACTGCCCTGCCCATTCCACAGACCTGAATTCAATCGAGAACATTTGGGACATCATGTCCATTCCATCCACCAACGCCATGTTGCACCACAGACTATCCAGGAGTTGACTTATGCTTTAATCCAGGTCTGGAAGGAAATCCCTCAGGAGAACATCCGCCGCCTCATCAGGAGCATGCCTAGGCGTTGTAGGGATACAGGCACGTGGAGGCCACACACACTACTGAGCATCATTTCTTTGTCTTGAGGCATTTCCACTGAAGTTGGATAAGCCTGTAATCTGATTTTCCACTTTCATTTTGAGTATAATTCCAAATCCAGACCTCCATGGGATATAAATTTTGATTTACATTAATCATTTTTATGTTTTATTGTTCTCAACACATTTCACTATGTAATGAATAAAGATTTGCAACTAGAATATTTCATTCAGTGATATCTAGGATGTGATATTTAAGTGTTCCCTTTATTTTTTTGAGCAGTGTATGAAAAACAAGAATAACTAGTGTAAGATGGCCGCCGGTCAGGTCCTTGAGGGGAGATATGTATCACCCAGGTTGGTAGCTTCAGTGATGTAAAATTGGGAAAGCATGCTCCAGCATGTTCAGTGCAGAGAGGGTTAATAGGGCGTATCAGGGCCGGTTTTTACAAGCAGTCATAAGAGATGGGAGGGATTGACTGCTCACATATCCCCACCCCGGGGGCATGTGCATAAAATAGAGACAGAGTGTCTCATTCAGTGTCTGTGGCTGGAGGTGTGGAAACCTCCAGCGTGTCTGTGCTAAAAGACACTGACTGTGAGCGGGCGAATCCGCAGTACTATATGGACTATTTATTTTCCTGTGTTGTTACTTTCTGCTGGACAAGGCTATGTTTTGTTTACTTTGAAAGCGCGGTTTATCAAGCCTGAATAAACCTGCCTTGTACATTTTAAAGAGACAGTATCCTGTGCCTATCTCTAACGCGGCTGAGTGAGTACAAAACCCTACACTAGATATTGCCATATGTAACAATTCTCACTTTTTCATTCACCTTGTAACACCATTGGCATTTCCTTATTATTTGCTTGGATTAAGGTTATCTTTAATACAAGGTAATCACACTAGTTTCTTCAGAAGTAGCCTCCAGGGCTATATTCAGTAGCAGATGTTAGTTTACATTTCATGAATTGTGATGCAGTATTTTCTAATATAATGCCTGATTTATAAATATCTGGAGTAAGATAACTCATGCAATACATGCTGCAAGCAACTTTCATGTAATCAAGTCTTTCCATGAGATGTTGCTGATGTAGAAAACCCTTAATTTATATATGCATAATCTAACTATTATTAGCTTTTTTAGTTCATTACACATGAATAGTTGAGTCAATATTAGTAGCAGAAGTATTATTATACTATTAGTACTACTATTAGTAGTAGGAGCAGCATCCAGTGGAATTGCTAGCACCAGTGGAGAGCATCTTATCCATTTCCATTGCAAGTGCATATGAAACAGTCAATTTAGGAACAGGGACACAGTTATGCCTTTGGTTATTTAAGAAGCACAGAGAAAATCTTAACAACTGGGAATCTGGAGTTTTATTGTGTATTCATTTCTAGACTTGTTATCTCTTTATGAGGATTATTTACATACTATGGGTTTGATTTATTAATCTAGTGTAACAAAGTCACTGGTAAAGTGGTAAAGGGGAGATATGTTTCCCTGAGGCTATAGGCGTCAGTGAATTGAAAACGGTAAGTTTCCTCCAGCAAGGGGGGGAAGGCTCCATTTCCAATAGGCGTGTTTTTATAAGAACAACCATAGAGTGGGAGGTTGTTCTCCATATCTCCTCCCCAGGGTGTGGTCTGGGGGGAGGTTTAACTACTTGACCAGCTGAGGCATTCAGCGTTCAGGAGGTCTTGAGTGAGGAACCCCAGATCTGTTTATGTGGAGATAACCTGAACCACACGGAGTATCTGCACTCTGAGCAGGCGGATCCCTGCCTCCTCAAAGATGGTGATTTGGTGTTGCCATTTTTTTTTTCCTGTTTGCCCAGCGGGCTGTGTTTTCTTTTATGGAC
The DNA here is from genome assembly GCF_046119375.1 of Phyllobates terribilis. Classification (NCBI taxonomy): domain Eukaryota; kingdom Metazoa; phylum Chordata; class Amphibia; order Anura; family Dendrobatidae; genus Phyllobates; species Phyllobates terribilis. The sequence goes on along the minus strand of NW_027362764.1, from coordinate 160,778,871 downwards.
TCCGAGTTGGTTTATGCTGCATTTTTTAATAAACCAACCAGAAGTTTTAAAGAGACAGCGTACCTGTGTCTACCTCCGTGTGCAGCTGAATGAGCGATCTACCACACAATGTACATACACCAGATATCTGGCTTATTTGTGATAAAAAAAATCCTCTGTATTCCTGTTAGGCAGCGGGCTGTTTCTGGATTTGAAATGGGTCCAGAACCTTCAGTGGTTTCCCATTCCAGTCCAGCCAGGGATGATGCTGCTTAGCATCATCATCAGCCCCAACGCCTAGCTTGTCCATGAAATGTACAGATTGTCTCTTGGGTATTTGTGCCTGCCAATGTTGAACATAGGTTATGGAGGGAGACTGGGCTCTTGGAGTCTAAGTCCAGGATTCGCCGCACTGAGCATGCCCGTGACCTGGCGGACCGTGATTGGTGGTTTGGCAACCACCTGAACCGGTGACCTGGCACTGCCTGATTGGCCCACGGGTGGCGTCACCAATGGTGGGATGGTGGGCAGGGCTTAGTTTTTAAAAGGCCCCCCCACAAACATGGCAGTGCTCTCTGATCATAGAGCATGTGATGCTGTTGTGTGGACGACTGTGTTCCACGTAGTTTCCATAGGCAGGTTTAGTGGAAATAGGCAGGTAGCTTCGCCTAGCAGTCTGGCTCTGCCAAACGGGTCGCCTAACACCCCGAGCAGCCTGCAGACCTCCTATCCACGGCTATCGCCTGTCAGCCACGTGGAGTAGTACCCTTCAGTCCGGTATCACGCTGGCTGGAGGCACGTGTACCCGTCGGCATAGTCACACATGCATCCTTGCGCCGCCAGTGTAGTCCCTGTGCAGTAACAGGTCTGCAGATAGTTTTTCACCGCACATCTATCGTGCTGCTAACGGAGATTGTGCAAGTTGCTATACCGGTTCCCGTGTGCAGTAACACGGAAGGGTTTATCATTTAAGTTGGTTGCTTTCCTTTTCACCTGGAAAGTGTTCGGCAGCAGTCCACCAGGCTGCATCGCGGACCCCGGAGTCGGTTGCGTTCCATTATAATAAAGTTGTTTGCAACCACCCTCCTAACAATTCCATATTACATACCACATGGCCTGTAAGAAACTGGGTGATCTAAATCATGACCCTGTGTGCCAAATCTGCACTAAAACTGCAATAAAATCAGGCATAAATTCAAAGTTCCATTAAAGGAATCCTCCAGCAATGACATAGTAAGATAAAACGTCACATTTATTGTAAATCTTTAAAATACATAGTAATGATAGAAGCAAATCAATCTAGAGACTGATAAACCTACGCATTTGAGCACATAGCCTTAGTCATGGTACCATGACTAAGGCTATGCGCCGAAACACATGAGTTTTTTCTGTCTCTATGTGGATTTGCTTCTATCACCTGTACAGTCATGGCCAAAAGTGTTGGCACCCTTGAAATTGTTCCAGAAAATTAAGTATTTCTAGTTCTCCTAGAAAATTATTGCAATTACACATGTTTTGTTATACACATGTTTATTTCCTTTGTGTGTAATGGAACGGCACAAAAAAAACCCTGAAAAAACAGGCAAATTGGACATCATTTCACAGAAAACCTCAAAAATGGCCCGGGCAAAGTCATTGACACCATTTCAAAATTGTGGGTAAGCAACTTTGTTTCAAGCATGCGATGCTCTTTCAAACTAACCTGTGGCAAGTAGCAGGTGTGAGCAATGTGAAAATCACACCTGACACCAGATAAAAAGGGGGGAAGTTGACTCAATCTTTGCATTGTGTGTCTGTGTGTGTTACACTGAGCATGGAGAACAAAAAGAGAAGAAGAGAACTGTATGAGAAATTGAGAACCAAAACTGTTGAAAATATAAACAATCTCAAGGTTACAAGTCCATCTCCAGAGATCTTGATGTTTCTTTTTCCACGGTGCGCAACATAATTAATAAGTTTACAACCCATGGCTAATCTCCCTGGACATGGACAGCAGAAGAAAAATGATGAAATGTTGCAATGCAGGATAGTCTAAATGGTGGATAAACAGCCTCAATCAAGGTCCAAATAAATTCAAGCTGTCCTACAGGCTCAGGGTGTATCGGTGTCAGCGCAAACTATCCGTCGACATTTGAATGAAATGAAACGCTATGGCAGGAGACCCAGGAAGACCCCACTGCTGACACAGAGACATTAAAAAGCTAGGACTGCAGTTTGTCAAAATATACGTGAGTAAGCCATAATCCTTCGGGAAAGCATCTTGTGGACAGATGAGACCATGATAGAACTTTTTGGTAAAGCACATCATTCTACTGTTTACCGAAAACAGAATGACGCCTACAAATAAAAGAACACCGTACCTACACTCAAATATAGTGGCGGTTCAAAGATGTTTTGAGGTTGCTTTGCTGCCTCTGGCACTGGATGTCTTGACTATGTGCAAGGCATTATGAAATCTGAAGATTACCAAATGATTTTGTGTCGCAATGTAGTGCCCAGTGTAAGAAAGCTGGGTTTGCATCCTAGGTCATGGGTCTTACAGCAGAACAATGACCCCAAACATATTTCAGGAAGCACCCAGAAATAGATGGAAACAAAGAACTGGAGAGTTCTGAAGTGTCCAGCAATGAGTCCGGATCTAAATCCCACTGATTACTTATGGAGAGATCTTAAAATTGCTATTGGGAGAAAGCACCCGTCAAATATGAGAGACCTGGAGCAGTTTGCAAGAGTAGTCCAAAATTCCAGTTGATAGGTATAAGAAGCTTGTTGATGGTTATAGGAAGTGATTGATTGCAGTTATTTATTCCAAAGGGTGTGCAACCAAATATTAAGTTTAGGGTTCTAACCATTTTGTCCCGCCCATTTTTGGGGTTTTGTGCGAAATTATGTCCAATTTCCTTTTTTTTCTGTTTTTTTTTTGTGCTGATCCAATACACACAAAAGAAATAAACATGTGTAATTGCATTAATTTTCTGGAACAATTTCAAGAGTGCCAACATTTTTGTCCATAACTGAATGTGTTTTAAAGATTTACAATCAATGTGACGTTTTATCTTGCTTATTGCTTAATCGCTAGAGGATTCCTTTGCTGAAGCTTTGCCTTGCTGCAGCCCTGACTCCATCCGATGACTTCCTGTAATGGAAACAGTTGACTCTACCTTCCCGCTTCCCTTGTATTACTACTAGTGTTGAGCCACCCCCGTAGTGTTCGAGTTCGGTTCGGTTCGTCGAACACCCGTGTGTTCGCCGAACTGTTCGTCGAACTGTTCGTCGAACACCTTCGAACACCGTTAAAACCAATGGCAGGCAAACAAAAACACATAGAAACACATAGAAAACACCTTCAAAGGTGTCAAAAAGCTGACAAACTGCTCAGAAGACATAACTAACACATGGAAAAGTGACAAGTACATCTAGTCATGCGAAAATAAAAGAGGTGGAGGAGTAAAAGGAGGGGGAGACACAGATATAGGCATGTCATGCCCTTCTAAAATCCAAAAAGTGAGAAGCCGACACGGCCAGTCCGCTCCTGCCCGTGCCACCTCCGTGTCGCCGGGTTTGTGCCAGAGCCGCGGTGAACCCTGATGGCCAGCCCCCCTCTCCCAATACTGGTGCCTGTCCGCTGGTGGGTCGAGCGAGCCCCCCTGTGGTGGAGGCAGCTCTAAGCTTTTTAATTTAAATTGTCTCTCTAATTTGAATGAATACACTTTAAATCAATTTACAAGGATCTATTGGAGGGCAAGTCTCATGCCAGCAGCCGCGTAATTCCAGCTCCAGTAGCGTCCACTAAAGCTGCTGCAGTTAAAAAGCTTTTATAAGGATCGAGCTCGGCTGTCCACCGCAAGGCATCCTACTGCCAGTCCCATCCCCTATGCCTTGGGGTGCCTCCTGATGCTCTTCACTGAGTATCCCGTGGTCCCGAAGCATTTCCTTTGAAAAAATGAAGTGTCCAAACTACAGGTGGTGTAGCTTGCTTAACAGCCGGGATAATCCGCTGACTAGCAGACCCTGCTACTAGGCACAAAGTATTTCCTGGGCTAGATGCAGTTAAAAATTTGTAATTAGATACTCTCGTTGGATGCTGAGAAAGCATTCCATAGAGTCTCCTGGCACTCCATATATGATTCTCTTAAAAAGCTTGGGGTAGGGGTCTAGGGGACCCTTTTATAGCCAAAATCACGTCCCTGTATTGCAATACCTCACCTAGGCTGAAGATAAATGGAACTGTAGCACCCTGAGGGCTCGGTTGCTACAGAGGTATTGCACCTCACCCAGAGGTGTGATATCTCACTCTCAGGTAAGGATGTAGTGTGGATCAGGACCCGACACCTGCATGCATTACACCACATTGCCGTGGGGCAGGGCGACCAATATGCCCCTGAGATGGGCACGACAGTCCCTGTCCCTGGCTGGAGTGGGGGAAGGGAACACTGAGGAAGGGGAACCCTGTAGTGCAGGAGCAGGGAGGAAGCAGTTCCTGGGTGCATTGAGAAGGGAGTATAAAAGGTGGGCACCATCTTAGTTCAGTGCAGAGAAGTCTGAGCAGAAGTGGCAGGGAGCAGGGGCTCTGCATGAGCTCTGCTCCGGAGGCGGGCCTAGTAACAGAGGCCCAGGCCTGGAAGAGGGAGAAGGAAGGAAGAGGAGCGGAGAAGGCTCCAGGAACGAGGAACGAAGGGATCTCAGGGGTGCGGACGGGCGAGTCGCCACCGCACGCCAGAATCCACCTGCGTGGAGGGGTCAGGCCAAAGGGGGAGACCGGTCCCCGAAACTAGTGGAGGCAGGAAATGACCCTCAGCTAGAAACAGGAGGCTGTGACATTTTATGTGGCGCAGCCCCTCGCTACACCCGCTAGGAAGGCACCACATAGGGTCAGGGAAACTGGCGCCAAGTTTACCAAGAGGAGGCCCGAGGCAGCCGGACAGAAGGGTTGGTAAGAAAGGCCAGACAAAGGACACACAAAGGGGGTCCTGTGAAGCGCTCCAAAGTTATCTGGGAGTTGTCTGAGCCCCTCACCTGGTGAGCACAGTACGACGTGGGCAGCCGTTACCTGCAGACGTGGTCTGGATAATAAGAACTGTGAGTAAAGGCCCTGGACTGCATCACTGACTCCGTGTCATTACTGCTGCTGCCCTGCACCATCACCCCCATCCTCCGCATACACTGCCCTGAGGCTATACTCCTCCCGTGGGGAGTTATGCTACGCTCTGCTGCACCCACAACACCAGCCTCAGCGGTCTGCCCTGGAGCGGCGGTTCACTCTGACCGCAATCTACGGGTGGCGTAGTCGGACATTTAAACATCAAAACCACATAAATAGTTCCGCCACTGGTTTGACCGCCCTGAGCCACGGAACCGGGTTGCCGCCACGGAGACTACAACCACCAGCATCCACCAAAAAGGGTCCGGCTCCGGGTGTCCCAAGGCCCAGGGGGCGCGTCAGAACATTTTCATCACCTTTCACAATCACCAATGGGACAAGGCAGGGATGTTCTCTGTCCCCTCTCTTATATATCCTAGTGACGGAGCACCTGCTCTCATCAATTCGCCATAACCCCAATATTAGGTGGATTGAGGTGGGAGGCACCGAGAACAAGTGCTCTCTATTTGCTGATGATGTCCTAGTATATATCACTCAATCACATATATCCATCCATGCTGTTATGGCTGAAATAGATCACTTTGTTACATGGTCAAATTTTAAAATCAATGCAGCGAAGTCTGAGGCCCTCGATGTCTCCCTCCCCAAATCCATATAGGATTCCATCCAGTCCAACTTTCCCTTTGCCTGGCCCTCACAGGGTATCAAATACTTAGGAATTCCTATTCATAGAGACCTCTCCCATCTATGTTATCTTAATTTTGGGCCCTTTATTGAACAACTCCATACAGACCACGGTTGGCAAGTTAGAACTGTAAGATTCACTACGTGAACCACTGGTGTTTTGTGGAAAAGCACATGTACACTGTGTTCCAAATTATTATGCAAAAAGTGTTTAGGAGTGATAAGGGAACAATTTGTTTGTTTGTCAGTTAAACTCATTGATGGTGATGTGTGTCAGGGCTCTTTATATCACTGTAAGCAATTGCAGACACCAGTGCTAATTAGTTTGTCAGGTGTGTCCAATGAAAGGCAAGACTACTTAAGAAGGCTCTCTCACATTATTCAGCAGCCTACATTTTCTGCCAAAATGGGAAAGAAAAAGGATGTGTCGGCTGCTGAGAAGCAACAAATTGTGGAGTGTTTAGGTCAAGGCATGACTACAATCAACATTGTGCGATGATCAGGATGAAGTGTCTTGGCAATCAAGAAGTATGTAGCTGATTCACAGTACACACGTGTGCGTGCTGATAAGGGCAAATTGAGGACTCTTTCCTACAGGCAATTACGTCAGGTTGAAAGAGCAGCGGCAAAAAAGCCTTGTCATAGCAGCAGACAAGTTTTTGAAGCTGCTTGTGCCTCCAACGTCCCCCGAACAACAAGATGCAGGGTCCTTCAGAGGTTTGCAGCTGTGCATACGCCATCCTGTCGACCTCCTCTATCCACTTCACACAAGCAGAAACGGCTCCAGTGGGCCAAACATTACATGAAGACTGATTTCAAAACTGTTTTGTTCACGGATGAGTGCCGTGCAGCGCTCGATGGTCCAGATGGATGGAGTGGAGGATGGCTGGTTGATGGACACCCCACGCAAACACGGCTACAGCGCCAACAAGGAGGAGGTGGAGTAATGTTTTGGGCTGGAATCATGGGGAGAGAGATTGTCGGCCCCTTTAGGATCCCTGAAGGCGCTAAAGATGAACTCCATAATGTATGTGGATTTTCTCAAACAGCACTTCCTGCCATGGTTCAAGAAGAAGAACCGTGTATTTCACAGCAAGATCATTTTTCTGCATGATAATGCACCATCTCATGCTGCACATAAAACATCTGCATCTCTGGCTGATATGGGCATAAAAGGGGACAAACTTATGGTGTGACCCCCATGCTCCCCTGACCTCTACCCCATTCAGAACCTTTGGAGCATCATTAAAAGGAGTGTCTATGATGGCGGGAGGCAGTTCACATCTAAGCAACAGCTCTGGGAGGGTATTCTGTCCTCATGCAAAACAATTGAAGCAGAAACCATCCAAAACCTGACAAATTCAATGGACGAGAGAGTTCAGAAGCTCCTTTCGAACAAGGGGTCCTATGTGAAAATGTAACATCACCTAGAATAAAGTTTTGAGTTGAAAACTGTTTGATTTCAGTTTCTAACAACCTGCTAATGCTTATAATTTCAAAAATGACCATTTTTTTGGTCTTTATTAAAATGAAAAGGTTGATCGAAAAGTTTGGGGGATCTAAGAGTGTGGCAACCCAGTAGTCATGATTACTTCGAATTCTGACAATATGAGGGTCATGCTGCAGGTAGTGCAGCAAGAAGGCACTTATGTGTCTTGCGCATCTCGGAGCCCCAAAATTATTTTCCGGGCTAGATGCAGCTAAAAATTATTTTTAATTTTAAATCTGGTGGAGCTTATTATAGATGGCCTAATAGGATCAGTGCTGCACACTGCTACAAAGCCCAAATTATTTTCCAGTCAAGATACAGATAAACATGATTAGTAATTGGAAAGCTTAAAACGGTTGGTAGGGTGATTTTAAACAATCATCAAGCTTTTACTCTCCCCAGGATGACACAGGGGTAGAAAAGTCGTTTCGGATCCATGATTTGTTCATCTTTATGAACGTGAGTCTGTCTACATTATCAGTGGAGAGCCGCGTGCGCTTATCTGTCAGCACACCACCAGCAGCGCTGAACACACGTTCAGACAGAACGCTGGCTGCGGTGCATGACAAGATCTCCAAGGCGTAAGTCTCTAGCTCCGGCCATTTATCCAGATTGGAAGCCCAAAAAGAGCAAGGGTCCAGTGACACAGTCGTGGCTTCAATGTTTACTTGGAGATACTCCTGTACCATCGTCTCTAGGCGTTGACTATGTGTCAGACTTCTTGTCTCCTGTGGCCTTGCAAAGGATGGGCTAAAAAAGTGGTGAAATGATTCCGCAAAATTGATGTTACCACCAGATACTGTGGTTCTGTTACGGTTTGAGTGCTGAACACTTGACGGTCCCACGGTTGGCAAGTTGGAACTGTGAGATTCACTACGTGCACCACTGGTATTTTGTGGAAAAGCACATGTAAGATTCTGCAACAGTCTCTGCTGATACTCCTGCATGCGTGCATCCCTTTCTATGGCAGGAATAATTTCTGCAAATTTACTTTTGTACCGGGGATCTAACAGTGTGGCAACCCAGTAGTCAGGATTATTTCTAATTCTCACAATTCGAGGGTCATGTTACAGGTAGTGCAGCAAGAAGACACTCATGTGTGTTGCGCATCCAGGCGCACCAAGTCCCTGTTGTGTTGGTGGCGAGGTAACAATCATGCTTCCTTCCTCTGTCCTCTCCCCCCAACCTCGAACAACAGAAATGTGATCAAGGTCTCCCTCATCTGATGAGTCTTCCATCAGTTCGTCCTCCACTTCTTCCTGGGCTCCTGCACCTTCCTCACTAGTTTGGCTGCTACCATGCGCCCTGGTAAAACCATCTCCCCCACCCTCACATGCCTGCCGCCTTGGTGCTGCCGACCGTCTGGACCTTGCAGATGTTAGCCCTTCCGCATACAACTCCTCCTCCTCTACTTCCTCCACCTCCTCTTGTGCCACCACCTGACTCCGAATTCTGTTTAACATGTGCTCCAGCATGTAAATCACCGGAATAGTCATGCTGATAATGGCATCGTCAGCACTAAACATCTTCGTCGCCATTTCAAAACTGTGCAGAAGGGTGCATAGGTCCCTGATCTGAGACCACTCCTCCAGCGTGATTTGCCCCACCTCTGAATCTCGTTGGCCCAGGCTATACGTCAGAACGTATTGCACCAGGGCTTGTCGGTGCTGCCACAGTCGCTGCAACATGTGCAGAGTTGAATTCCACCGGGTAGGCACATCGCATTTTAGCCGGTGAAGTGGCAGGCCCAAAGACTTCTGTAGAGATGTAAGTCGCTGAGCTGCGGGATGCGAACGGCGGAAGTGAGCACACAGCGACCGTGCCCTCTGCAGAAGGTCATCTAGTCTGGGATAGTGGGCTAAAAATTGCTGGACAACCAGGTTCAACACGTGAGCCATACAAGGCACGTGTGTGACATTGCCCCGGCGAAGGGCCGCACCCAGGTTTGCAGCATTGTCGCACACGGCCTTCCCTGGTTTCAGGTCCAGTGGAGACAACCATTCATGAAATTGGTTCTCCAGAGCTGACCACAACTCCTCAGCTGTGTGACTCACATTTCCCAGACATTTTAATGTAAAAACCGCCTGATGACGTTGAGCCCTACTGCCAGCATAGTAAGGAGGTGTGCAGGATCCCTTCTGCGCAGTTAGAAAGCTTGTGGCATGACCAGACAGGCTTTGGGTGCAGGTGGAAGACCGAGAGGAGGTTGAGGAGGCAGAAGCAGTGGAGGAACTTTGACATAAAGAGGATTGACGCACAACTCGTGGGGACGGCAAGACTTGGACAGCAGCCCCTTGTCCTGCTGTCACCATAGTTACCCAGTGCCCAGTCAGCGACATGTAACGCCCCTGTCCATGCCTACTCGTCCAAGTGTCTGTGGTGAAATGCACCCTGTCACACACAGAGTTTCTCAAAGAAGCGGTGATGTTGTGTGCGACATGCTGGTGGAGCGCAGGCACACCTTTCTTTGAGAAGTAGTGCCGACTGGGCATCTGGTACTGGGGCACTGCGACGGACATAAGGTCTCGAAAATCCTCTGTGTCCACCAGGCGGAAAGGCAGCATTTCTGTAGCCAAGAGCTTGCAGATGGTGAAATTCAACCTCTTAGCTTTCTCATGGCTAGGAGGAAATGGTCTTTTACTTGTCCACATCTGAGGGACCGAGGGCTGGCTATTGTGCTTAGACGGGGTTGATAAGGGTGTCCCCGGCAAACTGCCGGTCTGTGAGGAAGATGCAGGCGGACATGTTAGGTTGCCTTGATCCAAAGGTGGTGCTATCGATGTCGGACAGCGCTCAACACCAGCTGCTGTTACCACCTCCAAAGAAAATGAAGACCTGCCAATCACGCTGGCTGTTGCGGGTAAAGAGGTGGCAGGTCTGCGCCCCAAAACAGGTGTGACTGCTGTCCCCCCAGTCACAGAGGATGAAGAGGCCGCGGATGCACAAGATATGGCAGACGGTGGTTGGCCCGGCCGGCTAGGCCGCATTGTAGCACACTGAGCTTCCCACTGCAACTTATGCTTCATGTCCATGTGCCGGTTCATGCATGAAGTACTCAAACTATGTATTTTTTGGCCTCTACTTAGCTTTTGCTGACAAATGTTACAGATAACACGAGTTGGGTCATCTTTATCGATCTGAAAAAATGCCCAGGCTATGAAAGGCTTAGCACCCATGCGACCTGAAGAGCCACCACGACTTGTGGTGAGAGGCAGAGTTGTGTTTGAGGATGCAGCTGTTGACGTGCTTCCAGTACTACGTCTCTGTCCAGGAAGGCGCAACCTGACCTCGTCGTCACTAGCATCTTCCTCCACCTCCTCTGCTGACCTCATCTCTTGGCTGACTGTGGGTTGACAGTAAGTGGGATCTCCAACCTCATCATCATCACCCTGTGCGTTATCACACCCGTCGTCCTCAGAGCCAACCTGTTCCTGCCCTGACAAAAAACTAAAGTTGTCGCTCCAATCAGGTATTTGAGTCTTATCATCGTCTTCCTCATTGTCTCCACCAACAGGAGTTACAGTTTGGGAATGAGGGTCTACATTATGGTCAGAACCTTCTGCGTCTGGTCCTGGATCCGACTCATAAAGATTCTGGGCATCAGTGCAGATCATTTCCTCGTCTGGATTCACAGAAGCGCTGGAGTCGACCTCTGATTCCCAGGCTATAGTATGAGTAAACAGCTCTGCAGACTCAACCATCTGTTCTACCCCATACTCAGACGGGCAGCTGGAGATTTGGGAGCTGTGAGGAAGCAAGTGCGATTTGGGTGACACCTTTGAGGACTGGAGTATTTGTGATGTTGAAGTTGATGTGGAGGAGAGCCCACTTAAAGGAGCACTTGATATCCGTTGAAGCACCTGCTGTTTTTGTGCCTCATCTGGAATTTGTAGCGATTGGCGTGGCCGTAAGAAAGGGATCTTATCACATTGTCCGCTAAAAGAAGTAGACATTTTAGTTTGGCTGGAAGATGGTCTTTCTTCTGCAGATGTTACTGTTGCTTTAACACCTACCCCACGGACACAACCTTTTTTCCCCTTCCCAACACGCCTATTCCCCTTTCCACCAGCAGCAGGCCTTTTTCCACTCATTTTGGTGGTTAACTAATTCACAACTCTGGAGTTGTTTGCACAAAAAAACAATGGATGGTAACCGAGCAGAGCTGAGTGGCCAAACTGTGGTATTAGGCCAAAACTATTGGCTGGGTTAGATGCAGAAAAAAATATATTCAGTTTGCAACCTGATGGAGGTCAGTATAGATGGACTAATAGAGAAAGTCCGACACACTGCTAGAAGGCCAAATATTTTTTCAGAGCTAGATGCAGAAAAAAATTATATTCAGTTTGCAACCTGATGGAGGTCAGTAAAGATGGACTAATAGAACAAGACCCACACACAGCTAGAAGCCCAAATATTTTTTCAGAGGTAGATGCAGAAAAAAATATATTCAGTTTGCAACCTGATGGAGGTCAGTAAAGATGGACTAATAGAACAAGACCCACACACAGCTAGAAGCCCAAATATTTTTTCAGAGGTAGATGCAGAAAAAATTATATTCAGTTTGCAACCTGATGGAGGTCAGTATAGATGGACTAATACAACAAGTCCCACACACAGCTAGAAGCCCAAATATTTTTTCAGATGTACTGTAGATGCAGATAAAAATTAGTTTTAATTTGCAACCTGATGGAGGTCAGTATAGATGGACTAATAGAATGATGCTATGCCCAAAAGATTTTACTTCACTAGGTGCAGTAAAAAAATTGGTATTCTATACACAGGTGGTATATCTTGCAGCACAGATAGGCTACTCCACTGACTAACACACTCTGCAATAGGCCAAAAAGGATTAGCTTTGCTAGATTCAGCCAAATGCTGTGAAAAGGGGGGCAAGGACATGTGACATACACTGCCAATGACACATGCCCTTGCTTGTGTGAAAAAAAACACTTCGCTCCGTGTGTGCGCTGCTGATAGGCTGACAGATTGCACCTCCCCACTGCAAATGCGGGAAAGAGAAAAAAAATGGAGATCTTCATTGTTCCTGCAGAGATCCATCCCCTGCCCCTCCCCCCGCCCCGCTGTACACTCAAACTGCGTATTAACATTAATTTTCATCATTACTGAGAAAAAATCCAGTTATGATTTTGGTGCACGAACAGTTATCGAACATAACCTCGAACAGCCGAATTTTTATCAAATTGTTCGTGTTCGCCGAACGGCTCGAACACCGCCCAAAACAGCTCGAATTTGAGATTGGCGAACAGTTCGAGTAGAACAACGCTCATCTCTAATTACTACATTAATTTCACAGTAAGACATCTAATAGGTGGTGTAAACTTAGACTGGATGCACTAATCTTATCATACAGCATAAGTCACTTAGAAAAACTGGCTCATTTTAAGACTGTCGAGTCTAAGTTTGGCCTGTCTAAAAGTTAGACAGCTTTAGTAAACCAGCTCCTATATGTTCAGAGATGTCTACCTTTTTTTAAATTACTTTAACCAGTTCATGACATGGACATATTTGCTCCTTCATGACCAGGCACATTTTCAGGTTTTACCTTAAAATTAACCTGACTGGTGATACATGCTACCATTCCGTGGGCAGCACGTATCAGGTACTGGCTGTATGCTCTCAGCCAGGAATGTTTGACTCTAAAAAACACTGCGGCATTTCAATGAAAAACATACTTTAAAAGCCGCCGGGAACCAAATAGCCCTGCAGTCTAGTTGGACAGGTGGATCTCCCTGCCTGTTGCTCTGGATTGACAAGTCTTTGCCTATATGCGTATGTAGGCTGAGACCTGTCAATCCAGGGCACAAAACGCAGCGTCTTACGGTTCCAGCAAAGTGGATGGATTTATAGAAACCTCAAGCACCTCATGTGTTTTTTTTTTTACTCAGCGTAAACTGACCCGCAGTGAGTGTTTGAAATCCGCAAAAGTCAATTTCTCTTGCAAGTTCACTGAGTTTTATGTGTGGATTTTCCCCACAGTATTGTGTTAGATGCAGAAGATCTAAAGGTAAAAAATGAACGTGCGTTTTTAGTCTTTTTCTGCTGCAGAATTTTACATCTAGAAAAGTACTGCTGATTGCTCTAGTCTTGCAATCTAAATGGCAACATACACTTGACTAAATGGAATCTAGCAATGATGTGCACAGAGCACACATTATGTAGCACGGAGCGAAGAGTTCCCCAGGATCAGAAGAGAAGGTTTGCATTCAAATAAACTTTATTCCAATTAAAGAATCATATATCCAACATGGTGAGCTGTTTTTACTGATTGGATTCCTTGCAATCTTCAATCATGTCACAAATAATTGAGTTTTATATTAAACCGTGATAATATGCAAGGAGCCCACCATTTATTTCTGTCTCATAGTTTTCCTTTTGGCTATACTAAATTATAGATATGTGTACAAATCACCATTAAACTATTCACTGGAGCAAGTGTGATTTATAAATAATGTCAGTAAAGAGTCTTAATCTTCTAATGAGAAATAATGTTGTTTAATGATGTGTATATTAGGACATGACTGGTATGCATGCACACATGCACATGCACACGTATACGGTACTTAACAATGTAAACCTAAATCTTGAGATAACCTAAATCATAATCATGAATTAGGATTAGTACTAAAAGCAGATACCAACTACACATAATGGTATCCCTTCAATGACAGCAAACTATGCAACTGCTACAGCCCGTGAATTGGGAGTGGACCTGATGCAAAATGGCTCACCATCTACCTCTGTCCAACTACCATTGCATGCCTTGCAACCAGAAACGTCAGTAGGTTCAGCTGGCCAAAATGCCAAGAAAAACTCTGCTTATTGGCCAGCCAAGGCTTCTGAAATATTTGGCTGACATCTTTGATGACTGCACGGTTATTGCCTGATCCTGCCAACACGACGTGACTCTGTCAACAGTTCTGATGCTCACTAGTGATGAGCGAGCCTGCTCACTACTGCTCGGTGCTCGCCCGAGCATCTCACTGCTCGAGATGCTCGGCGCTTGCCGAATATTTCTGGGGTTGCTCAGCTGAAGCTCTGATCCCCTCCCTGCATGTTTGGTGCTCTTTAGAGTGCCAATCAACATGCAGGGATTGTCTGCCACACAATGTAATGCCGCAGCCATGTTTGTTGTGGCATTACAGCGATTGGCTGGCCGCACAGTGTCATCAGATGCATTCCAGGTGGAGCACGAAGAGATGGAGCAACGAACCATACAGGGTGATTACACACAGCCCAGCAGCCCAGCCTCATCTCATCCCAACGTGGATTGGATGACAATAAGGAAGATGAGGAGGAGATAAAACAGGAGCTAGTTTCATGCACTATAGACGGTACTACCTGCACAACTGTCATACCGTCTGTTCAGCGTGGATGGCCTGAGGACAGGGAGGAGGTGGAGGAGAACATGGTAAGTCATCCTCTTGGTGAGGACACGGAGGTCTTGCTTGTCTGTAGTCTGGCACACATGACTGAGTTTATGTTGCGCTGCCTTTTCCATGACCCTCGCGTTCTCAAAATTTTGGGTGACAGTCATTACTGGTTGGTGACACTTCTAGGCCCACGCTACAAGGAGAACTTTATATCTCTTATTCCTGAGGTGGACAGGTCTACAAAAATGGGGAAGTACCAGAAGGCCCTTGTTGCGGAACTATTAAAAAAAATTCCCATCTGAAAACTCTGGCGGCAGAGGTCACAGTTCGTTGGACAACCAAGGAGTATAGGCAAGAGGCAGGGGAACACTGTCAAAGTTCTGGGAGAGTTTTCTCAGCCCCTCCCATCGCACAGGCCCTGAAAGCGTGGTATTCTCACAAGGAGTGCAAAGTTTGGGAAGATGCTGAGGGAGTACCTTGCCGACCATACCAACGTCCTCCGTGATTCCTCTGTGCCTTTTAATTATTGGGTATTCAAGCTAGACACGTGGAATGAACTGGCTCTCTATGCCTTGGCGATCCTGGCCTGCCCTGCTGACAACTTTTTATCAGAGCGAGTTTTTAGTGCCGCTGGTGGAATTATAACTGATAAGCGCATCCGCCTGTCAACTGAAAATGCTGACAGGCTGACTCTTATAAAAATGAACAAGGGCTGGACTGGGCCAGACTTCTCAACACCACCGAAGGATAGCAGCGTAACATAAATTCAAATACAGTGTCTTTTTTTGGGAGGTGTATTCCTATGCACCTTTTTACACCCTCACATGGGTATATGCTTCCTGATTTTGGCTATTTGCCCTCCTCCTTCTCCTCATCCTTATCCTCCACCATCATATCACCAGGGTGACTGTGGTCCGTGATGCAACACCCACATAATTTTTTTAAAGGGTGTTTATGATGCCTGTAAAAAAAATTTTTATACAGTATGTTCATGTATACCCCCCAGGGGTAAATGTTTGTTAACCCATACACTTAGTGCATGGGCATTACAAGTATAGGAGACCTGCTCCTTTCTAATGGAAACATTTTTTTATGAGGCCCTCCTCCATGTCTTTTCCAAGGTGCATTGGAGTGTCTCCCAACTTTTGGCAGCCCTTGCATTCACTGCATAGGCCAACACTATTGGAGACCCACTTCCTAACAATGGGAACATTGTTTTCAGGAGGCCCTCTGACCTCCACGTCTCTTCCAAGTGGCATTGGAGTGCCTCCACATTTTTGGAAACCCTTGCATTCACTGCATAGGCAAACACAATGGAAGACCCACTTCCTAATAATGGGACCATTGTTTTCAGGAGACCCTCTGACCTCCACATCTCTTCCAAGGGGCATTGGAGTGCCTCCAAATTTTTGGCAATCCTTGCATTCACTGCATAGGCCAACACTATGGGAGACCTACTTCCTAATAATGGGAACATTGTTTTCAGGAGGCCCTCCTCTACGTCTCTTATAAGGGTCATTGGAGTAGGTCCAAATTTTTGTCCGCCCTTGGATTCACTGCATAGGCAAACAGTATGGGAGACCCACTTCCTAATAATGGGAACATTGTTTTCAGGAGGCCCTCCTCTAAATCTCTTCAAAGGGGTATTGGGGTGCGTCCAAATTTTGGGCAGACCTGCCATTCACTGCATACGCAATAACAGTATAGGAGACCACTCTTTAGTAATGGGAACAATAAAGCATAGCTGGCTGATGGCTCTCTAAGAATAGTGAGGGCCGACTGCTGGCCCTTTAAGAATAGTAAAGGCCGCCTGATGGCTCTATAAAAATAGGCTTTGTGACTTTCAGAGTTCCTCCTTCATAAATTAAACAGGATGTGTCTGATCATGTCTCACATACCACATGGCCAGATAAGGTTGTAAAATATTAAAATGACATTTCCCGGTGAATGCATTTGTCACGGTTTTAAGCAATGCAAAAGTGCAAAAACGCATCAAAAACGCTACGTGTGAACATAGCCCAAGGTGTGGATGAATATTTTTGTTTTTGGTTATTTATTTTGCCTTATATACAAGTTATTACCCTGGAAAGGATGTTCCTTAACAAATTTCTCAGTAAAATCCATTTTGGTTTCCTTTTTGTATGTTTTATTGTGAGTCCGTGAAAGTGACTTAATACCTCTAACAACGTTGTTGACAGTAGTGACCTGGGAGTCAGAAATGCTCCCAGGGGTCTTCCCCATGCTGTTCCCATGTTATTTCAGCACTGTTCCCATCGATTTGGGCAATTTTTAGGCCCTCTGCAGATCGCGGGGAGGAGCCGCCGGAAAAATGCTTGCGTTTCCCATAGACTTACATTGGGCTCGTTGCTCGGTCCCAACACCCAAGCATTCCAATTTGCTTGACTCGAGCATTGAGCACCCGAGCATTTTAGTGCTTGCCCATCACTAATGCTCACGCAACTCGCTGTGTGCTAGTGTGACTGCAAAAGGCACAAGCTCAGCTCAGCCTTTCCTACTTTTGCGCAGGGGGCTGGCAGAGGTCTAGTGTGTTGCTGTGTCTGTCAGTGACTGTGCCTTTTTTGGGGGTATTAATTTTAATTCATTTTCCGCTAACATTTTTATACATATAAAAGCAATTTAGATTTTCACACATTATATATATATATATATATATATATATATATATATATATATATATATATGCATATACACTGCTCAAAAAAATAAAGGGAACACTTAAACAACACAATGTAACTCCAAGTCAATAACACTTCTGTGAAATCTACCTGTCCAGTTATGAAGCAACGCATTGTGAATCAATTTCTCCTGCTGTTGTGCAAATGGAACAGACAACTTGTAGAAATGATTGGCAATTAGCAAGATACCCCCTATAAAAGAGTGGTTCTGCAGGTGGTGACCACAGACCATTTCTCTGTTCTCATCGTTTTTGACTGTTGTTTTGGTCACTTTTTCATTTTGCCATTGCTCTCACCCCTAGGGGTACAGGAGCATGGGGCGGTGTCTACAGTACAACCCACAATATACACTGCTCAAAAAAATAAAAGGAACACTCAAATATCACATCCTAGATCTGAATAAATGAAATATTCTCATTAAATACTTTGTTCTGTACAAAGTTGAATGTGCTGACAACAAAATCACACAAAAATCATCAATGGAAATCAAATTTATTAACCAATGGAGGCCTGGATTTAGAGTCACCCTCAAAATTAAAGTGGAAAAACACACTACAGGCTCATCCAACTTTGATGTAATGTCCTTAAAACAAGTCAAAATGAGGCTCAGTATTGTGTGTGACCTCCACATGCCAGTATGACCTCCCTACAATGCCTGGGCATGCTCCTGATGAGGTTGCTGATGGTTTCCTGTGGGATCTCCTCCCAGACCTGGACTAAAGCATCCGCCAACTCCTGGACAGTCTGTGGTGCAACGTGACGTTGGTGGATGGAGCGAGACATGATGTCCCAGATGAGCTCAATCAGATTCGGGTATGGGGAACGGGTGGGCCAGCCCAAAGCTTCAATGCCTTCATCTTGCAGGAACTGCTGACACACTCCAGCCACATGAGGTCTGGCATTGTCCGGCATTAGGAGGAACCCAGGGCCAACCGCACCAGCATATGGTCTCACAAGGGGTCTGGGGATCTCATCTCGGTACCTAATGGCAGTCAGGCTACATCTGGTGAGCACATGGAGGGCTGTGCGGCCCTCCAAAGAAATGCCACCCCACACTATTACTGACCCACTGCCAAACCGGTCATGCTGAAGGATGTTGCAGGCTGCAGATCGCTCTCCACGGCATCTACAGACTCTGTCACGTCTGTCACATGTGCTCAGTGTGAACCTACTTTCATCTGTGAAGAGCACAGGGCTCCAGTGGCGACTTTGCCAATCCTGGTGTTCTGTGGCAAATGCCAAGTGTCCTGCACGGTGTTGGGCTGTGAGCACAACCCCCATCTGTGGATGTAAGGCCCTCATACCACCCTCATGGAGTCGGTTTCTAACCGTTTGTGCAGACACATGCACATTTGTGGCCAGCTGGAGGTCATTTTGCAGGGCTCTGGCAGTGCTCCTGTTCCTCCTTGCACAAAGGCGGAGGTAGCGGTCCTGCTACTGGGTTGTTGCTCTCCTACGGCCCCCTCCACGTCTCCTGGTGTACTGGCCAGTCTCCTGGTAGTGCCTCCAGCCTCTGGACACTACGCTGACAGACACAGCGAACCTTCTTGCCACAGCTTGCATTGATGTGCCATCCTAGATGAGCTGCACTACCTTAGCAACTTCTGTGGGTTGTAGAGTCCGTCTCATGCTACCACGAGTGTGAAAGCATAACCAACATTCAAAAGTGACCAAAACATCAGCCAGAAAGTATTGGTACTGAGAAGTAGTCTCTGGGCCCCACCTGCAGAACCACTCCTTTTTTAAGTGTGTCTTGATAATTGCCAATAATTTCCATCTATTGTTTATTCCATTTGCACAACAGCATGTGAAATTGATTTTCAATCAGTGTAGCTTCCTAAGTGGACAATTTGATTTCACCAAAGTTTGATTTACTTGGAGTTATATTCTGTTGTTTAAGTGTTCCCTTTTTTTTTTTTGAGCAGTGTATATACATACAAAGTGGGGAAAATAAGTATTTGATACACTGACGATTTTACAAGTTTGCCCACCTACAAAGAATGGAGAGGACTGTAATTTTTATCATTCAACTGCGAGAGACAGAATCTAAAAAGGAAAACCAGAAAGTCACATCGTATGATTTTTAAATAATTAAATTGCATTTTATTGCATGAAATAAGTATTTGATCATGTACCAACAAGCAAGAATTCTGGCTCTCACAGACCTGTTAGTTTTTCTTTAAGAAGCCTTCCTACACTTCACTCATTACCTAGATTAATTATACCTGTTTAAACTTGTTGCCTGTATAAAAGACACCTGTCCACACACTCAATCAATCACACTCCAGCCTTTCCACCATGGCCGAGACCAAAGTGCTGTCTAAGGACACCAGGAGTGGGCTACAGGACAATAGGCAAGCAGCTTGGTGAAAAGGCAACAACTGTTGGCACAATTATTAGCAAATGGAGAAACATAGGATGACTATCAATCTTCCTTGGTCTGGGGCTCCATGCAAGATCTCGCCTCGTGAGGTAAGGATGATTCTGAGAAAGGTCAGGAATCAGCCCAGAACTACACAGAAGGACCTGGTCAATGACCCGAAGAGAGCTGGGACCAAAGCCTTAAACATTACCATGTTACTATGCCGTCATGGATTAAAATCCTGAAGGGCATGCGAGGTCCCCCTGCTGACACCAGCACAAGTCCAGGCTTGTTTGAAGTTCACCAATGACCATCTGGATGATCCAGAGGAGGCATGGGAGAAGGTCATGTGGTCAGATGAGACCAAAATAGAACTTTTTGGTATCAACTCCATTTGCCATGTTTGGAAGAAGAAGGATGAGTACAACCCCAAGAACACTGTCCCAACCGTGAAACATGGTGGGGGAAACATCATATTTTGGGGGTACCTTTCTGCAAAGGGGGCAGGACAACTGCATCATATTGAAGGGAGGATGAATGGGGTCATGTATTGTAAGATTTTGGACAACAACCTTCTTTCCTCAGTAAAAGCATTGAAAATGGGTCATGGCTGGGTCTTACAGCATGACAATGACCCAAAAAACACAGCCAGAGCAACTAAGGAGTGCATCCATAAGAAGCATTTCAAGGTCCTGGAGTAGCCTTTCCAGTCTCCAGACCTGAACCCAATAGAAAACCTTTGGAGGGAGCTGAAACTCAATGTTGAACAGAGCCCGCCCGGAAACCTGAAAGATCTGTATGGAGGAGTGGGCCAAAATCCCTGCTGCAGTGTGTGCAAACTTAGTCAAGAACTACAGGAAATGTCTGACCTCTGTAATTGCAAAAAAAGGTTTCTGTACCAAATATTAAGTTCTGTTTTTCTGTTGCATCAAATACTTATTTCATGCAATAAAATGCAAATTAACCCCTTTACCCCCGAAGGCTGTTTGCACGTTAATGACCAGGCCAATTTTTACAATCCTGACAGGTGTCACTTTATGAGGTAATAGCTCTGGAATGCTTCAACGGATCCCATTGATTCTGAGACTGTTTTTTCATGACATATTGTACTTCATGATAGTGGTAAAATGTATGACTTTATGACGTTTATGTGTGAAAAAATAAGAAATTTAGCAAAAATATTGAAAATTTTTCAATTTTCAAATTTTGCAATTTTCAAATTTTTAATTTTCATGCCCTTAAATCAGAGAGATACAGTATGTCACACAAAATAGTTAATAAATAACATTTACCACATGTCCACTTTACATCAGCGCAATTTTGTAACTACATTTTTTTTATTAGGAAGTTATAAGGGTTAAAAGTTGACCAGCAATTTCTCATTTTCCAACAAAATTTCCAAAATTATTTTTTTTAGGGACCACGTCACATTTGAAGTCACTTTGAGGGGGTGTATATAACAGAAAATACCGAAAAGTGACACCATTCTAAAAACTGAACTCCTCAAGGTACTCAAAACCACATTCAAGAAGTTTATTAACCCTTCATGTGCTTCACAGTAATTAAAGAAATGTGAAAGGAAAAAATAAATATTTAACTTTTTTTCACAAAAATTTTACTTTAGACCTAATTTTTTAGTTTCACAAAGGTAACAGGAGAAATTGGACCCCAAAAGTTGTTGTGCAGTTTCTCCTGAGTACATTGATACTCCATATGTGGGTAAAAAACATTGTTTGGGCACACGGCAGAGCTCAGAAGGGAAGGAGCACCGTTTGACTTTTTCAACGCAAAACTCGCTAGAATTGAGAACGGATCCCATATCGCATTTGGAGAGCCCCTGATGTGCCTAAACAGTGGAAACCCCCCACAAGTGACACCATTTTGGAAACTAGACCCCTCAAGGCCCAGCACAGCGCACGTTTGGACAGTGTGACCACCCTGTACAAAAAGAAAGTCAGTGAAAAAAGAGTGTAAAACAGCAATCATTAGTGATTAGCGAGCATGTTCACTACTGCTCGGTGCTCGCCCGAGCATCTCACTGCTCGACATGTTCGGCGCTTGCTGAGTCTTTCCGGGGTTGCTTGACGGGAGCTCGGGTCTCCTCCCTGCATGTTTGGCGCTCTTTAGAGAGCCAATGAACATGCAGGGATTGCCTGCCACTCACTGTAATGCAGTAGCCATGTTGGTTGTGGCATTACAGTGATTGACTGGCCGCACAGCGTCATCAGGTGTATATCAGACCGGCGCCGCTGTGCTCGGCACAGTCATTCCGGAATCAGACAGTGTAGGGAGAGCTGTTGCTGAGCTAGGGAGAGATTCGCTTGTTTCTAGTTAGTGCAGGTGTACAGACTATATTAGAGACACATATCCACCTCAACAAACAGTCCTTCTGAGGACTAATCCATCTGCAGAGATATCAGGCAGGCAGTGTATATAGGCAGGCAGGCGGTGTATATAGCAGACTGCAGTGAATATAGCACAAGAGGCTCCATTCCAGTTCTGCCTTCTGCTGCTGTTAGATATTTCTAGACAAAGGCCCAGGTCTCAGGGGCCAGGAAAACTTTTTTTTTATCTTAATCCTCATTATTTGCTTGAAAATCAATCCAGAGAACACAGTTTTATGCACCATTTGCTTGTTGGCACTGCAGAATACAGACAGGTCCTTTCCATATTACAGCGCTAAAAATCCAGCTATGTAAAACTGCGTTTTCTCCGTCACACGGATCACATATAAGTTTTCAGAAAATACTGCCATTTCTGGCCTCCATTAAAAATTTGTTTCAGTGTGTCAGTGAAGCAGTTGACACCAGATTGCTGTTCAAAATAGTTACCTACAGGCCAGGTATTTAAAATCATGTTTTCTCCGTCACATAGATCACATATACGTTTTCAGAAAATACTGCCATTTTGGATCTTCATTAAAAATTTGTTGCAGTGTGTCAGTGAGCAATTGACACCAGATTGCTGTTCAAAATAGTTACCTACAGGCCATGTATGTAAAACTGTGTTTTCTCCGTCACACGGATCACATATACATTTTCAGAAAATACTGCCATTTCTGGCCTCCATTAAATTTTTTTTTCGGTGTGTCAGCAAAGTTTTTGACACTGGTTTGGTATTCAAAATAGTTACCTACAGGTTTTTTGAAACTGTGGTTTGTCCGTCACACGGATCACATATAAGTTCGCTCCAAATTCAGTCATTTGTTGTGAGCGTGGAAGATATTGTCCTTCATTTAAAATGGGCAAGGCATGTGGCATGGGATGGGGAACTTGACATGATGATGATGATTGTGCATGCAGAGGCCGAGGATGTGGGCAAGCCGAAATTGTGCCACAACAAACACCCGCATCTTCTCGCTTGACCTTCCTGTCCCAATTAATAGGGGACTGCAGAACACCACTATTGAACACAGAGCAGTGTCAAAAGGTTGTTGGTTGGATAGCAGATAATGCTTCCAGTCACTTAGCCACCACTAACACCTTGTCTTCCACACGGTCAAGTCTCAGTAGCTGTGAGTCTGGACCGCATATTCCTCACCCTGAACCTCCTTCCTCCCACCATGCCGAGTGCCCAGAAACAACTGATCCCACACTTGGACACTCCTAAGAGCTGTTCACTTTCCCATTTATAGATTCGGGCCTCTCGCCCATTCCACTTGAAGTGGACAAGAGGAGCTCGCATGTAGCGATGCCCAAATATTTGAGCAGCCACGGTCACACGAAGGCGATGGTGGGAAAGTGTCCTAAGAGGTGGACGATGATGAGACACAATTGCCAGAAAGTTAGGAGGAGGACCAGAGTGTGGAAGTGGAAGACGAGGTGGTGGATGATATAGTAACTGACCCAACCTGGCAGGAGGACATGCAGAGTGAGGACAGCAGCACACAGGGGGAGGGAGGCAGAGCACCCAAACAGGCAGGAAGAAGCAGTGTGGTGGCCGCAGAAAGAAGGTAAGCAACCGTTCCCCGTAACACCAACACAAAGGAAGTTGCCAGTACAACTGTTAGGTCTTCCCGAGTCTGGTTGTTTTTTAAAGACCAAAAAGGCCATTTGCACCACCTGCCAGGCCAGCATCAGCAGGGATGGCGAAACGACCAGCCTTACTACCACCAGCATGATTAGGCACATGGCAGCAAAGCACCCGACTTTGTGGCCGAACCCCAGAGTCCAGGAACAGTGTCTGCAGGTGGCACCATTGCTTCTTCCGCTGTTGTGCATGCAAGCCAATCCCCTGTCCATGGTGCATGCGAAGATGCCTTCTGTCCTGCACCTGTCATTGCACACTCTCAAGTAGCAGCATCAGGAAGAATATCTACGCTCTTGTCCCAGCTCTGCATTCAGTTGTCGGTACCCCAGTCCATGAAACGCAAGCTCAAATTGTTATGAACTGCTACAAACGCTTTGGAAAGATAGGAAAACTGTCCCTACAATAGGACTAAGCTGATTCCCTACGATGCAGTGGGGGACCTGTTCCTTGTGAACAGACCCGCCTAAGTCCTCGGCTAGTCTGAACGCAGACCTATAGATATAAGGGAGGGGTCCCTACAAGAACTAAGGACTGGGATATAGTTGGACACCTCCTAGCAGAAATTGTAGCAGAGCAAAGACAAACAAACAAACAGAAGTACTAGTGGTCAAAAGACCAAGCAAACTACAGAGTAAGGTACAAGGCACCTGGCTAGCTTAAGAGTAAATGTAACACTGAAGTCCAGCAAGGCCAGGAGGGCGGAGCTGGATTATATAGGCAAAAAGTCATGTGACCAGCAAAGTAGAAAAAACTAATAGGAGGGTTCTAACAGTACCCCCTCTTCTATGAGGATCCTCCGGATCCTCCAGGCCCAGGTCTATCAGGAAACCTCCTGTGAAGTGCTACGACAAGTCTAGGAGCAGAGACATCATCCGCCCTTACCAAGGAGTTATCCTCGGGACCGAAACCTTTCCAAGCGACGAGATACTGCAATCTCCCTCTATGCCATCTAGAATTAAGAATACGAGAAATTTCATATTCACCGTCTTCCTCCACCGGAGGAACAGAGACAGTGGCGTCCCTATCAGAAACATCAGCTTTTTTCAATAAGGAAACTTGAAAAACCGGATTAATCTTCCAGGAGGTAGGAACCTCCAATCTAACAGCAGATTGGTTAACTACCTGAAGCACCTTAAACGGACCTACAAACTTTGGGCCCAATTTCTTAGAAGGAATCCTCAACCGCAGATTCCTAGAGGACAACCAAACCATGTCACCAACAGTAAACAAAACCTCTTGACGTTTCCTGTCAAAGTACCTCTTGGATTTTTTGTTAGCCTCTTGAAGGTTACGATGTACATCAGTCCAAACTCTCTCCAAATCACCGGAAAAATTCTCCTCCTTCGGCACAGCCGATACCAATTTGGAGAATGACCCAAACGATGGATGTCTCCCAGTACAACAAAAAAAAGGAGAACACCCAGCAGAAGAGGATGTATGGTTGTTAAGAGCAAATTCAGCCAGTGGAAGAAACTCAGACCACTCCTCTTGATTGTCAGCCACAAAACAATGCAAAAACTGTTCAACATCCTGGTTCTTTATTTCTTTCTGTCCATTAGACTCAGGATGCTAACCAGATGAAAATGACAAATGGACTCCCAACCTGTCACAAAAGGCACGCCAAAAACGAGCCACGAACTGAGGTCCCCTATCGGAAACAATGTCGGTAGGGACGCCATGGAGCCTGACAATTTCTTTAACAAAAGCCTTAGCGAGTGTCTTGGCGCAGGGCAGTTTGATGAAGGGAAGCAAGTGACACATCTTGCTAAAACGGTCCACGACCACCCAGATAACAGTGAAACCCTCAGAGGCAGGAAGGTCAGTAATAAAATCCATAGCAAGATGCGTCCAAGGTGCACTAGGAACCTCCAGAGGGCAAAGCAACCCCGCAGCATTAGCATGTGAAGACTTAGATCTAGCACACACAGTACATTGACGCACCCACTTAATGACTTCCTTCTGCCACCCAGGCCACCAAAAACTGCGACCTACAAGTCTCTTAGTCTCCGAAATTCCTGGATGACCTGCCAACCGAGACTCATGACACTCCGCAAACAAATCTCTCCTAAAGTTCCTAGGCACAAACAACCTCCCGTGGGGAGTGTTAGATGGGGCATCCTCCTGGGCTTTCAGAATCCCATCTTCCAAAACGGAGTCCAATGCTGCTATCACAACCCCTTTCTGTAAAATGCTCTCCTCCTCCTCGGTACCAACCATGGGAGAAAAACTGCGAGATAAAGCATCATCTTTTACATTCTTGGTACCCGGGATGTAAGTAACAGAAAAATTAAACCGCGAAAAAAAAAGTGCCCACCTAGCTTGACGGGCATTCAAGCGCTTGGCAGCATCAAGATAGATCAGATTCTTATGATCAGTAAAAACCTGAATGGGAAATTTAGCACCTTCCAAGAGATGACGCCAATGTTCAAATGCAAGTTTAATCGCCAGCAATTCCCGATTACCGACATCGTAATTAAGTTCGGTCTCAGAAAATTCTTTTGAAAAAAAAGCACAGGGATGTACTCCATCCTTGTTTTCCTGAGACAAAACAGCACCGACCCCCACCGAAGAAGCATCAACCTCGACCAAAAAAGGCTTGGTCTCATCAGGCTGCATAAGGATGGGGGCAGAACTGAACCTCTCCTTGAGATACACAAAAGATTCAATGGCCTCAGTAGTCCACTGGACCGTATTCGCACCTTTCCTGGTGAGATCGGTCAGCGGCTTAACAATTATAGAAAAATTCTTAATGAATTTTCTATAATAATTGGCGAAACCCAAAAATCTCTGTATTGGTTTCAAACCAATAGGCCTAGGCCATTCCTGCACCGCCTGAACCTTCACCGGGTCCATCTCAAAGCCCTCGCTGGAGATAATGTAGCCCAAAAAACAAATTCTCTGCACAGTGAACTCACATTTCTCCAGCTTAGCAAAAAGTGAATTGTCGCTTAACAACTGCAATACCTCACGTACGCTCTGCCAATGAGACTCCAAATCCGGCGCAAAAATCAAAATGTCATCCAAATAAACCACCACATTCTTACCGATCAACGGTCTTAGGATGTCATTAATAAGGTTCTGAAAAAACGCTGGTGCGTTGGTAAGACCAAAAGGCATAACCAGATTCTCAAAATGACCCACTGGAGTGTTAAAAGCAGTTTTCCACTCATCACCTTCCTTCATACGTAACAAATTGTATGCCCCCCGGAGATCAATCTTAGAGAACCACTTGGCCCCCACTAACTGGTTGAACAAGTCAGGAATTAATAGCAGTGGGTAGGAATTGCGTACTGTAATTTTATTAATTTCGTGAAAGTCCAGACATGGACATAAACCGCCGTCCTTTTTTTTTACAAAAAAAAATCCAACAGCCACAGGTTACTTAGAAGGTCTAATGTGACCGGCGGCCAAGCTTGTCTGTATGTATTCCTCCAAGGCCTTCCTCTCAGGGATAGTAAGATTAAATAAGCGACTCTTGGGAAGAGTTGCTCCAGGGACAAACTCAATAGTACAATCAAAGTCCCTATGAGGAGGCAAAACTTGCGACTCCTCCTCAGAAAAAAACTTCCAAAAATCCTGAATAGGTACAGGTAATTCCCCTCTTTCCACAGCAGCAATGCGACCGTTACAACATCTATCATAACACTTAGGACTCCAAGACTTAATTTCATTGGTAGACCAGTCCAGTAGAGAATTGTACAATTTTAACCAAGGTAACCCCAAAACCACTGGAGCAGGCAAATTATTTAATACCGCCAAATCCAAATTCTCTTGGTGGATATCATTAATGGTGAGGGGAAATTCAAAAACCTTGTGAGTAATACCTTTCAAGGGAGAGCCATCAACAGCAACCACAGAAATAGGAGATGACAAAAGTTTGGATTCTAATTTAAATTTTTCCAAAAAACCCTCATCAATCACAATGAGTGTAGAACCACAATCCACAAATACCCGAAATTCAATCAACTCCTCCTGGAATGAGGTGCTTCCAGAAAGAAATACTCCTTTTGAGTTTAAACAAGCTATGCGGGCGTAACTGACCTCTTTTTTTTTTCTTTGTTCAAATGAAGCACACAGTTCTTAATAAAGTGGTCAGATTTACCGCAATAAAAACACAATCCTTTAGCAAACCTGCGGTCTTTTTCCTGAGAGTGGGGTGACATCACCCCAATCTCCATCGGTTCTCCACCCTCCGAGCAGACCCTCTGAAAACTAGGAGCTGCCATAGCAGTATTTTTCTCTTCATTACTCCTAGCACGCAGTCTCCTGTCCACACGTATGGCTAATTGCATTGCCTCCTGCAAGGTTCCAGGTTTTGGGAAGGCAATCAGCAGATCCTTAACCCTTTCACCTAGACCAGCAAGAAACAAACATTTTAATGCTGAGTCATTCCATTCCACTTCAGCCGACCATCTTCTGAAGTATGTACAATAATTTTCCACATCAACTGATCACTGTTTCAAACGTCTTAATTAAGTTTCAGCAGATGAGACTCGATCAGGATCATCATACAACAACCCCATAGCAGAAAAAAAATCTTCCACAGATCTAAAACACGGATCATTAGGTTGTAGAGAGAAGGCCCATCCCTGTGGTTCTTTGCGCAAAAGTGACATTATAAACCCAATGCGCTGTGATTCATTCCCCGAGGATCTGGGTCTTAAACAAAAATATAATAAACAAGCGTTTTTAAAGGAAAAAAAATCTTGCCGTTTACCATAAAAAAAATCTGGCAGTCCTACCTTCGGTTCGACAAAATGCGCTCCAGGACAGCTACTCACGTGTTGCTGGAGCTCGGCCACCTCCAAAGACAGTCCCTGCAGGCGTTGAGCCAACTCCTGAACCGACACTATGCTGAAATCAGGATTTCTTTCCTTAGAGTGTTTTATTTTTGGGCTGGACTAACTGTTATGAACTGCTGCAAATGCTAGGGAAAGATAGGAAAACTGTCCCTACAATAGGACTAAGCTGATTCCCTACGATGCAGCGGGGGACCTGTTCCTTGTGAACAGACCCGCCTAAGTCCTCGGCTAGTCTGAACGCAGAACTACAGAGTAAGGTACAAGGCACCTGGCTAACTTAAGAGTAAATGTAACACTGAAGTCCAGCAAGGCCAGGAGGGCGGAGCTGGATTTTATAGGCAAAAAGTCATGTGACCAGCAAAATAGAAAAAACTAACAGGAGGGTTCTAACACAAATACGCAGCCAATGCCCCACAGGCCACGCTACTAAATTACCACATTTCACGACTGCTTGATCTCGAAATGTTTCCTTTTAGGCTCATGGAGACGGAAGCATTCAGCAACCTGATGGCGGCGGTCATCCCTCAGTACTCAGTCCCCAGCCGCCACTCTTTCTTCCGGTGTGCCGTCCCCGCATTACACAAGCTCGTGTCCCAAAACATTAGCCGTGCCCTCA
Organism: Phyllobates terribilis; assembly: GCF_046119375.1. NCBI lineage: Eukaryota > Metazoa > Chordata > Amphibia > Anura > Dendrobatidae > Phyllobates > Phyllobates terribilis. The sequence goes on along the minus strand of NW_027362764.1, from coordinate 160,749,722 downwards.
ACAATGCAGTTACTGGGAAAGTCCACCTAAGCACGGACACGTGGGCAAGTGCTGGTGGGCAGGGATGGAACATCTCGCTGACGGCACACTCTGTTAACATAGTGGAAGCCGAGACCCAGTCGGACCTTGGGACGGAACATGTCCTCCCGACGCCGAGGATTGTGGGCCCTAGGTCAATCAGGGTTGCTCCCATAGTCTACAGCTCCTGCACCTCATCCTCCTCAGCCTCCTCCTCCTCTTCAGCCTCCATCTCCGAAATGACCACATCAGTCACAAACTGGAAGCACTGCAGCACTGCCTCGGCCAAGCGGCAACAGGTTGTGCTGAAGCTAATATGCTTAGGTGACAAGCCGCATAATGCTGAAGAGTTGTGGACAGCTCTGAAAGAGCAGGCAGATCTGTGGCTCACACCACTGAACCTACAGCCAGGCATGGTCGTGTGTGACAATGGCCGGAACCTGGTGGCGGCTCTGAGGCGAGGCGAGCTCACACACGTACCATGCCTGGCCCATGTGCTTAACCTCGTGGTTCAGCGGTTTCTCAAATCCTACCCAGAGCTTCTGGATCTGCTTGTTAAAGTATGCCACCTGTGTGCTCATTTTAGAAAGTCACCTACAGCTTCCGCCTCTGTTGCCGTGTTTCAGCAGCGTTTGCAGCTTCCGGCTCACAGACTGGTATGTGATGTCCCCACGCGTTGGAACTCTACACTGCAGATGTTGAGAAGGATTTGTGAGCAGAAGAGGGCAGTTGTTGAGTACCAGCATCAACAAGGCCGTCGGTATTCAGTTCAGACTCCACACATAAGACCTCAGGAGTGGACATGGATTTCAGACATAGGTACCATCCTCCAAAACTTTGAGGACTTCATCAAGATGGTGAACGGCGATCACGCCATAATTAGCATCACCATCCCGCTTCTCTGTCTTCTGAAATGCTCTCGGCTCACAATCAAAGAGGATGCATTGCAGGCGGAGCACGATGAGAACTGCAAGGAACTGTGCAGGTTTCACCAATTTAAGATACACTAGGTAACTGCTCTCCTCCAAATTAAAGATGTCTGAGTGCATGCAGAGAAGCTAATTAACCAAATCTGCTAATCTGGTTGAAAAACTTCACTCAGAGACTGAACCACGCAAAATGGCATACTTTATTACGTAGACATGGGGTTATATAGTATTCTACTTCTAGGTGGGATTAGTAAAATTCATTGCTTTTTCTGATAACTTGGCACACCGCAATTTGCTCATCCATGTATCTCTTAGTCTCAGTAACGCCTTATGAATTCTGATGGGAGGGGTGAGTTCATCTCTCAGCGCCATCTTTGCCAACTCGACATGAATCTCTCTGCTATCAGCCATGCGCATGCATATGTCATTCCCAGGAAATCATTTAGTTGTTCATGTCTACAAATAAGAACAGAAGCTGTTAGTTATATATTCATTGACTAGTAACATAATCCTTGTGCATATACACATTTGCATACATACATACACATAGATTATTCTATCATCTCTGTATTAATTCACACTGATTAGGTAATCTATTAAAAGAAATTAATTGATTTTCTATAATATATATATTTTACCTTGACAGACCCCCCCCTAAAATCAATTATTTGCTTTTAATATCCATATGCTAAAAATGAGAGACTCTATGTTAAGGCTATTCTGGAACCCTACGATGTGGGTAGACAGACCCACAGACGTTCCTAAATCTAACTCATACGAAGACCTACAGAAAAGGGATGGAGATCCTCATAGATCTAGTGACTGGGTAATCGAGGGCCACCCCTAACACAGAAATATGGATATTAACTTTACAAACTCATTTACTTCGGGTAATCTCTCTGGTACAACACCTTTGTTCTAAGGGGAACTATTTGTTCATAGATAGTGTTGAGCCACCCCCGTAGTGTTCGGGTTCGGTTCGTCGAACACCGGGATGTTCGAGGAACTGTTCGTCGAACTGTTCGTCGAACACCGTTAAAACCAATGGCAGGCAAACAAAAACACATAGAAACACATAGAAAACACCTTCAAAGGTGTCCAAAAGCTGACAAACTGCTCAGAAGACGCTCTCATTAAAAAAGCCGGCCATGCGGATACTGTGGGGAGATCAGCGGCTAGGGTGTCAAAGGAGGACCGGGGAGCGGAGCTGCGGGTCAGGATACATCTGCTGCGAGCAGTCGCTCATCTCCCGGCTTCTCGCAGCGGAAGTATCCGACCAGGCAGCGGCGCTCCCCGGTCCTCACCAATACGATTCGCTGATTGGTCGCGCTCTCCGCACGCGACCAATCAGTGATCTTGGCGCTAAAGTTAAACACCGCTCTGCTGATTGGTCGCGGAAACTGCCCGCGACCAATCACCGATTTGGGCGCCCCATTTAAATAGCGGCCGCGACCAATCAGTGAGATTGGCGCCAAATTTAAACAACGCTCTGCTGATTGGTCGCGGACTCCAGCCGCGACCAATCAGCGAGATTGGCGCCAAATTTAAACCTCGCTCTGCTAATTGGTCGCGGATGCCGGCCGCGACTAATCAGCATTATTGGCGCCAAATTTAAACACCGCTCTGCTGATTGATCGCGGTCGCCGTCCGCAACCAATCAGCAGTATTGGCGCCAAATTGAAACACCGCTCTGCTGATTGGTCGCGGCCGGCGATTGCGACCAATCAGAATTATTGGCGCCAAATTTAAACCCCGCTCTGCTGATTGGTCGCGACCGCCGGCCGTGACTAATCAACATTGTTGCTGCCAAATTTAAACACCGCCCTGCTGAATGGTCGCGGTCGTGACCAATCACCGTTATTGGCGCCAAATTTAAACACCGCTTTGCTGATTGGTCGCAACCGCGACCAATCAGCATTATTGGCGCAAAATTTAAACCCTGCTCTGCTGATTAGTCGCAACCGCCGGCCCTGACCAATCAGCGATATAGTCGCCAAATTTCAACACCGCTTTGCTGATTGGTCGCGGTTGCTGGCCGCGACCAGTCAGCGATTTTGGCGCCAAATTTAAACACCGCTCTGCTGATTGCTCCGGGTCTGCCGCATACATATTCTAGAATACCTGATGCGTTAGAATCGGGCCACCATCTAGTTTCATGAAATAATTTAAAAAAAAATTGACGTGGGGCTTCGCACTATATTTGTGTCCAGCCAGGTACAGCAGGCAGGAACGGGCTGCCCCCAACCACCAGCTGCCTATTTGTACCTGGCCGGACACAACAATATAGGGAAGCCCTTTTTTTCTTAATTATTTCATGAATTTCATGAAATAATTAAAAAAAAAAAATACGTGGGCTTCGCCCTATTTTTGTGTCCAGCCAGGTACAACTAGGCAGCTGGGGGCTGGAATCTGCAGCGCAGGGAGGCCCAAGCTTTCTGGGTCCCCCCCGCTGCAAATTGTAGTCCGCAGCCACCCCGTAAAATGGCGCATTCATAGAAACGCCATCTTCTGGCGCTGTACCCAACTCATCCAGGGCCCTGGTGCGGTGGCTCACTGGGTAATAAAGGGGTTAGGGCCAGCTTGGCATTATCAGCTGGCCCTAAGCCCGAAATTCATGGGGTCACGCCAATATTAGACATGACCACCATGAATTTCTAGTAAAGTATTTAAAAAAAACACAACACCCAGAATAAAGTCCTTTAATTTAAATAAACACACAATTCTTTATTGTTCTAAATTAAACCATACTTACCGTCACGCCCATTCCAGCTGAAGCCAATGTCTTCTGCAATAAAAGTAAAATAATAAAGCAACCTCATCCTTACCTTTCCATGGTTCCCACGACAGCTTTAGCTCTGCTACATCGAGATGACAGGCTGGACCGCAGCAGAACGCTGCCATCCAGCCTGTCATCCCGCAGACACTGAGAAGGGCAGGCATGCTTGCGCTCCTCAGTGTCTCGCTGTGACGGCATAAAGATGAGACGAGTTCATGTCCAATGATCTCAGCTCACCTCATGCACGTCACTGACAGCGTGGGAAAATTCTCCTGCACTCAGCGCTACAGCGTGAGAATTCTCCCACGCTGTCAGTGACGTGCATGAGGTGAGCTGAGATCATTGGACATGAAAGAGCTCACCTCATGCACGTCACTGACAGCGTGGGAAAATTCACACGCTGTAGCGCTGAGTGCAGGAGAATTCTCCCACGCTGTCAGTGACGTGCATGAGGTGAGCTGAGTTCATTGGACATGAACTCGTCTCATCTTTATGCCGTCACAGCGAGACACTGAGGAGCGCAAGCATGCCTGCGCTTCTCAGTGTCTGCGGGATGACAGGCTGGATGGCAGCGTTCTGCTGCGGTCCAGCCTGTCATCTCGATGTAGCAGAGCTGAAGCTGTCGTGGGAACCATGGAAAGGTAAGGATGATGTTGCTTTATTATTTTACTTTTATTGCAGGAGATCGTTGGCTTCAGCTGGAATGGGCGTGGTGGTAAGTATGGTTTAATTTAGAACAATAAAGGAATGTGTCTTTATTTCAATTAAAGGAGCTTATTCTGGATGTTTGTGTTTTCTTTTAACTTTGACTATGGGATTAGTAATGGGGGTGTCTTATAGACGCCTCTCCATTACTAACCTGGGCTTGATGTCAGCTGGCATTATAAGCTGACATCAACCCCAGCCCTATTACCCCACTGCCACCGCTACAGGGCAGTGGGAAGAGCGAGGCTAAGTGCCAGAATTAGCGCATCCTATGGATGCGCCAGTTCTGGGGCGGCTGACGGCTGGTGTTTCTAGCCTGGGAGGGGGCCAATATTCATGGCACCCTTCCTGGGCTATTAATATCAGCCCCCAGCTGTCTGCCTAGCCTTTGCTAGCTATTAAAATAGGGGGGACCCCACGTCATTTTTTTGGGGGGGGTCCCCCATTTTAATAGCTAGTAAAGGCTAGGTATTCAGCTGGGGGCTGATATTAGTAGCCTGGGAAGCTCCATGGGTATTACCCCCCTCCCAGGCTTCAAACATCTGCCCCAGCCGTCTGCTTAACCTCCACTAGAGCCTAAAATTATGGGGACCCCCACGCCAATTTTTTTTTAAATAAATCCTTTATTTTAACACTAAATGACAAGTACAGTAAGCAACACTGTCACTGTACTTCATATATATGTGAATGACATGTTTCTATCTATCTAATCTATGTGTGATGCTCTATTCTTTCTGTTATAAATTCTCGGGTACCGCTGCTGAATTGCCGGCCGGCTTTTTTAAAGAGACAGTGCATGAAAACACTATTATTTTTTTTAATAAATCCTTTACACTAAATGACAAGTACAGTAAGCAACACTGTCACTGTACTTCATATATGTGACTGACATGTTTCTATCTATCTAATCTATGTGTGATTCTCTATTCTTTCTATTCTAAATTGTCGGGTACCGCTGCTGAATTGCCGGCCGGCTTTTTTAAAGAGACGGTGCATGAAAACACTATTATTTTTTTTGATAAATCCTTTACACTAAATGACAAGTACAGTAAGCAACACTGTCACTGTACTTCGTATATATGTGGCTGACTTGTTTCTATCTATCTAATCTATGTGTGATGCTCTATTCTTTCTGTTATAAATTCTCGGGTACCGGTCTATGCCGCTGCTGAATTGCCGCTTTTCATGTTTCACTGTTGGCACTGTTCCCCTCGATTTGGGCAATCACTGTAATGCCACAACCACCATGGCTGTGGCATTACAGTGAGTGGCAGGCAATCCCTGCATGATTGGTGCTCAAAATAGCGCCAGACATGCAGGACACGCTTTTGGTGCACGAACAGTTCTCGAACATAACCTCGAACAGCCGAATTTTTTGCAAATCGTTCGGGTTCATCGAACAACTCGAACACCGCCCAAAACAGCTCGAATTTGAGATTGGCGAACAGTTCTAGTCGAACACCGCTCATCTCTATTCATAGATTTTGAGAGCCTTAGTTACTTTCCCTGTGGGGCCGATATTGTCTGGGATATAAGTACAACAATGCTCACCTATCATTTTGCATACCCCTCCTTTTTCTGCAAGTAACATATCCAGAGCTATTCTGTTTTGGAAGGCCATGGTAGATGTGGATTCTAGTTAGTCAGCTATCCCTTGTAGGGCATCTTTGTTGTAATTGATAAATCTTTGTTGGTTATAATATATGCAACTTATCCAATCTACTTTATTGTTAACGGTTATTATGGGTATTATGGACTCAAATCCCGCCTTCACTTGGTCTCGGGCCTTGAATTCATCTGGCACCCCCCTAGGCACTCCGAGAACATCAATATATATATGTGGGTCAATTGGGGTTAACTTCTCTCTTGGCCCTGTATGTACCAGAAAACTGGAATATCATTCTCTTTAGTAATAATTGTTTGAAATGCATGTGGTACCGTAACAAAGGCTTCCCCCATATCTACCGTCATCAGAAAAAGGAACATCAGGGTTTTGGGTCTGAGACCGCCTTCTTGTAATGGGATGCGTGGACCCATAATGTTCGGCCTTCGATCTTCACAGCTGTAGGTGATGTAAGCAACACTTGGTAGGGTCCTTCAAATCTGGCATCCAGTGTGCCTCGCACGTGATTATTTATCCAGACCAAATCTCTAGGCTGGATGCTGTGAGTACCTGGTTCAAGATCTGAGTCTGGAATAGAAGAGTACATTGTAGCATGTATTAGTTTTAACTCTTTAGCAAGTCCGACAACAGAATTCACAAGCTTATCATTCCCTGAACTAAGCTGCTGTGGGTAATATCGACACATTCTAGGTGGTCCCCCAAACAAGATCTCATATGGTGTGAGCCCCGTGGGTAGTTTAGACTAGTGTTGAGCCACCCCCGTAGTGTTCGAGTTCGGTTCGGTTCGTCGAACACCTTCGAACACCGTTAAAACCAATGGCAGGCAAACAAAAACACATAGAAACACATAGAAAACACCTTCAAAGGTGTCCAAAAGCTGACAAACTGCTCAGAAGACACAACTAACACATGGAAAAGTGACAAGTACATATAGTCATGCGAAAATAAAAGAGGTGGAGGAGTAAAAGGAGGGGGAGACACAGATATAGGCATGTCATGCCCTTCTAAAATCCAAAAAGTGAGAAGCCGACACGTTCAGTCCGCTCCTACTCGTGCCACCTCCGTGTCGCCGGGTTTGTGCCAGAGCCGCGGTGAACCCTGACGGCCAGCCCCCCTCTCCCAATACTGGTGCCTGTCCGCTGGTGGGTCGAGCGAGCCCCCCTGTGGTGGAGGCAGCTCTAAGCTTTTTAATTTAAATTGTCTCTCTAATTTGAATGAATACACTTTAAATCCATTTACAAGGATCTATTGGAGGGCAAGTCTCATGCCAGCAGCCGCGTAATTCCAGCTCCAGTAGCGTCCACTAAAGCTGCTGCAGTTAAAAAGTTTTTATAAGGATCGAGCTCGGCTGTCCACCGCAAGGCATCCTACTGCCAGTCCCAGCCCCTATGCCTTGGGGTGCCTCCTGATGCTCTTCACTGAGTATCCCATGGTCCCGAAGCATTTCCTTTGAAAAAATTAAGTGTCCAAACTACAGGTGGTGTAGCTTGCTTAACAGCCGGGATAATCCGCTGACTAGCAGACACTGCTACTAGGCACAAAGTATTTCCTGGGCTAGATGCAGTTAAAAATTTGTAATTAGATACTCTCGTTGGTTGCTGAGAAAGCATTCCATAGAGTCTCCTGGCACGCCATATATGATTCTCTTAAAAAGCTTGGGGTAGGGGTCTAGGGGACCCTTTTATAGCCAAAATCACGGCCCTGTATCACAATACGTCACCTAGGCTGAAGATAAATGGAACTGTAGCACCCTGAGGGCTCGGTTGCTACAGAGGTATTGCACCTCACCCAGGTAAGGATGGAGTGTGGATCAGGACCCCGACACCTGCATGCATTACACCACATTGCCGTGGGGCAGGGCGACCAATATGCCTCTGAGATGGGCACGACAGTCCCTGTCCCTGGCTGGAGTGGGGGGAGGGAACACTGAGGAAGGGGAACCCTGTAGTGCAGGAGCAGGGAGGAAGCAGTTCCTGGGTGCATTGAGAAGGGAGTATAAAAGGTGGGCACTATCTTAGTTCAGTGCAGAGAAGTCTGAGCAGAAGTGGCAGGGAGCAGGGGCTCTGCATGAGCTCTGCTCCGGAGGCGGGCCTAGTAACAGAGGCCCAGGCCTAGAAGAGGGAGAAGGAAGGAAGAGGAGCGGAGAAGGCTCCAGGAACGAGGAATGAAGGGATCCCAGGGGTGCGGACGGGCGAGTCGCCACCGCACGCCCGAATCCACCTGCGTGGAGGGGTCAGGCCAAAGGGGGAGACCGGTCCCCGAAACTAGTGGAGGCAGGAAACGACCCTCAGCTAGAAACCGGAGGCTGTGACATTTTATGTGGCGCAGCCCCTCGCTACACCCGCTAGGAAGGCACCACATAGGGTCAGGGAAACTGGCGCCAAGTTTACCAAGAGGAGGCCCGAGGCAGCCGGACAGAAGGGTTGGTAAGAAAGGCCAGACAAAGGACACACAAAGGGGGTCCTGTGAAGCGCTCCAAAGTTATCTGGGAGTTGTCTGAGCCCCTCACCTGGTGAGCACAGTACGACGTGGGCAGCCGTTACCTGCAGACGTGGTCTGGATAATAAGAACTGTGAGTAAAGGCCCTGGACTGCATCACTGACTCCGTGTCATTACTGCTGCTGCCCTGCACCATCACCCACATCCTCCGCATACACTGCCCTGAGGTTATACTCCTCCCGTGGGGAGTTATGCTACGCTCTGCTGCACCCACAACACCAGCCTCAGCGGTCTGCCCTGCAGCGGCGGTTCACTCTGACCGCAATCCACGGGTGGCGTAGTCGGACATTTAAGCATCAAAAACTACATAAATAGTTCCGCCACTGGTTTGACCACCCTGAGCCACGGAACCGGGTCGCCGCCACGAAGACTACAACCACCAGCATCCACCAAAAAGGGTCCGGCTCCGGGTGTCCCAAGGCCCAGGGGGTGCATCAGAACATTTTCATCACCTTTCACAATCACCAATGGGACAAGGCAGGGATGTCCTCTGTCCCCTCTCTTATACATCCTAGTGACGGAGCACCTGATCTCATCAATTCGCCATAACCCCAATATTAGGTGGATTGAGGTGGGAGGCACTGAGTACAAGTGCTCTCTATTTGCTGATGATGTCCTAGTATATATCACTCAATCACATATATCCATCCATGCTGTTATGGCTGAAATAGATCACTTTGTTACATGGTCAAATTTTAAAATCAATGCAGCGAAGTCTGAGGCCCTCGATGTCTCCCTCCCCAAATCCATATAGGATTCCATCCAGTCCAACTTTCCCTTTGCCTGGCCCTCACAGGGTATCAAATACTTAGGAATTCCTATTCATAGAGACCTCTCCCATCTATGTTATCTTAATTTTGGGCCCTTTATTGAACAACTCCATACAGACCACGGTTGGCAAGTTAGAACTGTAAGATTCACTACGTGAACCACTGGTGTTTTGTGGAAAAGCACATGTACACTGTGTTCCAAATTATTATGCAAAAAGTGTTTAGGAGTGATAAGGGAAGAATTTGTTTGTTTGTCAGTTAAACTCATTGATGGTGATGTGTGTCAGGGCTCTTTATATCACTGTAAGCAACTGCAGACACCTGTGCTAATTAGTTTGGCAGGTGTGTCCAATGAAAGGCAAGACTACTTAAGAAGGCTGTCTCACATTATTAAGCAGCCTACATTTTCTGCCAAAATGGGAAAGAAAAAGGATGTGTTGGCTGCTGAGAAGCGACAAATTGTGGAGTGTTTAGGTCAAGGCATGACTACAATCAACATTGTGCGATGATCAGGATGAAGTTTCTTGGCAATCAAGAAGTATGTAGCTGATTCACAGTACACACGTGTGCGTGCTGATAAGGGCAAATTGAGGACTCTTTCCTACAGGCAATTATGTCAGGTTAAAAGAGCAGCGGCAAAAAAGCCTTGTCATAGCAGCAGACAAGCTTTTGAAGCTGCTGGTGCCTCCAACGTCCCCCGAACAACAAGATGCAGGGTCCTTCAGAGGTTTGCAGCTGTGCATACGCCATCCTGTCGACCTCTATCCACTTCACACAAGCAGAAACGGCTCCAGTGGGCCAAACATTACATGAAGACTGATTTCAAAACTGTTTTGTTCACGGATGAGTGCCGTGCAGCGCTCGATGGTCCAGATGGATGGAGTGGAGGATGGCTGGTTGATGGACACCCCACGCAAACACGGCTAGAGCGCCAACAAGGAGGAGGTGGAGTAATGTTTTGGGCTGGAATCATGGGGAGAGAGATTGTCGGCCCCTTTAGGATCCCTGAAGGCGCTAAAGATGAACTCCATAATGTATGTGGATTTTCTCAAACAGCACTTCCTGCCATGGTTCAAGAAGAAGAACCGTGTATTTCACAGCAAGATAATTTTTTTGCATGATAATGCACCATCTCATGCTGCACATAAAACATCTGCATCTCTGGCTGATATGGGCATAAAAGGGGACAAACTTATGGTGTGACCCCCATGCTCCCCTGACCTCTACCCCATTCAGAACGTCTGGAGCATCATCAAAAGGAGTGTCTATGATGGCGGGAGGCAGTTCACATCTAAGCAACAGCTCTGGGAGGGTATTCTGTCCTCATGCAAAACAATTGAAGCAGAAACCATCCAAAACCTGACAAATTCAATGGACGAGAGAGTTCAGAAGCTCCTTTCGAACAAGGGGTCCTATGTGAAAATGTAACATCACCTAGAATAAAGTTTTGAGTTGAAAATTGTTTGATTTCAGTTTCTAATAACCTGCTAATGCTTATAATTTCAAAAATGACCATTTTTTTGGTCTTTATTAAAATGAAAAGGTTGATCGAAAAGTTTGGGGGATCTAAGAGTGTGGCAACCCAGTAGTCATGATTACTTCGAATTCTGACAATATGAGGGTCATGTTGCAGGTAGTGCAGCAAGAAGGCACTTATGTGTCTTGCGCATCTCGGAGCCCCAAAATTATTTTCCGGGCTAGATGCAGCTAAAAATTAGTATTAATTTTAAATCTGGTGGAGCTTAGTATAGATGGCCTAATAGGATCAGTGCTGCACACTGCTGCAAAGCCCAAATTTTTTTCCAGTCAAGATACAGATAAACATGATTAGTAATTTTAAATCTGGTGGAGCTTATTATAGATGGCCTAATAGAATCAGTGCTGCACACTGCTACAAAGCCCAAATTATTTTCCAGCCAAGATACAGATAAACATGGTTAGTAATTTGAAAGCTTAAAACGGTTGGTAGGGTGATTTTAACCAATCATCAAGCTTTTACTCTCCCCAGGATGACACAGGGGTAGAAAAGTCATTTCGGATCCATGATTTGTTCATCTTTATGAACGTGAGTCTGTCTACATTATCAGTGGAGAGCCGCGTGCGCTTATCTGTCAGCACACCACCAGCAGCGCTGAACACACGTTCAGACAGAACGCTGGCTGCGGGGCATGACAAGATCTCCAAGGCGTAAGTGGCTAGCTCCGGCCATTTATCCAGATTGGAAGCCCAAAAAGAGCAAGGGTCCAGTGACACAGTCATGGCTTCAATGTTTACTTAGAGATACTCCTGTACCATCGTCTCTAGGCGTTGACTATGTGTCAGACTTCTTGTCTCCTGTGGCCTTGCAAAGGATGGGCTAAAAAAGTGGTGAAATGATTCCGCAAAATTGATGTTACCAGCAGATACTGTGGTTCTGTTACGGTTTGAGTGCTGAACACTTGACGGTCCCACGGTTGGCAAGTTGGAACTGTGAGATTCACTACGTGCACCACTGATGTTTTGTGGAAAAGCACATGTAAGATTCTGCAACAGTCTCTGCTGATACTCCTGCATGCGTGCATCCCTTTCTATGGCAGGAATAATTTCTGCAAATTTACTTTTGTACCGGGGATCTAACAGTGTGGCAACCCAGTAGTCAGGATTATTTCTAATTCTCACAATTCGAGGGTCATGTTGCAGGTAGTGCAGCAAGAAGGCACTCATGTGTGTTGCGCATCCAGGAGCACCAAGTCCCTGTTGTGTTGGTGGCGAGGTAACAATCATGCTTCCTTCCTCTGTCCTCTCCCCCCAACCTCGCACAACAGAAATGTGATCAAGGTCTCCCTCATCTGATGAGTCTTCCATCAGTTCGTCCTCCACTTCTTCCTGGGCTCCTGCACCTTCCTCACTAGTTTGGCTGCCACCATGCGCCCTGGTAAAACCATCTCCCCCACCCTCACATGCCTGCCGCCTTGGTGCTGCCGACCGTCTGGACCTTGCAGATGTTAGCCCTTCCGCATACAACTCCTCCTCCTCTACTTCCTCCACCTCCTCTTGTGCCACCACCTGACTCCGAATTCTGTTTAACATGTGCTCCAGCATGTAAATCACCGGAATAGTCATGCTGATAATGGCATCGTCAGCACTAAACATCTTCGTCGCCATTTCAAAACTGTGCAGAAGGGTGCATAGGTCCCTGATCTGAGACCACTCCTCCAGCGTGATTTGCCCCACCTCTGGATCTCGTTGGCCCAGGCTATACGTCAGAACGTATTGCACCAGGGCTTGTCGGTGCTGCCACAGTCGCTGCAACATGTGCAGAGTTGAATTCCACCGGGTAGGCACATCGCATTTTTGCCGGTGAAGTGGCAGGCCCAACGACTCTGTAGAGATGTGCCCTCTGCAGAAGGCCATCTAGTCTGGGAAAGTGGGCTAAAAATTGCTGGACAACCAGGTTCAACACGTGAGCCATACAAGGCACGTGTGTGACATTGCCCCGACGAAGGGCCGCACCCAGGTTTGCAGCATTGTCGCACACGGCCTTCCCTGGTTTCAGGTCCAGTGGAGACAACCATTCATGAAATTGGTTCTCCAGAGCTGACCACAACTCTTCAGCTGTGTGACTCACATTTCCCAGACATTTCAAAGTAAAAACCGCCTGATGACGTTGTGCCCTACTGCCAGCATAGTAAGGAGGTGTGCAGGATCCCTTCTGCGCAGTTAGAAAGCTTGTGGCATGACCAGACAGGCTTTGGGTGCAGGTGGAAGACCGAGAGGAGGTTGAGGAGGCAGAAGCAGTGGAGGAACTTTGACATAAAGAGGATTGACGCACAACTCGTGGGGACGGCAAGACTTGGACAGCAGCCCCTTGTCCTGCTGTTACCATAGTTACCCAGTGCCCAGTCAGCGACATGTAACGCCCCTGTCCATGCCTACTCGTCCAATTGTCTGTGGTGAAATGCACCCTGTCACACACAGAGTTTCTCAAAGAAGCGGTGATGTTGTGTGCGACATGCTGGTGGAGCGCAGGCACACCTTTCTTTGAGAAGTAGTGCCGACTGGGCATCTGGTACTGGGGCACTGCGACGGACATAAGGTCTCGAAAATCCTCTGTCTCCACCAGGCGGAAAGGCAGCATTTCTGTAGCCAAGAGCTTGCAGATGGTGAAATTCAACCTCTTAGCTTTCTCATGGCTAGGAGGAAATGGTCTTTTACTTGTCCACATCTGAGGGACCGAGGGCTGGCTATTGTGCTTAGACGGGGTTGATAAGGGTGTCCCCGGCAAACTGCCGGTCTGTGAGGAAGATGCAGGCGGACATGTTAGGTTGCCTTGATCCAAAGGTGGTGCTATCGACGTCGGACAGCGCTCAACACCAGCTGGTGTTTCCACCTCCAAAGAAAATGATGACCTGCCAATCACGCTGGCTGTTGCGGGTAAAGAGGTGGCAGGTCTGCGCCCCAAAACAGGTGTGACTGCTGTCCCCCCAGTCACAGAGGATGAAGAGGCCACGGATGCACAAGATATGGCAGACGGTGGTTGGCCCGGCCGGCTAGGCCGCATTGTAGCACACTGAGCTTCCCACTGCAACTTATGCTTCATGTCTATGTGCCGGTTCATGCATGAAGTACTCAAACTATGTATTTTTTGGCCTCTACTTAGCTTTTGCTGACAAATGTTACAGATAACACGAGTTGGGTCATCTTTATCGATCTGAAAAAATGCCCAGGCTATGCAAGGCTTAGCACCCATGCGACCTGAAGAGCCACCACGACTTGTGGTGAGAGGCAGAGTTGTGTTTGTTGATGCAATTGTTGACGTGCTTCCAGTACTACGTCTCTGTCCAGGAAGGCACAACCTGACCTCGTCGTCACTAGCATCTTCCTCCACCTCCTCTGCTGACCTCACCTCTTGGCTGACTGTGGGTTGACAGTAAGTGGGATCTCCAACCTCATCATCATCACCCTGTGCGCTATCACACCCGTCGTCCTCAGAGCCAACCTGTTCCTGCCCTGACAAAAAACTAAAAATGTCGCTCCAATCAGGTATTTGAGTCTCATCATCGTCTTCCTCATTGTCTCCACCAACAGGAGTTACAGTTTGGGAATGAGGGTCTACATTATGGTCAGAACCTTCTGCGTCTGGTCCTGGATCCGACTCATAAAGATTCTGGGCATCAATGCAGATCATTTCCTCGTCTGGATTTGACTCACCCCCTGGGCCGTGGGGCACTCGGATCCGGGCAATAGGGGGAAACGATGGGAGTAGTAGTGGCAACCCGGTTCCGTGGCTCAGGGTGGTCAGGCCAATGGTAGTCCGTTATATTGATTATTAATTATGTCCGACTACGCCACCCGTGGATTGCGGTTATTAGGAACCGCCGCTGCATGCAGACCGCTGGGGCTGATGAGGTGTGCAGCTAGGGTAGTGTGACTCCCCACGGGATGAGTGCGGCCCCAGGGCAGTATAGTGGATGGTGGGAGTGATGGTAGTGGGAGCTCCAGTGCTGGTAGTGCTGGAGGAGCAAGGAGCACACAGACAACAGGTTGCAGTCCAGGGTCTTTACTTAAACAGGTAAACTGACCCACAAACAGTCCCGGCTAGGAGGGGACCTGGATGTCTGAGAGCAACGGGGAAATTGGCCCTGGTCAGGGTGAGGGTGTAGGCCTACCGTGCTTTCTGCGCTCCTTCTGGCTATCTCCTCCTTATAGAGTAACAGCCCACGTTTCCGAGCTTCCGTGCTTTCTCGCCTGTATGGCCTGCGACATGGGTTCCTTTCTGCTCCCAGCCTTGTACGGCTTCACTGGTCCCTTCGGTTGTGGCAGGGCCTCCAGGCTTCTTAGGCCAAGGAATGTACAGTCCCTTGCGAACTGGTTCTCTGCTGGGGGATGTAGAATCCTTCCAGCCTCAGACACCAAAGTCTGGTAAAATGAAGTCTTTTCTCTGCCAAGACAGGCTCTCCTCGCCTCTCGTCTCTGGCTTGTGGCTCTCTCCTACTGCCACACTTCCTCTTAGGTGCAACACAACTTTCTGTCCCTGCTCCACTCTGGGACACGTCTCAAAGCTGAGACAGGCAATCCAGTTCTCTCTAACGCTGCCCTCAGTACCAGCTTTTATAGGGGCAGCCTGCTCCCCCTACTGGCCTGAGACAGGAGGCATTGCATGCTAATGTTCCCCTGACTAGAGAACCTCCCCCTTGCTCTCAGACACAGCTTTAATATATTTGTGGCATCCAGGCCAGGGTGACACAGATTCACAGAAGCGCTGGAGTCGACCTCTGATTCCCAGGCTATAGTATGAGTAAACAGCTCTGCAGACTCAACCATCTATTCTACCTCATACTCAGACGGGCAGCTGGAGATTTGGGAGCTGTGAGGAAGCAAGTGCGATTGGGGTGACACCTTTGAGGACTGGAGTATTTGTGATGTTGAAGTTGATGTGGAGGAGAGCCCACTTAAAGGAGCACTTGATATCCGTTGAAGCACCTGCTGTTTTTGCGCCTCATCTGGAATTTGTAGCGATTGGCGTGGCCGTAAGAAAGGGATCTTATCACATTGTCCGCTAAAAGAAGTAGACATTTTAGTTTGGCTGGAAGATGGTCTTTCTTCTGCAGATGTTACTGTTGCTTTAACACCTACCCCACGGACACAACCTTTTTTCCCCTTCCCAACACGCCTATTCCCCTTTCCACCAGCAGCAGGCCTTTTTCCACTCATTTTGGTGGTTAACTAATTCACAACTCTGGAGTTGTTTGCACAAAAAAACAATGGATGGGAACCGAGCAGAGCTGAGTGGCCAAACTGTGGTATTAGGCCAAAACTATTGGCTGGGTTAGATGCAGAAAAAAATTATATTCAATTTGCAACCTGATGGAGGTCAGTATAGATGGACTAATAGAACAAGTCCCACACACAGCTAGAAGCCCAAATATTTTTTCAGAGGTAGATGCAGAAAAAAATTGTATTCAGTTTGCAACCTGATGGAGGTCAGTATAGATGGACTAATAGAACAAGTCCTACACACAGCTAGAAGCCCAAATATTTTTTCAGAGGTAGATGCAGAAAAAAAATATATTCAGTTTGCAACCTGATGGAGGTCAGTATAGATGGACTAATAGAGAAAGTCCCACACACTGCTAGAAGGACAAATATTTTTTCAGAGCTAGATGCAGACAAAAAATTATTTTTAATTTGCAACCTGATGGAGGTCAGTATAGATGGACTAATAGAGAAAGTCCCACACACTTCTAGAAGGCCAAATATTTTTTCAGAGCTAGATGCAGATATAAATTATTTTTAATTTGCAACCTGATGGAGGTCAGTATAGATGGACTAATAGAGAAAGTCCCACACACTGCTAGAAGGCCAAATATTTTTTCAGAGCTAGATGCAGAAAAAAATTATATTCAGTTTGCAACCTGATGGAGGTCAGTATAGATGGACTAATAGAACAAGTCCCACACACAGCTAGAAGGCCAAATATTTTTTCAGAGGTAGATGCAGATAAAAATTATTTTTAATTTGCAGCCTGATGGAGGTCAGTATAGATGGACTAATAGAGAAAGTCCCACACACTGCTAGAAGGCCAAATATTTTTTCAGAGCTAGATGCAGACAAAAAATTATTTTGAATTTGCAACCTGATGGAGGTCAGTATAGATGGACTAATAGAGAAAGTCCCACACACTGCTAGAATGCCAAATATTTTTTCAGAGCTAGATGCAGACAAAAAATTATTTTTAATTTGTAACCTGATGGAGGTCAGTATAGATGGACTAATAGAGAAAGTCCCACACACTGCTAGAAGGCCAAATATTTTTTCAGAGCTAGATTCAGATAAAAATTATTTTTAATTTGCAACCTGATGGAGGTCAGTATAGATGGACTAATAGAGAAAGTCCCACACACTGCTAGAAGGCCAAATATTTTTTCAGAGCTAGATGCAGAAAAAAATTATATTCAGTTTGCAACCTGATGGAGGTCAGTATGGATGAACTAATAGAACAAGTCCCACACACAGCTAGAAGCCCAAATATTTTTTCAGAGGTAGATGCAGAAAAAAATATATTCACTTTGCAACCTGATGGAGGTCAGTATAGATGGACTAATAGAGAAAGTCCCACAGACTGCTAGAAGACCAAATATTTTTTCAGAGCTAGATGCAGACAAAAAATTATTTTTAATTTGCAACCTGATGGAGGTCAGTATAGATGGACTAATAGAGAAAGTCCCACACACTGCTAGAAGGCCAAATATTTTTTCAGAGCTAGATGCAGAAAAAAATTATATTCAGTTTGCAACCTGATGGAGGTCAGTATAGATGGACTAATAGAATGATGCTATGCCCAAAAGATTTTACTTCACTAGGTGCAGTAAAAAAATTGGTATTCTATACACAGGTGGTATATCTTGCAACACAGATAGGCTACTCCACTGACTAACACACTCTGCAATAGGCCAAAAAGGATTAGCTTTGCTAGATTCAGCCAAATGCTGTGAAAAAAACTTGCACAGCACTGGCACAGACCTGCCTGGCAAAAACTGATAGGAACTGATGTAACCTAGTCCTGAAAAGGACTGCAATTACAATTAGTCTTTACTCCCACAATCTATCTATTTAAGAGCACAGACCTGCCTGATAAAAGTCGTAGGAAATGCTGTAACCTAGTCCTTTAAAGGACTGCAATCACAACTATTCCCTACTCCCAAGCTATCTGTAGATTTGTGGGAAAATTGGCTTGAAATTAACAAGGTATAGCGCACACAGCAACAGCGGTGCCGTCTAACACGCAGCTGCAGCAGTGAGAAAATGGTGGCGACGGGGAAAATGGCTTGGTCTTATAGGGCAAGGACATGTGACATACACTGCCAATGACACATGCCCTTGCTTGTGTGAAAAAAGCACTTCGCTCCGTGTGTGCGCTGCTGATAGGCTGACAGATTGCACCTCCCCACTGTAAATGTGGGAAAGAGAAAAAAAAATGGAGATCTTCATTATTCCTGCAGAGATCCATCCCCTGCCCCTCCCCCCACCCCGCTGTACACTCAAACTGCGTATTAACATTAATTTTCATCATTACTGAGAAAAAATCCAGTTATGATTTTGGTGCACGAACAGTTATCGAAAATAACCTCGAACAGCCGAATTTTTCTCAAATCGTTCGTGTTCGCCGAACGGGTCGAACACCGCCCAAAACAGCTCGAATTTGAGATTGGCGAACAGTTCGAGTCGAACAACGCTCATCTCTAGTTCGGACTGAGTATAGGGCAATAGGCAGCACCTCCGACCATGGAAGTGATAATTCTTAACTGGCTATAAGAATTTTGCTTTTCAAAGTGCCATTCATCCTTTCAACTTTGCCACTACTTTGAGGATGATAAGGAGTATGCAGGCCTAAATCTGCCCCAATCATCTCCCAGATTGATTTGGTATCTTTTGCAGTGAAGGCGGGTCCTTGATCACTTTCAATCACTTCTGGAATCCCGAATCTGCAGATAAGTTCTGCCAGAAGCCATTTCACTGTAGCTCTAGCGGTCATGTCGGCTACTGGGTATGCATCTGTCCAGCCGGAAAACATATTCACCACCACCACTAGAACATATTCATATCTTTCACTCTTGGGTAATTGCATATGATCAATTTGGATTCTCTGGAAAGGATACTGTGACTTTGCCAGTTTTTTCTTTGGCACATGTTCTGTTCTTCCGGGATTACAAGTGCTACAAATCTCACAGCTCCTAGTATAGTTTGTAGCAAGAACTGAGATCTCGGGTGCAATATAGAGTTTATTGGTAGCTGAAATCATCTGATTCTTCCCTCTGTGTACCCTTCCATGAGCCCACTTAACCACTGCAGGATACAGTGCTCTTGGCAGACATATTCTTCTTCCCACTCTCCAGATTCCATCATTACAAAACGTTCCTCCCTGTCCGATCCATCCTTGTTTTTTTTCTTCTGTTACCGCATTCTGCCGGTCCACTAAAGTCCTGTGTGCCGGATTCTCTTCCAGTCTTTGCTCCTCTTCTTCTTCCTCCTCTTCTTCTTCCAACTCCAAATTTCTCATTCCCGTTTCTTCCTCATCCCCTCGTTGTCTCTGACTTCTGGTGAGCACAAACATCTCCGTACCCCCCGACACCTCTGCTTCCTCTGGAAATATTGGTTCCATAGCTGCTGCTTTTGCTGTAATGTCAGCCAGATGATTCCCCTTGGCTTCCTCCGAATTCAGTTTGCCATGAGCCTTAATTTTGATCACAGCCACTAGCCTAGGTAACTTCAGAGCTTCTAGCAGACTTCTTACTGCTGCTGCATTCTGGATTGGCTGTCTTGTAGCCCCTTAGGGCCCATATCAGGCCAAAGTCGTGGGCAATCCCGAATCCGTACCTCGAGTTTGCGTAGATATTGGCCACTCGACTCTCTGCGCACTTGCAGGCTTCGGTCAGAGCATACAGTTCGGCCTCTTAAGCTGACATATAAGATGGCAGTGGTCCAGCAGTAACCACTGTTGGTGGGGACACCACCGCATATCCGGTATGGTAAGTTCCATATTCATCTGCGTATCTGGACCCATCAGTATACAGTATCAGATCCGCTTCAGGCAGTTGGCTGCTCAAAGACAGTAGGTAGGTGAGAGGTTTCTGCCTTCATGACCTCAAGGCAATCATGGTCACTCGAATCAGGGTATTCATGGTCTTCTGAGGACCCCCCTAAGTCTTCAGAGCAGTCCCCCCTTGACAGAGGAAGCAGAGTGGAGGGGTTCAAGACAGTACATCGCCGAAGAGCTATATTTTCTGGTAAAAGGAGCTCACATTGGATTCTGACACGACGTTGCATAGATAGATGGTTGTGCTAGGTTTGTGCAAGGATAGCTTTCAAATCATGAGGGGCCAGTATAGTTGTAGGATGGCCAGGTACAACATCTCCTGTTCTGTGGAGGAGTTCTGTAGCTGCTAGCACTGCTTTGAGACATGTTGGAGCTGTTTGCGCCACTGAATCCAATTTACTGGAATAAAATCCGATGGGTCTCATGTGGCCTCCCTGTTTTTGAGGCATGGCCACACGCTTCAGGGACAAATAGAAAGAATGGAAATTCATAGTTGGGAATCACCAGTGCAGGGGCAGAAATGATGAGTTCTTTCAACTGGTCCATTTCATCCTCAACTTCTTGGTCAAAATGCAGGTTAAGCTCAGAAGAGTGGACCCGATCATATAGAGGTTGCATGAGAACTGACGTGTTAGGGATCCACTGCCTGCAGTATGAGACCATTCCCAGGAAAGCTTGGAGTTGTTTGACAGTTCTCAGGTACGGGATGTCACGGATGGCAATTTTCCGCTCTTCAGTGAGATCCTTGGGATATGCAATGACCCAAAAACACAACTTTGGTACAACACAGTTGTAGCTTTCGCAGAGTAACTTTGCATCCGATGGTGGCCAGAAATTGGAGCAAAGAATAGCTGAACCTGTGGCAAGTTTGGTCATCGGGACAACAGAGGAGTAGATCATCGACATATTGTATCAATGTGACTACATGGTTCTCACTCTTCCAGGGTTGGAGACAGGTAGTTAAGGCCAGTGTGAAGTGATGAGGGGAGTTCTGAGCTCCTTGAGGCATAGCGGTCCAGGGGTACTGTACTCCTCTGTTTGTAAAAGCTAAAAGATACTGACAGTCTGGATGCAGAAGAAGGCGTTTACTAATTCGATTACTGTAAAATGCTTTGCCTTAGGGGGAATTTCACTGAGTAATGTATGTGGACTTGGCACCACTGGGGTCTCCAGGATTGTAACTGCATTCACAGCTCTCAGATCTTGCACCATCCTAAATTTATCCGGTTCTCCTCTTGCAGTTTTCTTCTTCACTGGAAACAATGGAGTATTAGCAGGAGAAACTCAGGTAATTAATACTCCTTTCTTGAGTAATTCTTGGATCTGGGCATCTAATGATGCTTTTTGGGCTGCTTTCAGTGGATACTGTGGGAGTCTGGGAATCCATGCACCTTCTTTCAAGAAAACTTGGACTGGTGGGACAGGCAGCCGGCCAATATCATCAGGACCTTGAGACCAGAGTTCAGGTGGTATGCAATCAAGATAATGCTGTGGTATGGCGGTTGTTGCAAATTGGATGACACACAATGGGAGGGCATGTAGCTTTGTTTGTTCCTCTAATGATAACGGAGTAGAGACATCTAGATGCATTCCATTCTTATCATATGATATTTGAGCATTTAACTTCTGGAGTAGATCTGCTCCCAACAAATTAAGCGGGCTGGTGTCTGAAGGAAGCAATCTGGTCAGCAGCTTCTGTTCTTTCCCAATAGGCAATGGAAATGTTAGTCGAGATGAGTGTGGTTTTCCATCCACTCCCACACATGAAAGGAAATCATCAGATATAAGCGATTCATAGGGTAAATCTCTTGACCGTATTACTGATCTGGCTGCACCCGTGTCTACTAGAAAAGGTAAAGTTCTGTCCCCTACATCTATTTTGACAGTAGAAATCAGTCCAGATTTAGTGGGGACGTTTTCAACTGAGGTCAAGGTGAGCACGGGTTTGCCACTGACTTATGCAGGGTAATTCTGGTATTCCCATGCAAACCAGCATGGTCGGTCCCTGTTGTTTTGGTACTGTACATCTGTTGCGGTGGCTGGTCTCTGTAATTCTGCACAGGTTCTCTTGGCATTGTCTCATACTCTCTCTGTGGTGGCTGCCGTGATGGCTGTCTATACTCTTGGTGGTAGTACCGTGGATTCCCTTGGTAGCGTGGAGAATCTCTTCTTTCAAATTGCGGGTTTTAGGAGAGTGGCATCGAGCCACAGAAAAGATCCCCTCCATTCTCTGGACATTCTCTTCTGAAATGACCTTGTTGGTTACAACGGTAACAGATTGGTTCCCTTAGTCTTAAATTCTGTCCTCTGTACATTTGTTTCTCTATGACTTTAGCAATGAGGAGTACCTTTCAGGGGGACATGTACACATATTCTGGTCTGGAGTCTGTAAGCTTCGCTGAGATTTCCTCTCTGAGTCCCCTAACAAATGAAGTGACTAGCAGATTCTGTTGGATCCTCTGACCTTCATTGAACCCTTGATCCTTGAACAGAGTATAGATTCTGGTGTAAAATTTTTTTACATTCTCCCCTGATTCTTGAGTACAGTCCGATATACTGGTAGATGAGTCTGTGAGCCGCTCCTTGGCCCATTGCTGAAGTTGACAAAAAGCTCCTCCTGATTGGTAAGTCTCTTTGTCTGTCACTTGGCTGTCATTCAGAGCTACTTGAATTATTGGCCAAAAGGCATCTCCCACTTTAATGCTAGTGATTTCATGAAGATCTTTCCAAGTGGCTGAATAAGTTTGTTGAATTTGTCTGATTCTTCTGTAGAATGCCATAGGGTGTCTGTCTGGGTCAGGTAGTTGTCTAATCACTCGATAAACTTGCTAAGGTGTGAATGCCACATATCTATTATGGTGATCTGGCACTGGAGATTCTGACTGAGAAGATATTGAGGGAGATACCAGCAACATAGCAACAGGAGGTGGGTTTGTTTGTCTAGGAAATAGTTCATTTGGGTTATGTTCTGAGTTCATCTGGCGGCTGAGTGGGTCTGATCTAGCTGTGGCACGTTCCACAGCTCGGGTGAGAATTTGAGATTTATGATAGTCATTGCTGATTAGTCTTATCTCCTCCAACATAGTTAGTCCTCTATACTCCCATATAGCTTGGATTATTGCTTGGACACAGGCTTACATAGGAAATCCATACATTCCAGAACTTATAGCAGGAAGAGCAATAGAAGTAAGGTTCCTTGTTCCAGCATAGTCTTTTGGGACATAGTACGCACCATCCGGAGTGACAACCGGAGTAAATGTTGCGGTTGATGTTCCGAGTGTAGTGTGTATTGTGGCCTGTATTCCGGGTGCGCCAAGGTGGCTGCCACCGGATGGAAGCATACTACAGGAAGGATGCGCCAAGATGGCCGCCACCGGAAGAAGCACACTACAGGAAGGGTGCGCCAAGATGGCTGCCACCGGAAGGAAGCACACTACAGGAAGGGTGCATGCTACGGGGAAGGAGCACACCCAGTGACATCTGGTCAGAGGCTGGAGGTGATGCAATGGGTGTAGTAACATGGCCGCTGCAGGATGAGGATGGGGCACTAGGAGTGGCTTGGGTAGTAGCGAGGGGTGGGTCTCCTGGACGGGGCACGTGACATGCAACACAATAATCGGCTGACAATGGATTCTGCGGTGGCGGAGGCATAGTGGGGAGGGGAGAACAGTGGGAGGTCTGGGACGTGGTGCCCCACATGCAAGACAAGTATCTCTATTATCAGGATTCTGCTGACTGCAATTTGTACAGGTCCACCCCCCCCATTCGCCATTATCGGGTGGTGGCTGGAGAGCACTATCTTTGTAATACACATAACATGGCAACTTTCCCTTATTGTCTGTATTTTCTTCCTCCACCAACCCTTCTTTTGACAAATTCTCTGCTGTTCTATACCAAGCCAAAGCTGTTTGTAACAATCCTTCATCTTCTAGCTTGCCCTTTTTCTTCTTAATAATTTCTTGACATTCTAGCAGCTGTAACCGGCCCTTGTCTCGAAGCTCGCATATTTTAGTTAACTGTTTAAGTTTCTGCACATACTTTTTCCCTTCTTTAGATAAACTCAGCGCAACCTTTTTCCACATCTATGTGAAAAGAAAAGAAAGGGCGCATGTGTAGACTCACAGGGCTATTTGCTTAATTTAAAAAGTGCCAGTACACTCACCTGTGAAGGTTGTGTACGTCTACACAACCAAGATTAAGCGTGTAATTAATGAGGCTCCGGGTCACCTCTATTTGTAGTACCGTCCTGTCGGTGTTTGCCTCGCAACTCCGTGCTCCTCAAGTGGTCACACGATCCTGCTGGACCAGATACCACGTCACCGCAGGTCCTCAGTAGTTTAACCCGGTGGTTGGATACCGCAGGTCCTCAAACATCCAAATAGACCAGGCCGCTCCTGCCGCTTTAGCTCCGCATGGAGATATCTCACAAGTAAACAATGGTGCAGCGGTCTCAGGGAGCGCCAAAGGAATACTGGACAATTTAGTAGATGTCAACTGACTTTTATTCTTCCTCCAATACCACTGCCACAACGCGTTTCAA
The DNA here is from genome assembly GCF_046119375.1 of Phyllobates terribilis. NCBI lineage: Eukaryota > Metazoa > Chordata > Amphibia > Anura > Dendrobatidae > Phyllobates > Phyllobates terribilis. The sequence continues at coordinate 160,725,285 of NW_027362764.1, read as the reverse complement.
CGGTCTAAGCCGTCTTCATCAGGTGGGGTAACGGGGAATGTTACAATGACAGCTTTATAAAGGGGTGGTATTTTACAAAATTTAGACCACGTGTTGTAATCAATTAACCCTTTCATTGAAAAACTCCATATAATACATTCTTAACCTATTAACCTCTTATTTCCCATGGAAACAGCATTGTGCACTAAAAAATCCCTACATGGATTCTTAAAATCACAATTCTTAGTAAAAACTTCCTATTTGTAAAAAAATAAATAAGTTTTTTTTTTTTTTTTTAAAAATATATTTATTACCAACTATTAAAAATGATTAAAATCATCCTGGGGACCTTCTTGGGGTGTCTTGACAGTGTTATACTGCAGTTTCCAGCCCCCAATTCAAAAGTATAGTATAGTAAAGCATTGTCAGGACACTCTGGTAAGGTTCCCAGGGTGTTTTTAAACATTCATGGGGTTTATAATCGCAGTGGGCAAGGGTACAAGGTTATTTTCGGCCATTTTTATGAAAGTGTACTGTCTCTTTAAGAAATCCAACTTTTGAATTGTGGGCTGGAAACTGCAGTATAGCATTGTCAGGACACTCTGGTAAGGTTCCCAGGGTGTTTTTAAACATTTATGGGGTTTATAATCGTAGTGGGTAATTGTACAGGGTTATTTTCGGCCATTTTATATGAAAGTGCGCTGTCTCTTTAAGAAATTCAACTTTTGAATTGGGGGCTGGAAACTGCAGTATAACACTGTCAAGACACCCCAAGAAGGTCCCCAGGATGATTTTAATAATTTTTAATAGTTGGTAATAAATATATTTTTAAAAAAAAAAAAAAAAAAAAAAAAAAAACTTATTTATTTTTTTACAAATAGGAAGTTTTTACTAAGAATTGTGATTTTAAGAATCCATGTAGGGATTTTTTAGTGCACAATGCTGTTTCCATGGGAAATAAGAGGTTAATAGGTTAAGAATGTATTATATAGAGTTTTTCAATGAAAGGGTTAATTGATTACAACACGTGGTCTAAATTTTGTAAAATACCACCCCTTTATAAAGCTGTCATTGTAACATTCCCCGTTACCCCACCTGATGAAGACGGCTTAGACCGTTGAAACGCGTTGTGGCAGTGGTATTGGAGGAAGAATAAAAGTCGGTTGACATCTACTAAATTGTCCAGTATTCCTTTGGCGCTCCCTGAGACCGCTGCACCATTGTTTACTTTTTCCACATCTATGCACTTTGCAACAACCCATTATCTTCCAGTTTTTCTGATTTCACAAATTGCTGCATTCAACATCTTGTACTGTAATCTACCCTTCCCCGTGGGTACATCCCACACAATGACATTACTTTTTTGGTTTTCTCTACATATTTCCTTCCTTCTCTTCTAGCAACTATATCTTTGGGGTCCTGTCGCTCCTGATCGAGCGACCCCTGCGATACAATGTATTTTAGTTTCCCCATGATTTTGGCTCCAGGCGTCCCATCCCCTTAGACTTATGATCAGACCAGGCAGCTGATACACAAGTAAGATTGTAACAGGTCCCTACACTCCCTACCAAGCACTGAATTGATTCTTTTACAACTTAATGAAGCACTGAACACCCCGCGCACCCGCGTCCTAGTGACATCTTAATATAGCTTAACGATGCAGTTGGCTCCCCTCATATTCCATGTCTTAATAGAGGATTGGTTAACCCCGTGTGCCCGTGTCCGAATGGAGTCTTAATACAGCACTTATCAATAACTTCCCTCCCCGCGTGTCCCACAACTTAATACACGACTTAATAGAGGCCCCGCATGCCCGCGCCCTAATGGCGTCTTAATACACGACTTATCAGTAACATCACTCCCCGCGTGCCCGTGTTATAAACAAAGACATTTTCTTAAATTCTCAAGTGTATACTTGTACACCCCTGTGTACAAATATTGTTCTAATCGGGCGGAACAACTCAGAAACCACAGAGCAGCAGTTAGCCAGGAGCGACTACACACCAGAATTCTTGGAATCACACAGCGGGGACCCGCCCAGTCACACAGGGCTGTCGCTAAGGGCCAATCTAGACACCACAAACTCACCAGAGACTGCTCAAAATACGAGTAAGCACTATGGATTCATTAAATCTGCAGACTTACCGTATTCAGTGATGAGAGTTGATCATGCTCTCGCTTTGAGCAGTCCCGGCTCGTCCGTAGGTGGTCCGGTGATGGGCACCCCAAGACCTAGAGTCCCCTTGAGTGTGATCCGAGTCACAGCACCATTTGTGGAGGTTTCACCAATTTAAGATACACTAGGTAACTGCTCTCTTCCAAATTAAAGATGTCCGAGTGCATGCAGCGAAGCTAATTAACCAAATCTGCTAATCTGGTTGAAAAACTTCACTCAGAGACTGAACAACGCAAAATGGCATATTTTATTATGTAGACATGTGGTTATATAGTATTCTACTTCTAGGTGGGATTAGTAAAATTCATTGCTTTTTCTGATAACTTGGCACACTGCAATTTGCTCCTCCATGTATTTCTTAGTCTCAGTAACACCTTAGGAATTCTGATGGTAGGGGTGAGTTCATCTCTCAGCACCATCTTTGCCAACTCGACATGAATCTCTCTGTTATCAGCCATGCACATGCATACATCATTCGCAGGAAATCATTTAGTTGTTCATGTCTGCAATTAAGAACAGAAGCTGTTAGTTATATATTCATTAACTATTAACATAATCCATGTGCATATACACATTTGCATACATACATACACATAGATTATTCCATCATCTCTATATTAATTCACACTGATTAGGTAATGTATTAAAATAAACTAATTGATTTTCTATAATATATATATTTTACCTTGACAGAACCATACATGGTGATTACACACAGCCCAGCCTCATCTCATCCCAACGTAGATTGGGTGAAAATGAAGAAGAGGAGGAGGAGGAAGAACAGGATCTAGTTTCATGCGCTATAGATGGTAGTACCTGCACAACTGTCATACCGTCTGTTCAGCGTGGATGGCCAGAGGACAGAGAGGAGGAGGAGGAGGAGAGCATGATCAGTCATCCTCTTGGTGAAGACACGGAAGTCTTGCCTGTTGGCAGTCTGGCACGCATGGCTGAGTTTATGTTACGCTGCCTTTCCCATGACCCTCGCGTTCTCAAAATTTTGGGTGACGGTCATTACTGGTTGGTGACACTTCCAGACCCATGCTACAAGGAGAACTTTATATCTCTTATTCCTGAGGCTGACAGGTGTACAAACATGGGGCAGTACCAGAAGGCCCCTGTTGCGGAGCTATTAAAAAAATTCTCATCTGAAAACACTGGCGGCAGAGGTCACAGTTCATTGGACAATCAAGGAGTACAGGTGAGAGAGACACAAATGCAATCCAGCAGTCGCAGGGAAACACTGTCAAAGTTCTGGGACAGTTTTGTCAGATCCTCCCATTGCACAGGCCCTGAGGCGCGGGGTACTCTCACAAGGAGTGCAAAGTTTGGGAAGATGCTGAGAGAGTACCTTGCCGACCGTACCAATGTCCTCCATGATTCCTCTGTGCCTTTTAATTATTGGGTATCCAAGCTGGACACGTGGCATGAACTGGCTCTCTAAGCCTTGGAGGTCCTGGGCTGCCCTGCCACTAGCGTTTTATCAGAGCGGGTTTTTAGTGCCGCTGGTGGAATTATAACTGATAAGCGCATCCGCCTGCTAACTGAAAATGGTGACAGGCTGACTCTTATAAAAATGAACAAGGGCTGGATTGGGCCAGACTTCTCAACACCACCGAATGATAGCAGCGTAAGATAAACTCAAATCCAGTGTCTTTTTTTGGGAGGTGTATTCCCATTCACCTCTTCACACCCACACATGGGTATACGCTTCCTGATTTTGGCTATTTGTTCTTGTCCTCCTCTTTCTCCTCATCCTCATCCTCCACCACCATATCACCAGGGTGACCGTGGTCCGTGACGCAACACCCACATAATTTTTTTAAAGGGTGTTTATGATGCCCGTAAAAAAAAAAAAAAAAGTATACAGTATGCTCATGTATACCCCCCATGGGTAAATGTTTGTGAGCCCATACACTTAGTGCATGGGCATTCCAAGTATAGGAGACCCGCTCCTTTCTAATGGGAACATTTTTTTATGAGGCCCTCTAAGTCTCTTCCAAGGGGCATTGGAGTGCCTCCCAATTTTTGGCAGCCCTTGCATTCACTGCATAGGCCAACACTATGGGAGACCCTCTCCTTTCTAATGGGAATTTGTTGTTAGTTTGGCCCTGCTCTATGTGTCTTTAAATTCTTAGTGGGGTTCTTCCTAAAATTTGTCAGCCGTTGGACTCACTGCATACCCTATAACTGTATATCAGACCCTCTATTTTCCAATGGGAACATGTCGTACTTGTTACTGTGGCCCTGCTCTATTTGTCTTTAAATTCTTAGTGGGGTTTTTCCTAAAATTGGTCAGCCGTTGGACTCACTGCATACCCTATAACTATATAGCAGACTGTCTCCTTTCTAAAGGGTATTTGTCGTTACTGTGGCCCTGCTCTATGTGCCTTTGAATTCTTAGTGGGGTTTTTCATAAAATTGTTTAGCCTTTGGACTCACTGCATACCCTATAACTGTATAGCAGATTCTCTCCTTTCTAATTGGAATTTGTCATTACTGTGACCCTGCTCTATGTGTCTTTAAATTCTTAGTGGTTTTTTTTACTAAAATTGGTCAGCCGTTGGACTCACTGCATACCCTATGACTGTATAGCAGACTCTCTCCTTTCTAATGGGAATTTGTCATTACTGTGGTCCTGCTCTATGTGTCTTTAAATTCTTAGTGGGGTTTTTCCTAAAATTGGTCAGCCTTTGGATTCACTGCATACCCTATAACTGTATAGCAGACCCTCTCCTTTCTAATGGGAACATGTCGTACTTGTTTCTGTGGCTTCCGCCTCCATGAGCCTAAAAGGCCACATTTCAAGTGAAAGCAGCTTTAGAGGACTTCCTGGGAGAAATGACAGCTGGGTAGATATGGTTTCCCAAGTCCTTTCACTAAACTTAAGAATATGGCTGTGATGAAATACAACTCAACAAAAAAAAGCTGTGGACTGGCTCCGTACCGTCCCTGGCCACATTCACCTGTCCACGTGTTTGTGGTTAGGCGGTCCTTTCCAGTTAGTGCACTGGGGAGGGCACGGGTAATGTTGTGGGACCCGTGCTTGTGGAAGGCGGAGACGATAACGGGAAAAATAGTGGCGGCTGAGGACCAAGTATGGATACCCGGTCGCCAGCCGCCATAAGATTGTTGACAGCTTCTGTCTCCACGAGCCTAAAAGGCCACATTTCAAGTACAAGCACCTATCAAAAATTTGGCAGTATAGTATTGCAGCCTGTGAGAGGGTGGGTGGCTGGTTGCATAGTTGCGCTTGCATTCCAATGAATGGGGTAAGGACAACTGAACGCTGCACTGGGATAAGGACGTGGACAGTGATTGTTGCAAGTCTGCAACGACAGGTGCATGGCGGGAGGCATCTTCACATTCGCCAAGGATCACTTATGATGGGCACACTTTTAGGCAGTGAGCTGGGAGTCATGAAATGCTTCTAGAGGTCTTCTCCATGCTGTTCCCATGTCTTTTCAGCACTGTATGCCTGTTTTTGATGATGTGTTACACACCATATGGCCAGATAAGGTTGTAAAATGTTAAAATGACATTTCCCAGTGAATGCAGTTATCTTGGTTGAAAGCAATGCAAAAGTGCAAAAACGCATCAAAAATGCTAAGGAGTGGAGGAGTATTTTTTGTTTTGGTTATTTATTTTGCCTTATATACAAGTCATTACCCTGGAAATGATGTTCCTTAACATATTTCCCAGGAAAATCCATTTTGGTTTCGTTTTTGTATGTTTTATTGTGAGTCTGTAAAAGTGACGTAATACTCTGACAACGTTGTTGACAGCAGTGACCTGTGAGTCAGAAATGCTTCCAGGGGTCTTCCCCATGCTGTTCCCATGTCATTTGAGCACTGTTCCCATCAATTTGGGCAATTTTTAGGCCCTCTGCAGACCGTCGGGGGGAGCCGCCTGAAAAATGCTCTAGATTCCCGTAGACTTACATTGGGCTTGTTCCTCGGGTCGAGCACCCGAGTATTACAATTTTCTCGACCCATGCAACGAGTAACGAGCATTTTAGTGCTCGCTCATCACTAGCAATCATGAATGCGGATCAGTGATTTGCATCACTGATCAACGCTCGGTGGTTGCTGGATGTGCGCACAGAGGTGGTGCAAAGGGGGGAGAAAAAAGTGTACAACAGCGAGCACAAGTGCGGATCAGTGATTTGTGTCACTGATCAACATTCGGTGGCTGCTGGATGTGCGCACAGAGGTGGTGCAAAGGGACGAGAAAGAAAAGTGTAAAACAACGAGCACGAGTGCGTGTTTGTGATTTGCATCACTAATCAACGCTCGGCGTCTGCTAGATGTGCGCACGGAGGTGGTGCAAAGGGGGGGAGAAAAAATAGTAAGTGAAAAAAAAGTGTTAAACAGCGAGCATGAGTGCGGATCAGTGAAAACGTGAAAAAAAAAATTGACAAAAATCGAGCAATCAAGTATTTATCAGCAATCAAGTACTGATCAGTGCTCGGTGGCAGAAAGGTGGGGTGGAGAGTGGGGTGAAAAGAGGGGGGGGATTGGGGTGGATGAGGAGAGATCAGGCAGTGATCTTCTTACATTTGTCTTCTTTCTTCTGTCTTCTTCAGCAGCAGGAGCAGCAATTGTGGTGTCACAGGCTTCTGTGGCACCCCAAAGCCCAGCACAGCACATGCTCGAACAGCGTGACTGCCCTGTACAAATCCTCAGCTACTATGAGTAAGTGCAGGGCGGTTACCACCAGGTCACAGCGCGTCTGTGCGCTGTGATTGGTGCGATCAAAGTCATCATCGATTGCACCAATCAGAGTGGGCTCAGGTGAGGCCTGGCATTGCCAGGCCCCAGCCTATGATCGGTGCTCTTACAGCACCGATCATAGGCTGGACATCAGTGTTTCAGGCAATCTGATTGCCTGAAACACTGAGAAATGCTGCGATTGGCTGTTCAGAATTGAACAACCAATCACAGCGATCGTAGTTGCGGGGAGTTGTCGCCACCGACCGGGACGACGATGCAATCTACCCTGAGGAAAGATGGCGGTGGAATTTCAATGCGATCACTGCAACTGCGGTCGCGGTGCCACATTAAACGTGAGACGTAATAATGCGTAACTGGTCATTAAGGTCCACGGCTCATGTCAGAAAGGGGTAATTATGTAATATTCATACAATGTGATTTTCTGGATTTTTTTTAAGATTCTGTCTCTCACAGTTGAAGTGTACCTACGACAAAAATTACAGATCTAATTATTCTTTGTAGATGAGACAACTTGCAAGATTGGCAGTGTATCAAATACTTATCTTCCCCATTCTATATATATGTATATACACTACCGTTCAAAAGTTTGGGGTCACCAAGACAATTGCGTGTTTTCCATGAAAACTCATACTTTTATTTATCAAATGAGTTGCAAAATGATTAGAGGTAATCTTGAGAAATTTCACCCCATGCTTCCTGAAGCCTCTCCCACAAGTTCGATTGGCTTGATGGGCATGAGTACCATACGGTCAAGCTGCTCCCACAACATCTCAATAGGGTTGAGATCTTGTGACTGCGCTGACCACTCCATTACAGATAGAATACCAGCTGCCTGCTTCTTCCCTAAATAGTTCATGCATAATTTGGAGGTGTGCTTTGGGTCATTGTCCTGTTGTAGGATGAAATTGGCTCCAATCAAGCGCTGTCCACAGGGTATGGCATGGCGTTGCAAAATGGAGTGATAGCCTTCCTTATTCAAAATCCCATTTACCTTGTACAAATCTCCCACTTTACCAGCACCAAAGCAACCCCAGATCATCACATTACCTCCACCATGCTTGACTGATGGCGTCAGGCACTCTTCCAGCATCTTTTCAATTGTTCTGCGTCTCACAAATGTTCTTCTGTGTGATCCAAACACCTCAAACTTTGATTCGTCTGTCCATAAAACTTTTTTCCAATCTTTCTCTGTCCAATGTCTGTGTACTTTTGCCCATATTAATCTTTTCCTTTCATTAGCCAGTCTCAGATATGGCTTTTTTTTGCCACTTTGCCCTGAAGGCCAGCTTCCCAGAATCGCCTCTTCACTGTAGACGTTGACATTGGCTTTTGGCTTGTACTATTTAATGAAGCTGCCAGTTGAGGAGCTGTGAAGAGTCGATTTCTCAAACTAGAGACTCTAATGTACTTGTCTTGTTGCTCAGTTGTGCAGCGGGGCCTCCCACTTCTCTTTCTACTCTGGTTAGAGCCTGTTTGTGCTCTCCTCTGAAGGGAGTAGTACACATCGTTGTAGGAAATCTTCAGTTTCTTGGCAATTTCTCACATGGAATAGCCTTCATTTCTAAGAACAAGAATAGACTGTCGAGTTTCACATGAAAGTTCTCTTTTTCTGGCCATTTTGAGAGTTTCATAGAACAAACAAATGTAATGCTCCATATTCTCAACTAGCTCAAAGGAAGGTCAATTTTATAGCTTCTCAAATCAGTCAAAACGGTTTCAGCTGGGCTAACATACTTCTGCAAGGGTTTTCTAGGGTTTTCTAAACATCCATTAGCCTTCTTACACAGTTAGCAAACACAATGTACAATGAAAACACTGGAGCGGTGGTTGTTGGAAATGGACCTCTATACACCTATGTAGATATTGCAATGAAAACAAGACGTTTGCAGTTAGAATAGTCATTTACCACATTAACAATGTATAGAGCGTATTTATGATTCATTTAATGTCAGCTTCATTGAAAAAAAATGTGCTTTTCTTTCAAAAATAATGACATTTCTAAATGACCCCAGACTTTTGAACGGTAGTGTATATATATATATATATATATATATATATATATATATATATATATATGTTAGGCGTCGGGCGGTTCCTGGACCTGAAATTGGGTCAGAGTCATCAGTGGATTCTGTGGTCTCCCATTCTGGTTCAGCCATTTGTAGTGAACGTGGAAAATATTGTCCTCCATTTAAAATGGACAAGGCGCGTAGCAAGGGACGGGGAAGGGGACATGATGGTGATGATGGTGAATGCAGAGGACCAATGCTTTCTGGCTGATGTTTTGGTCACTTTTGAATGTTGGTTGTGCTTTCACACTCGTGGTAGCATGAGACAGACTCTACAACCCACATAAGTTGCTCATCCAGGATGGCACATCAATGCGAGCTGTGGCAAGAAGGTTTGCTGTGTCTGTCAGCGTGGTGTCCAGAGACTGGAGGTGCTGCCAGGAGACTGGTCAATACACCAGGAGACGTGGAGGGGGCCGTAGGAGGGCAACAATCCAGCAGCAGGACCGCTACTTCCGCCTTTGTGCAAGGAGGAACAGGAGGAGCACTGCCAGAGCCCTGCAAAATGACCTCCAGCAGGCCACAAATGTGCATGTGTCTGCCCAAAAGGTTAGAAACCGACTCCATGAGGGTGGTATGAGGGCCCGACATCCACAGATGGGGATTGTGCTCACAGTCCAACACCGTGCAGGACGCTTGGCATTTGCCACAGAACACCAGGATTGGCAAAGTCGCCACTGGCGCCCTGTGCACTTCACAGATGAAAGCATGTTCACACTGAGCACATGTGACAGACGTGACAGAGTCTGGAGACGCCGTGGAGAGCGATCTGCTGCCTGCAACGTCCTTCAGCATGACCGGTTTTTCAGTGGGTCAGTAATAGTGTGGGATGGCATTTCTTTGGAGGGCCGCCACAGCCCTCCATGTGCTCGCCAGAGGTAGCCTGTCTGCCATTAGGTACCGAGATGAGATCCTCAGACCCCTTGTGAGACCATATGCTGGTGCAGTTGGCCCTGGGTTCCTCCTAATGCAGGACAATGCCAGACCTCATGTGGCTGGAGTGTGTCAGCAATTCCTGCAAGATGATGGCATTGAAGCTATGGACTGGCCCACACGTTCCCCAGACCTGAATCCGATTGAGCACATCTGGGACTTCAAGTCTCGGTCCATCCACAAACGTTGCACCACAGACTGTCCAGGAGTTGGCGGATGCTTTAGTCCAGGTCTGGGAGGAGATCCCACAGGAGACCATCCGCAACCTCATCAGGAGCATGCCCAGACATTGTAGGGAGGTCATACAGGCACGTGGAGGCCGCACACAATACTGAGCCTCATTTTGACTTGTTTTAAGGACATTACATCAAAGTTGGATCAGCCTGTAGTGTGTTTTCCACTTTCATTTTGGGGATGACTCCGAATCCAGGCCTCCATTGGTTAATAAATTTGATTTCCATTGATGATTTTTGTGTGATTTTGTTGTCAGCACATTCAAATTTGTACAGAACAATGTATTCAATGAGAATATTTCATTCATTCAGATCTAGGATGTGTTATTTGAGTTTTCCCTTTATTTTTTTGAGCAGTGTATATACACATATATACAGTATTTACTTAGCACTGCATCAGACGCGCCCCCAGGGCTGTGGGGTACTCAGCAGCTGGGCCTCTGGCTGCTGGGGGAAATCACGGCGGCTGGCCCAGGCCGTGACCAGGACGGTCAGTAAAAAGGGGGCTTATTTATAGGGGATTTAAGTGTTCGTGACGCCACCTGTAGATTGCGGCTAGAGGGAGCCGCCACTGTGGAGCAGTCCTCTGGAGCTGGTGTTACGGCAGCAGGGATGGTGTGGCTCTCCACAGGTAGAGCTAGCTCCAGGGCAGTGTAGGTAAATGGTGGTTGCGCTGGGCATTGTAGTGCAGGGAGGGAATGATGGCGCGGACTAAATAATGGACAGAGGCGGTGCGGTACAGTCATCCGAGTCTTTACTCACAGTTCTTTAGTTCCTCAAGGTGCACTGTCAGCTTACAGCCTCCCGCGTCGCGCTGCGTTCACCAGGCAGGGGTTCAGTGCTTCCTCAGGTAGATCAGGGGTACCTGGCAGAACCCCACTTTCACGTGTTCCTATTTAGACCGTCTTCACACTGGGTCTTCCTCCCTCCTGCCCTGCGCTGCCCGCTCTCAATCCCACTCGGGTGCTCTGAAGTCCTTCCTGTGCGTCGGATCCCGGACCTGCTTGACCTTCCTGGGGATTAGAATGCGGCTTACGATCCCCTGTCTTCTGACAGGTGCGGGGCGTACGGGTGCCTTCCTGCACTCGCCGTACCCCCTAGGATCCCTTTCTAGAACGGAGCCTACTCCCTGCTCCCCTCTTGGGCCTCTGACACTGGGCCCTACTTGTGGAGCAGAGCTCCTACTGAGACTCTGCTCCTGGACTGTTCTTCTGAACTGTCCTCACTGTCTGAACTGCCACCCTAAGATGGCTTCCCTATTTATACTCCTACCAAAGTGCTCCCTCAAACTACTTCCTCCACCCACACCCACTACTGGTTCCCCCCTACCTTTGGGTTCCCCCCACTCCAGCCAGGGTCAGGGCTCAGCAGAAACATACATTGCGTCTTGCCCCTCCAGCCGGCCTGGAGCAGTGTAGTGTTGGATGCAGGTGTTGGGGTTCTGGGCTGCACTCCCTCCTTACCTGAGAGAAGGAGACACCACACCTCTGGGTGAGGTGCAGTACCTCTGCGGCGACTGAACCTTCAGGGGCGCCAAACATCCTTATTTTGTCTGAGCTGGAAGAAACAGTGTTTCTTCTGGCTTAGATGAAATGTGGATGCTGCAGTTATCAGAGACCTGTGCAGGATAGCAATGGGGAACACTGTGTAGATGATGTAGGATGATGTAGGATGCCTCATTCACATGAAGCAGAGAAGGAGGACAGTGATTGCAAGAAGAGAGGAGGCACCAAAGCAAGACCAGGGGCACCCATTGGACTAGACTGCCCTGTAGGTAATTATAATAAAAGGCATTTTTTTTGCTTTATAGGGTGGCTTGGAGAGAATGTTGTAACACAGGGCTGAAAGGTGGTGGCCGTAGTTTGTATGGGAAAAACCTAGTGACAGGTTCCCTTTAAAGATGTGGCTATAGTGATGGGTAATTTGGAACCAAACAATATTATCATGGATGTACAAATCAGAGCATTGGCAGGAAACATTATGTAAAGGACATAAAAACTAAGGTGTTGCAAGCCTCTGCTCTCTAACTTAAAGCACTGATATAATCCATGAAAGGAACTCAATCAAAATATCATTTTCATACACACTGAAGATCTCTATGTAGCTCTTCAGTCTCTTTGAACAAATGTACTGAAAATAAAAACAAAATCTTTTTTTTTGTCTGATACCCTAGAATATGGCTACTAATAAAAAAAGACAAGTAAGGAATGCTGCTAGGGGATTCATAGTGAAATATTGATTTCTTACTGTACTTCAAATAGCAATGAATTATTGTATCATCGAGAAAGTGAACTCTTGTTTCAAATTGAAACTGAGGCATCAAAAATAAGAAATGATCAACAGATGAATTGATTCATACAACTGCTAATATAGGACGAAGGACAGATGCAGTCTGCTGCAGATTCTGTCATCAGAGAGAATCAGGCTGATTATGCTAATCACACTGATCACACTCTGGTCAGAGTGTGATCATGGTGTGCTCCGATTCTCTCGGATGAGGACAAGATGGAAAAAAAATATCTCCATTCTGTCAGTCCACAGAAATCGGACTGTACTCAGATGTCATCCGAGTGTAGTTCAATGGTCTCCATGCACTCATTGACTTGCATGACCGAGTGCTATCTAAATATTGGATAAACTCCGGCATGCTCCATTTTTTTCCTCAGACCTGTTCTCTCCGAGGAAAAAAAATCTGACATGTTCACTACCTGCCTCCTCAGAAATGTCAGCAGTGACTTGTCATTCATAGACCTGGGCAGACAGAAGGTCCGAGGAATCACAGACCAAGAGAAGAAGTTCCAGTCTACATTCCAGCCCATGTGCACAAAAATCTAATTATCAGAGCCCATGACGTACTAATACGCGTCTGTGCCCTGGGACTTAAGAGCCTGACCGGTATTAGTACGTCATCGCGATCGCGCGCGCACACAGGCTGTGCGGGCACGATCGCCGCCAGGTGTCAGCTGATAGTACCGGGTGTCAGCTGTGACAATGTGCAGGGAGCGGTCGAAGTCGATCACAGCATTGCGGTGGCAAAGGGAGGTGATCGCAATACTCACCTCCTCTTCCGGCCTCCAGCGCTGTCTGCCGCGGCTTCCCGGGTGTTGCCATGATGACCCGATGTCGTCATGACAACATCCAGGTCACCAGGCAGCAGGAACATTGTTTGGTCATGTGCAGTGCACGACCAAACAATCTCACTGTGCAGCACTGACTGCCTGCATGGCACAGGGATGGTGCTCCATCCCTATGCTATGCAGGCGATCAGAATAAAAAAAGTGAAAGTCCCAGAGTGGGACAAAGTAAAAAAGTGTAAAAACTGTCAGAAAGTGAAAAAAAAAAGAAAATTGTAAAAATATTTTTTAAAAAATAAAAAAATAATCCACCAAAAATAAAAATATAATGTACCCATCAATAAATATTATTCTGAAAAAAAAAGCAAACAAACAATAAAAGTACACATATATGGTATTGCCGCGTCCGGAACGACCTGACCTATAAAACTATCCCACTAGTTAACCCCTTCAGTGAACACGGTAAAAAAAAAAAAAAAAAAACGAAGCAAAAAACAATGCTTTATCATCATACTGCCAAACAAAAAATGGAATAACACGCGATCAAAAAGACAAATATAAATAAAAATGGTACCACTGAAAACGTCATCTTGTCACGCAAAAAACAAGCCACCATACAGCTCCATCATCCGAAAAATCAAAAAGTTATAGCTCTCAGAATAAAGCGATGCAAAAAAATATTTTTTTCTATAAAATAGCTTTTATTTTGTAAAAGCACCAAAACATAGAAAAACGATATAAATGTGGTACCACTGTAAACATACTGACCCAAAGAATAAAGCTGCCTTATTAATTTTACCACATGCGGAACAGAATAATAAAAAAAAAAAAAAAAACAATTCCTGAATTGTTGGTTTTCGTTTATTCTGCCTCACAAAAATCGGAATAGAAAGTGATCAAAAAATGCCACGTGCCTGACAATGGCACCAATAAAAACGTCAACTCATCCCGCAAAAAGCAAGCCATCACATGACTCTGTCTGCCAAAATATGGAAAAATTATAGCTCTCAAAATATGGCGATGCAAAAACTACATTTTGCAAAAAATGCGTCTTTTAGTGTGTGACAGCTGTCAATCATAAAAACCCCATATGATTTTGGTATCGCTGTAATCGCACCGACCCGAAGAATAAAGTCGTCTAATCACTTATACCGCACAAAGAACGTCGTAAAAAATAAACTCTCGGGTTAGGGTTGTGCTAGGGTTAGGGCTGGGCTAGGGTTAGGGCTGGGGTTGGGGTTAGGGTTGGGGTTAGGGTTGTGATGGGGTTGGTATTTTTTTCCAAAAGTAAGAAAAAAAAGATGACGATATGGCGACTAGTGTTGAGCGCAAGTGCTCGCTACTTGAGTTTGCTTTGGGTGCTCTGGTATGCATTGAGTATCATGGGTATTGGAGTGACATGCTCGAGTCTCCGCCCCATATGCTTCACGGCCAAAAAAACTTTGCAGGGATTGCCTGCCATGCACGAGCAATCCCCGCATGTTTTTTTTTGTGTGTCTAATAACCGTGAAACATGCGGGGCAGGGACTCGAGCATGTCACTTGAGCACACGCAGTACATGGTGCATACCTGAGTACCCGATGCAAACTCAAGTAGCGAGCACTTGCGCTCAAGACTAATGACAACTTATTCAATATGATGACCTAATGTTATCAAATTCTGTGTCGTACCTCTGGGTTCAAAATGTTCACTATACCCCTTGATAAAATCCTTGAGGGGTCTAGTTTCCAAAATAGGGTCACTTGTGGGGGGTTTCCACTGTTTAAGCACACAGGGTCTCTCCAAACGTGACATGGTGTCCGCTAACAAATTGAATGGAAAATTGGCTCAAATTGTTAGCGGACACCATGTTGCGTTTGGAGAGCCCCTGTGTGCCTAAACATTGGAGCTCCCCCTCAAGTGACCCCATTTTGGAAACTAAACCCCCCAAGGCACCTATCTAGATGCATAGTGAGCACTTGAAACCCCCAGGTGCTTCACAAATTGATTCGTAAAAATGAAAAAGTGGAAAAAAAATACTTTTTCATTTTTACGAATCAATTTGTGATTCACCTAGGGGTTCCAAGTGCTCACTATGCATCTAGATAGGTGCCTTCGGGGGTCTAGTTTCCAAAACGGGGTCACTTGTGCGGGAGCTCCAATGTTTAGACACACAGGGACTCTCCAAACGCAATATGGTGTCCGCTAACAATTTGAGCCGATTTTCCATTCAATTTGTTAGCGGGCACTATGTCGCGTTTGGAGAGCCCCTGTGTGCCTAAACATTGGAGCTCCCCCACAAGTGACCCCATTTTGGAAACTAGACCCCCAAAGGCACCTATCTAGATGCATAGTGAGCACTTGGAACCCCAAGGTGCTTCACAAATTGATTCGTAAAAATGAAAAAGTGGAGAAAAAAACACTTTTTTATTTTTACGGATTAATTTGTGATGCATCTTGGGGTTCAAAATGCTCACCACCCATCTATATAAGTTCCCAGGGGGGTCTAGTTTCAAAAATGGGGTCACTTGTGGGGGATTTCCACTGTTTAGGCACATCAGGGGCTCTCCAAACGCAACATGGCGTCCGCTAATTATTCAAGCAAATTTTTCAATCGAAAAGTCAAATGGCGCTCCTTCCCTTCCGAGCCCTGCCGTGCGCCCAAACAGTGGTTTTTCCCCACATGTGGGGTATCTGCGTGCCCAGGGGATATTGCACAACAAATTTTGGGGTCCATTTCGTCCTGTTACCCCTGCGAAAATAAAAAAAATTGGGTCTAAAATAACATTTTTGTGAAAAAAGTTAAATGTTCATTTTTTTCTTCCACATTCCAAAAATTCCTGTGAAGCACCTGAAGGGTTAATAAAGTTGTTGAATGTGGTTTTGAGCACCTTGAGGGGTGCAGTTTTTAGAATGGTGTCACTTTGGGGTATTTTCTGTCATAAAGACCTCTCAAAGTGACTTCAAATGTGATGTGGTCCCTATAGAAATGATTTTGTAAATTTTGTTGGAAAAATGAGAAATCGCTGGTCAACTTTTAACCCTTATAGCTCCATAACAAAAAAAAATTTTAGTTCCAAAATTGTGCTGATGTAAAGTAAACATGTGGGTAATGTTATTTATTAACTATTTTGTGTAACATATCTGTCTTATTTAAGGGCATAAAAATTCAAATTTTGAAAATTGCTAAATTTTCAAAATTTTTGCCAAATTTCCATTTTTTTCACAAATAAACGAAGTGATATCGGAGAAATTTTTCCACAATCATGAAGTACAATATGTCACGAAAAAATATTCTCAGAATCAGGGGGATCCGTTGAAGCGTTCCAGAGTAATTACCTCATAAAGTGACAGTGGTCAGAATTGTAAAAATTGGCCTGGTCATTAACGTGCAAACCACCCTCGGGGGTAAGGGGGTTAAAGAAGAACCACAAAGAGGATTTCTTCACCAAAGGAAATAATTTAATCTGCATTACAGCGCTATTACAGCCATGTCTTTACTCTACATTACAAAGTTGTATTGACAGAGTCTCTTTAAGCTTAAAAATGGCCCAAGAAGGAAAACTTAAAAATGTTATTAAAAAACTTAAGTTATTAAAAATTCAGTCTTCACAACAAAATTTAAATAATGTTAGAGGATTTATGTTAAAAGGTATTTTCATGTAAAATACATGACTTTGACAATAGGATACATATGATTGCTGTAGGCCTCTGGGACCGCCACTAATTACAAGACCAGGGGTCTTAAAGTTTCTTGCATGAATGGAACTGTAGTGAGCATGTGCGACCATTGGTCCATTTACAGTCTATATTAGTGGTGGTTGCACATGCTCACCTGCTCCTTTCACACAGAAATTTTTGGGGGACTCCCAGTAATCTAACTTCTATTATCTATTTTGAATAGGTGATAAAAGTTGTTTATGAGATAGCAGTTTAAAGACACGTTTTAGACTGCATTTTTTGCTCACACCTTTCACCATATTCTGTGGGAATATTTACAGCATATGTTAAACACATCCATAGACCACTATTTACCAAACTGAGACCAATTTGGCCTCTATTTAAGAAGTACCGTGTATATCAGGGTTTTCATCGCTTTTACTGCATGGAATAGCATAACAGATTACATTATTCCATACAGTAACATCCAGCAATAAAATGCATACCACTTGTGTGAAGACACCTGGGATAGAACAATTGCGACGTTGGGACTTCCAGGGCCAACTACTTCAACCAGTTTCCCCCCGCTTTTGGCGGGCCCCCACAGAGAGGAGGTAGCGGCAAACTTAGGAAGCTGACAGTCCATCGAGGTACAAGGCCAGGAGACCAGAGGGTCCCACCCTGGCCTCTCTGAGAGTTTCCATGGGGCCCGATGACCGGTTGAACTCAATCTGGCTTCTCTGAATGTCTCCATGCGTTTCAGGCGACTGGGGGGTCCCACCCTGCAACCTCAAACAACGTATCTGACGCGCCCCCTGGGCCATGTTTGGGGAATACCCGGAGTCGGATCCGTTGGGGGTGGTAGTCCTCGTGGCGGTGACCCGGTCCGTGCCCAGGGTGTCAAACTAAGTGGCGATGTTTTTAGTGGCAGATGTGATATTGTTCGACTACGCCACCCGTTGAATGCGGTTATGAAACCGCCGCTGCAGGGCAGACCGCTGAGGCCGGTGGTACGGTTGTGCAGCGTGGATAGTATAACCCCCAACGGGAGGGGTATGGCCTCAGGGCAGCGGACGTGGATGATGGGGATGGTAGAATTGCACGCAGGCACCAGGAACCACTCAGAGACGGTGCGGTGTAGTTCAGGGTCTTTACTGGTGACAAAGATAGACCCTCCCGGGAGTACTGGCTAGCGGTCGGGGTCTGGTCAGTCCGTGAGCAGACAGGATCTCCCCTGGCCAGGCGGAGTTGTAGGCCTCCCCAACTAACTGTACTCTTCTTGGCTACCTTGCTAGAAGCGGGTAAAAGTAGCCCACGTCCCTGAGTGTACCGTGTGGTGCTCACCCGTATGGCCGGTGACTCGGGGCCTTCTGGTAGCCTCCGCTCCATGACGGCGGTGCTGGTCCCTTGCGTGTGACCGTGCCTTCGGGTTTCTTGGCCAGAGGACCTGAAATCCCCTGCCGGTCGGTTTCTGCTGCTGGGTATGGAACAGTCCCCACAGCCTCGGACTCCGTGTCCGGTGAGATCTCTTCAGCCAAGGCGAGCTATCTAGCTTCCAGCCTCTGGCACTCACTCCTGCTCCTGCAGAGCTCCTGTTGTCACTTTCCCTGCAACTGCTCCACACCAGACCAGACTGTGTCTCTGTCTCTGTCTGTGTTCTTTTCTCTTTCTAACCCCACCTCAGCCCCAGTTTATATAGGGGAAGTTCTTCCCCTCCCAGGACTGGGCAGGAGGTGTGGCATGCTTAGGATTCCTGACCAGGAGACCTCCCACCTGCTCACAGACGTAATATTGCTATTACTGTGGTAACCAGACCCCTGGGGTTCCACATTTTCCCCTAGTAAAATTTAGTACTCCGGGGCTAAACATATTTTTGAAAACATAACAGGGTATAAACAGGAACAATACAATAAGGAAAAACATGTTAAAGTGGTCACGGCGTGTCCGCAACCGGGTGCAATTTTTGAAGCAAAAAGGGTGTCCATTTCACCAAAGAACAGGGAGCCGTAACCAGGTAGGGGTCTGTCCTGCCCCGAGTCTTTAACAGTCTTTAGTCCGTTCCTGGGTTACGCTCCAAACATATATACAATAGAGTTCTAGTAAATCCACAAAAGATACCTATAAAATAACTGGAAAAACAATTATTTACAAGCAACAGTAAACAGGTAAATATTAATAAAACAGTCTAAACACTTTAGATCCTCCAGCGTACGGGCAACTGGCCTCTAGTGGCTCTAGTGGACCTACGGAGCTCACTAACTGGTCCTGCACTACAGGGTGTAGGAGCTGTTAAAGGTAAGCTGGGCAGCTGTCTACGGACTCTTTGGCTCACTAGGGGCACGGCAGGCTCACTATAAGCAGAGGGTCGATTCTCCTGGTCTGCTTGTGTGGGGTCTTCTGCCTCCTGGACCGGCTGCTCTTCCAGATCTACCTGTTTTTCCGTAGGCACTTGGGATGCTGGCTGGAGGAAGGTGAGGACGGGTACCACAACAGCGCCATTTACTTGTGTCCAAGACCGAGGGAAGTCTCCGAGTACAGTACTGACCATCTCTTCCCTTTCCTCTGCGGGTCGAGGGTTTTCTTGATCTTCTTCAGGGTTTCGTAGCTGCTCGGGACACTTCTTCAGGTGATCTCGGGAGACAATGGCTGTGGTTTCTCCTCCATCCTTACTGATTGTGCAGACTTTCGGGTTTTCATGGCTTGATGGCAGTACGGTGTACGGGTCCTTCTCCCACTGGTCGTCCAACTTGTGGAGCCGCCTCTTCCTCTTCAAGACCTGCTCTCCAGGTACCAGGGGAACAGCGGGAGCATGCTGGTTGTAAGTCTTCTCCTGTCTTTCTCTTGCTTGACAGAGACTTCGCTCAACGCTCTCCTGTACTTTCCGGTACTGCTGCTGCCTCTCTGTGTCCCAGTCTGCTTCTGGTGAAGTGTCCTCGGGTGTCAGGACTCCCATATCCAGATCAACAGGCAGCTTACCAGGTCTTGCTCTCATTAGGTAAGCCGGGGTACAGTTGGTAGAACCTACAGGGATGTGGTTGTATAGGTCCACCAGATCAGGCAGTTTCTCAGGCCACAGACTGCGTTCTTCCAGGGGCAATGTTTTCAGAAGGTCTATCACCACCTGGTTCATCTTCTCGCAGAGTCCATTGGTTTGCGGATGATAGGGTGTTGTTCTTATCTTCCGGCAGCCATACAGGGTGCAGAACTCCTGGAAGACTTCCGCTTCAAAGGCAGGTCCTTGGTCCGTCAGCACCTGCTCTGGGTATCCGTGTGGACGGCAGAAGTGCTGCTGGAAGGCTCTAGCTGCTGTTTGAGCCGTTAAGTCCTTGACGGGGACTACAACCAAGAACCGGGAGTAGTGATCCACGATGGTTAACGCATAGACGTAGCCACTTCTGCTGGGGGTCAGTTTTACATGGTCCAAGGCTACCAGTTCCAACGGCTGCCTGGTGACGATGGACTGCAGGGGAGTCTTCTGGCTGGCACGGTCCTTCCTTCTTAGGTTGCATGGGCCACAGTCTCTGCACCACCTCTCGATGGTCCCTCTCATGCCTACCCAGTGGAACCGCCCGCGCAGCAGGAACTCCAGCTTCTTCCATCCGAAGTGCCCAGCTCCGTCGTGGTATGCCTCCAGTACCATAGCCGCGTCTCTTCTTGGCACCATTACTTGCCAGATCAGTTCATGCGTCCGGGAGTTAACTATTCTGTGGCACAACTTCCCCTTGTAAAGGAACAGTCGACTCTTCTCAGCCCACAGTTGCTTGGTCTCCTCCGGAGCGTCTGGGTCAAGGCGGGCATCTGGCTGAGTCAGCATCTCCTTCACCAGTCGGACGGCGGGGTCACTGTCTTGCGTTTCTGCCCAGTTGTAATGAGGTAAGGGGTTGAACGTAGCGGATTGCTTACCCCTTACACGTTGGGAATACTGGGTAGTCCCATGACGGTGAAACGCGGGGAGTTCAACTTCTTCCAATTCCTCTGGATCTTCCCCTACGTCCGGTAGGTTAGGCATTCTGGACAAGGCATCCGCGTTGGTATTGGAGCGTCCTGCCCGGTATTTGATCGTGAACTCATAGTTGGACAGGCGGGCCATCCATCTCTGCTCCAGGGCACCGAGTCTTGCAGTGTCCAGGTGTGTCAATGGGTTGTTATCCGTGTACACGGTGAACCGGGAAGAGGCGAGGTAGTGCTTAAAGCGTTCGGTGACTGCCCACACCACTGCCAGGAACTCTAGCTTGAATGAGCTGTAATTCTCAGGGTTTCTTTCGGTGGGTCGCAGTTTTCGGCTGGCGTAAGCAATTACCCGTTCCCTCCCCTGCTGGATCTGGGACAGTACGGCTCCCAGCCCGATGTTACTTGCGTCGGTGTAGAGGATAAAGGGCTGGCTGTAATCAGGGTACGCCAGGATTTCATCCCCCGTGAGGGCCATCTTCAGCTGGCGGAAGGACTCTTCTTCCAGCTTCTCCCATCTGAAGGGCGGCTTCTGGTTCTTGGCCTTCCTGGACTGGCTTATCAGGAGGTCCTGCATAGGAGCTGCCTTTTTGGTGAAACCGGGAATGAATCTTCGGTAGTAGCCTACCAACCCGAGGAACTGCCGCACTTCCTTTACGCTGGAGGGTCTTGGCCATTCCTTAATCGCAGTGATCTTATCAGGGTCGGGGGCCACTCCGTCAGCACTCACCACGTGTCCCAGGTACTGCACTTTTGGTTTTAGCAGGTGACACTTCGACGGTTTCACCTTCAGACCGTAGTTTGCCAGGGCTTCAAACACCTCCGCCAGGTGTTTCAGGTGGTCCTCGTAGGTTTTGGAATAAACTATAACATCGTCCAGGTACAGCAGGACCGTCTCAAAGTTGCGGTGTCCCAGACAGCATTCCATCAATCGTTGGAAGGTTCCTGGTGCGTTGCAGAGTCCGAACGGCATGCAGGTAAACTCGCTAAGTCCCATCGGGGTGGTGAATGCGGTCTTCTCCCGGTCCGCCTCTGCTACAGGAACCTGCCAGTACCCGCTAGTGAGATCCAAAGTGGAGAAGAAGTTAGCAGATTTTAAAGCAGCCAAAGACTCCTCTATCCTTGGTAAGGGGTACGCATCTTTGTGTGTGATACGGTTGATTTTCCGGTAATCTACACACATTCTCATAGTGTTGTCTTTCTTTTTAACCAAGACTAGTGGAGCTGCCCAGGGGCTACAGCTATCCCTGATTACCCCAGCCTCCTTCATGTCTCTAAGCATCCCCTTGGCGTGTTGGTAGTGTACAGGGGGTACGGGTCGGTATCTCTCCTTTATGGGAGGATGGTCTCCCGTGGGGATGTGGTGTTCTACCCCCTTTACTTGCCCGAAGTCTAGCGGGTGTTTACTAAACACTCTCTCGTACTCTCGAACCACCCGATAGACTCCCTGTTTCTGGTGTGAGGGAGTGGAGTCAGTACCCAAATGCAGTTGCTGACACCAGTCCTCCATTTGTTGCTTAGAGCCGTTACCTTCCTCTGGATGAGATGGAGGCAAGGGTTCCACGGACTGTACAGAATTTTGGTTGATGGTATACAATTTGGCTAGCGTAGCATACCGGGGCAGGTACACTTCCCTCTTCCCGATATTTATTATGCGAACGGGCACCCTCCCATGGCATACATCAACCATCCCCCGTGCCGTCAAAATGGTGGGCCTACTATCTGAGTAGACTGGTTCTACCATTGCCTGGTAATCTTTACCTCTCAGACCAATAGCTAACCGGCACCAAATCATCATTTCACTTTTCGGGGGCATGGCAATAGGGAAAGGGTCACACATTCTCACGCTACCAATCTCACCACCGGAGAGTTCCACCTGTTGCCGTCGCATCAGTGCCCGGATCTCTTTTTGGAGCACTCGCTGCTGGCCGAAGCTGGCGTTCTTGGCAACCTGCTGTAAAATGAGAATCACCTCTGCAAGACAATTTTCAATCACATTAGTTCCTAGAGTTATCTTTGGGTGACTCTCGCGCTTGTCAATGTCCACAATGATCAGTCCCTGTGCTGCCAGTTCGACTTTACCGATTTTAATGGTCACCTCTTTAAATCCGATCTGTGGCACGGGCTGACCATTGCTGGCGATGATACTCAAGTCGTCGTCTGGGTAGCGGGTTATATCCGAGTCATTCCAGTACTGCTTGAAGAGCACGTACGGGATGGTGGTGACCTGTGACCCGGTGTCAAGTAGGGCACTCATAGGAATGCCATCCAGTACTACAGGCAAGACTGGATGTCCTCCCACGTATTTGTCACGCCAGTTCGATGGGCCTGGTGATCTTATTCCTAGGGGTTGGCCCTCTACCCCAGGTTGTGCCAGTTTTAAAGGACAGTACCTTTCCATATGTCCGGGTTGATTGCAGCGGCGGCAGATGGGTTGTCCGTCCTCGTTGTATCGGTCGCTGGGTCTTCCTCTGGCCGGTGGGATCCTCCTTGGTCGGCGCCACGGGATATCCTCCGGTCCGGATGCCAGCTGGATCTTCCCTGGAGTAGAAACCTGTAAAGACTGCACAGTTCGGGTTAGCGCGGCAACGCTCTTAGTCAGCTCTTGGACCTGATGGTGCAGGTCTGTAGCCGGGTCACTGTTTAAAGCCTGCGCATCAGCTCCCACAGGTCCTGCAGACAAGGGCGCCGTCTCCTGGTGGTAAGTGATAGCAGGGCGCCTGTGGGTCACAGCGCCACCTGGTGCCGGTTCTCGGAGCACCCGGGTGGCTCTGTCCTTGAACTGTGCAAAGTCCAGATCAGGGTCCTGTAAGGCCATTGCCCGCAACTGGGTTCGGTGGGCATTGCACAGTAGACCCTCAATAAATTGTTCAGTCAACAGCTTATCTTCATTTCCCACGCTGTCAGGGTCTGCCTGCTTAATGGCTCTCAGGGCCTCTTGTAGGTTTAGTGCATAGTCCCTTATATTCTCATGTGCTCGCTGCTTGCACCCGTAGAATCTAAGCTTGATCTCAGCTGAGGTACGGGTATCAAAGGTGTCCTTCAGCCGGGCTAGTATCTCTGCGACAGTCCTCCTCCTCCCAAGTGGCCAGGACTTTACCTCCCTTTGTCTGCCCCTGTTAATTGAGCCACCAGGATGCTCACTTTTTGCTCTTCTGTGAGGGGGTACACCTGGAAGAGGCTATCCAGCCTTTCTCTGAAGTCATTTAGGGTATGGGACTCCCCTGAGTACTGGGGTAGCCAGGCTGCCCCCGGGATGTAGGGCATGGTGAAAGGCATGACCGCAGCAGCGGTGGTACTGGCGGTGGCTGTAGCAGTGAAGCTCTCCTCCGTATCCGACATCCTCCTCCCCCCTAGTGGACCGTGGCCTACCTTGCGATGATCCTCTTCCGTAGGCCGCGGCTCCGCAGTGGATCGTCAGGGTTGAGGACCTTCCGTCGCGCTCCTGTGACGTCGGCGTCTGCTGGGCTCCTTCCAGGACCTTACGCAACGTCCGGACGTGAGGCGGGGCTTCAGTTCTCGCGCGCTTTCGGAGTCCACGCCCCTCTTCTTCTCGCGCGGCGTCCTCGAGATGGCGTCCAATGGCGGGAAAACTCCACGGATGGCGGGAAGAAGGCAAAAGATGGCGTCGGATGGCGGGAAAACTCCACGGATGGCGGGAAGAAGGCAAAAGATGGCGTCGGATGGCGGGAATCTTCACCACAGGTAAGTTTAACAGTCTTTTTCAGGCACGCAGTACCCGGTGGTTGCGGGCACGAGATCCTGCCGACTACGCCAAAAGTTGACGCGCCCCCTGGGCCATGTTTGGGGAATACCCAGAGCCGGATCCGTTGGGGGTGGTAGTCCTCGTGGCGGTGACCCGGTCCGTGCCCAGGGTGTCAAACTAAGTGGTGATGTTTTTAGTGGCAGATGTGATATTGTTCGACTACGCCACCCGTTGAATGCGGTTATGAAACCGCCGCTGCAGGGCAGACCGCTGAGGCCGGTGGTACGGTTGTGCAGCGTGGATAGTATAACCCCCAACGGGAGGGGTATGGCCTCAGGGCAGCGGACGTGGATGATGGGGATGGTAGAATTGCACGCAGGCACCAGGAACCACTCAGAGACGGTGCGGTGTAGTTCAGGGTCTTTACTGGTGACAAAGATAGACCCTCCCGGGAGTACTGGCTAGCGGTCGGGGTCTGGTCAGTCCGTGAGCAGACAGGATCTCCCCTGGCCAGGCGGAGTTGTAGGCCTCCCCAACTAACTGTACTCTTCTTGGCTACCTTGCTAGAAGCGGGTAAAAGTAGCCCACGTCCCTGAGTGTACCGTGTGGTGCTCACCCGTATGGCCGGTGACTCGGGGCCTTCTGGTAGCATCCGCTCCACAACGGCGGTGCTGGTCCCTTGCGTGTGACCGTGCCTTCGGGTTTCTTGGCCAGAGGACCTGAAATCCCCTGCCGGTCGGTTTCTGCTGCTGGGTATGGAACAGTCCCCACAGCCTCGGACTCCGTGTCCGGTGAGATCTCTTCAGCCAAGGCGAGCTATCTAGCTTCCAGCATCTGGCACTCACTCCTGCTCCTGCAGAGCTCCTGTTGTCACTTTCCCTGCAACTGCTCCACACCAGACCAGACTGTGTCTCTGTCTCTGTCTGTGTTCTTTTCTCTTTCTAACCCCACCTCAGCCCCAGTTTATATAGGGGAAGTTCTTCCCCTTCCAGGACTGGGCAGGAGGTGTGGCATGCTTAGGATTCCTGACCAGGAGACCTCCCACCTGCTCACAGACGTAATATTGCTATTACTGTGGTAACCAGACCCCTGGGGTTCCACATATCCATGGGGCCAGATGACTTCATCGTCCCAACCTGGTCTCCCCAAATACATCCATGGGCTCTCTGATTGTCAATGGAGCAGATCCATATTTTTCAAGTCACGGCCATATACCCTTAGGCTGAAATCATGTAGAATCCAAATCTGTGTCTCTTTGGATAAAGCCATGCTACCAAGCCGATGGTCTGCAGAGAGTCTGATCTTTTATTTTCCTTGTAAAGTCTCTTTCAATTCTCTGTTTCAAATTTCTTTGCAGCAGGATAGAAAACCCCTTTTTTTATATTTACATATGTGGCTAAGGTCATCAGTTACAGGTCAGAGGTAAAGCTGCAGGGGGCTCACTCATGTCTCATTGTTTGAGCTAATCAATTTACATAGTTAGTATTGCAGGGGGTTCTTTAAATCAGCATTCAGCTGGCTTTAGTATAATATGTAATTAGCATATTAACAAACATTATTGTTTCAAAACCAAGAGAAGTCAACATTCAGGTTTATACACAATAGTATGTCCTTCTTGACCAGCCACAGAAATACACATACATTTACAAAACAGCACAAACATAATAGTGCATTTCTCTTGGCTTAACAAATCTAACTCTCTGGCTGGTTAAGATTATAACTTAAGCTTTTTCATCACAACTTGTTATACATTTTTTTACATTGCAATTCAATACATGATGAATGTCACTATATAGCATCTGTCAAAGGCCTGTATTAAATGCATACTTTAGAATTTTCTTTACATATGGAAACAAGCACAAATTACCATCTGAGAGGAAAAAGACATTCTAAAGTTTTATCATAAAAAAATCAATTAGTATTGTATAAAAATAACATAATAGAAGAAATAATACTATCAATAAAATATTGTCTCATTATGTTGTACCTTATTAGAATATTGCAGTTGTAGATGCAAGCATTATTAAGCAAGTAACATCAAGCATCATTACCTTACCCAGGATATCATCATAGATTTTACACAAAAGAGAAAACTTCTTATTACAGACGTATTTAATTGTATCCTTGGTGTTTTATTTAGCCAGAACTGTGGTTTGAGAACTAGAAGAATGATCCTTGCTTTTTACTTTTAATTTACCGGAGGTATCTCGTGAGAATTAAAGGGATCTATTTTCATGATTAATTTAATTTGGCAACAAGCAATGGTAATTTAATGGTGACTGTGAAGATGGCTTTATTATCAGTGTTATGCCCTCTCATCCAGTAACACACTTGTAATATGAGAACATATGAATATGTGTAAGCTGTATTCTTAATATGCACTCTAGAAGCGTATTATTATCACATATTCAGAATTATCTATGCCTATAAAAATTTAGCATGCTTAATTATCCTTAAAGCATAATTACGTTGATGTAATTAGTCATTCATGTATATTTGCTGTTATTGTCTGTTATAGGAGGCTTTCTATTCACTATACAGTTATGGAACACCCCATGTAATTTTTTGCTGTTGTTTTTTTTACATATGGGGATATAAAGATATAGATGATGTAACTGAACAAAAAGTATTTAGGTTGATTGATTATTGTCTTTGCATTTTTTCTGGAGTAAAAAAAAAAAAAAATTGTTCTAATAGTGACCTTTATATTTTTATTTTATTTAACTTGCTCCTTTTTTAACTTAACTGGGTACTCCCATCTCCAAGATCCTATCCTAATATGTAGTAGGTGTAATAATAAAAATAATAATATTAGCAAATACCTCATTAGAAATATAGTATAGTTCTTCTGAATCGCTATGTCGCTTACCCCTTGTGCAGGGCATTGCAGTAGCTTAGGTATCCATGGAGATGGGAACACCCCTTTAACTATATTTTTTTTCCTGTTTTGGTACTTCTGATAGCTTAGGCTAATTCAATATTTGCGACTTTATGTAATGTCACAAAAATGTTTGTGCAATTGTACTTAAATTTTATTTATGCGCAGTTGACTAATCTGCGATACATTAAAGAATCATTCATTTTTTTTCTGTAAAAAGGCAAAAAAATCTGGGATTTTGAGCAAATTTCATCAACTTATGTTCACCATTTTTAAGTTTTTGGAGTAAACTGACAATGACAAAAAAAAAGTCACTTAAAAACCCCCACAATTGATGAATCGAGGCCTAAGGATATATTCACCCCCGCAGGATATAAAGCAATTTTTTAGATGCTTTTGAAAAATCACCAGAAAAAAATGGCAGAAAATAATGGTGATGCCCCATGATGAAGCTTTGTTTGAGTATCCCAGCATGCATTGGGATTCTCAAATAAAGTGTCATTAAAATGGAAGTTGTAAAAAAAGAAAAAAGAAAAGCAGTTAGGTAGTGAAGTGAGGGAACTAAGGGGAATTTTTAGTTAAAGTGTATTAGAAAACAGATTCGATTATGGCATTAAATAGATAGGCCTTTAGGATGAAAACTAATCTGTATTTCAGTCTATCCCTTTAATACTGTTTTTCTCACAAATTAAGCCAAAATTCTGGCTTATTTCGCTTAAGAAAGCGCCCCCATTATTTTGGAGTAGGCTGTGTTAGGTTTAATTCACACAATGCCATCATATAGAAGTTCCTGTATGCAGTTAACTCAATATTTCTAAGCTCCTAAACCCCCTTTTTTGGACTCATAAGAGCAACATTTATATTTTTACTTGTTTTGACAATGCCAGATAAGGTAAAGCCCCTGTTTTGGCTTGGGGGTTAGTTTTGCATTTTACTGATTGGTAAGATATGTCTGTTCTGTGCGTCCTTTGTTAAACCAGTATACTTCTCAGAATAATAGTGATTACCATATTTTTCGGACCATAAGATGCACTTTTTTTCCCCAATATTTGGAGGAAAATGGGGGGTGCGTCTTATGGTCCGAACGTTACCTGCGGTGGTGGTAAAGTGGGATTTCAGGGCCCTCCAGGAATGCGGCAGCGGCGGTGGTAGCGTCGACGGCATCAGCAGCAGCAGAGGTGAGCGGCTGGGATTGGCACCTGTGCCTGGCCAGTACTGGGGCTGGGGCCGGTGTCGGGCTGTGAGTGGCGTGCGGCCTGCGCAGGTTTCCGGTGTGCGCGGCCATCTTCCTAGAGCTGTGATCTACAGGAAAATAGCCGCCCGAGCCGGCGCATTCGCGGACCGGTAGCTCCGGCTGCCATTTTCCTGTAGATCACAGCTAGAAAGATGGCCGCGCACACCGGAAACATGCGCAGGCCGCACTACTTCACCGCTCACAGCCCGACATCGACTGCAGCCCGGCCCCAGCCAGAGGCCCCAGACCAAGACCCCAGCCTCAGCCCCAGCCAGAGGCCATGGCCTCAACCCCAGCCTTGGCCTTGGTCCCAGCCCCAGCCAGAGGCCTTGGCCCAAGCCCCAGCCCCAGCCAGAGGCCTCTGCCCCAGCCCCAGCCAGAGGCCTCCGCACAGGATCTGGCCAGGCTAAGGGCTTCAGCCAAACACAGGGCCTGGCCCGGCACAGACTCCACAGCATCTGACCTCTTCTGCTGCAGCCACCGACTTCCTGAGGGACCCTGCCTCTTGTGACCCTCGCTTCACCCTCCCCCAGGTAAGATACCGTACCTATTCAGACCCCCATCTTATAAAAAATATTTTTTTCTATTTTCCACCCCAAAAATTAGGGGTGCGTCTTCTGGTCCGGTGCGGCTTATAGTCGGAAAAATACGGTATAATTAGTGATGAGTAGTGATGAGCGTGCATACTCGCAAGTACTCGGTACTCTCCTGAGCATCTCAGTACTCGAGATGCTCGGAACTCGCTGAGTACTTGCAAGATGCTCGGGCGGATGCTCGGGCCCCCTACCTGCATATTTGGCGCTCTTTAGAGTGCCAATCAACATGCAGGGATTGCCTGCCACTCACTGCAATGCCACAGCCATGTTAGTTGTGGCATTACAGTGATTGGCTGGCCGCACAGCGTCATCAGGTCTATATCAGACCTGATCCCGCTGTGCTCGTCAGTTTACTCCGCAATCAGGCAGTGTAGGGAGAGGTGCTGCTGAGCTAGGGAGAGATTTGCTTGTGTATTAGGTAGTGTAGGGAGAAAACACATACATTACACATATCTATCTCAACAAACAGTCCTTCTGAGGACTAATCCATCTGCAGAGATATCAGGCAACCAGTGTATATTGGCAGGCAGGCAGGGTATATAGCAAACTGCAGTGAATATAGCACAAGAGGCTTGATTCCAGTTCTGCCTTCTGCTGCTGTTAGATATTTCTAGACAAAGGCCCAGGTCTCAGGGGTCAGGAATAATTTTTTTGGGATTTTAATCCCATTATTTGCTTTAAAAGCAATCCAGAGAACACCGTTTTTCTGCGCCATTTGCTTGTTGGCACTGCAGAATACAGCCAGGTCTTTTCCATATTACAGCTCTAAAAATCCAGCTATTTGAAACTGTGGTTAGTCCACCACACGGATCACATATAATTACGCTGAAAATACTGCCATTTTTGGCCTCCATTCAAATTTTTTTTCAGTGTGTCAGCAAAGTTTTTGACACCGGTTTGCTGTTCAAAATAGTTATCTACAGGCCAGGTATTTAAAACTGTGGTTTCTCCATCACACGGATCACATATAATTGCGCTGAAAATACTGCCATTTTTGGTCTCCATTCAAATTTTTTTTCAGTGTGTCAGCAAAGTTTTGGACACCGGTTGGCTGTTCAAAATAGTTACCTATAGGCCAGGTATTTAAAACTGTGGTTTCTCCGTCACACGGATCACATATAATTGCGCTGAAAATACTGCAATTTTTGGCCTCCATTCAAATATTTTTTCAGTGTGTCAGCAAAGTTTTCGACATCAGTTTGCTATTCAAAATAGTTACCTACAGGCCAGGTATTTAAAACTGTGATTTCTCCATCACACGGATTACATATAACTTCGCTCTAAACTCAGCCATTTGTAGTGAGCGTGGAAGATATTGTCCTCCATTTAAAATGGTCAAGGTGAGTGGCAAGGGACAGGGAAGTGGACGTGATGGTGATGGCACATGCAGAGGCCGAGGCCGTGGGCAAGCTGAAATTGTGCCACAACAAACACCCACATCTTTTTGCCCAACCTTCCTGTCCCAATTCCTAGGGGACCGCAGCATACCACTATTGAACCCAGAGCAATGTCAAAAGGTTGTTGGTTGAATAGCGGATAATGCTTCCAGTCACTTTGCCACCACCACAACCACCCTGTCTTCCACACGGTCAAGTCTCAGTAGCCGTGAGTCTGGACCGCATATTCCCCACCCTGATCATCCTTCCTCCCACCATGCTGAGTCCCCGGAGACAACTGATCGCACACTTGGACACTCTGAAGAGCTGTTCACTTTTCAATTTATAGATTCGGGCCTCTCGCCCGATCCACTTGAAGCGGGGCAAGAGGAGATCGCATGTAGCGATGCCCAAATATTTGAACAGCCACGGTCACACAAAGGTGACAGTGGGAAAGTGTCACAAGAGGTGGACGATGATGAGACACAATTGCCAGAAAGTCAGGAGGAGGACCAGGGTGAGGAAGTGGAAGACGAGGTGGTGGATGATATAGTAACTGACCCAACCTGGCAGGAGGACATGCAGAGAGAGGAGAGCAGCACACAGGGGGAGGGAGGCAGAGCACCCCAACAGGCAGGAAGAAGCAGTATAGTGGCCGCAGATAGAAGGCAGGCAACCGTTCCCCGTAACACCAACACAAAAGAAGTTGCAAGTACAACTGTTAGGTCTTCCTGAGTTTGGTTGTTTTTTAAAGACTCTGCCGATAACCCTAAAAAGGCCATTTGCACCACCTGCCAGGCCAGCATCAGCAGGGGTGGCAAAACGACCAGCCTGACCACCACCATCATGATCAGACACATGGCAGCGAAGCATCCGACTTTGTGAGCCGAACCCCAGGGTCCAGGAACAGTGTCTGGGGGTGGCACCATTGCTTCTTCTGCTGTTGTGCATGCAAGCCAATCCACTATCCATGGTGCATGCTAAGATGCCTCTTGCCCTGCACCTGTCGTTGCACACTCTCAAGTAGCAGCATCAGGAAGCATGTCCACGTCCTTGTCCCAGATCAGCGTTCATGTTGTCCATACCCCAGTCCTTGGAAGGCAAGCTCAAATAAGCAGCCAATGCCCCACAGGGCACACTACTAAATTCCCACATTTTACGACTGCTTGCGCTCTAAATGTTGCATTTTAGGCTCATAGAGACGGAAGCATTTCACAACTTGATGATGGCATCCGTTCCTCGGTACTCGGTCCCCAGCCGCCACTATTTCTCCCGGTGTGTCGTCCCCGCATTACACAAGCACGTGTCCCAAAACATTAGCCGTGCCCTCAACAACGCAGTTACCGGGAAAGTCCACCTAACTACAGACATGTGGACAAGTGCTTGTGGGCAGGGACGGTATATCTCGCTGATGGCACACTGGGTTAACATAGTGGAAGCCGGGACCCAGTTGGACCTTGGGACGGAACATGTCCTCCCGATGCCAAAGATTGCAGGCCCTAGGTCAATCAGGGTTGCCCCCACAGTCTACAGCTCCTGCACCTCATCTTCCTCAGCCTCCTCCTCCTCTTCAGCCTCCATCTCCGAAATGACCACATCAGTCACAAGCTGGAAGCACTGCAGCACTGCCTCAGCCAAGCGGCAGCAGGCTGTGCTGAAGTTAATATGCTTATGTGACAAACCGCACAATGCTGAAGAGTTGTGAACAGCTCTGAAAGAGCAGGCAGATCTGTGGCTCACACCGCTGAACCTACAGCCAGGCATTGTCGTATGTGACAATGGCCCGAACCTGGTGGTGGCTCTGAGGTGAGGCGAGCTCACACGCGAACCATGCTTAACCTCGTGGTTCAGCGGTTTCTCAAATCCTACCCGGAGCTTCTGGATCTGCTTTTTAAAGAACGCCATTTTAGAAAATCACGTACAGCTTTGACCGCCCTTGCTGTGTTTCAGCAGCGTTTTGCAGCTTCCGGCTCACAGACTGGTGTGTGATGTCCCCACACGTTGGAACTCTACACTGCAGATGCTGGGAAGGATTTGTGAGCAGAAGAAGGCAGTTGTTGAGTACCAGCATCAACAAGGCCGTCGGTATTCAGTTCAGACTCCACACATAAGACCTCCGGAGAAGACATGGATGTCAGACATATGTATCATCCTCCAAAACTTTGAAGACTCCACCAAGATGGTGAGCGGCGATGACGCCATAATTAGCGTCACCATCCCTCTTCCCTGTCTTCTGAAATGCTCTCTGCTCACAATCAAAGAGGATGCTTTGCAGGCAGAGCATGATGAGATGGAGCAAGGAGTCATACAGGGTGATTACACACTGCCCAGCCTCATCTCATCCCAACGTGGATTGGGTGACAATGAGGAAGAGGAGGAGGAAGAACAGGAGCTAGTTTCATGTGCTATAGACGGTACTACCTGCACAACTGTCATACCGTCGGTACAGCGTGGATGGCCAGAGGACAGAGAGGAGGAGGAGGAGAGTATGGTCAGTCATCCTCTTGGTGAGGACACGGAAGTCTTGCCTGTCAGCAGTCTAGCACGCATGGCTGAGTTTATGTTACGCTGCCTTTCCCATGACCCTCGCGTTCTCAAAATTTTGGGTGACAGTCATTACTGGTTGGTGACAATTCTAGACCCATGCTACAAGGAGAACTTTATATTTCTTATTCCTGAGGCGGACAGGTCTACAAAAATGGGGCAGTACCAGAAGGCACTTGTTGCACAACTATTGAAAAAATTCCCATCTGAAAACGCTGGTGGCAGAGGTCACAGTTCGTTGGACAGCCAAGGAGTACAGGCGAGAGAGACAAAATTTCAATCCAGCAGAGGCAGGGGAACACTTTCAAAGTTCTGGAAGAATTTTCTCAGCCCCTCCCATCGCATAAGCCCTGAGGCACGGGGTACTCTCATAAGGAGTGCAAAGTTTGGGAAAATACTGAGGGAGTACCTTGCCGACCATACCAACATCCTCTGTGATTCCTCTGTGCCTTTTAATTATTGGGTATACAAGCTGGATATGTGAAATGAACTGGCTCTCTACGCCTTGGAGGTCCTGGCCTGGCCTGCTTTATCAGAGCGGGTTTTTAGTGCCGCTGGTGGAATTATAACTGACAAGCTCATCCACCTGTCAACTGAAAATTCTGACAGGCTGACTCTAATAAAAACGAACAAGGGCTGGATTGGGCCAGACTTCTCAACACCACCGAATGATAGCAGCGTAACATAAACTGAAATCCAGTGTCTTTTTTTGGGAGGTGTATTCCCATGCACCTCTTCACACCCACACATGAGTATACGCTTCCTGATTTTGGCTATTTGCTCTTGTCCTCCTCCTTCTCCTCATCCTCCACCACTATATCACTAGGGTGACCGTGGTCCGTGATGCAACACCCACATAATTTTTTAAAGGGTGTTTATGATGCCCGTAAAAAAATAAAAATAATTATACAGTATGTTCATGTATACCCCCCATGGGTAAATGTTTGTGAGCCCATGCACTTAGTGCATGGGCATTACAAGTATAGGAGACACACTGCTTTCTAATGGGAACATTTTTTTATGAGGCCTTCCTCCACGTTTCTTCCAAGGGGCATTGGAGTGCCTCCCAATTTTTGGCAGCCCTTGTATTCACTGCATAGGCAAACACAATGGGAGACCCACTTCTTAATAATGGGAACATTTTTTTTCAGGAGACCCTCCTCTACGTCTCTTCCAAGGGGCATTGGAGTGCCTCCAAATTTTTGGCAGCCCTTGCATTCACTGCATAGGCAAACACAATGGAAGATCTACGTCCTAATAATGGAAACATTGTTTTCAGGAGGCCCTCCTCTAAGTCTCTTCAAAGGGGTACTAGCTATTGAACCCGTTCTACGCCCGGGTGGCAAGCATTTTTATTGATATATGGTCTCCCATGCTGGTATATGCTGCCCCCCTCCTTGTATTTGTGCTGCCCCCATCTTGTCCCCACCATCCAATCCTGGTATGCGTGGTACCCCTCACCCCCAATCCTGGTATGCGTGGCACCCCTCACCCCCAATCCTGGTATGCGTGGCACCCCTCACCCCCAATCCTGGTATACGTGGCACCCCTCATCCCTATCCTGGTATGTATGGCACCCCTCATCACTATCCTGGTGTGTATGGTATCCCTCATCCTGGCATGCATGGTACCCCATCCCTCATCCCGGTATGCATGGCACTCCATCCCTCATCCCCAATCCCGGTATGCGTGGCACACCTCATCCCGGCATGCCTGGCACCCCTCATCCCCAATCCCGGCATGCGTGGCACCCCTCATCCACAATCCCGGCATGTGTGGCACCCCTCATCCCCAATCCTGGTTTGCGTGGCACCCCTCACCCCCCAATCCTGGTATGCATGGCACCCCTCACCCCCCAATCCCAGTATGCGTGGCACCCCTCATCCCCAATCCCAGTATGCGTGGCACCCCTCATCCCCCAATCTCGGTATGCATGGCACCCCTCATCCCCAATCCTGGTATGCGTGCCACCCGTCATCCCCAATCCCGGCATGCGTGGCACCCCTCACCCTCAATCCTGGTATGCATGGTCCCCTCACCCCCCAATCCTGGTATGCGTGTTACCCCTCACCCCCCCAATCCTGGTATGTGTGTTACCCCTCACCCCCCAATCCTGGTATGCGTGTTACCCCTCACCCCCCAATCCTGGTATGCGTGGCACCCCTCACCCCCCAATTCTGGTATGTGTGGCACCCCTCACCCCCCAATCTTGGTATGCGTGGTACCCCTCACCCCCCAATCCTTGTATGCATGGTACCCCTCACCCCCCAATCCCGGTATGTGTGTCACCCCTCATCCCCAATCCCGGTATGCATGGCACCCCTCACCCTCAATCCCTTTATGCATGGTCCCCTCACCCCCCAGTCCTGGTATGCGTGTTACCCTTCACCCCCCAATCCTGGTATGCGTGGCACCCCTCACCCCCCAATCCTGTTATGCGTGGCACCCTTCACCCCCCAATCCTGGTATGCGTGGCACCCCTCACCTCCCAATCCTGGTATGCGTGGCACCCCTCACCCCCCAATCCTGGTATGCGTGGCACCCCTCACCCCCAATCCTGGTATACGTGGCACCCCTCATCCTGGCATGCATGGTACCCCATCCCTCATCCCGGTATGCATGGCACTCCATCCCTCATCCCCAATCCCAGTATGCATGGCACCCCTCATCCCGGAATGCGTGGCACCCCTCATCCCCAATCCCGGCATGTGTGGCACCCCTCATCCACAATCCCGGCATGTGTGGCACCCCTCATCCCCAATCCCGGCATGCGTGGCACCCCTCATCACCAATCCTGGCATGTGTGGCACCCCTCATCCCCAATCCCGGAATGCGTGGCACCCCTCATCCCCAATCCCGGAATGCGTGGCACCCCTCATCCCCAATCCCGGCATGCGTGGCACCCCTCATCCCCAATCCTTGTATGCGTGGCACCCCTCATCCCCCAATCCCGGTATGCGTGGCAGCCCTCATCCCCAATCCCGGTATGCGTGGCAACCCTCATCCCCAATCCCGGTATGCGTGGCACCCCTCATCCCCAATCCCGGTATGTGTGGCACCCCTCATCCCCATTCCCGGTATGCGTGGCACCACTCATCCCCAATCTCGGTATGCGTGGCACCCCTCATCCCCCAATCTTGGTATGCGTGGCACCCCTAATCCCCATCCCGGTATGCGTGGCACCCCTCATCCCAAATCCCGGCATGCGTGGCACCCCTCACCCTCAATCCTGGTATGCATGGTCCCCTCACCCCCCCAATCCTGGTATGCGTGTTACCCCTCACCCCCCCAATCCTGGCACGCATGTTACCCCTCACCCCCCAATCCTGGTATGCGTGTTACCCCTCACCCCCCAATCCTGGTATGCGTGGCACCCCTCACCCTCCAATCCTGGTATGTGTGGCACCCCTCACCTCCCAATCTTGGTATGCGTGGTACCCCTCACCCCCCAATCCTGGTATGCATGGTACCCCTCACCCCCCAATCCCGGTATGTGTGTCACCCCTCATCCCCAATCCCGGTATGCATGGCACCCCTCACCCTCAATCCCGGTATGCATGGTCCCCTCACCCCCCAATCCTGGTATGCGTGTTACCCTTCACCCCCCAATCCTGGTATGCGTGGCACCCCTCACCCCCCAATCCTGGTATGCGTGGCACCCCTCACCCCCCAATCCTGGTATGCGTGGCACCCCTCACCCCCCAATCCTGATATGCATGGTACCCCTCACCCCCAATCCTGGTATGTGTGGTACCCCTCACCCCCAATCCTGGTATGTATGGTACCCCTCACCCCCAATCCTGGTATGTGTGGTACCCCTCATCCCCCAATCCTGATGTATGCATGGTCCCCTCACCCCACAATCCTGTTATGTGTGGCCCCCTCATCCCTTTGACACTGTACACACATACAAAAAAAAACAGTTATACTCACCTTTCTTCTCTGTACACCAGCGCTGCTGCGTCCTCTTCTGCCGGAGGCCAGGGGAGGAGTGCGGCGCTGGAGCACCATGCTGTCCGGCGCCATTTTGCTGAAGACACACTGTAAATGTGTCTTCAGTAAAATGGCGCCGGATAGTGCAATGCGTACGTGCCGGTCTGACGCCTTCACTCCGCCCCCGGTCCCCAGCGAAGAGAGGCGCCGCGGCAAAGCTCCTCCCGGTCAGGTAAGTATGTAAGTATAGTGCCGGAGATTGCGGGATGCGTTCAGTGCCTACGCATACCGCGATCTCCGACGCCATACACCTCCTCTTACCTGTAACGGCTGGATGCGGTCTTCTGTCTGGAGCCAGACTGCGCGTCATGCATGCGCAGTCTATCGAGGCTTCAGACAGAGACACGCATGCCGCCTTATATTATAGATTGGGTGCATTCAAATTTTCAAAGTGGTATTGGGGTGCGTCCAAATTTTGGTCAGCCCTGCCACTCACTGCATATGCAATAACAGTATAGGAGACCCACTCTTTAGTAATGGGAACAATAAATCATAGCCGGCTGATGGCTCTCTAAGAATAGTGAGGGCCGACTGCTGGCCCTTTAAGAATAGTAAAGAATGCCTGATGGCCCTATAAAAATAGGCTTTGTGACTTTCAGAGTCCCTCCTTCATAAATGAAACACGATGTGTCTGATGATGTTTCACACAACACATGGCCAGATACGGTTGTAAAATGTTAAAGTGACATTTCCAGTTGAATGCATTTTTACAGTTGAAAGCAATACAAAAGTGCAAAACTGCATCAAAAACGCTATGTGTGAACATAGCCCAAGATGTGGAGGAGCATTTTTTTGCATATTTATTTTGCCTTATATACAAGTCATTACCCTGGAAAGGATGTTCCTTAACATATTTTCCAGGAAAATCCATTTTGGTTTCATGTTTGTATGTTTTATTGTGAGTCCGTAAAAGTGGTGTAATACCTCTGACAACATTGTTAACAGCAGTGACCTGCGAGTCATAAATGCTTCCAGGGGTCTTCCCATGCTGTTCCCATGTCATTTGAGCACTGTTCCCATTGATTTGGGCAATCTTTAGGCCCTCTACAGACCGCCAGGGGTGGGGGGCTCCGGAAAAATCCTCTAGTTTCCTATAGACTTACATTGGGCTCGTTACTCGGACTGAGCACTCGAGCATTCCAATTTGCTCGACACGAGCAATGTGTACCCAAGCATTTTAGTGCACTAATCACTAATTATAATCAAATAATTGTATTTATATAGCGACAGCATATTCTGCAGCACCTTATAAGTCAGAGAATGCATATACAAACAATATCAAACATGACAGAGTAACACATAATTTAGCAATTAAACAAGAGTGCGGACCCTGCTTGCAAGCTTACAATCTATGAGGAAATATGGGGGGCACAAAAGGTAAAAAGTGCTTATCTTGTATGGTCTTAGACATCAATATTATTGATAAGGGTATTTATATAAAGCTGCAGCAATTGGCAAATAGCCAGTATTTTTGTATGTCCAGATACAAAGTGCTACTGAGTGCATGGAGGGGGTGGTAAACTTATGAGAGAAGTGACCAGATTCTGAACAAAGTGCAGGATGGGAAAGCTGAGAAGAGTTTGGCTACGGCCCCATTATCAGTATTTGGTCACTATTTGGTCAGCATTTTTTCTCAGGAGTGGAAGACAAAACCAGGTGAGGAACAATCAGAGAAAATGTGTAATAGAAACAAGTGCACCAATTCTGCATTTATCACCCACTCCTGGTTTTGGCACCCACTGAGAAAAATACTGACCGAATAGTGACCAAATACCGATAGTGGAGCCGTGGTCTTAGAGTGGTGATGAGATATAATAGACCAGCCTAAAGAGATATGTTTTTAGGGTGCAATTAAAACTGTGAATACTGGGAATTATCCAGATATTCTGTGGTAGCGCATTCTAGAGTACTGAAGCAGCACAAGCAAAGTCTTGGAGACAGGAGCTGGAGGTTTGGATTATGAAAGATGTTTGTCTTCAATCATTAGTAGAACAGAGAGTACAGCTAGGATGGTAGTAGGGATGAGGGAGGAGATGTAGGGAGATGCAGAACTGTGGAGAACTTTGTGAGTGAATGTGATAAATTTGTTGAATTCTTTAGTGGATGGGCAACAAGTACAATTACAGGCACAAGGTGGAGGCATTGGTGTAGCAACTAAACAAAAATATTACCCTGGAGGCTGCATTCAAGATTGATTGGAAAGGGTGGAACTTAGTTAGAGGGAGCCCGATTAGTAGTTGTTGAGGTGCAGGTGACAAGAACAAGCTAGTGATCGAATATAGGGAATGAAGATCTGAGTCAAATATAAACCCAAGACAGCGTGCTCCTTGGGAGTTATGGTAGTATCGCAGTATCAGTTTTTAGAAAAGTTAGTAGAGGGAGGGAATACAAATAGTTTAGTTTTGGAAAGATTAATTTTCATGTACAGAGAGGACAATATGCCAGCGACATCAGACAATCCCTGGTATTTTGTAGATATGCAGGGGTGATATCAGGGGAAGATTTGTAAAATTGGATGTTATCAGCATAAAGTTATGATGATACTTTGTCCATTAGGGGCTGTGTGGAGAGAAAAGGGAGGGATTCTAATACTGAACCCTGAGGTACCCCGACAGTAAGGGGAAAAGAGGAGAAAGTAGAGCCAGCAAAACATACACTAAGGGAACGGTCAGAGAGGTAAGAGGAGAGCCAAAAGAGAGTCCAGAGACTGCTAGAGAGTAGCTGTCACACAAGGTGTGGGAAAGACTAAGTGCAACACGAAGGGAAGAGGGAAAGGAAGCCCAAACACTAGGGAAAGGAGGAGTGGAGACCCCTAGGCAGATCTAATATCACCCTGCCTATCCTACAGTCCCTATATACATTCCACACCTATTGCCGAGCAGGATCCTAAGTCCTAGATGTCCCTAGAGCTTGGCCCTAGATAGGGAGGGGTGAGCACTTGTCAGGCCTCACTACAAACTTAAGACAACAAGATAAACAAACAAAGTGGATACACTTAGCTTGAGCAGAAACTAGAAGAGTAACGCCAACTGTCCTCCAAGGGCACCAGAGAAGAAGCTAGCCAACTGCTAGTGCTCCAAGCCTGCACAAATGTACATAGAAGTATCACTGGTGATTACCTGGACCAAATTGAGTGTTTTAAACTCCCAGGCAAGGGTGTGTCAATCAGCAGCAGGAGGGAGGTCGCCACTGGGTCCTTAAGGAATAAGGATTAAGAAGGCGCCTGTAATGCCAAGCTCAGTGACCTTCTACAGCCAGATCCAAAGCCACTGTATATTAAACCTGACACACCTATGACAGTACCCCCCCCCCCTTCTACAAGTGGCCTCCGGACACTCAGGACCAGGTTTCTCAGGATAAGAGGTGTGGAATGCACAAACCAACCTAGGAGCATTCATCTGTGATGGTGAAGCCCACATCCTTTCCTCTGGACCGTAACCCTTCCAGTGCACCTAAGTCCTGAAGGGAATGATGCTGGAGATGAGAATCTACAATCCTCAAAATCTGAAACTCAAAATTACCATCAAGCGTGATTGGGGGCGGTGGTAGAGGAGAGGACTCAAGAGGTTCTACATATTTCTTGAGTAGAGACCTGTGAAAGACATTGTGGATCTTAAGGGCCTGAGGTAGCTCAAGACGAAACGCTGCTGGGTTAATGACGGCGGTTGTTTTATTGGGACCAATTAATCTAGGTCCCAGCTTCCAGGAAGGAACCTTCAACTTGATATTCCTGGTAGACAACCACACAACGTCATTCACACTCAGGTCCGGACCTGTCAGCCATACGTTTATACCTGTCTCCCATGATCTTCAAATTATTTAGAACCACCCGCCACACCGAGGAGAGTGACGAAGCAAAATGTTCCTCCTCAGGAACTCCCGAAGCCCATCCCCCACTAAAAGTACAAAAGTGTGGATGGAAACCGTATGCATCAAAGAACAATGACCTGACAGTAGATTCTTGGCGGTGATTATTAGTAGCAAATTCTGACAGCAGTAAGTAAGATGCCCAATCATTCTGGTTTTTGGAGACAAAACATCTGAGGTAAGTCTCCAGGTTCTGGTTAATGCACTCAGTCTGCCCATTCAATGAGGATGGAAGGTAGAGGAAAAGGACAGTTGCTCCCCCAGTAGAGAACAGAACGCTTTCCAGAATTTGGAAACAAACTGGGCCCCCCGATCTGATATCACATTGGAGGGAATCCCGTGAAGCTTCACGGTCTCACTTATAAACACCTGAGTCTTGGCATTCGGAAGTGCTGGTAATGCGACAAAGTGAACCATTTTACTGAACCTATCTACAACCACCAAAACCACAGTTTTGCCTGCAGATACCGGTAAGTCAGTAATAAAATCTATGGACAAGTGGGTCCATGGCCTGCTAGGAATAGGTAGCAGAAGAAGAGTACCAGACGGACGGGTATGCGATACTTTAGAATGCACGCAAATACTACAAGCGGGCACATGTTCAATCACATCCCGATGCAACCTCAGCCACCAAAATCGATGAGACAGGAGGTCCACAGTTGCCTTACCACCTGGATGACCAGCAAGCACAGAGTTGTGATGTTCCCTAATTACTTTGCGGCGCAGATTAGATGGTACAAATAACCTTCCTGAAGGGCAGGAGGCAGGGGCGTCCCCTGAGTCTCCAACAACTCACCCTCCAGTTCAGGGTACAATGCCGAAATGATTACCCTCTTCTGCAAAATCGGGGCAGGGTTCTCATGGTCATCACCACCAGGGAAGCTCTGGGACAAAGCATTAGCCTTGACGTTTTTGACCCCTGGATGGAAAGTGACAACAAAATTGAACCTAGTAAAAAACAGAGACCATCTAGCTTGCCTAGGGTTGAGATGTTTAGCCGATTGAAGATATGATAGGTTCTTATGGTCTGTGATAACAGTAATAGAATGGACTACCCCCTCCAACCAATGTTGCCATTATTCGAACGATAATTTAATCGCCAAAAGTTCCCACATCATAATTTCTCTCAGCCGAAGATAATTTCTTACAAAAGAAAGCGCATGGAAGCCATTTACCGGGGGATGGACGCTGAGACAACACAGACCCAACCCCCACCTCCAGCGCATCAACTTCCACAATAAAAGATTGAGAAACATCGGGTTAACTGAGTATAGGTGCAATGCCAAAACAGCTCTTTAGGGAGGAAAAAGTCTGCAGGGCGGCATCCGACCACTTAGAAAGATCAAACCCCTTCCTTGTCATGTCAGCGAGGGGTTTCACAATTACCGAATAATTTTGAATAAATTTCCAGTAAAAATTAGTAAAGCCCAGAAAATGCTGTAGAGCCTTCAGGTTCTCGGGACGGTTCCAATCAAGGACAGCACGGATCTTCTCGGGATCCATCCGAAAACCCGAAGATGACAACAGGTACCCCAAAAACTGCACCTCCTGGACGGCGAAAACTCACTTTTCTAGTTTGGCATATAGCTTGTTATCCCTTAATATCTAAAACACCTGTTTAACATTCCCCGATGTGTCTCAAAATCAGGTGAGTAAACCAAAATATCATCCAGATAGACCCCCACAAACCTGCCCACCAAATGATGGAAAATATCATTAATGAAATGTTTGAACACCGCAGGTGCATTGGTCAAACCGAAAGGCATAACCAGACTCTCGAAATGCCCTTCAGGGGTATTGAACTCTGTTTTCCATTCATCCCCCTCTGATTCTAACCAGATTGTAGGCTCCCCTTAAATCCAACTTGGAGAACACCTTAGCTCCCACAATGTGGCTGAACAAATCTGGAATCAGAGGAAGAGGCTATGGATCTCGGATGGTAATTTGATTTAATTCCTGGAAATCTAAACAGGGACATCTTTTTTCTTAACGAAGAAGAACCCTGCCGCCACGGGCGAAGATGAGGGTCTGATATGTCCCTTCTCCAGACTTTCCGCAATGAAATCCTTCATGGCTTGTCTCTCAGGGCCAGAAAGATTATACAATCTGGACTTTGGTAGTTTAGCTCAGGCGTCAGGTTAATAGAACAGTCATATGCGCGATGAGGAGGCAAATCCTCAAAACCAGACAAAACGCAGGTATGCTCCCTGTAGAGACTGTAGAAAGGGAAATGTATAAACATTTCTTAAGGCAGTAATCTCCCCACTCAATGATCTCTCTGGATTGCCAATCCACCAACTGATTATGTTTCACCAACCAGGGTAGACTCAGTATAATTGGAGTGGGAAGACCGTCCAGGACATAGCAAGGGATTATTTCACAATGAACCGACCCCACCGTCAGTCTTACATTATGTACAATCTAAGTCAGAGCTTTCTGTGCAAGGGGTGCTGAGTCGATGGCAGAGATGGGAATGGGCTTAGCTAAAGTACAGCAAGCAAGACCATGTGTTCTCACAAACTCAGCATCAACCATTCTGACTCCAGCTCCACTGTCATCAAACAGAAATTTTCTCAGTCTTGCTTTCTAGCACCATCTTTGCTGTCAGGACAAATCGAGAACTGCAGGTTGATAATAAACGCACCCCTTGATTATCCAACTCCAGACTATCAAGCGTTAATCAGGTTCCTTTTGCTTAGCAATCGAGGGACCAGCTCCAATAAAATGTCCCTTTTTTTCACACAAAAAACACACAACCTTTATTTTGTGGATCTCAGGGGAAATTTATGATGCAGAGGCACCCCCTAACTGAATGGGTTCTTCCACCTCCCCCAGTACTGGTTCACCCCCAGACTGCTCCCCCGCAAAGGGGCGTAACCCGGAAAAGAGGGCTCCGGAGAAGGTGGTCTCACCCACCTATTCTGAAGGCGTCTATCAACACTTATGGCCAAAAACATGGCAGCCTCCAATGACTTTGGGGTTTCATGCACTTCCAAAGCATCTTTCAACCTTTCAGTAAGGCCCTGACAAAATTGGCTTCTGAGAGCCGGGTCATTCCATTTTGTATCAGTTGCCCATCTGTGTAATTCGGAGCTATACATCTCTACTGACTGATTCCCCTGCTGAAGGCAACACAGCCTGGACTCAGCCAAGGAGATTCAGTCAGGGTCATCATAGATGAGGGCTAGAGCCCTGAAAAACCCCTCCACAGACTGGGGACAAACCGAGCCCTGCGGCAAAGAGGAAGCCCAGGATTGAGGATCTCCTTGCACAATCCCCACTCGCTGCTCCTCACCTCCAGAGTAGTAAGGACAAAGTTTAAAATACAGTTTGCAAGCTTCCTTGAACACAAAAAAACTTGTCCCTACCTCCTTGAAAACCTCTTCGGCAGGGCAACCTTGGGTTCAAGCTGGACTGGCTTACCCGCAAAGACCCCAACATTAGGCACCTGCAACCGCTGTTGCTGCTGCTGAACCTCATAGCGGAGGTCAGTCACCTCCGAAGACAGCCTGCGCAGCTGCTCTACCAGCTCTGCAGCAGAATCCATGAACCAAGGGAGAAAAAAAAACACACCCGAAAAAAAAATAGACACAAACAAAACCACGTGTCAGTTTTTTTTTTTCTATTTATGCATGACCAGTGATAATGTCATGCAAGATGTGGGAAAGACTGAGTGCAACACGAAGAGAAGAGGGGAAGGAAGCCCAAACACTATGGAAAGGGGGAGTGGAGACCCCTAGGCAGATCTAATATTACCATGCCTACCCTACAGTCCCTATATAGGTTCCACATCTATCGCCCAGCAGGACCCTAAGCCC
The DNA here is from genome assembly GCF_046119375.1 of Phyllobates terribilis. Lineage (NCBI taxonomy): Eukaryota > Metazoa > Chordata > Amphibia > Anura > Dendrobatidae > Phyllobates > Phyllobates terribilis. The sequence continues at coordinate 160,680,489 of NW_027362764.1, read as the reverse complement.
TGGATTTCCCTAGAGCTTGGACCTAAATAGGGAGGGGGAGGGGTGAGCACTGGTCAGGCCCCACTACAAACTTAAGACAACAAGGTAGACAAAGGAAATAAACTTAGCTTGAGCAGACTCCAGAGGAGTAATGCCAACTGTCCTTCAAGGGCACCAGAGAAGAAGCTAGCTGACTGCTAGTGCTCCAAGCCTGCACAAAGGTACATAGAAGTATCACCAGCGATTCCCTGGAGCAAGCTAAGTGTTTTAAACTCCCAGGCAAGGGTGTGTCAATCAGCAGCAGGAGGGAGGTCGCTGCTGGGTAGTGTTGAGCCACCCCCGTAGTGTTCGAGTTCGGTTCGTCGAACACCCGTATGTTCGTCGAACTGTTCGTTGAACACCTTCGAACACCGTTAAAACCAATGGCAGGCAAACAAAAACACATAGAAACACATAGAAAACTCCTTCAAAGGTGTCCAAAAGCTGACAAACTGCTCAGAAGACACAACTAACACATGGAAAAGTGACAAGTACATATAGTCATGCGAAAAGAAAAGAGGTGGAGGAGTAAAAGGAGGGGGAGACACAGATATAGGCATGTCATGCCCTTCTAAAACCAAAAAAGTGCGAAGCCGACATGGCCAGTCCGTTCCTGCCCGTGCGACCTCCGTGTTGCCGGGTTTGTGCCAGAGCCACGGTGGACCCTGACGGCCAGCCCCCCTCTCCCAATACTGGTGCCTGTCCGCTGGTGGGTCGAGCGAGCCCCCCTGAGGTGGAGGCAGGTCTAATCTTTTTAATTTAAATTGTCTCTCTAATTTGAATGAGTACACTTTAAATCCTTTCACAGGGATCTATTGAAGGGCAAGTCTCATGCCAGCAGCCACGGTTGCAGGAGGAGGAAGAGGCGGAGCCTGCCGTGTGCTGCTGTGTTTGGTGTGTGGAGAGAGCTCCTGGGAAGAGAGGTTTTGCCTTTTCCATCTGGGACTTTTTGTCTGCCCCCTTCCCAGGAAAGGAGACTTGCTGTGGGATTGGCCTCCGGGGCTGGGCCCCCAGCTCCTGCCCCCCGGTCCAAGCCGGCGGGGGGCAGGAGGAATACCATCGTGGCTGGGATGACCATGTCCGGAAAAGGCAAGGGGTCCGTCATGAAGACCAGAGGGACCCCCGAGGCCACGGCCGCGGCAGCTCCTCCCCCTGGAGGTAGGCCGAGTACGTGCAGGGGTGCTGCAGCGGTGCCCCCTGATTGGGGCACCAAGGTGGCGAAGGAGTCCACTGTCATCTATGGCTCCCGCATCCATGCGCACCTCTGCGAGTATGAGGACGCCTCTAGGAAGCTAAAATCCCTCTGGGGGGAGTTGAGGGTAGCTCAGGAGAGGTCCGACAGGGCCTCTAGCAGCAAGAAGCCTGAGCTATCTGCCGCGGTCAGGAGGATTAAGAAGGCCATCCAGGAGGTGGAGAACCGGCGGTGTACCATCCTGGCCGGCAGCGGGCCATTCAGAGAAAAATTGGAGAACGACGACCGGTTCAGAGCCATGGCCGGTGGATCTCTGGAGGGGTCACGGAGCTCCAGCCAGGTGGTCGCGGTGGAGGATGAGGAGGAAGAGGACTGTGAGGAGGAGGTTGCGCCCTACCCGCCATCTGGTGGCCTGGTAAGTGATCTCCAGGCATCGCATAGCGGGATAGCCCCTCAGCAGATGGCTCTCCCGTCTGACTCTAGCCCTTCAGAGGGCAGCGGGAGCGAAGGGGAGGATGAGCATGGTGGTAGTACTAGTGAGGGGGGCTGACTCGTCATGAAGCAGATCAGGCAGATTGAGTCCCCGGTACGTTTTAACCAGCTGACGTTCGGGGACGAGATCTGCGAGGACGAGGCAACCGGGAGGGGGATGAAGAGGAAAGCGAAGAGAGCTATGAAAAAGAAAACATCGGTAACACATAAATTTGTGTATGTCCCCCTCTCTGGGGCCCCCGGTCCCGTTGTGCGGCACCCGCCACCCACCCCGGCTGGGGCCCTGATGTGGGTCCGCAGCGAGGGGGCGGGGAGACCATAGGCCATGGCACGCAGAGCGCTGCCTCTGTTTGCAGTAATGAAGGTGGTGTGTCGGATGTGTCTGACATGGAGCATGGCACGGAAGGTGGCCCGGCGGCGGGCAAAAACCATGGTGGTGCTCAGGCTGGGTCCCCTGTGAGAGAGGGGGCTGGCCTGGCACCTGGTGTGCCTGCTGGCGTGCGGGGGGCGGCGAGCGTAACTGCTGCTGCCACCTGCACTGCTGGTGGCACACCGGTAGCCGGGGCCGCATCTCCGGCGGCGTGTGCTGGGAAAGTGTCTGGGTCCCTCACTCACGGATCCGTTAAATCTGGATCACTTTTGGGGACCCAGGCACCCGGTAAGGCATCTGGTGGGGCAAAAAGTGTGGGGCCTGCAGCTCCGGCAGAGCCGGTTCGTAAAAGGAAGGTGGTGGGGCCTGCTCCCCCGGCGAGGTCCGTGGCGAAGTCGGGGCCCCCGGCGCAGGGGCCCAGTAAGGGGTCGGCGCTGAGGGCTCTGCCGCCGGTGGACGCCGAGGGGGAGTGGTCTAGCCTGGGGCCGGCCGCCGGAGTTGCTGTGGCCAAGCTCTTTGTGGCGAAGGGAGTGACGGTGGGGGGTGCTGTGCCTCCGGGAATTGGTGCCGCTGGACCGGGAACCCCCGAGAGTAGACCCGGCTCTGGGCCGGTTTTGGGGGTCCCATCGCGGCCATTTTCGGGGGGCGTGGCCTCCCTGGCGTCCCCCACCCATGTGGGAGTGGCCACGGAGGGCCACACTGTGCTGCCGGGTGCAGGGGGTGTGGCTTCCCAGGCAGGGGCCGCCCATGTAGGAGTGGCCACAGTGAGCAGTACTGTGCTGCCGGGCGCTGGGGGCGTGGCTTCCCGAGCCGGGTCTGCCCATGTGGGTGTGGCCACGCCCGGGGGCGGGGCTTAGCGCTGATGCCGGTGGCTGCTCCTGGAGCAACAGAGACCGCAGCTGCGGCCAGTGCCAGTGTGGGGGCTGCTGCTGTGGCTGATGCGGGTGCCTGTGTGCTGGGGTCCGCTGTGTCTGGGGGCTTACCTGGAGCAGGGGCTCCGGCACTGCGGGTATCCAGGAAAGCTGCAGCAGGGCTGGATGGTGCAGTGGGAGGAGCTACACCTGGCTCTCTTCCTGCCAGTAAAGCAGGAAGCTCCAGGTAGGCTGGGAGCAGTGGTGCTGCACTGCTTAAGTTCTGTAGCATGGTGCTTGATAGGCCAGCAGCATTAAAAGTGAACCCCCGGCAGGGAAGACGCCACCAGCAGGCGGCAGTACCGGCAACACAAGTAATATGGACGGTGGTAGTGAAACTGTGCCCAGAAAGTGTACACAAAAAAGAAAAACATTGACCCCGGTGCACATGTGAGTGGGAGCGGGGCGAGTGGGGTGATTGTGGACACAAATGGGGATGGTGTGGGTACGAATGTGTCTGTGGCTGGGGATGCAAATGGTGGGGTGTCTGCGGTAGGGTGCGTGAATGGAGTGTCTGTTGGTAGCGGGGAGCACGGGAGGGGGACTGGTCCATCTGCTCCCCCGGCCGCGAGCCCCCGGAGTTTTGCGGAGGTAGTGGCCAGGGCCTCGGGGTCCTTTCGGGGGGTTTCCTCGCCTCTGGACCTCAGGGACGGTGACTTGCAACGCCATTTTCTGGAGGCCCTCAAGAAGGGAGAGCGGACGATCACGGTAGAGGGAAGAGAGGTGGATCTGGCCTTTTGGCTGGACAGGCATGGCCAGGCTGCCTTCCAAGATAAAAGGGAGGGGGAAACAGTGTGGTCCCTCCCGACAGCCGGGCAGGGGGTGGGCAGGAGGAATGTGGTCCGTCTTCGGTGGAGGGGCAGTGAAGCGTGCCCGCCTAAAGCGAAGGTCGTGGAGCTCCTCCTGAAGATGGACTTCAGGGCAATTGACATCTTTGCCCTGATCCATCCTTTTGGTTCCTCCATCTTTGACATCAGTTTTGTTCGGCCAGAGGGCTTAGAGCTTTTTTGGTTGAATTTCGAACTGGTGAAGGGGGAGCCCGGCTGGCGAGACTTTGCCGTACAGGCGGTGTCTCACCAAAATGGCGTAAAGAGGGTGACCGTTCTAACAAATAACGAGTCACTCTCAGGGATCGATATTATGACGTGGCTTTCTCATTATGGGGAAGTCACAGAGGTCCCAAAGAAGAACAGGGACGAGTTTGGCATTTGGTCAGGGGGCTGGACCTTCATGATGAAATTGAAGGTTTCAGGTGGTACTGTCACTCACATCCCCTCCTCGGCATTCCTGGGGAGGGACAGGATCCTGATCTTCTACCAGGGGCAGCCGAAGGTCTGCCACAGGTGCGGTGACCCCCACCACTTCAGCGCGGGCTGCAAGCTGCAGAAATGTGCCTTGTGTGGCGGGGTAGGTCATCTGGCCGCGGCCTGTGGTGACATTAGGTGTCACCTGTGTGGTGATCTAGGTCACCCGTATAGCCGCTGCCCACATTCCTTTTCCAAAACCATCTCTGGTCAGGTGGAGGAGGGCCGCGGGGGGGTCCCCAGTGGTTCATCTTCTGCTGGAACTGGAGGTGGGGGCGGGAGGGGAGTTGAGGGGTCAGGGAGGAAAGGCAAGGCGAATACACCTGCCCACCAGTGGCAACAGGTGAGGCGCCGAAGGGACAGGGGGCAGGATAAGCCCCAGGCGACTGGGGTGATGACTGTCCCCTCCCCGGAGGTTGCAGCCGGTGCCTCTGAGGCCCTGGGGGGAAAGGCGGTGAGCGAGGAGATCAGGAGGATGGAGAGGGAGGAGGCGGCTGCTTCCGATAACTCCTCCCAGAATGAAAGTCTGGATGAGGAGGTGGTGGAGCAGCCAAAAAAATCAGGTGACAAAAGTACCAGTAGTCGGAGGAAAAAGAACAGGAAAAGGGTAAAAAAACCTAAAGCCCCCCCCCCCCCCCTGACCGCTACGGTGCCTACGGAAGGGCTCACCGGCTCCCCTCTGATCCCCCTCTCCAATCGGTTCCAAGCCCTCGATGACTCTGCTGTGTCGGAGGTCGGGGGTAAGGAGCCAGAGACAACATCTGGGGTGCCTTCAGGGGGCGGCGGGGTCTGTCCCCCGGGGGACTCGGCTGCCCCTGGGGGGGGGGACTGCCACTGGGTCCGGAGGCGAGGAAACCTGTGCTAGGAAGGAGGTGTCCGATGCTGGAGGGGCGGGCATGGACACCTCGGTATCCCTAAAGAGGAGGGGTGACTCGGGCTCCTTCCTCCTCAGAAGGCGAGAGGAAAAAGGGGGGTACGGGGAAAAAGAAGGCCATCTAACTCAATCACCCATGATGGCGGAACCAACCCCGTTGACTCTGGCGTCGATTAATGTCGCCAGTATAAAGTCAGATGCGGCCAGATTTACGGCCTTTGATTTTTTCACCCGAGTTGAGGCTGACATTTTATTTTTGCAGGAGACCAGACTAACGGACATGGGGGCCATTTATAAAGCAAAGAGGGAGTGGAGGTGTGGGCCCTCATACTGGTCTCTTGCGGCCGAGCCATATAGCGGGGTAGCGGTCCTTTTTAAGACCGCTTCGGTGGAATGCAGACGGGTGATTGAGGTAGAAATGGGGAGGTGCTTGGTTCTTGACGTCTTCATGAGGGGACAGGAGCTCCGGCTCATTAATATCTACGGCCCGCAATCTAAGTGGGACCGTAAATGTCTCTTCCTGAAGGTCAAGCTCTTTTTACAAGCCGGCAGGTGGTCTTCGGTGGGGATTTTAACACTGTAACTAGATCCCGTGATAGGGGAGGCCCCGGAGACCGGCTTGCTTATGATAGCATAGCCCTGAATAGCATAGCAAGTGAAGCTCACCTGGTGGATGTCCACATCCGGCACACCCCAGGTCACGGGGGTTTCACCTTTCATAGGGGTAGCAGTAGGTCTAGGATAGATAGGTTTTATTTAAAGGAGGAGGCCGTCTCTTCTGCAGTGTCCGCTGTTGAGGTGGAATTCTCCGATCACTGTTTCATTTTCTTTTCATTGAATGTTACAGAGACCCCCCGGATGGGGAGAGGCCTGTGGAAGCTGAATTCGTCCCTGTTGGAAGAAGCTGATGTAAGACAATCCTTTGAGGAATTTCTTCAGAGCCAGGTACCTCTCTTGGGTCTCTGTAGTACTAAGTCTGAGTGGTGGGAGATCTTCAAAAGAAGGGTTGCAAGGTTCTTCCGTCAGCTCTCGAGCCTCAGGGGCCTGAACAGGCACCGCCTGTATCGGGATCTGGGGAGGAAACTCGAGCAGCTCGTCTCGACTGGAGGGGACCATGAGGAAATCTCTAGGGTGAAGGCCTTGCTCAAGGGGTGCCAGTATGATAGGCACACATCCTTGGCTTTTGAGGGGGATTTCGGGAGGTACCGCTCGCCCGACCCTTACAGGAACTGCAGGATGTCAGTGAGTTGTAAGGTGGTAACAGGACTGATCGACAGTACGGGGTCCCTGAACAGATCCAAATCAGGGATCCTGGAGGTGGTCAGATCCTTCTACTCGCACCTCTTGGGGGGGAGGGAACCTGCTCGGGATGAGATGTCGGCTTTCCTGGCTGAAACCAACCCTGAGCCAGGGGATGACCCCTCTCTTCATGTTTTGGCGGAAGCAATCAGGGAAGAGGAAGTGAGACGGGCGATTGATGGGCTCCGGCCCAAAAAGTCGCCTGGTCCGGATGGCTTAACATCCGAGTTTTACAAGACTTTTAGGGACTCCTTGGTCCCCCTCATGACTGAGGTGTTTAATGAGTGTCTCTCCTCGGATGCTCTGCCCAGTTCAATGAGGAAGTCAGCCCTGATTATTCTGTCAAAGGGTAAAGACTCGTCCCGTATTGAGAATTGGCGTCCCATAGCGCTTCTCAATACGGACCGAAAGGTTCTGGCAAAGGTGCTTTTTAATCGGTTGGTGAAGTTTGCACCCCGGCTCCTGTCGGGGGCCCAGCACTGCTCTGTTCCAGGCCGCAGTACTTTTAGTGCTGTGCTCGGTGTCCGAGAGGCAGTGGAGCAGAGCAGGGCAGGTCACTGGAAGGGGTACTTGCTGTCCTTAGACCAGGCGAAAGCCTTTGACCGGGTTAACCACGAGTACCTCTGGTCCGTCCTTCTGAGGTACGGTCTGCCCGGGAGATTTGTTGATTGGTTGAGAGTTTTATACAATGGGGCAGAGACTTTTCCACTTGTGAACGGTTGGGTCGGACCCCCTTTTGAGGTGAAGTCTGGTGTCCGCCAGGGCTGTCCTCTGAGCCCACTGTTATACGTGTTTACGATTGACCCTCTTCTAAGGAGGGTGGAGCGCGGACCGTTGGTGGGAGTCGGGATGGACCAGGCAGAGCCAGATGCCACCTTGAGGGTTTTTGTAACCTCGAGAGGGGAGGCAGATTGGGTCATGTTTGAGGCTGAGCGCTACTCGGTGGCATCCGGGTCCATGATCAACCGGGATAAGTGTGAAAGTCTCTGGCTGGGAGGGGGAGATCCTAGTTTTGATCTCCCAGACACTCTTCCAGGGCCTCAGGCCACAGCAAAAATACTAGGCATCAGTTTCGGCCCGGGGGACTACCCCCAGCAAAACTGGGAGGGCAGACTTAAGATTGCCGCCCAGAAGGTGGATCAGTGGAAGGGCTGGTCCCTGACCCTGAGGGAAAGGGTTAGCCTGGCCAAAGGGTATTTGCTTCCTTTACTAATATACCTGGGCAGTGTCTGCATCTTGCCAGAGCCTCTTTGGACACAGGTCTACAGCCTGTTCTTTCAACTATTATGGGGGAATAGGCTGAACCTAATCAAGAGGGAGGTCACGTACCGCACGAGGAGACTATGAGGGTTGGGTATGGTCACCCAGTGGTGTTCCTAGTAAACACCTTTATTAAGACAAACATCACCAACCTCTGGTTAGAGAGGGCTCCTCCGTGGGTATTCTCCTGTAGGGGGTGGTTTCAGCCTTTCTTCCAGGAATGGGAGACAGGAGGGCAGGTGAAGGACCTTCGAACGCCTCATGGGCATCTTCCGGCTTATGCTACCCCTGTCCTGAAGGTGATCCGTCGGTGGGGTCTGGGAGTGTGGGAGATCAGGACCTTGTCAAGGAGGTTACTTGATAATAAGGTCCTATTGACCCACTTTCAGAAGCCCCTGGCGCTCAAGGATTGCCCAAGCCGGGATCTGGAGGTAGGGCTTGGGTTATTGAACTCTAAACGGATCCCCTTGAAGTTTTGGGACTTGGCTTGGCGCTGCTTCCATGGGAGACTGTATGTGAGGGACAACCTGAAGTACAGGAACTCTGATGACCGGGATTGTCCCAGCGAGGAGTGTGGCGGCATGCTTGAGAGCATGGAGCACTTCCTGCTTCGGTGTCCCTTTAATACAGAGGTCTACAGTAGGGTGGGTGCTTCCATTGGCTGGCCCAGGCTGGCAGGCCTTTCCTATGCGGAGTGGGCCTATGGGGCATTCAGGTCCCTGGGTGGCCGAGATCGGGGCACTGTTTTCTTAGTTAGCTTAGTGACCAGGTTTTACACGTGGAACGCACGGTGCTTAGTGTCCACCCAGCAGAAAGCCCTCCCCCGGGAAGAGGTGATTAGGAACATCCTGGGTTACCTGGCAAAAGTGCGCTCTCTGGAGTATGAGAGGCTGGGTGCAGGGAGGGCTTCACTTCTATGGAGGGGGTTCTCATTCAATGTGCCCTAGGGAGAGTTAGGTTATGCGTGTCTGTGATAGGGTGAGTTAGTCTCCTTCTATACTTTATATTTATTTGTAGGGTCAGGTAGTCGTGTAGGGTCAGGGAGGGACAGACAGGGACAGTCATCAGGGATAGGTAGTTTAGTATTAGGTTGGTAGTGAGGGTCAGTGAGGGACAGGTAGGGAAAGATTGGTAGGGCGTTAGGGACAGGTGTTTATTTTATTATTTTTTTTTTTTTTTTATAGGGAGGGACAGGGTGTTGTGTGTTAGATTAGGGTGAGAGCCTCTGTAGTCTCCAGTTTACTGGTGGTGGGCTGCTCCCCTCACATTGTAGTTTTTTGTTTTGCGGTATCGGAATCGGAATATAGGGCTTGCAAGCACTGAACTTGGGTCTGATTTTTGATTTATGGTTGGTTCTTTGTGGTTTGAAATTATCATGTTACTGCTAAGTGTTAAAACAGACTTTTTATGTTGTGTATTGTATGTATATGTGTATTGTATGTATATATATGTGTATTGCATGTGGGGGGGTGTAGTTTTAGGTTGGTGGGGGGTTTCAAGGGGGGGAGGGGGAAGGGGTGTTTTTGTAAAAAAAAAGAAAAAGGACATCCTGCGGGATGCGGGAAAAAGGACCCTTTTTGCGCGTAAATGGCTACAAACTTTCGTGGGACCTTGTTGGTGTTAAGAGGCCACAGACTTTCGTGGGACCTTGGGTGTTTAAAAATGGTGGTGGGGAAAAAAAATAAATAAATAATATAAAATTAAAAAAAAAATAAAAAATTGAAAAAAAATTGAAAAAAAAAAAAAATAAATAATTTTTTTTTGTGTTGTAGAGTGTTAGTTTTGGCCAGGTGGCCCATCTCTTATTTTTGGCGGTGGGACAGTTATTTAGTTTTCCTTTTTGGGGTTAGGTGTGAATGTGCAGGTATGAATGTTGCGGATGTTAGGGGTCTTGTGCGCTTTAGGGCGTGGCCTGGCTGGTAGGTACGGAAGGTCTTCCCTTGCTGGGAGGTCTTTTGGAAAGAACGAAGACATTTTGTGTCTTGTGTTTCGTGTCAAGTGTCATGTGTTAGTTTGTTGGACTCTATATAATTTTGGATTTGGGCTATGTCTTGCTGGGGTTTTTTGTTTTTCTTGTATAATGTTTGTATTTGTGGTTTATATTTGTGTTTTGTTTTAGTGTTTTTGTACTTTTATATAAAATAAAAAAAGCGTTCCAGCTCCAGTAGCGTCCACTAAAGCTGCTGCAGTTAAAAAGCTTTTATAAGGATCGAGCTTGGCGGTCCACCGCAAGGCATCCTACCGCCAGTCCCAGCCCCTGTGCCTTGGGGTGCTCTTCACTGAGTGTCCCTGGGGCCCGAACCATTTCCTTTGAAAAAATTAAGTGTCCAAATTCAGGTGGTGTAGCTTGGTTAACAGCTGGGATAATCCACTGACTAGCAGACACTGCTACTAGGCACAAAGTATTTCCTGGGCTAGATGCAGTTAAAAAATTGTAATTAGATACTCTCGTTGGATGCCGAAAGCATTCCATAGAGTCTCCTGGCACGCCATATATTATTCTCTTAAAAATCTTGGGGTAGGGGTCTAGGGGACCCTTTCATAGGCAAAATCACGGCCCTGTATCGCAATACGTCACCTAGGCTGAAGATAAATGGAACATTTTCATCATCTTTCATAATCGCCAATGGGACAAGGCAGGGATGTCCTCTGTCCCCTCTCTTATACATCCTAGTGACGGAGCACCTGCTCTCATCAATTCGCAATAACCCCAATATTAGGTGGATTGAGGTGGGAGGGACCGAGTACAAGTGCTCTGCATTTGCTGATGATGTCCTAGTATATATCACTCAATCACATATATCCATCCCTGCTGTTATGGCTGAAATAGATCACTTTGTTACATGGTCAAATTTTAAAATCAATGCAACGAAGTCTGAGGCCCTCGATGTCTCCCTCCCCAAATCCATATAGGATTCCATCCAGTCCAACTTTCCCTTTGCCTGGCCCTCACAGGGTATCAAATACTTAGGAATTCCTATTCATAGAGACCTCTCCCGTCTATGTTATCTTAATTTTGGGCCCTTTATTGAACAACTCCATACAGACCACGGTTGGCAAGTTAGAACTGTAAGATTCACTACGTGAACCACTGGTGTTTTGTGGAAAAGCACATGTACACTGTGTTCCAAATTATTATGCAAAAAGTGTTTAGGAGTGATAAGGTAAGAATTTTTTTGTTTGTCAGTTAAACTCATTGATGGTGATTTGTGTCAGGGCTCTTTATATCACTGTAAGCAATTGCAGACACCTGTGCTAATTAGTTTGGCAGGTGTGTCCAATGAAAGGCAAGATTACTTAAGAAGGCTGTCCCACATTATTAAGCAGCCTACATTTTCTGCCAAAATGGGAAAGAAAAAGGCTGTGTCGGCTGCTGAGAAGCAACAAATTGTGGAGTGTTTAGGTCAAGGCATGACTACAATCAACATTGCCAAGACACTTCATCCTGATCATTGCACAATCAAGAAGTATGTAGCTGATTCACAGTACACACGTGTGCGTGCTGATAAGGGAAAATTGAGGACTCTTTCCTACAGGCAATTACGTCAGGTTAAAAGAGCAGCGGAAAAAAAGCCTTGTCATAGCTGCAGACAAGTTTTTGAAGCTGCTGGTGCCTCCAACGTCCCCCGAACAACAAGATGCAGGGTCCTTCAGAGGTTTGCAGCTGTGCGTAAGCCATCCTGTCGACCTCCTCTATCCACTGTACACAAGCAGAAACAGCTCCAGTGGGCCAAACAATACATGAAGACTGACTTCAAAACTGTTTTGTTCACCGATGAGTGCCGTGCAACGCTCGATGGTCCAGATGGATGGAGTGGAGGATGGCAGGTTGATGGACACCCCATGCAAACACGGCTACGGCGCCAACAAGGAGGAGGTGGAGTAATGTTTTGGGCTGGAATCATGGGGAGAGAGATTGTCGGCCCCTTTAGGATCTCTGAAGGGGTAAAGATGAACTCCATAATGTATGTGGAGTTTCTCAAACAGCACTTCCTGCCATGGTTCAAGAAGAAGAACCGTGTATTCCGCAGCAAGATCACTTTCATGCATGATAATGCCCCGTCTCATGCTGCACATAACACATCTGCATCTCTGGCTGATATGGGCATAAAAGGGGACAAGCTTATGGTGTAACCCCCATGCTCCCCTGACCTCAACCCCATTGAGAACCTCTGGAGCATCATCAAAAGGAGTGTCTATGATGGCAGGAGGCAGTTCACATCTAAGCAACAGCTCTGGGAGGGTATTCTGTCCTCATGCAAAACAATTGAAGCAGAAACCATCCAAAACCTGACAAATTCAATGGACAAGAGAGTTCAGAAGCTCCTTTCGAACAAGGGGTCCTATGTGCAAATGTAACATCAACTAGAATAAAGTTTTGAGTTGAAAACTGTTTCATTTCAGTTTATAATAACCTGCTAATGCTTAGAATTTCAAAAATGACCATTTTTTTGTTCTTTATTAAAATGAAAAGGTTGATCGAAGAGTGTGGGGGATCTAAGAGTGTGGCAACCTAGTAGTCAGGATTATTTTGAATTCTGACAATCTGAGGGTCATGTTGCAGGTAGTGCAGCAAGAAGGCACTCATGTGTCTTGAGCATCTAGGAGCCCCAAAATTATTTTCTGGGCTAGATGCAGCTAAAAATTATGAATAATTTGAAAGCTGGTGGAGCTTAGTATAGATGGCCTAATAGAATCAGTACTGCAAACTGCTACAAGGCCCAAATTATTTTCCAGCCAAGATACAGATAAACATGATTAGTAATTTTAAATCTGGTGGAGTTTAGTATAGATGGCCTAATAGAATCAGTACTGCACATTGCTACAAGGCCCAAATTATTTTCCAGCCAAGATACAGATAAACATGATTAGTAATTTTAAATCTGGTGGAGTTTAGTATAGATGGCCTAATAGAATCAGTACTGCACACTGCTACAAAGCCCAAATTATTTTCCAGCCAAGATACAGATAAACATCATTAGTAATTTGAAAGCTTAAAATGGTTGGTGAGGTGATTTTAACAAATCATCAAGCTTTTACTATCCCCAGGATGACACAGGGGTCGAAAAGTCGTTTTGGATCCAAGATTTGGTCATCTTTATGAGTCTGTCTACATTATCAGTGGAGAGACGCGAGCGCTTATCTGTCAGCACACCACCAGCAGCGCTGAACACACGTTCAGACAGAACGCTGGCTGCGGGGCATGACAAGATCTCCAAGGCGTAAGTGGCGAGCTCAGGCCATTTATCCAGATTGGAAGCCCAAAAAGAGCAAGGGTCCAGTGACACAGTCATGGCTTCAATGTTTACTTGGAGATACTCCTGTACCATCGTCTGTAGGCGTTGACTATGTGTCAGACTTCTTGTCTCCTGTGGCCTTGCAAAGGATGGGCTAAAAAAGTGGTGAAATGATTCCGCAAAATTGATGTTACCAGCAGATACTGTGTTTCTGTTACGTTTTGAGTGCTGAACACTCGACGGTCCCACGGTTGGCAAGTTGGAACTGTGAGATTCACTACGTGCACCACTAGTGTTTTGGGGAAAAGCACATGTAAGATTCTGCAACAGTCTCTGCTGATACTCCGGCATGCTTGCATCTCTTTCTATGGCAGGAATAATTTCTGCAAATTTACTTTTGTACCGAGGATCTAACAGTGTGGCAACCCAGTAGTCAGGATTATTTCTAATTCTCACAATTCGAGGGTCATGTTGCAGGTAGTGCAGCAAGAAGGCACTCATGTGTCTTGCGCATCCAGGAGCACCAAGTCCCTGTTGTGTTGGTGGCGAGGTAACAATCATGCTTCCTTCCTCTGCCCTCTCCCCCCAACCTCGCACAACAGAAATGTGATCAAGGTCTCCCTCATCTGATGAGTCTTCCATCAGTTCGTCCTCCACTCCTTCCTGGGCTCCTGCACCTTCCTCACTAGTTTGGCTGCTACCATGCACCCTGGTAAAACCATCTCCTCCACCCTCACATGCCTGCCGCCTTGGTGCTGCCGACCGTCTGGACCTTGCAGATGTTAGCCCTTCCGCATACAACTCCTCCTCCTCTACTTCCTCCACCTCCTCTTGTGCCACCACCTGAGTCCGAATTCTGTTTAACATGTGCTCCAGCATGTAAATCACCGGAATAGTCATGCTGATAATGGCATCGTCAGCACTAAACACCTTCGTTGCCATTTCAAAACTGTGCAGAAGGGTGCATAGGTCCCTGATCTGAGACCACTCCTCCAGCGTGATTTGCCCCACCTCTGGATATCGTTGGCCCAGGCTATACGTCAGAACGTATTGCACCAGGGCTTGTCGGTGCTGCCACAGTCGCTGCAACATGTGCAGAGTTGAATTCCACCAGGTAGGCACATCACATTTTAGCCGGTGAAGTGGCAGGTCCATCGACTTCTGTAGAGATGTAAGTCGCTGAGCTGCGGGATGCGAACGGCGGAAGTGAGCACACAGCGACCGTCCCCTCTGCAGAAGGCCATCTAGTCCGGGATAGTTGGCTAAAAATTGCTGGACAACCAGGTTCAACACGTCAGCGAAGGGCCGCACCCAGGTTTGCAGCATTGTCGCACACGGCCTTCCCTGGTTTCAGGTCCAGTGGAGACAACCATTCATGAAGCTGGTTCTCCAGAGCTGACCACAACTCCTCAGCTGTGTGACTCACATTTCCCAGACATTTCAATGTAAAAACTGCCTGATGACGTTGAGCCCTGCTGCCAGCATAGTAAGGAGGTGTGCAGGATCCCTTCTGCGCAGTTAGAAAGCTTGTGGCATGACCAGACAGGCTTTGGGTGCAGGTGGAGGACCGAGAGGAGGTTGAGGAGGCAGAAGCAGGGGAGCAACTTCTAGATAAAGAGGATTGATGCACAACTCGTGGGGACGGCAAGACTTGGACAGCAGCCCCTTGTCCTGCTGTCACCATAGTTACCCAGTGCCCAGTCAGCGACATGTTATGCCCCTGTCCATGCCTACTCGTCCAAGTGTCTGTGGTGAAATGCACCCTGTCACACACAGAGTTTCTCAAAGAAGCGGTGATGTTGTGTGTGACATGCTGGTGGAGCGCAGGCACACCTTTCTTTGAGAAGTAGTGCCGACTGGGCATTTGGTACTGGGGCACTGCGACGGACATAAGGTCTCGAAAATCCTCTGTGTCCACCAGGCAGAAAGGCAACATTTCTGTAGCCAAGAGCTTGCAGATGGTGAAATTCAACCTCTTAGCTTTCTCATGGCTAGGAGGAAATGGTCTTTTACTTGTCCACATCTGAGGGACTGAGGGTTGGCTGTTGTGCTTAGACGGGGTTGAGAAGGGTGTCCCCGGCAAACTGCCGGTCTGTGAGGAAGATGCAGGTGGACATGTTAGGTTGCCTTGATCCAAAGGTGGTGCTATCGATGTCGGACAGCGCTCAACACCAGCTGGTGTTTCCACCTCCAAAGAAAATGATGACCTGCCAATCACGCTGGCTGTTGCGGGTAAAGAGGTGGCAGGTCTGCGTCCCAAAACAGGTGTGACTGCTGTCCCCCCAGTCACAGAGGATGAAGAGGCCGCTGATGCACAAGATGTGGCAGACGGTGGTTGGCCCGGCCGGCTAGGCCGCATTGTAGCTCAGTGAGCTTCCCACTGCAACTTATGTTTCATATCCATGTGCCGGTTCATGCATGAAGTACTCAAACTATGTATTTTTTGGCCTCTACTTAGCTTTTGCTGACAAATGTTACAGATTACACGAGTTGGGTCATCTTTATCGATCTGAAAAAATGCCCAGGCTATGCAAGGCTTAGCACCCACGCGACCTGAAGAGCCCCACGACTTGTGGTCAGAGGCAGAGTTGTGTTTGAGGATGCAGTTGTTGACGTGCTTCCAGTACTAAGTCTCTGTCCAGGAAGGCGCAACCTGACCTCGTCGTCACTAGCATCCTCCTCCACCTCCTCTGCTGACCTCATCGACTGGCTGACTGTGGGTTGACAGAAAGTGGGATCTCCAACCTCGTCATCATCACCCTGTATGTTATCACACCCGTCGTCCTCAGAGCCAACCTCTTCCTGCCCTGACAAAAAACTAAAGTTGTCGCTCCAATCAGGTATTTGAGTCTCATCATCGTCTTCCTCATTGTCTCCACCAACAGGAGTTACAGTTTGGGAACGAGGGTCTACATTATGGTCAGAACCTTCTGCGTCTGGTCCTGGATCGGACTCATAAAGATTTTGGGCATTAGTGCAGATCATTTCCTCGTCTGGATTCACAGAAGCTCTGGAGCCGACCTCTGATTCCCAGGCTATAGTATGAGTAAACAGCTCTGCAGACTCAACCATCTGTTCTACCCCATACTCAGACGGGCAGCTGGAGACTTGGGAGCTGTGAGGAAGCAAGTGCGATTGGGGTAACACCTCTGAGGACTGGAGTATTTGTGATGTTGAAGTTGAGGTGGAGGAGAGCCCACTTAAAGGAGCACTTGATATCCGTTGAAGCACCTGCTGTTTTTGTGCCTCATCTGGAATTTGTATCGATTGGTGTGGCCGTAAGAAAGGGATCTTATCACATTGTCCGCTAAAAGAAGTAGACATTTTAGTTTGGCTGGAAGATTGTCTTTCTTCTGCAGATGTTGCTGTTGCTTTAACACCTACCCCATGGACACAACCTTTTTTTCCCTTCCCAACACACCTATTCCCCTTTCCACCAGCAGCAGGCCTTTTTCCACTCAACTCTGGAGTTGTTTGCACAAAAAACAATGGATGGGAACCGAGCAGAGCTGAGTGGCAAAACTGTGGTATTAGCCCAAAGGTATTGGCTGGGTTAGATGCAGAAAAAAATTATATTGAATTTGCAACCTGGTGGAGGTTAGTATAGATGGACTAATAGAACAAGTCCCACACCCTGTTACAAGCCAAAATATTTTTTCAGAGCTCGATGCAGAAAAAAATTATATTGAATTTGCAACCTGGTGGAGATTAGTATAGATGGACTAATAGAACAAGTCCCACACACTGCTACAAGCCGAAATATTTTTTCAGAGCTCGATGCAGAAAAAAATTATATTGAATTTGCAACCTGGTGGAGATTAGTATAGATGGACTAATAGAACAAGTCCCACACACTGCTACAAGCCGAAATATTTTTTCAGAGCTAGATGCAGAAAAAAATTATATTGAATTTGCAACCTGGTGGAGGTTAGTATAGATGGACTAATAGAACAAGTCCTACACACTGCTACAAGCCGAAATATATTTTCAGAGCTAGATGCAGAAAAAAATTATATTGAATTTACAACCTGGTGGAGGTTAGTATAGATGGACTAATAGAACAAGTCCCACACACTGCTACAAGCCAAAATATTTTTTCAGAGCTAGATGCAGAAAAAAATTATATTGAATTTGCAACCTGGTGGAGGTTAGTATAGATGGACTAATAGAACAAGTCCCACACACTGCTACAAGCCTAAACATTTTTTCAGAGCTAGATGCAGAAAAAAATTATATTGAATTTGCAACCTGGTGGAGGTTAGTATAGATGGACTAATAGAACAAGTCCCACACACTGCTACAAGCCAAAATATTTTTTCAGAGCTAGATGCAGAAAAAAATTATATTGAATTTGCAACCTGGTGGAGGTTAGTATAGATGGACTAATAGAACAAGTCCCACACACTGCTATAAGCCGAAATATTTTTTCAGAGCTAGATGCAGATAAAAATTATTTTGAATTTGCAACCTGGTGGAGGTTAGTATAGATGGACTAATAGAATGATGCTATGCCCAAAAGGTTTTACTTCACTAGGTGCAGTAAAAAAAATTGTATTCTATACACAGGTGGTGTAGCTTGCAACACAGATAGGCTACTCCACTGACTAACACACACTGCAAGAGGCCAAAAAGGATTTGCTTTGCTAGATTTAGCCAAATGCTGTGAAAAAAACTTGCACAGCACTGGCACAGACCTGCCTGGCTAAAAGTGATAGGAACTAATGTAACCTAGCCCTCAAAAGGACTGCAATTACAATTAGTCTTTACTTCCAACCTATCTATTTAAGAGCACAGACCTGCCTGATAAAAGTCGTAGGAAATTATGTAACCTAGTCCTTAAAATGACTGCAATCACAACTATTCCCTACTCCCAAGCTATCTTTAGATTTGTGCGAAAATTGGCTTCAAATTAACAAAGTATAGCGCACACAGCAACAGCGGTGCTTTCTAACATGCAGCTGCAGCAGTGAGAAAATGGTGGCGACGGGGAAAATGGCTGGGTCTTATAGGGCAAGGACATGTGACATGCACTGCCAATGACACATGCCCTTGCTTGTGTGAAAAAAAGCAGTTCGCTCCGTGTGTGCGCTGCTGATAGGCTGACAGATTGCACCTCCCCACTGTAAATGCGGGAAAGAGAAAAAAAAATCGAGATCTTCATTATTTCTGCAGAGATCCATCCCCTGCCCCTTCCCCCGCCCCGCTATACACTCAAACTGCGTTTTAACATTAATTTTCAGCATTACTGAGAAAAATCCAGTTATGATTTTGGTGCGCAAACAGTTATCGAACATAACCTCGAACAGCCAAATTTTTTTCAAATTATTCGTGTTCGCCGAACGGCTCGAACACCGCCCAAAACAGCTCGAATTTGAGATTGGCGAACAGTTCGAGTCGAACACCGCTCATCTCTACTGCTAGGTCCTAAAAGAATAAGGATTAAATAGGCATCCGTAATGCCAAGCCCAGTGACCTTCAACAGCCAGATCCAGAGCGACTGTCTATTACACCTGACTCACCCGTGACAGTAGCACTGTGAGGAGGAGTTGGTGTTCTTTGGTGTTAAATGCTGCAGAGAGATCCAGGAGAATAAGAAGAGAGTAGTGACCATTAGATTTAGGTTCTAGTAGATCATTAGAGACTTTGGTAAGGGCAGTTTTTGTAGAGTGTAAAGAGCGGCATCAGATTGAAAAATGGTAAGAAGAGAGTTATCTGACAGCAGATTGGGCAAGAGTATTCTGATATAGTTCTGATGGATCCACAGTGTGAATCTATCTCTGATAATGACCTTGGATAGTTTGATTATGTCTAATTTACCTTCACCCTCACTCCTTGATACATTTTTGCTTTGAATTTCTATTGTCATTTCACATAAACATATCAACAAACTATTCCCACGTGTTTTTGTTTCACTTATTCCAGTACTGGAATAGTTTTGGGCACCCATGTCCTGGGAAAACCTGAGTATTACCATCCAAAATTAGGAAAGTAGTGTTACGTAGGTAAATTGTGCCATTTGCATTTCCCTGGATATTGCATGATGCGGAGCATTTGTGTGGCATTCTATTTAGGTACAATTGTCATCTATCAGTAGGTGAATCTAGCACACTACTTGAGAGAGGTATACTGGTGCACTATCTTTATTGGCTGCCAAAATAAATACATTTCCTCTCCTCTAATGCTAAATTACTACCTCTTTGCACCTGATTGGTGCATGGACAATAATGACTGCAGTTTTTAAAAGGAGAGCAATAATGCTTTACTTCAAAACACTTAACACCTCATGAATGCAAAGTATGTTATGTTTCTCAAAAATCTAATTGAAATGTCATGGGAAAGAATGTTCATACAGCTCAGATTGCTTGTTTTACAAGTGTCAATAATCAAACTGGAGCTTTCACACTGAGTTTTACAAAGTAATTAATTTATGCAAGCAATATTTTAATCAGATTTTTATTACATTGTAATTCATACTTAGATTTTTTATGTTATGAGTAGAACAAATTTTGCCAAGTTGGTTTTATAGTACAACGATCAAGGTTTTTGTTGTATTAAAATATAATCAAACTGATTCAAAATTTCAGTTTTAATGTAATGCTGCACCTTTGGAGCTAATTTAACGCTTTCTTCTTGCAGAGTTTTCAGAGAGATAAGAAATGCACTAACAGCATTGAAATTAACTTTATTTTAGACTTCAATTGCGTGCCATCCTCAGTTTACAACTTCCAAAAATATTTAATACAACAGCAGTATTAAAAAAAATAAAAACAAACAATATATCAGCGCTGTGCCTTAACAGAAGAAAATACAAAGACTTTAAGATAATACAGTATATATAATATATTATAATTATAGGGTTATATGTCTAATATACCAAAATGTAATGGACGACCATTGCTCCAACCTAATGGAGTAATGCAGAGCCTGGTTTTTAGAATCAATGGTGGTCCCAGCAGTCAGCCACTTGACAGCCAGTGTTGTGAACAAACCCTTCAGAACAATATTGAATTTCTACATATTTTATAACTCTCATCATTTCACATGGCCAAATATGGAGGCTTACATTTAGAAACATCATAATAGTGCGGGAGTAAGCAGGGAAGCAAAAAAGAAGATAGACCTAACCATACCTACATCATTTTGCAGGCAACGGGAATGATTGATGCTTCAGCAGGATGATCACCAAATTCCACAGTAATCTAGAAGAAAATGATAAAAAGTGGTGTTCCATAGTGTATTGTAGTATGGTGTGGTGACTCAGTAAGCGGAACTACTTACTTTGCAAGATGTGTTTACAGCAAGAGCATCTCTGCTTGAGAACTTGTAAAGCGTGGACCAGCAGCTGCTCATCCCTGTTCTGGTAATGCACAATGCCAACCACAATGAGTAATGCAGGGTGTAGAAGAAAAAAGCGCTGGGCGCTGCTGGAAAAAAGATGGCACATAAGTAGAAGTAGGGTCACTTTATTTAGGTTATGCATTTCAGCACCGTATAGGTTCCTTCATGCAGTAGAGTTAAGAAAGCTAACTCCGTCCCTAGCAGGCTTTTTATGTACATTGTCTATAGACAGTGACCTGCTTATCACATAAAGGAGCAGAGTCAAAATTGCAAGAACATGGCCAGCTAGTCACAGCAATGTTAATCACCAGATGATAAAACCTTCGAAGTAAACAACAGCACACAGCCTGACATGTGACACATCCTGGAATTCTGTGTTTTAACCCCTACCACATGCTGTCCTCAGATTACATAGCAAAAAACTCCTGACAGATTCCCTTTAAGATCAATAAACAGTTGTTTTATTACTTATCCTTGATTGAAGTTTTTTCAATCTGGCATGATACATCTGGCTGCAGAACCGAATTAACATCGATTACTGTGATTTCAGACATCTTATAGTTTGGTCAGTGTTGCAGTCAATGATTGGATGCAGTGGTCATGTAACTGTCCTGGTCAGAAGACATAGTGCAGAAAATTGTACCTAAACAGTGAAAAAAGAGGAATCTCAAGCAAGGTTTCATGTGTTCATACTGTGTAGTTAAAGGTCTCTGTAAAAAAAAAAATAATGTAATTTTGGACAACGCCTTTAGGTTCGCTTTAGTTTAGCCAGAGTTCACTCTAGGTTTTGCAGCCATAATGCTACATCTGAAAAAGCTTTTATGAAGTTTATGTACAGCATATTAAGTTCACAATAAGTTGAGTTTGCAAAACATTTTTTGTGTTTATTTTTTATATAAAAAATTAAGTTGCTGATAAAGAAGTGAAAATCTTAATTTAGTTTTGCATTTATTTTTCCTTGTATTTGTTTGGGAATCATGCTTCAGAAAGACAATGTGTCATGTAATGACTTGAAGCTTCGTGACAAGTTTCATTCTCTGTACAGTCAGTGGCTTGAAATGTTTGCACCTGGTCAGAATCTAGCAAATATCAAAACGCTCTTTAACTATGCTTCCTGCGTAATCATCAACACAAAGCTTATGAAAATGGGTTCCAAAGCAATGAGAATGATGAGGCCATAGGTAGTTAAATCATTGCATTTTGTCTTCAATTACAGTCTTGATGAGCTTTCTCTTTTCGATGGTGATTCTAACTTGTGCTGGTATTTTTGCAAAAGAAATACAAATTCTAAAGCACACAAGCATCATGCACTGTAAATGCTCTGATTTGTAATAGTTTTTTATGTTGTTTTTTGTTTGAATGAAAATCAAATTAATTAGGCATGATTGTATGGCAATATGTGGCTTGAAGAGATGTATCTTAAACTGAGCTTTCCCTTCTTGTTCTTAGCTAAATCTATGATTATAAGATATCTTTGTACCATGTTTCCAGTTATAAGTACACTCAGTAACATATCAATAGCAACTTGGTATCTAATCCTACTTAATCACATTAGTGGGATAAGAATCACTTAATTAAAACTTCTCATTTCTTAAATGTCTGTCTTGTATATTTACAAATTCATAAAGATAGACAGTAATAATTACATTTATTATAGACTATGACCTCGAATAATCATTTGCATTTCTTTTTAACTTACTTTCCTTTTTTCTTGTATTAATTGCAGTTTTTGGCATCAAATTCATCAAAATGGTGCGTGCGGTTCATGATTTTGGTGTAAAGTAAGAAAATGGGCTTTCTTCTTGGCTTGAACTGTTTTTGCGACTTTTGTCACCAAAAGTCATCGTTGATGCCAAAAAAAAGATACACAAATTGCACCAAAAATAATGGCGTACTCAAAAGTATTCCAGGGTGGGGGCTTTGGAGGAGACTGAAGTAAAGTTGTGCCAAATTTTTCTATTTTGAAAAAGTTGCAATTGAAGAATCCAGATAAAACATCCCGAATTGCTAGACTCCGTCCAGGAATAAAAAGTCAAGCACATATAAAATAAGATTAGAAAAATAGGGCATATAGAATAATGAATTGGGTTGAAACAAAATAAAAAGGTGGGAAACAGACCAAACTATACAAAAAATCTCAAAAGCAATGATGAATAGGGCTCTTAATATTAATTTCCCACTCTAGTTTTGCCAATCTTTGGAAATTTGAGTTACCATAAACAGTGTAAGAAGCCTATACAAAGGATATTTAAATATAAATATTAATTAATTAAATATAAAATATTAATATAAATATTTAAATGAGGTCCCAAATTATTTGTTTAGCAGCAATTCTGAAATAAAATAATAAAAGTAAATATATGGGACCTCCAATGAATGGAGTAAATGTGCGCATAATCGAACATCACTCAATTCATACAGGGCTCTTTGGACGATTTTTGGCACCGGTGGGAGACCCAGCGGTCAGACCCCAAGTGAACGGGAAGTTAACCAATAGACAGGGGACAACTTCCAAACTTGCAGAGAAAGTGTTAGGATAGTTTTCAAAGTTTTGAACATTTTCTGTGTTTAGTTTTTCTTTAACCTTGTCATAGTCCCACCACATTTGTCTTGTATGCAACTCATTAAATTTTGACATGATGCTATTGGGAAAAAAAGCTGCCAATCAAACCGGAATATAATGCCACTTAAGTTGTTTTTTTTTGTGTTTTCTATATGATTTATACATATTTTAATTAATTCAATTCATTTCTCCAGTCTTCTACTGAAAAGGATTTATAGATATCTTTCTTAATTGAGAACATACCTTGTTTTTAAGATAGTCTTCTCATTCAAGAGAGTCTTATAAATTACAGAGAGTCCTTCTTTGCAATATTTTTCTTAATTAACATCGTTTGAAGTTATCCAGCCCTAACCATGTGCTTTCAATGAAATATATATTGTGAAAAAGTCACTGGCAGATTACTCGAGGGGAGATATGTGTCTCCGAGACTTTCTGCTTCAGTGATGTAAAACATGGAGGTTTCTCCTGCACATTAGGTGAAGAGAGAGTTAATAGGCATAGTTACAAGGGCATGCTTTACAGGTGGATAGCTAAGTGCTGGGAGGGAAGCTATCCACCCTATCTCCTCTCCAGGGCGTGGTTTAGGGTCTATAAAAAGCCAGCCTTTTGACTTAGGCGGTGTCCAGCATCTGGAGGCCAGCTCCAGAGAGAGGAGCGTCTGTTTATTTCTGCCAAACCTGAATTGGGTGGTTTTTGCTAACCCTGAGTGACTGGACCCTGGCCAGTGCAAGGACTTTGCTGGACTCTTTACTTATTTTGCTTTGCCATTAAGCCAGATGGGCTGTGTCTATTTTTCATGAACTTTACATTGGTTTGTGCTGCTCAATAAACCAACTGAAAATTTGAAGAGACAGTGTTCCGTTTATACCTCAATGCATAGCCGAGACCACAATATATATACAGTACAGACCAAAAGTTTGGACACACTTTCTCATTTAAAGATTTTTCTGTATTTTCATGACTATGAAAATTGTACATTCGCACTGAAGGCATCAAAACTTTGAATTAACACATGTGGAATTATATACTTAACAAAAAAGTGTGAAACAACTGAAAATATTTCTTATCTTCTAGGTTCTTCAAAGTAGCCACCTTTTGCTTTGATGACTGCTTTGCACACTCTTGGCATTCTCTTGATAGGCTTCAAGAGGTAGTCACTGGAAATGGTTTTCACTTCACAAGTGTGCCCTGTCAGATTTAATAAGTGGGATTTCTTGCCTTATAAATGGGGCTGGGTCCATCAGTTGTGTTGTGCAGAAGTCTGGTGGCTACAGAGCTGATAGTCCTACTGAATAGACTGTTAGAATCTGTATTATGGCAAGAAAAAAGCAGCTAAGTAAAGAAAAATGAGTGGCCATCATTACTTTAAGAAATGAAGGTCAGTCAATGCGAAAAATTGGGAAAACTTTGAAAGTGTCCCGAAGTGCAGTTGCAAAAACCATCAAGCGCTACAAAAAAACTGGATCACATGAGGACCGCCCCAGGAAAGGAAGACCAAGAGTCACCTCTGCTTCTGAGGATAAGTTTATCCGAGTCACCAGCCTCAGAAATCGCAGGTTAACAGCAGCTCAGATTAGAGACCAGGTCAATGCCACACAGAGTTCAAGGAGCAGACACATCTCTTCAACAACTGTTAAGAGGAGACTTTGTGCAGCAGGCCTTCATGGTAAAATAGCTGCTAGGAAACCACTGCTAAGGACAGGCAACAAGCAGAAGAGACTTGTTTGGGCTAAAGAACACAAGGAATGGACATTAGACCAGTGGAAATCTGTGCTTTGGTCTGATGAGTCCAAATTTGAGATCTTTGGTTCAAACCACCATGTCTTTGTGCGATGCAGAAAAGGTGAACGGATGGACTCTACATGCCTGGTTCCCACTATGAAGCATGGAGCAGGAGGTGTGATGGTGTGGGGGTGCTTTGCTGGTGACACTGTTGGGGATTTATTCAAAATTGAAGGCATACTGAACCAGCATGGCTACCACAGCATCTTGCAGCAGTATGCTATTCCATCTGGTTTGCGTTTAGTTGGACCATCATTTATTTTTCAACAGGACAATGACCACAAACACACCTCCAGGCTGTTTAAGGGCTATTTGACCAAGAAGTAGAGTGATGGGGTGCTACGCCAGATGACCTGGCCTCCACAGTCACCAGACCTGAACCCAATCGAGATGGTTTGGGGTGAGCTGGACCGCAGAGTGAAGGCAAAAGGGCCAACAAGTGCTAAGCATCTCTGGGAACTCCTTCAAGATTGTTGGAAGACCATTTCCGGTGACTACCTCTTGAAGCTCATCAAGAGAATGCCAAGAGTGTGCAAAGCAGTCATCAAAGCAAAAGGTGGCTACTTTGAAGAACCTAGAATATAAGACATATTTTCAGTTGTTTCACACGTTTTTGATAAGTATATAATTCCACATGTGTTAATTCATAGTTTTGATGCCTTCAGTGTGAATGTACAATTTTCATAGTCAACAAAATACAGAAAAACCTTTAAATGAGAAGGTGTGTCCAAACTTTTGGTCTGTACTGTATATATATATATATATATATATATATATATATATATATATATTTCAAGGCAGCGCTAGTCATCATACTGGGGGATACTCGCTGCACCGGGTCAATTAAAGCACGCCAGCCACGTTTTTCAGTTTTCACACTTCAGCAGTTTATTGCACTTCATAACTGCTTATCACACAGTCCATCTTAGTGGCTCACCGGCATATTACACACATAACATTCGGGAGCTTTTCCAGCGACAGACACGTCCACTTGGCTCCAGTTACAGCCCTCAGCTAGGCAGCAACATAAATGTCCATATAACGCAGTTGTTATGTTCTGCTACCAGAGCTAAGGAAAGAGAGGAGATCTGTCCCTACGATAGAACTCAGCTTGATCCCTACGATGTAACAGGGGACCTGATCCTGCGATCAGACCTGCTAAAGTCCTCAGCTAGTCTGTACGGAGACCTATAGATGTGGGGAAGGAATCCCTACAAGTTCTAGGGACTGGAAGCAAAATGGACACCTCCTAACAGAAATAGTAGCAGACAGACGAACAAACAAATAATATAGAACACAGAGGTCCGAAGACCAAGCAAACTAACAGAGTTAGATACTGAGCACCGGCTAGCTAAAGAGTAGAAATACAATGAAGTCCAGCAAAGCCAGAAGGGCGGAGCAGGACTAAATAGGCCAACAAGGTCATGTGACCAGCAATAGAAAAAACCTAAGAGCAAGGTTCTAACAGTACCCCCCCTTCTAAGAGGATCCTCCGGATCCCCTAGGACCAGGCTTATCAGGAAATCTCCTGTGAAACGCTCTGATAAGTCTGGACGCGGAAACATCATCCGACCTCACCCATGAGTTATCCTCGGGACCGAAACCTTTCCAGGCCACGAGATACTGCAAACTACCTCTATACCGTCTAGAATTAAGGATGCGAGAAATTTCATATTCCCCGTCCTCCACCACCGGGGGAACAGAGGCAGAGGCGTCACAATCCGACACAACAGCTTTTTTCAACAGAGAGACATGAAACACGGGATTAATTCTCCAGGAGGTAGGAACCTCCAACCTAACAGCAGATTGGTTGACAACCTGAAGCACCTTAAAGGGCCCTACAAACTTGGGACCCAATTTCTTAGAAGGAATCCTCAACCGCAGATTCCTAGAGAACAACCAAACCATGTCACCAACAGCGAACAAAACCTCCTGTCTTTTCCTATCAAAGTAGTCTTTAGATTTTCTGTTAGCCTCCTGAAGATTACCACGCACATCCGTCCAAACTCTCTCCAAATCGCCGGAAAAATTCTCCTCCTCAGGCACGGCAGATAGTATGCCCCCCGAAGGTCAATTTTAGAGAACCACTTGGCCCCCACTAACTGGTTAAACAGATCAGGAATCAATGGCAGTGGGTAAGGATTGCGTACAGTAATTTTGTTAATCTCACGAAAATCCAGACAAGGACGTAAACCGCCGTCCTTTTTTTTTACAAAAAAAAATCCAACCGCCACAGGAGACTTAGAGGGCCTAATGTGACTGGCGGCCAAACTTGTCTGTATGTATTCCTCCAAAGCCTTTCTCTCAGGAATAGTAAGGTTAAATAAACGACTTTTAGGAAGAGTCGCTCCAGGGACAAATTCAATAGTACAATCATAGTCTCTATGGGGAGGCAAAACCTGCGATTCCTTCTCAGAAAAAACTCTCCAAAAATCCTGAATAGGAACAGGCAATTCCCCTCTATCCACAGCAGCAATGCGCCCGTTACAACACTTGTCATAACATTTATGGCTCCAGGATTTAATTTCATTGGTAGACCAATCCAGTACAGGATTGTGCAATTTTAACCAGGGCAATCCCAACACTACCGGAGAAGGTAAGTTATTCAAAACTACCAAATCCAAATTCTCATGGTGAACACCATTAATAGTGAGGGGAAATTCACAGACCTTGAGAGTAACATTCTTCAAAGGGGAGCCATCCACAGAAACCACAGCAATGGGGGATGACAAAGGTTCGGGTTTTAAATTGAGTTTTTCCAAGAATCCCCCATCAATTACATTCAGAGTAGACCCACAATCGACAAACACCCGAAATTCCATTAATTTTTCCTGAGCAATAGTGGAAGCAGCTAAAAATACACCCTTGGAATTTAAACAGGCAATACGGGCATGACTGACCATTTTTTTTTCTTTCTTCATACGAAGCACACAGCTTTTAATGAAATGACCAGAATTTCCGCAATAGAAACACAAACCTTCAGAAAATCTGCGGTCCTTTTCTTGAGAGCGAGGTGCCATCGCTCCAATCTCCATCGGCTCTCCACTGTCAGTACACACATTCTCATGACCAGAAACTGACATAGCAGAGGATTTGCTTTCATTAACCCTTGCACGCAGTCTCCTATCCACCCGTATAGCTAATTGCATAGCCTGTTGCAAATCTTCAGGTGTGGGATAAGCAATTAGCAAGTCTTTAACCCTTTCACTAAGCCCAGCAAGAAACAGACTCTTCAGAGCAGAATCGTTCCACCCTATTTGAGTAGACCACCGACGGAAATGAGTACAAAATTTTTCCACATTACCTGATCCCTGTCTCAAACGTCTCAACTCAGTCTCAGCAGATGAGACACGGTCAGGATCATCATATAGTAGCCCCAAAGCAGAAAAAAAACTATCCACTGATCTAAAGCATGAATCACTAAGTTGCAAAGAAAAGGCCCACTCCTGAGGCTCTTTGCGCAAAAGTGACATTATGAACCCTATGCACTGGGATTCATCCCCAGAGGACCTGGGTCTCAAACGAAAATACAATAAGCAAGCATTTTTAAATGAAAAAAATTCTTGATGTTCACCAAAAAATAAATCAGGCAAACGTACCTTAGGCTCCAAGAAATGTGCTCCAGGACAGTTACTCACGTGCTGACGGAGCTCGGCCACCTCCAGAGAGAGTCCCTGCAGGCGTTGAGCCAAATCCTGAACCGACACCATGATGGAACAGAAAAATCTTTCCTTAGAGAATTTGCAGGCTGGACTTACTGTTATGTTCTGCTACCAGAGCTAAGGAAAGAGAGGAGATCTGTCCCTATGATAGAACTCAGCTTGATCCCTACGATGTAACAGGGGACCTGATCCTGCGATCAGACCTGCTAAAGTCCTCAGCTAGTCTGTACGGAGACCTATAGATGTGGGGAAGGAATCCCTACAAGTTCTAGGGACTGGAAGCAAAATGGACACCTCCTAACAGAAATAGTAGCAGACAGACGAACAAACAAATAATATAGAACACAGAGGTCCGAAGACCAAGCAAACTAACAGAGTTAGATACTGAACACCGGCTAGCTAAAGAGTAGAAATACAATGAAGTCCAGCAAAGCCAGAAGGGCGGAGCAGGACTAAATAGGCCAACAAGGTCATGTGACCAGCAATAGAAAAAACCTAAGAGCAAGGTTCTAACAGCAGTGTTTTTACTTTTGGCGGGGTTTAGCTGCTTCAGGGTTATTCTGCCACCACTGTGGCTTTACGGCTTCCCAGATGGGGGTCTCCAGCCCTCGTACCATCCAAGGCTACTGGTATGCTTACACAGCCAACATCCAGCCCCCGCCTTTCAGGCTTCTTGCCTTCGAAGCCGGCTTTCCCTCCAAGGCCACTGGCATCTACACACAGGATCCAGCCTCGACCTTTCAGGCTGCCAGACTTCACCAGGCTTCACTCTCTAGCGGTGTCCCACACAGGAACAGGCCTCAGGCCTTACACACCTGTGTCAAGACTACCAGGGTTTATATCCTGTAGTACACACCCACAGGACCTGTGCTGATGTCACAGTCATGTGATCAGACATTCTGTGCATACAGGACCTGCACTATGTCACAGTCATGTGACCAGTCACCTGAGGGGGAGGTACATGGTCAGCCAAAACACATCCTGGACCATTACCGTAATGCCGCAAGTCGCTGCAATTCGATATATATATATATATATATATATATATATATATATAGTCATAGCCAAAAGTCTTGGCACCCTTGAAATTGTTCCAGAAAATTAAGCATTTCTCCCAGAAAACTATTGCAATTATACATGTTTTGTTACACACGTTTATTTCCTTTGTGTGTATTGGATGAACACACAAAAAAACAGGAAAAAAAGGCAAATTGGACATAATTTCACACAAAATTGCAAAAATAGGCCTGACAAAATTGTTGCCACTTTTTATTATTATTATTATTATTATTATTACTATTATTTATTATTATAGCGCCATTTATTCCATGTCGCTTTACATGTGAAAAAGGGGTATACATAGCAAAAACAATTACAATAATCTTGAACAAAACGTGATTGCGACTGGTACAGGAGGAGCAAGGACCCTGCCCGCGAGGGCTCACAATCTACAAGGGATGGGTGAGGATACAGTAGGTGAGGGTAGGGCTGGTTGTGGAGCGGTATAGTGGAGCGATGGTTAATGCAGGTTGTATGCTTGTCGGAAGAGGTGAGTCTTCAGGTTCCTTATGAAGGTTTCCAAGGTCGGCGAGAGTCTGATATGTTGGGGTAGAGAGTTCCAGAGTAGGGGGGATGCACAGGAGAAATCTTGTATGCTATTGTGGGAGGAGGAGATAAGAGGGGAGTAGAGAAGGAAATCTTGTGAGGATCGGAGGTTGCGTGCGGGTATGTACCGGGAGACTAGGTCAGAGATATATGGAGGAGACAGATTGTGAATGGCTTTGTATGCCATGGTTAGGGTTTTGAACTGGAGTCTCTGAGCAATGGGGAGCCAGTGATGAGATTGACAGAGGGGAGAGGCTGGGAAATAGCGGGGGGAAAGGTGGATTATTCGGGCAGCAGAGTTTAGGATAGATTGGAGGGGTGCGAGAGTGTTGGAAGGGAGACCACAGAGCAGGAGGTTGCCTCAGTCGAGGCGGGAGATGATGAGGGTGTGCAGTAGTGTTTTTGCAGATTCATGGTTGAGGAATGTGCGGATCTGGAACATATTTTTAAGTTGGAGACGGCATGAAGTGGAAAGTGCTTGGATATGTGGTTTGAAGGAGAGTTCAGAGTCCAGGGTTACCCCAAGGAAGCGAGCTTGAGGGACTGGGGAGAGTGGACAGCCATTGACGCTGATAGATAGGTCAGTTGGGGGGGTTGAATGAGATGGCGGAAAGATGATGAATTCTGTTTTGTCCATGTTAAGTTTTAGAAATCTAGCAGAGAAGAAGGATGAAATATCGGACAGACATTGTGGGATTTTGGTTAGTAGGGAGGAGACATCAGGTCCAGAGAGGTAGATCTGTATGTCGTCGGCATAGAGGTGATAATGAAAGCCATGAGGCTCTATGAGCTGTCCCGGGCCTAAGGTGTAGATGGAGAAGAGTAGGGGTCCTAGAACTGAACCTTGGGGAACACCGACAGATAGGGGGTGAGATGAGGAGGTGGTGTGTGAGTGGGAGACACTAAATGTTCCGTCTGTTAGGTATGAGGAGATCCAGGATAGGGCTAAGTCTGTGATGCCGAGAGATGAGAGAGTCTGGAGTAAGAGGAAATTGTCCACTGTGTCAAAGGCAGATGACAGGTCCAGCAGGAGGAGGACGGAGTAGTGTCGCTCGGATTTCGCGGTTAGTAGGTCATCGGAAACCAGATTGTAGGCAGTTGAAGAGGGATCAGGAGGAGAGGTGGAAGGACAGTTCAGAATGGATATGTTGTAACAGTAATTTTGAGGCATAGTGGAGAAATGATATGGGGCGATAGCTAGTCAGAGAGGATGGGTCAAAGGAGGGCTTTTTGAGGATGGGTATGATCGAGGCATGTTTGAAGGGGAACACGCCAGTTGTTAGTGACAGGTTGAAAAGGTGGGTTAGGGTTGGGATGAAGATAGTGGTAAGGTATGGGATGAGGTGGGATGGGATTGGGTCAAGTTCACAGGTGGTGAGGTGTGATTTGGAGAGTAGAGAGTCAAGTTGATCTTCCATAATGGTGGAGAAGGTGGTTATGGAGGAGGAGGATTGAGTAGGGAGTGGGGAGGGGCTGTGGGGACTTTAGGCAAAAGCTTTGTCTGATCGTGTCAATCTTCTGCTTGAAGAATGAGGCAAAGTCTTCAGCTGAAATAAGAGGAGAGGGAGGAGGCACTGGGGGATGGAGGAGAGAATTGAAGGTGTTGAATAGTTGTTTGGGGTTGTGAGACAGGGAGGATATGAGAGATGAGAACTATGTGTGTTTTGCTGCAGTGAGTGTGGACTTGAAAGTAGTGAGGAACTGTTTGAATGCGATGAAGTGCTCATTGGAGTGGGACCTTTTCCATCTACGATCAGCAACCCTGGAGTCCCATTGCAGTTCTTAATTTAGGCTGGTGTGCCAGGGCTGTCTTGCTTGTCGTGATTGTGCGAGCTTTGGTATGTGTGAGGGGGGAGACCAATTGAGAGCTGCAGCTGTTGTGGTGTTGTATAAAGTGGCAGCAACATCTGCATCATGTAAGGACCTAATGTCTGTAAGAGGGAGAAGGGATTCAGAGAGTGACTGTAGGTAAAGGTGTTTAAGATTTCTGCGAGGTTGTGCAAGTTTGTGGAGTGGGGATTGTTGCCCTGGAGAGGAGAGGGTAGAGAATGTAAGTAGGTTGTGGTCAGAAAGAGGGAGAGGTGAGTTAGAGAGGTTAGATAGGGAACAGAGGCAGGTGAAGATGAGGTCTAGTGTGTGGCCATCTTTGTGGGTGGCTATGGAAGACCACTGAGTAAGGCCGAAGGAGGAAGTGAGGGATAGAAGCTTAGAGACAGCTGAGAGGGAAGTGTCAATGGAGATGTTGAAGTCACCCATGAGGATAGTGGGGATGTCAACGGAGAGGAAATTAAGTAGCCAGGTGGTGAAGTGGTCAAAGAAGGTTGGAGGTTGATCCTAGGGGGCGGTAAATGACAGCCAGTTGGAGGTTAGAGGGTGAATAGATGCACACACAGTGCACCTCAAAAGAGGGGAGAGTAATGGAAGGCAGCAGTGGAATTTGGGTGAAGGAGCAGTTATCTGAAAGGAGGAAACCTATTCCTCCACCATTCTTGCCTTTGGGGTGGGGGGTGTGGGAATGCTGGAATTCACCGTATGAAAGTGCAACAGGAGAGGGTGTGTCGGAGGGAGTGAGCCAGGTTTCAATGATGCCGAGGAATGAAAGCTTGTTAGTGATGAAGAGATTGTGAATGTAGGAAAGTTTGTTGCAGATGGAGCGATAGAGCTCCTGTTAGAGGGACTGGGGAAGCGGGGGATGGGGGGATGGGTATAACATTAGAAGGGTTACGAGAATTTGGGATAAATCGTGGGTAGGAGGTGAAAGTGATTGTAGGGATGTGGTGAGGAGGGCCTGGATTTGGAGAGATGTCACTGGCAGAGAGGAGGAGCAGAGAAAGTGTTAGTAGGTGGGAGCAGGAAAGGGCATGAGGTGGCAGTCTGTGTTTGGAGACACAGGATTGAATGTTGAAGAATAGTTCTGAGGAGAAGGTGAGATGAATGGGGAGGATGTAGGGAGAGATGAATAGTTCATTACTAGGTGTAGGGATTAGGGGTGGTTGGAAAAGGTGAAGGATTTAAGGGGGTGAGAGTGAAAACAAAGACAAACATTTTTTACTGTGATTTAATATTGTTATGGTTAATATTTTATATCTGACTTCATTATTATTTAGAAACAATTATATGCCTTTCTATGTTTTAAGTCTTTGCTTAAAACTTGCATCATGGAATGTCTGACTTCGATACTGGTTTCCTGTGAGTTTCCTGACAAGAAGGTTTCACGTTGGGCCACGGGAAGTGTGTTATCACTGATAAGTCTATTTCGGTTTCCTGTTCAGTTGCATGTAATGGTTGTAGTTCTGCTTTGTCTAGCTAATAAATATGGTGAGTCTTAGCCAGCTCAGACAGACTCTATCTGCTGACAATACATGTCGCATGTATTTTGTCTCCCTCACTTCATCGATGAATTATTTTAATTTGAATCTCACTGGCAATGTGAAGATCCTTTGCTGTCTATTCCAAAGTTCTCCCTAAAGAAGAAGGGTTACCACATCAGGACATGGTGCCAAAACCCGGGATTGTAACAACCGGACCTCCTCTGGACCCATCAAGGATCTCTCTGGGAACCACTAAATAAATCCGTGGTAAGTAACCCCTTGTGTTACTAATAATTCAATGTTACCTAGAGAGCTCCAGGATAGGTAATTGGTGGTCCTAACAAGACAATCATTTTTGAACCCTTGCCAGTGATTGAATTTTTATGTGCAAAATTTGTTGTCTTATATGTTTCAATGTGTTTTTAGATGTATAATTGACGATTGCATGATGGTTGAATGATAATTGAATGAAGTGACGAGTAACCAACCTTGCCCAGCGTGTCGGGATTAGGCACCTCCGCAGCTCTCCTGTATATTTCAGGAGTCGGAGGATTGTTTTATGTTGTTTGTTTTG
Organism: Phyllobates terribilis; assembly: GCF_046119375.1. Lineage (NCBI taxonomy): Eukaryota > Metazoa > Chordata > Amphibia > Anura > Dendrobatidae > Phyllobates > Phyllobates terribilis. The sequence goes on along the minus strand of NW_027362764.1, from coordinate 160,646,697 downwards.
TCTACGTCATAAATGTTGATTGACCAATAAGGGAATACGGTCTCTGCTTGATAAGGGATTCTGTTGTGTTCCTTCACATGTAGTGGAGATGAAAATCGGTCCGTAAGGGGATCAGGGAAGTGTGATTGCCTATAACTGAGGAATCCTTCAGAGTAAGGTAGTACTCTGAGGGTATTAAATTCCCCATTAAACTGATAAGGGCACCCTCAAGAAAGGGGCAACTGAATGCAGTTTTTAGCCCGAATACAGCAGGGGGATTAATGTAGCATCGGCGTCTCTTCCTCCAGCCGGGCAGAGACGCCGTTCCCCTCACCACCGCGGTCCAGATCTGGTGTCCTCCCGCTCCCCTGCTGCTGTGGCATGCTCTGCGTGCAGCTTCCTGGGCTCTTTGTTTAGGGGCCGCGTGCGCCGTCCTATAGAGTCCGTAGCCAATGGCCGGAGGACTTCCCCTATATTAGGCACCTCCTCCGATATGGAGGTGCCTGTGCAAGGTTGTTCCGTGTGCTAAACACTTGCTCCAGCCCTCAGGTCCCATTGCCTGTCAATCCAGCCTGCCAGTCTTCTGTCAGTCCAGCCCGCCAGCCTGTCTAACAGTTCTGCTCTCCAGTCTGTCTACAGTTGTGCCCGCCAGCCTGCCTACCTGGAGCACCTGCCTGTTACCTGTCATTCCCGCCAGCCAGTCTACCCGAAGCATCTGCCAGTTACCTGCCGTGCCCGCCTGCTCGCCTACCCATAGCACCCGTCTGGCTATCTGCCGAGCTAGCCTGCTTATCTACCAGATCCACCCGTCAGCCTTCCTGCCGTGTTCATCCGCTGTACCGGTCAGTTCCTGCCATCTGACCCGTGGGAGTCACTCTCACACAAGGTCGGTCCCAGAGTGGCACCTGGTCCACCTGCCCGGTCCCTCCCTGGTTCATGGAGTCGATTGAGCCGCCGTGCGACCTTGGTCAGGCCATGTAGGCATTTAGTCACGCCCCTCTTCACCCTCCTTGCACCGAAGCACAGAGGTTCCACCACATGGACTCGTAACAGTTTGCACAGGCCATGGAACCCGGTAGTCCCCAGGCTCCTTCACTCTCTGACCTGTACCTGGAGGTCTCACGTCAGAGATCCCAACAGGAGACTATCCTGTCCTATCTGCGGACTGTCAACTCCCACCTGGACACGCTGTCCACCCCGTCTGTGTCTGTCTCTAGCCGAGCGGCACCCGCTCTGGCTGCACCTCAACCTACTGGTGCTATGGCACCCGGCTCTGGACCCCGGCTCTCTGCGCCTCCACGTTTTGGTGGTGACCCCGTCTTTTGTCGGGGCTTCTTAAATAAGTGCATGCTGCACTTTGAACTCCTGGCACATCAGTTCCCCTCCGACCGGGCCAAGATGTCGTTCATCATGTCCCACATCACCGGGGTGGCATTGGCATGGCTAAACTCTCTGTGGAAAAGAGGGGATCCCCTGGTGTCCGATCTTCCGGCTTTCCTCGCTGCCTTCCGGAAGGTCTTCGATGAGTCCGGACGAAAATCTTCTACTGCCTCCTCACTTCTCCGTCTCCTCCAAGGGAGTCTCTGCATGGGCCAGTATGCCATACATTTCCGAACTCTCGCATCTGAGCTTGCCTGGAAAAACGAGGCCCTGGTGTCCACCTTCTGGGAGGGTCTTTCCGGATGGATCAAGGATGAGCTAGCCGGTCGTGACATCCCTTCCACCCTGGAGGACCTGGTGTCATTTGCTACCCGGATTGACATCCGTTTTCTGGAACGTGCTACGGAGACTACCCGGGAGAGAAGATTTCTGCGTCTCGCTCCTGTATTCCAAAAGCCAGTCTCACAACCAGCAATTCCCCGGGCATGTTCTCCTGAGCCCATGCAAATTAACCAAACCAGGATGGTCAAGTCTCACCAGGAGATGCACCGAGCAGAGGGGAGTTGCTTCTACTGTGACAGTAAAGAGCATCTGATCCGTTCCTGCCCAGTGTTTCCGAGAAACACCAATTTCTAGGACTGCTCGGAGAGGTCGTCCTAGGCAAGTGTAAATCCTCTCTGTCTTTGACTCTGTCTGTTTCTACTTCCAGTGGTGAGACCCGCTTCTTCAAGATTGCCCATCTAGATTCTCTCATTCAACAGGCTGTTGTGGAGCGGTATCAGATTCCTACTGTACGCCTGGCTGAACCGTTGGCGGTTGCCTCCATGGATGGGAGGCTTCTTTCGGAGACCATCTTACTCGTCACTGAGCCTGTAACCCTTCAGGTGGGAATGCTGCACTCGGAGAAGATCTCCTCTCATGTGCTGTCTGGTCTCTCTCACCCCCTCTTGCTTGGTCTACCCTGGTTACAAAGACATGAGCTCGTCCTGAATTGGAGATCTGGTGAAGTGCTCCTTTGGGATCAGGAATGCCATGAGTCCTGTCTGGTTCCAGTTCGTCCAGCTCGACCCCCGTCTACTCTGGCTTATCTACCTGGTCTGCCGGCACCCTACTGGTCCTATGCATATGTCTTAGACAAAAAGGAAGCAAAGGAACTACCACCTCATAGGCCGTATGATTGCCCCATCAACCTGGTACCTGGTGCTTCTCCCAGTGGGCGTACCTACCCCTTGTCGCTGGCTGAGACCTGGGCCATGTCTGATTACATAGAGGAGAATCTTGCTAGGGGATTTATCCAGAAATCCACCTCTACGGCTGGTGCAGGATTCTTCTTCGTCAAAAAGAAAGACTGCTCCCTATGTCTGTGTATCGATTACAGGGGTCTTAACCAGATTACCATAAAAAATAAGTACCCTCTGCCTCTCATCTCGGAGCTGTTCGACCTCCTTAAAGGTGCGAAGATCTTCACTGAGCTCGATCTTCGTGGGGTGTATAATTTGATCCGGATCCACCAGGGAGACGAGTGGAAGACGGCATTCTACACCCTGGATGGTCACTACGAGTACCGCGTGATGCCCGTTGGTCTCTGTAATGCTCCAGCCATCTTCCAGGAGCTGGTTAATGATATCTTCCGTGATCTTCTGTATTCTTACGTAGTGGTGTACCTGGACGATATCTTGGTCTTCTCTCCAGATCTGCCCTCACACCAGAGGGATGTTCGTCAGGTTCTGCTAAGGCTCCAGCAGAATCGCCTATACGCTAAGTTAGAGAAATGCCTCTGAGTAGACCTCTCTATCGTTCCTGGGCTATATTATCTCCGAGACTGGTCTGCGGATGGATCCAGAGAAGGTCTCTGCCGTCTTAAAGTGGCCCCATCCGGAAGGGTTGAAGGCGATTCAGCGATTCCTGGGCTTCGCAAATTATTACCGCTTCTTAATTCCTCATTTCTCTTCCCGGACTGCTCCCATCTCCACGCTCCCCCGTAAAGGAGCAAATCCAAGGGAATTGACTTCCAAACTGGAGGAGGCCTTTGTCTCCCTGAAACAAGCCTTCTCTTCCGCCCCTTTGCTACACAGTCCGGATTGCAACAAGCAGTTCTTCCTGGAGGTTGATGCATCCTCCTCCGGAGCCGGAGCGGTGCTCACCCAGAAGTCCTCGTCCGGGAGAATGGTAACCTGCGGCTTCTTCTCCAAGCTCTTCTCCTCGTCTGAGCGCAATTACTCCATAGGAGATCGTGAGCTGCTGGCCATCAAATTAACGCTGGAGGAGTGGCGATACTTGCTGGAAGGGGCTCTGCACCCGTTGGTCATTTACACTGACCACAAAAACCTCGCTTATTTGCAGAACGCCCAAAGAGTAAATCCGAGCCAGGCCAGGTGGTCTCTTTTCTTTGCTCGATTCTGCTTCACTCTGCATTACCGGCCGGCAGACAAGAACATTAAAGCTGACGCTCTATCTCGCTCATTGACCAAGAGGAGGAACCTCTACATATCATCGACCCCTCCAAAGTAATGACTGTGGCCCCGTTTGACCTTTCTCATCTTCCACCCGGCAAGACCTTTGTAGCGGTCCCGGATCGTAAGAAGGTTCTACTCTGGGGCCATTCATCCAAACTAGCCGGTCATGCTGGCCAGAGGAAGACCTTTTTGCTCATCGCCCGACATTACTGGTGGCCTTCCCTGTGCAAGGATGTTGCGGACTTCGTCGCGGCTTTTTCCTCCTGTGCCCATAACAAGGTTCCCAGGCACCTTCCATCCAGCCATCTTCTTCCTCTTCCCATGCCTTCCACTCCGTGGCAAAACATTGCAATGGACTTCATTATGGATCTCCCTGTTTCTGCCGGTTGTACTGTTATTTGGGTGGCCGCTGACCGCTTTTCTAAAATGGCCCACTTCATCCCTCTGCCTGGTCTTCCATCTGCATCTGTGCTGGCTAAGGACTTCATTCATCACATTTTTCGTCTCCACGGCCTACCCCTCCACATTGTGTCTGATTGCGGGGTTCAGTTCACTTCGTGCTTCTGGAGAACTACTTGTAAACTGCTGGAAGTCTCCTTGGATTTCTCCTCTGCTTATCATCCTCAGTCCAATGGTCAAGTGGAACGTATCTACCAGGTTCTTACCAGCTTTCTTCGGCACTTTGTCAATGCTCACCATAATGATTGGGTTGAGCTCTTTCCCTGGGCCGAGTTCTCCTATAATAACCATGAAAGCGAGTCCTCTTACAAATCCCCGTTCTTTGTGGTCTACGGTCAAAACCCCCGGATTCCGTTTCCCGTCTCCTCTTCAGTGGACAATCCTGCCGCAGTCTCTGGTAAGCGAATTTTCAGCCATTTGGGAAGACACTAGATCTGCACTTCTTCAGTCCTCCGAGCGGATGAAGAAACATGCTGATAAGAGACGCCTGGATCCGCCTCAATTCCGTCCGGGAGACAAGGTCTGGCTTTCCTCCAAATATGTTCGTCTCAAGATACCTTCCTATAAGTTGGGTTTGCGGTTCATCGGTCCGTTCGAGGTTCTGAACCAAATCAATCCCGTGGCTTACAAGCTGAAACACCCGGTCACCTTACGGATTCCCAACTCCTTTCATGTATCCCTCCTCAAACCTGTTGTCCGTAATTCTTTCTCTGATGATCCAGGTACTGCTCCAGCTCCAGTCTCTGCTGAGGACGTCTTTGAGGTAGAAAACATTTTGGCCACCAAAAGGGTAAGAGGAAAGACTTTCTTTCTTTCTCCTTCAGCACACCCACCTTATGCTGGGTCAATGGGATGGACTTGCAGACATTGTGGTCATCAGAATCCCCCTGGGGTTAACTGTTGCAGGTCCCGTGGGTCTTCACACCCAGGGACAACACCCAGGGTGCCTCTGTTCCCTATGAGGACCACTAGTTAGGTACAGTTTCAACCTCCTAGGATGGTTGATAATGTTCAGGTACACGATCCCCCCCAAGTATGGGCAATAGAAACATATCGGCCTTGGTCCCCCAGTGAACTTATTGCCCTCGCTACCCAACTCCCAGATCCCCGAAAAACCTCCTTAACATTTAGAATGCGCCTCCAGGGTGTTCAGGAGGCATATCGGGCCACATGGGATGATCTAGTTTCTGTCATTCTGCAGAAAGGCAGTGACCCCTTACCTATGGAAATTACTCAGATGCTGCCAGGCCTGGAACCGGCTATTAAAAATACATCAGAGTCGGGTCAGGTGTTTATACAAATGATGTAAAACTGTGCACGGGCAGAGCGGGATGAAAAACAAGACCTGTTACAAACTGTAGTACAGGATAAGGCTCAGTCAGTCTCAGAATATGCCTCTGTATTAGAAGAAACATGTTTGGATTTTGGATATGAGCATAATGATGATAAGGATCGCAGATTATTGTTGCAGTGTTTTATGAATGGCCTTAGACCTACAGTTCAGACTGTAGTCCAATTCTGCAAGTCCACAGTCACTTTCCTTGGGCATTGCCTGTCTCCAGGCATTAACCATCTCAGCCCAGGGAGGATTGAGGCTATACTAAAAATACCCCTTCCAAGATCTACCAATTCCCTTCGTGCATTCTTGGGCCTGGTCCAGAACTACCGTCTCTGGATACGAAATGCCTCGAGTATTATGGCCCCATTGTTCCAATGCCTTTCACCATTAATTCTGAGGCTATTGATGCATTTCACGCCCTCAAGCTCACTCTTTCTGCCTCACCAGCTTTAGGTATACCGAATTATGACAAGTTTTTTACTTTGCACTGCCACGAACAGGCTGGACATGCATCTGGTTTATTTACCCAAGAACATGGTGGTAGGCAGCGCACGCTAGGGTATTACTCTGTAACCCTAGATCCAGTCATTATGGGGTCTCCCACTTGTGTTAGAGCTGTGGCAGCTGCTTCAGAACTCGTTAAAAAGACAGAGGACATAGTGTTAGGAAACCCCCTCACACTTCAAGTTCCTCATGCTGTATCTGAAATACTTCAACAGGCTCAGACCCGCCACCTCTCAGCATCAAGGTTGCAAAATATGAAGTCGCACTCCTTACACCCACCCATATAACTATCAAATGCTGTAATGTTCTAAATCCAGCTACACTACTTCCAGTGGATTTAGAAAAGTGAGCAAAGTATCAGGATGGGGAAGAGGGAGGGACCATGAGCCAAGACCTGCCCCTGTTTTTCAAATTAGCAGATGAGGAAGCTCTGTTTGATATGGCACATGAACATGATTGTCAGGCATTGATGGAACCTGAAATAAAGGCCTTGGCAAATATTACTGATGTTCCAATCACTAACCCCTCTTCTGAGTATTTTGTAGATGTTTCCAGAGCTTGGGACAGTGAACAAGGATGATTCATCACCGGGTATGCAGTAGTCCACAATGGTAAGGCAGTAATACAAGAACCACTCCCCTCCAGCTGCTCTGCCAAGAGGTGGAGCTTAAAGCGTGTAATCTGGGAAAAGGTAAAGAAATTAATGTATTTTCTGACTTGCAAAATGCTTATGGTGTTGCACATGACTTTGGCGCCATTTTGCGAAGCCATAATTTCTTGACCTCTGCTGGCAAACCTATAAGGAATGCAAAAGCGGTAGAGCAGCTACTCACAGCACTCACCCTTCCCCGAAGGGCAGCGATAGTCAAAGTGTCAGCACACACATGGGAACAAACTCCCCTTGCAGTAGGGAATGCCTTGGCTGACCAGGAGGCTAAGGAACCAGCACGACTACCTCTAACAGAGATGCTGGCTATAGCAGGTGCGGGAACCCCAGGAGACTCAGAGTCAGGGAGTGCAGGGAGCCCTCTTTCAAATAAGGAGACATCCCCTGCACCATTCCCAGTGGCCGTGGACCTCGAACTGCTGCAGGTTTTCCAGACCCAGGCTCCCCCCCCCCCACAAGCAGAATGCATGGGTCAAAGCGGGTGATGTACAGTCAATGTCAGGGGTATGGCAGGTAAACAAACATATTTGCCTTCCACGCTGCCTGTTCCCCATGATGGCTGCCCTTGCACATTCTCCAGTGCATATCTCAAAGGGTGTTATGTGTGCAGTGGTGCTGCAAAACTGGTGTGCCCCAAGGTTCCCAAATACAGCTGCAAAGCATGTTCAAGAATGTCTAGTTTGTGCAAAACATAACCCTGGTAGGCCTATTCGAGTCCCACGGAAATGCACACCAATACCAGATTACCTATTTCAGAGACTGCAGGTGGACTACATACAGCTATTAGTGATGAGCGAGCATACTCGCAAGTACTTGGTACTCGCCTGAACATCTCAGTACTCGAGAAGCTCGGAGCTCACCGAGTACTTGCGAGATGCTCGGTTCCCCTCACTGCATGTTTGGCACTTCCACACGGTCAAGTCTCACTAGCCATGAGTCTGGACCACATATTCCTCACCCTGATCCTCCTTCCTCCCACCATGCCGAGTCCCCGGAGACAACTGATCCCACACTTGGACACTCTCTAAAGAGCTGTTCACTTTTTTATTTATAGATTCGGGCCTCTCGCCCGGTCCACTTGAAGCGGGTCCCATGTAGCGATGCCCAAATATTTGAGCAGCCAGGGTCACACAAAGGCGACAGTGGGGAAGTGTCACAAGAGGTGGATGATGATGAGACACAATTGCCAGAAAGTCAGGAGAAGGACCAGGGTACGGAAGTGGAAGACGAGGTGGTGGATGATATAGTGACTGACCCAACCTGGCAGGAGGACATGCAGAGCGAGGAGAGCAGCACACAGGGGGAGGGAGGCAGAGAACCCCAACAGGCAGGAAGAATCAGGGTGGTGGCGGAAAGACAGAAGGAAGGCAGCCATTCCCCGTAGCACCAACATGATAATGACTTGTATAGAGGTAAAATTATGTTCTCCTCATGAGCATCTATGCCTCTTTTAATGCATCCCATTATTTTATTTGCCTTTGCAGCAGCAGCCTGACACTGGCCACTAAACGTGAGCTTGTTGTCCACCAATACACCCAGGTCTTTTTCAGTTACAGTTTTGCCCAGTGTTTTACAATTAAGCATATAATTATACATTTTATTTCCTCTGCCCAAGTGCATTACCTTATATTTATCCCCATTAAAGCTCATTTGCCAATTATCAGCCCAAGCTTCTAGTTTACTTAGATCCTCCTGTAATATAAAATTGTCCTCCTCTGTATTGATTACCCTGGGTGACTGAGCCATGGTTGTTGTTGAACAGGAGTAGTCCACCTCTAAGTCAGACTGAAATGCTTTGGGTGACCAGTTGTGTCGACCTCTCCTGTTATCTGAACTTTACCTCTTGCAGCTGTATTCAGATAAAATCCAGAGCGTTTCCTTTCTTTACTGCTGACTATTCAGAGTGTAATGGATCTGCTACCACTACTCCCACAGTGTATAGCGGTTGATGCCACTCTCAATCCTAAGCTTCATTGTGTAAATGTCACCTTGCAAAATCTAATATCAGGTTTTACCTCAAATGGCACTCAGTATCAGGGAAAAATTATGGAAAAATTAAGCACCACCTTGTTATCTAAATGGATTGCTAGTCTGTTCAACAACACTGTTGTTGGAGCACCAGAGAGTTTATATATTGTATGTGGGCATCAGGCTTACAAGTGGTTACCCAACAATTCACAGGAGTTTGCACACTGGCCTTTCTGACACCTTCTACTTTTATGGTACCACACAACAAGAGTGTAGCGCCGGCGTCCCTGCCCTCTGCTAGGCAGGGACGCTGTTCCCCTCACCCCTCTGCTCCGAGCCCGGCGTCCTCCTCCCGCTCTGCTGGCAGCGCGCGCTCCTTCCCGGCCACTGTGCTTAGGGCGCGCGCGCGCTCCCTCCCTCTTAAAGGGGCCGCGCGCGCCGACCTAAGGAGTCCCCGGCCAATGGCCGGAGGACTTCACCATATATAAGGCACCTCCTCCAAAATGGAGGTGCCCGAGCAATGTTGTTGCACTGTTCACTACTCTGCTTCAGCCCTCAGGTCCCGTTGCCAGTTAACTGCCAGTTACCTGCCAGAAACCTGCCAGTTTGCTGTCTGTTTCCTGCCTGACATTCCTCCTACCTGCTTGCTAGCCTGAGGTCCGACGGTCTGCCTTCCTACTCCTGTCAGTCTGTCTATGGACCAGCTTGCCCGCTCACCTGGGAGCGCACATCTTCTACCTGCCTGCTAGCCTACCTGGAGGCTCCGCCGTCACGTGTTGTGACCACCTGCCATTCCAGAGACTCCTGCCCGCTCACCTGGGAGCGCTCATCTGCTGCCTGTCTGTTGGCCTACCTGGAGGCTCCGCCGTCACATGCTGTGACCACCCGTTTATCCAGAGACTCTCGCTTGCTCACCTGGGAGCACACATCTACCATCTGCCTGCTAGCCTACCTGGAGGCTCAGCCATCACAGGTCGTACCTACCCTTTACCCAGAGACTGCCCCGGTCACTTGCCGTGACCTCCTGCCCGTTCATCCAGAGACTGCCCCGGTCACTTGCCGTGACCTCCTGCCCGTTCATCCAGAGACTACCCCGGTCACTTGCCGTGACCTCCAGCCTGTTCACCCAGAGACTGTCCCGGTCACCTGCTGTGACTGCCTGCCCGTCTTCCCTGGTCGCCACCCGCTCCCTTACAAGGACCGCCCCCTTGTATAGTAGCTCAGAGGTTCCGCCTCCCAGACCCGTTACAAAGTGTAGATATTAAAGCAATCCCTCTACACACACTGTACAGAGGAGCTGCAGACGACAAGCCGAGACCAAATGGTAAACCGCATCTTGAAGAAATGGGGGTGGCTAACAAATTTTTCAGTGTCTTATTCATTTACCCATTCATAATGCAAATGTGGGATAAGTTGGTAGAGGCGACTGATTATCTAGATGACCAGATCTTCCATATTCATGACGTTTTCAATACATCTAATATTGTACAGAAACAACTAATTGCAGTTACTAACCAACACACCATAGTGCTAGATTACATGACTGCTAGAGAGGGCGGGATGTGTCAGATAATAGGCCCTACCTGTTGCCACTACATAGACCCTGCAGGAAATTTCAAGATAAAGACCAAGATAGAGATAGTTAGAGAAATGAGGGATGCGTGGCTCCAAGAACATCATGTCAACAAAGATTTCTGGTGGAGTGACACTTTCTCATTTCTTAATCAAAATTATGTTAACTAAATACACTTTATTATTTATTATTATTTTTGCACTGTGCGATTTATACATTTACTTTCAGTTATTTGGGTATTTTTCTTGTCTTTGGTTTCTCTCTGTTTAATGGCCTTGTGTGAACATGCATTTACATTTTGCATGCACATCAACTTACGTTTCAGTTCAGACCTTCAGGTTTTTTCATTTCTTAATCCTGTCAATTGGTTCAAGGGTATAGGTGGATGGCTAATGGGCATCCTACAAAGTATTCTACAAATAGAAATTTTGATATTACTAGTGTATATAGCTCCCAAGATTAGTATATTTGCTATTAAGAGACTATGCAAGAAACACACAAGGTTAAGCATCACAGACCTGCAAAATATAATACGACTTCTCCTATAAACATATATGATGAGATTTACAAGCAAGATATTTGTCGGTGAACGGGATTCGTCCCCTCCAGGCTTTTATAGCATGGGGAAGTAGCTGATGAATAAATTGTTTTGTGAAATAATAAAAAGGGAGGAGTTGTTATGGTTAATATTTTACATCTGGCTTCATTATTATTTAGAAACAATTATATGCTTTACTATGTTTTTAGTCTTTGCTTAAAACATGCATCATGGAATGTCTGACTAAGATACTGGTTTCCTGTGAGTTTCCTAACAAGAAGGTTTTACATTGGGCCACGGGAAGTGTGTTATCACTGATAGTCTATTTCAGTTTCCTGTTCAGTTTCATGTAATGGTTGTAGTTCCGCTTTCTGCTCTAGCTAATAAATATGGTGAGTCTTAGCCGCCGCAGACAGACTCTACCTGCTGACAATACATGTCGCATGTATTTTGTCTCCCTTCCTTCATCTATGAATTATTTTAATTTGAATCTCACTGGCAATGTAAAGACCCTTTGCTGTCTATTCCAAATTTTCCCTAAAGAAGAAAGGTTACCACATCAGTATCCAGTTAACTTCAGTTCACTTCTGGTTCAATTCAGGATTAATTAATATTTCTCACACTTAAGCAATGGACACACTTAAGGTTATGGACACAGACTAAAGTCTAATAGACTCATAGCTCACAATATATTTGTAACAGAATGCATTCAGCTGTGAACCAGAGGGGAGTGGTCTGTGCTCATCTTTATCAGCTGATTAAGGCTGAACAGATGCAGGATAGTCAAAGGCTAAGTAAACAAGGTCATAATTGAAAGTGGGGGGTAGCTGGTGTTGCTTGAAAAACATACCATTAGTATATAGGAGCAGAGAGGTAGAGAGAAATCTGCATGGAAATCAGAATGGGAAAGCTGAGTTACGTACCATTAGTATATAGGAGCAGAGAGGTAGAGAGAAATCTGCATGGAAATCAGGATGGGAAAGCTGAGTCACGCTGAGTCACCTTTCCAAAATTGTGAGTAAACAACTTTGTTTCAAGCATGTGATACTCATTCAAACTCACCTGTGGCAAGTAACAGGTGTGGGTAATAGTAAAATCACACCTGAAACAAGATAAAAAGGGGAGAAGAGAACTGTCTGAAGACATGAGAATCAAAATTGTTGAAAAATGTCAACAATCTCAAGATTACAAGTCTATCCCCAGAGATCTTAATGTTCCTGTGTCCACGGTGCACAATATAATCAAAAAGTTTACAACTCATGGCACTGTTGCTAATCACCCTGGACAGCAGACAAAAATTAATGAAAGGTTACAACGCAGAATAGTCTGGATGGTGGCTAAGCAGCCTCAATCAAGTTCCAAAGAAATTCAAGCTGTCCTGCATGCTCAGGGTGCATCAGTGTCAGCACGAGCTATCCGTCGACATTTGAATTAAATGAAACGCTATGGCAGGAGACCCAGGAGGACCTCACTGCTGACACAGAGACATAAAAATGCTAGACTGCAGTTTGCCAAAATGTATGTGAGTAAGGCAAAATCTTTCTGGAAAAGCATCTTGTGGACAGATGAGACCAAGACAGAGCTTTTTGGTAAAGCACATTATTCTACTCCTTACTGAAAACAGAATGAGGCCCTCAATGAAAATAACTCTGTACCTACAGTTAAATATGGTGGAGGTTCAAAGATATTTTTGGGTTGTTTGCATCCTCTGTCACTGGGTGTCTTGACTGTGTGAAAGGCATCAGCAAAATCTAAAGATTACCAAAGGATTTTGGGTCGTAATGTACTGCCCAGTGTCAGAAAGCTGGGTTTGCGTTCTGGGTCATGGGTCTTTCAGCAGGATAATGACCCCAAACATACTTCAAGAAGCACCCAGAAATGGATGGAAACCAAGCGCTGGAGAGTTCTGAAGTGGACAGCAATGAATGAAACAGGGGCAATTGGAGGAGGTACTCAGTTTAATTTAAAAAAATAATAAAAAAATCTAGTGAAAGCTCTTCTTTAACCCCTTCACCCCGAAGCCTATTTTCACCTTCCTGACCAGGCCAATTTTTTGAATTCTGACCAGTGTCATTTTATGAGCTAATAACTCTGGAACGCTTCAATGGATCCTAGTGATTCTGAGAATGTTTTTCGTAACATATTTTACTTCATGATAGTGGTAAAATTTCTTTGACATGACTTACGTTTATTTTTGAAAATATCGCAAATTTGGCGAAAATGTTGAAAATGTTGCAATTTTCAAACTTTTAATCTTTATGCCCTTGAATCAGAGAGTTTTGTCAGAGAAAATAGTTCATAAATAAAATTTACCACATGTCTACTTTACATCAGCACAATTTCTTTTTGTTAGGAAGTGTTATAAGGGTTAAAAGTTGACCAGCGATTTCTCATTTTTCCAACAAAATTTACAAAACCATTTTTTTTAGCCACCACATCACATTTGAAGTCATTTTGAGGGGTCTATATGACAGAAAATACCCAAAAGTGACACCATTCTAAAAAATGCACCCCTCAAGGTACTCAAACCACATTTAAGAAGTTTATTAACCCTTCAGGTGCTTCACAGGAATTAATGGAATGTGGAAGGAAAAAATAAACATTTATCATTTTTTCCACAAAAATTTACATTAGACCCAATTGTTTTTACTTCCACAAGGGTAACAGGAGACAATGGACCCCAAAATTTGTTGTGCAACTTCTCCTGAGCACACTGATATACAATTATCGGGGAAAAAACAGTGTTTGGGCACATGGCAGGGCTTGGAAGTGAAGGAGCGCCATTTGTTTTTTTGAATGTAAAATTTGCTGGCGTAATTAATGGACGCCATGTTGCATTTGAGGAGCCCCTGATGTGTCTAAACAGTGGAAACCCCCCACACGTGTCACCATTTTAGAAACTAGACCTCTCTAGGAATTTATCTAGATATGTGGTGAGCACTTTGAACCCCCAGGTGCTTCACAGAAGTTTATAACACTGAGCCGTGAAAATAAAAAAAAACACATTTTTCCTGCAAAAATGTTTTTTAGCACAACATTTTGCATTTTCACAAGGGTAACAGGAGAAAATGGGCCCCAAAATTTGTTGTTAAATTACTCTTGAGTACGCAGGTACCCCATATGTGGTTGAAAAATACTTTTGAGGCATAGTGCAAAGTTTAGAAGGGAAGAAGCGTCATATTGGAGTTTTGATTTTGCTGGACTGGTTTGAGGGTGCTATTTCACATTGGCAGAGCCCCTGAGGTGCCAGATAAGCCGACCCCCCCATAAGTGACCCCATTTACAAACTAAACCTCTCAAAGAATTCATCTAGGGTGCAGTGATCATATTGACACCACAGGTGTGTCACAGAATTTTATACCATTGGGCAGTGAAGGAAAAATAATGACATTTTTACACGAAAATTTTGTTTTAGCCCCAGATTTTACATTTTCACACTGGGAAATGGGTAAAAATAGCACCAAAATTTGTCCCACAATTTCTGCTGAATGTAGAAATACCACATATGCGGCTGTGCAATACTGCTTAGCCACATGGCGAGACTCGGGAGGGACGGATTGCTTTTTCCCTCCTGGAGAGCAGATTTTTCTAGAATAGTTTGCGGTCTCCATATACAGAGACCCTACGTGCTAGAAGAGCAGAATCCCCCTCAAGAATCCCCCAATTTGGAAATTATACCTCTTTGCGAATTTATCTACAGGTGTAGTGACGAGTTTGGATCCATGGGTGTTTTCCAGAAACAAGCAGCAGTGGATGTTGCTAAGTGAAGGTTGCAAACTTCCGTTGTAGTGACCAGTACGCTGCAGTGACTAGTACGTTATGCCCAGCTCGTTCTTCTGGAGACATGCATCTGTAAATTAGGCAGGCTCTCATCGCTACAGGAATGCCAAACATGTGGACGCTAACTCCGGTTTAGACACACTAGAACTCAGAAGGGTGGGGGACATTTGAATTTGGGAGTACAGAGTTTGCTGGATTTCTTTTGGAGGACGAGGAGCCATTTTGTTTTTCCAGAGCCTTTATGCTACCAGTAATGTGGAAGCCCCCTATATTTTCATTAACAGATGGTGGACCTGAATGGGGACTTGCTTTTTTTGTGAATGGGGCTGAAGCCTTTATTGGGAACATTTTACATAAAATTTTGGATCACGTTTATCCTGCGCTCTACACTGAGCACTTATATCGAGGTTTAAATCTATATCTCCTAGTGATGTGATTCAGATGAAATCCCCAAGGGATCCATTCACTATAATGAGGCAGCAAAGTTACGCTGGACTCCATTTGGCCTCTGTTAGCGGTGTCCTTCTTTTCAGAAGTGCGCAAAACTGGCCGATGGCACTTTTATGCACGCCTAATAAAAAGACGGACACCTCCGGATCATAGGCCAGACGGCATCCACAGTGACTCCATCTGCCTCACTATAGGGAATCTTCCACCGGGGATTCCGTCTGAATCATGTATTTCACAGATTTACATGGAAATCGCGCTGTGTAAGCGCTCAGTGCAGTGCGCAGGATAAATGTGAGCCGAGCCATACTGCGATCTTTGGAAGGCAGAGAAAAACAATCAACAGCACGTGAGGAATTGTTTTTATTTATTTTTTACGCCATTCCTAGTGCGGTATACGTAATTAGACAACTTTATTTTTTGGGTCAGTGTGATTACAGCGATGCCAGATTTATATTGGATTTTTTATGATTGGCAGCTGTCACACACTAAAAGTCACTTTTTATTGTAAAAACAAGTTTTAGCACATTGTCATATTTTAAGAGCTATAATTTTTCCATATTTCAGTCAACAGAGTCATATGATGGCTTGTTTTTTTGCGGGATGACGTTTTTATTGGTACCATTTACGGGCAAATGACATTTTTTGATCACTTTCTATTCTGTTTTTTGGGAGGCAAAATTAACAAGACCAGAAATTCAGGAATTGTTTTTTGGGGATTTTTATGCCATTCTGCATGTGGTAAAATTGATAAGGCAGCTTTATTCTTCAGGTCAGTACGATTACAGCGATACCACATTTATATTTTTTTTATGCTTTGGCGCTTTTACTAGTGATGAGAGAGCATACTCGCTACTGCTCGGTGCTCACCCAAGCATCTCACTGCTCAAGATGCTCGGCACTCGCCGAGCATTTCCGAGGTTGTTCAGCGGGAGCTCGGGTCCCCTCCCTACATGTTTGGCGCTCTTTAGAGCGCCAATGAACATGCAGGGATTGTCTGCCACACACTGTAATGCCGCAGCCAGGTTGGTTGTGGCATTACAGTAATTGGCTGGCCGCACAGCGTCATCAGGTCTATATTAGACCTGGCGCTGCCATGTTCGTCACAATCTACTCCGGAATCAGGCAGTGTAGGGAGATGTGCTGCAGAGCTAGGGAGAGATTTGCTTGTTTCTTAGTTAGTGTAGGTATTCCACCATATATTATTCACATATGCATCTCAACTAACAGTCCTTCTGAGGACTAATCCAGTTGCATAGATATCAGTGTTAGGCAGGCAGGCAATGTATGTGGCAGACTGCAGTGCATATAGCAAGAGGGTCCAATACAGCTCTGTCTGCTGGGGCTCTTACAGATATTTCTAGAAATAGCCCCAGCTATCAGGGGCCAGAAATATATATATTTTTTTATCTTAATCCTGATTATTTGCTTAAAAAGCAATCCAGAGAACTCCGTTTTTCTGCTCCATTTGCTTTTGGCACTGCAGAATGCAGCCAGATCCTTTCAGTATTACAGTGCTAAAAATCCATCTGTTTAAAACTGTGTCCGTTTTTGTCCGTCACATGGATCACATATAAGTGCGCTGAAAATTCTGTCATTTTTGGCCTCCATTGAAATTTTGTTGCAATGTGTCAGCGAAGTTATTGACACGAGGTCGCTGTTAAAAATAGTTACCTACAGGCCAGCTATTTAAAACTGTGGTTTGTCCGTCACACGGATCACGTTATTGCGCTGAAAATTCTGCCATTTCTGGCCTCCATTGATATTTTGTTGCAGTGTGTCAGCGAAGTTATTGACACCAGTTTGCTGTTAAAAAATGTTACCTACAGGCCAGCTATTTAAAACTGTGGTTTGTTCGTCACACGGATCACATATTATTGCGCTGAAAATTCTGCCATTTCTGGCCTCCATTGAAATTTTGTTGCAGTGTGTCAGCGAAGTTATTGACACCAGTTCGCTGTTAAAAAAAGTTACCTACAGGCCAGCTATTTAAAACTGTGGTTTGTTCGTCATACGGATCACATAAGTGCACTGAAAATTCTGCCATTTCTGGCCTTCATTGAAATTTTGTTGCAGTGCATCAGCGAAGTTATTGACACGAAGTCGCTGTTAAAAATAGTTACTTACAGGCCAGCTATTTAAAACTGTGGCTTTCCGTCACACGTATCACATATCACTGCGGTTCAAATCCAGCCATTTGTAGTGAACGTGGAAAATATTGTCCACCATTTAAAATGGGCAAGCCGCGTGACAAGAGACGGGGAAGTGGACGTGATGGTGATGATGCATGCAGAGGCCGAGGCCGTGGGCAAGCTGAAATTGTGCCACAACAAACACCCACATCTTCTCGCTCGACCTTTCTGTCCCAATTAATAGGGGACCGCAGAATACCACTATTGAACACAGAGCAGTGTGAAAAGGTTATTGGTTGGGTAGCAGATAATGCGTCCAGTCACTTAGCGACCACCACCACCCTGTCTTCCACACGGTCAAGTCTCAGTAGCCGGGAGTATGGACCGCATATTCCTCACCCTGATCCTACTTCCACCCACCATGCCGAGTGCCTGGAGACAACTGATCCCACACTTGGACATTCCGAAGAGTTGTTCACTTTTCCATTTATAGATTCAGGCCTCTCGCCCCGTCCACTTGAAGCAGGGCAAAAGGAGATCGCATGTAGCGATGCCCAAATATTTGAACAGTGACTGTCACACAAAGGCGACGGTGGGAAACTGTCACAAGAGGTGAACGATGATGAGATTCAATTGGCAGAAAGTCAGGAGGAGGACCAGGGTGCAGAAGTGGAAGACGAGGTGGTGGATGATATGGTAACTGACAAAATCTGGCAGGGGGACATACAGAGTGAGGACAGCAGCACACAGGGGGAGGGAGGCATAGCACCACAACAGGCAGGAAGAAGCAGTGTGGTGGATGCAGACAGAAGGCGGGCAACTGTTCCCCATAACATCAACGCGACAGAAGTTGCCAGTACAATTGTTAGGTCTTCCCGAGTCTGGTTCTTTTTTAAAGACTCTGTCGATAACCCCAAAAAGGCCATTTGCACCACCTGCCAGGCCAGCATCAGCAGGGGTAGCAAAACTACCAGCCTAACCACCACCAGCATGATCAGGCACATGGCAGCAATGCACCTGACTAAGTGGGCCGAACCCCAGGGTCCAGGAACAGTGTCTGTGGGTGGCACCACTGCTTCTTCTGCTGTTGTGTATGCAAGCCAATCCCCTGTCCATAGTGCATGCGAAGATGCCTCCTGCCCTGCACCTGTCATTACACCCTCTCAAGTAACACCATCAGCAAGCACGTCCACATCCTTGTCACAGTGCAGCGTTCAGTTGTTCCTACACCAGTCCTTGGAATGCAAGTGCAAATACACAGCCAACGCCCCACAGGCCTCACTACTAAAAATACACACCAACGCTGAGGATTGCGGGCCCTGGTTCAATCAGGGTTGCCCCCACATTCTACAGCTCCTGCACCTCCTTCTCCTCTTGAGCATCCATCTCCGAAATGACCACATCAGTCGCAAACTGGAAGCACTGCAGCACTGCCTCGGCCAAGCGGCAACAGGCTGTGCTGAAGCTAATATGCTAAGGTGACAAACCATACAATGCTGAAGAGCTGTGGACAGCTCTGAAAGAGCAAGCAGATCTGTGGCTGACACCGCTGAACCTACAGCCAGGCATGGTTGTGTGTGACAAAGGTCGTAACCTGGTGGCGATTGTGAGGCGAAGTGAGCTCACACACGTACCATGCCTGGCCCATGTACTTAACCTCGTGGTTCAGCGATTTCTCAAAACCTACCCGGAGCTGCCAGATCTGCTTGTCAATGTACGCTGCCTGTGTGCCCATTTTAGAAAGTCAACTTCAGCTTCCGCCGCCCTTGCCGTGCTTCAGCAGCGTTTGCAGCTTCCTGCTCACCGACTGATGTGTGATGTCCCCACACGTTGGAACTCTACATTTCAGATGTTGGGAAAGATTTTTGAGCAGAAGAGGTTAGTTGTTGAGTACCAGCATCACCAAGGCCGTCGGTATTCAGTTCAGACTCCACACATAAGACCTCAGGAGTGGACATGGATGTCAGACATATGTACCATCCTCCAAAACTTTGAGGACTCCACCAAGATGGTGAGCGGCTATGAAGTCATAATTAGCATCACCATCCCGCTTCTCTTTCTTCTGAAATGCTCTCTGCTCACAATCAAAGAGGATGCATTGCATGCGGAGCACGATGAGATGGAGCAAGGAACCATACAGGGTGATTACACACAGCCCAACCTCATCTCATCCCATCGCGGATTGGGTGACAATGAGGAAGATGAGGAGCTAGTTTCATGCGCTATAGATGGTACTACCTGCACAACTGTCATACTGTCTGTTTAGCGTGGATGGCCTGAGGACAGGGAGGAAGAAGAGGAGGAGAGCATGGTCAGTTGTCCTCTTGGTGAGGACACGGAAGTCTTGCCTGTTAGCAGTCTAGCACACATGGCTGAGTTTATGTTACGCTGCCTTTCCCGTGACCCTCTCATTCTCCAAATCTTGGGTGACAGTCATTGCTGGTTGGTGTCACTTCTAGACCCAGGCTACAAGGATAATTTTTTTTACAGTGGTGGCCAAAAGTATAGGCACCCCTGCAATTCTGTCAGATAATACTCAGTTTCTTCCTGAAAATGATTGCAATCACAAATTCTTTGGTATTATTATCTTCATTTAATTTGCTTGCAAGGAAAAAACACAAAAGAGAATGAAGCAAAAATCAAATCATTGATCATTTCACACAAAACTCCAAAAATGGGCCAGACAAAAGTATTGGCACCCTCAGCCTAATACTTGGTTGCACAACCTTTAGCCAAAATAACTGCGAACAACCGCTTCCGGTAACCATCAATGAGTTTCTTACAATGCTCTGCTGGAATTGTAGACCATTCTTCTTTGGCAAACTGCTCCAGGTCCCTGATATTTGAAGGGTGCCTTCTCCAAACTGCCATTTTGAGATCTCTCCACAGGTGTTCTATGGGATTCAGGTCTGGACTCATTGCTGGCCACCTTAGAAGTCTCCAGTGCTTTCTCTCAAACCATTTTATAGTGCTTTTGGTAGTGTGTTTTGGGTCATTGTCCTGCTGGAAGACCCATGACCTCTGAGGGAGACCCAGCTTTCTCACACTGGGCCTTACATTATGCTGCAAAATTTGTTGGTAGTCTTCAAACTTCATAATGCCATGCACACGGTCAAGGAGTCCAGTGCCAGAGGCAGCAAAGCAACCCCAAAACATCAGGGAACTTCCGCCATGTTTGACTATAGGGACCGTGTTCTTTTCTTTGAATGCCTCTTTTTTTTCCTGTACACTCTATGCTGATGCTTCTTCCCAAAAAGCTCTACTTTTGTCTCATCTGACCAGAGAACATTCTTCCAAAACGTTTTAGGCTTTCTCAGGTAAGTTTCGGCAAACTCCAGCCTGGCTTTTTTAATGTCTCGGGGTAAGAAGTGGGGTCTTCCTGGGTATCCTACCATACAGTCCCTTTTCATTCAGATGCCGACGGATAGTACAGGTTGACACTGTTGTACCCTCGGACTGCAGGGCAGCTTGAACTTGTTTGGATTGTTTAGTTGAGGTTCTTTATCCACCATCCGCACAATCTTGCGTTGAAATCTCTCGTCAATTTTTCTTTTTCGTCCACAGGTTAGCCACAGTGCCATGGGCTTTAAACTTCTTGATGACACTGCGCACGGAAGACACAGGAACATTCAGGTCTTTGGAGATGGACTTGTAGCCTTGAGATTGCTCATGCTTCCTCACAATTTGGTTTCTCAAGTCCTCAGACAGTTCTTTGGTCTTCTTTCTTTTCTCCATGCTCAATGTGGTACACACAAGGACACACGATAGAGGTTGAGTTAACTTTAATCCATGTTAACTGGCTGCAAGTGTGATTTAGTTATTGCCAACACCTGTTAGGTGCCACAGGTAAGTTACAGGTGCTGTTAATTGCACGAATTAGAGAAGCATCACATGAATTATATCCAATTTGGCTTTAGGACAATTCTTTTTGTGTTTTTTCATTGAAGACAAATTAAATGAACATAATAATACCAAAGAATTTGTGATTGCAGTCATTTTCAGGAAGAAACTGAGTATTATCTGACAGAATTGCAGGGGTGCCAATACTTTTTGCCACCACTGTATCTCTTATTTCCGAGGCGGACAGGTCTACTAAAATAGGGCAGTACCAGAGGGCCCTTGTTGCGGAATTATTAAAAAAATTCCCATCTGGAAACGCTGGCGGCAGAGTTCACAGTTCATTGGACAACCAAGGAGTACAGGCGAGAGAGACACAACTCCAATCCAGCAGAGGCAGGGGAACACTGCCAAAGTTCTGGGACAGTTTTCTCAGACCCTCCCATCTTACAGGCCCTGAGGCGTGGGGTACTCTCACAAGGAGTGCAAAGTTTGGGAAGATGGTGAGGGAGTACCTTGCCGACTGTACCAACGCCCTCCATGATTCCTCTGTGCCTTATAATTACTGGGTATCCAAGCTGGACACGTGGAATGAACTGGCTCTCTATGCCTTGGAGGTCCTGACCTGCCCTGCCACTAGCGTTTTATCAGAGTGGGTTTTTAGTTCCGCCGGTGGAATTATAACCGATAGGCGCATCCGTCTGTCAACTGAAAATGCTGACAGGCTGACTCTTATAAAAATGAACAAGGGCTGGATTGGGCCAGACTTCTCAACACCACCGAAGGATAGCAGCGTAACATAAACTCAAATACAGTGTCTTTTTTTGGAAGGTCTATTCCCATGCACCTTTTCACACCTACATATGGGTATACACTTCCTGATTTTGTATATTTGCTCTTGTCCTCCTCTTTCTCCTCATCCTCCATCACCATATCATTCACCACCATATCTACCATATCACCTCCTCTACGTGTCTTGCAAGGGGCATTGGAGGGCCTCCAAATTTTTGGCAGCTTTTGCATTCACTGCATGGGCAAACACTATGGGAGACCCACTTCCTAATAATGGGAACATTGTTTTTAGGAGGCTCTCTGACCTCTACGTCTTTTCCAAGGGGCATTGGAGTGCTTCCAAATTTTTGGCAGCTTTTGCATTCACTGCATAGTCATTTGAGCACTGTTCCCATTTATTTGGGCAATTTTTAGGCCCTCTGCAGACCACCGGGGGGAGCCGCCTGAAACATGCTCGAGTTTCCCAAACACTTACTTTGGGCTTGCTGCTCTAGTCGAGCACCCAAGCATTCCAATTTGCTCGACCCGAGCATCGAGCACTCGAGCATTTTAGTGCTCGCCCATCCCGCAGAGCACTAAAATACCGTGTACGGCACATGTTGTGAAGGGGTTAACCCCTTAATGACATATGATGAACTATGTACATCATATACCGTCTCCCATCCCTCATATATTTTTAGGTCAGGCCAGTTTTACGATAAAATGAATGCTGCAAATAAAAAATCCAAAAAGCAATTTCTGAATTGCGCTTTTTGTTGCTCTTTACCATACACTTTCCAGTAAATCATACTATAAAATGTATGGTGTCATTCAAAAGTACAACTTGTCCTACAAAAAACAAGCCCTCATACCTATGTCGATGAAAAAATAAAAAAGTTATGGGTCTTGGAATAAGGAGACGAAAAAATGAAAGTGCAAAAATGAAAAATCGCCCAGCCCTTAAGGAGTTAAATAACTGCACCGACTAGTGTAATTGCCCATTTGGTCGTCTGTACTGAGTGTGCATGACTTGGCACCCAAGCTTATGGAGAATAGAGCAGTAGCCAAAATAAAAGGATATTGTGGGAGCATGAAAAGATGAGTCTTTTACAATATGGAAATAACATGCCTTGTTAATACAGTAAGTCCAATATTTAAGTTCCAGATGGGAAAGTTCTTAAACCATACAAGCATCTGAAATAAGCCTCCTACAAATTTATGGTGTGTGTGTGGTTTATTTTTATATCTGGAATTGTATTTGTGATGAAAATTGACATGAAGCATTGAAACCGTCAGTGTCTGTATTTGCTAAGAAACTGCTATATATATTTTTATAGACTGGAGAAAAATCATAGTTATTCAGCTGCTTCTTCGTCTAAAATAATGTCTAAATTTGCTTTTACATCACCACTGGCTTATGTTTATGGCATATATATATAGGACGTAGATTGCACTATTGTAAGTGTAATTGGCATGGTTTAAGGCAGGTTTACATGCCAATGACGTTGGCAGTACAGACTTGGTATGGTTGTCTTTACTTCACAATGTCACTCCCAGCTGTTCTCATGCGTCAGCATTGCTTCACCCTCCGCCTAAAGGTCTGCATTTCTGTACTTTACACATAGATCTACGACTCAAGTGTTTCACATGTACCCTGAACAATTAATGCAGTGTTTTATCACTTGAGATTTGCTATGAGAGTGATGTATCCATGATCCGTCATATAATGACAGGTGCAGATGTTCCATCAAAGAACTGATAAGCGCAGTTGACTTTAAAAAAATAAATTGTGCTTCTCAGCTTTCCATTTCAATAATATTTGATTGTCTAATAGAAGAACTCATGCACACATAATTTATAAATTTAAATCATTTGTTAGATAATTGATTCTGAACAAAAAAAAAATGAAAGTAAGATAATGTTATTCCTGCATAGCATTCTGCTACAGCATAAGTGTTTCTTACCAAATTTCATGCTATCAGAAACCAGAAAATATCAATTTATTGTATCATTTTAAATTAACAACACCATGGAAGGCATACAGAAAATCATCATAACAATCAAATGCAGAAGGTAAAAAAAAACGTTTGTAGGAAAACATTAAGGGTGATTTCACACTATGTTCTTCGCCATATTCAGTGGTCGCCTCAGGCTTACGTTCAAACCATCGCAAAACAGGATTTGGGCGTGTGCGCCAACGAGGTCATTGACTATAATGGTGTGGACAGAGTCAACGTGTGCTCTGTCGTGCATAATTTTTGGCCATATACACCTACTGAAGGCGGACACCCAGACGTAGTAGACTGGGTGTCCACTTCCAGTAGGCGTATACGTTTTGCAGGGGGTTCAGACTTAAGCTCCCACGTGACCATTGAACGTAGCAAACAACGCAGTGTGAATGTATCCTAGGGCCCGATTCGTTGAAATTGACATTTTGCATGTGCTGTGCAGTGTTAATGAATGATACGACTGGAGTAAAGTGCACCTCATTTATTAAGCCACGGAAGTGAAAAGAATTATGGTAAATAAGATGGGCAGATATAGCCACAGCCCATTCCACACACGCTCCACCCATTTGGGTGAAGCTGGCCAATACTGACATAAAATCACCAAAAGTTGCAACATTTTTTTGCAGAAAACTGGTGAATTCAAGGTCCCCTGCTATATTTTCTGATCCTGTCCAAGAGCACATTATGTAAAAAGAAAGCTATCTAGGGTTTCTTATTTAAAGAAAGTATTAAATGAAAAACATCAGTGCCGGACTGAAACTGAAATTTAGACTTAGCAATTGAAAGCACATTAGCCCACTTGCTATGAGGTGAATGTGAAAAATGTTTCTGCCCTTGTGAGTTATAGATGATAGAGGAGCATATCACATTTACCAAAAATATAGTAATAATACTCCTGGTGCCCCACACAGAAATACAGTAGTACCTTCTTTTTTATGCTCCACACACTACACAGAAATATTTCCCCGACGCTGCCTCTTTATAGGAAGAAGAACATTGAGCCCAATTGAGGACTTGATTTTGAGGGCCGTCCTTTGATCTATACAAAACCAATGCATTTTCATAAAAGGTGTTTTTTGGTCCGGTGATAACTTTCAACAGGCACTATATCTTACGGTATTGCCGTAAGGGACACAATGTTAGGATTTGGCTCTGCTTACCGCTTTGATCTGTCATCACATGATCGTTGATATACAATTTGCATTCTTGTTATCAATGTTTTTTGCCAAGAGAAGCCTATTAGGAGTTTCATCTACTACAAGACCTCCTTATATATAATATGATGTCACCACAACTTCCTATATACATATAGTTGTATACATATATACAACTTCCTATATATATATATATATATATATATAATGTCCTCACTGCCCCCTTTATACTATATTATGGCCCCCACAGCTCCCTATATACAGTGTGACATCCCATAGCTCCCTATATAAATCATGCCAACAGCTCTCTATATGCAGTATGATGTTCCCAACAGTTCCCCTACATGCAATATGGGGGCACCCACAGACCCCTATATACTGTATTGGGGCTTCCACAGTTCCCCTATGTATAGTATGGTGCCCTCCACAGTTCCCTATATATAGTATGGGGGCCACCATGGATCCCCTATATACAGTATGATACCTCCACAGCTCCTCTATGAGCAATATGGGAGCCCCACAACCCCCTTTATACATTATAATGGGACCCACAGCCCACAATATGCAATATGGTGACACCATAGTTCCCTATATACAGTTTGATAGACCCAAAATGCTCCTATTTATTCAGTGTAGGAGTGTAGCGCCCCGAGGATTCGGCCGCTACAGGGGTATTGCACCTCTGCCAGAGGTGTGATATTCCACTCCCGGGTAAGGATGCAGTATGGACCAGGGCTCAGTTAGCTGCATGCATCACACACACCCCATTTCCGGGGGACAGCTCAACGGTGCTCCCATTTATACAGTAATGCAGGCACGACAGACCATGTCCCTGGCTGGAGTGGGGAGGGGGGAGGAAAACCCAGTGATGTAGGAGCAGAGGGGGACGGTTTCTGAGCATAGGTAGGAGCTCATTGGGTGTTGGTCACCTGAGCTCACACTCAGAGGGGAGGTATAAAAGGTGGGCACCATCTTAGGACGGTGGTCAGTTCAGGGTGAGAGGAGAAGACAGGGAGTGGAGGCTCTGTAGGAGCTCTGCTCAAAGGCAGCCCTAGGGTGAAGGCCGGATCCTGGAAGGAGAAGGAGAAGTAGGCCTAGAGAAGAGGCCGGGGGAAGGAGGAGAAGAAGGAACAGGAAAGGAGAAGGAGTGACAGAGAAACAGAAGGGCTCAGAAACAAGAAGGCAGAAGGGACCTTAAGGACCAACGTGAAATCGGGTGACGGGTCAGGCAAGAAAAGGGTACCGGATCCCAATTTGGTGGAGGTAAATTATCCCTCAGCCAAGAACCGGAGGTCATGATCATCACTTGGTGCGACCCCCTGCTAAACCTTGCTAGGAAGGCACCATATAGGATAGCGGGAAACGGGGCCCACGTTTACCTGCAAAGATCCGCGGCAGCTGGACAAAAGCTTGGTCACTGGTGGGCACGAGCCAGAGGAAGGATAGAGTGGAGTCCTGTGCCATACTCCTGAATTGCCTGGGGGTTGACCGAGCCCCTCACCTGGTGGATGCAGCACGGCTTGGGCAGTCACTACCTGTACAGAGGTGGCTTGGAGTATACGAACTGTGAGTAAAAGACCCTGGACTGCAACACGTTGTCTTTGTGCTTCTTACTTCGCCAGCACTAACGGTACTGGGACTCTCTGCACCATCACCCCCACCATCTACACCTCGCTGCCCTGAGGCCACACTCCTCCCGTGGGGAGTCGTACTACTCCCTGCTGCACCCACAACACCAGCCTCAGCGGTCTGCACTGCAGCGGCGGTTAGCCCTGACCGCAATCCACGGGTGGCGTAGTCGGACATTGCAAAGCACATAGTAGACTACCACTGGCCTGACCACCCTGAGCCACGGACCGGGTTGCCACTACTACCCCCATCATTACACTGAAGCCCGGTTCCGAGTGCCCCAAGGCCCAGGGGGCGAGTCAGGAGCACCACAGCTCCATATATACAGCATGATGTTCCCCTCAGCTCCTTGATATACTGTATTGGGGCTTCCACAGCTCCCTATATACAGTATGGGGTCTCTACAAATAATGGCTGAAAAACTGTAAAAATTCTCACTTATGCTATGTTCAAATGTCCAGTAATGATTCGTTAGAACGTATCCAGCAGCAATACATTGGCAAAAAAGTTGTGCAGACACAACTTTTTAGTCCGTCTTTAAAAAACTGATCTCTGCTGGATCCATTTTTTTAACATTGAAGTCTATGGAAACAGATCAGTTAATTAGCCATCCATTTTCTTCCATGTGTAATGGATCCAGTAATCAAAAAACAGATTCTTTACAAATGAAAGAAAAACAGATGGTTAATTAACGGATCTGTTTTTCATAGACTTCAATGTTAAAAAAAACTAAACAAGCAGAGTTTTTTAAAAACGGACTAAAAAGTTGCGTCTGCACAACTTTTTTACCAACAGATTGCTGCTGGATCTGTTCTAACAGATCATTACTGGACATGGAAACATACCCTTAGCTGCATTCTGCCAACATGGTGCTCCAGTCTGCAACAAGTGATCTGTGATCTTGGCTCTGCAGGCTCAATCTAGTCGAACTGTTCGTCGAACACCTTCGAACACCGTTAAAACCAATGGCAGGCAAACAAAAACACATAGAAACACATAGAAAACACCTTCAAAGGTGTCCAAAAGCTGACAAACTGCTCAGAAGACATAACTAACACATGGAAAAGTGACAAGTACATATAGTCATGCGAAAAGAAAAGAGGTGGAGGAGTAAAAGGAGGGGGAGACACAGATATAGGCATGTCATGCCTTTCTAAAATCCAAAAAGTGAGAAGCCGACACGGCCAGTCCGTTCCTGCTCGTGCCACCTCCGTGTCGCCGGGTTTGTGCCAGAGCCGCGGTGGACCCTGACGGCCAGCCCCCCTCTCCCAATACTGGTGCCTGTCCGCTGGTGGGTCGAGCCCCCCCGCGGTGGGGGGGGAGTAACATATGCAGAAGAAAGACCATCTTCCAGCCAAACTAACATGTCGACTTCTTTTCGTGGACAATGTGATACGATCCCTTTGTTACGGACACGCCCATCGCTACAGATTCCAGATGAGGCACAAAAACAGCAGGTGCTTCAGCGGATATCAAGTGCTCCTTCAAGTGGGCTCTCCTCCACCTCAATTTCAACATCACAAATACTCCAGTCCTCAGAGGTGTCACCCCAATCGCACTTGCTTCCTCACAGCTCCCAAGTCTCCAGCTGCCCGTCTGAGTATGGGGTAACACAGATGGTTGAGTCTGCAGAGCTGTTTACTCATACTATAGCCTGGGAAACGGAGGTCTGCTCCAGAGCTTCTGTTAATCCAGATGAGGAAATGATCTGCACTGATGGCCAGAATCTTTATAAGTCGGATCCAAGACCAGATGAAGGTTCTGAGCATAATGTAGACCCTCGTTCCCAAACTGTAACTCCTGTTGGTGGAGACAATGATGAAGACGATGATGAGACTCAAATACCTGATTGGAGCGACAACTTGACTTTTCGGTCAGGGCAGGAAGAGGTTGGCTTTGAGGACGACTGGTGTGATAACACACAGGGTGATGATGACAAGGTTGGAGATCCCACTTACTGTCAACCCACAGTCAGCCAGTCGATGAGGTCACCCGGGCCTTTGCCTGGCCTTGGGAATGTCGCGGTGGTCGGCTCCCTGGCCCGTACCCTGGGGTCACTCTTTAAAAGGGTGGATAATTGTTAATTTTATAAGAGTTCGTGACGCCACCTGTGGTATCTGGTGAGAAGCACCAGCGCTGCAGCAGTCCACTGAGGCCCGTGATAAGGCAGCTCGATGGTATAGCTCCCAACAGGAGGAGCTAGGTCTCAGGGCAGCGTATGCAGGGGGAATGCAGGACAGGCGAGACCCAGCTGGGTCAGAGCAAGAATGGGAACGGACACGGTAGTCACTTCAGTACCTTTTACTGGAGGAAATTCAGGCACATCCCGGAGCACTGTAGGGTGAAGGGTGCATATCAGGATCCTCCCCAATGAGCGGGTGTAGGGCCTCCTGTTTCTTGCCTCTGCGTAGTAAGTTTCTGACCTGCCTGGAGCTAGGCCTAACTTTGTCTCTGTCCTGCGCTGGCTGACATTGTGGTAGGGCCTTCTCTTGGAGTTCACGCTCCCAGTATGCGGGGTCTAAGCGTCTCCTGGCTCTGTTACGTATCAGCACCTTAGCGATCCTGGGACTTGTAGCTCTCCAGGGATTCCGGTTATGCCTTACTGGGTCATAGAGATCCCGGTAAGCTCGGATCCGGTGTCCGGTAAATGCTTCGGGGTGAGCTGGTTAAGCTCCTCTGCCCCTTATGTACTAACTCGCCACTCGCATTCGGCCTACTCGGGCCCTAAGTAAGCTATACACACTAACGGCAGCTTGCCGCGCTTCACCGATCTTATGGCGCCGGCACACCTTAAGCTCTATCTGGGCTCCCTGAATCTAGCTAGCAGGAGCCTCGTGCTCCACTGCTGAACTATTAACTGAGTTCTCTAGACTAGACTGAGCTCCACTGCAGACTGACCTCTCTTAGGCTTCTCTACTGCAGGAACTCTTCAGAGGAACTGAACTGCCTAGCTCCACCTTCCCTATTTATATCCCTAACGGGCTCCCTCTGCTGGTCTGAGGTGGAAGGTGGAGATGTGTGAATGTTTATGGGGGCCTCTTGTGGAGGATTCCATCAATACACTCTTCTAGGATCTGTGATACCAAGCGCAGCGGGGCGTCACAGATGCTATTGATGACGAGGTTAGGTTGCGCCTTCCTGGACAGAGACGGAGTACTGGAAGCACGTCAACAACTGCATCCTCAACCACAACTCTGCCTCTCACCAGAAGTCATAGTGGCTCTTCAGGTCGCATGGGCTCTAAGCCTTGCATAGCCTGGGCATTTATTCAGATTGATAAGGATGACCCAACTCGTGTTATCTGTAATATTTGTCACCAAAAGCTAAGTAGAGGCCAAAAAATCCATAGTTTGAGTACTTCAGGCATGTACCGTCACATGGATATGAAGCATAAGTTGCAGTGGGAAGCTCACTGTGCTACAATGCGGCCTAGCAGGCTGGGCCAACCACCGTCTGCCCCATCTTGTTCATCCGCGGCCTCTTCATCCTCTGTGACTGGGGGGACAGCAGTCACACATGGTTTTGGATGCAGACCTGCCACCTCTTTACCTGCAACAGACAGTGTGATTGGCAGGTCGTCAGTTCATTGGGAAGTGGAAACACCTGCTGGTGTTGAGCGCTCTCTGACATCGAGAGCACCACCTTTGGATCAAGGCAACCTAACATGTCCGCCTGCATCTTCCTCACAGACCGGCAGTTTGCCGGGGATACCCTACTCAACCCCGTCAAAGCACAACAGCCAGCCCTCGGTCCCTCAGATGTGGAAAAGTAAAAGACCATTTCCTCCTAGCCATGAGAAAGCTAAGAGGTTGAATTTCACCATCTGCAAGCTGTTGGCTACAGAAATGCTGCCTTTCCGCCTGGAGGACACAGTGGATTTTCGAGACCTTATGTCCGTCGCAGTGCCCCAGAACCAGATGCCCAGTCGGCACTACTTCTCAAAGAAATGTGTGCCTGCGCTCCACCAGCATGTCGCACACAACATCACCGCTTCTATGAGAAACTCTGTGTGTGACAGGGTGCATTTCACCACAGACACTTGGACGAGTAGGCATGGACAGGGGCGTTACATGTCGCTGACTGGGCACTGGGTAACTATGGTGACAGCAGGACAAGGGGCTGCTGTCCAAGTCTTACCGTCCCCACGAGGTTTGTGCCAGAGCCGCGGTGGACCCTGACGGCCAGCCCCCCTCTCCCAATACTGGTGCCTGTCCGCTGGTGGGTCGAGCCCCCCCGCGGTGGGGGGGGAGTAACATATGCAGAAGAAAGACCATCTTCCAGCCAAACTAACATGTCGACTTCTTTTCGTGGACAATGTGATACGATCCCTTTGTTACGGACACGCCCATCGCTACAGATTCCAGATGAGGCACAAAAACAGCAGGTGCTTCAGCGGATATCAAGTGCTCCTTCAAGTGGGCTCTCCTCCACCTCAATTTCAACATCACAAATACTCCAGTCCTCAGAGGTGTCACCCCAATCGCACTTGCTTCCTCACAGCTCCCAAGTCTCCAGCTGCCCGTCTGAGTATGGGGTAACACAGATGGTTGAGTCTGCAGAGCTGTTTACTCATACTATAGCCTGGGAAACGGAGGTCTGCTCCAGAGCTTCTGTTAATCCAGATGAGGAAATGATCTGCACTGATGGCCAGAATCTTTATAAGTCGGATCCAAGACCAGATGAAGGTTCTGAGCATAATGTAGACCCTCGTTCCCAAACTGTAACTCCTGTTGGTGGAGACAATGATGAAGATGATGATGAGACTCAAATACCTGATTGGAGCGACAACTTGACTTTTCGGTCAGGGCAGGAAGAGGTTGGCTTTGAGGACGACTGGTGTGATAACACACAGGGTGATGATGACAAGGTTGGAGATCCCACTTACTGTCAACCCACAGTCAGCCAGTCGATGAGGTCACCCGGGCCTTTGCCTGGCCTTGGGAATGTCGCGGTGGTCGGCTCCCTGGCCCGTACCCTGGGGTCACTCTTTAAAAGGGTGGATAATTGTTAATTTTATAAGAGTTCGTGACGCCACCTGTGGTATCTGGTGAGAAGCACCAGCGCTGCAGCAGTCCACTGAGGCCCGTGATAAGGCAGCTCGATGGTATAGCTCCCAACAGGAGGAGCTAGGTCTCAGGGCAGCGTATGCAGGGGGAATGCAGGACAGGCGAGACCCAGCTGGGTCAGAGCAAGAATGGGAACGGACACGGTAGTCACTTCAGTACCTTTTACTGGAGGAAATTCAGGCACATCCCGGAGCACTGTAGGGTGAAGGGTGCATATCAGGATCCTCCCCAATGAGCGGGTGTAGGGCCTCCTGTTTCTTGCCTCTGCGTAGTAAGTTTCTGACCTGCCTGGAGCTAGGCCTAACTTTGTCTCTGTCCTGCGCTGGCTGACATTGTGGTAGGGCCTTCTCTTGGAGTTCACGCTCCCAGTATGCGGGGTCTAAGCGTCTCCTGGCTCTGTTACGTATCAGCACCTTAGCGATCCTGGGACTTGTAGCTCTCCAGGGATTCCGGTTATGCCTTACTGGGTCATAGAGATCCCGGTAAGCTCGGATCCGGTGTCCGGTAAATGCTTCGGGGTGAGCTGGTTAAGCTCCTCTGCCCCTTATGTACTAACTCGCCACTCGCATTCGGCCTACTCGGGCCCTAAGTAAGCTATACACACTAACGGCAGCTTGCCGCGCTTCACCGATCTTATGGCGCCGGCACACCTTAAGCTCTATCTGGGCTCCCTGAATCTAGCTAGCAGGAGCCTTGTGCTCCACTGCTGAACTATTAACTGAGTTCTCTAGACTAGACTGAGCTCCACTGCAGACTGACCTCTCTTAGGCTTCTCTACTGCAGGAACTCTTCAGAGGAACTGAACTGCCTAGCTCCACCTTCCCTATTTATATCCCTAACGGGCTCCCTCTGCTGGTCTGAGGTGGAAGGTGGAGATGTGTGAATGTTTATGGGGGCCTCTTGTGGAGGATTCCATCAATACACTCTTCTAGGATCTGTGATACCAAGCGCAGCGGGGCGTCACAGATGCTATTGATGACGAGGTTAGGTTGCGCCTTCCTGGACAGAGACGGAGTACTGGAAGCACGTCAACAACTGCATCCTCAACCACAACTCTGCCTCTCACCAGAAGTCATAGTGGCTCTTCAGGTCGCATGGGCTCTAAGCCTTGCATAGCCTGGGCATTTATTCAGATTGATAAGGATGACCCAACTCGTGTTATCTGTAATATTTGTCACCAAAAGCTAAGTAGAGGCCAAAAAATCCATAGTTTGAGTACTTCAGGCATGTACCGTCACATGGATATGAAGCATAAGTTGCAGTGGGAAGCTCACTGTGCTACAATGCGGCCTAGCAGGCTGGGCCAACCACCGTCTGCCCCATCTTGTTCATCCGCGGCCTCTTCATCCTCTGTGACTGGGGGGACAGCAGTCACACATGGTTTTGGATGCAGACCTGCCACCTCTTTACCTGCAACAGACAGTGTGATTGGCAGGTCGTCAGTTCATTGGGAAGTGGAAACACCTGCTGGTGTTGAGCGCTCTCTGACATCGAGAGCACCACCTTTGGATCAAGGCAACCTAACATGTCCGCCTGCATCTTCCTCACAGACCGGCAGTTTGCCGGGGATACCCTACTCAACCCCGTCAAAGCACAACAGCCAGCCCTCGGTCCCTCAGATGTGGAAAAGTAAAAGACCATTTCCTCCTAGCCATGAGAAAGCTAAGAGGTTGAATTTCACCATCTGCAAGCTGTTGGCTACAGAAATGCTGCCTTTCCGCCTGGAGGACACAGTGGATTTTCGAGACCTTATGTCCGTCGCAGTGCCCCAGAACCAGATGCCCAGTCGGCACTACTTCTCAAAGAAATGTGTGCCTGCGCTCCACCAGCATGTCGCACACAACATCACCGCTTCTATGAGAAACTCTGTGTGTGACAGGGTGCATTTCACCACAGACACTTGGACGAGTAGGCATGGACAGGGGCGTTACATGTCGCTGACTGGGCACTGGGTAACTATGGTGACAGCAGGACAAGGGGCTGCTGTCCAAGTCTTACCGTCCCCACGAGGTTTGTGCCAGAGCCGCGGTGGACCCTGACGGCCAGCCCCCCTCTCCCAATACTGGTGCCTGTCCGCTGGTGGGTCGAGCCCCCCCGCGGTGGGGGGGGAGTAACATATGCAGAAGAAAGACCATCTTCCAGCCAAACTAACATGTCGACTTCTTTTCGTGGACAATGTGATACGATCCCTTTGTTACGGACACGCCCATCGCTACAGATTCCAGATGAGGCACAAAAACAGCAGGTGCTTCAGCGGATATCAAGTGCTCCTTCAAGTGGGCTCTCCTCCACCTCAATTTCAACATCACAAATACTCCAGTCCTCAGAGGTGTCACCCCAATCGCACTTGCTTCCTCACAGCTCCCAAGTCTCCAGCTGCCCGTCTGAGTATGGGGTAACACAGATGGTTGAGTCTGCAGAGCTGTTTACTCATACTATAGCCTGGGAAACGGAGGTCTGCTCCAGAGCTTCTGTTAATCCAGATGAGGAAATGATCTGCACTGATGGCCAGAATCTTTATAAGTCGGATCCAAGACCAGATGAAGGTTCTGAGCATAATGTAGACCCTCGTTCCCAAACTGTAACTCCTGTTGGTGGAGACAATGATGAAGATGATGATGAGACTCAAATACCTGATTGGAGCGACAACTTGACTTTTCGGTCAGGGCAGGAAGAGGTTGGCTTTGAGGACGACTGGTGTGATAACACACAGGGTGATGATGACAAGGTTGGAGATCCCACTTACTGTCAACCCACAGTCAGCCAGTCGATGAGGTCACCCGGGCCTTTGCCTGGCCTTGGGAATGTCGCGGTGGTCGGCTCCCTGGCCCGTACCCTGGGGTCACTCTTTAAAAGGGTGGATAATTGTTAATTTTATAAGAGTTCGTGACGCCACCTGTGGTATCTGGTGAGAAGCACCAGCGCTGCAGCAGTCCACTGAGGCCCGTGATAAGGCAGCTCGATGGTATAGCTCCCAACAGGAGGAGCTAGGTCTCAGGGCAGCGTATGCAGGGGGAATGCAGGACAGGCGAGACCCAGCTGGGTCAGAGCAAGAATGGGAACGGACACGGTAGTCACTTCAGTACCTTTTACTGGAGGAAATTCAGGCACATCCCGGAGCACTGTAGGGTGAAGGGTGCATATCAGGATCCTCCCCAATGAGCGGGTGTAGGGCCTCCTGTTTCTTGCCTCTGCGTAGTAAGTTTCTGACCTGCCTGGAGCTAGGCCTAACTTTGTCTCTGTCCTGTGCTGGCTGACATTGTGGTAGGGCCTTCTCTTGGAGTTCACGCTCCCAGTATGCGGGGTCTAAGCGTCTCCTGGCTCTGTTACGTATCAGCACCTTAGCGATCCTGGGACTTGTAGCTCTCCAGGGATTCCGGTTATGCCTTACTGGGTCATAGAGATCCCGGTAAGCTCGGATCCGGTGTCCGGTAAATGCTTCGGGGTGAGCTGGTTAAGCTCCTCTGCCCCTTATGTACTAACTCGCCACTCGCATTCGGCCTACTCGGGCCCTAAGTAAGCTATACACACTAACGGCAGCTTGCCGCGCTTCACCGATCTTATGGCGCCGGCACACCTTAAGCTCTATCTGGGCTCCCTGAATCTAGCTAGCAGGAGCCTTGTGCTCCACTGCTGAACTATTAACTGAGTTCTCTAGACTAGACTGAACTCCACAGCAGACTGGCCTCTCTTAGGCTTCTCTACTGCAGGAACTCTTCAGAGGAACTGAACTGCCTAGCTCCACCTTCCCTATTTATATCCCTAATGGGCTCCCTCTGCTGGTCTGAGGTGGAAGGTGGAGATGTGTGAATGTTTATGGGGGCCTCTTGTGGAGGATTCCATCAATACACTCTTCTAGGATCTGTGATACCAAGCGCAGCGGGGCGTCACAGATGCTATTGACGATGAGGTTAGGTTGCGCCTTCCTGGACAGAGACGGAGTACTGGAAGCACGTCAACAACTGCATCCTCAACCACAACTGTGCCTCTGACCACAAGTCGTAGTGGCTCTTCAGGTCGCATGGGCTCTAAGCCTTGCATAGCCTGGGCATTTATTCAGATCGATAAGGATGACCCAACTCGTGTTATCTTTGTCACCAAAAGCTAAGTAGAGGCCAAAAAATCCATAGTTTAAGTACTTCATGCATGTACCGTCACATGGATATGAAGCATAAGTTGCAGTGGGAAGCTCACTGTTCTACAATGCGGCCTAGCAGGCTGGGCCAACCACCGTCTGCCCCATCTTGTGCATCCACGGCCTCTTCATCCTCTGTGACTGGGGGGACAGCAGTCACACATGTTTTTGGACGCAGACCTGCCACCTCTTTACCTGCAACAGCCAGTGTGATTGGCAGGTCGTCAGTTAATTGGGAAGTGGAAACACCTGCTGGTGTTGAGCGCTCTCTGACATCAAGAGCACCACCTTTGGATCAAGGCAACCTAACATGTTTGCCTGCATCTTCCTCACAGACCGGCAGTTTGCCAGGGACACCCTACTCAACCCCGTCAAAGCACAACAGCCAGCCCTCGGTCCCTCAGATGTGGAAAAGTAAAAGACCATTTCCTCCTAGCAATGAGAAAGCTAAGAGGTTGAATTTCACCATCTGCAAGCTGTTAGCTACAGAAATGCTGCCTTTCCGCCTGGAGGACACAGTGGATTTTTGAGACCTTATGTCCGTCGCAGTGCCCCAGTACCAGATGCCCAGTCGGCACTACTTCTCAAAGAAAGGTGTGCCTGCGCTCCACCAGCATGTCGCACACAACATCACCGCTTCTTTGAGAAACTCTGTGTGTGACAGGGTGCAGTTCACCACAGACACGTGGACGAGTAGGTAACTATGGTGACAGCAGGACAAGGGGCTGCTGTCCAAGTCTTACCGTCCCCACGAGTTTTGCGTCAATCCTCTTTATCTCGAAGTTTCTCCACTGCTTCTGCCTCCTCAACCTCCTGTTATGATCTGCTACAGGGACTAAGGAAAGACAGGAGAACTGTCCCTACAATAGAACTAAACTAGATCCCTACGATGTAACGGGGAACCTGATCCTGCGATCAGACCCGCTAAAGTCCTCGGCTAGTCTGAACGAAGACCTATAGATGTGAGGGAGGGATCCCTACAAGAACTAGGGACTGGGATAAGTTGGACACCTCCTAGCAGAAATAGTAGCAGTCAAAGACAAACACACAACAAAAAGCATAGAGGTCAGAAGACCTAGCAAAACTAACAGAGAACGGCAACAGAGCACCAAGCTAGCTCAAGAGTAGTAAATACAATGAAGTCCAGCAAGACCAGGAGGGCAGAGCCGGATTAAATAGGCAAAAATGGTCATGTGACCAGCAAACTAAAAAAAAACTAACAGGAGAGTTCTAACACCTCCTTTCGGTCCTCCACCTGCACCCAAAGCCTGTCTGGTAATGCCACCTCCTTTCTAACTGCGCAGAAGGAATCCTGCACACCTCCTTACTATGCTGGCAGCAGGGCTCAACGGCATCAGTGTTTACTTTGAAATGTGAAATGGGAAATGTGAGTCACACAGCTGAGGAGTTGTGGTCAGCTCTGGAGACCCAGTTTCATGAATGGTTGTCTCCACTGGACCTGCAACCAGGGAAGGCCGTGTGCGACAATGCTCCAAACCTGGGTGCGGCCCTTCGCCGGGGCAATGTCACACACGTGCCTTGTATGGCTCATGTGTTGAACCTGGTTGTCCATAAATTTTTAGCCCACTTTCCCGGACTACATGGCCTTCTGCAGAGGGCATGGTCGCTGTGTGCTCACTTCCGCCGTTCGCATCCCGCAGCTCAACGACTTACATCTCTACAGAAGTCGTTGGGCCTGCCAGTTCACCGGCTGAAATGCGATGTGCCGACACGGTGAAATTCAACTCTGCACATGTTGCAGCGACTGTGGCAGCACCGACAAGCCCTATTGTAATACGTTCTGACGTATAGCCTGGGCCAACGAGATCCAGAGGTGGGGCAAATCACGCTGCAGGAGTGGTCTCAGATCAGGGACCTATGAAGTTGACGCGCCCCCTGGGGTACCCTGAGCCGGGCCGGTAGATGCTGGGGGTTGTAGTCACTGTGGCGGTGACCCGGTCTGTGACCCAGGGCGGTCAATCCAATGGTAATTTGTATATATGGATTTTATAATGTCCGACTATGCCACCTGTGGAGTGCGGCCAAAGGGGCCGCCGCTGCGGAACAGTCCTCTGAAGCTGGTGGTTTTGCAGCAATGGTAGTATTACTCACCACAGGAAGAGTGTAGCTTTAGGGCAGTGTGGGTGGATGATGGTGGTTGTAGTGCAGGGAGTCAGTAATGAACACAGAGTCCGTGTGATGCAGTCCCAAGATCTTTACTCACAGTTGTTGCAGTCCAGATTACATGTACCATAGCAATCTCACCCGTCGTGCTGTGCGTACTCAGTGAGGGGCTCAGTCCACCCCCAGATAGCTCCGGAGTATGTAGCAGGACCCCCCTCTGTGTGTCCTTTCTCTGGCCTTCTCCCTGCACCTCACACCCAGTGACACTTCTATCCGGTATCCTCGGGCCTTGGCGGGCAACTTGTGTTCTGTCCCCTGGGTCCTATGTGGCAACCTTCTTATTGAGACTGGTGTGGACTTTTGTCTGCAGTACATGAAATGCTGCAGCCTCCGGTTTCTAGTTGAGCCTTGCTGTTTCTCCTCTAGTTGAGGGACCGGTTCCCCTTATCTGGCCTGACCCCTCTACCTCCTGGTAGCAGCGGGAGTACGGGTGGCCTTCTGCACGGCCCATAGCACTAGGGTCCCTTCGGTTCCTGGAGCCTTCCTGCTCCCACTCCTCTCTTCTCTCCTTCAGTCCTGGGCCTCCCAGGCTAGGCCCGCCTCCGGAGCAGCGCTCATGCCGAGCCTCTGCTCCTGACACTTTTCCTCCTCTGACTGGCTTGCTCTTTCTAAGATGGCTTCCTATTTATACTCTCCCTGTCATGTGCTCCCCTAAGATGCTCCCCTAAGCACCCACTACATAGGACCCTCCCACCAGCTAGGGACCTGGGACTGTGCTCTCCCTTAGGAGCAATCTCGCCCTACCCCCACTGCGGGTATGTGTTGGATGCAGGTGTTAGTGTCCCGAGCCATACGCCTTCCTTACCTGAGGGTGAGATACCACACCTCTGGGTGAGATGCAGTAACTCTGTGGCGACTGAACCCTCAGGGGTGCCACACACCCTTCTGCACAGTTTTGAAATGGCGACGAAGATGTTTAGTGCTGACGACGATGCCATTATCAGCATGACTATTCCGGTGATTTACATGCTGGAGCACACATTAAACAGAATTCAGAGTCAGGTGGTGGGACAAGAGGAGGTGGAGGAAGTAGAGGAGGAGTCGTATGCGGAAGGGATAACATCTCCAAGGTCAAGACGGTTGGCAGCACCAAGGCGGCAGGCATGGGAGGGTGGGGGAGAGGGATTAACCAGGGCGCATGGTAGCAGCCAAACTGTTGAGGAAGGTGCAGGAGCCGAGGAAGAAGTGGAGGATGACCTGGCGATGGGCATGGAAGACTCATCAGATGAGGGAGACCTTGATCACATTTCTGCTGTGCGAGGTTGGGGGGAGAGGGCAGAGGAAGGAAACATGATTCTTACCTCGCTACCAACGCAACAAGGACTTGGTCCTCCTGGATGCGCAAGACACATGAGTGCCTTCTTGCTGCACTACCTGCAACATGACCCTCAGATTGCAGAATTCGAAGTAATCCCGACTACTGGGTTGCCACACTCTTAGATCCCCCGTACAAAAGTAAATTTGCCGAAATAATTCCTGCCATAAAAAGGGATTGACGCATGCAGGAGTATCTGCAGACGCTGTTGCAGAATCTTACATGTGCTTTTCCACAAAACACCAGTGGTGCACGAAGTGAATCTCACAGTTCTAACTTGCCAACCGTGGGACTGTCGAGTCTTCATCACTCAAACCGTAACAGTAACACAGTATCTGCTGGTAACAGCAATTTTGTGGAATCGTTTCACCACTTTTTTAGACCATCCTTTGCAAGGCCACAGGAGACAAGAAGTCTGACACATAGTCAATGCCTAGAGAGGATGGTGCAGGAGTATCTCCAAGTGAACATCGAAGCCATGACTGTGTCACTGGACCTTTGCTCATTTTGGTATTCCAATCTGGAAAAATGTCCGGAGCTCGCCACTCACGCCTTGGAGATCTTGTCATGCCCTGCAGCCAGTGTTCTCTCTGAACGTGTGTTCAGCGCTGCTGATGGTGTGCTGACAGATAAGCGCTCGCGGCTGTCCACTGAGAATGTAGACAGACTCACGTTCATAAAGATGAACAAATCATGGATTCGCAAGGACTTTTCTAACCCTGTGTTATCCTTGGGAGACTAAAAGCTTGAGGATTTGGTAATATCACCTCACCAACCGTTTTAAGCAACTGTGGGGCAATTGATGCCACTTAACCCTAGAACGCATGACCATAAAAATCTACACTTTCATATACCTGGGGCCTTTTAGGCCCGTGTGCAAATAACATGGAATAACTCAAATGACAAATAACTATATACATGAAGAATACCTAGAGTTTCAAAATTCTAACTAAAGTAATCTTGCAGAAAATAGAAAACAATTAACAGGGCGGGACTGCGAGGCCCCAGGTATGCGTTCTAGGGTTAAGTGGTGTCTGTGCCACAATTTTGGGAAAAAATGGAGACTCTTTTTGGAGTCCCCTTGCTGTGTCTTACGTGACGTTGGCATCGTCAATTCCAGGTGGGTTGGGTCGCTCCCCCCCCCCTTTTAACTGTAAGAAACTACATACACTATGGCTTGGGGTAACACAGATGGTTGAGTCTGAAGAGCTGTTTACTCAGAGGTCTGCTCCAAATCTTCAGTGTCTGCTAGTCAGCGTAGAATTTTTAACTGCATCTAGCCTAGGCAATACTTTGGGCGTAGTAGCCCAGCGGCGAAGCAAGCTGCACTGCCTATGTATCTAATAAGAATTTTTAAATGCATCTAGCCTAGGCAGACTGTGGGACCCCCAACCAAACCCAGACGCTCAGCCCCCCTACCGCCGCTCTTTCCTTGGCAATACAATAATGTAACTCTTACAACTGGATGGGTGAGG
Source organism: Phyllobates terribilis (assembly GCF_046119375.1). Taxonomy (NCBI): domain Eukaryota; kingdom Metazoa; phylum Chordata; class Amphibia; order Anura; family Dendrobatidae; genus Phyllobates; species Phyllobates terribilis. Next base: position 160,605,900 of record NW_027362764.1, on the reverse strand, counting down.
ATCGGTCACAGCTTTATTAACTCTTTATACTCATTCCATTAGAAAGGCATTTTATTTCTAAAATAATTCAGCTTGTTGCAGCATGCCCTGGGTCTCCACTCCGGCATCTTGGCCAACAAGTGTAACTCTCCAACATTTCCTTTCTATTTCCAGGCCACGGAGGATTCTGCGTACTCGTATGCAGGACTCTGACCCCCACCCATCACTCTTAACGCTTGTTCCACTCCGTCCTGGAGTCCTGACAGGAATATGTCCAGTCCAATATCCATTAAGTGAACACCGTCGGGCCGTATGAGGCCTGCTTTATCTCCTTCCAGTTGTCGGTGTCGTACCACTACACCGCCTCTGTCTCTTCTAAATTTTGCCATCCGAATATTTATTACCCGCCTTGTCCGTTCGATGGCCGTGATGTCTCGCGCACCTTGCCATACCGCTATCTGCACAATCTCTGACCATACTATAGCTAGTTTTGTGAAAAATTCTCTGAAGCGCTCAGTGTCTAGTTTCATTATTGCCATTAGTTATGCGCTCTTGTGATGACCTAGGTTGTTTCCCCCGGCCTGTATAACTAAGATGACCGGACATCTTGCCTCTCTCCCTACCTTGATTACCTCCATTAGTACCTGTGGCCATAGCAGGCCTCTAATACCTCTCCAGTTGAAATATGTGTTATGAAACTCTAATTTCCTCCCACCTGGGCGGACTTTCGCCCTTTTTTCTGCCCAATATATATACGAGTGGCCTATCACCCACACTGTTGGCTTAGCGTCATCTGTAAAAGAAACAAACCACGTTAGGATAACAAGTCCGGTCTTATGTATCTTGCCAAACACGTGGATCGCCATCTCCCTATCCTCTGAACTTCCGTTTCTGACAGTCCTGCTCTTGCTGCTTCCGTGGCCGAGCCTATGCGGAATGAGTGTGTTCCGTAATCTTTGGGGTGGTTCCCTGCCGATGTTATGCATTTATTAAATATAGCTTGGAACTGGTATCTTGATAATGGCGTTCCATCAATGTGTGATAGGAAGAAATTACTTTGTGATCTGATGGTTAGATATGGTTTTACTATTGTTACCTGACTCAGTGTACCGTTTGTGGGTTGTAGAAGTACCCAAGTGCCCCTGCCCGCTGGAACCGTTTTCGATTTGTGTATGCGTAGACGTATTGCATTATTGGCTATGACTACGTCCTGGTGTAATAAGCCTCCACTGGTGGTAATTTTGGATTGAGGGACTAATTCGCTTATGCATAGCGCCCCGAAGAAGGCGATCACAAATGCAGTAGACAGTAGTGTTGCTTCAAATTGTGAGTGTCATGTTAATGGTGTTAGGGATATGATGTGAGAAATCAGTTTTAGTGACACGGGACGGGACGTCTACACTCCTGACTTGGCTGACCCCTTTTCCACCCTTTTATGGATTGTCTGATGATGAATCTTTGTCACATCTCCCCAATTCAGTAGTTGGAAGTGAAATGCTACTCCGGTCAGACACCGCTGCGCTGATGCCCCTGATATGCCCCTCATCATTAGCTGGTGGAGAAATTCTATGGTGACTTGTGATCTGGCTTGTTCACATTGGTCAACCCGTCTGCCTGCTACTAGTCGTGTCCACTCTTCCCATGCCTTACCGTATGCTTGCCACGTCGACGGGGCAACTGACACTCTGATTATTGGCATCAACTATTCGCCACTAGATCCCATAGGGAAGGTGGGCAACTGTTGCCCGATGGGTGGGCGTTGTGGAAGAGCTCTGTGAAAATCTGCCAATTGAATTGTTATAAAGCGTTAGCAGCAGCTTTAGACCCCTCAGCATAGTGGCTAGCGCGGACCCATACATTGTGTTTTAAGCACAGAAATGCTAGCCTGGGTAGTAGGCCTAGCACTGGGAGAGACGATGATGCCATCTTATTAATGCAGTGCGCTAGGCTGGTGTTTTTTGTTATGAAGCGTATATTTTTGTAAGCCAGGAGCGCGCCCCATATTTCTATTGCCACCACTATTGGGAAGAAAAATTATTTTCAGGGCTAGATGCAGCTAAAAATTATTATTAATTTAAAAGCTGGTGGAGCTTGGTATAGATGGCCTAAAACAATGAGTCCCAAACACTGCTAGAAGGCCAAATATTTTTTCAGAAGTAGATGCAGAAAAAAATTATATTCAGTTTGCAACCTGATGGAGGTCAGTATAGATGGACTAATAGAACAAGTCCCACACACAGCTAGAAGCCCAAATATTTTTTCAGAGGTAGATGCAGAAAAAAATTATATTCAGTTTGCAACCTGATGGAGGTCAGTATAGATGGACTAATAGAACAAGTCCCACACACTGCTAGAAGCCCAAATATTTTTTCAGAGATAGATGCAGAAAAATATTATATTCAATTTGCAACCTGATGGAGGTTAGTATAGATGGACTAATAGAACAAGTCCCACACACTGCTAGAAGCCCAAATATTTTTTCAGAGGTAGATGCAGAAAAAAATTATATTCAGTTTGCAACCTGATGGAGGTCAGTATAGATGGACTAATAGAACAAGTCCCACACACTGCTAGAAGGCCAAATATTTTTTCAGCGGTAGATGCAGAAAAAAATTATATTCAGTTTGCAACCTGATGGAGGTAAGTATAGATGGACTAATAGAACAAGTCCCACACACAGCTAGAAGGCCAAATATTTTTTCAGAGCTAGATGCAGATAAAAATTATTTTTAATTTGCAACCTGATGGAGGTCAGTATAGATGGACTAATAGAACAAGTCCCACACACAGCTAAAAGCCCAAATATTTTTTCAGAGGTAGATGCAGAAAAAAATTATATTCAATTTGCAACCTGATGGAGGTCAGTATAGATGGACTAATAGAACAAGTCCCACACACTGCTAGAAGGCCAAATATTTTTTCAGAGCTAGATGCAGATTAAAATTATTTTTAATTTGCAACCTGACGGAGGTCAGTATATGTTAGAACCATGCTGTTAGGTTTTTTTTCCTTTGCTGGTCACATGACCTTGTTGGCCTATTTATCCTGCTCCGCCCTTCTGGCTTTGCTGGACTTCATTGTATTTCTACTTTCTAGCTAGCCTGTGCTCTGTGTCTTGCTCTGTTAGTTTGCTTGGTTTACTGACCTCTATGTTCTTTATATTTTGTTTGTTCGTCTGTCTGCTACTATTTCTGTTAGGAGTTGTCCCATATTCCTCCCAGTCCTTAGTACTTGTAGGGATTCCTCCCCCACATCTATAGGTCTTCGTACAGACTAGCTTAGGACTTTAGCAGGTCTGATCGCAGGATCAGGTTCCCTGTTACATCGTAGGGATTCAGCTGAGTTCTATCGTAGGGACAGATCTCCTCTCTTTCCTTAGCTCTGGTAGCAGAACATAACAGTAAGTCCAGCCAGCAAATTCTCTAAGGAAAGATTTTTCTGTTCCATCATGGTGTCGGTTCAGGATTTGGCTCATCGCCTGCAGGGACTCTCTCTGGAAGTGACCGAGCTCCGTCAGCACGTGAGTAACTGTTCTGGAGCACATTTCTTGGAGCCTAAGGTATGTTTGCCGGATTTATTTTTTGGTGAACATCGAGAATTTTTTTCATTTAAAAATGCTTGCTTATTGTATTTTCGTTTGAGACCCAAGTCCTCTGGGGATGAATCCCAGCGCGTAGGGTTTATAATGTCACTTTTGCGCAAAGAGCCTCAGGAGTGGGCCTTTTCTTTGCAACCTAGTGATTCATGCTTCAGATCAGTGGATAGTTTTTTTACTGCTTTAGGACTATTATATGATGATCCTGACCGTGTCGCATCAGCTGAGACTGAGTTGAGACGTTTAAAACAAGGATCAGGTAATGTCGAAAAATATTGTACACATTTTCGTCGTTGGTCCACTCAAACAGGGTGGAACGATTCTGCTCTGAAAAGTCTATTTCTTGCTGGGCTCAGTGAAAGGGTTAAAGACCTGCTAATTGCTTATCCTACACCTGAGGATTTGCAACAGGCTATGCAATTAGCTATACGGGTGGATAGGAGACTGCGTGCAAGGGTTAATGAGAGCAAATCCTCTGCTATGTCAGTTTCTGGTTATGATAATGTGTGTACTAACAGTGGTGAACCGATGGAGATTGGATCGGTGGCACCTCGCTCTCAAGAAAAAGACCGTCGTTTTTCGAAAGGCTTGTGCTTCTATTGCGGAAAATCTGGTCATTTGATTAAAGGCTGTGAGCTTCGTATGAAGAAAGAAAAAAAAATGGTCAGTCACGCCCGTATTGCCTGTTTAAATTCCAAGGGTGTATTTTTAGCTGCTTCCACGATTGCTCAGGAAAAATTAATGGAATTTCGGGTGTTTGTTGATTGCGGGTCTACACTGAATGTAATTGATGGGGGATTCGTGGAAAAACTCAATTTAAAACCTGAACCTTTATCATCCCCCATTGCTGTGGTTTCTGTGGATGGCTCCCCTTTGAAGAATATTACTCTCAAGGTCTGTGAATTTCCTCTCACTATTAATGGTGTTCACCATGAGAAATTGGATTTGGTAGTGTTGAATAACTTGCCTTCTCCAATAATATTGGGATTGCCTTGGTTAAAATGTCACAATCCTGTACTGGATTGGTCTACCAGTGAAATTAAATCCTGGAGCCATAAATGTTATGACAAGTGTTGTAACGGGCGTATTGCAGCTTTGGATAGGGGAGAATTGCCTGTTCCTATTCAGGATTTTTGGAGAGTCTTTTCTGAGAAGGAATCGCAGGTTTTGCCTCCCCATAGAGACTATGATTGTTCTATTGAATTTGTCCCTGGAGCGACTCTTCCTAAAAGTCGTTTATTTAACCTTACTATTCCTGAGAGGAAGGCTTTGGAGGAATACATACAGACAAGTTTGGCCGCCGGTCACATTAGGCCCTCTAAGTCTCCTGTGGCGGTTGGATTTTTTTTTGTAAAAAAAAAGGACGGCGGTTTACGTCCTTGTCTGGATTTTCGTGAGATTAACAAAATTACGGTACGCAATCCTTACCCACTGCCATTGATTCCTGATCTGTTTAACCAGTTATTGGGGGCCAAGTGGTTCTCTAAAATTGACCTTAAGGGGGCATACAATCTGTTGCGCATGAAGGAGGGTGATGAATGGAAGACTGCTTTTAACACTCCTGTGGGTCATTTTGAGAATCTGGTTATGCCTTTTGGTCTTACTAATGCTCCTGCATTTTTTCAGAATCTGATTAATGACATCCTTAGACCTTTGATCGGTAAAAATGTGGTTGTGTATTTGGATGACATTTTGATTTATTCGCCAGATCTGGAGTCTCATTGGCGGAGCGTGCGTGAGGTATTACAGTTATTAATGGACAATTCGCTTTTTGCTAAGCTGGAGAAATGTGAGTTCGCTGTACAGAGAATTAGTTTTTTGGGCTACATTATCTCCAGCAAAGGTTTTGAGATGGATCCGGTTAAGGTTCAGGCTGTGCAGGAATGGCCTAGGCCTATTGGTTTGAAATCGATACAGAGGTTTTTGGGTTTCGCCAATTACTATAGAAAATTCATAAAAAATTTTTCTAGTATTGTCAAACCTCTGACTGATCTCACCAGGAAAGGTGCTGATGCGGTTCAGTGGTCTTCTGAGGCCATTGAAGCTTTTGTGTATCTCAAGGAGAGGTTCACCTCTGCTCCCATCCTTATGCAGCCTGATGTTACTAGGCCGTTTTTGGTTGAGGTTGATGCTTCCTCTGTGGGGGTTGGCGCAGTATTGTCTCAGGATAACGGGGATGGATTACATCCCTGTGCCTTTTTTTCAAAAAAATTTTCGGAGACTGAATTGAATTACGATATTGGTAATCGGGAATTATTGGCTATTAAACTCGCATTTGAACACTGGCGCCACTTCTTGGAAGGTGCGGAATTTCCCGTTCAGGTTCTTACGGATCATAAAAATCTGATATATCTTGACGCTGCCAAGCGCCTGAATGCCCGTCAGGCTAGGTGGGCACTGTTTTTCTCGCGGTTTAATTTCTCCGTTACTTACATCCCTGGTACTAAGAATGTTAAGGCGGATGCCTTGTCTCGCAGTTTTTCTCCCATAGTCGGTGCTGAGAAAGAGGAAAACATTTTACAAGAAGGTGTTGTGATAGCTGCTTTAGACTCCGTTTTGGAAGATGAGATTCTTAAAGCTCAGGAGAATGCCCCATCTAACACTCCTCATGGGAGGTTGTTTGTGCCTGGGACCTTTAGGAGAGATTTGTTTGTTGAGTGTCACGAATCTCGGTTGGCAGGTCATCCCGGAATCTCTGAGACCAAGAGACTGGTGGGTCGCAGTTTTTGGTGGCCTGGATGGCAGAAGGAAGTCATTAAGTGGGTACGCCAATGTACTGTATGTGCTAGATCTAAGTCCTCACATACTCCTGCTGCGGGGTTGCTTTGTCCTTTGGAGGTCCCCAGTGCTCCTTGGACACATTTGGCTATGGACTTTATAACTGACCTTCCCCCCTCTGAGGGTTTTACTGTCATCTGGGTGGTCGTGGACCGTTTTAGTAAGATGTGTCACTTGGTTCCCTTCATCAAACTGCCCTGCGCTAAAACTCTCGCTAAGGCCTTTGTCAAGGAAATTGTCAGACTTCATGGCGTTCCTACTGACATTGTTTCTGATAGGGGTCCTCAGTTCGTGGCTCGTTTTTGGCGTGCCTTTTGTGACAGGTTGGGAATTCATTTGTCGTTTTCGTCCGGATATCATCCTGAATCTAATGGCCAGACAGAAAGGAAAAACCAGGATGTTGAGCAGTTCTTGCATTGTTTTGTGGCAGACAATCAAGAGGGGTGGTCTGAGTTTCTGCCACTTGCCGAATTTGCTCTGAACAATCATACATCTTCTTCTGCTGGTTGTTCGCCTTTTTTTTGTTGTTCTGGGAGACATCCGTCGTTTGGGTCGTTCTCCAAGTTGGGATCTGCCGTGCCTGAGGAGGAGAATTTTTCCGGTGATTTGGAAAGAGTTTGGACGGATGTGCGTGGTAATCTTCAGGAGGCCAACAGAAAATCTAAAGACTACTTTGATAGGAAACGACAGGAGGATTTGTTCGCTGTTGGTGACATGGTTTGGTTGTCCTCTAGGAATCTGCGGTTGAGGATTCCTTCTAAGAAATTGGGTCCCAAGTTTGTAGGGCCCTTTAAGGTGCTTCAGGTTGTCAACCAATCTGCTGTTAGGTTGGAGGTTCCTACCTCCTGGAGAATTAATCCGGTCTTTCATGTCTCTCTGTTAAAAAAAGCTGTTGTGTCGGATGGTGACGCCTCTGCCTCTTTTCCTCCGGTGGTGGAGGACGGGGAATATGAAATTTCTCGCATCCTTGACTCTAGACGGTATAGAGGTAGTTTGCAGTATCTTGTGGCCTGGAAAGGTTTCGGACCCGAGGATAACTCTTGGGTGAGGTCTGATGTTTCCGCGTCCAGACTTATCAGAGCGTTTCACAGGAGATTTCCTGATAAGCCTGGTCCTAGGGGATCCGGAGGATCCTCTTAGAAGGGGGGGTACTGTTAGAACCTTGCTGTTAGGTTTTTTTTCCTTTGCTGGTCACATGACCTTGTTGGCCTATTTATCCTGCTCCGCCCTTCTGGCTTTGCTGGACTTCATTGTATTTCTACTTTCTAGCTAGCCTGTGCTCTGTGTCTTGCTCTGTTAGTTTGCTTGGTTTACTGACCTCTATGTTCTTTATATTTTGTTTGTTCGTCTGTCTGCTACTATTTCTGTTAGGAGTTGTCCCATATTCCTCCCAGTCCTTAGTACTTGTAGGGATTCCTCCCCCACATCTATAGGTCTTCGTACAGACTAGCTTAGGACTTTAGCAGGTCTGATCGCAGGATCAGGTTCCCTGTTACATCGTAGGGATTCAGCTGAGTTCTATCGTAGGGACAGATCTCCTCTCTTTCCTTAGCTCTGGTAGCAGAACATAACAGTATAGATGGACTAATAGAACAAGTCCCACACACTGCTAGAAGGCCAAATATTTTTTCAGAGCTAGATGCAGATAAAAATTATTTTGAATTTGCAACCTGATGGAGGTCAGTATAGATGGATTAATAGAACAAGTCCCACACACTGCTAGAAGGCCAAATATTTTTTCAGAGCTAGATGCAGAAAAAAATTATATTCAATTTGCAACCTGATGGAGGTCAGTATAGATGGACTAATAGAACAAGTCCCATACACAGCTAGAAGCCCAAATATTTTTTCAGAGGTAGATGCAGAAAAAATTATATTCAGTTTGCAACCTGATGGAGGTCAGTATAGATGGACTAATAGAACAAGTCCCACACACAGCTAGAAGGCCAAATATTTTTTCAGAGCTAGATGCAGAAAAAAATTATATTCAATTTGCAACCTTAAGGAGGTCAGTATAGATGGACTAATAGAATGATGCTATGCCCAAAAGGTTTTGCTTCACTAGGTGCAGTAAAAAAATTGGTATTCTATACACAGGTGGTGTAGCTTGCAACACAGATAGGCAAATCCACTGACTAACACACTCTGCAATAGGCCAAAAAGTATTAGCTTTGCTAGATTTAGCCAAATGCTGTGAAAAAAACTTGCACAGCACTGGCACAGACCTGCCTGGCAAAAACTGATAGGAACTGATGTAACTTAGTCCTGAAAAGGACTGCAATTACAATTAGTCTTTACTCCCACAACCTATCTATTTAAGAGCACAGACCTGCCTGATAAAAGTCGTAGGAAATGCTGTAACCTAGTCCTTAAAAGGACTGCAATCACAACTATTCCCTACTCCCAAGCTATCTGTAGATTTGTGCGAAAATTGGCTTGAAATTAACAAGGTATAGCGCACACAGCAACAGCGGTGCCGTCTAACACGCAGCTGCAGCAGTGAGAAAATGGTGGCGACGGGGAAAATGGCTAGGTCTTATAGGGCAAGGACATGTGACATACACTGCCAATGACACATGCCCTTGCTTATGTGAAAAAAAGCACTTCGCTCCGTGTGTGCGCTGCTGATAGGCTGACAGATTGCACCTCCCCACTGTAAATGCGGGAAAGAGAAAAAAAAAATGGAGATCTTCATTATTCCTGCAGAGATCCATCCCCTGACCCTCCCCCTGTCCCGCTGTACACTCAAACTGCGTATTAACATTAGTTTTCATCATTACTGAGAAAAAATCCAGTTATGATTTTGGTGCACGAACAGTTATCGAACATAACCTCGAACAGCCGAATTTTTTTCAAATCGTTCGTGTTCGCCGAACGGCTCGAACACCGCCCAAAACAGCTCGAATTTGAGATTGGCGAACAGTTTGAGTCGAACAACGCTCATCTCTACTAGTGATGTCATTGTGCCTTTCGCATTCAATCTCTGATGCACAGGCTGAAGACACACAATCCATCGGCTCTCTCCTTCACCATTGTATTCAATGGTATCTGCATCTTCAGGATGCCAGACAGTGGTGGAGGCGGCAGGGAACCCATAGCAGCTGTGATGTCTGCCACTATAGACACCCCTGAATAAGAGGCCAGGGCCCACCGGAGGATTCTCCGGTTCTCCCGTGGGTCAGTTCAACCCTTTCTATGAACATACTGTTAAAAATCATACAGATTATGTAATTTAATTGGTAATAAAACAATTTAATATTACCATGGTCAAAAAGTTATTGTACTAACTGTAAGGTTATGAAAGTGACGCGCCTCCTGGGCCATGTTGTTAGGGATACCCGGAGCCGGATCAGATGGGGGTTGTAGTCTCCGAGTGGCTGTGACCCGGTCCGTGCCCAGGGTGTCAAACTCAGTGTGCGGCAGTCCTTGCAGATGTTCTTAGTGTCGACTACGCCACCCGTTGATTTGCGGTCAAAAGGCCGCCGCTGCAGGATGGTCCGCTGAGGCTGGTGGTGTGTGTGCAGCTGTGGTAGTATAACCCCCAACGGGAGGGGTATAGCCTCAGGGGGTCAGACGTGGAGGATGGTGGTTGTGAAGGTGCAGCAAGGAGACTCAGAGGCATGAAATGCAGTTTCAGGGTTTTTACTCACTGGTGTTGCTCGGGTCACTCTGTACAGCAGTGACCACCCAAGCCGTGCTGCGTCCACCAGGTGCGGGACTCGGTCAACTCCCGGGCAATTCTGGAGCGTGGTCCTGAGCTCCCTTCTGACTCTCCCTTCCTCTGGCCGTTCCCACCAGGGATCCAGTTATGTCCGGCTCCCTCGGGTCTCTTGTTGGTCAAGCCTCCTCTGGGCTCCCTGACCCTATGCTCGGTGTGCCTTTCTAGTGGATTTGGTGAGGGTCGTGGCAGATCCTGCCCACAACCTCCGGTTCCTGGCTAAGGTTTGCTTTGGCCTCCGCCAGCTTGGGATCCGGTACCCTTTTGCCGACCCTTCACCCTTTTGTCCTTATTCTGGGATCTTGGGGTCCCCTCTCGTACTGCTCCTCTGGGTCCCTCTTCCTTCTTCTCTCCTGGAGTTACTGCTGACTCACTGACTGACTGACTGACTGACCCTGTCCTAAGATGGTGCCCACCTTATATACTCCCTCTATGTGTGAGCTCAGGTGACCAGCACCCAATGAGCTCCTATCTTTACCCAGACTACTCCCCCTATCTGTCCCTACACTACTGGGATGTTCCACCCCCCTCCCACTCCAGCCAGGGACAGACGCAGTCGTACCTGCACATAAACTGGTGGGAGTACCGTAGTTCTGTCCCCCGGAAATGGGATGTATGTAGTGCATGCAGCTAACTGAGCTCAGTTCCACACTCCATCCTTACCCGGGAGTGGAATACCACACCTCTGGCTTGAGGTGCAATACCCCTGTAGCAGCCGAGTCCTCAGGGTGCTACATTCCCCCCTGGTAAATCACAGCACGTCCTCGGGCTGTAAAAGAATAAAAACATCCACAAACATACAATTTTTTTTCAAAAACATCATAAACATATAAAACATTATATATATCATAAAACTTTTCATATAAAACATTCTTGTTCCTCCGGCCACGGTGCAACTTGTGACCGGGTAAAGTGCAACAGTCTCTTCTGGAAAGAAAAACACAGCTTTCCTATAAAACCGGTAGGGGGCGCTTTAAGAAGCGCAACTATGTACAAAGGGGAATATGGCCGCTCTCAGTCCTCGGCCAGTGGGGAAAAGGGATGGCTGTTCACAGTCCTCAGCCTGTGGGGAGATGGGACACACTGTAACAGTTCACTGGTCCCAACGGGGACTACACTTTTGTAGCAACAGTTTTTGTACCCACACGGGTAACTATTTACATATTCTATTTACAGTTCATCAGTGGCGGTGTGCTCTTGGCTAAGGGTAATCTTTAGACCCGTCCGGGTCCTCTTGATCCTCCTCACCCCGTAGCTCCTTCTCAGTAAGTCTATGCACGTGCAGGGCATACGGGCCCTTGGCGCACTGATGCCGGGTGAAGGTGACCTCATCACCCAGGTATAGGTCACGACCTCTGTGTCCCTCCGGCAGATGACTTTCAACGTCTCTGCGGGTGACAAAGACGTCGCCGGGGGTCTTGTGGTCCCGGATGAAACCCCACCCGTGCTCCAACTGGAATTTTATTACAGTCCCGCTGGCACGGGGACCGTGGGCAGCACGGGGGTTTCTGCGGGCTCGGCTCTTCTGCTCGGCGCTCTTCACTTGGAGCCGCTCCTCGCGGACCCGCCTCTCTCGTCGCTCTCTAGCAAAAACCTCCAATTGTTGCCGGCAGCACTCCGCACGCTGGGCTGCGGCTGCCCGGGTCTCCTCGGTGAACCCGATGAGGTCTTCTCCGGTGGGGTCCCACGCAAACTGTGCTTCCTCCAACGAGAGTGGGGTGGTCTTGGCGGGCGCCGGAGCCGGGATCAGGGGCTCATCCAGGGGTCTTTCCTTCCGGAGTCGGGGATGGTGGAACTCCGGTGGCCACACAAAGGGCTGCCCATCCGGGCATGTGTGCTGGGCAAATAGGTCTTCACCCAGGTGTGGCGCTGTGGACGTTGAGGGCACTGTTGTTGTGGCGGCGCCCGGGTTCACCAGGCTTTGCGACCAGGCTTGGGGTACCCTGAAGGTAAAGGGCACCGTGAAGACGGCGGCGCCCGGGGTTACTTGGCCCAGTGACCAGGCCGGTGGCTCAGTGGAGGTAGAGGGCGCTGTTGGTACTGCGGCGCCCGGGGGCACTCGGCCTTGCGACCAGGCCGGTGGCGTCTCCTGCTTGGCCGTGCTCTGGATCGAGGCGCGTGACGTCACAGGGGGCGTGGCCGCGGCTCCGGCCGCTTGAGGCCTAGCTTGGAGCGATGACGCAGCGGCTACGGGAACGGTGAGTGGGGCTTCGGGCTCTGCGACGGGGAGCTGGGGCAGGTTTACGGCTTCTGGGCACGGGATATTGTCGTCCCCATTACCTGCCTTCATCTCTTCGGCTCCCTCCGCGGCGTCGTCTCCGGCCGTCGTCCCTCCTTCGCCGTCCTCAGAGGTGGACTTGCTCCTCGCTGAGGGTGGCATGCTTCGCTGGCAGGCTCCAGCCTGCAGGGCCATCTCTCGGGTCCACTCCGCCAGTGTTTCCTGCTGCACCCGGGCCATCCTTCGTGCGAGGCCCTCCAGCGCGGTCTGTGCACGCTCTCGGTCTCGGGGGAGCTGTGCCAGGATCTCCAGCAGGCCTTCTGGAGTGGCGGCCTGCAACAGGCTCCTGACCACAGGGTCGGTGCTGCCTGACTCTCCCTCCATCTCCGGGTGTGTTCTCTCTGGACTCCTCTCCAGACTCCTCATCTCCGGGTGCGCTCTCTCCAGACTCCTCCAGGCTGCACCCATCTTCGCTCTTTTGTTCTGTATCCGCCCACATTGAGGGTGGTCCTGGGGCAACTTTGTGATTGCCAGTTCCAGGGGCAGTTCCCTCACGCTGATGGACATATCAATCATCACAGTCTCTGCTGGTGGGGGCGGTTTCCACTTTTGGCGCCATTTCCGATCCTGGCCCACGATGGGAGGTGGCCTCTTGCCATCCTCTGGCACGCCCATAATGGCGTCCGCTCTGCCAAGGCGGGAAATCTTCTCAGATGGCGGGAACCGCTTCCCAGTGGCGGGAAACACTGCAGATGGCGGGAAAAGACTGCAGATGACGGGCAAATGGCGGGAACTGATCCGAGATGGCGTCCGATGGCGGGGACCCTCTGGAACCGGCGGGAGACTTCTTTTTGAGGTAAATGCGAACTTTTCTTCAGGCACGCAGTACCCGATGGTTGCGGGCACGGAATCCTGCCGACTACGCCAAAGTTGACGCGCCCCCTGGGCCATGTTGTTAGGGATACCCGGAGCCGGATCAGATGGGGGTTGTAGTCTCCGAGTGGCTGTGACCCGGTCCGTGCCCAGGGTGTCAAACTCAGTGTGCGGCAGTCCTTGCAGATGTTCTTAGTGTCGACTACGCCACCCGTTGATTTGCGGTCAAAAGGCCGCCGCTGCAGGATGGTCCGCTGAGGCTGGTGGTGTGTGTGCAGCTGTGGTAGTATAACCCCCAACGGGAGGGGTATAGCCTCAGGGGGTCAGACGTGGAGGATGGTGGTTGTGAAGGTGCAGCAAGGTGACTCAGAGGCATGAAATGCAGTTTCAGGGTTTTTACTCACTGGTGTTGCTCGGGTCACTCTGTACAGCAGTGACCACCCAAGCCGTGCTGCGTTCACCAGGTGCGGGACTCGGTCAACTCCCGGGCAATTCTGGAGCGTGGTCCTGAGCTCCCTTCTGACTCTCCCTTCCTCTGGCCGTTCCCACCAGGGATCCACTTATGTCCGGCTCCCTCGGGTCTCTTGTTGGTCAAGCCTCCTCTGGGCTCCCTGACCCTATGCTCGGTGTGCCTTTCTAGTGGATTTGGTGAGGGTCGTGGCAGATCCTGCCCACAACCTCCGGTTCCTGGCTAAGGTTTGCTTTGGCCTCCACCAGCTTGGGATCCGGTACCCTTTTGCCGACCCTTCACCCTTTTGTCCTTATTCTGGGATCTTGGGGTCCCCTCTCGTACTGCTCCTCTGGGTCCCTCTTCCTTCTTCTCTCCTGGAGTTACTGCTGACTCACTGACTGACTGACTGACTGACCCTGTCCTAAGATGGTGCCCACCTTATATACTCCCTCTATGTGTGAGCTCAGGTGACCAGCACCCAATGAGCTCCTATCTTTACCCAGACTACTCCCCCTATCTGCCCCTACACTACTGGGATGTTCCACCCCCCTCCCACTCCAGCCAGGGACAGACGCAGTCGTACCTGCACATAAACTGGTGGGAGTACCGTAGTTCTGTCCCCCGGAAATGGGATGTATGTAGTGCATGCAGCTAACTGAGCTCAGTTCCACACTCCATCCTTACCCGGGAGTGGAATACCACACCTCTGGCTTGAGGTGCAATACCCCTGTAGCAGCCGAGTCCTCAGGGTGCTACAAAAGCCTTGCTTTCATGGCTTAAAAACAAGAAAACTAAATTATACAAGCATTGCGAATACATGTACAGTAGAACATTTTCACCATAAATAATTCACAAGATGAAATGTAACCATTATAACAATGGCTTAAAACAATTCTAACCTACCTATTAATCAAAAGCATCATAAACTTTTACTCTCAGAATATTTTTTGTCGCAAAGCCCATCCAATTCTAGCTTATTGTCATTGTCACCAGGGGCGGACATACCGCCTGTGCAGCAGATGCAGCTGCACCGGGTCCAGAGAAACAGGGGGGCCCTTGCAGGCAGAGTTGTATTGCCCATAGCAGCAGCCCACTCAGCCACTATGGGGCGCCTCAGTGAAGGGGCCCCCCAGTGCTTGCTCAACACCAGGCCCCTCTTTCTCCAGAATGCAATCATTTTAAACTGATACATAGAGCTGGTGAGAGCGTAGTGCGTGGAGAGCTTCTACTGAAAAAGGGAGCGCGTCATGCCGGAAGAGAGACACAGCCAATGAACACTTTCCCAGTCAGACTGGTGAGAGAGCGCTCACTGGCTGCAGCCTCTGACCTCCTGCATGGCTCGTCCCAATGGTGAGTACTCACCTGTAGCCAGGGGGCCTCGGGCGGTCGCGTGACCTGTCAGCTGACTAAATAACGTCAACGCAGGACCTTTCAGAACACCGCAGGACGCCGATGACAGAGGAAGCCACCGGAGAGGAGACCAGGGGCCGCCGGAGAGGTAAGTATAATGTTTTTTTTTATTTTTTATGCTTTAATTCTTTTTTCACTATGCAGATTATCATTGGGAAACATGGCAGACAACTTAACAAGCGTTTTTAATGCGTGCATCTTGGGCACACCGCCTTACGTTCTAAGCAGCAGCCTGTCACATAGTAAAGGTCAGAGGAGGAGGCTCACAGCACGGGACAGAAAGGAGCTGATATCAGACAGTCCTTTCTGTTGTGCCTCCATCCCTCACAATGGGTTAAGCAGCACTTTTCAGCTGATCTATGAACTTTGTGGCAGAGCTCCTCCAGGGCTGCACAGCTGATATAGAAGATTAGTATGTGTGTGTGTATCTGTGTATCTATGTGTATGTGTATCTATCTGTGTGTATATGAGTGTGTATATGTATGTGTGTATCTATTTGTGTGTATATATGTGTGTCTGAGTGTATGAGTATCTGTATCTATGTGTATCTGTGTGTATGTATGAGTGTATATACTGTATGTGTTTAGATGAGTGTATCTGTGTGTGTATATGATTGAATATATCTATGTGTGTGTATCTATGTGTGTATGTATGAGTGTATATATATGTGTGGGTATGTATGTGTGTTATTTAATGTTGTTGAAAAAAAGCAGATCACAGACATGCAACAAAACTAACGACATTTCAAATGACAACTTTAGGGCTTTAAGAAACACTAAAAGAAATCAAGATTAAAAATGTGGTACTGAGTAAGGGTAATTTTCTTAGACCAAGCAGAGGGAAAAAAAATAAGGAATCACTCAATTCTGAGGAAAAAAAATATGGAACCATGAAAAACAAACACACAAAAGAACACTCCAATACATCACTAGTATTTTGATGCACCACCTCTGGCTTTAATAACAGCTTGCAGGCTCTGAGGCATGGACGTAATGAGTGACAAACAGTACTCTTCATCAATCTAGCTCCAACTTTCTCTGATTGCTGTTGCCAGATCAGCTTTGCAGGTTGGAGCCTTGTCATGGACCATTTTCTTCAACTTCCACCAAAGATTTTCAATTGGATTGAGATCCGGACTATTTGCAGGCCATGACATTGACCTTATGTGTCTTCTTTCAAGGAATGTTTTCACAGTTTTTGCTCTATGGCAGGATGCATTATCATCTTGAAAAATGATGTCATCATCCCCAAACATCCTTTCAATTGATGAGATAAGAAAACTGTCCAAAATATCAATGTAAACTTGGGCATTTATTGAAAATGTAATGACAGCCATCTCCCCAGTGCCTTTACCTGACATGCAGCCCCATATCATCAATGACTGTGGAAATTTGCATGTTCTCTTCATGCAGTCATCTTTATAAATCTCATTGGAACGGCACCAAGCAAAAGTTCCAGCATCATCACCTTGCCCAATGCAGATTTGCGATTCATCACTGAAAATGACTTTCATCCAGTCATCCACAGTCCACGATTGCTTTTCCTTAGCCCATTGTAACCTTGTTTTTCTCTGTTTATGATGGCTTATGTTCAGCTTTTCTGTATGCAAATCCCACTTCCTTTAGGCGGTTTCTTACAGTTCGGTCACAGACATTGATTCCAGTTTCCTCCCATTTGTTCCTCATTTGTTTTGTTGTGCATTTCCTGTTTTGGAGACATATTGCTTTAAGTTTCCTCTTTAGATGCTTTGATGTCTTCCTTGGTCTACCAGTATGTTTGCCTTTAACAACCTTACCATGTTGTTTGTATTTGGTCCAGATTTTAGACACAGCTGACTGTGAACAACCAACATCTTTTGCAACATTGCGTGATGATTTACCTTCTTTTAAGAGTTTGATAATCCTCTCCTTTGTTTCAATTGACATCTCTCGTGTTGGAGCCATGATTCATGTCAGTCCACTTTGCTCAACAACTCTCCAAGGTGTGATCACTCCTTTTTAGATGCAGACTAACAAGCAGATCTAATTTGATGCAGGTGTTAGTTTTGGAAAAGAAAATTTACAGGGTGATTCCATAATTTTTTCCTCAGAATTGAGTGATTCCATAATTTTTTCCCTCTGCTTGGTCTGAAAAAAATTACCCTTACTGAGTACCACATTTTTAATCTTGATTTCTTTAGTGTTTCTTAAAGCCCTAAAGTTGCCATTTGAAATTACTTTAGTTTTGTGCCATGTCTGTGATCTGCTTTTTTCAACAACATTAAACAATTGAATGAACATCCTCCGAGCCCGGTGATTCCATAATTTTTGCCAGGGGTTGTATATATGTATGTGTGGGTGTGTGTATCTATGTGTGTGTGTGTATATATATATATGTTTAGGTGTGTGTATCTATGTGTGGGTGTGTGTTTTTATGTGTGTGTGTATGTATGAGTGTGAACATATTTGTGTTTCGGTGTAATGCACACGCCCGGGCTGAGCAGCGTGTGCGTGTGATTCCACTGGACCGTGCTGGAGAGTGAATGCCTGGAGGGGCGTAACTAGGTATTCACCCGATCCGACCAGGGTCGCACGACGGCATACGACGCCAGTGCACCAAGGAGGAACCGAGCAGAGGGACCAGGTGCTACTCCAGGACAGACCCCGGACACGGCTGTTGACCCACACAGGGGAATACAGGAACAGGCGGGTTAGGCTGGCACACAGACTGGTGGGTATAGGCAGGCATGACTGGTATGCAGGCAGGCGGGTATGCAGGCAGGGGGGTACAGGCAAGCACGGCTAGAGTGCAGACAGGGAGGCACTAGCAGGTTGGAACACTGGCGGGATAGGACCCAGTACACACTGGGACTCAGGAACAGAACCACAGATGTGGCGGACAAACACAGCAGAGTGAGGCCGCCCAGAGTGGTGAGCGAGAGCAGGGCAAGACGAGACCGCCTAGAGCGGTGAGCGAGAGTAGAGCAGGACGAGGCCGCCTGGAGCGGTGAGCGAGAGTAGAGCAGGACGAGGCCGCCTGGAGCGGTGAGCGAGAGTAGAGCAGGACGAGGTCGCATGGAGTGGTGAGCGAGAGTAGAGCAGGACGAGGCCGCCAGGAGCGGTGAGCGAGAGTAGAGCAGGACGAGGCCGCCTGGAGCGGTGAGCGAGAGTAGAGCAGGACGAGACTGCCGGAGCAGCGAGCAAAGGGTCAGAGCAGAGCGAGACTGCCGGAGCAGCGAGCAAAGGGTCAGAGCAGAGCGAGACTGCCGGAGCAGCGAGCAAAGGGTCAGAGCAGAGCGAGACTGCCAGAGCAGCGAGCAAAGGGTCAGAGCAGAGTGAGACTGCCGGAGCAGCGAGCAAAGGGTCAGAGCAGAGCGAGACTGCCGGAGCAGCGAGCAAAGGGTCAGAGCAGAGCGAGACTGCCGGAGCAGCGAGCAAAGGGTCAGAGCAGAGCGAGACTGCCGGAGCAGTGAGCAAAGGGTCAGAGCAGAGCGAGACTGCCGGAGCAGCGAGCAAAGGGTCAGAGCGGAGCGAGACTGCCGGAGCAGCGAGCAAAGGGTCAGAGCGGAGCGAGACTGCCGAAGCAGCGAGCAAAGGGTCAGAGCAGAGCGAGACTGCCGGAGCAGCGAGCAAAGGGTCACAGCAGAGCGAGACTGCCGGAGCAGCGAGCAAAGGGTCAGAGCAGAGCGAGACTGCCGGAGCAGCGAGCAAAGGGTCAGAGCAGAGCGAGACTGCCAAAGCAGCGAGCAAAGGGTCAGAGCAGAGCGAGACTGCCGGAGCAGCGAGCAAAGGGTCAGAGCAGAGCGAGACTGCCGGAGCAGCGAGCAAAGGGTCAGAGCGGAGCGAGACTGCCGGAGCAGCAAGCAAAGGGTCAGAGCGGAGCGAGACTGCCGGAGCAGCAAGCAAAGGGTCAGAGCGGAGCGAGACTGCTGGAGCAGCGAGCAAAGGGTCAGAGCGGAGCGAGACTGCCGGAGCAGCGAGCAAAGGGTCAGAGCGGAGCGAGACTGCCGGAGCAGCGAGCAAAGGGACAGAGCGGAGCGAGACTGCCAAAGCAGCGAGCAAAGGGACAGAGCGGAGCGAGACTGCTGGAGCAGCGAGCAAAGGGACAGAGCGGAGCGAGACTGCCGGAGCAGTGAGCAAAGGGTCAGAGCGGAGCAGGATTGCCAGAGCAGTGAGCAAGACAGAGCAGGGGGGACAGGGCTCTGTTCACACGGAACAGACAGGAAGGGAAATGCAGAACCAGATACCCACAGGGTACTTGCAGTGAAGTAGCGAGTGGACCACAAACTCACAAACGGAAGTACAGTGACAACGAACAGGAGTTAGGTACGAGCTCAGACTCTGCAGATAAAGGAAAGGTACGAACATAGAGAAACACAGGAAACAGGCTAGAAGAGTATACAGACAAGAACAGACACAGTAGCAAGATACAGGAGCGGGTCTAGGTATGCAGCCCCTAGAAGGCGGGAGGAACAGGCTTGGAGCGTGTTCAAACAGGACAGACAAGATACAGGAGCGGGTCTAGGTATGCGGCCCCTAGAAGGCAGAACGAACAGACAAGGAGAGAGTTCAGACAGGCCTGGAAATACAGCCTCCAGGAAGGGCAGGCAAGCACACACAGAAGGGGACCTGGCACATTCAGAGTGAGAGAGCACACTGAATGAAACACAATGCTCAGGCAGGGTTTCTTGGGAGGAGCTGGGTTAAATACCAGATGACAGACAGCAATAGGCTGAGGACGCACAAGGGGTGTGCCCGCAGCAGGTACAAGAAACAGGAAGTGATCGGGCGCCACCCTTAAGCAGCAGAAACAGAGGTAAACAGACAGCATGGAGGGAAGCCAGGCTAGCAGACTGGACTGGAGATCAAGTGCGCGCTCTTGCACAGTGTGAGATGAACCACTATGCAAGGATGCCGCCAGGTATGTTACATTCGGTCATGTGTGATTCTGTAATTGTAAAGGATAGGAAAATCAACCAGGCTCTGTGAAGGGTTATTAACCAAATAATAACCAATAAATAACCTATAGGATCCGACCACTGGGCCCCGAGAGCTTCTGAGAACAGAGCTCTGCAGTCTCGTACAGAATGGAGCAGAGTTGTGCATACATGGCCTCTGCTCTATTGATTATCTATGGAGCTGCTGACCGCTGCGGTCGGCTATTTCCATCAGTTCCATACACAATGAATAGAGCAGAAGTCAAAGCATGCACCTCTCCAATCCATTCATTGCTGAGTTGCAGAATCCTGTTCTCAGGATTGCTGGAGTCCCAATGGTCAGTCCTCCAACAATCAGTTATTATCCCTTATAACCGGGATTGGGGATGACTTGATTTATTTGGGGAATAACTCTTTAAGTTCAAATGGCCTTTGTTCAGCATATTCACCATGATGCATAAGTTGAACAGTTGCATCCTATCGATGCCGAACAGTGGTTGCAACAGCCACTGTAAAAAAAAGTAAATATTTTAAGTACGGAATAGTGCAGTTTACTATAATATTCCATACTTTTATTTGTAGTATACTATCAGATACTAGACGGTATAGATACCAGACATATAATTTAATATAATATATCCATGGTTGGCTCAGCAGTAGAGATGAACTGTTCGCCAATCTCAAATTCGAGCTGTTTTGGGCGGTGTTCGAGCTGTTCGGCGAACACGAACAATTTGAAAAAAATTCGGCTGTTCGAGGTTATGTTCGATAACTGTTCGTGCACCAAAATCATAACTGGATTTTTTCTCAGTAATGATGAAAATTAATGTTAATACGCAGTTTGAGTGTACAGCGGGGCGGGGGGAGGGTCAGGGGATGGATCTCTGCAGGAATAATGAAGATCTCCATTTTTTTTTTCTCTTTTCCGCATTTACAGTGGGGAGGTGCAATCTGTCAGCCTATCAGCAGCGCACACACGGAGCGAAGTGCTTTTTTTCACACACAAGCAAGGGCATGTGTCATTGGCAGTGTATGTCACATGTCCTTGCCCTATAAGACCCAGCTATTTTCCCCGTCGCCACCATTTTCTCACTGCTGCAGCTGCGTGTTAGATGGCACCGCTGTTGCTGTGTGCGCTATACCTTGTTAATTTAAAGCCAATTTTCGCACAAATCTACAGATAGCTTTGGAGTAGGGAATAGTTGTGATTGCAGTCCTTTTAAGGACTAGGTTACAGCATTTCCTACGACTTTTATCAGGCAGGTCTGTGCTCTTAAATAGGTTGTGGGAGTAAAGACTAATTGTAATTGCAGTCCTTTTCAGAACTAAGTTACATCAGTTCCTATCAGTTTTTGAGAGGCAGGTCTGTGCCAGTGCTGTGCAAGTTTTTTTCACAGCATTTGGCTAAATCTAGCAAAGCTAATCCTTTTTGGCCTATTGCAGAGTGTGTTAGTCAGTGGAGTAGCCTATCTGTGTTGCAAGCTACACCAGCTGTGTATAGAATACCAATTTTTTTTACTGCACCTAGTAAAGTAAAACCTTTTGGGCATAGCATCATTCTATTAGTCCATCTATACTGACCTCCATCAGGTTGCAAATTGAATATAATATTTTTCTGCATCTAACTCTGAAAAAATATTTGGCCTTCTAGCAGTGTGTGGGACTTGTTCTATTAGTCCATCTATACTGACCTCCATCAGATTGCAAACTGAATATAATTTTTTTCTGCATCTACCTCTGAAAAAATATTTGGGCTTCTAGCTGTGTGTGGGACTTGTTCTATTAGTCCATCTATACTGACCTCCATCAGGTTGCAAATTGAATATGATTTTTTTCTGCATCTAGCTCTGAAAAAATATTTGGCCTTCTAGCAGTGTGTGGGACTTGTTCTATTAGTCCATCTATACTGACCTCCATCAGGTTGCAAATTGAATATAATATTTTTCTGCATCTAGCTCTGAAAAAATATTTGGCCTTCTAGCAGTGTGTGGGACATGTTCTATTAGTCCATCTATACTGACCTCCATCAGGTTGCAAACTGAATATAATTTTTTTCTGCATCTACCTCTGAAAAAATATTTGGGCTTCTAGCAGTGTATGGGACTTGTTCTATTAGTCCATCTATACTGACCTCCATCTGGTTGCAAATTGAATATAATATTTTTCTGCATCTAGCTCTGAAAAAATATTTGGCCTTCTAGCAGTGTGTGGGACTTGTTCTATTAGTCCATCTATACTGACCTCCATCAGGTTGCAAATTGAATATAATTTTTTTCTGCATCTAACTATGAATAAATATTTGGCCTTCTAGCAGTGTGTGGGACTTGTTCTATTAGTCCATCTATACTGACCTGCATCAGGTTGCAAATTGAATATAATATTTTTCTTCATCTAGCTCTGAAAAAATATTTGGCCTTCTAGCAGTGTGGGGGACTTGTTGTATTAGTCCATCTATACTGACCTCCATCAGGTTGCAAACTGAATATCATTTTTTTCTGCATCTACCTCTGAAAAAATATTTGGGCTTCTAGCTGTGTGTGGGACTTGTTCTATTAGTCCATCTATACTGACCTCCATCAGGTTGCAAATTGAATATATTTTTCTGCATCTAGCTCTGAAAAAATATTTGGCCTTCTAGCAGTGTGTGGGACTTGTTCTATTAGTCCATCTATACTGACCTCCATCAGGTTGCAAACTGAATATAATTTTTTTCTGCATCTACCTCTGAAAAAATATTTGGGCTTCTAGCTGTGTGTGGGACTTGTTCTATTAGTCCATCTATACTGACCTCCATCAGGTTGCAAACTGAATATAATTTTTTTCTGCATCTAACCCAGACAATAGTTTTGGCCTAATACCACAGTTTGGCCACTCAGCTCTGCTCGGTTCCCATCCATTGTTTTTTGTGCAAACAACTCCAGAGTTGTGAATTAGTTAACCACCAAAATGAGTGGAAAAAGGCCTGCTGCTGGTGGAAAGGGGAATAGGTGTGTTGGGAATGGGAAAAAAGGTTGTGTCCGTGGAGTAGGTGTTAAAGCAACAGTAACATCTGCAGAAGAAAGACCATCTTCCAGCAAAACTAAAATGTCTACTTCTTTTAGCGGACAATGTGATAAGATCCCTTTCTTACGGCCACGCCAATCGCTACAAATTCCAGATGAGGCACAAAAACAGCAGGTGCTTCAACGGATATCAAGCGCTCCTTTAAGTGGGCTCTCCTCCACATCAACTTCAACATCACAAATACTCCAGTCCTCAGAGGTGTCACCCCAATCGCACTTGCTTACTCACAGCTCCCAAATCTCCAGCTGCCCGTCTGAGTATGAGGTAGAACAGATGGTTGAGTCTGCAGAGCTGTTTACTCATACTATAGCCTGGGAATCAGAGGTCGGCTCCAGCGCTTCTGTGAATCCAGACGAGGAAATGATCTGCACTGATGCCCAGAATCTTTATGAGTTGGATCCAGGACCAGACGCAGAAGGTTCTGACCATAATGTAGACCCTCATTCCCAAACTGTAACTCCTGTTGGTGGAGACAATGAGGAAGACGATGATGAGACTCAAATACCTGATTGGAGCGACAATTTTAGTTTTTTGTCAGGGCAGGAACAGGTTGGCTCTGAGGACGACGGGTGTAATAACGCACAGGGTGATGATGATGAGGTTGGAGATCCAACTTACTGTCAACCCACAGTCAGCCAAGAGATGAGGTCAGCAGAGGAGG
Organism: Phyllobates terribilis; assembly: GCF_046119375.1. NCBI lineage: Eukaryota > Metazoa > Chordata > Amphibia > Anura > Dendrobatidae > Phyllobates > Phyllobates terribilis. Next base: position 160,582,239 of record NW_027362764.1, on the reverse strand, counting down.
TGGAGGAGGATGCTAGTGACGACGAGGTCAGGTTGCGCCTTCCTGGACAGAGACGTAATACTGGAAGCACGTCAACAACTGCATCCTCAAACACAACTCTGCCTCTGACCACAAGTCGTGGTGGCTCTTCAGGTCGCATGGGTGCTAAGCCTTGCATAGCCTGGGCATTTTTTCAGATCGATAAAGATGGCCCAACTCGTGTTATCTGAAACATTTGTCAATAAAAGCTAAGTAGAGGCCAAAAAATACATAGTTTGAGTACTTCATGCATGAACCGGCACATGGACATGAAACATAAGTTGCAGTGGGAAGCTCACTGTGCTACAATGTGGCCTAGCCGGCCGGGCCAACCACCGTCTGCCCCATCTTGTGCATCTGCGGCCTCTTTATCCTCTGTGACTGGGGGGACAGCAGTCACACCTGTTTTGGGACGCAGACCTGCCACCTCTTTACCCGCAACAGCCAGCGTGATTGGCAGGTCATCATTTTCTTTGGAGGTGGCAACACCAGCTGGTGTTGAGCGCTGTCCGACATCGATAGCACCACCTTTGGATCAAGTCAACCTAACATGTCCGCCTGCATCTTCCTCACAGACCGGCAGTTTGCCGGGGACACCCTTATCAACCCCGTCTAAGCACAACAGCCAGCCCTCGGTCCCTCAGATGTGGACAAGTAAAAGACCATTTCCTCCTAGCCATGAGAAAGCTAAGAGGTTGAATTTCACCATCTGCAAGCTCTTGGCTACAGAAATGCTGCCTTTCCGCCTGGTGGACACAGAGGATTTTCGAGACCTTATGTCCGTCGCAGTGCCCCAGTACCAGATGCCCAGTCGGCACTACTTCTCAAAGAAAGGTGTGCCTGCGCTCCACCAGCATGTCGCACACAACATCACCGCTTCTTTGAGAAACTCTGTGTGTGACAGGGTGCATTTCACCACAGACACTTGGACGAGTAGGCATGGACAGGGGCGTTACATGTCGCTGACTGGGCACTGGGTAACTATGGTGACAGCAGGACAAGGGGCTGCTGTCCAAGTCTTGCTGTCCCCACGAGTTGTGCGTCAATCCTCTTTTTGTCAAAGTTCCTCCACTGCTTCTGCCTCCTCAACCTCCTCTCGGTCCTCCACCTGCACCCAAAGCCTGTCTGGTCATGCCACAAGCTTTCTAACTGCGCAGAAGGGATCCTGCACACCTCCTTACTATGCTGGCAGTAGGGCTCAACGTCACCAGGCGGTTTTTACTTTGAAATGTCTGGGAAATGTGAGTCACACAGCTGAGGAGTTGTGGTCAGCTCTGGAGAACCAATTTCATGAATGGTTGTCTCCACTGGACCTGAAACCAGGGAAGGCCGTGTGCGACAATGCTGCAAACCTGGGTGCGGCCCTTCGCCGGGGCAATGTCACACACGTGCCTTGTATGGCTCACGTGTTGAACCTGGTTGTCCAGCAATTTTTAGCCCACTATCCCGGACTAGATGGCCTTCTGCAGAGGGCACGGTCGCTGTGTGCTCACTTCCGCCGTTCGCATCCCGCAGCTCAGCGACTTACATCTCTACAGAAGTCGTTGGGCCTGCCACTTCACCGGCTAAAATGCGATGTGCATACCCGGTGGAATTCAACTCTGCACATGTTGCAGCGACTGTGGCAGCACCGACAAGCCCTGGTGCAATACGTTCTGACGTATAGCCTGTGCCAACGGGATCCAGAGGTGGGGCAAATCAAGCTGGAGGAGTGGTCTCAGATCAGGGACCTATGCACCCTTCTGCACAGTTTTGAAATGGCGATGAAGATGTTTAATGCTGACGATGTCATTATCAGCATGACTATTCCAGTGATTTACATGCTGGAGCACATGTTAAACAGAATTCGGAGTCAGGTGGTGGCACAAGAGGAGGTGGAGTAAGTAGAGGAGGAGGAGTTGTATGCGGAAGGGCTAACATCTGCAAGGTCCAGACGGTCGGCAGCACCAAGGCGGCAGGCACGTGAGGGTGGGGGAGATGGTTTTACCAGGGCGCATGGTAGCAGCCAAACTAGTGAGGAAGGTGCAGGAGCCCAGGAAGAAGTGGAGGACGAACTGATGGAAGACTCATCAGATGAGGGAGACCTTGATCACATTTCTGTTGTGCGAGGTTGGGGGGAGAGGACAGAGGAAGGAAGCATGATTGTTACCTCGCCACCAACACAACAGGGACTTGGTGCTCCTGGATGCGCAACACACATGAGTGCCTTCTTGCTGCACTACCTGCAACATGACCCTCGAATTGGGAGAATTAGAAATAATCCTGACTACTGGGTTGCCACACTGTTAGATCCCCGGTACAAAAGTAAATTTGCAGAAATAATTCCTGCCATAGAAAGGGATGCACGCATGCAGGAGTATCAGCAGAGACTGTTGCAGAATCTTACATGTGCTTTTCCACAAAACACCAGTGGTGCACGTAGTGAATCTCACAGTTCCAACTTGCCAACCGTGGGACCGTCGAGTGTTCAGCACTCAAACCGTAACATAAACACAGTATCTGCTGGTAACATCAATTTTGCAGAATCATTTCACCACTTTTTTAGCTCATCCTTTGCATGGCCACAGGAGACAAGAAGTCTGACACATAGTCAACGCCTAGAGACGATGGTACAGGAGTATCTCCAAGTAAACATTGAAGCCATGACTGTGTCACTGGACCCTTGCTCTTTTGGGGCTTCCAATCAGGATAAATGGCCGGAGCTCGCCACTTACGCCTTGGAGATCTTGTCATGCACCGCAGCCAGCGTTCTGTCTGAACGTGTGTTCAGCGCTGCAGGTGGTGTGCTGACAGATAAGCGCACGCGGCTCTCCACTGATAATGTAGACAGACTCACGTTCATAAAGATGAACAAATAATGGATCCGAAACGACTTTTCTACCCCTGTGTCATCCTGGGGAGAGTAAAAGCTTGATGCTTGGTTAAAATCACCTCACCAACCGTTTTAAGCTTTCAAATTACTAATCATGTTTATCTGTATCTTGGCTGGAAAATTATTTGGGCTTTGTAGCAGTGTGCAGTAATGATTCTATTAGGCCATCTATACTAAGCTCCACCAGATTTAAAATTACTAATCATGTTTATCTGTATCTTGGCTGGAAAATTATTTGGGCTTTGTAGCAGTGTGCAGTAATGATTCTATTAGGCCATCTATACTAAGCTCCACCAGATTTAAAATTACTAATCATGTTTATCTGTATCTTGGCTGGAAAATAATTTGGGCTTTGTAGCAGTGTGCAGTACTGATTCTATTAGGCCATCTATACTAAGCTCCACCAGATTAAAAATTAATAATAATTTTTAGCTGCATCTAGCCCGGAAAATAATTTTGGGGCTCCGAGATGCGCAAGACACATAAGTGCCTTCTTGCTGCACTACCTGCAACATGACCCTCAGATTGTCAGAATTCAAAGTAATCCTGACTACTGGGTTGCCACACTCTTAGATCCCCCACACTCTTAGATCAACCTTTTCATTTTAATAAAGACCAAAAAAATGGTCATTTTTGAAATTATAAGCATTAGCAGGTTATTAGAAACTGAAATCAAACAGTTTTCAACTCAAAACTTTATTCTAGGTGATGTTACATTTGCACATAGGACCCCTTGTTCGAAAGGAGCTTTTGAACTCTCTCGTCCATTGAATTTGTCAGGTTTTGGATGGTTTCTGCTTCAATTGTTTTGCATGAGGACAGAATACCCTCCCAGAGCTGTTGCTTAGATGTGAACTGCCTCCCGCCATCATAGACACTCCTTTTGATGATGCTCCAGAGGTTCTGAATGGGGTAGAGGTCAGGAGAGCATGGGGGTCACACCATAAGTTTGTCCCCTTTTATGCCCATATCAGCCAGAGATGCAGATGTGTTATGTGCAGCATGATACAGTGCATTATCATGCATGAAAATGATCTTGCTGTGGAATACACGGTTCTTCTTCTTGAACCATGGCAGGAAGTGCTGTTTGAGAAACTCCACATACATTATGGAGTTCATCTTTACCCCTTCAGGGATCCTAAAGGGGCTGAAAATCTCTCTCCCCATGATTCCAGCCCAAAACATTACTCCACCTCCTCCTTGTTGGCGCTGTAGCCGTGTTTGCGTGGGGTGTCCATCAACCAGCCATCCTCCACTCCATCCATCTGGACCATCGACCGTTGCACGGCACTCATCCGTGAACACAACAGTTTTGAAATCAGTCTTCATGTGATGTTTGGCCCACTGGAGCCGTTTCTGCTTGTGTGCAGTGGATAGAGTAGGTCGACAGGATGGCGTACGCACAGCTGTAAACCTCTGAAGGAGCCTGCTTCATGTTGTTCGGGGGATTTTGGAGGCACCAGCAGCTTCAAAAACTTGTCTGCTGCTATGACAAGGCTTTTTTGCCGCTGCTCTTTTAACCTGACGTAATTGCCTGTAGGAAAGAGTCCTCAATTTGCCCTTATCAGCACGCACACGTGTGTACTGAGAATCAGCTACATACTTCTTGATTGCCAAGACACTTCATCCTGATCATCGCACAATGTTGATTGTAGTCATGCCTTGAACTAAACACTCCACAATTTGTTGCTTCTCAGCAGCCGACACATCCTTTTTCTTTCCCATTTTGGCAGAAAATGTAGGCTGCTTAATAATGTGGGACAGCCTTCATAAGTAGTCTTGCCGTTCATTGGACACACCTGCCAAACTAATTAGCACAGGAGTCTGCAATTGCTTACAGTGATATAAAGAGCCCTGACACACATCATCATCAATGAGTTTAACTGACAAACAAACAAATTCTTCCCTTATCACTCCTAAACACTTTTTGCATAATAATTTGGAACACAGTGTACATGTGCTTTTCCACAAAACACCAGTGGTTCACGTAATGAATCTTACAGTTCTAACTTGCCAACCATGGTCTGTATGGAGTTGTTCAATAAAGGGCCCAAAATTAAGATAACATAGACGGGAGAGGTCTCTATGAATAGGAATTCCTAAGAATTTGATACCCTGTGAGGGCCAGGCAAAGGGAAAGTTGGACTGGATGGAATCCTGTATGGATTTGGGGAGGGAGACATCGAGGGCCTCAGACTTCGCTGTATTGATTTTAAAATTTGACCATGTAACAAAGTGATCTATTTCAGCCATAACAGCCTGCTGATGGATATATGTGATTGACATCATCAGCAAATGCAGAGCACTTGTACTCGGTGCCTCCTACCTCAATCCACCTAATATTGGGGTTATGGCGAATTGATGAGAGCAGGTGCTCCATCACTAGGATGTATAAGAGAGGGGACAGAGGACATCCCTGCCTTGTCCCATTGGTGATTATGAAAGGTGATGAAAATGTTCTGACGCGCCCCCTGGGCCTTGGGACATCCGGAGCCGGACCCTTTTTGGTGGATGCTGGTGGTTGTAGTCTTGGCGGTCAAAGCAGTGGCGGAACTATTTATGTGGTTTTGATGTTTTAATGTCCGATTACGCCACCCGTGGATTGGGGTCAGAGTGAACCATCGCTGCAGGGCAGACCGCTGAGGCTGGTGTTGTGGGTGCAGCAGAGTGTAGCATAACTCCCCACGGGAGGAGTATAGCCTCAGGGCAGTGTATGCGGAGGCTGGGGGTGATGGTGCAGGACAGCAGCAGTAACGACACGGAGTCAGTGATGCAGTCCAGGGCCTTTACTCACAGTTCTTATTATCCAGACCACTTCTGCAGGTAACGGCTGCCCACGTCGTACTGTGCTCACCAGGTGAGGGGCTCAGACAACTCCCAGATAACTTTGGAGCGCTTCACAAGACCCCCTTTGTGTGTCCTTTGTCTGGCCTTTCTTACCAACCCTTCTGTCCGGCTGCCTCGGGCCTCCTCTTGGTAAACTTGGCGCCAGTTTCCCTGACCCTATGTGCAGCCCTCCTAGCGGGTGTAGCGAGGGGCTGCGCAACAGAAACTGTCACAGCCTCCGGTTTCTAGCTGAGGGTCGTTTCCCGCCTCCACTAGTTTCGGCGACCGGTCTCCCCCTTTGGCCTGACCCCTCCACGCAGGTGGATTCGGGCGTGCGGTGGCGACTCGCCCGTCCACACACCTGGGATCCCTTCGTTCCTCGTTCTTGGAGCCTTCTCCGCTCCTCTTCCTTCCTTCTCCCTCTTCCAGGCCTGGGCCTCTGTTACTGGGCCCACCTCCGGAGCAGAGCTCATGCAGAGCCCCTGCTCCCTGTCACTTCTGCTCAGACTTCTCTGCACTGAACTAAGATGGTGCCCACCTTTTATACTCCCTTCTCAATGCACCCAGGAACTGCTTCCTCCCTGCTCCTGCACTACAGGGTTCCCCTTCCTCAGTGTTCCCTCCCCCCACTCCAGCCAGGGACAGGGACTGTCGTGCCCATCTCAGGGGCATATTGGTCGCCCTGCCCCACGGCAATGTGGTGTAATGCATGCAGGTGTCGGGGTCCTGATCCACACTCCATCCTTACCTGAGAGTGATATATCACACCTCTGGGTGAGGTGCAATACCTCTGCAGCAACCGAGCCCTCGGGGTGCTACAGTTCCATTTATCTTCAGACTAGGTGACGCATTGCGATACAGGGCCATGATTTTGGCTATAAAAGGGTCCCCTAGACCCCTACCCCAAGCTTTTTAAGAGAATAATATATGGCATGCCAGGAGACTCTATGGAATGCTTTCTCAGCATCCAACGAGAGTATCTAATTACAAATTTTTAACTGCATCTAGCCCAGGAAATACTTTGTGCCTAGTAGCAATGTCTGCTAGTCAGCGGATTATCCCGGCTGTTAAGCAAGCTACACCACCTGTAGTTTGGACACTTAATTTTTTCAAAGGAAATGCTTCGGGACCACGGGATACTCAGTGAAGAGCATCGGAGGCACACCAAGGCATAGGGGCTGGGACTGGCGGTAGGACGCCTTGCGGTGGACAGCTGAGCTCGATCCTTATAAAAGCTTTTTAACTGCAGCAGCTTTAGTAGACGCTACTGGAGCTGGAATTACGCGGCTGCTGGCATGAGACTTGCCCTTCAATAGATCCTTGTAAAAGGATTTATAGTGTATTCATTCAAATTAGAGAGACAATTTAAATTAAAAAGCTTAGAGCTGCCTCCACCACAGGGGGGCTCGCTCGACCCACCAGCGGACAGGCACCAGTATTGGGAGAGGGGGGCTTGCCGTCAGGGTCCACCGCGGCTCTGGCACAAACGGAGGTGGCACGGGCAGGAACGGACTGGCCGTGTCGGCTTCTCACTTTTTGGATTTTAGAACGGCATGACATGCCTATATCTGTGTCTCCCCCTCCTTTTACTCCTCCACCTCTTTTCTTTTCGCATGACTATATGTACTTGTCACTTTTCCATGTGTTAGTTATGTCTTCTGAACAGTTTGTCAGCTTTTGGACACCTTTGAAGGTGTTTTCTATGTGTTTCTATGTGTTTTTGTTTGCCTGCCATTGGTTTTAACGGTGTTCGAAGGTGTTCGACGAACCAAACCGAACTCGAACACTACGGGGGTGGCTCAACACTACTCAGCAGAACCGAATCCTAACGGAGATGTTGCCTGTTGCTCAGAGCCCAAGTCTCCGTGGGTGCCATGGCCAGACTGCCCTCACCATAAGCAGCATGCCGAGCAGCAAGGGGGGCCCAGACATATTTCTTGCACAGGGGCCCCAAGCTGTCAGTGTATGCCCCTAATTATCACCTTTGACTAGTAAAGCCGTTGACTGAAAGCAGTGTACAGAGTTCACGGAATGGTATCTCATTTTTTTTATTCCTATGAAAATACACTTGGCAAATGAGATTTAATGTAGTTAAATGTAGAGTAATGCACCTCGGACGGAGTATTCCTATTGCTGCATATACATTAAATGGGAGTATACTTGGGACTACAGAACAGGAGAAGGACTTGGGTATTCTGGTTACAAGTAAGCCTGAGCAGCAGTACTCAACGTCAGGCAGCCGCAAAAGCAAACAAGATTTTAGGGTGATTAAAAAGAGAGATAAAATCTTGCGATCCCAACATATTGTTACCCCTTTATAAATCACTGGTGTGTCCACATCTAGAATATGGGATCCAGTTTTGGGCTCCACATTTTAAAAAAGATATTCAGAAGCTAGAGTCCGTTCAAAGACGGGCAATTAGATTATTACAAGGGATGGAAGGCCTCTCATATGATGAAAGGTTGGGCTTGTTTAGCTTAGAAAAAAGATGCCTCAGAGGGGATCTCATTTCCATGTATAAATATATGTGTGGTCAGTACAAATGACTAGCACATGACTTATTCCTTCCAAAGACCATACTAAGGACCGGGGGGCACTCATTACCGGTGGAAGAAAGGGGATTCCAGCACCTAAACAGGAAAGGGTTCTTTACAGTCAGAGCAGTCGGACTGTGGAATGCCCGACCACAAGAGGTAGTAATGGCTGACACTATAACAGCTTTCAAAAAAGGCTGGATGATTTCCTCGATACACATAATATTGTGGGTTATAGTTAAATTAGTGACAAAATGTACAATTGGGGGAGGAAGGTTGAACTTTATGGACCTAGGACTCTTTTTCAACCTGTGCAACTATGTAAGTATGTAAAACTCTGTATGTTCCCAGAATAAATTGGAGGCATACAGAAGTACATTAAAGAAAACATGAACCTGTATAGCAGTCCTATCATAGCTGTGTACAAAGCCTTAATACATGCATGTACATGAGCCTTAAGTGCACTATACTATTAAATGCAATATATTATTAGAATGTATTAAATTAATATGTAAATTAGCACATTGTAAAAATGTATTTAATACCTATTCTAAACGAAGAATTTATTCAGGAACTGTTTATTGCAAACCAGAACCACAAACCAGCCTACCGTCCATAAAGCTGCTAATCCAGCACATGAGAAATAGTCATGAGAAATAAGTGTCATATCTATTTAAAATAATATTGCAGAACACTAAAGGAAACACAATCTAGTAGCGCTTGTTGATTAGATGACTTTTACCCAAATCCCATTACAAATAAAGCACACAGTCATTTTATGAATATGTCAAGAAAAAGGAAAGAAATTCACTTTCTTTTTCAATTTGTTTATAGAAGATATGTGCATGCTGATATGAGACCGTAGTTAATTAAATTCACATGCGATGTTCAGCACACATTTACACTGTGTTCCAAATTATTATGCAAATAATATTTTCTCAGATTTTCCCAAATTACCTATATGAATTGCAGTCATTGTAATTTTCCAGTCAAATAACTATTAGAGTACAATTGAAAGGTTTTTGTACAAACTGCCTATGATAACAGTATATTTTTAAAAAAATAAAAAACTCAAAATGCACTCAAAATGCATGTTCCAAATTATTATGCACAGCAGAGTTTTCAACCGTTTCATTTTAATAAAGAACAAAAAAATCTTCATTTTTGAAATTATAAGCATTAGCAGGTTATTACAAACTGAAATCAAACAGTTTTCAACTCAAAACTTTATTCTAGGTGATGTTACATTTGCACATAGGACCTCTTGTTCGAAAGGAGCTTCTGAACTCTCTCGTCCATTGAATTTGTCAGGTTTTGCATGGTTTCTGCTTTAATTGTTTTGCATGAGGACAGAATACCCTCCCAGAGCTGTTGCTTAGATGTGAACTGCCTCTCGCCATCATAGACACTCCTTTAGATGATGCTCCAGAGGTTCTCAATGAGGTTGAGGTCAGGGGAGCATGGGTGCCACACCATAAGTTTGTCCCCTTTTATGCCCATAGCAGCCAGAGATGCAGATGTGTTATGTGCAGCATGAGACGGGGCATTATCATACATGAAAATGATCTTGCTGCGGAATGCATGGTTCTTCTTCTTGAACCATGGAAGGAAGTGCTGTTTGAGAAACTCAACATACATTATGGAGTTCATCTTTACCCCTTCAGGGATCCTAAAAGGGCCGACAATCTCTCTCCCCATGATTCCAGCCCAAAACATTACTCCACCTCCTCCTTGATAGCGCCGTAGCCGTGTTTGCATGGGGTGTCCATCAACCAGCCATCCTCCACTCCATCCATCTGGACCATCGAGATCATTTCATGCATGATAATGCCCCATCTCATGCTGCACATAACACATCTGCATCTCTGGCTGCTATGGGCATAAAAGGGGACAAACTTATGATGTGGCACCCATGCTCCCCTGACCTCAACCCCATTGAGAACCTCTGGAGCATCATCAAAAGGAGTGTCTATGATGGCGGGAGGCAGTTCACATCTAAGCAACAGCTCTGGGAGGGTATTCTGTCCTCATGCAAAACAATTAAAGCAGAAACCATCCAAAACCTGACAAATTCAATGGACGAGAGAGTTCTGAAGCTCCTTTCGAACAAGAGGTCCTATGTGCAAATGTAACAACACCTAGAATAAAGTTTTGAGTTGAAAACTGTTTGATTTCAGTTTGTAATAACCTGCTAATGCTTATAATTTCAAAAATGACCATTTTTTTTGTTCTTTATTAAAATGAAAAGGTTGAAAACTCTGCTGTGCATAATAATTTGGAACATGCATTTTCAGTGCAGTTTGAGTTTTTTATTTTTTTAAAAATATACTGTTATCATAGGCAGTTGGTACACAAACCTTTTAATTGTACTCTAATAGTTATTTGACTGGAAAATTACAATGACTGCAATTCATATACTGTAGGTAATTTGGGAAAATCTGAGAAAATATTATTTGCATAATAATTTGGAACACAGTGTATGTAATATATAGCCAGTCGGCATGGTAGTGCAAAATTAGGAATGCACCATCATCTCATCATCACCAATCATCTCTTTTTCTGAAAAATCCTAGTTGCATAGTTTGTACATATATAGCAGCCATTACTATGATAGACTGTCCATCTCCTCTACTACATTTCTGCTATTCCTCTTGTGCTAAATATATTTAACTCTACTACCTCTGTAGCAAAGTTATAACTAAAAGAAAACCTGTCACCTCAGAAAGTGCTGTTTATTTGTTTCCATGTGGACTGAATGCCCCGTTCTGAGCTCACTGATTGGCTGCCACGCTGTCAACTAGACATCAGCGCCACAGCCAATGCCAAACACAAGGCATAGCGGCAGAAACTCACTGGTGGACCTCGGGAAGGTAAGTATAGTGCGTTTTTTTTATAGCAGACTGCAGCCAGGGGAGTAAAATGTAATTAAATTTAAAATTTAGCTGAAAAGAAACAACCCTTTTAAGTTTGACTTAAAGGGGTATTCCCATCTCCAAGGTCATATCCCAATATATAGTAGGTGTAATAATAATAATAATAATAATAATAATAATATTAGCATATACCTCCAATTAGAAATGTGGTGTAGTTCTTCTGATTAGCTATGGCGCTTACCCCATGTGCAGGGCATTGCAGTAGCTTAAATATCCATGGTTACAACCACTAACAGCTAACTTACTAACTGTCACTATATGAGTGTTCGTTATCATAGGATTCCATGATAAAAGAGTCTGTACCACAGGAGTGGTGCATAGCAAATATGGTACCATGTTCAAAAAGGAGATAAAATCTGAGCCTGGAAATCATACGCCGATAAGTTTAACCTCTATTCTGGGGAAAAATTTTGAAGGTTTTCATAGACATGTTATCCTGGAGTTTCTGTATTAAAATAACCTCATAACCCCGCATCATCATGGGTTTATGAGGGATCTATCCTGTCAAACTAATCTGATCAGTTTCTATGAGGAAGTAAGTTCCAGACTGGACCAGGGTAAGGCAGTGGATGTTGTATATTTGAACTTTTCAAAGGCTTTTGATACAGTGCCACACAAAAGTTTAATGCATGAAATGAGAGCAATGTGTAATTGGATTTCCAACTGGCTCAATGATAGAAAGAAAGGGTGGTTATTAATGGAACACACTCTGATAGAATCATATTTAATAGTGGGGTACCTCAGGGGTCAGTATTGGGCTCTCTTATTTTTAACTTTTATTATAAACATTATAGATAAAATAAAGAGTAAAATTTAAATATTTTCAGATGACATTAAACTGTGCAAGTAAGATAATTTATTATTACAGATCAATTTATGTAATCTGGAGGACTAGGCTGAGAAATAGCAATTGAAGTTTTATGTAGATACATGTACGGTCATGCACTTGGGCAGAGGAAATAAAATGTATAATTATGTATTAAATTGTAAAACACTTTTTAAAAATGTCTCTAAAAAAGACTTAGTTTTATGGGTAGATGGCAACTCAGATTTTTGGTGATGTCAGTACCCGACGCCTGTGAATAGCAGTATCGTCCCTGCTATTCACAGTCACCGGCATCGGATTCAAGAAACCTTGGACTACGTTGGATCTGCATGGCAATGTTTTTGGGAATAAATTGGTGAATGAGGGGAAGTGCATTGTTTATTTTTCTTGCTTTTTATGTCTTACAGGTATCCATTTGTGGACTATGGCAGATTTGGTGGACTAAGGCAGATTCAGTGGACTACGGCGGACCTGCATGTTTTTTTTTTTTAATAAATTGGTGAACCAGGGAATGTGTGGGGGAGTGTTTATTCAAATAAACTTTTTTTGTCTGTGTCTTTTTATTTTTAAGTACTGGGTTAGTAATGGGGGTGTCTGATAGACACATCTTCATCACTAACCCCAGGGGTTTATGGCACTGTGATTTTTGACAAATCACAGTGGTCATCAACCCCAACTACCATTACCCCGATTGTCATCGCACCAGGGCAATTGGGAAGAGCCCAGCAAAGCGACAGAATTGTTGCATCTCATGAAATGTGCCAATTCTGGGGTGGCTACGGGCTTGTATTTTTAGGCTGGGAAGGCCATAATAACCAGGGACCTTCACAGCCTGATAATAGAAGCCCACACCTGTCTGCTTTACCTTGGCTGGTTAACAAAAGTAGGGGGGACCCCAAGTTAGTTTTAAAATTATATATTTAATAGGTTAAATAAGGTTAAACACCCTTTAGTGCCACATGAAAGGCACTAAAGGGTGCAAGTTTATGAAGAACAGGGACTTACCAGTAGATTCATGGCAATGGTTATTCACAGTGAACTCAGTTAGAGGTAAATAAGAAACCCAATCCTCCTGATTCTCGGATGCAAAAAACCTAAGATATATCTCATAGACTCTGAATGAAAGACAGATGAAAATGAAAGATGAATCCCCACGGGTACAAAATGATTTCCAAAGTTTGGAAATAAATTTCACCCCTTGGTCGGAAACAATATCACATGGAATACCATGCAATTTCACAATTTCTTTAATAAAAATTTGCGGACTCTGTTCACCACCACTAGTATTACAGCATTGCCTGCAGATATGGGTGGATCAGTGAGGAAATCTAGCGATAAATGAGTCCAAGGTCTACAAAGAATCGCCAAAGAACCCCAGACGGACAGGTATGTGAGGTTTTAGAACAGGCACAAGTACTGCAGGCAGCTACATACTCCCGTGCACTCCAGCCCACCAAAAACGATGAGTAAGAAGTTTTGTGGTGGCTTTACTGCCAGGGTGTTGGGCCAAAACTGAATCATAATTATTATTATTATTATTATTAATCATAATGTTCATTTAAAATTTTAAGATGGAAGTTCACAGGAACAAACAGTTTACCTGAAGGACAGGTCGCATGGGCGTCCCCCTGAGCCTCTACGACCTCCCTCTCAAGATCCGAACATATAGTTGCAATAACTACCCCTTTCTGTGATATAGGAACCAGTTCGCAATTACCTCCTCCCCCAGAAAAACATCGAGATAAGGCATCCGTCTTAATGTTCTTATCCCCCGGCCTAAACGTCACAAAAAAGTGGAATCTGATGAAGAACAATGACCATCTTGCCTGTCTAGGTGTCAGACATTTTGCAGATTCCAAATACAAAAGATTTTTGTGATCAGTGATTACCATATCTGGATGAACTGCTCCCTTCAAAAAATAATGCCACTCCTCAAAAGCCCACTTTATTGCCAAGAGTTCCCTATTACCAATGTCATAGTTTCTCTCGGCGGATGACAGTTACTTTGAAAAGTATGCACACAGATGCCATTTACTTGGAGATGAACACTGCGACAAAACAGCCCTAACCCCCACTTCTGACACGTCAACCTCTACAATGAATGGCTGAGTGATATCAGGCTGTATTAGAATCAGCGCAGAAGCAAAACATTTTTTAAAGTAGTAAATGCCTCACTGGCAGGACTGGACCATTTAGAAAAGTCTGTCCCTTTGCTGGTCATATCTGTCAGAGGTTTGGCCACTCCCAAAGAGTTCTTGATGAACTTATAGTAGTAATTGGCGAACCTTAAAAACCTTTGTAAGGCTTTTAAGTCTTCAGGACGATCGCAATCTAGACTTTTGCCGGATCCATGAGAAAACCGGTGAACAATAAGTAATAACCCAGAAAAGGGATTTCCTGAACCGAAAACATGCATTTCTCTGGTTTGACGTATAATTTATTGTCCCTGAGTATTTGTAAGACCTGCCTGACATGCGCCTGATATAACTCGAGGTCTGGCAAATAAATCAATATGTCATCACGATAGACTACCACAAATCTTCCTGCCAGATGACAAAAAATGTAATTTACAAAGTGCTGAAAGATGGTAGGAGAATTAGTCAACCCCAATGGCATAACAATGTTTTTATAGTGTCCCTCAGGTATATTAAAAGCAGTCTTCCACTTTTCACCCTTCTTTATATGGATGAGATTATATGCTCCTCCGAGGATCAGTTTAGAAAACCATTTCTCACCGAAGATCTGATTAAAGAGGTCCGGAATGAGAGGGAGAGGATATGGATCCCAGACAGTGATCCAATTTAGTTCACGGAAATCTAGGCAGGGATGTAATCCCCGGTCTTTTTTTCTTAACAAAGAAAAAATCTGCTGCAGAGGGAGATGAGGAAGGTCTGATATGACCCTTGACTTGACACCCCTGTTCCCAGAACACAGCCACAAAGCCAGACAGGGATTCTGGCAGAGACCGGGTATCAACCCTGGCTAAACAGGTGTCCAAGTAGTTCTTGACAGTATTCACTCCACCTTACTACCTCCCGAGTCTTCCAGTCCATTATGGATTATGCAGCATAAGCCAAGGTAGTCCAAGAACCACAGGAGAGCGCAAGCACTCTAGAACATAACAATCAATTGATTCTGAGTGCATGGCCCATACCTGCAGACGTATCTTTTGAATGACCTGAGTAAAATACACCTGGTTCAAGGGTGCAGAGTCTATAGCTATTACGGGTATAGGTCTAGACAATATATTTAGACTGAGACCCTGGTCCTGGATGAACCAGGCGTCAATCAGATTAAACCCCGACCCACTGCTCAAAAAGGCTAAAATAACCACCTTACTTTTGCCAAAATGAATCTCGACCGGTAAAAAGAATTGTGACCTACCCACAGAGGAAATATGTATACCACGGTTGCGAACCTCCCCGTAACCCGGCTGCTTAGTTTTACAGCAGCTGTTTGTGGTCCACAGGGATATGGCTGCCTTCAGGGAATCCGGGGTCTCTTACAGGGCAAAGGCATCCTTTACTCTAACAGAAAGCCACTGACAGAACTGACTATGGAGCGTGCGGTCATTCCGCTTAGTGTCCTTAGACCACCTATGGAACTCAGAGCAATATTACTCTGCTGGCCGGTCTCCCTGGTGAAGCCGACATAATTTAGACTTGGCCAGAGAGGCGCGGTCAGGGTCATCGTAGATACAACTCAGAGCCTGAAAAAAATCCTCAACCGTCTGAAGTGACTGAGAGTCATATGGGAGAGAAAATGCCCAGGCTTGGTGGTCTCCCTGGAGGAGAGAAATTACGATACCCAACCATTGCTCCTCGGTATCTGAGGAGTGAGGACGTAAGAGTAATGATGTAAAAGTTCACAGGCCTTCCTGAAAACAAAAAACTTATCCCGACCCCATAGAACCCATCCAGCATAGCAATATTGTGCTCCACCAAGGGTTTCCCGGGAGCAGAGAGTCCTAAGCCTGAAATGAATGGGTGCTGCAAAGCAACTGCGTGCAAGTCTGCCACCTCCAGACTGAGTTCTTGTAGCTGCCCTTCCAGAGCAGCTAACAGATCCATAATGGATCCAAAAAGGTAAGGTCAGTGATAATGTCATGGTACTGTTGAAGGATTTCTCCGGGCAAGGGGTACTTCCCTATCCCTCACGCTAGGGAGCGCCCTAATCTATCCCTGTCCCCTGAATTACCCCAGAAAGTGTAGACACCGGGGTCACGTGCCTTGCTATGCTCCTGACTTACCCTCATCTGTACCTTCCCCCACCCAGGGAGGTGTGACAGGCATAAATGAAAACTGCAATCATGCAAAATACACTCACCAACAACCAAGTGGAACACAGGGGAGGGTAATATAGGTAAAACCAAATAGAAGAGGATGATGATAAACACGCAAACAAACTACACGCAGAAATGTCCAGAACAACTTTCCAACCGCCAACTCCAAAACACCAAACAACTCCTCCAACCCCAAGCCAGGCAGAATGAACTATCACTGTCAATTCCCAAGTGCCAGTGGGAAATATGTATAGCAGAGGGGAGTGTCCAATACAGAGCAGCTGAGGCAATCCATGATGGAGAGCTCCAGGAGATCAACTGAACCGATTAACCCTAGCAATGCCAAAGCAAAGAAAATCTGCACTGTTTAGTATGATGATGAAGCAGTTTTAACCAGTGCAGGAGTTCGGGTAACCAGACGCCATGATCTGCTGGCCCCTCTCTGTCACAGTATCCCTGTGACAGGGGGCTTGTCAAATTATATGTTTAGAGGATATCTGTATATTCGATCTATGGTATTCTATCTATCCTATTAATCTATCCTATCTATTCTATTTATTTATTCTATCAATCTATATCTGTATATAAGATTGCTTTATTAGTTTGTAAACTAGCTTTAAATTACATAGAGAATTACAGTATGTAAAACATGATGTTAAAAACACATTGCATATGGATGTCATAAGGATTCTAGGTGAGAAAAATCGCATTGTACTCACACGACACTCGCATGACACTTGTCCCACTTTTCTGGATCAACATCGGAGCGATTTTTTGACACGATCTTGGGATTCCAGCCTTACAGAAATTGGTAAACTGCAATATCAAGACAGGTTATCAAACTTATGGTTGTTCAGTTTGGAAAAACAAAGGCTTAGGGGTGATCTTATTAAAATGTACAAATACATGTGCTTCTCACTAAATTAGAATATCATCAAAAAGTTAATTTATTTCAGTTCTTCAATGCAAAAAGTGAAACTCATATTATATAGAGTCATTACAAACAGAGTGATCTATTTCAAGTGTTTATTTCTGTTAATGTTGATGATTATAGCTTACAGCCAAAAGAAAACACAAAAGTCATTATCTCAGTAAATTCAAATAATTAACAAAAAACACCTGCAAAGGCTTCCTAAGTGTTTAAAAAGGTCCCTTAGTCTGTTTCAGTAGGCTCCACAATCATGGGGAAGACTGCTGACTTGACAGATGTCCAGAAGTCAGTCATTGACACACTCCACAAGGAGGGTAAGCCACAAAAGGTCATTGCTAAAGAAGCTGGCTGTTCACAGAGTGCTGTATCCAAGCATATTAATGGAAAGTTGAGTGGAAGGAAAAAGTGTGGTAGAAAAAGGTGCACAAGCAACTGGGATAACCGCAGCCTTAAAAGGATTGTTAAGAAAAGGCCATTCAAAAATTTGGGGGAGATTCACAAGGAGTGGACTACTGCTGGAGCCATTGCTTCAAGAGCCACCACACATAAACGTATCCAGGACATGGGCTACAAGTGTCGCATTCCTTGTGTCAAGCTACTCATGACCAATAGACAACGCAAGAAGCGTCTTACCTGGGCCAAGGAGAAAAAGACCTGGACTGTTGCTCAGTGGTTCAAGGTATTGTTTTCAGATGAAAGTAAATTTTGCATTTCATTTGGAAATCAAGGTCCCAGAGTCTGGAGGAAGAGTGGAGAGGCACACAATCCAAGCTGCTTGAGGTCTAGTGTGAAGTTTCCACAATCAGTGATGGTTTGGGGAGCCATGTCATACGCTGGTGTAGGTCCACTGTGTTTTATCATGACAAAAGTCAGCGCAGCCATCTACCAGGAAATTTTAGAGCACTTCATGCTTCCCTCTGCCGATAAGCTTTTTGTAGATGGAAATTCATCTCCAGCAGGACTTTTCACCTGTCCACACTGCCAAAAGTACCAATACCTGGTTTAAAAACACTAGTATCACTGTGCTTGATTGGCCAGCAAACTCGCCTGACCTTAACCCCATAGAGAATCTATGGGTTATTGTCAAGAGGAAGATGAGAGACACCAGACCCAACAATGCAGACGAGCTGAAATCTGCTATCAAAGCAACCTGAGCTTCCACAACACTTCAGCAGTGCCAAAGGCTGATCGCCTCCATGCCACGCCGCATTGATGCACTAATTGATGCAAAAGGAGCACCGACCAACTATTGAGTGCATTTACTGAACATACATTTCAGTAGGCCAACATTTCGGATTTTAAAAACATTATTTTTCAAGCTGCTGTTATAAAATATTCTAATTTACTGAGATAATGACTTTTGTGTTTTCATTGGCTGTAAGCCATAATCATCAACAGTAACATAAATAAACACTTGAAATAGATCACTCTGTTTGCAATGACTCTATATAATATTTGAGTATCACTATTTGTATTGAAGAACTGAAATAAATTAACTTTTTGATGATATTCTAATTTAGTGAGAAGCATTTGTATATGATGGGACAGTAAGGAATTTTTTTCTAATGATCTTTTTACACCTAGGCCTGCAATGATGGCAAAGGGGGCATCCTCTACATCTAGAGGTAAAAGATTTCTCCATCATCGCAGGCAGCAATTTTTTACTGTGAGAGCAGTGAGATTATGGAACTTGCTGCCACATGATATTGTAATGGTCGATTCACTTTATATGGAAATCTGTGCTCCTATCAAAGATCTGGTCTTAACAGGTGATTTTACTAAAAAATAGATTTATTTAGGAAATGGCTATAGCTAAATGGTAGCATGTGTTGCGCAAAACTGAAATCACAGTGATACATTGCAACGTTGGATGTAATGATTTTCTATGGTGTCGCATTGCATCCTGCTAGACACTGCAACAGAATTTTCTGTCACTGGTCGAAACTTGAAAGTGACACACTTGCCATAGACTTTAATGCAAGTCACATATGACATGGAACTTGCCTGTTTTATTTGCAGCAAAGTCATCAGGGCTCTAAAATAGTCATATGTCAACAAGTCACAGACAATTACACAAATGTTTTTGGTTGCTCGACTTGTCAGAGAACTTCTGTCTTGCGACACATGTTGCCATGTAGTTTTAGCCTATGAGATACAATTAAAAATGTATAGACAAAAAAAGAAATACCAAGAAATGTATTTAGAGACCTCTATGAATATGAGAGAGTGATCTGACCTGCTGCAAAAGGGTGCAATATTTAAAGAGGACATGTCACTTGCTCAAAAAAGTTGCATGAATTACCTTGTAAAACTCCTTTAGCTCCCCTGGTTCTGCATTTTTTTCCCCATTTTGTGCTGCATTACTCCATTGCAGAGATATTCACATCTGTTGGTTTTAAAGCCCAGTATGTGAAATTTCTGCTTGCAGTTCAACTGGCCAATTCTTCTTCAGAGTCTTCTCTGGGGGTATGCTTTTTCAGCACTCCCTACAATGGCGTAACTAAAGTCTGATATTCCCCCCGCCTCTAAAATTTGGACCTGCCCCCCCTCCTGCATGTGGGTCAGATGTATGGGTCCTTGTAAAATTCTAAATCCTATAAGGACATACATTACATATCGCCACACCCCTCCCCCATTATGTAGTAATGTCCCTCATCCTGGGCCCCTTCCATGTATATGACTCGCCCCCTGGGCCGTGGGGCACCCGGAACCGGGCTTCAGTGCAATGTTGGGGGTAGTAGTGGCAACCCGATCCCGTGGCTCAGGGTGGTCAGACCAAATGCTGTGGCAGTCTATTTGTAGGGTTTTGAATGTCCGACTACGCCACCCGTGGATTGTGGTCAGGGATGACCGCCGCGGCAAGGCAGACCACTGAGGCTGATGTTGGTATGCAGCACAGGGATAGGATAACTCCCCACGGCAAGAGTGTAGCCTCGGGGCAGTGTAATAGGATGCTGGGGGTGATGGTGCAGGCTGCAATAATAAGGGTTCAGAATCTGCTTCAAACAGTCCAGGGTCTTTATTGCAGGCATTTCTAATGACCCAACAGAAGTACTGGGAAGGAATGGGTCTGGGTGTCTGAGAACATTCGGGCGAGCCCCACTGGTCAGGGTGAGTGTGAAGGCCTACCGTTCTCTCTCTGCCCTTGCTGACTATCCCCCTTTTCGTGGTATGATAGCCCACGTCCCTGAGCTGGCCGTGTACTTCGCCTGTATGGCTTGCGACTCGGGCCTTAGGTACCTGCTACTTCTCCGTGCTGTACTGGTCCCTGTGTGGCGGAGCCTCCAGGCTTCTTAGGCCAAGGAACCTGAAATCCCTTGCGGGTTGGTTTTCTGCTGCCGGGCTTGCAACCCTGACAGCCTCGGACCCCAGTGTCCGGTTGTGTAGTTCTCTCTCAGTCAGGACCGTCTATCGTCGCCTCTGTCCCTGGCTTGCTGTTCCTCCTCTGCCTCCCAGACTACGCAGCTGCTGCTGACCTGTCCCTTTCCTCTGGGAACCCTTCTGGATGCTTCAGAAGTGGGTCCTGGTCTCCCTAACCCTGCCCTCAGTTCCAGCTTTTATAGGGGCAGCCTGCTCCCCCTACTGGCCTGGGACAGGAGGTGCTGCGCGCTAATAGTCCCTGACCAGGGAACCTCCCTCCTACTCTCAGACATAGCCTTTAATATTTGTGGCATCCAGGCCTGGAGTGACACATTCCCCCCTAGTAAAATTTAGTACTCCGGGACTAAACAGGAAACACAAATACAGGGTATAAATGCATGGCCATAAACACAACAGGGAAATAAATAACAAACAACACCACATATTGAGTTTTTTAGGTCACAGTATGGTCTGTGACCGGGTGTCCATATCACCAACAAAAGAAGAGGGTCACAGTATGATCCGTGACCGGGTGTTCATTTCACCCAATAAGGCGAAGTTTTTTGAGCGATGTGGGGACCTGTCCCTATAAACCCCAAGTTCCTGGCCTTGGGTGTGGCGGCAAGGCTGAGCTACATACTTTGGACCACAAGGAGGCCACGCCGGACAGGTTTTTCTTCTGTGGCCAACTTCATAAGAGGGCACCAGGTGCAACTATCTACATGGTAGTTCCGGTTATTCACTGTCTATAACCTGTTAGTCCATTGCATCTAGGAAAACTGGAGAAACATTATTAATAACCAGGGTACAAACATAACACATTAAATAGATACATTATACATTTAGATCTTCCAGCGAGCTGGTATTTGACCCCTAGTGCTCCGGGTTGACCTCCGTAGCCCACTGTCTGGTGGTGGTCTAACCTGGCTTTCCCCACTAGTATTAAGGGTACAGCTACTAGCTGGGTTTACAGGCAGGGCAGGCAGCTGTCTGCGGGTTCTTTGGCTTACCGCAGGCATGGCAGGCTCACTGTCAGCACAGGGTTGACTCTCCTGGGCTGCTGCCTCTGGTGCTGCTTGTTCCTCTTGTTCTTCTGTAGGCTCCTGCTGGGTAGGCTGAAGGAAGTGTAGGACGGGTACCACTATGGCATCATTTATTCGAGTCCAGGTGCGGGGGAACTCTCCGAGAACGGTGCTGATCATTTCTTCCTTGTCCTCTGCGGGTTCAAGGTCATCTTGATCTTCTCTTGGACTCTGCAGTTGCTCAGGGCACAGTTTTAGGTGGTCTCTGGAGACGGTGCTAGTGGTTTTTCCTCCATCCTTGGTAATCACACATACCTTTGGGTTGTTGTGGTCGGACTGCAGTACTGTGTATGGGTCTCTCTCCCACTGGTCGTCCAGCTTGTGAAGCCTTCTCTTCCGCTTCAGGACCTGCTCACCAGGTTCCAGGGGACCAGCAGGGGCATGTTGGTTGAAGAGCCTTTCTTGCTTTTCTCTCGCTTGAGCCAGACTCCTCTCCACGCTCTCCTGTACCTTCTTGTACTGTAGCCGCCGTTCCGTATCCCAGTCCGCGTCTGGGGAGGTGTCCTCTGGTGTCAGGACTCCCATCTCCAGGTCCAGCTTACCTGGTCTTGCTCGCATCAGGTAAGCCGGGGTGCAATTTGTAGCATTCACTGGGATATGGTTGTACAAGTCAATCAGGTCTGGCAGCTTCTCCGGCCACAGGCTGCGTTCTTCCAGGGGCAACGTCTTGAGGAGATCAATGACGATATTGTTCTTTTTCTCACACAGCCCGCTGGTTTGCAGGTGGTAAGGCGTTGTCCGAATCTTCCTACAGCCGTAGAGGTTGCAGAACTCCTGGAATACTCCAGCCTCAAACGCTGGACCTTGATCTGTCAAGACCTGTTCCGGATACCCGTGTGGACGGCAGAAGTGTTGCTGGAAGGCTCTGGCCGCTGTTTGGGCTGTCAGGTCTTTAACAGGAACCACCACCAGGAATCAGGAGTAATGGTCCACAATCGTGAGGGCATAGACGTAGCCGGACCGGCTTGGAGCCAACTTCACATGGTCCAGAGCTACTAGCTCAAGAGGCTGCCTGGTGACGATGGGCCTCAAGGGTGTCTTCTGGCTGGTACGGTCCTTCCTTCTGAGGTGGCATGGACTGCAGTCCCTGCTCCACTTCTCTATGGCCCCTCTCATACCGATCCAGTAGAACCGCTCTCTCAGTAGGAACTCCAGTTTCTTCCACCTGAAGTGTCCCGCTCTGTCATGGTAGGCCTCCAGGACCATCGCTGCATCTCGCCTTGGGACCACTATCTGCCAGGTCAGCTCGTGGATCCGGTGGTTGACAAGCCTTCTGCATAGCTTACCCTCGTAGAGGAATAGCCTGCTTTTCTCCTTCCATATCTGCTTGGCTTCCTCTGGAGCGTCCGGGCCAGGGCTAGCGTCTGCCTGGGAATAACAGGTCTTTCACCAGGCGTATTGCAGGGTCACTATCTTGCGTTTCAGCCCAGCCGTGGTGGGGTAAGGGGTTGAACATGACGGTGGTTAGGTCTTTGTCTCTTACCCGGTGTGAATACTGAGTGGCCCCATACCGGTGGAACGCAGAGAGCTCTACTTCCTCCAGTTCTTCCGAGTCTTCTTCTCCTTCAGGTAGGTGGGGCATTCTTGATAGGGCGTCTGCATTGGCGTTGGTCCTGCCTGCCCGGTACTTGATTGTGAAGTCATAATTGGATAGCCGGGCCATCCACCGCTGTTCTAGGGCACCTAGTCTTGCATTGTCCTGGTGTGTCAGCGGGTTGTTGTCCGTGTACACAGTGAACTTTGCGGAGGCCAGGTAATGCTTAAACCGTTCTGTGACGGCCCACACCACTGCCAAGAATTCTAGCTTGAAGGAGCTGTAATTCTCCGGGTTCCTTTCAGTGGGCCTCAGCTTCCAGCTGGCATACGCGATCACCCTTTCTCGGCCCCGTTGGTTTTGTGACAGTACGTCTCCCAGCCCCACATTACTGGCGTCTGTGTGGAGGATAAAAGGCTGGCCATAATCAGGGTAGGCCAGGATCTCATCCCCCGTGAGGGCCATCTTCAACTGGCGGAAGGACTCCTCTTCCGGCTTGTCCCACTTGAAGGGTGGCTTGTGACTTCTGGATTTAGACTGGCCTATCAGGAGGTCCTGCATTGGAGCTGCCATCTTTGTGAACCCGGGGATGAACCTTCGGTAGTAGCCTACCAACCCGAGGAATTGCCTCACTTCTTTGATGTTAGAGGGGCTTGGCCAGCTCTTGATGGCTGTAACTTTGTCGGGGTCGGGGGCTACTCCCTCAGCACTCACCACGTGGCCTAGGTACTGGACCTTCGGTTTCAACAGGTGACACTTTGAGGGTTTCACCCTCAGGCCATAGCCTGCCAGGGCTTCGAACACCTCTGCCAGGTGTTTTAGGTGGTCCTCATAGGTCTTCGAATAGACGATCACGTCGTCCAGGTAAAGTAGGACCGTCTCGAAGTTTCGGTGCCCTAGACAGCATTCCATCAGCCTCTGGAAGGTCCCGGGCGCGTTGCAGAGCCCGAATGGCATACAGTTGAATTCGCTCAATCCCATCGGGGTGGTGAAGGCGGTCTTCTCCTTGTCAGCCTCTGCCACAGGAACCTGCCAGTACCCGCTAGTAAGGTCCAAAGTAGAGAAGAAGTTAGCTGATTTTAGGGCTGCTAAAGACTCCTCTATCCTAGGTAAAGGGTACGCGTCTTTATGGGTGATACGATTGATTTGTCTATAGTCCACGCACATTCTCATGGTACCGTCTTTCTTTTTTACCAGAACCAAGGGGGCTGCCCAGGGGCTACAGCTATCTCTAATGACCCCGGCTTCTTTCATTTCTCTCAGCATGTCCTTTGCGTTCTGATAATGTTCAGGGGGTACAGGTCTGTGTCTCTCTTTTATTGGTGGGTGGCTCCCCGTGGGGATGTGGTGTTCTACTCCCTTTACTCGGCCTAAGTCTAGCGGGTGCTTACTAAAAATTCTCTCATACTCCTGAACCACCCGGTAGACTCCTTGTTTTTGGTGCAGGGGAGTGGAGTCAGCACCCACATGGAGTTTCTGGCACCAGTCCTCCTTGTGTTTCTGGGAGCCATTACCCTCCACCGGGGAAGATGGAGGCAAGGGTTCCACGAACCTTATAGCATTGTGTTCGACGGCAAACAATTTCGCTAGTGTAGCGTACCGGGGCAAGTGTACTTCCCTTTCCCTGATGTTTAAGATCCGGACGGGCATCCTTCCATGGCGGACATCAACCACCCCCCTGGCAGTCAAAATGGTGGGCCTGCTGTCTGAGTACACGGGTTCTACCATGGCTTGGTAGTCTCTCCCTCTAAAACCCAATTGCAGTCCGACACCAGATCATCATTTCACTTTTGGGAGGCATGGCAATGGGGAATGGGTCGCTCATCCTCACGCTACCAATCTCACCACCAGACAGTTCTACCTGTTGCCGTCTCATCAGGGCTCTTATCTCTTTCTGGAGGACCCTCTGTTGGCTGGAGCTCGCATTCATCGCCACCTGCTGCAAAATCACAATTACTTCTGAAAGACAGTTTTTAATCACATTAGTACCCAAGATTATTTTAGGGTGACTTTCACGACGGTCAATGTCCACAATGATCACTCCCTGTGCCGGCAGTTCCACCTTACCAATCTTGATGGTCATCTCTCTGAACCCCACCTGCGGCACGGGTTGGTCATTGCTGGTGATGATGCTTAAGTCATCGTCTGGTTAACGGGTTATATCCGTGTCACTCCAGTACCGCTTGAAAAGTACGTATGGGATGGTAGTCACTTGGGACCCGGTGTCCAGCAGTGCACTCATGGGGATACCGTCCAGCACTACGGGTAAGACCGGGCGTCCCCCCACGTACTTATCACGCCAATTAGACGGGCCTGATGACCTTATGCCTGGGGGTTGGCCCTCTGCCCCAGGTCGGACCCATTTAAAGTACAGTACCTTGCTATGTGTCCTGGCTGACTGCAACAGCGGCAAATTGGCTGTCCATCCTCAGTGTAACGGTAGGCGTGCCTCCCTCTGAACGACGGGATCCTCCTCTGTCGACGCCACGGGACATCCTCCGGACTGGAAGCCAGCTTGATTGGTCTTGACGGTTCCACCTGCAGCGATTGTACGGTCCTGGTCAGTGCAGCCACACTCTTTGTTAGCTCTTGGACCTGATGGTACAAGTTTGCAGGCTGGGATGGATTTAGGGCCTGTGCATCAGCCCCCACAAGGTCTGCGGGGTAGGGCGCCGCCCCCTGGTGGTAAGTGATGGCAGGGCGCCGGGAAGCTACAGCGCCACTTGGTGCGGGTTCTCGGAGCACCCGGATGGCCCTATCCTTGAACTGCGCAAAAGTCAGATCGGGGTTCTGTAGGGCCATGAGGCGCAGCTGGGTTCTGTGGGCGCTGGACAGCTGACCATCTATGAACTGGTCAGTCAACAGTTTATCGGTGTCCTGCACGCTGCCAGGGTCAGCTTGTTTAATTGCTCCCAGAGCTTCTTGCAGGTTCAAGACATAGTCTTTGATATTATCTTGGGCTTGCTGCTTACAGCCATAGAACCGCATTTTGATTTTGGCTGAGGTACGGGTATCAAAGGTACTCCGCAGCCGGGTCAGAATGTCCTTTACAGTCCTTTTCTCCTCATCTGACCATGATTTCACTTCCCGCTGGGCTGCACCGGTTAGCTGCCCCGTCAGAATGCTCACTTTCTGTTCTTCTGTCAGGGGATAAACTTTAAATAAACTGTGCAGTCTTTCCTTAAAGTCAGTTAACGTATGGGATTCCCCTGAGTATTGGGGCCGCCAGGTTGCTCCGGGGATGTAGGGCATGGAGAATGGCATCACCGCTGCTGCAGCCACGCTGGTGGTAGAAGGTCCCTCCGCGTCCGTCATCTTCCTCCCCCCTAGTTAAGCGTGGCCTACCTTCCATTGATCCTCTTCCGTAGGCCGCGGCTCCGCTGGTGCTGCTCCGGGCGAGGACCTTGCGTCGCGTCCTGGTGACTTCAGCGTCGCTCTCGCTCCTTCCAGGACCTTGCGCAGCGTCGGTGCGTAGGGCGGGGCGTCAAGTCTCGCGCGGTTTGGACGTCGACGCCCCTCTTCTTCCCGCGCGGCGTCCCGAAGATGGCGTCTGATGGCGGGAAAACGGCTGAAGATGGCGGGAAACGACTGAAGATGGTGGGAAATCTCTTTTAAAGGTATGTGCACAGTCTTTTTCAGGCACGCAATACCCGTTTGTGGCGGGTTGGTCACAATCCTGCCGACTACTCCAAAGCTGACTCACCCCCTGGGCCGTGGGGCAACCCGGAACCGGGCTTCAGTGCAATGTTGGGGGTAGTACTGGCAACCCGATCCCGTGGCTCAGGGTGGTCAGACCAAATGCTGTGGCAGTCTATTTGTAGGGTTTTGAATGTCCGACTATGCCACCCGTGGATTCTGGTCAGGGATGACCGCCGCTGCAAGGCAGACCGCTGAGGCTGATGTTGGTATGCAGCACAGGGATAGGATAACTCCCCATGGGAAGAGTGTAGCCACGGGGCAGTATAATAGGATGCTGGGGGTGATGGTGCAGGCCGCAATAATAAGGGTTCAGAGTCTGCTTCAAACAGTCCAGGGTCTTTATTGCAGGTATTTCTAATGACCCAACAGGAGTACTGGGTAGGAATGGGCCTGGGTGTCTGAGAACATTCGGGCGAGCCCCACTGGTCAGGGTGAGTGTGAAGGCCTACCGTTCTCTCTCTGCCCTTGCTGACTATCCCCCTTTTCGTGGTATGATAGCCCACGTCCCTGAGCTGGCCGTGTACTTCGCCTGTATGGCTTGCGACTCGGGCCTTAGGTACCTGTTACTTCTCCGTGCTGTACTGGTCCCTCTGTGTGGCAGAGCCTCCAGGCTTCTTAGACCAAGGAGCCTGAAATCCCTTGCGGGTTGGTTTTCTGCTGCCGGGCTTGCAACCCTGACAGCCTCGGACCCCAGTGTCCGGTTGTGTAGTTCTCTCTCAGCCAGGACCGGCTATTGTCGCCTCTGTCCCTGACTTGCTGTTCCTCCTCTGCCTCCCGGACTCCTCAGCTGCTGCTGACCTGTCCCTTTCCTCTGGGAACCCTTCTGGATGCTTCAGAAGTGGGTCCTGGTCTCCCTAACCCTGCCCTCAGTTTCAGCTTTTATAGGGGCAGCCTGCTCCCCCTACTGGCCTGGGACAGGAGGTGCTGCATGCTAATGGTCCTTGACCAGGGAACCTCCCTCCTGCTCTCAGACACAGCCTTTAATATTTGTGGCATCCAGGCCTGGGGTGACACATATATATGTCCCCCATCCTGTGCCCCTTCCTGGTATATATGTCCCCCATCCTGGGCACATCGTGCTATATATGTCCTCAATCCTGAGCCCCTTCCTGGTATATATGTCCCCCATTCTGGGTCCATCCTGGTATATATGACCTCCATCCTGGTATATATGCCCCCCAACCTGGTATGTATATATGTCCTCTGTTCTGCCACTGTACTTTAACGCATAAAAAAATAAACATTACTACTCTCCTTCCTCTGATTGCATGACTCTCTGGCTCCTCTTTCATAACCGGCAGCTGACTTCAGTGTGCAAGAAACGGGCACCGCATAATGTCACTGTTATGCATCGCCAGTAACTTACATGCCGACGTCAGCTGACGGCCTCTGATTGGTCGGCGGCGTGTATTTGTCATGGGTGTGTCAGAGGTGACAGACAGTCAACCTGCAGTTGGTTGCAGGAGATCTCTACATTTGGCATTACAGACATCTTCTTAGAGGCTGGCTGTCTCTAGGACCCAGCGGCAACCTCCCTCTGGCTAATTAGCTTCCTCGTCTGAGTGTATAAATACCTGATGTGTCTGAGAGGGAGGTGCCGGCGATATTTATTACTAATTGTGAGGTTTTAGCAAGAGCAGTAATTCATTATCTCTGGAGCTTAAGTCCGTGTGTGCATTTGTCTGGAGTCATTTAAAGCTAAGCAATCCCCCCCTGTTTCTCTACACTTGTTGTCTATAGAGTTTAGTGGAGATCGAATAGTGCTCATCTCCTCCCTTCCCTAGCCTTAGCCATACGCCAGGGAAAATCAGGGCGAGGCACGCATGCGGCGATTGGTGAAGAGCCAATATAGGGACGGTAGTTGAGACAGGGTGACACTAGACCAGACTAGCAGGTCTCTACTCCCCTAGTGTCTGGGCTCCCTTTCCCTCTTCCCTCTGTGTTGCACTAAGTCTTTCCCACACCCTGCGTATTGCGATGCAGGGACTAGCCGGGTCCTCGGATGCACATCCAGCTGAAATATGTGCTGGTGTCGATGGACCCACCTCACCATGGGCTTGGTCACAGTCTCACCCTCTGTGACTGTGATCGTTGCACCCCTACCTCCCTCCCATATGCTACCAATCATAGCTCGTTAGTGTCCGAGACTGCTAATCTGCTAGTTCTTGCTGAGCTGTCATTGGCAGTATATGGGAGGGAGGGGTGAAAGGACACGCCCCAGAAAAGAATGAAGAAACACTTAGTTGCTCTCTAAGCAGACATTTCACATTTCACAACCGCTGCTGTCACGCAAGGTGAGGGAAAGACTAAGTGTACAATGACGGGAAGAGGGGGAGGAAGCCCAAACACTAAGGATGGGGTGTGGGGACCCCTAGGCAGACAACACCCTGACTGCCCTAAAGTCCCTAAATAGGTTCCACATCTATCACCGAGCAGGAAACCTAATCCCTGACTGCCCCTAGCGAGAGGCCCTAGATAGGAAGGGGACTAGTCAGCCCCCACAACAACTAAAGACAAACAGGTTATCAGACAAGGAAATAGACTTAGCTTGAGAAGACACCAGAGATATCACGCCAACTATCCTCCAAGGGAACTCCAAGAAGATGCTAGTCGACTTCTAGTACTTCAGGACAGGCCATAGGAGAATATTGCTTTCACCGACGACTCTCTGGAGAGACTGAAGGAATTTAAACATCCAGCAAGGGTGTGTCAATTAGTAGCCAAAGGTGGAGGTAACTGCTAGGTCCTAGAAGAAGAAGAATATCACTACACTACAGAGATGAAAAGATCAAGAAGGTGCCTGCAGAGCCAAGCGCAATGACCTTCTACAGCTGGATCCAAAACGACTGTCTGTCACACCTGACACACCCGTGACAGTGCCTCTCTTTTTACGAGTGGCCTCTGGACACTCAGGACCATGTTTCTCAGGATGAGAGGCATGGAAGAAACAAACCAGCCTAGGGGCATTCACCTCCGATGCTGAAATCCACATCCTTTCCTCTGGACCATAACCCTTCCAGTGCAACAAGTACTGTAGGGAACGACACTGAAGACGGGAATCAATAATCCTCGAAATTTGAAACTCCAAATCACCACCAACCATGATTGGGGGCAGTGGCAGGGGAGAGGACTCAAGAGGTTCTACATATTTCTTGAGCAGCGACCTGTGGAATACATTGTGGATTTTAAGAGCCTGAGGTAACTCAAGATAAAATGCTGCAGGGTTAATGACTCCTGAAGCCCCTCCTCCACTAAGAGTGCCAAACTGTGAATGGAAACCGTATGCACCAAAAAACGATGACCTGCCAGTCGATTCTTGGCAAGGATTATCAATAGCAAACTCGGCCAATGGTAAGAACGATGCCCAATCCTCCTGCTTTTTGGAGACAAAACACCTGAGGTAAGTCTCTAAATTCTCATTAATGCGCTAAGTCTGTCTATTCGACCGAGGATGGAAGGCAGAGGAAAAAGGCAGCTGCACCCTCAATCGAGTACAGAAAGCTTTCCAGAACTTAAAAAAACTGGGACCACATCGGAGGGAACCCTGTGAAGCTTCATGATCTCATTAATAAAAACCGGAGCAAGAGTCTTAGCATTCGGAAGTGACGGTAATGTGATGAAATGAACCATTTTACTAATCATATTTACAACCACCAGAACCACAGTCTGGCCTGCAGATACCGGTTGGTAAGTAATAAAATCCATGGACAAGTGTGTCCATGGTCTGCTAGGAATAGGCAGTGGAAGAAGAGGACCAGACAGACGGGTATGCGATACTTTAGAACGCGCCAAATACTGCAAGCAGACACCTGTTCAACCACACCCTGATGCAACCCAAAAACTACGAGAAAGGAGGTCCGCGGTTGCCTTACCACCTGGATGACCAGCAAGCACTGAGTTATGATGTTCCCTAATTACATTATGGTGCAAATTAGATGGTGCAAATAAACTCCCCGAAGGGCAGGAGGCAGGGGCGTCCCCCTGAGCCTCTAAAACCTCACCCTCCAGGTCAGGTAACAAAGTCGAAATGACTACCCCCTTCTGCAATATTGGGGCAGGGTTCTCACGGTCACCACCACCAAATAAACTCCGGGATAAAGCATCAGCCTTGATGTTTTTAACCCCTGGACGGAAAGTGACAACAAAATTGAACCTAGTAAAAAACAGGGACCACCTAGCTTGCCTAGGGTTGAGATGTTTAGCAGACTGAAGATATGACAGGTTCTTATGGTCCATGATAACAGTAATAGAATGGACTGCCCCCTCCAACCAATGTCGAAATTCTTTGAATGCCAATTTAATAGCCAAAAGCTCCCTATTACCCACATCATAATTTCTCTCAGCCGACGATAATTTTTTGGAAAAGAAAGCTCAAGGATGCCATTTACCAGGGGACAGACCCTGAGACAACACAGCTCCAACCCCCTCCTCTGACGCATCAACTTCTACGATAAAAGATTGAGAAACACCGGGTTGACTGAGTATAGGTGCTGTGGCTCAACAACTTTTCAGGGAGGAAAAAGCATGTTGGGTGGCATTCGACAATTTAGAAAAATCAGACCACTTCCTTGTCATGTCAGTAAGGGGTTTCACAATTACCGAATAATTTTGAATAAATTTCCGGTAAAAATTAGTAAAACCCAGAAAGCGCTGTAATGCCTTCAGGTTCCCGGGGCGGTTCCAATCAAGTACCACACAGACTTTCTCCGGATCCATCTGAAAACCCAAAGATGACAACAGGTACCTCAAAAACTGCACCTATTGGATGGCGAAAACACATTTCTCTAGTTTATCATATAGTTTGTTATCCCTTATCCCTGAAGCACCTGTTTAACATGCCCCCGATGTGTCTCAAAATCAGGTGAGTAAACTAAAATATCATCCAGATAGATCACCACAAACCTGCCCACCAAATGATGAAAAATAGAATTTATGAAATGCTGGAACACCGCAGGGGGTATTGAACACCGTTTTCCATTCATCCCTTTCTCTGATTCTAACCATGTTGTAGGCTCCCTTAAATCCAACTTGGAGAACACCTTAGCTCCCACAACCTGGTTGAATAAATTTGGAATCAGAGGAAGAGGGTATGGATCTTGGATGGTAATTTGATTCAATTCTCGGAAATCTAAACAGGTACGGAGACCACTATCTTTCTTCTTCATGAAGACGAACCCTGCTGCCACTGGCGAAGATGAGGGTCTGATATGTCCCTTCTCCATACTCTCAGCAATAAACTCCTTCATGGCTTGTGTCTCAGTGTCAGGAAGATTGTGTAACACGGGTACTTTAGATGCAGTGACACAGAAACACAGAGCAGCCAATACGGGGTTAATAAACAAGGGGGGTTTATAAGAACAAGGTCAATCTCCACACAGGGAGTAACACGGGAAAATATGGGGGAAAAACAAGGGAAAAGCAGGTAAAAGTCTATAACTAACAGTTCACAGTCTGACAAGATGTAGCAGAGCCGAACCGGTTGTAAACGTCAGTTTGTACACTTAGCTGACTCTGGCTCCTCACAAGGCAGTCGCCAGCGGATGCAGGTGATGATTTCTTCAGGCTTCCCCGCCCAAACAATGCTCCGTCTTCAGGCGGCAGCGGGTGGTCTCCGGTTTTACCCGCTGAGCCCCTAGTCCATAACACGGCACTTCATGTGCCTCGGCTCCACGGACCATGCGTCCCTTATCTCTATAGTTGGGCTTGACTCCTCCAGTCCACTGCACCCGACTCCTGCTCCCAGTACACGAGCCAGGAGCCTGGACCCTCTCACATTGTTCTCCTGCGCAGGACTCAGCTCCGCTTTCACGTGCAAAACATCCTCGTCTCTTCCTCTCTAGTCGCACCAGGAGTCCCCCGGTCACCTGACTTCCCAGCTCTGTCTCTGGACACACCCCCAACTTCCCAGTCACATGACTCCTGTGCTCGCAGTCTGTGTCCCCCCTGCAACAGTAGGTACCCCCCCGCAGTTCGGGATCCCTTGCTCTGAAAGCACTTACACCCCGGTCTTCCCCCTTACACTCCCGCTCTCCTTTAACTTGCCATTCCACGGGCGAGAGTTCCTTCATCAAACGTTCACACTCTTGGACTTCCTTCGACGATACGGTGCCATATAAATTGATCTTGTTTGTAACGTTGAGGAGGCACTCCTGCTGTTGTCCGTTCTGACCGGCGTAACTCAGTTTGACCGATGGGGGGTGCAGGGTCACTCGGATTCCCAATCTCCGTCTGCCGGGTGGCTTCAACCGATGTTGTTCCCTTGCCACCTGCACTGGGGACTGCAGGTAATCGAGTGCTGGGGCTTGGAGGTAGAATCAACAATTCTTCTTCGTCCACATCGTGGCTTGGGGCAACTGTGACAGGACCTTCTCTAGAAGCAGGTGATTCTTCTTCATCCTTGTCATCTTTAGACAGACAGGGCTGCAACATACTACGATGAACCACTCTGGTAGGGGCTCCTTCAGTCCCCTCGGGTTGAACTTCATACACAGGTCCTTCAGTGCCAATCCTGCGCTTCACTCGGTGCGGGGTCCGTTCACACCGCTTACTCAATTTTCCCCGGGGCCGCCTGTCCCGAACAAACACCCGCTTCCCGGGCCTCAGAGCTGTCCCTCGAAGAGGCAATGTCTCATGATGTTTGAGTTTCTGAAACTTTTGTTGTACCAACCGTCGGAGTTTCTGCAGTCGATGCCGATGTTCCTGGACCCAGGAAGACATCCCCGTCCGTGGGTAATCCTCCTCGGGGTCCAGCTCTAACTCGGTGATGTCTAGCCCCTTTCGCCCGAACAGCAAGGTATAAGGAGTGAACCCCGTCGTACTATTCACTCGGTTGTTGTAGACCCACACCAGCTCCGCCACAAACTCAGGCCATCGTACCTTCCGATCTTCCTCCAACGTGCAGAGCATTTGGATCAGTGTCCGATTAAAGCATTCACAGGCCCCATTTTCTTGAGGGTGGTAAGGAGTAGTCCGTGACTTCTCAATCTTGTACAACCGGTGCAGCTCTTCCATCACCCGGCCTTGGAAGCAGGCGCCTTGATCGGAATGAATCCTCTTTGGGCAGCCGTACACCCGAATTAAGTCTCGGCAGATGGCCTGTGCAGTCGGGGTCACTACCGCAAACTTTGTGAAGTGGTCTGTCATTACCAGGCAATGTTCATACCCGAGATGCGCCGGTCCAACAGCCAAATAGTCGATCCTCAGCACCTCCAAGGGGGCAGAAGTCACAATGGTTTGTATGGGGACCCGCTGCTCCGGGGGCTTAACTAGCTCACAGCTCCGACATCTTCGACAAGTGCCTTCCATTGTTACTCGCAGTCGGGGATGATACACCAGCCTCTGCAACCACTGAAATGTCTTCTCTGGTCCAAAGTGAGCCCCTCGTTCATGAGCCTCCTTGGCCACTACTCCGACCACCTTCTCTGGGATCACCACTTGCCAGGTGGTCCCGAACTCTCGCAGTAGCTGCACCCACCGGTACAACAGCCCGTCTCGCAAACACAGTCTCTCCCATTGTCCGAGCATTTTCAGTGCTCCCGGGGACAGGGTACTTCTCTCTTCTTGACTGGGGACTTGCCGCAAAGCCACCCATTGACGTAATCAGATCCAGTCATCTCTTGGCCGCCCAAGCACTTGTTCTTCCGACATCTCTCCGATCTGTCCATGCGCCGCGGTTAGCGGTATCACGAAACTTCGGAAGCTAGGGGTCTCATCCGCCTTCAAATCTTCATCGCGATCATGATCAGGCTGTTCATATGTCACTCTGGACAGGGCGTCGGCGTGAGTATTCTCTGCCTTAGGCCGGTAGGCGATCTTATACCGGTACCTGGCCATGCGGGCCACCCATCGCTGCTCCAGGGCTCCCAATTTCGCATTCTCCACGTGGGCCAGCGGGTTGTTATCTGTTCTCACCAGTACTTCGGACCCGGACAAATACTCTGCAAACTTCTCAGTCATTGCCCAAACCAGAGCCAGCAACTCTAATTTGAAAGAGCTATAATTATCTGGGTTCCTCTCGGAGTCGTGAAGGGAGCGACTGTCATATGCAATCACGCGCTCTTTCCCATCCTGTGCTTGGGATAACACGGCTCCTAAACCATGTAGGCTCCCATCAGTGTGGAGTATGAATGGTTGGGAGAAATCAGCATAGGCAAGTATTGGGGCCTCGGTCAGGGACATTTTTAGGGCACGGAAAGCCTCTTCCTGGCTGCTTCCCCACCGAATCGCCTGATCCTTGGAGCCCGCCGACACTCCCTTAAGTAGCTCCAGCAATGGGTTGGCTATGCGGGTGAAGTTCTTCACGAATCTTCGGTAGTACCCGGCAAGTCCCAGGAAGGCCCGAATGTCCTTCACTGTCTTCGGGGTAGGCAACTCCTGTATGGCTGCCACCTTCTCCCGGGTGGGCCTGACTCCTTCACCGGATACGGTATGCCCAAGATATTCGATCTATTTGTGGAACAGGTGGCACTTATGGGGCTTCACCTTTAAGCCAGGACTCTGTAGGCGACTCAGTGCTTGCTCCAGTCACTGGATGTGTTCCTCGAAGGTGGCGGCATAGACAATTATGTCGTCAAGGTAAATCAGTGTTGCCTCGAAGTTCAAATCGCCCAGGCACCTCTCCATCAGACGCTGGAACGTCCCGGGGGCGTTAGTCAGGCTGAAGGGCATCTGATTGAACTTGAACAGTCCCATGGGTAATATGAACGCCGTCTTCACACGGTCATGTTCGGCTACGAGCACCTGCCAGTACCCACTGGCCAGATCCAAGGAGGAGAAGTATCTTGCCTTCCCTAAGGCCGACAGAGACTCTTCGATTCGGGATAGTGGGTAATAGTCCCGTACTGTACAGGCATTCAGTCATCTATAGTCCACACAGAACCGCAGGATCCCATCTTTCTTCTGGACCCGGACAATCGGGGCTGCCCATGGACTCTGACTCTCCCGTATCACAACATTCTGCAACATATGGGCTAGCATCTCCTTAACCTCTTTATACATCTGGGGAGGTATCTGCCGGTATCTCTCCCACACTGGGGAAGCACTCCCCTGGGAATCTCGTGGGTAATGGCTTCGGTGCAACCAAAATCATCCTCATGGCGAGAAAAGACTTCCTGGTACCGCTCCAGTACCTCCTCAACCTGCTGCACCTGTCGAGGTGTAAGTCCCGTCAATTCAGCCCGCATTCGTTCTAGGATTCTTCGTCCCCCCTTCGCACTAGCCCAGTGGGGTTCCGGCGGCACGGTGACCGCCAGAGTCCAGGGGTCTCCTCGTACAGCGGACAGCTGTACCACATCAGGTCGCACCAACTTCTCTGGCATTCCCAGAATCTGGGCTATTTCCGCCCTGGGAGGGAGTGTGAGATCATCTTCGCCCAGATTAACACACCACACTATAACATTGCCACCCTGGACTGTGGCCAGTGTCCGAGCCACCAAGAGTCCGGGGGGTACTTTGTCCATCGATGTTGGTTCTATCTGAACTTCGACTCCCTCAAGAGGTGTGCAGGCCCGTGCGGGTAACGTGAGCACAGTTTGTCCGGGCAGTAAGGTGAGCGCCGTAGCTGCTGGCACTATTATTTTTCCCAGGACCTTCCCTTCACTCAACGTCTCCTGAGCCTGGGCAGCGCGGATTAGTTGTTGAAAGACCCTCCTTTGGGGGGTTCGTGGGTCCCACTGGGCTAGAGGAATCTCCCTCGGCTCACTAATCAGGATTTGCCCGATCTCTTTCAGCACATTCATTCCGAGGGTCACTGGGGGTCCACTTCCGGTTCCCCCTGTGACTTAGACAACTCCTTTTTTCACCACATCTTTTCCACATACTCGGATCTTCATCCACACCACCCCTGCGAACAGGATGGGTAATTGATTAGCTGCCGTCAGTCTAATTACTGGTCCCCATTCAGGCCGCGCTATCTCTGGAAATCGCTGTTGGAAGTTGGCTTCTGTCATCATAGTCACCTGGGATCCCGTGTCAATCAGGCAGTGAACAGCCCGACCGCTCATTTCAGCCCAGACAGTCAGGCTGGTGGAAACCGGGTCCTTGGGACTTTGTTTTCTTCTTTCCCCTTCCTCAGGCTCCGAGTTGTGTCCCCCAAACACGGAGCCTGCTAGTTTAACGGCTGCCGCGACAGGGGCCGCCCTCGGCTAGCAAGGCCCCTGGCGTAATGTCCTGCGCCTCCACACTTCCAGCAGGCAGTGTCTGTGTAGGGTTGCCTCACTTCTCTATGGAACTCTCCTGCAGGGGGGGGTCCTGAATTCAATTCTTTCCATAACTGGGCCATTCATCCCACATCTCCTGTATCTCCTTCCGCATCTCTCGAGCCCATTCCGGTTCAGCTGCAGGTGGGGTGGGTACCTCGTTACTCCGGACCATCCCTGCCAGGGCCGTCACCCCCATCTCCTGCTCTCTCACACGAGCCTCCGCCCCCACTTCTAGAAAAGTCATACATGGGTTGGCGCGTAGACGCTCCCGCAAGGCCTGCTTCATCTGCACATCCCTGAGGTCTGCCACAAACTGGTCCCTCAAGATCACGTCAGGGGGGCCCATTCCCAAATTCCCCATGTCGTCTTTTCTAGTGATATAGGCATGCACCCTCTGTAAGGCATTAACATACTGCGTCACAGTCTCCCCCTCCTGCTGCACTTGGTGAAACGGCCGTGTCCTCAGCTCTCCTACATTGGTGGGATCCCCATGCATCTCCTCCAGTATCTGCACCACTTTTTCTACAGTATCCCGGTCATGGGGAGGGCGGTACATCACGGATTGTCGGGCATCGCCATCCAGGGCTAGTAAATCTCTTTCGGCTTGCATAGCTAGGGTCATCGGATGCATCCGTAACATACTCCTAACTCTCTCAATCCAGTCCCACAGCATCATATTGTCCCCGGTGAACTTTGGGAGGTTGCTGAGCATGGCCCCCATTGGCAAGCTAGATTTAGGAGCTCCCAGGATGGGCTGCTCTGCAGTGTCTGTGTCTAACGACTGCATCCTGCAGACTACGCCAAATGTAACACGGGTACTTTAGATGCAGTGACACAGAAACACAGAGCAGCCAATATGGGGTTAATAAACAGGGGGGGTTTATAAGAACAAGGTTAATCTCCATGCAGGGAGTAACACGGGAAAATATGGGGGAAAAAACAAGGGAAAAGCAGGTAAAAGTCTATAACTAACAGTTCACAGTCTGACAAGATGTTACAGAGCCGAACCGGTTGTAAACGTCAGTTTGTACACTTAGCTGACTCTGGCTCCTCACAAGGCAGTCGCCAGCGGATGCAGGTGATGATTTCTTCAGACTTCCCTGCCCAAACAATGCTCCGTCTTCAGGCGGCAGCGGGCGGTCTCCGGTTTTACCCGCTGAGCCCCTAGTCCATAACATGGCACCTCACGTGCTTCGGCTCCACGGACCATGCGTCCCTTATCTCTATAGTCGGGCTTGACTCCTCTGGTCCACTGCACCCGACTCCTGCTCCCAGTACTTGAGCCAGGAGCCTGGACCCTCTCACACTGTTCTCCTGCGCAGGACTCAGCTCTGATTTCCCACACAAAACGTCCTCGTCTCTTCCTCTCTCTAGTCACACCAGGAGTCCCCTGGTCACCTGACTTCCCAGCTCTGTCTCTGGACACACCCCGAACTTCCCAGTCACATGACTCCTGTGCTCGCAGTCTGTCTCCCCCCTGCAACAGAAGGTACGGCCCCGGCAGTTCCGGATGCCTTGCTCTGAAAGCACTTACACTCCGGTCTTCCCCCTTACAATTGTACAGTCTGGACTTTGGTATTATAGTAGGGGGTCAGGTTAATAGTACAGTCATATGCATGATGAAGAGGCAAATCCTGACAACCTTTCTCAGAAAATACATCCTCAAAACCAGACAAAAATGCAGGTAAGGTCTCCATATAACTATCATGGGTGTGTCAGAAGTGACAGACAGTCGCCCTGCAGTTGGTTGCAAGAGATCTCTTCACTTGGCATTGCAGACACCTTCTTAGATCTGTCTCACTCTTGGACCCAGCGGCTACCTCCCTCCAGCTAATTGACACCCAGGCCTGGGTGTTTAAATACTTCCTGTTTGCTATAGGAGGTGCCTGTGATATTCACATGACCCCTTGTGAAGGCTTGGAGCTGTTTCAGTCTGCTTACTTCCTCTTTGGTGCTAAGAAGCCATGTGTGTAATATCTCTGAAGTTGGCTCAAACTAAGTTACTTCCCCCGTGTCTGTCTCCCCTTGCAGTCTTTAGTTGTTAGTGGGGACTGACTAGCACTCACCCCCCCCCTTCCCTAGCCAGGGCCTAGTTCTAGGGAGATACAGGGTTTTAGGTTCCTGATCGGTGATTCGTGAGAAACCAATATAGGGACAGTAGGGAAAACAGGGTGATATCAGATCAGCCTAGGAAGTATCCACCCCCTCTTTCCTTAGGGTCTGGGCTCCCTTCCCCTCATCCTTTCGTGTTCCACTTTGTCTTTCCTACCTGACAATAACAAGTAATTACCTCATAATGAAAAGACCTCACCCTCTTATATTATGTACAATCTGAGTCAAAGCTTTCTGTGCAAGTGGTGCTGAGTCAATGGCATAAATAGGAATGGGCGTAGCTAAAGTATAGCAAGCAAGCCCATGAGTTCTCGCAAACTCAGCATCAACCATGCTGACTCCAGCACCACTGTCTACAAACAAGGAAATTTTCTCAGTCCTGCTCTTTATCACCACCTCTGCTGTCAGGACAAACCGAGAACTGCAGGTTGAAGATAAACATACCCCTTGATTGTGCAACTCCAGACTCCCAAGGATTAATCGAGTCTCCTTTTGCTTAGGAATCAAGGGACAGGCCCCAAAAACACATGCCCTTTTTCTTGCAGATCTCAGGGGAAACATGCGACACAGAGGCACCACCTAAGAACATGGGTTCCTTTAACTCCACAAGTACTGGTTCACTCCCAGACCGCCCCCCCCCCGCAAAGGTGCATTGCCCCAGAAAGAGGGCTCAGGAGAAGTTGGTCTTGCCCACCGATCCCGCAGGCTTCTATCCTCACATATAGCTAGTGACATGGCAGCCTCCAAGGACTCCGGGGTTTCATACACTGCCAAATCATCTTTCAACCTTTCTGTAAGGCCATGACAAAATTGGCTTCTAAGAGCCAGGTCATTCCATTTGGTATCGGCGCCCACCTACAGAATTCAGAGCTATAAGTCTCCCCTGACCGATTCCCCTGCTGAAGGCGACGCAGCCTGGATTCAGCCAAGGAAATTCAGTCAGGATCATCATAGGTGAGGGCTAAAGCCCCAAAAAAACCTTTTACTGACTGAAGACAAATAGAACCCTGTGGCAAAGAAAAAGCCCAGGATTGAGGATCTCCTTGCAACAGTGAGATCACAATCCCCACTCGCTGATCCTCATCTCCAGAGGAGTAATGTCAAAATTTGAAATGCAATTTGCAAGCTTCTTTGAATGCACAAAACTTGTCCCTACCTCCTGAAAACCTGTCCAGAAGGTCAATTTTGGGTTCAAGCTGGACCGGCCTACCCAGAGAGTCCCCAACAATAGGAGTCTGCAGCCGTTGCCATTGCTGCTGAACCTCAGATCGAAGGTCAGTCACCTCTAGTGACAACCTCCACAGCTGCTCTGCCAGCACAGAAATGGGATCCGTGAACCAGGGAAGAGTAAAAAAAAACACACCAAAAAAAAAAGAACACACACACAAAAAAACATGTGTCAGTTTTTTTTTCTATATATATACAGGTATATGTGTACGGCCGGTGATAATGCCACACAAGGTGAGGGAAGGACTAAGTGTACAATGACAGGAAGAGGGGGAGGAAGCCCAAACACTAGGGAAAGGGGGAGTGGGGACCCCTAGGCAGATCTGACAACACCTTGACTGCACTAATGACTCGCCCCAGGGGGAATATAGGGGAGACTCGGTACCCGGGCCTTGACGTTCTGTGGGATGTCACAGCAGTCGGCTCCCAGGCCCGTACCCTGGGGTCACTCTTTAAAACGGGTTTTGTTAACAGTTGTTGTCTCGTGACGCCACCTGTGGTTCCCGGTAATGAGTACAGGGGCTGCTGCAGACCTCCGGGGGTGATGGGATGGCAGCTGGGATGTTTCTGCTCCCCACAGGTGGAGCGGGCCCCTGGGGCAGTGTTGGTGGAAGGGATGGTGATGCTGGGCGTTGTAGTGCAGGCATGGTAGCGTGGTGGAAATAACTGACAGAGACAGTGGAGTGCAGTCATCCGAGTTTACTCACAGTTCTTTAAGGTTCCTTAGGTACACTGTCCAGGTGTCAGACTCCCGCGTCGCACTGCGTTTGGCAGGCAGGGGTTAAGCACTCCTTCAGGTGTATCAGAAGCACTTAACGGGACCCCCTTTCTTTATGTTCCTTCCTTGGCCGACTTCCCACGCTGCGACTTCTCCCTCCTGCCCTGCGCTCCCCACACACAGCCCCGATCGGGTACTCTGAGATCCCTCTGGGCAACCTGGAGTTCCCCGACCTACTTGGTGCCCTTCACGGCGGCTAGGGTGAGGTTGTGGCAACTGCACCATGGAAGTGCAGAAACCTCCGGTTTTCCAGCCGAGACCTAGAGTAACACGGCTGGGCTAGGGACCGGTTCCCTTCTTGCGGCCTGATCCCTCTGACACTTGGCAGATTCGGGCGTACGTGTGCCGTCCTGCACTCACCGTACCCCCTGGGATCCCTTCCGTTCCCTGAGCATTCCTCCCTTGCTCCCCTCCTCTCCTGGGCCTCTATCACTAGGCCCACAATGGAGCAGAGCTCCTGAAGAGACTCTGCTCCCTTACACTCCTTACTACTCACTGACAGTACTGCACTGCACCCACTAAGATGGCTTCCCTTTTTATATATATTCTTTAAGTGCTCCCCTGTTCTACGTCCTCCACCCACACCCACTACTGGTTCCCCCTCTCCTTGGTTCCCCCCCACTCCAGCCAGGGACAGGGCAGCAGAAGAAGTGCATAATGCCCTTCCAGCCGGCCTGGAGTAGTGTAGTGTTGAGTGCAGGTGTTGGGGTCCCGGGCAGTACTCCATCCTTACCTGAAAGAAGG
This sequence comes from Phyllobates terribilis, assembly GCF_046119375.1. Lineage (NCBI taxonomy): Eukaryota > Metazoa > Chordata > Amphibia > Anura > Dendrobatidae > Phyllobates > Phyllobates terribilis. The sequence continues at coordinate 160,540,281 of NW_027362764.1, read as the reverse complement.
AGATACCACACCTCTAGGTGAGGTGCAGTACCTCTGTGGCGACTGAACCCTCAGGGGCGCCACACTAACATCCCTAACGTCCCTAGGTTCCGCACGTATAGCCGAGCAGAAAACCTAAATCTCTGACTGACCCTGACGATAGGCCCTAGATAGGGATAGGACATGGTTAGCACTAAAGACAAACAGGTAATCAGACAAGGGAATACACTTAGCGTGAGAAGACACCAGAGAGATCATGCCAACTATCCTCCAAGGGAACTCCAATAAGACACTAACCGACTACTAGTACTTTAGGACAGGACAAAGGAAAATAGAGCTATCACCAACTACTCTCTGGAAAGACTGAAGGTATTTAAACATCCAGCAAGGTTGTGTCAATTAGCAGCCGAAGGTGGAGGTAACCGCTAGGACCTAGAAGGAAAATAATATCACTACACTACAGAGATGAAAAGATCAAGAAGCTGTCTACAGAGCCAAGCGCAATGACCTTCTACAACTGGATCCAAAACGACTGTCTGTCACACCTGACACACCCGTGACAGCTTCAGAAGTAACAAAAGTGAATATCTCTGTAATGGGGGCGACAATGTAAAGTAGAAGAGATGGCAGAATCAGGGGAGCTTAGGGATTTTTACAAGGTATTTAGCTCAATTTTTTGAGCAAGTGACAGGTCCTCTTTAAGTCAAAATTCTGGCTCACAGCCATGGAGCATGTGTGCATGCCGAAAACCAAAGAATGTTATATATCAGTAGCAAGTAAACAATTCAGAATTAGTGTTGAGCCACCCCCGTAGTGCTCGAGTTCGGTTCGGTTCGTCGAACACCCGTGTGTTCGCCGAACTGTTCGTTGAACTGTTCGTCGAACACCTTCGAACACCGTTAAAACCAATGGCAGGCAAACAAAAACACATAGAAACACATAGAAAACACCTTCAAAGGTGTCCAAAAGCTGACAAACTGCTCAGAAGACACAACTAACACATGGAAAAGTGACAAGTACATATAGTCATGCGAAAAGAAAAGAGGTGGAGGAGTAAAAGGAGGGGGAGACACAGATATAGGCATGTCATGCCCTTCTAAAATCCAAAAAGTGAGAAGCCGACACGGCCAGTCCGCTCCTGCCTGTGCACCCTCCGTGTCGCCGGGTTTGTGTCAGAGCCGCGGTGAACCCTGACGGCCAGCCCCCCTCTCCCAATACTGGTGCCTGTCCGCTGGTGGGTCGAGCGAGCCCCCCTGTGGTGGAGGCAACTCTAAGCTTTTTAATTTAAATTGTCTCTCTAATTTGAATGAATACACTTTAAATCCATTTACCAGGATCTATTGGAGGGCAAGTCTCATGCCAGCAGCCGCGTAATTCCAGCTCCAGTAGCGTCCACTAAAGCTGCTGCAGTTAAAAAGCTTTTATAAGGATCGAGCTCGGCTGTCCACCGCAAGGCATCCTACTGCCAGTCCCAGCCCCTATGCCTTGGGGTGCCTTCTGATGCTCTTCACTGAGTATCCCGTGGTCCCGAAGCATTTCCTTTGAAAAAATTAAGTGTCTAAACTACAGGTGGTGTAGCTTGCTTAACAGCCAGGATAATCCGCTGACTAGCAGACACTGCTACTAGGCACAAAGTATTTCCTGGGCTAGATGCAGTTAAAAATTTGTAATTAGATACTCTCGTTGGATGCTGAGAAAGCATTCCATAGAGTCTCCTGGCACGCCATATATGATTCTCTTAAAAAGCTTGGGGTAGGGGTCTAGGGGACCCTTTTATAGCCAAAATCACGGCCCTGTATCGCAATACGTCACCTAGACTGAAGATAAATGGAACTGTAGCACCCTGAGGGCTCGGTTGCTACAGAGGTATTGCACCTCACCCAGAGGTGTGATATCTCACTCTCAAGTACGGATGGAGTGTGGATCAGGACCCGACACCTGCATGCATTACACCACATTGCCGTGGGGCAGGGCGACCAATATGCCCCTGAGATGGGCACGACAGTCCCTGTCCCTGGCTGGAGTGGGGGGGAGGGAACACTGAGGAAGGGGAACCCTGTAGTGCAGGAGCAGGGAGGAAGCAGTTCCTGGGTGCATTGAGAAGGGAGTATAAAAGGTGGGCACCATCTTAGTTCAGTGCAGAGAAGTCTGAGCAGAAGTGACAGGGAGCAGGGGCTCTGCATCAGCTCTGCTCCGGAGGCGGGCCTAGTAATAGAGGCCCAGGCCTGGAAGAGGGAGAAGGAAGGAAGAGGAGTGGAGAAGGCTCCAGCAACGAGGAACGAAGGGATCCCAGGGGTGCTTACGGGCGAGTCGCCACCGCACGCCCGAATCCACCTGCATGGAGGGGTCAGGCCAAAGGGGGAGACCGGTCCCTGAAACTAGTGGAGGCAGGAAACGACCCTCAGCTAGAAACCGGAGGCTGTGACATTTTATGTGGCGCAGCCCCTCGCTACACCTGCTAGGAAGGCACCACATAGGGTCAGGGAAACTGGCGCCAAGTTTACCAAGAGGAGGCCCGAGGCAGCCAGACAGAAGGGTTGGTAAGAAAGGCCAGACAAAGGACACACAAAGGGGGTCCTGTGAAGCGCTCCAAAGTTATCTGGGAGTTGTCTGAGCCCCTCACCTGGTGAGCACAGTACGACGTGGGCAGCAGTTACCTGCAGACGTGGTCTGGATAATAAGAACTGTGAGTAAAGGCCCTGGACTGCATCACTGACTCCGTGTCGTTACTGCTGCTGCCCTGCACCATCACCCCCATCCTCCGCATACACTGCCCTGAGGCTATACTCCTCCCGTGGAGAGTTATGCTACGCTCTGCTGCACCCACAACACCAGCCTCAGCGGTCTGCCCTGCAGCGGCGGTTCACTCTGACCGCAATCCACGGGTGGCGTAGTCGGACATTTAAACATCAAAACCACATAAATAGTTCCGCCACTGGTTTGACCGCCCTGAGCCACGGAACCGGGTCGCCGCCACGGAGACTACAACCACCAGCATCCACCAAAAAGGGTCCGGCTCCGGGTGTCCCAAGGCCCAGGGGGTGCATCAGAACATTTTCATCACCTTTCACAATCACCAATGGGACAAGGCAGGGATGTCCTCTGTCCCCTCTCTTATACATCCTAGTGACGGAGCACCTGCTCTCATCAATTCGCCATAACCCCAATATTAGGTGGATTGAGGTGGGAGGCACTGAGTACAAGTGCTCTCTATTTGCTGATGATGTCCTAGTATATATCACTCAATCACATATATCCATCCATGCTGTTATGGCTGAAATAGATCACTTTGTTACATGGTCAAATTTTAAAATCAATGCAGCGAAGTCTGAGGCCCTCGATGTCTCCCTCCCCAAATCCATACAGGATTCCATCCAGTCCAACTTTCCCTTTGCCTGGCCCTCACAGGGTATCAAATACTTAGGAATTCCTATTCATAGAGACCTCTCCCATCTATGTTATCTAAATTTTGGGCCCTTTATTGAACAACTCCATACAGACCACGGTTGGTAAGTTAGAACTGTAAGATTCACTACGTGAACCACTGGTGTTTTGTGGAAAAGCACATGTACTCTGTGTTCCAAATTATTATGCAAAAAGTGTTTAGGAGTGATAAGGGAAGAATTTGTTTGTTTGTCAGTTAAACTCATTGATGGTGATGTGTGTCAGGGCTCTTTATATCACTGTAAGCAATTGCAGACACCTGTGCTAATTAGTTTGGCAGGTGTGTCCAATGAAAGGCAAGACTACTTAAGAAGGCCGTCCCACATTATTAAGCAGCCTACATTTTCTGCCAAAATGGGAAAGAAAAAGAATGTGTCGGCTGGTGAGAAGCAACAAATTGTGGAGTGTTTAGGTCAAGGCATGACTACAATCAACATTGTGCGATGATCAGGATGAAGTGTCTTGGCAATCAAGAAGTATGTAGCTGATTCACAGTACACACGTGTGCGTGCTGATAAGGGCAAATTGAGGACTCTTTCCTACAGGCAATTACGTCAGGTTAAAAGAGCAGCGGCAAAAAAGCCTTGTCATAGCAGCAGACAAGTTTTTGAAGCTGCTGGTGCCTCCAACGTCCCCCGAACAACAAGATGCAGGGTCCTTCAGAGGTTTTCAGCTGTGCATACGCCATCCTATCGACCTCCTCTATCCACTTCACACAAGCAGAAACGGCTCCAGTGGGCCAAACATTACATGAAGACTGATTTCAAAACTGTTTTGTTCACGGATGAGTGCCGTGCAACGGTCGATGGTCCAGATGGATGGAGTGGAGGATGGCTGGTTGATGGACACCCCACGCAAACACGGCTACAGCGCCAACAAGGAGGAGGTGGAGTAATGTTTTGGGCTGGAATCATGGGGAGAGAGATTGTCGGCCCCTTTAGGAACCCTGAAGGGGTAAAGATGAACTCCATAATGTATGTGGAGTTTCTCAAACAGCACTTCCTGCTATGGTTCAAGAAGAAGAACCGTGTATTCCACAGCAAGATCATTTTTATGCATGATAATGCACCATCTCATGCTGCACATAAAACATCTGCATCTCTGGCTGATATGGGCATAAAAGGGGACAAACTTATGGTGTGACCCCCATGCTCCCCTGACCTCTACCCCATTCAGAACCTCTGGAGCATCATCAAAAGGAGTGTCTATGATGGCGGGAGGCAGTTCACATCTAAGCAACAGCTCTGGGAGGGTATTCTGTCCTCATGCAAAACAATTGAAGCAGAAACCATCCAAAACCTGACAAATTCAATGGACGAGAGAGTTCAGAAGCTCCTTTCGAACAAGGGGTCCTATGTGAAAATGTAACATCACCTAGAATAATGTTTTGAGTTGAAAACTGTTTGATTTCAGTTTCTAATAACCTGCTAATGCTTATAATTTCAAAAATGACCATTTTTTTGGTCTTTATTAAAATGAAAAGGTTGATCGAAAAGTTTGGGGGATCTAACAGTGTGGCAACCCAGTAGTCAGGATTACTTCGAATTCTGACAATATGAGAGTCATGTTGCAGGTAGTGCAGCAAGAAGGCACTTATGTGTCTTGCGCATCTCGGAGCCCCAAAATTATTTTCCGGGCTAGATGCAGCTAAAAATTATTATTAATTTTAAATCTGGTGGAGCTTAGTATAGATGGCCTAATAGAATCAGTGCTGCACACTGCTACAAAGCCCAAATTATTTTCCAGCCAAGGTACAGATAAACATGATTAGTAATTTTAAATCTGGTGGAGCTTAGTATAGATGGCCTAAAAGAATCAGTACTGCACACTGCTACAAAGCCCAAATTATTTTCCAGCCAAGATACAGATAAACATGATTAGTAATTTTAAATCTGGTGGAGCTTATTATAGATGGCCTAATAGAATCAGTGCTGCACACTGCTACAAAGCCCAAATTATTTTCCAGCCAAGATACAGATAAACATGATTAGTAATTTGAAAGCTTAAAACGGTTGGTGAGGTGATTTTAACCAATCATCAAGCTTTTACTCTCCCCAGGATGACACAGGGGTAGAAAAGTCGTTTCGGATCCATGATTTGTTCATCTTTATGAACGTGAGTCTGTCTACATTATCAGTGGAGAGCCGCGTGCGCTTATCTGTCAGCACACCACCAGCAGCGCTGAACACACGTTCAGACAGAACGCTGGCTGCGGGGCATGAAGAGATCTCCAAGGCGTAAGTGGCTAGCTCCGGCCATTTATCCAGTTTTAAAGCCCAAAAAGAGCAAGGGTCCAGTGACACAGTCATGGCTTCAATGTTTACTTGGAGATACTCCTGTACCATCGTCTCTAGGCGTTGACTATGTGTCAGACTTCTTGTCTCCTGTGGCCTTGCAAAGGATGGGCTAAAAAATTGGTGAAATGATTCTGCAAAATTGATGTTACCAGTAGTGTTGAGCCACCCCCGTAGTGTTCGAGTTCGGTTCGGTTCGTCGAACACCCGTGTGTTCGCCGAACTGTTCGTCGAACTGTTCGTCGAACACCTTCGAACACCGTTAAAACCAATGGCAGGCAAACAAAAACACATAGAAACACATAGAAAACACCTTCAAAGGTGTCCAAAAGCTGACAAACTGCTCAGAAGACACAACTAACACATGGAAAAGTGACAAGTACATATAGTCATGCGAAAATAAAAGAGGTGGAGGAGTAAAAGGAGGGGGAGACACAGATATAGGCATGTCATGCCCTTGTAAAATCCAAAAAGTGAGAAGCCGACACGGCCAGTCCGCTCCTGTCCGTGCCACCTCCGTGTCGCCGGGTTTGTGCCAGAGCCGCGGTGAACCCTGATGGCCAGCCCCCCTCTCCCAATACTGGTGCCTGTCCGCTGGTGGGTCGAGCGAGCCCCCCTGTGGTGGAGGCAGCTCTAAGCTTTTTAATTTAAATTGTCTCTCTAATTTGAATGAATACACTTTAAATCCATTTACAAGGATCTATTGGAGGGCAAGTCTCATGCCAGCAGCCGCGTAATTCCAGCTCCAGTAGCGTCCACTAAAGCTGCTGCAGTTAAAAAGCTTTTATAAGGATCGAGCTCGGCTGTCCACCGCAAGGCATCCTACTGCCAGTCCCAGCCCCTATGCCTTGGGGTGCCTCCTGATGCTCTTCACTGAGTATCCCATGGTCCCGAAGCATTTCCTTTGAAAAAATTAAGTGTCTAAACTACAGGTGGTGTAGCTTGCTTAACAGCCGGGATAATCCGCTGACTAGCAGACACTGCTACTAGGCACAAAGTATTTCCTGGGCTAGATGCAGTTAAAAATTTGTAATTAGATACTCTCGTTGGATGCTGAGAAAGCATTCCATAGAGTCTCCTGGCACGCCATATATGATTCTCTTAAAAAGCTTGGGGTAGGGGTCTAGGGGACCCTTTTATAGCCAAAATCACGGCCCTGTATCGCAATACGTCACCTAGGCTGAAGATAAAGGGAACTGTAGCACCCTGAGGGCTCGGTTGCTACACACGTATTGCACCTCACCCAGAGGTGTGATATCTCACTCTCAGGTAAGGATGGAGTGTGGATCAGGACCCGACACCTGCATGCATTACACCACATTGCCGTGGGGCAGGGCGACCAATATGCCCCTGAGATGGGCACGACAGTCCCTGTCCCTGGCTGGAGTGGGGGGAGGGAACACTGAGGAAGGGGAACCCTGTAGTGCAGGAGCAGGGAGGAAGCAGTTCCTGGGTGCATTGAGAAGGGAGTATAAAAGGTGGGCACCATCTTAGTTCAGTGCAGAGAAGTCTGAGCAGAAGTGGCAGGGAGCAGGGGCTCTGCATGAGCTCTGCTCCGGAGGCGGGCCTAGTAACAGAGGCCCAGGCCTGGAAGAGGGAGAAGGAAGGAAGAGGAGCGGAGAAGGCTCCAGGAACGAGGAATGAAGGGATCCCAGGGGTGCGGACGGGCGAGTCGCCACCGCACGCCCGAATCCACCTGCGTGGAGGGGTCAGGCCAAAGGGGGAGACCGGTCCCCGAACTAGTGGAGGCAGGAAACGACCCTCAGCTAGAAACCGGAGGCTCTGACATTTTATGTGGTGCAGCCCCTCGCTACACCCGCTAGGAAGGCACCACATAGGGTCAGGGAAACTGGCGCCAAGTTTACCAAGAGGAGGCCCGAGGCAGCCGGACAGAAGTGTTGGTAAGAAAGGCCAGACAAAGGACACACAAGGGGGTCCTGTGAAGTGCTCCAAAGTTATCTGGGAGTTGTCTGAGCCCCTCACCTGGTGAGCACAGTACGACGTGGGCAGCCGTTACCTGCAGACGTGGTCTGGATAATAAGAACTGTGAGTAAAGGCCCTGGACTGCATCACTGACTCCGTGTCGTTACTGCTGCTGCCCTGCACCATCACCCCCATCCTCCGCATACACTGCCCTGAGGCTATACTCCTCCCGTGGGGAGTTATGCTACGCTCTGCTGCACCCACAACACCAGCCTCAGCGGTCTGCCCTGTAGCGGCGGTTCACTCTGACCGCAATCCACGGGTGGCGTAGTCGGACATTTAAACATCAAAACCACATAAATAGTTCCGCCACTGGTTTGACCGCCCTGAGCCACGGAACCGGGTCGCCGCCACGAAGACTACAAACACCAGAATCCACCAAAAAGGGTCCGGCTCCGGGTGTCCCAAGGCCCAGGGGGTGCGTCAGAACATTTTCATCACCTTTCACAATCACCAATGGGACAAGGCAGGGATGTCCTCTGTCCCCTCTCTTATACATCCTAGTGACGGAGCACCTGCTCTCATCAATTCGCCATAACCCCAATATTAGGTGGATTGAGGTGGGAGGCACCGAGTACAAGTGCTCTCTATTTGCTGATGATGTCCTAGTATATATCACTCAATCACATATATCCATCCATGCTGTTATGGCTGAAATAGATCACTTTGTTACATGGTCAAATTTTAAAATCAACGCAGCGAAGTCTGAGGCCCTCGATGTCTCCCTCCCCAAATCCATATAGGATTCCATCCAGTCCAACTTTCCCTTTGCCTGGCCCTCACAGGGTATCAAATACTTAGGAATTCCTATTCATAGAGACCTCTCCCATCTATGTTATCTAAATTTTGGGCCCTTTATTGAACAATTCCATACAGACCACGGTTGGCAAGTTAGAACTGTAAGATTCACTACGTGAACCGCTGGTGTTTTGTGGAAAAGCACATGTACACCGCGTTCCAAATTATTATGCAAAAAGTGTTTAGGAGTGATAAGGGAAGAATTTGTTTGTTTGTCAGTTAAACTCATTGATGGTGATGTGTGCCAGGGCTCTTTATATCACTGTAAGCAATTGCAGACACCTGTGCTAATTAGTTTGGCAGGTGTGTCCAATGAAAGGCAAGACTACTTAAGAAGGCTCTCTCACATTATTAAGCAGCCTACATTTTCTGCCAAAATGGGAAAGAAAAAGGATGTGTCGGCTGCTGAGAAGCAACAAATTGTGGAGTGTTTAGGTCAAGGCATGACTACAATCAACATTGTGCGATGATCAGGATGAAGTGTCTTGGCAATCAAGAAGTATGTAGCTGATTCACAGTACACACGTGTGCGTGCTGATAAGGGCAAATTGAGGACTCTTTCCTACAGGCAATTACGTCAGGTTGAAAGAGCAGCGGCAAAAAAGCCTTGTCATAGCAGCAGACAAGTTTTTGAAGCTGCTTGTGCCTCCAACGTCCCCCGAACAACAAGATGCAGGGTCCTTCAGAGGTTTGCAGCTGTGCATGCGCCATCCTGTCGACCTCCTCTATCCACTTTACACAAGCAGAAACGGCTCCAGTGGGCCAAACATTACATGAAGACTGATTTCAAAACTGTTTTGTTCACGGATGAGTGCCGTGCAGCGCTCGATGGTCCAGATGGATGGAGTGGAGGATGGCTGGTTGATGGACACCCCACGCAAACACGGCTACAGCGCCAACAAGGAGGAGGTGGAGTAATGTTTTGGGCTGGAATCATGGGGAGAGAGATTGTCGGCCCCTTTAGGATCCCTGAAGGCGCTAAAGATGAACTCCATAATGTATGTGGATTTTCTCAAACAGCACTTCCTGCCATGGTTCAAGAAGAAGAACCGTGTATTTCACAGCAAGATCATTTTTCTGCATGATAATGCACCATCTCATGCTGCACATAAAACATCTGCATCTCTGGCTGATATGGGCATAAAAGGGGACAAACTTATGGTGTGACCCCCATGCTCCCCTGACCTCTACTCCATTCAGAACCTTTGGAGCATCATTAAAAGGAGTGTCTATGATGGCGGGAGGCAGTTCACATCTAAGCAACAGCTCTGGGAGGGTATTCTGTCCTCATGCAAAACAATTGAAGCAGAAACCATCCAAAACCTGACAAATTCAATGGACGAGAGAGTTCAGAAGCTCCTTTCGAACAAGGGGTCCTATGTGAAAATGTAACATCACCTAGAATAAAGTTTTGAGTTGAAAACTGTTTGATTTCAGTTTCTAACAACCTGCTAATGCTTATAATTTCAAAAATGACCATTTTTTTGGTCTTTATTAAAATGAAAAGGTTGATCGAAAAGTTTGGGGGATCTAAGAGTGTGGCAACCCAGTAGTCATGATTACTTCGAATTCTGACAATATGAGGGTCATGCTGCAGGTAGTGCAGCAAGAAGGCACTTATGTGTCTTGCGCATCTCGGAGCCCCAAAATTATTTTCCGGGCTAGATGCAGCTAAAAATTATTTTTAATTTTAAATCTGGTGGAGCTTATTATAGATGGCCTAATAGGATCAGTGCTGCACACTGCTACAAAGCCCAAATTATTTTCCAATCAAGATACAGATAAACATGATTAGTAATTTGAAAGCTTAAAACGTTTGGTAGGGTGATTTTAACCAATCATCAAGCTTTTACTCTCCCAGGATGACACAGGGGTAGAAAAGTCGTTTCGGATCCATGATTTGTTCATCTTTATGAACGTGAGTCTGTCTACATTATCAGTGGAGAGCCGCGTGCGCTTATCTGTCAGCACACCACCAGCAGCGCTGAACACACGTTCAGGCAGAACGCTGGCTGCAGGGCATGACAAGATCTCCAAGGCGTAAGTGGCTAGCTCCGGCCATTTATCCAGATTGGAACCCCAAAAAGAGCAAGGGTCCAGTGACACAGTCGTGGCTTCAATGTTTACTTGGAGATACTCCTGTACCATCGTCTCTAGGCGTTGACTATGTGTCAGACTTCTTGTCTCCTGTGGCCTTGCAAAGGATGGGCTAAAAAAGTGGTGAAATGATTCCGCAAAATTGATGTTACCAGCAGATACTGTGGTTCTGTTACGGTTTGAGTGCTGAACACTTGACGGTCCCACGGTTGGCAAGTTGGAACTGTGAGATTCACTACGTGCACCACTGGTATTTTGTGGAAAAGCACATGTAAGATTCTGCAACAGTCTCTGCTGATACTCCTGCATGCGTGCATCCCTTTCTATGGCAGGAATAATTTCTGCAAATTTACTTTTGTACCGGGGATCTAACAGTGTGGCAACCCAGTAGTCAGGATTATTTCTAATTCTCACAATTCGAGGGTCATGTTGCAGGTAGTGCAGCAAGAAGGCACTCATGTGTGTTGCGCATCCAGGAGCACCAAGTCCCTGTTGTGTTGGTGGCGAGGTAACAATCATGCTTCCTTCCTCTGTCCTCTCCCCCCAACCTCGCACAACAGAAATGTGATCAAGGTCTCCCTCATCTGATGAGTCTTCCATCAGTTCGTCCTCCACTTCTTCCTGGGCTCCTGCACCTTCCTCACTAGTTTGGCTGCTACCATGCGCCCTGGTAAAACCATCTCCCCCACCCTCACATGCCTGCCGCCTTGGTGCTGCCGACCTTCTGGACCTTGCAGATGTTAGCCCTTCCGCATACAACTCCTCCTCCTCTACTTCCTCCACCTCCTCTTGTGCCACCACCTGACTCCGAATTCTGTTTAACATGTGCTCCAGCATGTAAATCACCGGAATAGTCATGCTGATAATGGCATCGTCAGCACTAAACATCTTCGTCGCCATTTCAAAACTGTGCAGAAGGGTGCATAGGTCCCTGATCTGAGACCACTCCTCCAGCGTGATTTGCCCCACCTCTGAATCTCGTTGGCCCAGGCTATACGTCAGAACGTATTGCACCAGGGCTTGTCGGTGCTGCCACAGTCGCTGCAACATGTGCAGAGTTGAATTCCACCGGGTAGGCACATCGCATTTTAGCCGGTGAAGTGGCAGGCCCAACAACTTCTGTAGAGATGTAAGTCGCTGAGCTGCGGGATGCGAACGGCGGAAGTGAGCACACAGCGACCGTGCCCTCTGCAGAAGGCCATCTAGTCTGGGATAGTGGGCTAAAAATTGCTGGACAACCAGGTTCAACACGTGAGCCATACAAGGCACGTGTGTGACATTGCCCCGGCGAAGGGCCGCACCCAGGTTTGCAGCATTGTCGCACACGGCCTTCCCTGGTTTCAGGTCCAGTGGAGACAACCATTCATGAAATTGGTTCTCCAGAGCTGACCACAACTCCTCAGCTGTGTGACTCACATTTCCCAGACATTTCAATGTAAAAACCGCCTGATGACGTTGAGCCCTACTGCCAGCATAGTAAGGAGGTGTGCAGGATCCCTTCTGCGCAGTTAGAAAGCTTGTGGCACGACCAGACAGGCTTTGGGTGCAGGTGGAAGACCGAGAGGAGGTTGAGGAGGCAGAAGCAGTGGAGGAACTTTGACATAAAGAGGATTGACACACAACTCGTGGGGACGGCAAGACTTGGACAGCAGCCCCTTGTCCTGCTGTCACCATAGTTACCCAGTGCCCAGTCAGCGACATGTAACGCCCCTGTCCATGCCTACTCGTCCAAGTGTCTGTGGTGAAATGCACCCTGTCACACACAGAGTTTCTCAAAGAAGCGGTGATGTTGTGTGCAACATGCTGGTGGAGCGCAGGCACACCTTTCTTTGAGAAGTAGTGCCGACTGGGCATCTGGTACTGGGGCACTGCGACGGACATAAGGTCTCGAAAATTCTCTGTGTCCACCAGGCGGAAAGGCAGCATTTCTGTAGCCAAGAGCTTGCAGATGGTGAAATTCAACCTCTTAGCTTTCTCATGGCTAGGAGGAAATGGTCTTTTACTTGTCCACATCTGAGGGACCGAGGGCTGGCTATTGTGCTTAGACGGGGTTGATAAGGGTGTCCCCGGCAAACTGCCGGTCTGTGAGGAAGATGCAGGCGGACATGTTAGGTTGCCTTCATCCAAAGGTGGTGCTATCGATGTCGGACAGCGCTCAACACCAGCTGGTGTTACCACCTCCAAAGAAAATGATGACCTGCCAATCACGCTGGCTGTTGCGGGTAAAGAGGTGGCAGGTCTGCGCCCCAAAACAGGTGTGACTGCTGTCCCCCCAGTCACAGAGGATGAAGAGGCCGCGGATTCACAAGATATGGCAGACGGTGGTTGGCCCGGCCGGCTAGGCCGCATTGTAGCACACTGAGCTTCCCACTGCAACTTATGCTTCATGTCCATGTGCCGGTTCATGCATGAAGTACTCAAACTATGTATTTTTTGGCCTCTACTTAGCTTTTGCTGACAAATGTTACAGATAACACGAGTTGGGTCATCTTTATCGATCTGAAAAAATGCCCAGGCTATGCAAGGCTTAGCACCCATGCGACCTGAAGAGCCACCACGACTTGTGGTGAGAGGCAGAGTTGTGTTTGAGGATGCAGTTGTTGACGTGCTTCCAGTACTACGTCTCTGTCCAGGAAGGCGCAACCTGACCTCGTCGTCACTAGCATCTTCCTCCACCTCCTCTGCTGACCTCATCTCTTGGCTGACTGTGGGTTGACAGTAAGTGGGATCTCCGACCTCATCATCATCACCCTGTGCGTTATCACACCCGTCGTCCTCAGAGCCAACCTGTTCCTGCCCTGACAAAAAACTAAAGTTGTCGCTCCAATCAGGTATTTGAGTCTTATCATCGTCTTCCTCATTGTCTCCACCAACAGGAGTTACAGTTTGGGAATGAGGGTCTACATTATGGTCAGAACCTTCTGCGTCTGGTCCTGGATCCGACTCATAAAGATTCTGGGCATCAGTGCAGATCATTTCCTCGTCTGGATTCACAGAAGCGCTGGAGTCGACCTCTGATTCCCAGGCTATAGTATGAGTAAATGACGCGCCCCTGGGCCTGTGTCGCGCTGCGTTGCGCACGCGGGAGCTTACCCGGAGCCGGATCTCTTTTGGGTTGTAGTCTCGTGGCGGTGACCCGGTCCGTGCCCAGGGAGTCAAACTGAGCGGCGATGTAACAGCGGTAGATGTAGGACGACTACGCCACCCGTTGAATGCAGCTATGGAGCTGCCGCTGCAGGACAGTCCGCTGAGGCCGGTGGATGGATGGTGCAGCGTAGATGGTATAACCCCCAACGGGAGGGGTATGGCCTCAGGGCAGCAGGTGTGGATGATGGGGGTAGCAGGAACCACTCAGAGACGGTGCGGTGTAATTCAGGGTCTTTACTGGTAACAACGATAGACCCTCCCGGAGTACTTGCTAGTGAACGGGGCCTGGTCAGTCCTTGAGCAGATGGGATCTCCCCTGGCCAGGCGGAGTTGTAGGCCTCCCAAACTGACTGTACTCTTCTGGCTACCTTGCTAGAAGCGGATATAAGTAGCCCACGTCCCTGAGTGTACCGTGTGGTGCTCACCCGTATGGCCGGTGACTCGGGGCCTTCTAATGGCTTCCGCTCCACGATGGCAGTGCTGGTCCCACGCGTGTGACCGTGCCTTCGGGTTTCTGGGCCTGAGGACCTGAAATCCCCTGCCGGTCGGCTTCTGCTGCTGGGTAAGAGTTAGTCCCCACAGCCTCGGACGCCGGGTCCGGTAAGAAAGCTTCTCAGTCAGGGCGAGCTCTGCAGCTGCCAGCCCCTGACTCGTAGTAGTATTGCTTCTGCTGTTTCTTGTCTCTACTCTCCTTGACTGCTAACCCTGCTTCAGCCCCGGGTTTATATAGGGGAAGTTCTTCCCCTCCCAAGACTGGGCAGGAGGTGTGGCATGCACAGGATCCCTGACCAAAGGACCTCCCACCTGCTCTCAGACATAATATCTCTATCACTGTGGCAACCAGACCCCTGGGGTGTCACATTCCCCCCTAGTGAAATTTAGTACTCCGGGACTAAACACATTTTAGAAAAACATAACAAGATATAACAATAACAATACAATAAGAAACACATAAAGGTGGTCACGGCATGTCCGTAACCGGGTGCAGTCTTTGAAGAAAGCAAGGTGTCCATTTCACCAAAACAGGGAGACGTAACCAGGTAGGGGTCTGTCCTACCCCAAGTCCTTAACAGTCTCTAGTCCATCCTGGGTTACGCTCCAACTATGTACAAGGATTCCCGGTAAATCCACCAAGGATTCCTAAAAATAACTGGAAACACAAAATTATACACAAGCAACAATACACAGATAAACATAAATAAAACAATTTATACACTTCAAATCCTCCAGCGTGCGGGTAACTGGCCTCTAGTGGCCCTAGTGGACCTACGGAGCTGACTGTCTGGCCCTGAACTACAGGGTGTAGGAGCTGTCAAGGGTAAACTGGGCAGCTGTCTACCGGCTCTTTGTCTCACTAGGGGTACGGCAGGCTCACTATAAGCAGAGGGTTGATCCTCCTGTTCTGCTTGTGTGGAGTCTTCTGCCTCCTGGACCGGCTGTTCTTCCAGCTCTACCTGTTGCTCCATAGGTGCTTGGGATGCTGGTTGGAGGAAGGTGAGTACGGGTACCACAACTGCACCATTGACTTGAGTCCAAGACCGAGGGAAGTCCCCGAGCACAGTACTAACCATATCTTCCCTTTCCTCTACGGGTCGATGGTCTTCTTGTTCCTCTTCAGGGTTCCTCAGTTGTTCGGGACACTTCTTCAGGTGGTTCCGGGATACAATGGCTGTGGTTTCCCCTCCGTCTTTACTGATGGTACAAACCTTCGGGTTCTCATGGCTTGAGGGCAGTACGGTGTACGGGTCCTTCTCCCACTGGTCGTCCAACTTGTGGAGCCGTCTCTTCCTCTTCAAGACCTGCTCTCCGGGTACCAGGGGAACAGCGGGAGCATACTGGTTGTAAGTTTTCTCTTGTCTTTCCCTAGCCTGACAGAGACTTCGCTCCACACTCTCCTGTACTCTCCGGTACTGCTGCTGCCTCTCTGTGTCCCAGTCTGTTTCTGGTGAAGTGTCCTCGGGTGTCAGGACTCCCATTTCCAGGTCAACAGGTAACTTACCAGGTCTTGCCCTCATTAGGTAAGCCGGGGTACAGTTGGTGGAACCTACCGGGATGTGGTTGTATAGGTCCACCAGATCGGGCAACTTCTCAGGCCACAGACTGCGTTCTTCCAGGGGCAACGTTTTTAGAAGATCCATTACCACCTGGTTCATTTTCTCACAAAGTCCATTAGTTTGCGGATGGTATGGTGTCGTCCTTATCTTCCGGCAGCCATACAGATTGCAGAATTCCTGGAAGACCTCCGCTTCAAAGGCAGGTCCCTGGTCCGTCAGCACTTGGTCCGGGTACCCGTGTGGACGGCAAAAGTGCTGCTGGAAGGCTCTAGCTGCTGTTTGAGCCGTTAAGTCCTTGACGGGGACGACAACCAGAAACCGGGAGTAATGATCCACGATGGTTAACGCGTAGACGTAGCCACTTCTGCTTGGGGTCAGTTTTACATGATCCAAGGCTACCAGTTCCAACGGTTGCCGGGTGACGATGGACTGCAGGGGAGTCTTCTGGCTGGCACGGTCCTTACTTCTCAGGTTGCACGGGCCACAGTCTCTGCACTACTGCTTGATGGTTCCCCTCATGCCTACCCAGTGGAACCGCTCGCGCAGCAGGAACTCCAGCTTCTTCCACCCGAAGTGTCCAGCTCCGTCGTGGTATGCCTCCATCACCATGGCTGCGTCTCTTCGTGGCACCACTACTTGCCAGAGTAATTCATGCGTCCGGGAGTTAACCATTCTGCGGCACAACTTCCCTTTGTAAAGGAACAGTCGACTCTTCTCTGCCCATAGTTGTTTGGCTTCCTCCGGAGCGTCTGGTTCAAGGCGAGCCTCCGGCCGAGTCAGCATCTCCTTCACCAGTCGGACGGCAGGGTCGCTGTCTTGCGTTTCCGCCCAGTTGTAGTGGGGTAAGGGGTTCAACGTAGCAGCCTGCTTACTCCTTACCCGGTGGGAATACTGGATAGTCCCATGACGGTGGAACGCAGGGAGTTCAACTTCTTCCAGTCCCTCCGGATCTTCTCCTCCGTCCGGCAGGTTGGGCATCCTGGACAGGGCGTCCGCGTTGGTATTGGAGCGTCCTGCCCGGTATTTGATTGTGAACTCGTAGTTGGACAGACGGGCCATCCACCTCTGCTCCAGGGCACCGAGTCTTGCCGTGTCCAGGTGTGTCAACGGGTTGTTATCCGTGTACACGGTGAACCGGGAAGAAGCGAGGTAATGCTTAAAGCGCTCGGTGACTGCCCATACTACGGCCAGGAACTCTAGCTTAAATGAGCTGTAATTCTCGGGGTTCCTTTCGGTGGGTCGCAGTTTTCGGCTGGCGTAGGCGATTACTCGTTCCTTCCCCTGCTGGATCTGGGACAGTACGGCTCCTAGCCCGATGTTACTGGCGTCGGTGTAGAGGATAAAGGGCTAGCTATAATCCGGGTACGCCAGGATTTCGTCCCCCGTGAGGGCCATCTTCAGCTGGCGGAAGGACTCTTCTTCCAGCTCCTCCCATTTGAAGGGCGGCTTCTGGTTCTTGGCCTACCGGGACTGGCCTATCAAG
Source organism: Phyllobates terribilis (assembly GCF_046119375.1). Classification (NCBI taxonomy): domain Eukaryota; kingdom Metazoa; phylum Chordata; class Amphibia; order Anura; family Dendrobatidae; genus Phyllobates; species Phyllobates terribilis. The sequence continues at coordinate 160,523,002 of NW_027362764.1, read as the reverse complement.
AGGTCCTGCATAGGTGCTGCTTTTTTGGTGAAACCGGGAATAAACCTTCGGTAGTAGCCTACCAACCCGAGGAACTGCCGCACTTCTTTTACGCTGGAGGGGCTTGGCCATTCCTTAATTGCGGTGATCTTATCAGGGTCGGGAGCCACTCCGTCAGCGCTCACCACGTGTCCCAGGTACTGCACCTTTGGTTTCAGGAGGTGACACTTGGAGGGTTTCACCTTTAGGCCGTAACTTGCCAGAGCTTCGAACACTTCCGCCAGGTGTTTCAGGTGGTCCTCATACGTCTTGGAATATACGATGACATCGTCCAGGTACAACAGGACCGTCTCGAAGTTTCTGTGGCCCAGACAACACTCCATTAGTCGTTGGAAGGTTCCCGGTGCGTTGCAGAGTCCGAACGGCATGCAGGTGAACTCGCTAAGTCCCATCGGGGTGGTGAATGCGGTCTTCTCCCGGTCCGCCTCTGCTACAGGAACCTGCCAGTACCCGCTAGTGAGATCCAAGGTAGAGAAGAAGTTAGCAGATCTTAAAGCAGCCAATGACTCCTCTATCCTTGGTAAGGGGTACGCATCCTTGTGTGTGATACGATTGATTTTCCGGTAATCTACACACATCCTCATGGTGTTGTCTTTCTTTCGGACTAAGACTAGTGGAGCTGCCCAGGGGCTACAGCTATCCCTGATCACCCCAGCCTCCTTCATGTCTCTAAGCATCCCCTTGGCGTGTTGGTAGTGGGCAGGGGGTACGGGTCGATACCTCTCTTTTATAGGAGGATGGTCTCCCGTGGGGATGTGGTGTTCTACCCCCTTGACTCGCCCGAAGTCTAACGGGTGTTTACTGAACACTCTCTCGTACTCCTGAACCACCCGATAGACTCCTTGTTTCTGGTGTGCGGGAGTGGAGTCAGTACCCAGATGTAGTTGCTGACACCAGTCCTCCATGTTTTTCTTAGAGCCGTTACCTTCCTCCGGGTGAGATGGAGGCAAGGGTTCCACAGATTGTATAGAATTTTGGTTAATGGTATATAATTGGTATATAATTTGGCTAGCGTGGCATACCGGGGCAGGTACACTTCCCTCTCCCCGATATTTATTATGCGAACGGGCACCCTCCCATGGCGTACATCAACCACCCCCCGTGCTGTCAAAATGGTGGGCCTACTGTCCGAGTAAACTGGTTCTACCATTGCCTGGTAATCTCTACCTCTCAGACCAATAGCTGCCCGGCACCAAATCATCATTTCACTTTTTGGGGGCATGGCAATAGGAAAAGGGTCACACATTCTTACGCTACCAATCTCACCGCCGGAGAGTTCCATCTGTTGCCGTCGCATCAGTGCCCGGATCTCTTTCTGGAGCACCCGCTGCTCGCCGGAGCTGGCGTTCTTGGCAACCTGCTGTAAAAGGAAAATCACCTCTGCAAGACAATTTTCAATTACATTAGTTCCTAGAGTTATTTTTGGGTGACTCTCATGTTTGTCAATATCTACAATGATCAGTCCCTGTGCTGCCAGTTCGACTCTACCGATTTTGATGGTCACCTCTTTAAATCCGATCTGTGGCACGGGCTGGCCATTGCTGGCGATGATACTCAAGTCGTCGTCAGGGTAGCGGGTAATATCCGAGTCATTCCAGCACTGCTTAAAGAGCACGTACGGGATGGTGGTGACCTGTGACCCGGTGTCCAGTAGGGCACTCATGGGAATGCCATCCAGTACCACAGGCAAGACTGGACGTCCTCCCACATATCTGTCGCGCCAGTTCGATGGGCCTGGTGATCTTTTTCCTGGGGGTTGGCCCTCTACCCCAGGTTGTGCCCGTTTAAAGAACAGTACCTTGCCATATGTCCGGGTTGATTGCAGCGGCGGCAGATGGGTCGTCCGTCTTCGCTGTATCGGTCACTGGGTCTTCCTCTGGCCGGTGGGGTCCTCCGGTCCGGATGCCAGCTGGATCTTCCCTGGGGTGGAAACCTGTAAAGACTGCACAGTTCGGGTTAGCGCAGCAACGCTCTTAGCTAGCTCTTGGACCTGATGGTGTAGGTCTGGAGCCGGGTCATTGTCCAAAGCCTGCGCATCAGCTCCCACAGGCCCTGCCGACAAGGGCGCCGCCTCCTGGTGGTAAGTGATAGCAGGGCGCTTGTGGGTCACAACGCCACCCGGTGCCGGTTCTCGGAGCACCCGGATGGCTCTGTCCTTGAACTGTGCAAAGCCCAGATGGGGATCCTGTAAGGCCATTGCCCGCAACTGGGTTCGGTGGGTATTACAATACAGTCCCTCTATAAACTGTTCGGTCAACAGCCTGTCCTCGTTTCCCACTCCATCAGGGTCGGTCTGCTTAATGGCCCTCAGGGCCTCTTGTAGGTTTAGTGCATAGTCCCTTATACTCTCATGCGCTCGCTGCTTGCACCCGTAGAATCTAAGCTTAATCTCGGCTGAGGTGCGGGTATCAAAGGTGTCCTTCAGCCGGGTTAGTATCCCTGCGACAGTCTTCCTCCCAGGTGGCCAGGATTTTACTTCCCTTTTGGCTGCCCCGGTTAGTTGGGCCACCAGGATGCTCACTTTTTGCTCTTCTGTGAGGGGGTACACCTGGAAGAGGCTATCCAGCTTTTCTCTAAAGTCATGCAGGGTATGTGACTCCCCTGAGTACTGGGGTAGCCAAGCTGCTCCCGGGATATAGGGCATGGTGAAGGGCATAACTGCAGCAGCGGTAGCGCTGGCGGGGGTTGAGGCAGTGAAGCTCTCCTCCGTATCCGACATCTTCCTCCCCCCTAGTGGACCGTGGCCTACCTTGCGATGATCCTGTTCCGTAGGCCGCGGCTCCGCAGTGGATCGTCAGGGTTGAGGACCTTCCGTCGCGCTCCTGTGACGTCGGCGTCTGCTGGGCTCCTTCCAGGACCTTACGCAACGTCCGGACGTGAGGCGGGGCTTCAGTTCTCGCGCGCTTTCGGAGTCCACGCCCCTCTTCTTCCCGCGCGGCGTCCTCAAGATGGCGTCCAACGGCGGGAAAACTCCACGGATGGCGGGAAGAAGGCTGAAGATGGCGCCGGATGGCGGGAATCTTCACAGATGGCGGGAAAACTTCACGGATGGTAAGTTTTAAAAGTCTCTTTTTCAGGCACGCAGTACCCGGTGGTTGCGGGCACGAAATCCTGCCGACTACGCCAAAGTTGACGCGCCCCTGGGCCTGTGTCGCGCTGCGTTGCCCACGCGGGAGCTTACCCGGAGCCGGATCTCTTGAGGGTTGTAGTCTCGTGGCGGTGACCCGGTCCGTGCCCAGGGAGTCAAACTGAGCGGCGATGTAACAGCGGTAGATGTAGGACGACTACGCCACCCGTTGAATGCAGCTATGGAGCTGCCGCTGCAGGACAGTCCGCTGAGGCCGGTGGATGGATGGTGCAGCGTAGATGGTATAACCCCCAACGGGAGGGGTATGGCCTCGGGGCAGCAGGTGTGGATGATGCTGGTAGCAGGAACCACTCAGAGACGGTGCGGTGTAATTCAGGGTCTTTACTGGTAACAACGATAGACCCTCCCGGAGTACTTGCTAGTGAACGGGGCCTGGTCAGTCCTTGAGCAGATGGGATCTCCCCTGGCCAGGCGGAGTTGTAGGCCTCCCAAACTGACTGTACTCTTCTGGCTACCTTGCTAGAAGCGGATATAAGTAGCCCACGTCCCTGAGTGTACCGTGTGGTGCTCACCCGTATGGCCGGTGACTCGGGGCCTTCTAATGGCTTCCGCTCCACGATGGCGGTGCTGGTCCCACGTGTGTGACCGTGCCTTCGGGTTTCTGGGCCTGAGGACCTGAAATCCCCTGCCGGTCGGCTTCTGCTGCTGGGTAAGAGTTAGTCCCCACAGCCTCGGACGCTGGGTCCGGTAAGAAAGCTTCTCAGTCAGGGCGAGCTCTGCAGCTGCCAGCCCCTGACTCGTAGTAGTATTGCTTCTGCTGTTTCTTGTCTCTACTCTCCTTGACTGCTAACCCTGCTTCAGCCCCGGGTTTATATAGGGGAAGTTCTTCCCCTCCCAAGACTGGGCAGGAGGTGTGGCATGCACAGGATCCCTGACCAAAGGACCTCCCACCTGCTCTCAGACATAATATCTCTATCACTGTGGCAACCAGACCCCTGGGGTGTCACATAAACAGCTCTGCAGACTCAACCATCTGTTCTACCTCATACTCAGACGGGCAGCTGGAGATTTGGGAGCTGTGAGGAAGCAAGTGCGATTTGGGTGACACCTTTGAGAACTGGAGTATTTGTGATGTTGAAGTTGATGTGGAGGAGAGCCCACTTAAAGGAGCACTTGATATCCGTTGAAGCACCTGCTGTTTTTGTGCCTCATCTGGAATTTGTAGCGATTGGCGTGGCCGTAAGAAAGGGATCTTATCACATTGTCCGCTAAAAGAAGTAGACATTTTAGTTTGGCTGGAAGATGGTCTTTCTTCTGCAGATGTTACTGTTGCTTTAACACCTACCCCACGGACACAACCTTTTTTCCCCTTCCCAACACGCCTATTCCCCTTTCCACCAGCAGCAGGCCTTTTTCCACTCATTTTGGTGGTTAACTAATTCACAACTCTGGAGTTGTTTGCACAAAAAAACAATGGATGGTAACCGAGCAGAGCTGAGTGGCCAAACTGTGGTATTAGGCCAAAACTATTGGCTGGGTTAGATGCAGAAAAAAATTATTTTGAATTTGCAACCTGATGGAGGTCAGTATAGATGGACTAATAGAGAAAGTCCGACACACTACTAGAAGGCCAAATATTTTTTCAGAGGTAGATGCAGAAAAAAATATATTCAGTTTGCAACCTGATGGAGGTCAGTATACATGGACTAATACAACAAGTCCCGCACACAGCTAGAAGCCCAAATATTTTTTCAGAGGTACTGTAGATGCAGATAAAAATTATTTTTAATTTGCAACCTGATGGAGGTCAGTATAGATGGACTAATAGAGAAAGTCCGACACACTACTAGAAGGCCAAATATTTTTTCAGAGCTAGATGCAGAAAAAAATTATATTCAGTTTGCAACCTGATGGAGGTCAGTATAGATGGATTAATAGAACAAGACCCACACACAGCTAGAAGCCCAATATTTTTTCAGAGGTAGATGCAGAAAAAAATATATTCAGTTTGCAACCTGATGGAGGTCAGTATAGATGGACTAATAGAACAAGTCCCACACACTGCTAGAAGCCCAAATATTTTTTCAGAGGTACTGTAGATGCAGATAAAAATTAGTTTTAATTTGCAACCTGATGGAGGTCAGTATAGATGGACTAATAGAGAAAGTCCGACACACTACTAGAAGGCCAAATATTTTTTCAGAGCTAGATGCAGAAAAAAATTATATTCAGTTTGCAACCTGATGGAGGTCAGTATAGATGGACTAATAGAGAAAGTCCGACACACTACTAGAAGGCCAAATATTTTTTCAGAGGTAGATGCAGAAAAAAAAATATTCAGTTTGCAACCTGATGGAGGTCAGTATAGATGGATTAATAGAACAAGACCCACACACAGCTAGAAGCCCAATATTTTTTCAGAGGTAGATGCAGAAAAAACTATATTCAGTTTGCAACCTGATGGAGGTCAGTATAGATGGACTAATAGAACAAGTCCCACACACTGCTAGAAGCCCAAATATTTTTTCAGAGGTACTGTAGATGCAGATAAAAATTAGTTTTAATTTGCAACCTGATGGAGGTCAGTATATATGGACTAATAGAATGATGCTATGCCCAAAAGATTTTACTTCACTAGGTGCAGTAAAAAAATTGGTATTCTATACACAGGTGGTATATCTTGCAACACAGATAGGCTACTCCACTGACTAACACACTCTGCAATAGGCCAAAATGGATTAGCTTTGCTAGACTCAGCCAAATGCTGTGAATATAACTTGCACAGCACTGGCACAGACCTGCCTGGCAAAAACTGATAGGAACTCATGTAACCTAGTCCTGAAAAGGACTGCAATTACAATTAGTCTTTACTCCCACAACCGATCTATTTAAGAGCACAGACCTCCCTGATAAAAATCGTAGGAAATGCTGTAACCCAGTCCTTAAAAGAACTGCAATCACAACTATTCCCTACTCCCAAGCTATCTGTATATTTGTGCGAAAATTGGCTTGAAATTAACAAGGTATAGCGCACACAGCAACAGCGGTGCCGTCTAACACGCAGCTGCAGCAGTGAGAAAATGGTGGCGACGGGGAAAATGGCTTGGTCTTATAGGGCAAGGACATGTGACATACACTGCCAATGACACATGCCCTTGCTTGTGTGAAAAAAAGCACTTCGCTCCGTGTGTGCGCTGCTGATAGGCTGACAGATTGCACCTCCCCACTGTAAATGCGGGAAAGAGAAAAAAAAATGGAGATCTTCATTGTTCCTGCAGAGATCCATCCCCTGCCCCTCCCCCCACCCCGCTGTACACTCAAACTGCGTATTAACATTAATTTTCATCATTACTGAGAAAAAATCCAGTTATGATTTTGGTGCACGAACAGTTATCGAACATAACCTCGAAGAGCCGAATTTTTCTCAAATTGTTCGTGTTCGCCGAACGGCTCGAACACCGCCCAAAACAGCTCGAATTTGAGATTGGCGAACAGTTCGAGTAGAACAACGCTCATCTCTAGTTACCAGCAGATACTGTGGTTCTGTTACGGTTTGAGTGCTGAACACTCGACGGTCCCACGGTTGGCAAGTTGGAACTGTGAGATTCACTACGTGCACCACTGGTGTTTTGTGGAAAAGCACATGTAAGATTCTGCAACAGTCTCTGCTGATACTCCTGCATGCGTGCATCCCTTTCTATGGCAGGAATAATTTCTGCAAATTTACTTTTCTACCGGGGATCTAACAGTGTGGCAACCCAGTAGTCAGGATTATTTCTATTCTCACAATTCGAGGGTCATGTTGCAGGTAGTGCAGCAAGAAGGCACTCATGTGTGTTGCGCATCCAGGAGCACCAAGTCCCTGTTGTGTTGGTGGCGAGGTAACAATCATGCTTCCTTCCTCTGTCCTCTCCCCCCAACCTCGCACAACAGAAATGTGATCAAGGTCTCCCTCATCTGATGAGTCTTCCATCAGTTTGTCCTCCACTTCTTCCTGGGCTCCTGCACCTTCCTCACTAGTTTGGCTGCTACCATGCGCCCTAGTAAAGCCATCTCCCCCACCTTCACATGCCTGCCGCCTTGGTGCTGCCGACCGTCTGGACCTTGCAGATGTTAGCCCTTCCGCATACAACTCCTCCTCCTCTACTTCCTCCACCTCCTCTTGTGCCACCACCTGACTCCGAATTCTGTTTAACATGTGCTCCAGCATGTAAATCACCGGAATAGTCATGCTGATAATGGCATCGTCAGCACCAAACATCTTCGTCGCCATTTCAAAACTGTGCAGAAGGGTGCATAGGTCCCTGATCTGAGACCACTCCTCCAGCGTGATTTGCCCCACCTCTGGATCTCGTTGGCCCAGGCTATACGTCAGAACGTATTGCACCAGGGCTTGTCGGTGCTGCCACAGTCGCTGCAACATGTGCAGAGTTGAATTCCACCGGGTAGGCACATCGCATTTTAGCCGGTGAAGTGGCAGGCCCAACGACTTCTGTAGAGATGTAAGTCGCTGAGCTGCGGGATGCGAACGGCGGAAGTGAGCACACAGCGACCGTGCCCTCTGCAGAAGGCCATCTAGTCCGGGATAGTGGGCTAAAAATTGCTGGACAACCAGGTTCAACACGTGAGCCATACAAGGCACGTGTGTGACATTGCCCCGGCGAAGGGCCGCACCCAGGTTTGCAGCATTGTCGCACACGGCCTTCCCTGGTTTCAGGTCCAGTGGAGACAACCATTCATGAAACTGGTTCTCCAAAGCTGACCACAACTCCTCAGCTGTGTAACTCACATTTCCCAGACATTTCAAAGTAAAAACCGCCTGATGACGTTGAGCCCTACTTCCAGCATAGTAAGGAGGTGTGCAGGATCCCTTCTGCGCAGTTAGAAAGCTTGTGGCATGACCAGACAGGCTTTGGGTGCAGGTGGAAGACCGAGAGGAGGTTGAGGAGGCAGAAGCAGTGGAGGAACTTTGACATAAAGAGGATTGACGCACAACTCGTGGGCACGGCAAGACTTGGACAGCAGCCCCTTGTCCTGCTGTCACCATAGTTATCCAGTGCCCAGTCAGCGACATGTAACGCCCCTGTCCATGCCTACTCGTCCAAGTGTCTGTGGTGAAATGCACCCTGTCACACACAGAGTTTCTCAAAGAAGCGGTGATGTTGTGTGCGACATGCTGGTGGAGTGCAGGCACACCTTTCTTTGAGAAGTAGTGCCGACTGGGCATCTGGTACTGGGGCACTGCGACGGACATAAGGTCTTGAAAATCCTCTGTGTCCACCAGGCGGAAAGGCAGCATTTCTGTAGCCAAGAGCTTGCAGATGGTGAAATTCAACCTCTTAGCTTTCTCATGGCTAGGAGGAAATGGTCTTTTACTTGTCCACATCTGAGGGACCGAGGGCTGGCTATTGTGCTTAGACGGGGTTGATAAGGGTGTCCCCGGCAAACTGCCGGTCTGTGAGGAAGATGCAGGCGAACATGTTAGGTTGCCTTGATCCAAAGGTGGTGCTATCGATGTCGGACAGCGCTACACACCAGCTGGTGTTACCACCTCCAAAGAAAATGATGACCTGCCAATCACGCTGGCTGATGCGGGTAAAGAGGTGGCAGGTCTGCGCCCCAAAACAGGTGTGACTGCTGTCCCCCCAGTCACAGAGGATGAAGAGGCCGCGGATGCACAAGATATGGCAGACGGTGGTTGGCCCGGCCGGCTAGGCCGCATTGTAGCACAGTGAGCTTCCCACTGCAACTTATGCTTCATGTCCATGTGCCGGTTCATGCATGAAGTACTCAAACTATGTATTTTTTGGCCTCTACTTAGCTTTTGCTGACAAATGTTACAGATAACACGAGTTGGGTCATCTTTATCGATCTGAAAAAATGCCCAGGCTATGCAAGGCTTAGCACCCATGTGACCTGAAGAGCCACCACGACTTGTGGTGAGAGGCAGAGTTGTGTTTGAGGATGCAGTTGTTGACGTGCTTCCAGTACTACGTCTCTGTCCAGGAAGGCGCAACCTGACCTCGTCGTCACTAGCATCCTCCTCCACCTCCTCTGCTGACCTCATCTCTTGGCTGACTGTGGGTTGACAATAAGTGGGATCTCCAACCTCATCATCATCACCCTGTGCGTTATTACACCCGTCGTCCTCAGAGCCAACCTGTTCCTGCCCTGACAAAAAACTAAAGTTGTCGCTCCAATCAGGTATTTGAGTCTCATCATCGTCTTCCTCATTGTCTCCACCAACAGGAGTTACAGCTTGGGAATGAGGGTCTACATTATGGTCAGAACCTTCTGCGTCTGGTCCTGGATCCGACTCATAAAGATTCTGGGCATCAGTGCAGATCATTTCCTCGTCTGGATTCACAGAAGCGCTGGAGTCGACCTCTGATTCCCAGGCTATAGTATGAGTAAACAGCTCTGCAGACTCAACCATCTGTTCTACCTCATACTCAGATGGGCAGCTGGAGATTTGGGAGCTGTGAGGAAGCAAGTGCTATTGGGGTGACACCTTTGAGGACTGGAGTATTTGTGAAGTTGAAGTTGATGTGGAGGAGAGCCCACTTAAAGGAACACTTGATATCCGTTGAAGCACCTGCTGTTTTTGTGCCTCATCTGGAATTTGTAGCGATTGGCGTGGCCGTAAGAAAGGGATCTTATCACATTGTCCGCTAAAAGAAGTAGACATTTTAGTTTGGCTGGAAGATGGTCTTTCTTCTGCACATGTTACTGTTGCTTTAACACCTACCCTACGGACACAACCTTTTTTCCCCTTCCCAACACGCCTATTCCCCTTTCCACCAGCAGCAGGCCTTTTTCCACTCATTTTGGTGGTTGACTAATTCACAACTCTGGAGTTGTTTGCACAAAAAAACAATGGATGGGAACCGAGCAGAGCTGAGTGGCCAAACTGTGGTATTAGGCCAAAACTATTGGCTGGGTTAGATGCAGAAAAAAATTATATTCAATTTGCAACCTGGTGGAGGTCAGTATAGATGGACTAATAGAACAAGTCCCACACACAGCTAGAAGACCAAATATTTTTTCAGAGGTAGATGCAGAAAAAAATTGTATTCAGTTTGCAACCTGATGGAGATCAGTATAGATGGACTAATAGAGAAAGTCCCACACACTGCTAGAAGGCCAAATATTTTTTCAGAGCTAGATGCAGATAAAAAATATTTTTAATTTGCAACCTGATGGAGGTCAGTATAGATGGACTAATAGAGAAAGTCCCACACACTGCTAGAAGGCCAAATATTTTTTCAGAGCTAGATGCAGACAAAAAATTATTTTGAATTTTCAACGTGATGGAGGTCAGTATAGATGGACTAATAGAACAAGTCCCACACACTGCTAGAAGGCCAAATATTTTTTCAGAGCTAGATGCAGGAAAAAATTATATTCAGTTTGCAACCTGATGGAGGTCAGTATAGATGGACTAATAGAACAAGTCCCACACACTGCTAGAAGCCCAAATATTTTTTCAGAGCTAGATGCAGAAAAAAATTATATTCAATTTGCAACCTGATGGAAGTCAGTATAGATGGACTAATAGAGAAAGTCCCACACACTGCTAGAAGGCCAAATATTTTTTCAGAGCTAGATGCAGACAAAAAATTATTTTGAATTTGCAACCTGATGGAGGTCAGTATAGGTGGACTAATAGAACAAGTCCCACACACTGCTAGAAGGCCAAATATTTTTTCAGAGCTAGATGCAGAAAAAAATTATATTCAGTTTGCAACCTGATGGAGGTCAGTATAGATGGACTAATAGAACAAGTCCCACACACAGCTAGAAGCCCAAATTTTTTTCAGAGGTAGATGCAGAAAAAAATTATATTCAGTTTGCAACCTGATGGAGGTCAGTATAGATGGACTAATAGAACAAGTCCCACACACAGCTAGAAGCCCAAATATTTTTTCAGAGGTAGATGCAGAAAAAAAATATATTCAGTTTGCATCCTGATGGAGGTCAGTATAGATGGACTAATAGAGAAAGTCCCACACACTGCTAGAAGGCCAAATATTTTTTCAGAGCTAGATGCAGACAAAAAATTATTTTTAATTTGCAACCTGATGGAGGTCAGTATAGATGGACTAATAGAGAAAGTCCCACACACTGCTAGAAGGCCAAATATTTTTTCAGAGGTAGATGCAGATAAAAATTATTTTTAATTTGCAACCTGATGGAGGTCAGTATAGATGGACTAATAGAGAAAGTCCCACACACTGCTAGAAGGCCAAATATTTTTTCAGAGCTAGATGCAGAAAAAAATTATATTCAGTTTGCAACCTGATGGAGGTCAGTATAGATGGACTAATAGAACAAGTCCCACACACAGCTAGAAGCCCAAATATTTTTTCAGAGGTATATGCAGATAAAAATTATTTTTAATTTGCAACCTGATGGAGGTCAGTATAGATGGACTAATAGAGAAAATCCTACACACTGCTAGAAGGCCAAATATTTTTTCAGAGCTAGATGCAGAAAAAAATTATATTCAGTTTGCAACCTGATGGAGGTCAGTATAGATGGACTAATAGAACAAGTCCCACACACAGCTAGAAGCCCAAATATTTTTTCAGAGGTAGATGTAGAAAAAAATTATATTCAGTTTGCAACCTGTTGGAGGTCAGTATAGATGGACTAATAGAGAAAGTCCCACACACTGCTAGAAGGCCAAATATTTTTTCAGAGCTAGATGCAGACAAAAAATTATTTTTAATTTGCAACCTGATGGAGGTCAGTATAGATGGACTAAAAGAGAAAGTCCCACACACTGCTAGAAGGCCAAATATTTTTTCAGAGCTAGATGCAGACAAAAAATTATTTTGAATTTGCAACGTGATGGAGGTCAGTATAGATGGACTAATAGAACAAGTCCCACACACTGCTAGAAGGCCAAATATTTTTTCAGAGCTAGATGCAGAAAAAATTTATATTCAGTTTGCAACCTGATGGAGGTCAGTATAGATGGACTAATAGAATGATGCTATGCCCAAAAGATTTTACTTCACTAGGTGCAGTAAAAAAATTGGTATTCTATACACAGGTGGTATATCTTGCAACACAGATAGGCTACTCCACTGACTAACACACTCTGCAATAGGCCAAAAAGGATTAGCTTTGCTAGATTCAGCCAAATGCTGTGAAAAAAACTTGCACAGCACTGGCACAGACCTGCCTGGCAAAAACTGATAGGAACTGATGTAACCTAGTCCTGAAAAGGACTGCAATTCCAATTAGTCTTTACTCCCACAATCTATCTATTTAAGAGCACAGACCTGCCTGATAAAAGTCGTAGGAAATGCTGTAACCTAGTCCTTAAAAGGACTGCAATCACAACTATTCCCTACTCCCAAGCTATCTGTAGATTTGTGCGAAAATTGGCTTGAAATTAACAAGGTATAGCGCACACAGCAACAGCGGTGCCGTCTAACACGCAGCTGCAGCAGTGAGAAAATGGTGGCGACGGGGAAAATGGCTGGGTCTTATAGGGCAAGGACATGTGACATACACTGCCAATGACACATGCCCTTGCTTGTGTGAAAAAAAGCACTTCGCTCCGTGTGTGCGCTGCTGATAGGCTGACAGATTGCACCTCCCCACTGTAAATGCGGGAAAGAGAAAAAAAATGGAGATCTTCATTATTCCTGCAGAGATCCATCCCCTGCCCCTCCCCCCGCCCCGCTGTACACTCAAACTGCGTATTAACATTAATTTTCATCATTACTGAGAAAAAATCCAGTTATGATTTTGGTGCACGAACAGTTATCGAACATAACCTCGAACAGCCGAATTTTTCTCAAATCGTTCGTGATCGCCGAACGGCTCGAACAGCGCCCAAAACAGCTCGAATTTGAGACTGGCGAACAGTTTGAGTCGAACAACGCTCATCTCTATTCATAATCAAAATATCAACATTCATTAGTTTTCAAGGATCGTTATATCTCAAAACATGTCAAGATGTCTGGTTTCTGCCACTACAAGCCAGTATAAGGTGCCAGTCGCACAGATACGTATAGTACACTTTGCCAGCTTACAACTTATTAGTGACGCCCATACTATTAGTTAATAATAATAATATTTTTTATTAGAGGAATTTCTTAAATCAAATTAAACTTTAGCGTATTGTAGACTAGGCGATATATACCTATACATAGTCTGTACTGTGAGTAAGTACATCATTACTGTCTGTGTAAATCACCTTTGGTTTGCTGATAACTCTCTGTGGCAATAGCCTTGGTTGCAGGTGCTAGTAATAACAACTCTAGGCAATACTCATCAGTGTACAAATTGAAGAGGAAAGAACAAGAACATCAGCTCTCTGGAACACTAATTTCAGTGGGGGTGACGAATTTGTACGCATATTGGAAGCTTGTGCTTATTTGTGTTGGCTCTCAGTTTATTTATTTAAAGTGGTATGTTCACAAAGTCTTATCGTGAAACTTTTCCCTTCTGCTGTATAAATTCAAGCCTTCAAATAGTTTTGACTAAGAGGATTATTCTGCAAAAGGTAATCCAGATAAACGGCAAACAAGTATTTGGTGATACACTTTTTCATAAGTGTACCAAAATTTCAAATTATATTTTTACTAATATTTTAATGTATGAAATTAATATATTTCAAATTTCTGTTAAAAAGTTATAACATATGACTGGAAGAATTAGAAAAATAATTAAATGGTAAACTGACTTTGAAATCCCTCCTCCTGGGCTCTTGTCAGACTCTAACACATACATATATTTTATCCACCCCTTTTCTGGGCCCCCAGGTCCCTCTTTTCTCATATTAGCTCCATCGTATTCTCAGTTATTATAAAATCATCTCAACTTTTTCCAATGCACTCCCAGAAAGCAGTAACTGCTCATAATGATAGGCAAAGCTGCCACATATAGTTATATACAGTTTTGTTACAATTTTCTCCATAGCGAGAGCTAGGTTGAGGTGTAGTTTATTTGGACAAAAGGGCATTGCTTGATGTGCCCTGTGATTGGAGCCTTGGATGGCTATCATAGTAAAGATGTCAATATGAAGAAGCCAGGTATTGTAGGTACAGTGTGCAGCGTAAGGCTGTGTGCCACGATGCGTTTTTTAAGCGTTTCCGCAGCGGCAATTCCGCTGCAGAAACGCTTAAAAAACGCATGGTAGAAGGCCTGCCATGTTCCCCAATGATAATCCGCATGTGCTGTGCACATGCTGCCGAAATTTCCGCTGTGGGTTATCATTGCGGAAAAAAACGCAGCACTACCAATTATTTTGCGGAAGCGCTGTGTTTTCGCCGCCATTGACTTGCATTGGAACGCTTGGATTCCTCATCACTGGATGTGTACATGCGGAATCCAAGCGTTTCAATGTGCGGATGGTACCCGGGTGTGGAGGACAGGAGACTCTCCTCCGGACCCCGGTACCATAGAACCTGTAAAAAAAATAAATAAATAAAAAATAAATATTATACTTACACTCTAATGGCCCCCAGTGCGCTCGTCTTCACTTGCCGGCAGCTCGCGGTGGACTGAAGGACCTTCGCTGACGTCATTTAGTCATGTGACGGCAGGTCCTTCAGGGTAGTGTACTGTGAGCTGCCGGCAAGCCAGGACGAAGCGAAGCAAGACTGCGGGGGCCGTCAGATGGTAAGTATAGATTTATTTTTTTATTTTTTAACATTCTTTACGGTCACACTATATAAATCCATGCCGGTTGCATGGATTTATATAGTGTGACCAAGTTGGAAAGCACTTGTCAACCTACATGCGGAAATGCATGTGAAGAACGCTTTACATCCGCTTGTCCCTGGCAGGAAAAACGCATGTACAATCCACATGCGTTTTTTCTGCCAGGGAGATGCAGAAACGCTCAGGAAAAAATCCGGAGCATTTCTGCATCGTGGGCACATAGCCTAATTGTAGTGTAACAGGAATTTGTATGGTGTGTGTGTAACGTGGCGTGTGGCAGCAACCATGGGCGAGATTCTAGTTTCTTATGCCCCAGCTCATTACATGAAAGTGGGGGTCCTGGCTGGGTGTGTGGACTTGTAGTGTGAGGGTGCTACAGCCTTGGAGGCCGCATGTAAACAATGTTGCTGGTTTACTAGGACCAGGTATTGGACAGTTTAATGAGGGAGACCATCAGTCAAAAATAAATTTTTTACTGAATGGGAACTTGATAGGGAATATATACAAGAGATAGCGGGTACAGTCTTATGAACGTTTCCTTTACAACTCAAAGCATTTTTCACACAGTTTCCTTCCTTCTTTTCTCTATATTCATCTTTACTCTTTACTCTCTCTACTTATCCTCTGTATCTACTGTTTCTCACTACTTCACCACAACCCAGATCAGTACTACAGTCCTGTTTAGCAAGAGTCCTTTACTCGACCTGCAGTTCCCTGTCTTCTCTCCCCTTAAGGGAGCTATGGTGCCAATATGGCCGGTACTTATCTTCTCTAGTAGTGACTCTCTGGAACTCCTACTCGGGAAAATCTATTAATCTCATGTACTCAGTCCTGTGTAGGCCCGTTACCTTACGAATTGTGAACTCTAGGCCTTACTGCTGTGCGTCTTCTCCCAGGACCCATCTCCAATCGATCACTCTTATTTACTTCTGCTCCGAATCAAAATATCCCTTTTTCTCTCAGTCTCCTCTTAATTTAGGGACATCCCAGAATGCATCACTGCTTACAATGGACCTTAGGTCCTCTTTCTATGCATTCCAGCCCCTATTTGCCTCTCCGACAGGAAACTCTCATTTTCCCTTCAACTTATAACCTCCC
This sequence comes from Phyllobates terribilis, assembly GCF_046119375.1. Classification (NCBI taxonomy): domain Eukaryota; kingdom Metazoa; phylum Chordata; class Amphibia; order Anura; family Dendrobatidae; genus Phyllobates; species Phyllobates terribilis. Next base: position 160,507,095 of record NW_027362764.1, on the reverse strand, counting down.
ACACTCTGGGCTAGTCCCAAACATTAACTCTAACTGTCCCTATGGTCAAACAACACACATTATCAATATTACTAACATTATTAACGCACATCACAATTCACATTATACATCACATTTCACATTACACCACATAACATTAAAATTGTGTCTTCAACAGGGAAGCGTGGGCAGTATGTCCATCTCCTTACATGTGCATAGCTGTAGCATCGGCGTCTCTGCCTCCTGCCCGGCAGAGACGCCGTCCCCCTTACCGCCGCGGTCCTGCTCCGGTGTCTTCTGGCCTCCCTGTAGCTGCTGCTGGTGCACGCAGCTTCCCCGGCTCTGTGCTTAGGGTGCGCACGCGTGTGCTCCCTCCCTCTTAAAGGGGCCGTGCGCGCTGTCCTAAAAAGTCCCCGGCCGATGGCCGGAGGACTTCCCCTATAAAAGGCAACTCTTCCAATATGGAGGTGCCCGAGCAAGGTTGTAGCTTTGTGTGTGATACTCTGCTTCAGCCCTCCGGTCCCGCTGCTAGCCTGACTACCAGTCCAGCCCGCCAGCCAGACTACAAGTCCAGCCCGCCAGCCAGACTGCAAGTCCAGTCCGCCAGCCTGACTACAAGTCCAGCCCGCCAGCCTGACTACAAGTCCAGCCCGCCTACTTGTCTACTCTCTAGCCCGACAGTCTGTCTTCAGTCCAGTCCGCCAATCTGTCTATGGGCTCTGTCCGCCTGCTTACCTGGAAGCACCTGCCTGTTACCTGCCGTGCCTACCAGCCAGCCTACCTGGAGGCTCCTGCCTGTTACCTGCCGTGCCTGCCAGCCCGCTAACCTAGAAGCACCTGCCTGTTACCTGCCGTGCCTACTAGCCAGTCTACCTGGAGGCTCCTGCTTGTTACCTGCCGTGCCTATCTGTCAGCCTACCAGGAGGCTCCTGCTTGTTACTTGCCGTGCCTGCCTGTCTGTCTGCCCGGATCACCCATCAGCCTGCCTGCCGTGCTCATCTGCTGTACCGGTCAGTCCCTGCCTTCTGACCCGTGGGAGTCACCTGCTCTCATACAAGGTCGGTCCCCAGAGTAGCACCTGGTCCCTCTGCTCGGTCCTTCCCTGGTCACGGAGTCGATTGAGCCACCGTATGACCTTGGTCGGTCCGAGTTGATACCTAGTCACGCCCCTCTGGTCCCTCCTTGCACCACAGCACAGAGGTTCCACCACCCGGATCCGTAACAATAGCTTGTATATAATGTGCTACATGTATGCAATGTGTGACATTTGCACAGCATGTATGTAATGTTTCACTGATATATATGCTTCAAATGCTTAAAGGGAATCTGTCAGCAGGTCTTTGCCACCTAATAAGACAGCAGTATAATGTAGAGACCCTAATTCCAGTGATGTGTCACTTACTGGGCTGTTTAATAAAAAAATAAGTGGTGTAGGAAAAACCAGGTACGACCACTTCTAAAATTAAAAATATGTCTTTATTTGGTATCCTTTAAAAAGTTTCTGTTAGTGCATCAATACATCTTTTTTTCTCGTGTTTTTGATGGCCAGCAGAGAAAGAAGGTCCTACCCAACAAGCAAAGTTCGATATACTGTATATGCAGCGTGGTGGGTTAATTTCAGCTATACATATTTTTCACTATCGGTTCTGCTTAGTGTACTTTTTATAAAATCATTATTTTATCAGCAGGAGATTATTATTAGAGGACTAGTAAACCTGCTGCCAGGTAGTTTAGGATATTCATGAGCTCTGTATAACCCTGCCCTACACCACTGATTGGCAGTTTGTTGTGTACTCTGTACATGGGCAGAAATCTGCCAATAAGGGTTGTGGGCAGAGTTATACAGAGCTCAACATTCAAAGAAATGATAAATCTACAGCAGAGAAAGCAGTGATTTTATCAAAATGACAGCAAGCAGCTCAGTAAGTGATATATCGCTGGAATCAGGGTCTCTGGCCTTAAATTATTCTGCTCTATCACAAACCTGGTGATAGATTTTCTTTAATGGGTTAGTCCTGCTCTGGTCACTTCAACATCAAAAGGCGGGCAGGGCATATGATATCACATCTACTAATACCTGCTGGGACATGTGGGGGATCAGCATGTATCATACACGCACACCAGCAGTTATGAGTAGTCATGATGTCAACTGCCCCGCTCACCCCTCAATGGGAAAGTGACCAAAACAGGACTTCCCCTTCAATGTGTGATTGGTGTCTGTGGCTTGTATCTAATGTTTCATTGATGTGTGTGTAACATCTTTCGGCAGGGACCCAGGTGTGACGATACAAAGTAAAATCTTAATAAGCCAGACGCTTAGATTTGGTAAGTCAAGAGAATACGCTATTGTGTTTAAATTACACTATTGTGTTTAAATTGTCTTGAACAAGTTTGTGTATTTCTAAAGGTCAGTCTAGTATTTGTCTAATCCTGATTGCAGTCTCCTCTTGGAAACAATGTAATTTGCTAATATGCTAATTGTACATAAAGCCAGCTGTTTCCAATAGCCTCTGAGATACCAACTATGTAAATAGATTAGCTAAAGCAATGATAGGCGAGCCCTGCACCTTTACCTCTTACCTGATGACCTCACACAGATGTAAATATAAACAGGGATGTCTGTAGTGCTGGAGACAGAATGAGTCTTGGGACAGAGATTCAGAAAGACTTTACAATGAGAATGAGAGACATAGTTCGGGAAAGTAGATGGATTGCATGGCATCCAAAGAGACAAAGATTTGTATTCTACATGATTCTAGCCTAAGGATACAGCCCTGACTGGAAAGATTGGGATCTGCTCCATTGACCATCAGAGAGACATGGATGCTTTTGGGGAGACCAGGAGAGGACCAAGAAGTCACTTGGCCCCATGGATATGTTGTTTTGGGGTTTCTAGGAGGGAAACACCGGTCACCTAGAACCCATGGAGACATTTGAAAATGCCAGGAGGGACCCACCAGTCGCCTGGCCCCATGAAAACTCTCGAAGAGGCCAGGTTGGGACCCTCGGCTCTCCTGACCTTGTACCTCGATGGACTGCTAGCTTCCTAAGCTTGCCGCTACCTTCTCTCTGTTGGGGCCCTCAAGAAGAGGGGGGGCCACTGGTTGAGGTAGTCGGTCCTGGAAGTCTCCAAAGTCGCAGGTGTTCTATCCCAGGCGGGCGGAGAAGGAAGGGTGAGACTGTGTAATGTTGTACCATCTTGGGGTATTTGCTGGGACGGTTCTGTGTGTTTATTGTCCACTTTTGGTTCAATAAAGTCTTGCCACACTGTTTAACCCTCACCCTGTGTTGTCTGAGTAGCGTTACACCCATGGAAGACCCCGGGTCTTCACACCAGGTATTCTTTTTGCACAAGGCCCTTTGCTGTTAGTATCTTCCCCTGCTATGTGGCATGTGTTATATTGTACACAGTGCTAAATGCCCACAGCTATTTCATAGGTGGGTACTAATTTTAGGCTGGCATTGCATTTAGACTACTATTGGGCAATAGACACTGCTAAACGTGTCAGTCCAATCTACCTAACCACTCCAAGAGCATGCACTATACTGTATGTTAGAAGTGGAAAACATGCCCCTGGTTGAATTAAATTGGCAGCATTGGTGCAGAACATTGATGCACACCTTTTCTTCCAATCAAGTGGGCTGTGCTGCCGCAGGGTGAGTTGACTAGATGTCATTAGTGATGGGCGCAAGTGCTTGTTACTCAAGTTTGCCTAGGGTGCCTAACATACACGGGCAATCCTCGCATGTTTTGTGGCTGTCTAACAACCCCGAAACATGCTGCTGCGGGGGCTCGAGCATGTCACTCGAGCACCCGTGATACTCAGTGTATACCCGAGCACCCTCAGCAAACTCGAGTAACGAGCACTTGCGCTCATCACTAGAAATCATCTTACTGGTGCTGCTAAATAAACCAGGGCATGTTGAGCACTATACTAAAATAGAGTAGCGCAACATAGCCCTGGTTTACTTAGGTAGATAAGGCGTCCAAACTACCTTTATTTGGTGCGTACCATTTTATGGCTGCCCTACCATGTGGCTACTGATAATAATAGTGCTATGGATTTGTCCAATGGTAGCCACATAGTAGTGCCAGCCTAAAAGTAGCAACTAGTGATGAGCGAGCATGCTCATTTAAACCTTTAAACGAGCACGCTCGGGGACTTGCCGAGTAGTTTCGGCGTGCTCAGCATTTCAGCAACAGCCGCCGTGGCTGCATGTGTCACATCTGTTAGACAGCTGTGACACATGCAGGGATAGTCTGGCAAACAGACTATCCCTACATGTGTAACACGGGTACTTTAGCTGCAGCGACACAGAAACACAGAGCAGCCAATACAGGGTTAATAAACAGGGGAAGTTTATAACAACAGGGTAAATCTCCAAGCAGGGAGTATCAGGGGAAAATATGGGGGAAAACAAGGGAAGTAGCAGGTAAAAGTCTTTAACTGACAGTTCATAGTTTAACTAGATATAGCAGAGTCGAACCGGTTGTAAACGACAGTTTTTACACTAAGCTGACTCTTTTCCTCCACAAGGCAGTTGCCAGCTGAGGCCGGTGTTGATTTCTTCAGGCTTCCCCGCCCAAACAATGCTCCGTCTTCTGGCGGCAGTGGGCAGTTTCCGGTTTTACCCGCTGAGCCCCTAGTCCATAACATGGCACCTCACGTGCCCGGCTCCACCGACTACTGCGTCTCTTCTCTAGTCGACTTGACTCCTCTGGTCCACTGCACTCGGCTCTTGCTCCCAGTCCTGGAGCCAGGAGCCTGGACCCTCTCACACTGCTCTGCTGAGCAGGACCCAGCTCCGCTTTCCTGCGCAAACGTCCTTGTCTCTTCTTCTCTGTACCCACGCCACCAGTCTCTCGGTCACCTGACCTCCCAGCTCTCACTCTGGACACGCCCTTAGCTTCCCAGTCACCTGACTCCTGTGCTCGCAGTCTGTCTTCCTTCTGCAAACAGAGGCACGGCCCCGGCAGTTCCGAATCCCTTGCTCTGAAAGTACTTACACCCCGGTCTCCCCCCTTACACATGTGTCACAGCTTTCTAACAGATGTGACACATGCATCAGCGGCGGCTGTTACTGAAATGCAGAGGACGCCGAAACTACTCGGCGAGTACCCAAGTTTGCTTGTTTAAAGGGTTAAACGAGCACGCTCTCTCGTCACTAGTAGCAACCTCTCCATAAACGCATACCAAATATCCTGAAAAGTTAAGAAATCTTGTAGAAAAAGAGGGGACCTCTTGGAAGTCTGGAAGAGTTGACAATTCACCATGATGCTGCTCCAACCTAATGGAAACCAGAACTTCTGAAGGTTACTTATGCATAATGCCGGGATGCTCTGTCATTAGACAGTCTCAGCATCCAATAGTACTTTTGGGGAACAGGGCTAGTCACTGCTGGCAAAAATGTATTTTTGTAGTTTATTCTCTGCTGGTATATATATATGAATATAGTTTTTCACTGTTGGTATATTTGTATAAATAGTGTTCACTGCAGATTTATTCCTTTCATGACCTACAGATATATTCTCTTCATGATCCGGCAATTTTTAGTCTTTGTGCTTTTCGTTTTTTTTTCATTACATTTTTATTTTTTCATCTACATAACTATATAAGGGTTTGTTTTTTGTGGGACGAGTTGTAGTTTTGAATGACACAATTCATTTTTCCTAACATTGTACTAAAAAATGGGAAAATTATTCCAAGTATGGTGAAATAGTAAAAAATTGCAATTCTGCTACTGTTTTTGGGATTGTTTTTATGGCATTTATTGTGCAGCAAAAATGAAATTCTGACCTTTGTGAGAAAAAAAAGGTTTTGTTTGTGTCTCTATTTTCTAAAGCACATACTTTTTTTATTTTTACATCGATAGGGCAATGTAAGGGAATGTTTTTTGTGTGCTAAGCTGTAATTTTTATGTACACCATTTTGGGTTACATACATTTTGATCACTTTTTTAGACACTTTTTAATGAAGTGCGGCAATTAAAATACAGCAGTTCTGGAATTTCATTTTATTTCTTTTTTACTGTGTTTAACAATTTTTATTTTTTTTATATTTTTTTCCACCAAATTTTTGTTTTGTTTTAACTTTATTTTTTAGTCCTCTTAGGGGACTTGAACATGTAATTGTGTATTTACTGATACCATATACTGCAATACTATTGCAGTATATAGCGCAAATGATATTCTCCTATAAAGCCCATTGGTCCCATAGTTCTTAAAATGACTAAGAAGGCAGCCATGGGTTTGTTCAGCCGGCCTCCAGGTGTCATGTTAACCCATAATATTCTCGTGATCGCAAGGAAGTTATTTACATGCCGCTGTCACTGATAATAGTGGCATTTAAATGGTTAAAAGGGATATCCGGGACTTAAAAAAATGTGCCTAAGCACTAACAGGCAGGTAGTTGCTACCTACTTGCCTGTTGTGTCCAGTGCCGTTCACCATTGGCACAGAGCTGTCACAGACTTCCGCTGACATCACGTCAACAGAGTGGCGGATATTTTTCCTGTCAATGGGGTTGGACTATTGGTGACATGCTGATTGACAGCCAGCTATCCGTTGCCTAATAGGGGGAAGCCGGCTGTCAATCAGCATGATGCCAGTAGTCCCACCCTGTCAACAGAAAGAGAAGCCGCTGCTCTGTTGACAGGGAGCAGCTGAATCTCTGGCAGGAGCGGTCAATGTTCGGCGCCGGGTACAACAGGCAAGTAGTTGCCTCTGTTAGCAACTACATGCCTGTTAGTGCTTAGGCGCACTTTTTTTTAAAGTCCCGGAAATTCCATTTAAACAGCAGCAATCAAAGCTACCTCAAATAGCTGATGTTACAGGGAGATTCTACCCGTGTAACACAGCTGACATCTGCCTAGAATGGATATATTTATGTGAACTCAATTTGTGATGAAAATGTAGGCCACAGGCTATTAAAATGGTTGTCTCCTACCAGAAAATCCTGATCCCTGGGCACAGTTTATTAAAGGAAAACAAACCACATTTTAGTCACTGTCCTTGGGTCCACCACTGAATCTCTACTGCTGCTACTGGTGTCTGTTATTGGCTGCAATGCTAATGATATGGTGACAGTGTAGCAGTTAATCAGTGAGCTCAGGTACAATGAGCGAGGAGTTATATTTACTAGGGCAGAGCCGCCGAGCTCACTGATTGGCTGCTGCGCTGTTGACCTGACATCAGTCCTGCTGCAAATATCATATACTGGGAGCTTTGCGTAATCCCAGCGGTTGACCGGGGAACAGGGAGTAAAATATGTTTTTTCTTCTAACAGATTGCTCCTGGAACCATGATTTTCCAGAAAGGGTCAACCCCCTTAATGGAGTTAGGGTCACATGAGTGTTGATTCTCTCATTTGAGAGAATCAGATCCATTATGAAAGTGACACTCGGAACAAACTGAGATCAGAGTTTGAGCCGAGTGTCAGCTTAGTGTGCTCCGATTCTCTCGAATGAGAGAATCGAAGCACACTGTGACGAGAAGACGGAGAACAAGATTTCTCCATCTTCTCTGTTCTGTGAGTCCACAGAAATCGGACTGCACTCAGCTCTGTTTCTTCAAAGTCCAGCTGTCCTGAGATTTTGCTATGACGGTTGCAGTTTGAATTATACCAAAGGCACCATGTTTAATATATTCTTGGAGAACCCCTTTAAACTAGAGAAGGTCAATTTTAAATGACCTTTTTGTGTGAATTTTTAATGTTTTTTTTTCATTTGGTGGCAGGAAAGGCCCCAGGCAGCAAAAAAGCTAGAAACAGCTTTTGCTCCACAGGTATTTTTTATGGTGACTTCTTTATTTCTTTAATTTCTGCCTACTAAAGCTTGGTTCATTGATGGCTGGCGTAGTCTTGTCATTGCTATCCACCATTTAACAAAAACACCAGATGGAAACAGTGGAGAAATTGATTCCATTGTTTGCAATGGGATTGTTCCCACTATTCTAGTGCATCTGATTTAGTGCCAGTCTGGAGTTCCATGTAACATTGGGATCCAGACCCGGACCATCACCTGGAAGAAAATGGTTGAAAAGTCTGACCAGAGCTGATGCATTTTTGCCATCAATTCGGATCAATTGAGTTGCATCAGAGTAAAAAAATCTGAGTTTGATGTAAAGGATAAATGTGAATTCAGCCTTAGAACTATAATTGTTTTTCTATCGACAGTCAGATGAGGGTTTATTTTTACGTGCTTACTTTGTTTTTTGATGAGAGAAAATTATGTACCAAATAATGTATTAAAAAAAACATTTTATGGGGTGAAATAGAAAAAATAACAGTCTGAATATTTAGCATTTTTACATGAATTAACTGAATTTCAGAGAAGTTCCTATTTATGCATGTATATGCCTTTAAAACACAATATTACTAAAAGGTTGTTCTAACAGCAGCTCAGACATTGAAGGATGAGATTTTGGCTTCAAGCTAGATTTAACATTATGGCACCTTACATTTTGCATGCATAAAGAGACTCATCAGCATCACCATATCCTGCCCCCTAGGACAGCATGAGAGTCAAGAAACTCATTCATGTTTCCACAAGTGGAAAACATTTTTGAGAATGCCTGTTGGACAAAATCATATCCTACAAATTGGCTTCCAGCCTAGACTGGACATTTGGTAGATTTGCTAAGACCTGTAAATCAATTTGATACATATCTTTTGACATTCAAGAAAAAAAAACCTTGAAGTTGGCCTCCAGTGTTTAGTGTTTATGTCATTTAATGTACTATGTAAAAGGCATCCTATACATAAATGCAACTTGAGTGCACTTGGAATTGCACCTAATGACTTCAATATTCATAAATGTGAGAGAACATCTACTGTAATTATTATTACTGTTCTAACTACTGACATTACCAAATGTTTAACAGTAATGGTGTGAATGGATCTTGTAAAAGCCCAGATTGTCATACAGAATCAACTTATGCGTTGACCCCCTGAGCAACAGGCTTCAGATATAACCCCCACAGAGAGGTAATGTTTCTTCTAGTTGGACTTTGCTGGTAGAAATTCCTACAAAAGGCACAGATTGGCAATGAGTCTGCAAAGAACTTCAAGCAAGGTCCAAAACATGGTAAAGGGTCATCAGTGGCAAAGCTATCAGGATGCAGTAAGCCAGACGGTGAGAAAAAACAATAGTCAGAAGACAGAGCAGAAGTCAATACCAGTAATCACGAGAAACAGGTGGCAAATCCAGTGGAGTAGACAGGAATGAATTCCAAGCTGAAAGAAGACTGAGGTCAGGAATCACTATTAGGAATTATAAACAAATTCAGTAACACAGGAAGAAAGTGTCATGCAAAGATTTACCACAACTTTTTTTTCATTGGGCAATATTTCATTTTTGCACTGTCGTTTTTTCCTTCCCTTCTTTTAAGAGCTATAGCCTTTTTCTTTTTCTGTGTACAGAACAAGTTTCTATTTTGAATGACAGAGTACATTTTACCATACAATGAGCTGAAAAATGGGAAAAAAATTGCTAGTATGATCACTTGGTAAAAAAAATGCAATTCCATTAATTTTTGGGTTTTCTTATTACAGACTTCATTGCTTGGAAAAAAAGACATGGTAATATAATCATTCGGGTCAGTATGAATATGGCAATATCAAATCTGTATACTTTTTAATTATTTTAATGGCTTACAAAAATTCAGAACTTTGTTAAAAAAATAATAATAATGTTTTGTAATCATTTTCTGAGACCCATAACATTTTTATTTTTCTGGCAAAGCAACTTTATGAAGGCTTGTTTTTTTGCATGGCAGGGTGGCTTTTTAACTTATATTATTTTGGAGTAAATACAATGTTTTGATTACTTTTTAAATCATTTTTTAATAGAGGTGTGGCAACCAAAAAACAGCAATTTTGTTTTTTTATATTTTTTCTCTTTAGGGTGTTTACCATATGGGTTAATTTATTTTAGATTTGAATACAGATGTGGTGATAGATATGTTTATTTTTATAATTTTTTTTAACTGGAAAAATGAGAGTGATTAAAAATTTTCCAGTCTGAGATGGTCATACAGACCTATGGCTTAAATCCTTCATGACCTTTGACGTACCAAAACATCATGGTAGGGAAGAGGTTCCTGATAGTGTTGAGTGAACGTGCTCGGATGTGAAGATGCGCGGTTGTGGGCTGCAATAATCACCTAGGCAGGTTAGCAATGCAACAATATTTTATTCCTTACATCCAAGGTTTTACGACAACTCCAGGTAAATGGCCAAAATATATTCCCCCCCCAGTCCACAAGATCCCCTCCCCGAGGTGGTAGTTCCACTGCCTTTGTGCCAGGCTGTACTCACTGTCTCCCAACTTTTGGTTGGCCCACACCCACCGATTTTGTATCTCCAGCTAGTATAATCTGTATTCACATTCCACGTTCCTCCAGACGAAAGATATAATAGAAGCACAGGTATCCAGTAGCAATAGTCGACAGATCCCACAACTGTAGCACGTTTATCCAGCCCTGTTGGCAACCGATCTCTATACTCCATAGGCTCCAGGAACTCAGCCTAGATCCTCTCCCTTCAACATAATTCCACCAACTCACTGACTAAACATGTGGCTTCTTTTCCTCCTTCCTTGGGATCAACCCCCTGAATGGCAGAAGTTTGCACCCGCTACCGCTTAAACATTTGCTTTTAGCTGAAAGAATGAAAAATATTTCAGAAGCCCTGCCTTCACCTGGGACTACATGTGAGACCCCCTATGGTGACAGCTCCTCTGAGTGTACTTTCCCCATCCACACAATTAGACTAGTGGCTTTTAGAACAATGGCTTAATGCCTCTGAGATACTAACGAGATTAATGGAATGATGGCTTTCCTTGATTACCAATCTTGGCTCTGTCCTTATGTATGCATAAGATCCAGCTTCCACATCTTCCTGTGCTTACTGTCACTGAAAGGAAATATTTATTTCCTGAGGATGAACTGACAAGCAAGCGAATGTTTAATAAAACACATAGGATTGACATAACCGGTGCTCCATGCTGTACAAAGTCTGCATCCTTTAGAGCCACGGAATCCACTCTATGTTCATTGGTCCAATAGTCTTTAGAACAAGGCCAGCTCCTCACATCGGATAACGTGCTATCCGAGCATGCTCGGTCTTATCCGAGTATCTTCGGCGTGCTTGTCTAATATGTTTGCCTCGCTTCGGCTGCATGTTTTCCAGCAGTAGACAGATGCAACACATGCAGGGATTGCCTGTTTGTTAGGCAAGCCGCAGGGAGGCAAACATACTAGACAAGCACACCAAAGATACTCATGTTTGGATAACACATTATCCGAGCATGTTCCTTACCATTGATGTATGGATACATCATTGCGATCGTGGAGCTGTGCCCACACGATTGCCGCTGGGAGCTCATCTTGAGAGATAGCTGAGCTCCGGCTGTCAGGGCCTGGAGCGATGCCCACACCACTCCGGGCTGTTTAACCCCCTAAATGCCTTGATCAATAGTCTTCGCAGCAATAAGGAGGCTGGGAGAGGGAGGGAGTTCCCTCTCATGCCCGATCGGCACCCGCATGATGATCTCTGGGTCAGCAAGCTGTGGCATCCCTGTTAAACCATGCTGAGTGTCTTACTGACAGGTATAATGAATTGCAGTGCTTGTGCATTGCAATCCATTATAGCAGCGATCAGACTAATAAAAGTTAAAGTCACGTAGAGGGACTAAGTAAAAAAGTAATAGAAAAGTTTAATAAAATTGTAAAATTATAAAATAAAATCACAAAATAAATAAAAAATGAAAAAAATATTTTACCATTAATTTCACAGATTTATGTAAAACCAAAATAAACAAAAAAGTACACATATTTGTTATCACCGTTTCCAGAACAACCCGATCTATAAAACTGTTGCACTATTTAACACCTTCAGTGAACAACATAGAAAAATAAATAGAAAACATTGCAAAAAACTATGCTTTTTCATCAATACATTGAACAGAAAGTGGAATGAAACAAGATAAAAGAGACAAATATAAATAAAAATGGTATCTCTAAAAATGTCATCTTGTCCCGCAAAAAACAAGCCACCATACAGCTCCATCAGATGAGAAATAAAAAAGGTATAGCTCACAGAATACAGTGATGCCAAAACAATATTTTTTTCTATTAAAATGTTTGTATTGTGCAAAACCAGCAAAGCATAAAAAAATATATAAATGTGGTATCGCTGTAATCTGACTCAGGCAAAAAATAAAGCTGCCTTATCACTTTTACCATACACAGAGCAGCATTTAAAAAATCCCAATAAATAAATCCTGTATTGCTGGTTTTTGTTCATTCTGGCTCCCAAAGATCAAAATAGAAAGAGATCAAAAAATGTTGCATGCCTGAAAATAGTACCAATAAAAACGTCAACTGATCCCTCAAAAAACAAGCCCTTAAAAACTTTTTTTTTTGTTAAAAAAAGTGTTCCTTTGTGTGTGATAGCAGGCAAACATAAAAAACTCTTATAAATCTGGTATAGCTGTAATCATACCGACCAGAAGAATAAAGCCGTGTTATCACTTACACCACAAGAGGAATGCAGTTAAAAAGAAATAAAACCAATTCTTGACCTGCTGTTGATTTGTTCATTCTGTCTCCCAAAGATTGCAGAAAGGCTCAGCTCACCTTTATCCTGCGCTCTTTGCTGAGCGCTTACACCAGGGTTTCTGTGTAAATCTCTGAAATCCGTGTTTCAAACAGAACCCCCGGCACAAGATTTCCTATAATGAGGCAGATGAAGTCACTGTGGATGCTGTCTGACCTATGATCCTGCAGTGTCCACCTTTTAGGTTCCTTTTTAGGGTGCACAAAAGCATGGTCAGCCACCCTTTTTGTGTTTCTCTGAAAAGCTGGACACCGCTAACTGGAGGCCAAATGAAGTCCAGAGTAACTCCGCCTGCCTCATTAGTGAATAGATCCATCTGGGTTTCATCTGAATCATGTGTTTCAAATATTTAGATGGAAACCCTGATGTAAGCACTCTGCGTAGAGCACAGGATAAATGTGAACTAGTCTAAAATATTCTCTACCCAAAAATGCCACCAATAAAAGCTTCAACCCAACCCCAAAGAAACAAGTCCCTACTCGGGTCCGTCACCTGTTAACAGAAATATAGGAGTGTCCAAGTTACTAGTAGGACAAAAGCGACATTTCTCCCACCAAAAGAAATCTAGTGAAATTTGAGCTCCTAAATTCAAATGCCCACCTCTCTTCTGAGCCCCACAGTGTGCCTAAACTGCAGTTAGCATCTACATGATTGACATTAACATAGTAAGAAGAGCCCACATAATTTACAGGTGTGTGTTTCCAAAGCACAAGCTGGGAACAATGTACTGGGCACTACAATGTACTGACCACCATAATGGCATATTTTCAATTTTCACTCTGCAACTATCACTGCATGTTTGTTTCCGGAAAATGTCACTACATCCATAGATGAATTTCCAGTGTGGGGTAAATTCCAATAAGGGATTACTTGAGGGAGGAGGGTTCCACAGTTTAGGCACACCAGGGGCTCTGCAAATGGAGTTTGCAAACTATTCTAGAAAAATCTGTGCCGCAAAAGTCATATAGCGCTCTTTCCCTCCCGAGCCCTGCCATATGGCCAAACAGTATTGTACAGCCTTATATGGGGTATTCCCACATTCAGGAGAAATTGTGTATCTAATTAAGAGGCCTTTTTTATCGATATTCCCTTGTGAAAATAAAAAATCTGGGGTTAAAACACTATTTTAGCATTTTAGTAATAAAAATGTAATTAGCTCTTCACCACATAATGGTATAAAATTCTGTGGCACACCTGTGGTGTCAATATCCTCACTACATCATTAGATGTATTCACTGAGGGGTGCAGTTTGTAAAATTGAGTTACTTATAGACGATTCAGCTGTTCTGGCACCTAAGGGTCTCTGCCAATGTGACATAAAACTAGCAAACCATTCCAGCAAAATCTGCATTTCAATATAGCGCTCCTTTCCTTCCGAGCTTTGCACTGTGCCTGAAAAGTAGTTTCTGACCACATATAGGATATTGGCAAACTCGGGAGAAATTGCGTAGCAAATTATGCGTTCCATTTCCTCCTAATAGCTATTTTGAAAATTAAAAACTAAAGCATAATTTCAATGGGAAAAAATGTAATTTTTCACTTCCACACCCCAGAATTACACAATTCTGTGGATCATCTGTGGGTTTAAAATGCTCATTACACCCCTAAGCAAATTCCTCAAGTTGTGTACTTTCCAAAATGGGGTCAGATCTGGGTGGTTTCTGCTTTTTTAGCACCATATATTCAAATAGCGCTCTTTCCCTTCCAAGTTCTGCCATGTGCTCAAACAATTGTTTTCCACCACATATGGGGCATTGGTGCCCTCAGAAAAAATCGCGCAACAAATTATATGGTTAATTTTCTCCTGTTATCTTTGTAAAAATGAACAATTTGGGGCTAAAGCAACATTTTTGTGGGAAAAATGGTATCTTTTGTTTTCATGACTCAACTTGATAACATTTCTATAAAGCACCTGGGGGGTTCAAGGTGCTCCCCACACCTCTAGATAGGGGTGTAGCTTCCAAAATGGGGGGGTTCCACTGTTTAGGCATATTGGGGGCTCTGCAAAAGCGACATGGCGTCCAATATCTATTATAACCAATTTTGCGCCTCAAAAGCCAAATGGTGCTCCTTCTCTTCTGAGCTCTGTCGTGCACCCAAACGGTAGTTTTCCACCACTTATGGTGTATCGGTGTACTCCAGAGAAATTGCACAACAAATTGTATGGTCCATTTTCTACTGTTACCCTTGTGAAAATGCAAAATTTGGGGCTAAAGCAACATTTTTGTAGGAAAAAGTGCAATTTTCATTTTTTCCTTCCACATTGCATTAATTCCTGTGAAACACTTGAAGGGTTAATAAACTTCTTGAATGTGGTTTTGAGCACTTTGAGGGGTGCAGTTTTTAAAATGGTGTCACTTTTAAGTATTTTCTGTCACATAGGTCACTCAAAGTCACTTCAAATGTGATGTGCTCCCTTTAAAAAATGGTTTTGTAAATTTTGTTGGAAAAATGAGAAATTGCTCAAAAAGTTTTAAACCTTCTAACTTTCTTCTAACTTTCTTCTAACAAAAAGAATAATGTTACAAAAATGATGGTGATGTATAGTAGACATGTGGAAAATGTTATTTCTTAACTATTTTGTGTGATAACTATCTGATTTAAGGGCATAAAAATTAAAAGTTTGAAAATTGTGATATTTGCGAAAATTACTATACTTTCACAAATAAATGCAAACAAATTCATCCTAAATTCACCACTATCACAAAGTACAATATGTCACCAAAAATTCATCTCTGTTGAAGCATTCCAGAACTATTACTTCATAATGTGACACTGGTCAGAATTTTAAAATTTGGCCTTGTCTGGAAGATGAAAACAGGCTGGGAGGTGAAGGGGTGAAGGGGTTAGTGTGTCATGACAAATTCAAACTAGCTATACATGATCAATTACATGAGCCAATGAATGAAAAACTTTTCTGGGAACATTCTTGGAAAGTTTTTGGAATGATACTTATAAAAAAAATCTTTCTCGGACTTATGGCTATCTTGGAAATAAAACAATTGTTGATTATTAATTTTCACCCCCGTCAACGCAGGTCCTTTCTGAACACCGCTGGACGCCGAGGACAGAGCACTCTACCGGAGAAGGAGCCCGGGGGCGACCAGAGAGGTAAGTATAATGTTTTTTTTTATTTTTTACGTTTTAATTTTTTTTTTTTGATTATTGATTAGTGTTGAGCCACCCCCGTAGTGTTCGAGTTCGGTTCGGTTCGTCGAACACCCTTGTGTTCGCCGAACTGTTCGTCGAACTGTTCGTCGAACACCTTCGAACACCGTTAAAACCAATGGCAGGCAAACAAAAACACATAGAAACACATAGAAAACACCTTCAAAGATGTCCAAAAGCTGACAAACTGCTCAGAAGACATAACTAACACATGGAAAAGTGACAAGTACATATAGTCATGCGAAAAGAAAAGAGGTGGAGGAGTAAAAGGAGGGGGAGACACAGATATAGGCATGTCATACCCTTCTAAAATCCAAAAAGTGAGAAGCCGACACGGCCAGTCCATTCCTGCCCGTGCCACCTCTGTGTCGCCGGGTTTGTGCCAGAGCCGTGGTGGACCCTGACGGCCAGCCCCCCTCTCCCAATACTGGTGCCTGTCCGCTGGTGGGTCGAGCCCCCCCGCGGTGGGGGAGGAGTAACATCTGCAGAAGAAAGACCATCTTCCAGCCAAACTAACATGTCAACTTCTTTTCGTGGACAATGTGATACGATCCCTTTGTTACGGACACGCCCATCGCTACAAATTCCAGATGAGGCACAATAACAGCAGGTGCTTCAGCGGATATCAAGTGCTCCTTCAAGTGGACTCTCCTCCACCTCAATTTCAACATCACAAATACTCCAGTCCTCAGAGGTGTCACCCCAATCGCACTTGCTTCCTCACAGCTCCCAAGTCTCCAGCTGCCCGTCTGAGTATGGGGTAACACAGATGGTTGAGTCTGCAGAGCTGTTTACTTATACTATAGCCTGGGAAACGGAGGTCTGCTCCAGAGCTTCTGTTAATCCAGATGAGGAAATGATCTGCACTGATGCCCAGAATCTTTATAAGTCGGATTCATGACCAGATGAAGAAGGTTCTGAGCATAATGTAGACCCTCGTTCCCAAACTGTAACTCCTGTTGGTGGAGACAATGATGAAGACGATGATGAGACTCAAATACCTGATTGGAGCGACAACTTGACTTTTCGGTCAGGGCAGGGCAGGAAGAGGTTGGCTTTGAGGACGACAGGTGTGATAACACACAGGGTGATGATGACAAGGTTGGAGATCCCACTTACTGTCAACCCACAGTTAGCCAGTCGATGAGGTCACCCGGGCCTTTGCCTGGCCTTGGGGATATTGCGGTGGTCGGCTCCCTGGCCCGTACCCTGAGGTCACTCTTTAAAAGGGTGGATAATTGTTAATTTTTTAAGAGCTCGTGATGCCACCTGTGGCATCTGGTGAGAAGCACCAGCGCTGCAGCAGTCCACTGAGGCCTGTGATAAGGCAGCTCGATGGTATAGCTCCCCACAGGTGGAGCTAGGTCTCAGGGCAGCGTATGCAGGGGGAATGCAGGACAGGCGAGACCCAGCTGGGTCAGAGCAAGAACGGGAACGGACACGGTAGTCACTTCAGTACCTTTTACTGGAGGAAATTCAGGCACATCCCGGAGCACTGTAGGTTGAAGGGTGCATATCAGGATCCTCCCCAATGAGCGGGTGTAGGGCCTCCTGTTTCTTGCCTCTGCGTAGTAAGTTTCTGACCTGCCTGGAGCTAGGCCTAACTTTGTCTCTGTCCTGCGCTGGCTGACCTTGTGGTAGGGCCTTCTCTTGGAGTTCACGCTCCCAGTATGCGGGGCCTAAGCGTCTCCTGGCTCTGTTACGTATCAGCACCTTAGTGATCCTGGGACTTGTAGTTCTCCAGGGATTCCGATTATGCCTTACTGGGTCATAGAGATCCCGGTAAGCTCGGATCCAGTGTCCGGTAAATGCTTCGGGGTGAGCTGGTTAAGCTCCTCTGCCCCTTATGTACTAACTCGCCGTCGGCCTACTCGGGCCCTCACTAGGCTATACACACTAACGGCAGCTTGCCGCGCTTCACCGATCTTATGGCGCCGGCACACCTTAAGCTCTATCTGGGCTCCCTGAATCTAGCTAGCAGGAGCCTTGTGCTCCACTGCTGAACTATTAACTGAGTTCTCTAGACTAGACTGAACTCCACAGCAGACTGGCCTCTCTTAGGCTTCTCTACTGCAGGAACTCTTCAGAGGAACTGAACTGCCTAGCTCCACCTTCCCTATTTATATCCCTAATGGGCTCCCTCTGCTGGTCTGAGATGGAAGGTGGAGATGTGTGAATGTTTATGGGGGCCTCTTGTGGAGGATTCCATCAATACACTCTTCTAGGATCTGTGATACCAAGCGCAGCGGGGCGTCACAGATGCTATTGACGATGAGGTTAGGTTGCGCCTTCCTGGACAGAGACGGAGTACTGGAAGCACGTCAACAACTGCATCCTCAACCACAACTGTGCCTCTGACCACAAGTCGTAGTGGCTCTTCAGGTCGCATGGGTTCTAAGCCTTGCATAGCCTGGGCATTTATTCAGATCGATAAGGATGACCCAACTCGTGTTATCTTTGTCACCAAAAGCTAAGTAGAGGCAAAAAAATCCATAGTTTAAGTACTTCATGCATGTACCGTCACATGGATATGAAGCATAAGTTGCAGTGGGAAGCTTACTGTTCTACAATGCGGCCTAGCAGGCTGGGCCAACCACCGTCTGCCCCATCTTGTGCATCCACGGCCTCTTCATCCTCTGTGACTGGGGGGACAGCAGTCACACATGTTTTTGGACGCAGACCTGCCACCTCTTTACCTGCAACAGCCAGTGTGATTGGCAGGTCGTCAGTTAATTGGGAAGTGGAAACACCTGCTGGTGTTGAGCGCTCTCTGACATCAAGAGCACCACCTTTGGATCAAGGCAACCTAACATGTTTGCCTGCATCTTCCTCACAGACCGGCAGTTTGCCAGGGACACCCTACTCAACCCCGTCAAAGCACAACAGCCAGCCCTCGGTCCCTCAGATGTGGAAAAGTAAAAGACCATTTCCTCCTAGCAATGAGAAAGCTAAGAGGTTGAATTTCACCATCTGCAAGCTGTTAGCTACAGAAATGCTGCCTTTCCGCCTGGAGGACACAGTGGATTTTTGAGACCTTATGTCCGTCGCACTGCCCCAGTACCAGATGCCCAGTCGGCACTACTTCTCAAAGAAAGGTGTGCCTGCACTCCACCAGCATGTCGCACACAACATCACCGCTTCTTTGAGAAACTCTGTGTGTGACAGGGTGCAGTTCACCACAGACACGTGGACAAGTAGGTAACTATGGTGACAGCAGGACAAGGGGCTGCTGTCCAAGTCTTACCGTCCCCACGAGTTTTGCGTCAATCCTCTTTATCTCGAAGTTTCTCCACTGCTTCTGCCTCCTCAACCCCCTGTTATGATCTGCTACAGGGACTAAGGAAAGACAGGAGAACTGTCCCTACAATAGAACTAAACTAGATCCCTACGATGTAACGGGGAACCTGATCCTGCGATCAGACCCGCTAAAGTCCTCGGCTAGTCTGAACGAAGACCTATAGATGTGAGGGAGGGATCCCTACAAGAACTAGGGACTGGGATAAGTTGGACACCTCCTAGCAGAAATAGTAGCAGTCAAAGACAAACACACAACAAAAAGCATAGAGGTCAGAAGACCTAGCAAAACTAACAGAGAACGGCAGCAGAGCACCAAGCTAGCTCAAGAGTAGTAAATACAATGAAGTCCAGCAAGACCAGGAGGGCAGAGCCGGATTAAATAGGCAAAAATGGTCATGTGACCAGCAAACTAAAAAAAAACTAACAGGAGAGTTCTAACACCTCCTTTCGGTCCTCCACCTGCACCCAAAGCCTGTCTGGTAATGCCACCTCCTTTCTAACTGCGCAGAAGGAATCCTGCACACCTCCTTACTATGCTGGCAGCAGGGCTCAACGGCATCAGTGTTTACTTTGAAATGTGAAATGGGAAATGTGAGTCACACAGCTGAGGAGTTGTGGTCAGCTCTGGAGACCCAGTTTCATGAATGGTTGTCTCCACTGGACCTGCAACCAGGGAAGGCCGTGTGCGACAATGTTGCAAACCTGGGTGCGGCCCTTCGCCGGTGCAATGTCACACACGTGCCTCGTATGGCTCACGTGTTGAACCTGGTTGTCCTTCTGCAGAGGGCACGGTCGCTGTGTGCTCACTTCCGCCGTTCGCATCCCGCAGCTCAACGACTTACATCTCTACAGAAGTCGTTGGGCCTGCCAGTTCACCGGCTGAAATGCGATGTGCCGACTGGAGATGAGCGTTGTTCGACTCGAACTGTTCGCCAATCTCAAATTCGAGCTGTTTTGGGCGGTGTTCGAGCCGTTCGGCGAACACGAACGATTTGAGAAAAATTCGGCTGTTCGAGGTTATGTTCGATAACTGTTCGTGCACCAAAATCATAACTGGATTTTTTCTCAGTAATGATGAAAATTAATGTTAATACGCAGTTTGAGTATACAGCGGGGCGGGGGGAGGGGCAGGGGATGGATCTCTGCAGGAATAATGAAGATCTCCATTTTTTTTTCTCTTTCCCGCCTTTACAGTGGGGAGGTGCAATCTGTCAGCCTATCAGCAGCGCACACACGGAGCGAAGTGCTTCTTTTTACACAAGCAAGGGCATGTGTCATTGGCAGTGTATGTCACATGTCCTTGCCCTATAAGACCCAACCATTTTCCCCGTCGCCACCATTTTCTCACTGCTGCAGCTGCATGTTAGACGGCACCGCTGTTGCTGTGTGCGCTATACCTTGTTAATTTCAAGCCAATTTTCGCACAAATCTACAGATAGCTTGGGAGTAGGAAATAGTTGTGATTGCAGTCCTTTTAAGGACTACGTTACATCATTTCATACGACTTTTATCAGGCAGGTCTGTGCTCTTAAATAGATAGGTTGGGAGTAAAGACTAATTGTAATAGCAGTCCTTTTCAGGGCTAGGTTTCATCAGTTCCTATCACTTTTTGCCAGGCAGGTCTGTGCCAGTGCTGTGCAAGTTTTTTTCACAGCATTTGGCTGAATCTAGCAAAGCTAATCCACTTTGGCCTATTGCAGAGTGTGTTAGTCAGTGGAGTAGCCTATCTGTGTTGCAAGATACACCACCTGTGTATAGAATACGAATTTTTTTACTGCACCTAGTGAAGTAAAACCTTTTGGGCATAGCATCATTCTATTAGTCCATCTATACTGACCTCCATAAGGTTGCAAATTGAATATAATTTTTTTCTGCATCTAGCTCTGAAAAAATATTTGGCCTTCTAGCTGTGTGTGGTACTTGTTCAATTAGTCCATCTATACTGACCTCCATCAGGTTGCAAATTGAATATAATTTTTTTCTGCATCTAGCTCTGAAAAAATATTTGGCCTTCTAGCAGTGTGTGCGACTTGTTCTATTAGTCCATCTATACTGACCTCCATCAGGTTGCAAACTGAATATAATATTTTTCTGCATCTACCTCTGAAAAAATATTTGGGCTTCTAGCTGTGTGTGGGACTTGTTCTATTAGTCCATCTATACTGACCTCCATCAGGTTGCAAATTAAAAATAATTTTTATCTGCATCTAGCTCTGAAAAAATATTTGGGCTTCTAGCAGTGTGTGCGACTTGTTCTATTAGTCCATCTATACTGACCTCCATCAGGTTGCAAATTGAATATAATTTTTTTCTGCACCTAGCTCTGAAAAAATATTTGGCCTTCTAGCAGTGTGTGGGACTTTCTCTATTAGTCCATCTATACTGACCTCCATCAGGTTGCAAATTAAAAATAATTTTTATCTGTATCTAGCTCTGAAAAAATATTTGGCCTTCTAGCAGTGTGTGCGACTTGTTCTATTAGTCCATCTATACTGACCTCCATCAGGTTAAAAAATTGAATATAATTTTTTTCTGCATCTAGCTCTGAAAAAATATTTGGCCTTCTAGCAGTGTGTGGGACTTTCTCTATTAGTCCATCTATACTGACCTCCATCAGGTTGCAAATTAAAAATAATTTTTATCTGCATCTAGCTCTGAAAAAATATTTGGCCTTCTAGCAGTGTGTTCGACTTGTTCTATTAGTCCATCTATACTGACCTCCATCAGGTTAAAAAATTGAATATAATTTTTTTCTGCATCTAGCTCTGAAAAAATATTTGGCCTTCTAGCAGTGTGTGGGACTTTCTCTATTAGTCCATCTATACTGACCTCCATCAGGTTGCAAATTAAAAATAATTTTTATCTGCATCTAGCTCTGAAAAAATATTTGGCCTTCTAGCAGTGTGTGGGACTTTCTCTATTAGTCCATCTATACTGACCTCCATCAGGTTGCAAATTCAAAATAATTTTTTTTCTGCATCTAGCTCTGAAAAAATATTTGGCCTTCTAGCAGTGTGTGGGACTTTCTCTATTAGTCCATCTCTACTGACCTCCATCAGGTTGCAAATGAAAAAAAATTTTTTATCTGCATCTAGCTCTGAAAAAATATTTGGCCTTCTAGCAGTGTGTGGGACTTTCTCTATTAGTCCATCTATACTGACCTCCATCAGGTTGCAAACTAAAAATTATTTTTATCTGCATCTAGCTCTGAAAAAATATTTGGGCTTCTAGCAGTGTGTGGGACTTGTTCTATTAGTCCATCTATACTGACCTCCATCAGGTTACAAATTGAATATAATTTTTTTCTGCATCTAGCTCTGAAAAAATATTTGGCCTTCTAGCAGTGTGTGGGACTTTCTCTATTAGTCCATCTATACTGACCTCCATCAGGTTACAAATTGAATATAATTTTTTTCTGCATCTAGCTCTGAAAAAATATTTGGCCTTCTAGCAGTGTGTGGGACTTTCTCTATTAGACCATCTATACTGACCTCCATCAGGTTGCAAATTAAAAATATTTTTTATCTGCATCTAGCTCTGAAAAAATATTTGGCCTTCTAGCAGTGTGTGGGACTTGTTCTATTAGTCCATCTATACTGACCTCCATCAGGTTGCAAACTGAATATAATTTTTTTCTGCATCTACCACTGAAAAAATATTTGGGCTTCTAGCTGTGTGTGGGACTTGTTCTATTAGTCCATCTATACTGACCTCCATCAGGTTGCAAATTAAAAATAATTTTTATCTGCATCTAGCTCTGAAAAAATATTTGGCCTTCTAGCAGTGTGTGCGACTTGTTCTATTAGTCCATCTATACTGACCTCCATCAGGTTGCAAATTGAATATAATTTTTTTCTGCATCTAGCTCTGAAAAAATATTTGGCCTTCTAGCAGTGTGTGGGACTTCCTCTATTAGTCCATCTATACTGACCTCCATCAGGTTGCAAATTAAAAATAATTTTTATCTGCATCTAGCTCTGAAAAAATATTTGGCCTTCTAGAAGTGTGTGCGACTTGTTCTATTAGTCCATCTATACTGACCTCCATCAGGTTAAAAAATTGAATATAATATTTTTCTGCATCTAGCTATGAAAAAATATTTGGCCTTCTAGCAGTGTGTGGGACTTTCTCTATTAGTCCATCTATACTGACCTCCATCAGGTTGCAAATTAAAAATAATTTTTATCTGCATGTAGCTCTGAAAAAATATTTGGCCTTCTAGCAGTGTGTGGGACTTTCTCTATTAGTCCATCTATACTGACCTCCATCAGGTTAAAAAATTGAATATAATTTTTTTCTGCATCTATCTCTGAAAAAATATTTGGCCTTCTAGCAGTGTGTGGGACTTTCTCTATTAGTCCATCTATACTGACCTCCATCAGGTTGCAAATTAAAAATAATTTTTATCTGCATCTAGCTCTGAAAAAATATTTGGCCTTCTAGCAGTGTGTGCGACTTGTTCTATTAGTCCATCTATACTGACCTCCATCAGGTTAAAAAATTGAAAATAATTTTTTTCTGCATCTACCTCTGAAAAAATATTTGGCCTTCTAGCAGTGTGTGGGACTTTCTCTATTAGTCCATCTATACTGACCTCCATCAGGTTGCAAATAAAAAAATTTTTATCTGCATCTAGCTCTGAAAAAATATTTGGCCTTCTAGCAGTGTGTGCGACTTGTTCTATTAGTCCATCTATACTGACCTCCATCAGGTTGCAAATTGAATATAATATTTTTCTGCATCTAGCTCTGAAAAAATATTTGGCCTTCTAGCTGTGTGTGGGACTTGTTCTATTAGTCCATCTATACTGACCTCCATCAGGTTACAAATTGAATATAATTTTTTTCTGCATCTAGCTCTGAAAAAATATTTGGCCTTCTAGCAGTGTGTGGGACTTTCTCTATTAGAACATCTATACTGACCTCCATCAGGTTGCAAATTAAAAATAATTTTTATCTGCATCTAGCTCTGAAAAAATATTTGACCTTCTAGCAGTGTGTGCGACTTGTTCTATTAGTCCATCTATACTGACCTCCATCAGGCTGCAAATTGAATATAATATTTTTCTGCATCTAGCTCTGAAAAAATATTTGGCCTTCTAGCAGTGTGTGGGACTTGTTTTATTAGTCCATCTATACTGACCTCCATAAGGTTGCAAATTGAATATAATTTTTTTCTGCATCTAGCTCTGAAAAAATATTTGGCCTTCTAGCAGTGTGTGGGACTTGTTCTATTAGTCCATCTATACTGACCTCCATCAGGTTGCAAACTGAATATAATTTTTTTCTGCATCTACCACTGAAAAAATATTTGGGCTTCTAGCTGTGTGTGGGACTTGTTCTATTAGTCCATCTATACTGACCTCCAACAGGTTGCAAATTAAAAATAATTTTTATCTGCATCTAGCTCTGAAAAAATATTTGGCCTTCTAGCAGTGTGTGCGACTTGTTCTATTAGTCCATCTATACTGACCTCCATCAGGTTAAAAAATTGAAAATAATTTTTTTCTGCATCTACCTCTGAAAAAATATTTGGCCTTCTAGCAGTGTGTGGGACTTTCTCTATTAGTCCATCTATACTG
This sequence comes from Phyllobates terribilis, assembly GCF_046119375.1. Taxonomy (NCBI): domain Eukaryota; kingdom Metazoa; phylum Chordata; class Amphibia; order Anura; family Dendrobatidae; genus Phyllobates; species Phyllobates terribilis. The sequence continues at coordinate 160,482,453 of NW_027362764.1, read as the reverse complement.
ACCTCCATCAGGTTGCAAATGAAAAAAAATTTTATCTGCATCTAGCTCTGAAAAAATATTTGGCCTTCTAGCAGTGTGTGGGACTTTCTCTATTAGTCCATCTATACTGACCTCCATCAGGTTGCAAATTAAAAATAATTTTTATCTGCATCTAGCTCTGAAAAAATATTTGGCCTTCTAGCAGTGTGTGCGACTTGTTCTATTAGTCCATCTATACTGACCTCCATCAGGTTGCAAATTGAATATAATATTTTTCTGCATCTAGCTCTGAAAAAATATTTGGCCTTCTAGCTGTGTGTGGGACTTGTTCTATTAGTCCATCTATACTGACCTCCATCAGGTTACAAATTGAATATAATTTTTTTCTGCATCTAGCTCTGAAAAAATATTTGGCCTTCTAGCAGTGTGTGGGACTTTCTCTATTAGAACATCTATACTGACCTCCATCAGGTTGCAAATTAAAAATAATTTTTATCTGCATCTAGCTCTGAAAAAATATTTGGCCTTCTAGCAGTGTGTGCGACTTGTTCTATTAGTCCATCTATACTGACCTCCATCAGGTTGCAAATTGAATATAATATTTTTCTGCATCTAGCTCTGAAAAAATATTTGGCCTTCTAGCAGTGTGTGGGACTTGTTTTATTAGTCCATCTATACTGACCTCCATAAGGTTGCAAATTGAATATAATTTTTTTCTGCATCTAGCTCTGAAAAAATATTTGGCCTTCTAGCAGTGTGTGGGACTTGTTCTATTAGTCCATCTATACTGACCTCCATCAGGTTGCAAACTGAATATAATTTTTTTCTGCATCTACCACTGAAAAAATATTTGGGCTTCTAGCTGTGTGTGGGACTTGTTCTATTAGTCCATCTATACTGACCTCCATCAGGTTGCAAATTAAAAATAATTTTTATCTGCATCTAGCTCTGAAAAAATATTTCGCCTTATAGCAGTGTGTGCGACTTGTTCTATTAGTCCATCTATACTGACCTCCATCAGGTTGCAAATTGAATATAATTTTTTTCTGCATCTAGCTCTGAAAAAATATTTGGCCTTCTAGCAGTGTGTGGGACTTTCTCTATTAGTCCATCTATACTGACCTCCATCAGGTTGCAAATTAAAAATAATTTTTATCTGCATCTAGCTCTGAAAAAATATTTGGCCTTCTAGAAGTGTGTGCGACTTGTTCTATTAGTCCATCTATACTGACCTCCATCAGGTTGCAAATTGAATATAATTTTTTTCTGCATCTAGCTCTGAAAAAATATTTGGCCTTCTAGCAGTGTGTGGGACTTTCTCTATTAGTCCATCTATACTGACCTCCATCAGGTTGCAAATTAAAAATAATTTTTATCTGCATCTAGCTCTGAAAAAATATTTGGCCTTCTAGAAGTGTGTGCGACTTGTTCTATTAGTCCATCTATACTGACCTCCATCAGGTTAAAAAATTGAATATAATATTTTTCTGCATCTAGCTATGAAAAAATATTTGGCCTTCTAGCAGTGTGTGGGACTTTCTCTATTTGTCCATCTATACTGACCTCCATCAGGTTGCAAATTAAAAATAATTTTTATCTGCATGTAGCTCTGAAAAAATATTTGGCCTTCTAGCAGTGTGTGGGACTTTCTCTATTAGTCCATCTATACTGACCTCCATCAGGTTAAAAAATTGAATATAATTTTTTTCTGCATCTATCTCTGAAAAAATATTTGGCCTTCTAGCAGTGTGTGGGACTTTCTCTATTAGTCCATCTATACTGACCTCCATCAGGTTGCAAATTAAAAATAATTTTTATCTGCATCTAGCTCTGAAAAAATATTTGGCCTTCTAGCAGTGTGTGCGACTTGTTCTATTAGTCCATCTATACTGACCTCCATCAGGTTAAAAAATTGAAAATAATTTTTTTCTGCATCTACCTCTGAAAAAATATTTGGCCTTCTAGCAGTGTGTGGGACTTTCTCTATTAGTCCATCTATACTGACCTCCATCAGGTTGCAAATAAAAAAATTTTTATCTGCATCTAGCTCTGAAAAAATATTTGGCCTTCTAGCAGTGTGTGCGACTTGTTCTATTAGTCCATCTATACTGACCTCCATCAGGTTGCAAATTGAATATAATATTTTTCTGCATCTAGCTCTGAAAAAATATTTGGCCTTCTAGCTGTGTGTGGGACTTGTTCTATTAGTCCATCTATACTGACCTCCATCAGGTTACAAATTGAATATAATTTTTTTCTGCATCTAGCTCTGAAAAAATATTTGGCCTTCTAGCAGTGTGTGGGACTTTCTCTATTAGAACATCTATACTGACCTCCATCAGGTTGCAAATTAAAAATAATTTTTATCTGCATCTAGCTCTGAAAAAATATTTGACCTTCTAGCAGTGTGTGCGACTTGTTCTATTAGTCCATCTATACTGACCTCCATCAGGCTGCAAATTGAATATAATATTTTTCTGCATCTAGCTCTGAAAGAATATTTGGCCTTCTAGCAGTGTGTGGGACTTGTTTTATTAGTCCATCTATACTGACCTCCATAAGGTTGCAAATTGAATATAATTTTTTTCTGCATCTAGCTCTGAAAAAATATTTGGCCTTCTAGCAGTGTGTGGGACTTGTTCTATTAGTCCATCTATACTGACCTCCATCAGGTTGCAAACTGAATATAATTTTTTTCTGCATCTACCACTGAAAAAATATTTGGGCTTCTAGCTGTGTGTGGGACTTGTTCTATTAGTCCATCTATACTGACCTCCAACAGGTTGCAAATTAAAAATAATTTTTATCTGCATCTAGCTCTGAAAAAATATTTGGCCTTCTAGCAGTGTGTGCGACTTGTTCTATTAGTCCATCTATACTGACCTCCATCAGGTTAAAAAATTGAAAATAATTTTTTTCTGCATCTACCTCTGAAAAAATATTTGGCCTTCTAGCAGTGTGTGGGACTTTCTCTATTAGTCCATCTATACTGACCTCCATCAGGTTGCAAATGAAAAAAAATTTTATCTGCATCTAGCTCTGAAAAAATATTTGGCCTTCTAGCAGTGTGTGGGACTTTCTCTATTAGTCCATCTATACTGACCTCCATCAGGTTGCAAATTAAAAATAATTTTTATCTGCATCTAGCTCTGAAAAAATATTTGGCCTTCTAGCAGTGTGTGCGACTTGTTCTATTAGTCCATCTATACTGACCTCCATCAGGTTGCAAATTGAATATAATATTTTTCTGCATCTAGCTCTGAAAAAATATTTGGCCTTCTAGCTGTGTGTGGGACTTGTTCTATTAGTCCATCTATACTGACCTCCATCAGGTTACAAATTGAATATAATTTTTTTCTGCATCTAGCTCTGAAAAAATATTTGGCCTTCTAGCAGTGTGTGGGACTTTCTCTATTAGAACATCTATACTGACCTCCATCAGGTTGCAAATTAAAAATAATTTTTATCTGCATCTAGCTCTGAAAAAATATTTGGCCTTCTAGCAGTGTGTGCGACTTGTTCTATTAGTCCATCTATACTGACCTCCATCAGGTTGCAAATTGAATATAATATTTTTCTGTATCTAGCTCTGAAAAAATATTTGGCCTTCTAGCAGTGTGTGGGACTTGTTTTATTAGTCCATCTATACTGACCTCCATAAGGTTGCAAATTGAATATAATTTTTTTCTGCATCTAGCTCTGAAAAAATATTTGGCCTTCTAGCAGTGTGTGGGACTTGTTCTATTAGTCCATCTATACTGACCTCCATCAGGTTGCAAACTGAATATAATTTTTTTCTGCATCTACCACTGAAAAAATATTTGGGCTTCTAGCTGTGTGTGGGACTTGTTCTATTAGTCCATCTATACTGACCTCCATCAGGTTGCAAATTAAAAATAATTTTTATCTGCATCTAGCTCTGAAAAAATATTTCGCCTTCTAGCAGTGTGTGCGACTTGTTCTATTAGTCCATCTATACTGACCTCCATCAGGTTGCAAATTGAATATAATTTTTTTCTGCATCTAGCTCTGAAAAAATATTTGGCCTTCTAGCAGTGTGTGGGACTTTCTCTATTAGTCCATCTATACTGACCTCCATCAGGTTGCAAATTAAAAATAATTTTTATCTGCATCTAGCTCTGAAAAAATATTTGGCCTTCTAGAAGTGTGTGCGACTTGTTCTATTAGTCCATCTATACTGACCTCCATCAGGTTAAAAAATTGAATATAATTTTTTTCTGCATCTAGCTCTGAAAAAATATTTGGCCTTCTAGCAGTGTGTGGGACTTTCTCTATTAGTCCATCTATACTGACCTCCATCAGATTGCAAATTAAAAATAATTTTTATCTGCATCTAGCTCTGAAAAAATATTTGGCCTTCTAGCAGTGTGTGAGACTTTCTCTCTTAGTCCATCTATACTGACCTCCATCAGGTTGCAAATTCAAAATAATTTTTTGTCTGCATCTAGCTCTGAAAAAATATTTGGCCTTCTAGCATTGTGTGGGACTTTCTCTATTATTCCATCTATACTGACCTCCATCAAGTTGCAAATTCAAAATATTTTTTTGTCTGCTTCTAGCTCTGAAAAAATATTTGGCCTTCTAGCAGTGTGTGGGACTTTCTCTATTAGTCCATCTATACTGACCTCCATCAGGTTGCAAATGAAAAATAATTTTTATCTGCATCTAGCTCTGAAAAAATATTTGGCCTTCTAGCAGTGTGTGGGACTTTCTCTATTAGTACATCTATACTGACCTCCATGAGGTTGCAAATTAAAAATAATTTTAATCTGCATCTAGCTCTGAAAAAATATTTGGCCTTCTAGCAATGTGTGCGACTTGTTCTATTAGTCCATCTATACTGACCTCCATCAGGTTGCAAATTGAATATAATATTTTTCTGCATCTAGCTCTGAAAAAATATTTGGCCTTCTAGCAGTGTGTGGGACTTTCTCTATTAGTCCATCCATACTGACCTCCATCAGGTTGCAAATTCAAAATAATTTTTTGTCTGCATCTAGCTCTGAAAAAATATTTGGCCTTCTAGCAGTGTGTGGGACTTTCTCTATTAGTCCATCTATACTGACCTCCATCAGGTTGCAAATTAAAAATAATTTTTATCTGCATCTAGCTCTGAAAAAATATTTGGCCTTCTAGCAGTGTGTGGGACTCATTGTATTAGGCCATCTATACCAAGCTCCACCAGCTTTTAAATTAATAATAATTTTTAGCTGCATCTAGCCCTGAAAATAATTTTTCTTCCCATTAGTGGTAGCAATAGAAATATGGGGCGCGCGCCTGGCTTACAAAAATATACGCTTCATAACAAAAAACACCAGCCTAGCGCACTGCATTAATAAGATGGCATCATCGTCTCTCCCTGTGCTAGGCCTACTACCCAGGCTAGCATTCCTGTGCCTAAAACACAATGTATGGGTCCGCGCTAGCCACTATGCTGAGGGGTCTAAAGCTGCTGCTAACGCTTTATAACAATTCAATTGGCAGATTTTCACAGAGCTCTTCCACAACGCCCACCCATCGGGCAACAGTTGCCCACCTTCCCTATGGGATCTAGTGGCGAATAGTTGATGCCATTAATCAGAGCGTCAGTTGCCCCGTCGACGTGGCAAGCATACGGTAAGGCATGGGAAGAGTGGACACGACTAGTAGCAGGCAGACGGGTTGACCAATCTGAACAAGCCAGATCACAAGTCACCATAGAATTTCTCCACCAGCTAATTATGAGCGGCATATCAGGGGCGTCAGCGCAGCGGTGTCTGACCGGAGTAGCATTTCACTTCCAACTACTGAACTGGGGAGATGTGACAAAGGTTCATCATCAGACAATCCATAAAAGGGTGGAAAAGGGGTCAGCCAAGTCAGGAGTGTAGACGTTCCGTCCCGTGTCACTAAAACTGATTTCTCACATCATATCCCTAACACCATTAACATGACACTCACAATTTGAAGCAACACTACTGTCTACTGCATTTGTGATCGCCTGCTTCGGGGCAATATGCATAAGCGAATTAGTCCCTCAATCCAAAATTACCACCAGTGGAGGCTTATTACACCAGGACGTAGTCATAGCCAATAATGCAATACGTCTACGCATACACAAATCGAAAACGGTTCCAGCGGGCAGGGGCACTTGGGTACTTCTACAACCCACAAACGGTACACTGAGTCGGGTAACAATAGTAAAAACATATCTAACCATCAGATCACAAAGTAATTTCTTCCTATCACACATTGATGGAATGCCATTATCAAGATACCAGTTCCAAGCTATATTTAATAAATGCATAACATCGGCAGGGAACCACCCCAAAGATTTCGGGACACACTCATTCCGCATAGGCGCGGCCACGGAAACAGCAAGAGCAGGACTGTCAGAAACGGAAGTTCAGAGGATAGGGAGATGGCGATCCACATGTTTGGCAAGATACATAAGACCGGACTTGTTATCCTAACGTGGTTTGTTTCTTTAACAGGTGACGCTAAGCCAACAGTGTGGGTGATAGGCCACTCGTATATGTATTGGGCAGAAAAAAGGGCGAAAGTCTGACCAGGCGAGAGGAAATTAGAGTTTCATAACACATATTTCAACTAGAGAGGTATTAGAGGCCTGCTACGGCCACAGGTACTAATGGAGGTAATCAAGGTAGGGAGAGAGGCAAGATGTCCGGTCATCTTAGTTATACAGGCTGGGGGAAACAACCTAGGTCATCACAAGAGCACAAAACTAATGGCAATAATGAAACTAGACACTGAGCGCTTCAGAGAATTTTTCACAAAACTAGCTATAGTATGGTCAGAGATTGTGCCGATAGCGGTATGGCAAGGTGCGCGAGACATCACGGCCATCGAACGTACAAGGCGGGTAATAAATATTCGGATGGCAAAATTTAGAAGAGACAGAGTGTAGTGGTACGACACCGACAACTGGAAGGAGATAAAGCAGGCCTCATACGGCCCGACGTTGTTCACTTAATGGATATTGTACTGGACATATTCCTGTCAGGACTCCAGGACGGAGTGGAACAAGCGTTAAGAGTGATGGGTGGGGGTCAGAGTCCTGCATACGAGTACGCAGGATCGTCCGTGGCCTGGAAATAAAAAGGACATGTTGGAGAGTTACACTTGTTGGCCAACTTGCCGGAGTGGAGACCTAGGGCATGCTGCAACAAGCTGAATTATTTTAGAAATAAAATGCCTTTCTAATGGAATGAGTATAAAGAGTTAATAAAGCTGTGACCGATCCTCACCCATCCAGTTGTAAGAGTTACATTATTGTATTGTCAAGGAAAGGGGGGCGGTAGGGGGGCTGAGCGTCTGGGTTTGGTTGGGGGTCTCCACAGTCTGCCTAGGCTAGATGCATTTAAAAATTCTTATTAGATACACAGGCGGTGCAGCTTGCTTCGCAGCTGGGCTACTACGCCCAAAGTATCGCCTAGGCTAGATGCAGTTAAAAATTCTACGCTGACTAGCAGACACTGAAGATTTGGAGCAGACCTCTGAGTAAACAGCTCTTCAGACTCAACCATCTGTGTTACCCCAAGCCATAGTGTATGTAGTTTCTTACAGTTAAAAGGGGGGGGAGCGACCCAACCCACCTGGAATTGACGATGCCAACGTCACGTAAGACACAGCAAGGGGACTCCAAAAAGAGTCTCCATTTTTTCCCAAAAATTGTGGCACAGACACCACTTAACCCTAGAACGCATACCTGGGGCCTCGCAGGCCCGCCCTGTTAATTGTTTACTATTTTCTGCAAGATTACTTTAGTTAGAATTTTGAAACTCTAGGTATTTTTCATGTATATAGTTGTTTGTCATATGAGTTTGAGTTATTCCATGTTATTTGCACACGGGCCTAAAAGGCCCCAGGTATATGAAAGTGTAGATTTTTATGGTCATGCGTTCTAGGGTTAAGTGGCATCAATTGCCCCACAGTTGCTTAAAACGGTTGGTGAGGTGATTTTACCAAATCCTCAAGGTTTTAGTCTCCCAAGGATAACACAGGGGTAGAAAAGTCCTTGCGAATCCATGATTTGTTCATCTTTATGAACGTGAGTCTGTCTACATTCTCAGTGGACAGACGCGTGCGCTTATCTGTCAGCACACCACCAGCAGCGCTGAACACACGTTCAGAGAGAACACTGGCTGCAGGGCATGACAAGATCTCCAAGGCGTGAGTGGCGAGCTCCGGCCATTTTTCCAGATTGGAATACCAAAATGAGCAAGGGTCCAGTGACACAGTCATGGCTTCGATGTTCACTTGGAGATACTCCTGCACCATCCTCTCTAGGCATTGACTATGTGTCAGACTTCTTGTCTCCTGTGGCCTTGCAAAGGATGGTCTAAAAAAGTGGTGAAACGATTCCACAACATTGCTGTTACCAGCAGATACTGTGTTACTGTTACGGTTTGAGTGATGAAGACTCGACAGTCCCACGGTTGGCAAGTTAGAACTGTGAGATTCACTACGTGCACCACTGGTGTTTTGTGGAAAAGCACATGTAAGATTCTGCAACAGCGTCTGCAGATACTCCTGCATGCGTCAATCCCTTTTTATGGCAGGAATTATTTCGGCAAATTTACTTTTGTATTGGGGATCTAAGAGTGTGGCAACCCAGTAGTCGGGATTACTTTGAATTCTGCAATCTGAGGGTCATGTTGCAGGTAGTGCAGCAAGAAGGCACTCATGTGTCTTGCGCATCCAGGAGGGCCAAGTCCTTGTTGTATTGGTAGCGAGGTAAGAATCATGCTTCCTTCCTCTGCCCTCTCCCCCCAACCTCGCACAACAGAAATGTGATCAAGGTCTCCCTCATCTGATGAGTCTTCCATGCCCATCGCCAGTTCGTCCTCCACTTCTTCCTCGGCTCCTGCACCTTCCTCAACAGTTTGGCTGCTACCATGTGCCCTGGTTAATCCCTCTCCCCCACCCTCCCATGCCTGCCGCCTTGGTGCTGCCAACCGTCTGGACCTTGCAGATGTTATCCCTTCCGCATACGACTCCTCCTCTACTTCCTTCACCTCTTCTTGTCCCACCACCTGACTCTGAATTCTGTTTAATGTGTGCTCCAGCATGTAAATCACCGGAATAGTCATGCTGATAATGGCATCGTCGTCAGCACTAAACATCTTCGTCGCCATTTCAAAACTGTGCAGAAGGGTGTGTGGCGCCCCTGAGGGTTCAGTCGCCACAGAGTTACTGCATCTCACCCAGAGGTGTGGTATCTCACCCTCAGGTAAGGAAGGCATATGGCTCGGGACCCTAACACCTGCATCCAACACATACTCGCAGTGGGGGTAGGGCGAGATTGCTCCTAAGGGAGAGCACAGTCCAAGGTCCCTAGCTGGTGGGAGGGTCCTATGTAGTGGGTGCTTAGGGGAGCAGCTTAGCGGAGCACATGACAGGGAGAGTATAAATAGGAAGCCATCTTAGAAGAGCAAGCCAGTCAGAGGAGGAAAAGTGACAGGAGCAGAGGCTCGGCATGAGCTCTGCTCCAGAGGCGGGCCTAGCCTGGGAGGCCCAGGACTGAAGGAGAGAAGAGAGGAGTGGGAGCAGGAAGGCTCCAGGAACCGAAGGGACCCTAGGGCTATGGGCCATGCAGAAGGCCACCCGTACTCCCGCTGCTACCAGGAAGTAGAGGGGTCAGGCCAGATAAGGGGAACCGGTCCCTCAACTAGCGGAGAAACAGCAAGGCTCAACTAGAAACCGGAGGCTGCAGCATTTCATGTACTGCAGGTAAAAGTCCACACCAGTCTCATTAAGAAGGTAGCCACATAGGACCCAGGGGACGGAACACAAGTTGCCCGCCAAGGCCCGAGGATACCGGATAGAAGTGTCACTGGGTGTGAGGTGCAGGGAGAAGGCCAGAGAAAGGACACACAGAAGGGGGTCCTGCTAAGTACTCCGGAGCTATCTGGGGGTGGACTGAGCCCCTCACTGAGTACGCACAGCACGACGGGTGAGATTGCTCTGGTACCTGTAATCTGGACTGCAACAACTGTGAGTAAAGATCTTGGGACTGCATCACATGGACTCTGTGTTCATTACTGACTCCCTGCACTACAACCACCATCATCCACCCACACTGCCCTGAAGCTACACTCTTCCTGTGGTGAGTAATAATACCATTGCTGCAAAACCACCAGCTTCAGAGGACTGTTCCGCAGCGGCGGCCCCTTTTGCCCCACTCCAGAGGTGGCGTAGTCGGACATTATAAAACCCATATATACAAATTACCCTTGGATTGACCACCCTGGATCACGGACCGGGTCACCGCCACAGTGACTACAACCCCTAGCGTCTACCGGCCCGGCTCAGGGAACCCCACGGCCCAGGGGGTGCGTCAACTTCATAGGTCCCTGATCTGAGACCACTCCTGCAGCGTGATTTGCCCCACCTCTGGATCTCGTTGGCCCAGGCTATACGTCATAACGTATTGCACCAGGGCTTGTCGGTGCTGCCACAGTCGCTGCAACATGGTCTGAGTTGAATTCCACCGTGTCGGCACATCGCATTTCAGCCGGTGAACTGGCAGGCCCAACGACTTCTGTAGAGATGTAAGTCGTTGAGCTGCGGGATGCGAACGGCGGAAGTGAGCACACAGCGACCGTGCCCTCTGCAGAAGGCCATCTAGTCCGGGATAGTGGGCTAAGAATTTATGGACAACCAGGTTCAACACGTGAGCCATACAAGGCACGTGTGTGACATTGCCCCGGCGAAGGGCCGCACCCAGGTTTGCAGCATTGTCGCACACGGCCTTCCCTGGTTGCAGGTCCAGTGGAGACAACCATTCATGAAACTGGGTCTCCAGAGCTGACCACAACTCCTCAGCTGTGTGACTCACATTTCCCAGACATTTCAAAGTAAACACTGATGCCGTTGAGCCCTGCTGCCAGCATAGTAAGGAGGTGTGCAGGATTCCTTCTGCGCAGTTAGAAAGCAGGTGGCATTACCAGACAGGTTTTGGGTGCAGGTGGAGGGCCGAGAGGAGGTTGAGGAGGCAGAAGCAGTGGAGGAACTTCGAGATAAAGAGGATTGACGCACAACTCGTGGGGACGGTAAGACTTGGACAGCAGCCCCTTGTCCTGCTCTCACCATAGTTACCCAGTGCTCAGTCAGCGACATGTAACTCCCCTGTCCATGCCTACTCGTCCAAGTGTCTGTGGTGAAATGCACCCTGTCACACACAGAGTTTCTCAAAGAAGCGGTGATGTTGTGTGCGACATGCTGGTGGAGCGCAGGCACACCTTTCTTTGAGAAGTAGTGCCGACTGGGCATCTGGTACTGGGGCACTGCGACGGACATAAGGTCTCGAAAATCCACTGTGTCCTCCAGGCGGAAAGGCAGCATTTCTGTAGCCAAGAGCTTGCAGATGATGAAATTCAACCTCTTAGCTTTCTCATGGCTAGGAGGAAATGGTCTTTTACTTTTCCACATCTGAGGGACCGAGGGCTGGCTATTGTGCTTAGACGGGGTTGAGTAGGGTGTCCCCGGCAAACTGCCGGTCTGTGAGGAAGATGCAAGCGGACATGTTAGGTTGCCTTGATCCAAAGGTGGTGCTCTCGATGTCAGAGAGCGCTCAACACCAGCAGGTGTTTCCACTTGCCAATGAACTGACGACCTGCCAATCACACTGGCTGTTGCAGGTAAAGAGATGGCAGGTCTGCGTCCAAAAACATGTGTGACTGCTGTCCCCCCAGTCACAGAGGATGAAGAGGCCGTGGATGCACAAGATGGGGCAGACGGTGGTTGGCCCAGCCTGCTAGGCCGCATTGTAGCACAGTGAGCTTCCCACTGCAACTTATGCTTCATATCCATGTGACGGTACATGCATGAAGTACTCAAACTATGGATTGTTTGGCCTCTACTTAGCTTTTGGTGACAAATATTACAGATAACACGAGTTGGGTCATCCTTATCATTCTGAATAAATGCCCTGGCTATGCAAGGCTTAGAGCCCATGCGACCTGAAGAGCCACTACGACTTGTGGTCAGAGGCACAGTTGTGGTTGAGGATGCAGTTGTTGACGTGCTTCCAGTACTCCGTCTCTGTCCAGGAAGGCGCAACCTAACCTCGTCGTCAATATCATCTGTGACACCCCGCTGTGCTTGGTATCACAGATCCTAGAAGAGTGTATTGATGGAATCCTCCACAAGAGGCCCCCATAAACATTCACACATCTCCACCTTCCACCTCAGACCAGCAGAGGGAGCCCGTTAGGGATATAAATAGGGAAGGTGAAGCTAGGCAGTTCAGTTCCTCTGAAGAGTTCCTGCAGTAGAGAAGCCTAAGAGAGGTCAGTCTGCAGTGGAGCTCAGTCTAGTCTAGAGAACTCAGTTAATAGTTCAGCAGTGGAGCACGAGGCTCCAGCTAGCTAGATTCAGTAAGGCATAACCGGAATCCCTGGAGAACTACAAGTCCCAGGATCGCTAAGGTGCTGATACGTAACAGAGCCAGGAGATGCTTAGGCCCCGCATAGTGGGAGCGTGAACTCCAAGAGAAGGCCCTACCACAAGGTCAGCCAGCGCAGGACAGAGACAAAGTTAGGCCTAGCTCAAGGCAGGTCAGAAACTTACTACGCAGAGGCAAGAAACAGGAGGCCCTACACCCGCTCATTGGTGAGGATCCTGATATTCACCCTTCATCCTACAGTGCTCCGGGATGTGCCTGAATTTCCTCCAGTAAAAGGTACTGAAGTGACTACCGTGTCCGTTCCCGTTCTTGCTCTGACCCAGCTGGGTCTCGCCTGTCCTGCATTCCCCCTGCATACGCTGCCCTGAGACCTAGCTCCACCTGTGGGGAGCTATACCATCGAGCTGCCTTATCACGGGTCTCAGTGGACTGCTGCAGCGCTGGAGCTTCTCACCAGATACCACAGGTGGCGTCACGAACTCTTATAAAATTAACAATTATCCACTCTTTTAAAGAGTGACCCCAGGGTACGGGCCAGGGAGCCGACCACCGCGACATCCCCAAGGCCAGGCAAAGGCCCGGGTACCGAGTCATCCCCATCCCCTGGGCTAGTCACATCCTCCTCCACCTCCTCCGTTGACCTCATCGACTGGCTGACTGTGGGTTGACAGTAAGTGGGATCTCCAACCTCGTCATCATCACCCTGTGTGTTATCACACCGGTCGTCCTCAAAGCCAACCTCTTCCTGCCCTGACCGAAAAGTCAAGTTGTCGCTCCAATCAGGTATTTGAGTCTCATCATCGTCTTCATCATTGTCTCCACCAACAGGAGTGACAGTTTGGGAACGAGGGTCTACATTATGCTCAGAACCTTCTTCATCTGGTCCTGGATCCGACTTATAAAGATTCTGGGCATCAGTGCAGATCATTTCCTCGTCTGGATTAACAGAAGCTCTGGAGCAGACCTCCATTTCCCAGGCTATAGTATGAGTAAACAGCAGTGTTGAGCCACCCCCGTAGTGTTCGAGTTCGGTTCGGTTCGTCGAACACCCGTGTGTTCGCCGAACTGTTCGTCGAACTGTTCGTCGAACACCTTCGAACACCGTTAAAACCAATGGCAGGCAAACAAAAACACATAGAAACACATAGAAAACACCTTCAAAGGTGTCCAAAAGCTGACAAACTGCTCAGAAGACACAACTAACACATGGAAAAGTGACAAGTACATATAGTCATGCGAAAAGAAAAGAGGTGGAGGAGTAAAAGGAGGGGGAGACACAGATATAGGCATGTCATGCCCTTCTAAAATCCAAAAAGTGAGAAGCCGACACGGACAGTCCGCTCCTGCCCATGCCACCTCCGTGTCGCCGGGTTTGTGCCAGAGCCGCGGTGAACCCTGACGGCCAGCCCCCATCTCCCAATACTGGTGCCTGTCCGCTGGTGGGTCGAGCGAGCCCCCCTGTGGTGGAGGCAGCTCTAAGCTTTTTAATTTAAATTGTCTCTCTAATTTGAATGAATACACTTTAAATCCATTTACAAAGATCTAATGGAGGGCAAGTCTCATGCCAGCAGCCGCGTAATTCCAGCTCCAGTAGCGTCCACTAAAGCTGCTGCAGTTAAAAAGCTTTTATAAGGATCGAGCTCGGCTGTCCACCGCAAGGCATCCTACTGCCAGTCCCAGCCCCTATGCCTTGGGGTGCCTCCTGATGCTCTTCACTGAGTATCGCGAGGTCCCGAAGCATTTCCTTTGAAAAAATTAAGTGTCCAAACTACAGGTGGTGTAGCTAGCTTAACAGCCGGGATAATCCGCTGACTAGCAGACACTGCTACTAGACACAAAGTATTTCCTGGGCTAGATGCAGTTAAAAATTTGTAATTAGATACTCTCGTTGGATGCTGAGAAAGCATTCCATAGAGTCTCCTGGCACGCCATATATGATTCTCTTAAAAAGCTTGGGGTAGGGGTCTAGGGGACCCTTTTATAGCCAAAATCACGGCCCTGTATCGCAATACGTCACCTAGGCTGAAGATAAATGGAACTGTAGCACCCTGAGGGCTCGGTTGCTACAGAGGTATTCCACCTCACCCAGAGGTGTGATATCTCACTCTCAGGTACGGATGGAGTGTGGATGAGGACCAGACACCTGCATGCATTACACCACATTGCCGTGGGGCAGGGCGACCAATATGCCCCTCAGATGGGCACGACAGTCCCTGTCCCTGGCTGGAGTGGGGGGAGGGAACACTGAGGAAGGGGAACCCTGTAGTGCAGGAGCAGGGAGGAAGCAGTTCCTGGGTGCATTGAGAAGGGAGTATAAAAGGTGGGCACCATCTTAGTTCAGTGCAGAGAAGTCTGAGCAGAAGTGACAGGGAGCAGGGGCTCTGCATGAGCTCTGCTCCGGAGGCGGGCCTAGTAACAGAGGCCCAGGCCTGGAAGAGGGAGAAGGAAGGAAGAGGAGCGGAGAAGGCTCCAGGAACGAGGAACGAAGGGATCCCAGGGGTGCTTACGGGCGAGTCGCCACCGCACGCCCGAATCCACCTGCGTGGAGGGGTCAGGCCAAAGGGGGAGACCGGTCCCTGAAACTAGTGGAGGCAGGAAACGACCCTCAGCTAGAAACCGGAGGCTGTGACATTTTATGTGGCGCAGCCCCTCGCTACACCCGCTAGGAAGACACCACATAGGGTCAGGGAAACTGGCGCCAAGTTTACCAAGAGGAGGCCCGAGGCAGCCAGACAGAAGGGTTGGTAAGAAAGGCCAGACAAAGGACACACAAAGGGGGTCCTGTGAAGCGCTCCAAAGTTATCTGGGAGTTGTCTGAGCCCCTCACCTGGTGAGCACAGTACGACGTGGGCAGCCGTTACCTGCAGACGTGGTCTGGATAATAAGAACTGTGAGTAAAGGCCCTGGTCTGCATCACTGACTCCGTGTCGTTACTGCTGCTGCCCTGCACCATCACCCCCATCCTCCGCATACACTGCCCTGAGGCTATACTCCTCCCGTGGGGAGTTATGCTACGCTCTACTGCACCCACAACACCAGCCTCAGCGGTCTGCCCTGCAGCGGCTGTTCACTCTGACCGCAATCCACGGGTGGCGTAGTCGGACATTTAAACATCAAAACCACATAAATAGTTCCGCCACTGGTTTGACCACCCTGAGCCACGGAACCGGGTCGCCGCCACGAAGACTACAACCACCAGCATCCACCAAAAAGGGTCCGGCTCTGGGTGTCCCAAGGCCCAGGGGGTGCATCAGAACATTTTCATCACCTTTCACAATCACCAATGGGACAAGGCAGGGATGTCCTCTGTCCCCTCTCTTATACATCCTAGTGACGGAGCACCTGCTCTCATCAATTCGCCATAACCCAAATATTAGGTGGATTGAGGTGGGAGGCACCGAGTACAAGTGCTCTCTATTTGCTGATGATGTCCTAGTATATATTACTCAATCACATATATCCATCCATGCTGTTATGGCTGAAATAGATCACTTTGTTACATGGTCAAATTTTAAAATCAATGCAGCGAAGTCTGAGGCCCTCGATGTCTCCCTCCCCAAATCCATATAGGATTCCATCCAGTCCAACTTTCCCTTTGCCTGGCCCTCACAGGGTATCAAATACTTAGGAATTCCTATTCATAGAGACCTCTCCCATCTATGTTATCTTAATTTTGGGCCCTTTATTGAACAACTCCATACAGACCACGGTTGGCAAGTTAGAACTGTAAGATTCACTACGTGAACCACTGGTGTTTTGTGGAAAAGCACATGTACACTGTGTTCCAAATTATTATGCAAAAAGTGTTTAGGAGTGATAAGGGAAGAATTTGTTTGTTTGTCAGTTAAACTCATTGATGGTGATGTGTGTCACGGCTCTTTATATCACTGTAAGCAATTGCAGACACCTGTGCTAATTAGTTTGGCAGGTGTGTCCAATGAAAGGCAAGACTACTTAAGAAGGCTGTCTCACATTATTAAGCAGCCTACATTTTCTGCCAAAATGGGAAAGAAAAAGGATGTGTCGGCTGCTGAGAAGCAACAAATTGTGGAGTGTTTAGGTCAAGGCATGACTACAATCAACATTGTGCGATGATCAGGATGAAGTGTCTTGGCAATCAAGAAGTATGTGTAGCACCCTGAGGACTCGGCTGCTACAGGGGTATTGCACCTCGACCCAGAGGTGTGGTATTCCACTCCCGGGTAAGGATGGAGTGTGGGACTGAGCTCAGTAGGCTGCATGCACTACATACATCCCATTTCCGGGGGACAGAACTACGGTACTCCCACCAAGTAAATGTGCAGGTACGACAACGTCTGTCCCTGGCTGGAGTGGGAGGGGGGTGGAACATCCCAGTAGTGTAGGGGCAGATAGGGGGAGTACTCTGGGTAAAGCTAGGAGCTCATTGGGTGCTAGTCACCTGGGCTCACACATAGAGAGAGTATATATGGTGGGCACCATCTTAGGACAGGGAGAGCTGAGGGAGTCTTTAGGAAGAGTTCAGCCAGGAGGGCTGACAGGGAGCTGTGGCTCCGGCTGGGCCCAGCTCCAGAGCCAAGCCTGCAGAGGAGAGAGGAGAAAGAAAGGCCCAGAGTGGAAGACCAGAGGGAACCCTAAGAACCCAGAATCAGACCAAAAAGGGTGAAGGGTTGGCGGACACGGGTACCGGAACCCGAACTGGTGGAGGCCACTTATCCTCAGCCAGGAACCGGAGGTCGTGGTCAAGATTTGCCACGACCCTCACCAAATCCACCAGAAAGGGACACCAAGTATAGGGTCAGGGAACCCAGAGGAGGTTTGACCACCATGAGACCCGAGGGAGCCGGCCAAAGGTGGATCCCTGGTGGGAACGGCCAGAGACAGAGAGAGAGAAGGGAGCTCAGGACCACGCTCCGGAACTGCCTGGGGGTTAGCCGAGTCCAGGACCTGGTGGACGCAGCACGGCTCGGGTGGTCACTCAAGGCCAGAGTGACTGAGAGAACACCCGTGAGTAAAAACCCTGAAACTGCATCTCCTGACTCTGACTCTTCTTACTGCACCATCACAACCCCCATCATCTTCACCTGCTGCCCTGAGGCCATACCCCTCCCGTTGGGGGTTATAACATCATCGCTGCACCCTTACCACCGGCTTCAGCGGACTGTTCTGCAGCGGCGGCTGCAAAGCCGCACTCAACGGGTGGCGTAGTCGACATCCAAGTTAACATCTACTGCCATAGACTGCCACTTAGTTTGACACCCTGGGCACGGACCGGGTCACCGCCACGAGACTACAACCCTCAACAGATCCGGCTCCGGGTAAGCTCCCGAGTGCGCAACGCAGCGCGACACAGGCCCAGGGGCGCGTTATATGTAGCTGATTCACAGTACACACGTGTGCATGCTGATAAGGGCAAATTGAGGACTCTTTCCTACAGGCAATTACGTCAGGTTAAAAGAGAAGCGGCAAAAAAGCCTTGTCATAGCAGCAGACAAGTTTTTGAAGCTGCTGGTGCCTCCAACGTCCCCAGAACAACAAGATGCAGGGTCCTTCAGAGGTTTGCAGCTGTGCATACGCCATCCTGTCGACCTCCTCTATCCACTTCACACAAGCAGAAACGGCTCCAGTGGGCCAAACATTACATGAAGACTGATTTCAAAACAGTTTTGTTCACGGATGAGTGCCGTGCAGCGCTCGATGGTCCAGATGGATGGAGTGGAGGATGGCTGGTTGATGGACATTCCACGCAAACACGGCTACAGCGCCAACAAGGAGGAGGTGGAGTAATGTTTTGGGCTGGAATCATGGGGAGAGAGATTGTCGGCCCCTTTAGGATCGCTGAAGGCGCTAAAGATGAACTCCATAATGTATGTGGATTTTCTCAAACAGCACTTCCTGCCATGGTTCAAGAAGAAGAACCGTGTATTTCACAGCAAGATCATTTTTTTGCATGATAATGCACCATCTCATGCTGCACATAAAACATCTGCATCTCTGGCTGATATGGGCATAAAAGGGGACAAACTTATGGTGTGACCCCCATGCTCCCCTGACCTCTAGCCCATTCAGA
Source organism: Phyllobates terribilis (assembly GCF_046119375.1). NCBI lineage: Eukaryota > Metazoa > Chordata > Amphibia > Anura > Dendrobatidae > Phyllobates > Phyllobates terribilis. Next base: position 160,463,995 of record NW_027362764.1, on the reverse strand, counting down.
ACCTCTGGAGCATCATCAAAAGGAGTGTCTATGATGGCGGGAGGCAGTTCACATCTAAGCAACAGCTCTGGGAGGGTATTCTGTCCTCATGCAAAACAATTGAAGCAGAAACCATCCAAAACCTGACAAATTCAATGGACGAGAGAGTTCAGAAGCTCCTTTCGAACAAGGGGTCCTATGTGAAAATGTAACATCACCTAGAATAAAGTTTTGAGCTGAAAACTGTTTGATTTCAGTTTCTAATAACCTGCTAATGCTTATAATTTCAAAAATGACCATTTTTTTGGTCTTTATTAAAATGGAAAGGTTGATCGAAAAGTTTGGAGGATCTAAGAGTGTGGCAACCCAGTAGTCATGATTACTTCGAATTCTGACAATATGAGGGTCATGCTGCAGGTAGTGCAGCAAGAAGGCACTTATGTGTCTTGCGCATCTCGGAGCCCCAAAATTATTTTCCGGGCTAGATGCAGCTAAAAATTATTATTAATTTTAAATCTGGTGGAACTTAGTATAGATGGCCTAATAGGATCAGTGCTGCACACTGCTACAAAGCCCAAATTATTTTCCAGACAAGATACAGATAAACATGATTAGTAATTTTAAATCTGGTGGAGCTTATTATAGATGGCCTAATAGAATCAGTTCTGCACACTGCTACAAAGCCCAAATTATTTTCCAGCCAAGATACAGATAAACATGATTAGTAATTTGAAAGCTTAAAACGGTAGGTAGGGTGATTTTAACCAATCATCAAGCTTTTACTCTCCCCAGGATGACACAGGGGTAGAAAAGTCGTTTCGGATCCATGATTTGTTCATCTTTATGAACGTGAGTCTGTCTACATTATCAGTGGAGAGCCGCGTGCGCTTATCTGTCAGCACACCACCAGCAGCGCTGAACACTAGTGTTGAGCCACCCCCGTAGTGTTCGAGTTCTGTTCGGTTCGTCGAACACCCGTGTGTTCGCCGAACTGTTCGTCGAACTGTTCGTCGAACACCTTCGAACACCGTTAAAACCAATGGCAGGCAAACAAAAACACATAGAAACACATAGAAAACACCTTCAAAGGTGTCCAGAAGCTGACAAACTGCTCAGAAGACACAACTAACACATGGAAAAGTGACAAGTACATATAGTCATGCGAAAAGAAAAGAGGTGGAGGAGTAAAAGGAGGGGGAGACACAGATATAGGCATGTCATGCCCTTCTAAAATCCAAAAAGTGAGAATCCGACACGGCCAGTCCGTTCCTGCCTGTGCCACCTCTGTGTCGCCGGGTTTGTGCCAGAGCCGCGGTGGACCCTGACGGCCAGCCCCCCTATCCCAATACTGGTGCCTGTCCGCCGGTGGGTCGAGGCCCCCCACGGTGAGGGGGGGAGTAACATCTGCAGAAGAAAGACCATCTTCCAGCCAAACTAAGATGTCGACTTCTTTTCGTGGATAATGTGATACGATCCCATTCTTACGGACACGCCCATCGCTACAAATTCTAGATGAGGCACAAAAACAGCAGGTGCTTCAATGGATATCAAGTGCTCCTTCAAGTGGGCTCTCCATCACCTCAATTTCAACATCACAAATACTCCAGTCCTCAGAGGTGTCACCCCAATCGCACTTGCTTCCTCACAGCTCCCAAGTCTCCAGCTGCCCGTCTGAGTATGGGGTAACACAGATGGCTGAGTCTGCCCAGCTGTTTACTCATACCATAGCCTGGGAAACGGAGGTCTGCTCCAGAGCTTCTGTTAATCCAGATGATGAAATGATCTGATCCGATGCCCAGAATCTTTATAAGTTGGATCCAGGACCAGATGAAGAAGGTTCTGAGCATAATGTAGACCCTTGTTCCCAAACTGTAACTCCTGTTGGTGGAGACAATGATGAAGACGATGATGAGACTCAAATACCTGATTGGAGCGACAACTTGACTTTTCGGTCAGGGCAGGAAGAGGTTGGCTCTGAGGGCGATGGGTGTGATAACACACAGGGTGATGATGACGAGGTTGGAGATCCCACTTACTGTCAACCCACAGTCAGACAGTCGATGAGGTCAGCAGAGGAGGTGGAGGAGGATGTGACTAGCCCTGGGGATGGGGATGACTCGGTACCCGGGCATTTGCCTGGCCTTGGGGATGTCGCGGTGGCCGGCTCCCTGGCCCGTACCCTGGGGTCTCTCTTTAAAAGGGTGGATAATTGTTAATTTTATAAGAGTTCATGACGCCACCTGTGGTATCTGGTGACAAGCACCAGCGCTGCAGCAGTCCACTGAGGCCGGTGATAAGGCAGCTCGATGGTATAGCTCCCCACAGGTGGAGCTAGGTCTCAGGGCAGTGTATGCAGGGGGAATGCAGGACAGGCGAGACCAGCTGGGTCAGAGCAAGAACGGGAACGGACACGGTAGTCACTTCAGTACCTTTTACTGGTGGAAATTCAGGCACATCCCGGAGCACTGTAGGGTGAAGGGTGCATATCAGGATCCTCCCCAATGAGCGGGTGTAGGGCCTCCTGTTTCTTGCCTCTACGTAGTAAGTTTATGACCTGCCTGGAGCTAGGCCTAACTTTGTCTCTGTCCTGCGCTGGCTGACCTTGTGGTAGGGCCTTCTCTTGGAGTTCACGCTCCCAGTATGCGGGGCCTAAGCGTCTCCTGGCTCTGTTACATATCAGCACCTTAGCGATCCTGGGACTTGTAGTTCTCCAGGGATTCCGGTTATGCCTTACTGGGTCATAGAGATACCGGTAAGCTCGGATCCTGTGTCCGGTAAATGCTTCGGGGTGAGCTGGTTAAGCTCTTCTGCCCCTTATGTACTAACTCGCCACTTGCCTTCGGCCTACTCGGGCCCTCACTAGGCTGTACACACTAAAGGCAGCTTGCCGCGCTTCACTGATCTTACGGCACCGGCACACCTTAAGCTCTATCTGGGCTCCCTGAGTCTAGCAAGCAGGAGCCTCGTGCTCCACTGCTGAACTATTAACTGCGTTCTCTAGACTAGACTGAGCTCCACTGCAGACTGACCTCTCTTAGGCTTCTCTACTGCAGGAACTCTTCAGAGGAACTGAACTGCCTAGCTCCACCTTCCCTATTTATATCCCTACCGGGCTCCCTCTGCTGGTCTGAGGTGGAAGGTGGAGATGTGTGAATGTTTATGGGGGCCTCTTGTGGAGGATTCCATCAATGCACTCTTGTAGGATCTGTGATACCAAGCGCAGCGGGGCATCACAGATGCTATTGACGACGAGGTTAGGTTGCGCCTTCCTGAACAGAGACGGAGTACTGGAAGCACGTCAACAACTGCATCCTCAACCACAACTTTGCCTCTGACCACAAGTCGTAGTGGCTCTTCAGGTCACATGGGCTCTAAGCCTTGCATAGCCTGGGCATTTATTCAGATCGATAAGGATGACCCAACTCGTGTTATCTGTAATATTTGTCAGCAAAAGCTAAGTAGAGGCCAAAAAATACATAGTTTGAGTACTTCATGCATGTACCGTCACATGGATATGAAGCATAAGTTGCAGTGGGAAGCTCACTGTGCTACAATGCGGCCTAACCGGCTGGGCCAACCACCGTCTGCCCCATCTTGTGCATCCGCAGCCTCTTCATCCTCTGTGACTGGGGGGACAGCAGTCACACATGTTTTTGGATGCAGACCTGCCACCTCTTTACCCGCAACAGCCAGTGTGATTGGCAGGTAGTCAGTTCATTGGGAAGTGGAAACACCTGCTAGTGTTGAGCGCTCTCCGACATCGAGAACACCACCTTTGGATCAAGGCAACCTAACATGTCCGCCTGCATCTTCCTCACAGACCGGCAGTTGCCGGGGACACCCTACTCAACACCGTCTAAGCACATCAGCCAGCCCTCGGTCCCTCAGATGTGGAAAAGTAAAAGACCATTTCCTCCTAGCCATGAGAAAGCTAAGAGGTTGAATTTCACCATCTGCAAGCTGTTGACTACAGAAATGCTGCCTTTCCACCTGGAGGACACAGAGGATTTTCAAGACCTTATGTCCGTCACAGTGCCCCAATACCAGATGCCCAGTCGGCACTACTTCTCAAAGAAAGGTGTGCCTGCGCTCCACTAGCATGTCGCACACAACATCACCGCTTCTTTGAGAAACTCTGTGTGTGACAGGGTGCACTTCACCACAGACACTTGGACGAGAAGGCATGGACAGGGGCGTTACATGTCGCTGACTGGGCACTGGGTAACTATGGTGACAGCAGGACAAGGGGCTGCTGTCCAAGTCTTACCGTCCCCACGAGTTGTGTGTTAATCCTCTTTATCTCGAACTTCCTGCACTGCTTCTGCCTCCTCAACCTCCTCTCGGTCCTCCACCTGCACCCAAAGCCTGTCTGGTAATGCCACCTGCTTTCTAACTGCGCAGAAGGAATCCTGCACACCTCCTTACTATGCTGGCAGCAGGGCTCAACGCATCAGTGTTTACTTTGAAATGTCTGGGAAATGTGAGTCACACAGCTGAGGAGTTTTGGTCAGCTCTGGAGACCCAGTTTCATGAAAGGTTGTCTCCACTGGACCTGCAACCAGGGAAGGCCATGTGCGACAATGCTGCAAACCTGGGTGCGGCACTTCGCCGGGGCAATGTCACACACGTGCCTTGTATGGTTCACGTGTTGAACCTGGTTGTCCACCAATTCTTAGCCCACTATCCCGGACTAGATGGCCTTCTGCAGAGTGCACGGTCGCTGTGTGCTCACTTCCGCCATTCGCATCCCACAGTTCAACGACTTACATCTCTACAGAAGTCGTTGGGCCTGCCAGTTCACCGGCTGAAATGCGATGTGCCGACACGGTGGAATTCAACTCTGACCATGTTGCAGCGACTGTGGCAGCACCGACAAGCCCTGGTGCAATACGTTCTGACGTATAGCCTGGGCCAACGAGATCCAGAGGTGGGGCAAATCACGCTGGAGGAGTGGTCTCAGATCAGGGACCTATGCACCCTTCTGCACAGTCTTGAAATGGCGACGAAGATGTTTAGTGCTGACGATGCCATTATCAGCATGACTATTACGGTGATTTACATGATGGAGCACATGTTAAACAGAATTCGGAGTCAGGTGGTGGGACAAGAGGAGGTGGAGGAAGTAGAGTAGGAGTCGTATGCGGAAGGGATAACATCTCCAAGGTCCAGACGGTTGGCAGCACCAAGGCGGCAGGCATGGGAGGGTGGGGGAGAGGGATTAACCAGGGCGCATGGTAGCAGCCAAACTGTTGAGGAAGGTGCAGGAGCCGAGGAAGAAGTGGAGGACGAACTGGCAATGGGCATGGAAGACTCATCAGATGAGGGAGACCTTGATCACATTTCTGTTGTGCGAGGTTGGAGGGAGAGGGCAGAGGAAGGAAGCATGATTCTTACCTCGCTACCAACACAACAAGGACTTGGTCCTTCTGGATGCGCAAGACACATGAGTGCCTTCTTGCTGCACTACCTGCAACATGACCCCCGGATTGTCAGAATTCGAAATAATCCCAACTACTGGGTTGCCACACTCTTAGATCCCCGGTACAAAAGTATATTTGCCGAAATAATTCCTGCCATAAAAAGGTATTGACGAATGCAGGAGTATCTGTTGCAGAATCTTACATGTGCTTTTCCACAAAACACCAGTGGTGCACGTAGTGAATCTCACAGTTCTAACTTGCCAACGGTGGGACTGTCGAGTCTTCATCACTCAAACAGTAACAGTAACACAGTATCTGCTGGTAACAGCAATTTTGTGGAATCGTTTCACCACTTTTTTAGACCATCCTTTGCAAGGCCACAGGAGACAAGAAGTCTGACACATAGTCAATGCCTAGAGAGGATGGTACAGGAGAATCTCCAAGTGAACATCGAAGCCATGACTGTGTCACTGGACCCTTGCTCATTTTGGTATTCCAATCTTGAAAAATCGCCGGAGCTCGCCACTCACGCCTTGGAGATCTTGTCATGCCATGCAGCCAGCGTTCTCTCTGAACGTGTGTTCAGCGCTGCTGGTGGTGTGCTGACAGATAAGCGCACGCGGCTGTCCACTGAGAATGTAGACAGACTCACGTTCATAAAGATGATCAAATCATGGATTCGCAAGGACATTTCTACCCCTGTGTCATCCTTGTGAGACTAAAAGCTTGGGGATTTGGTAAAATCACCTCACCAACCGTTTTAAGCAACAGTGGGGCAATTGATGCCACTTAACCCTAGAACGCATGACCATAAAAATCTACACTTTCACATACCTGGGGCCCTTTAGGCCCGTGTGCAAATAACATGGAATAACTGAAACTCAAATGACAAACAACTATATACATGAAGAATACCTAGAGTTTCAAAATTCTAACTAAAGCAATCTTGCAGAAAATAGAAAACAATTAACAGGGCGGGCCTGCAAGGCCACAGGTATGCGTTCTAGGGTTAAGTGGTGTCTGTGCCACAATTTTGGGAGTCCCCTTGCTGTGTCTTACGTGACGTTGGCATCGTCAATTCCAGGTGGGTTGGGTCGCACCCCCCCCCTTTTTAACTGTAAGAAACTACATACACTATGGCTTGGGGTAACACAGATGGTTGAGTCTGAAGACCTGTTTACTCAGAGGTCTGCTCCAAATCTTCAGTGTCTGCTAGTCAGCATAGAATTTTTAACTGCATCTAGCCTAGGCAATACTTTGGGCGTAGTAGCCCAGCTGCGAATCAAGCTGCACCGCCTGTGTATCTAATAAGAATTTTTAAATTAATCTAGCCTAGGCAGACTGTGGGGACCCCCAACCAAACCCAGATGCTCAGCCCCCCTACCGCCCCCCTTTCATGGACAACCCAATAATGTAACTCTTACAACTGGATGGGTGAGGATCGGTCACAGCTTTATTAACTCTTTATACTCATTCCATTAGAAAGGCATTTTATTTCTAAAATAATTCAGCTTGTTGCAGCATGCCCTGGGTCCCCACTCCGGCAAGTTGGCCAACAAGTGTAACTCTCCAACATGTCCTTTCTATTTCCAGGCCACGGAGGATCCAGCGTACTCGTATGCAGGACTCTGACCCCCACCCATCACTCTTAACGCTTGTTCCACTCCGTCCTGGAGTCCTGACAGGAATATGTCCAGTCCAATATCTATTAAGTGAACACCGTCGGGCCGTATGAGGCCTGCTTTATCTCCTTCCAGTTGTCGGTGTCGTATCACTACACCGCCTCTGTCTCTTCTAAATTTTGCCATCCGAATATTTATTACCCGCCTTGTCCATTCGATGGCCGTGATGTCTCGCGCACCTTGCCATACCGCTATCGGCACAATCTCTGACCATACTATAGCTAATTTTGTGAAAAATTCTCTGAAGCGCTCAGTGTCTAGTTTCATTATTGCCATTAGTTATGCGCTCTTGTGATGACCTAGGTTGTTTCCCCCGGCCTGTATAACTAAGATGACCGGACATCTTGCCTCTCTCCCTACCTTGATTACCTCCATTAGTACCTGTGGCCATTGCAGGCCTCTAATACCTCTCCAGTTGAAATATGTGTTATGAAACTCTAATTTCCTTCCGCCTGGGCGGACTTTCGCCCTTTTTTGTGCCTAATATATATACGAGTGGCCTATCACTCACACTGTTGGCTTAGCGTCACCTGTAAAAGAAACAAACCACGTTAGGATAACAAGTCCGGTCTTATGTATCTCGCCAAACACGTGGATCGCCATCTCCCTATCCTCTGAACTTCCGTTTCTGACAGTCCTGCTCTTGCTGCTTCCGTGGCCGCACCTATGCGGAATGAGTGTGTCCCGTAATCTTTGGGGTGGTTCCCTGCCGATGTTATGCATTTATTAAATATAGCTTGGAACAGGTATCTTGATAATGGCGTTCCATCAATGTGTGATACGAAGAAATTACTTTGTGATCTGATGGTTAGATATGTTTTTACTATTGTTACCCGACTCAGTGTACCGTTTGTGGGTTGTAGAAGTACCCAAGTACCCCTGCCCGCTGGAACCATTTTCGATTGGTGTATGCGTACACGTATTGCATTATTGGCTATGACTACTTCCTGGTGTAATAAACGTCCACTGGTGGTAATTTTGGATTGAGGGACTAATTCGCTTATACATAGCGCCCCGAAGAAGGCGATCACAAATGCAGTAGACATTAGTGTTGCTTCAAATTGTGAGTGTCATGTTAATGGTGTTAGGGATAAGATGTGAGAAATCAGTTTTAGTGAAACGGGACGGGACGTCTACATTCCTGACTTGGCTGACCCCTTTTCCACCCTTTTATGGATTGTCTGATGATGAATCTTTGTCACATCTCCCCAATTCAGTAGTTGGAAGTGAAATGCTACTCCGGTCAGACACCGCTGCGCTGACGCCCCTGATATGCCCCTCATCATTAGCTGGTGGAGAAATTCTATGGTGACTTGTGATCTGGCTTGTTCACATTGGTCAACCCGTCTGCCTGCTACTAGTCGTGTCCACTCTTCCCATGCCTTACCGTATGCTTGCCACGTTGACGGGGCAACTGACGCTCTGATTAATGGCATCAACTATTCGCCACTAGATCCCATAGGGAGGGTGGGCAACTGTAGCCCGATGGGTGGGCGTTGTGGAAGAGCTCTGTGAAAATCTGCCAATTGAATTGTTATAAAGCGTTAGCAGCAGCTTTATACCCCTCACCATAGTGGCTAGCGCGGACCCATACATTGTGTTTTAGGCACAGGAATACTAGCCTGCGTAGTAGGCCTAGCACTGGGAGAGACGATGATGCCATCTTATTAATGCAATGCGCTAGGCTGGTGTTTTGTGTTATGAAGCGTATATTTTTGTAAGCCAGGCGCGCGCCCCATATTTCTATTGCTACCACTATTGGGAAAAATTATTTTCAGGGCTAGATGCAGCTAAAAATTATTATTAATTTCAAAGCTGGTGGAGCTTGGTATAGATGGCCTAATACAATGAGTCCCACACACTGCTAGAAGCCCAAATATTTTTTCAGAGGTAGATGCAGATAAAAATTATTTTTAATTTGCAACCTGATGGAGGTCAGTATAGTTGGACTAATAGAGAAAGTCCCACACACTGCTAGAAGGCCAAATATTTTTTCAGAGCTAGATGCAGATAAAAATTATATTCAATTTGCAACCTGATGGAGGTCAGTATAGATGGACTAATAGAGAAAGTCCCACACACTGCTAGAAGGCCAAATATTTTTTCAGAGCTAGATGCAGATAAAAATTATATTCAATTTGCAACCTGATGGAGGTCAGTATAGATGGACTAATAGAACAAGTCCCACACACAGCTAGAAGCCCAAATATTTTTTCAGAGGTACTGTAGATGCAGATAAAAATTATTTTTAATTTGCAACCTGATGGAGGTCAGTATAGATGGACTAATACAACAAGTCCCACACACAGCTAGAAGCCCAATATTTTTTCAGAGCTAGATGCAGACAAAAAATTATTTTGAATTTGCAACCTGATGGAGGTCAGTATAGATGGACTAATAGAGAAAGTCCCACACACTGCTAGAAGGCCCAATATTTTTTCAGAGGTAGATGCATAAAAAAATATATTCAGTTTGCAACCTGATGGAGGTCAGTATAGATGGACTAATACAACAAGTCCCACACACAGCTAGAAGCCCAATATTTTTTCAGAGGCAGATGCAGAAAAAAATATATTCAGTTTGCAACCTGTTGGAGGCCTGTATAGATGGATTAATAGAACAAGTCCCACACACAGCTAGAAGCCCAATATTTTTTCAGAGGTAGATGCAGAAAAAAATATATTCAGTTTGCAACCTGATGGAGGTCAGTATAGATGGACTAATACAACAAGTCCCACACACAGCTAGAAGCCCAATATTTTTTCAGAGGTAGATGCAGAAAAAAATATATTCAGTTTGCAACCTGATGGAGGTCTGTATAGATGGATTAATAGAACAAGTCCCACACACAGCTAGAAGCCCAATATTTTTTCAGAGGTAGATGCAGAAAAAAATATATTCAGTTTGCAACCTGATGGAGGTCTGTATAGATGGATTAATAGAACAAGTCCCACACATAGCTAGAAGCCCAAATATTTTTTCAGAGGTAGATGCAGAAAAAAATATATTCAGTTTACAACCTGATGGAGATCAGTATAGATGGACTAATACAACAAGTCCCACACACAGCTAGAAGCCCAATATTTTTTCAGAGCTAGATGCAGACAAAAAATTTTTTTGAATTTGCAACCTGATGGAGGTCAGTATAGATGGACTAATAGAAAAAGTCCCACACACTGCTAGAAGGCCACATATTTTTTCAGAGGTAGATGCAGAAAAAAATATATTCAGTTTGCAACCTGATGGAGGTCAGTATAGATGGACTAATACAACAAGTCCCACACACAGCTAGAAGCCCAATATTTTTTCAGATCTAGATGCAGACAAAAAATTATTTTGAATTTGCAACCTGATGGAGGTCAGTATAGATGGACTAATACAACAAGTTCCACACACAGCTAGAAGCCCAATATTTTTTCAGAGGTAGATGCAGAAAAAAATATATTCAGTTTGCAACCTGATGGAGGTCTGTATAGATGGATTAATAGAACAAGTCCCACACACAGCTAGAAGCCCAATATTTTTTCAGAGGTAGATGCAGAAAAAAATATATTCAGTTTGCAACCTGATGGAGGTCAGTATAGATGGACTAATACAACAAGTCCCACACACAGCTAGAAGCCCAATATTTTTTCAGAGCTAGATGCAGAAAAAAATTATATTCAATTTGCAACCTGATGGAGGTCAGTATAGATGGACTAATAGAATGATGCTATGCCCAAAAGATTTTACTTCACTAGGTGCAGTAAAAAAATTGGTATTCTAAACACAGGTGGTATATCTTGCAACACAGATAGGCTACTCCACTGACTAACACACTCTGCAATAGGCCAAAAAGGATTAGCTTTGCTAGATTCAGCCAAATGCTGTGAAAAAAACTTGCACAGCACTGGCACAGACCTGCCTGGCAAAAACTGATAGGAACTGATGTAACCTAGTCCTGAAAAGGACTCCAATTACAATTAGTCTTTACTCCCACAACCTATCTATTTAAGAGCACAGACCTGCCTGATAAAAGTCATAGGAAATGCTGTAACCTAGTCCTTAAAAGGACTGCAATCACAACTATTCCCTACTCCCAAGCTATCTGTAGATTTGTGCGAAAATTGGCTTTAAATTAACAAGGTATAGCGCACACAGCAACAGCGGTGCCGTCTAACACGCCGCTGCAGCAGTGAGAAAATGGTGGCGACGGGGAAAATGGCTTGGTCTTATAGGGCAAGGACATGTGACATACACTGCCAATGACACATGCCCTTGCTTGTGTGAAAAAAAGCACTTCGCTCCGTGTGTGCGCTGCTGATAGGCTGACAGATTGCACCTCCCCACTGTAAATGCGGGAAAGAGAAAAAAAAATGGAGATCTTCATTGTTCCTGCAGAGATCCATCCCCTGCCCCTCCCCCCACCCCGCTATACACTCAAACTGCGTATTAACATTAATTTTCATCATTACTGAGAAAAAATCCAGTTATGATTTTGGTGCACGAACAGTTATCGAACATAACCTCGTACAGCCGAATTTTTCTCAAATTGTTCGTGTTCGCCGAACGGCTCGAACACCGCCCAAAACAGCTCGAATTTGAGATTGGCGAACAGTTCGAGTAGAACAACGCTCATCTCTACTGAACACACGTTCAGACAGAACGCTGGCTGCGGGGCATGACAAGATCTCCAAGGCGTAAGTGGCTAGCTCCGGCCATTTATCCAGATTGGAAGCCCAAAAAGAGCAAGGGTCCAGTGACACAGTCATGGCTTCAATGTTTACTTGGAGATACTCCTGTACCATCGTCTCTAGGCGTTGACTATGTGTCAGACTTCTTGTCTCCTGTGGCCTTGCAAAGGATGGGCTAAAAAAGTGGTGAAATGATTCCGCAAAATTGATGTTACCAGCAGATACTATGGTTCTGTTACGGTTTGAGTGCTGAACACTTGACGGTCCCACGGTTGGCAAGTTGGAACTGTGAGATTGACTACGTGCACCACTGGGGTTTTGTGGAAAAGCACAAGTAAGATTCTGCAACAGTCTCTGCTGATACTCCTGCATGCGTGCATCCCTTTCTATGGCAGGAATAATTTCTGCAAATTTACTTTTGTACCGGGGATCTAACAGTGTGGCAACCCAGTAGTCAGGATTATTTCTAATTCTCACAATTCGAGGGTCATGTTGCAGGTAGTGCAGCAAGAAGGCACTCATGTGTGTTGCGCATCCAGGAGCACCAAGTCCCTGTTGTGTTGTTGGCGAGGTAACAATCATGCTTCCTTCCTCTGTCCTCTCCCCTCAACCTCGCACAACAGAAATGTGATCAAGGTCTCCCTCATCTGATGAGTCTTCCATCAGTTCGTCCTCCACTTCTTCCTGGGCTCCTGCACCTTCCTCACTAGTTTGGCTGCTACCATGCGCCCTGGTAAAACCATCTCCCCCACCCTCACATGCCTGCCGCCTTGGTGCTGCCGACCGTCTGGACCTTGCAGATGTTAGCCCTTCCGCATACAACTCCTCCTCTACTTCCTCCACCTCCTCTTGTGCCACCACCTGACTCCGAATTCTGTTTAACATGTGCTCCAGCATGTAAATCACCGGAATAGTCATGCTGATAATGGCATCGTCAGCACTAAACATCTTCGTCGCCATTTCAAAACTGTGCAGAAGGGTGCATAGGTCCCTGATCTGAGACCACTCCTCCAGCGTGATTTGCCCCACCTCTGGATCTCGTTGGCCCAGGCTATACGTCAGAACGTATTGCACCAGGGCTTGTCGGTGCTGCCACAGTCGCTGCAACATGTGCAGAGTTGAATTCCACCAGGTAGGCACATCGCATTTTAGCCGGTGAAGTGGCAGGCCCAACGACTTCTGTAGAGATGTAAGTCGCTGAGCTGCGGGATGCGAACGGCGGAAGTGAGCACACAGCGACCGTGCCCTCTGCAGAAGGCCATCTAGTCTGGGATAGTGGGCTAAAAATTGCTGGACAACCAGGTTCAACACGTGAGCCATACAAGGCACGTGTGTGACATTGCCCCGGCGAAGGGCCGCACCCAGGTTTGCAGCATTGTCGCACACGGCCTTCCCTGGTTTCAGGTCCAGTGGAGACAACCATTCATGAAATTGGTTCTCCAGAGCTGACCACAACTCCTCAGCTGTGTGACTCACATTTCCCAGACATTTCAAAGTAAAAACCGCCTGATGACGTTGAGCCCTACTGCCAGCATAGTAAGGAGGTGTGCAGGATCCCTTCTGCGCAGTTAGAAAGCTTGTGGCATGACCAGACAGGCTTTGGGTGCAGGTGGAAGACCGAGAGGAGGTTGAGGAGGCAGAAGCAGTGGAGGAACTTTGACATAAAGAGGATTGACGCACAACTCGTGGGGACGGCAAGACTTGGACAGCAGCCCCTTGTCCTGCTGTCACCATAGTTATCCAGTGCCCAGTCAGCGACATGTAACGCCCCTGTCCATGCCTACTCGTCCAAGTGTCTGTGGTGAAATGCACCCTGTCACACACAGAGTTTCTCAAAGAAGCGGTGATGTTGTGTGCGACATGGTGGTGGAGCGCAGGCACACCTTTCTTTGAGAAGTAGTGCCGACTGGGCATCTGGTACTGGGGCACTGCGACGGACATAAGGTCTCGAAAATCCTCTGTGTCCACCAGGCGGAAAGGCAGCATTTCTGTAGCCAAGAGCTTGCAGATGGTGAAATTCAACCTCTTAGCTTTCTCATGGCTAGGAGGAAATGGTCTTTTACTTGTTCACATCTGAGGGACCGAGGGCTGGCTATTGTGCTTAGACGGGGTTGATAAGGGTGTCCCCGGCAAACTGCCAGTCTGTGAGGAAGATGCAGGCGGACATGTTAGGTTGCCTTGATCCAAAGGTGGTGCTATCGATGTCGGACAGCGCTCAACACCAGCTGGTGTTACCACCTCCAAAGAAAATGATGACCTGCCAATCACGCTGGCTGTTGCGGGTAAAGAGGTGGCAGGTCTGCGCCCCAAAACAGGTGTGACTGCTGTCCCCCCAGTCACAGAGGATGAAGAGGCCGCGGATGCACAAGATATGGCAGACGGTGGTTGGCCCGGCCGGCTAGGCCGCATTGTAGCACACTGAGCTTCCCACTGCAACTTATGCTTCATGTCCATGTGCCGGTTCATGCATGAAGTACTCAAACTATGTATTTTTTGGCCTCTACTTAGCTTTTGCTGACAATTGTTACAGATAACACGAGTTGGGTCATCTTTATCTATCTGAAAAAATGCCCAGGCTATGCAAGGCTTAGCACCCATGCGACCTGAAGAGCCACCACGACTTGTGGTGAGAGGCAGAGTTGTGTTTGAGGATGCAGTTGTTGACGTGCTTCCAGTACTACGTCTCTGTCCAGGAAGGCGCAACCTGACCTTGTCATCACTAGCATCTTCCTCCACCTCCTCTGCTGACCTCATCTCTTGGCTGACTGTGGGTTGACAGTAAGTGGGATCTCCAACCTCATCATCATCACCCTGTGCGTTATCACACCCGTCGTCCTCAGAGACAACCTGTTCCTGCCCTGACAAAAAACTAAAGTTGTCGCTCCAATCAGGTATTTGAGTCTCATCATCGTCTTCCTCATTGTCTCCACCAACAGGAGTTACAGTTTGGGAATGAGGGTCTACATTATGGTCAGAACCTTCTGCGTCTGGTCCTGGATCCGACTCATAAAGATTCTGGGCATCAGTGCAGATCATTTCCTCGTCTGGATTCACAGAAGCGCTGGAGTCGACCTCTGATTCCCAGGCTACAGTATGAGTAAACAGCTCTGCAGACTCAACCATCTGTTCTACCTCATACTCAGACGGGCAGCTGGAGATTTGGGAGCTGTGAGGAAGCAAGTGAGATTGGGGTGACACCTTTGAGGACTGGAGTATTTGTGATGTTGAAGTTGATGTGGAGGAGAGCCCACTTAAAGGAGCACTTGATATCCGTTGAAGCACCTGCTGTTTTTGTGCCTCATCTGGAATTTGTAGCGATTGGTGTGGCCGTAAGAAAGGGATCTTATCACATTGTCCGCTAAAAGAAGTAGACATTTTAGTTTGGCTGGAAGATGGTCTTTCTTCTGCAGATGTTACTGTTGCTTTAACACCTACCCCACGGACACAACCTTTTTTCCCCTTCCCAACACGCCTATTCCCCTTTCCACCAGCAGCAGGCCTTTTTCAAATTCATTTTGGTGGTTAACTAATTCACAACTCTGGAGTTGTTTGCACAAAAAAACAATGGATGGGAACCTAGCAGAGCTGAGTGGCCAAACTGTGGTATTAGGCCAAAACTATTGGCTGGGTTAGATGCAGAAAAAATTATATTCAATTTGCAACCTGATGGAGGTCAGTATAGATGGACTAATAGAACAAGTCCCACACACAGCTAGAAGCCCAAATATTTTTTCAGAGGTAGATGCAGAAAAAAATTGTATTCAGTTTGCAACCTGATGGAGGTCAGTATAGATGGACTAATAGAACAAGTCCTACACACAGCTAGAAGCCCAAATATTTTTTCAGAGGTAGATGCAGAAAAAAAATATATTCAGTTTGCAACCTGATGGAGGTCAGTATAGATGGACTAATAGAGAAAGTCCCACACACTGCTAGAAGGCCAAATATTTTTTTCAGAGCTAGATGCAGATATAAATTATTTTTAATTTGCAACCTGATGGAGGTCAGTATAGATGGACTAATAGAGAAAGTCTCACACACTGCTAGAAGGCCAAATATTTTTTCAGAGCTAGATGCAGAAAAAAATTATATTCAGTTTGCAACCTGATGGAGGTCAGTATAGATGGACTAATAGAACAAGTCCCACACACAGCTAGAAGGCCAAATATTTTTTCAGAGGTAGATGCAGATAAAAATTATTTTTAATTTGCAACCTGAAGGAGGTCAGTATAGATGGACTAATAGAGAAAGTCGCACACACTGCTAGAAAGCCAAATATTTTTTCAGAGCTAGATGCAGAAAAAAATTATATTCAGTTTGCAACCTGATGGAGGTCAGTATAGATGGACTAATAGAACAAGTCCCACACACAGCTAGAAGCCCAAATATTTTTTCAGAGGTAGATGCAGAAAAAAATTATATTCAGTTTGCAACCTGATGGAGGTCTGTATAGATGGAATAATAGAACAAGTCCCACACACAGCTAGAAGCCCAAATATTTTTTCAGAGGTAGATACAGAAAAAAATTATATTCAGTTTGCAACCTGATGGAGGTCTGTATAGATGGATTAATAGAACAAGTCCCACACAGCTAGAAGCCCAATATTTTTTCAGAGGTAGATGCAGAAAAAAAATATATTCAGTTTGCAACCTGATGGAGGTCAGTATAGATGGACTAATAGAGAAAGTCCCACACACTGCTAGAAGGCCAAATATTTTTTCAGAGGTAGATGCAGACAAAAAATTATTTTTAATTTGCAACCTGATGGAGGTCTGTATAGATGGACTAATAGAGAAAGTCCCACACACTGCTAGAAGGCCAAATATTTTTTCAGAGCTAGATGCAGATATAAATTATTTTAAATTTGCAACCTGATGGAGGTCAGCATAGATGGACTAATAGAGAAAGTTCCACACACTGCTAGAAGGCCAAATATTTTTTCAGAGCTAGATGCAGAAAAAAATTATATATTCAGTTTGCAACCTGATGGAGGTCAGTATAGATGGACTAATAGAACAAGTCCCACACACAGCTAGAAGGCCAAATATTTTTTCAGAGGTAGATGCAGATAAAAATTATTTTTAATTTGCAGCCTGATGGAGGTCAGTATAGATGGACTAATAGAGAAAGTCCCACACACTGCTAGAAGGCCAAATATTTTTTCAGAGCTAGATGCAGACAAAAAAATATTTTGAATTTGCAACCTGATGGAGGTCAGTATAGATGGACTAATAGAGAAAGTCCCACACACTGCTAGAAGGCCAAATATTTTTTCAGAGCTAGATGCAGACAAAAAATTATTTTTAATTTGCAACCTGATGGAGGTCAGTATAGATGGACTAATAGAGAAAGTCCCACACACTGCTAGAAGGCCAAATATTTTTTCAGAGCTAGATGCAGAAAAAAATTATGTTCAGTTTGCAATCTGATGGAGGTCAGTATAGATGGATTAATAGAACAAGTCCCACACACAGCTAGAAGCCCAAATATTTTTTCAGAGGTAGATGCAGAAAAAAATTATATTCAGTTTGCAACCTGATGGAGGTCTGTATAGATGGATTAATAGAACAAGTCCCACACACAGCTAGAAGCCCAATATTTTTTCAGAGGTAGATGCAGAAAAAAAATATATTCAGTTTGCAACCTGATGGAGGTCAGTATAGATGGACTAATAGAGAAAGTCCCACACACTGCTAGAAGGCCAAATATTTTTTCAGAGGTAGATGCAGACAAAAAATTATTTTTAATTTGCAACCTGATGGAGGTCTGTATAGATGGACTAATAGAGAAAGTTCCACACACTGCTAGAAGGCCAAATATTTTTTCAGAGCTAGATGCAGATATAAATTATTTTTAATTTGCAACCTGATGGAGGTCAGTATAGATGGACTAATAGAGAAAGTCCCACACACTGCTAGAAGGCCAAATATTTTTTCAGAGCTAGATGCAGAAAAAAATTATATATTCAGTTTCCAACCTGATGGAGGTCAGTATAGATGGACTAATAGAACAAGTCCCACACACAGCTAGAAGGCCAAATATTTTTTCAGAGGTAGATGCAGATAAAAATTATTTTTAATTTGCAGCCTGATGGAGGTCAGTATAGATGGACTAATAGAGAAAGTCCCACACACTGCTAGAAGGCCAAATATTTTTTCAGAGCTAGATGCAGACAAAAAATTATTTTGAATTTGCAACCTGATGGAGGTCAGTATAGATGGACTAATAGAGAAAGTCCCACACACTGCTAGAAAGCCAAATATTTTTTCAGAGCTAGATGCAGACAAAAAGTTATTTTTAATTTGCAACCTGATGGAGGTCAGTATAGATGGACTAATAGAGAAAGTCCCACACACTGCTAGAAGGCCAAATATTTTTTCAGAGCTAGATGCAGATAAAAATTATTTTTAATTTGCAACCTGATGGAGGTCAGTATAGATGGACTAATAGAGAACGTCCCACACACTGCTAGAAGGCCAAATATTTTTTCAGAGCTAGATGCAGATATAAATTATTTTTAATTTGCAACCTGATGGAGGTCAGTATAGATGAACTAATAGAGAAAGTACCACACACTGCTAGAAGGCCAAATATTTTTTCAGAGCTAGATGCAGAAAAAAATTATATTCAGTTTGCAACCTGATGGAGGTCAGTATAGATGGACTAATAGAACAAGTCCCACACACAGCTAGAAGGCCAAATATTTTTTCAGAGGTAGATGAAGATAAAAATTATTTTTAATTTGCAGCCTGATGGAGGTCAGTATAGATGGACTAATAGAGAAAGTCCCACACACTGCTAGAAGGACAAATATTTTTTCAGAGCTAGATGCAGACAAAAAAATATTTTGAATTTGCAACCTGATGGAGGTCAGTATAGATGGACTAATAGAGAAAGTCCCACACACTGCTAGAAGGCCAAATATTTTTTCAGAGCTAGATGCAGACAAAAAATTATTTTTAATTTGCAACCTGATGGAGGTCAGTATAGATGGACTAATAGAGAAAGTCCCACACACTGCTAGAAGGCCAAATATTTTTTCAGAGCTAGATGCAGATAAAAATTATTTTTAATTTGCAACCTGATGGAGGTCAGTATAGATGGACTAATAGAAAAAGTCCCACACACTGCTAGAAGGCCAAATATTTTTTCAGAGCTAGATGCAGATAAAAATTATTTTTAATTTGCAACCTGATGGAGGTCAGTATAGATGGACTAATAGAGAAAGTCCCACACACTGCTAGAAGGCCAAATATTTTTTCAGAGCTAGATGCAGATATAAATTATTTTTAATTTGCAACCTGATGGAGGTAAGTATAGATGGACTAATAGAGAAAGTCCCACACACTGCTAGAAGGCCAAATATTTTTTCAGAGCTAGATGTAGAAAAAAATTATATTCAGTTTGCAACCTGATGGAGGTCAGTATAGATGGACTAATAGAACAAGTCCCACACACAGCTAGAAGGCCAAATATTTTTTCAGAGGTAGATGCAGATAAAAATTATTTTTAATTTGCAGCCTGATGGAGGTCAGTATAGATGGACTAATAGAGAAAGTCCCACACACTGCTAGAGGGCCAAATATTTTTTCAGAGCTAGATGCAGACAAAAAAATATTTTGAATTTGCAACCTGATGGAGGTCAGTATAGATGGACTAATAGAGAAAGTCCCACACACTGCTAGAAGGCCAAATGTTTTTTTCAGAGCTAGATGCAGACAAAAAATTATTTTTAATTTGCAACCTGATGGAGGTCAGTATAGATGGACTAATAGAGAAAGTCCCACACACTGCTAGAAGGCCAAATATTTTTTCAGAGCTAGATGCAGATAAAAATTATTTTTAATTTGCAACCTGATGGAGGTCAGTATAGATGGACTAATAGAGAAAGTCCCACACACTGCTAGAAGGCCAAATATTTTTTCAGAGCTAGATGCAGAAAAAAATGATATTCAGTTTGCAACCTGATGGAGGTCAGTATAGATGGACTAATAGAACAAGTCCCACCCACAGCTAGAAGCCCAAATATTTTTTCAGAGGTAGATGCAGATAAAAATTATTTTTAATTTGCAACCTGATGGAGGTCAGTATAGATGGACTAATAGAGAAAGTCCCACACACTGCTAGAAGGCCAAATATTTTTTCAGAGCTAGATGCAGACAAAAAATTATTTTGAATTTGCAGCGTGATGGAGGTCAGTATAGATGGACTAATAGAACAAGTCCCACACACTGCTAGAAGGCCAAATGTTTTTTCAGAGCTAGATGCAGAAAAAAATTATATTCAGTTTGCAACCTGATGGAGGTCAGTATAGATGGACTAATAGAACAAGTCCCACACACTGCTAGAAGCCCAAATATTTTTTCAGAGCTAGATGCAGAAAAAAATGATATTCAATTTGCAACCTGATGGAGGTCAGTATAGATGGACTAGTAGAATGATGCTATGCCCAAAAGATTTTACTTCACTAGGTGCAGTAAAAAAATTGGTATTCTATACACAGGTGGTATATCTTGCAACATAGATAGGCTACTCCACTGACTAACACACTCTGCAATAGGCCAAACAGGATTAGCTTTGCTAGATTCAGCCAAATGCTGTGAAAAAAACTTGCACAGCACTGGCACAGACCTGCCTGGCAAAAACTGATAGGAACTGATGTAACCTAGTCCTGAAAAGGACTGCAATTACAATTAGTCTTTACTCCCACTATCTTTCTATTTAAGAGCACAGACCTGCCTGATAAAAGTCGTAGGAAATGCTGTAACCTAGTCCTTAAAAGGACTGCAATCACAACTATTCCCTACTCCCAAGCTATCTGTAGATTTGTGCGAAAATTGGCTTGAAATTAACAAGGTATAGCGCACACAGCAACAGCGGTGCCGTCTAACACGCAGCTGCAGCAGTGAGAAAATGGTGGCGACGGGGAAAATGGCTTGGTCTTATAGGGCAAGGACATGTGACATATGACGCGCCCCTGGGCCTGTGTCGCGCTGCGTTGCGCACGCGGGAGCTTACCCGGAGCCGGATCTCTTGAGGGTTGTAGTCTCGTGGCGGTGACCCGGTCGTGCCCAGGGAGTCAAACTGAGCGGCGAGGTAACAGCGGTAGATGCAGGACGACTACGCCACCCGTTGAATGCAGCTATGGAGCTGCCGCTGCAGGACAGTCCGCTGAGGCCGGTAGATGGATGGTGCAGCGTAGATGGTATAACCCCCAACGGGAGGGGTATGGCCTCAGGGCAGCAGATGTGGATGATGGGGGTAGCAGGAACCACTCAGAGACGGTGCGGTGTAATTCAGGGTCTTTACTGGTAACAACGATAGACCCTCCCGGAGTACTTGCTAGTGAACGGGGCCTGGTCAGTCCTTGAGCAGATGGGATCTCCCCTGGCCAGGCGGAGTTGTAGGCCTCCCAAACTGACTGTACTCTTCTGGCTACCTTGCTAGAAGCGGATATAAGTAGCCCACGTCCCTGAGTGTACCGTGTGGTGCTCACCCGTATGGCCGGTGACTCGGGGCCTTCTAATGGCTTCCGCTCCACGATGGCGGTGCTGGTCCCACGCGTGTGACCGTGCCTTCGGGTTTCTGGGCCTGAGGACCTGAAATCCCCTGCCGGTCGGCTTCTGCTGCTGGGTAAGAGATAGTCCCCACAGCCTCGGACGCCGGGTCCGGTAAGAAAGCTTCTCAGTCAGGGCGAGCTCTGCAGCTGCCAGCCCCTGACTCGTAGTAGTATTGCTTCTGCTGTTTCTTGTCTCTACTCTCCTTGACTGACTAACCCTGCCTCAGCCCAGGGTTTATACAAGGGAAGTTCTTCCCCTCCCAAGACTGGGCAGGAGGTGTGGCATGCACAGGATCCCTGACCAAAGGACCTCCCACCTGCTCTCAGACATAACATTACATTACTGTGGAAAACCAGACCCCTGGGGTGCCACATTCCCCCCTAGTGAAATTTAGTACTCCGGGACTAAACATATTTTAGAAAAAACATAACAAGATATAACAACAATAATAGTACAATAAGAAGAATCACATAAAGGTGGTCACGGCATGTCCGTAACCGGGTGCAGTCTTTGAAGAAAAGCAAGGTGTCCATTTCACCAAAACAGGGAGACGTAACCAGGTAGGGGTCTGTCCTACCCCGAGTCCTTAACAGTCTCTAGTCCATCCTGGGTTACGCTCCAACTATGTACAAGGATTCCCGGTAAATCCACCAAGGATTCCTAAAAATAACTGGAAACACAAAATTATACACAAGCAACAATACACAGATAAACATAAATAAAACAATTTATACACTTCAAATCCTCCAGCGTGCGGGTAACTGGCCTCTAGTGGCCCTAGTGGACCTACGGAGCTGACTGTCTGGCCCTGAACTACAGGGTGTAGGAGCTGTCAAGGGTAAACTGGGCAGCTGTCTACCGGCTCTTTGTCTCACTAGGGGTACGGCAGGCTCACTATAAGCAGAGGGTTGATCCTCCTGTTCTGCTTGTGTGGAGTCTTCTGCCTCCTGGACCGGCTGTTCTTCCAGCTCTACCTGTTGCTCCGTAGGTGCTTGGGATGCTGGTTGGAGGAAGGTGAGTACGGGTACCACAACTGCACCATTGACTTGAGTCCAAGACCGAGGGAAGTCCCCGAGCACAGTACTAACCATATCTTCCCTTTCCTCTACGGGTCGATGGTCTTCTTGTTCCTCTTCAGGGTTCCTCAGTTGTTCGGGACACTTCTTCAGGTGGTCCCGGGATACAATGGCTGTGGTTTCCCCTCCGTCTTTACTGATGGTACAAACCTTCGGGTTCTCGTGGCTTGAGGGCAGTACGGTGTACGGGTCCTTCTCCCACTGGTCATCCAACTTGTGGAGCCGTCTCTTCCTCTTCAAGACCTGCTTTCCGGGTACCAGGGGAACAGCGGGAGCATACTGGTTGTAAGTTTTCTCTTGTCTTTCCCTAGCCTGACAGAGACTTCGCTCCACGCTCTCCTGTACTCTCCGGTACTGCTGCTGCCTCTCTGTGTCCCAGTCTGTTTCTGGTGAAGTGTCCTCGGGTGTCAGGACTCCCATTTCCAGGTCAACAGGTAACTTACCAGGTCTTGCCCTCATTAGGTAAGCCGGGGTACAGTTGGTGGAACCTACCGGGATGTGGTTGTATAGGTCCACCAGATCGGGCAACTTCTCAGGCCACAGACTGCGTTCTTCCAGGGGCAACGTTTTTAGAAGATCCATTACCACCTGGTTCATTTTCTCACAAAGTCCATTAGTTTGCGGATGGTAGGGTGTCGTCCTTATCTTCCGGCAGCCATACAGATTGCAGAATTCCTGGAAGACCTCCGCTTCAAAGGCAGGTCCCTGGTCCGTCAGCACTTGGTCCGGGTACCCGTGTGGACGGCAAAAGTGCTGCTGGAAGGCTCTAGCTGCTGTTTGAGCCGTTAAGTCCTTGACGGGGACGACAACCAGAAACCGGGAGTAATGATCCACGATGGTTAACGCGTAGACGTAGCCACTTCTGCTTGGGGTCAGTTTTACATGATCCAAGGCTACCAGTTCCAACGGTTGCCGGGTGACGATGGACTGCAGGGGAGTCTTCTGGCTGGCACGGTCCTTCCTTCTCAGGCTGCACGGGCCACAGTCTCTGCACCACTTCTCGATGGTTCCCCTCATGCCTACCCAGTGGAACCGCTCGCGCAGCAGGAACTCCAGCTTCTTCCACCCGAAGTGTCCAGCTCCGTCGTGGTATGCCTCCATCACCATGGCTGCGTCTCTTCGTGGCACCACTACTTGCCAGAGTAATTCATGCGTCCGGGAGTTAACCATTCTGCGGCACAACTTCCCTTTGTAAAGGAACAGTCGACTCTTCTCTGCCCATAGTTGTTTGGCTTCCTCCGGAGCATCTGGTTCAAGGCGAGCCTCCGGCCGAGTCAGCATCTCCTTCACCAGTCGGACGGCAGGGTCGCTGTCTTGCGTTTCCGCCCAGTTGTAGTGGGGTAAGGGGTTCAACGTAGCAGCCTGCTTACTCCTTACCCGGTGGGAATACTGGATAGTCCCATGACGGTGGAATGCAGGGAGTTCAACTTCTTCCATTCCCTCCGGATCTTCTCCTCCGTCCGGCAGGTTGGGCATCCTGTACAGGGCGTCCGCGTTGGTATTGGAGCGTCCTGCCCGGTATTTGATTGTGAACTCGTAGTTGGACAGACGGGCC
Source organism: Phyllobates terribilis (assembly GCF_046119375.1). Classification (NCBI taxonomy): domain Eukaryota; kingdom Metazoa; phylum Chordata; class Amphibia; order Anura; family Dendrobatidae; genus Phyllobates; species Phyllobates terribilis. The sequence goes on along the minus strand of NW_027362764.1, from coordinate 160,440,049 downwards.
ATCCACCTCTGCTCCAGGGCACCGAGTCTTGCCGTGTCCAGGTGTGTCAACGGGTTGTTATCCGTGTACACGGTGAACCGGGAAGAAGCGAGGTAATGCTTAAAGCGCTCGGTGACTGCCCATACTACGGCCAGGAACTCTAACTTAAATGAGCTGTAATTCTCGGGGTTCCTTTCGGTGGGTCGCAGTTTTCGGCTGGCGTAGGCAATTACTCGTTCCTTCCCCTGCTGGATCTGGGACAGTACGGCTCCTAGCCCGATGTTACTGGCGTCGGTGTAGAGGATAAAGGGCTGGCTATAATCCGGGTACGCCAGGATTTCGTCCCCCGTGAGGGCCATCTTCAGCTGGCGGAAGGACTCTTCTTCCAGCTCCTCCCATTTGAAGGGCGGCTTCTGGTTCTTGGCCTTCCGGGACTGGCCTATCAGGAGGTCCTGCATAGGTGCTGCCTTTTTGGTGAAACCGGGAATAAACCTTCGGTAGTAGCCTACCAACCCGAGGAACTGCCGCACTTCTTTTACGCTGGAGGGGCTTGGCCATTCCTTAATTGCGGTGATCTTATCAGGGTCGGGAGCCACTCCGTCAGCGCTCACCACGTGTCCCAGGTACTGCACCTTTGGTTTCAGGAGGTGACACTTGGAGGGTTTCACCTTTAGGCCGTAACTTGCCAGAGCTTCGAACACTTCCGCCAGGTGTTTCAGGTGGTCCTCATACGTCTTGGAATATACGATGACATCGTCCAGGTACAACAGGACCGTCTCGAAGTTTCTGTGGCCCAGACAACACTCCATTAGTCGTTGGAAGGTTCCCGGTGCGTTGCAGAGTCCGAACGGCATGCAGGTGAACTCGCTAAGTCCCATCGGGGTGGTGAATGCGGTCTTCTCCCGGTCCGCCTCTGCTACAGGAACCTGCCAGTACCCGCTAGTGAGATCCAAGGTAGAGAAGAAGTTAGCAGATCTTAAAGCAGCCAATGACTCCTCTATCCTTGGTAAGGGGTACGCATCCTTGTGTGTGATACGATTGATTTTCCGGTAATCTACACACATCCTCATGGTGTTGTCTTTCTTTCGGACTAAGACTAGTGGAGCTGCCCAGGGGCTACAGCTATCCCTGATCACCCCAGCCTCCTTCATGTCTCTAAGCATCCCCTTGGCGTGTTGGTAGTGGGCAGGGGGTACGGGTCGATACCTCTCTTTTATAGGAGGATGGTCTCCCGTGGGGATGTGGTGTTCTACCCCCTTGACTCGCCCGAAGTCTAACGGGTGTTTACTGAACACTCTCTCGTACTCCTGAACCACTCAATAAACTCCTTGTTTCTGGTGTGCGGGAGTGGAGTCAGTACCCAGATGTAGTTGCTGACACCAGTCCTCAATGTTTTTCTTAGAGCCGTTACCTTCCTCCGGGTGAGATGGAGGCAAGGGTTCCACAGATTGTATAGAATTTTGGTTAATGGTATATAATTTGGCTAGCGTGGCATACCGGGGCAGGTACACTTCCCTCTCCCCGATATTTATTATGCGAACGGGCACCCTCCCATGGTGTACATCAACCACCCCCCGTGCTGTCAAAATGGTGGGCCTACTGTCCGAGTAAACTGGTTCTACCATTGCCTGGTAATCTCTACCTCTCAGACCAATAGCTGCCCGGCACCAAATCATCATTTCACTTTTTGGGGGCATGGCAATAGGAAAAGGGTCACACATTCTTACGCTACCAATCTCACCGCCGGAGAGTTCCACCTGTTGCCGTCGCATCAGTGCCCGGATCTCTTTCTGGAGCACCCGCTGCTCGCCGGAGCTGGCGTTCTTGGCAACCTGCTGTAAAAGGAAAATCACCTCTGCAAGACAATTTTCAATTACATTAGTTCCTAGAGTTATTTTTGGGTGACTCTCATGTTTGTCAATATCTACAATGATCAGTCCCTGTGCTGCCAGTTCGACTCTACCGATTTTGATGGTCACCTCTTTAAATCCGATCTGTGGCACGGGCTGGCCATTGCTGGCGATGATACTCAAGTCGTCGTCAGGGTAGCGGGTAATATCCGAGTCATTCCAGTACTGCTTAAAGAGCACGTACGGGATGGTGGTGACCTGTGACCCGGTGTCCAGTAGGGCACTCATGGGAATGCCATCCAGTACCACAGGCAAGACTGGACATCCTCCCACATATCTGTCGCGCCAGTTCGATGGGCCTGTTGATCTTTTTCCTGGGGGTTGGCCCTCTACCCCAGGTTGTGCCCGTTTAAAGAACAGTACCTTGCCATATGTCCAGGTTGATTGCAGCGGCGGCAGATGGGTCGCCCGTCCTCGCTGTATCGGTCACTGGGTCTTCCTCTGGCCGGTGGGGTCCTCCTTGGTCGACGCCACGGGATGTCCTCCAGTCCGGATGCCAGCTGGATCTTCCCTGGGGTGGAAGCCTGTAAAGACTGCACAGTTCGGGTTAGCGCAGCAACGCTCTTAGCTAGCTCTTGGACCTGATGGTGTAGGTCTGGAGCCGGGTCATTGTCCAAAGCCTGCGCATCAGCTCCCACAGGCCCTGCCGACAAGGGCGCCGCCTCCTGGTGGTAAGTGATAGCAGGGCGCTTGTGGGTCACAACGCCACCCGGTGCCGGTTCTCGGAGCACCCGGATGGCTCTGTCCTTGAACTGTGCAAAGCCCAGATGGGGATCCTGTAAGGCCATTGCCCGCAACTGGGTTCGGTGGGTATTACAATACAGTCCCTCTATAAACTGTTCGGTCAACAGCCTGTCCTCGTTTCCCACTCCATCAGGGTCGGTCTGCTTAATGGCCCTCAGGGCCTCTTGTAGGTTTAGTGCATAGTCCCTTATACTCTCATGCGCTCGCTGCTTGCACCCGTAGAATCTAAGCTTAATCTCGGCTGAGGTGCGGGTATCAAAGGTGTCCTTCAGCCGGGTTAGTATCCCTGCGACAGTCTTCCTCCCAGGTGGCCAGGATTTTACTTCCCTTTTGGCTGCCCCGGTTAGTTGGGCCACCAGGATGCTCACTTTTTGCTCTTCTGTGAGGGGGTACACCTGGAAGAGGCTATCCAGCTTTTCTCTAAAGTCATGCAGGGTATGTGACTCCCCTGAGTACTGGGGTAGCCAAGCTGCTCCCGGGATATAGGGCATGGTGAAGGGCATAACTGCAGCAGCGGTAGCGCTGGCGGGGGTTGAGGCAGTGAAGCTCTCCTCCGTATCCGACATCTTCCTCCCCCCTAGTGGACCGTGGCCTACCTTGCGATGATCCTGTTCCGTAGGCCGCGGCTCCGCAATGGATCGTCAGGGTTGAGGACCTTCCGTCGCGCTCCTGTGACGTCGGCGTCTGCTGGGCTCCTTCCAGGACCTTACGCAACGTCCGGACGTGAGGCGGGGCTTCAGTTCTCGCGCGCTTTCGGAGTCCACGCCCCTCTTCTTCCCGCGCGGCGTCCTCAAGATGGCGTCCAATGGCGGGAAAACTCCACGGATGGCGGGAAGAAGGCAGAAGATGGCGCCGGATGGCGGGAAACTTCACCGATGGCGGGAAGAAGGCTGAAGATGGCGCCGGATGGCGGGAATCTTCACCACAGGTAAGTTTGAAAAGTCTCTTTTTCAGGCACGCAGTACCCGGTGGTTGCGGGCACGAAATCCTGCCGACTACGCCAAAGTTGACGCGCCCCTGGGCCTGTGTCGCGCTGCGTTGCGCACGCGGGAGCTTACCCGGAGCCGGATCTCTTGAGGGTTGTAGTCTCGTGGCGGTGACCCGGTCCGTGCCCAGGGAGTCAAACTGAGCGGCGAGGTAACAGCGGTAGATGCAGGACGACTACGCCACCCGTTGAATGCAGCTATGGAGCTGCCGCTGCAGGACAGTCCGCTGAGGCCGGTGGATGGATGGTGCAGCGTAGATGGTATAACCCCCAACGGGAGGGGTATGGCCTCAGAGCAGCAGATGTGGATGATGGGGGTAGCAGGAACCACTCAGAGACGGTGCGGTGTAATTCAGGGTCTTTACTGGTAACAACGATAGACCCTCCCGGAGTACTTGCTAGTGAACGGGGCCTGGTCAGTCCTTGAGCAGATGGGATCTCCCCTGGCCAGGCGGAGTTGTAGGCCTCCCAAACTGACTGTACTCTTCTGGCTACCTTGCTAGAAGCGGATATAAGTAGCCCACGTCCCTGAGTGTACCGTGTGGTGCTCACCCGTATGGCCGGTGACTCGGGGCCTTCTAATGGCTTCCGCTCCACGATGGCGGTGCTGGTCCCACGCGTGTGACCGTGCCTTCGGGTTTCTGGGCCTGAGGACCTGAAATCCCCTGCCGGTCGGCTTCTGCTGCTGGGTAAGAGTTAGTCCCCACAGCCTCGGACGCCGGGTCCGGTAAGAAAGCTTCTCAGTCAGGGCGAGCTCTGCAGCTGCCAGCCCCTGACTCGTAGTAGTATTGCTTCTGCTGTTTCTTGTCTCTACTCTCCTTGACTGACTAACCCTGCCTCAGCCCAGGGTTTATACAGGGGAAGTTCTTCCCCTCCCAAGACTGGGCAGGAGGTGTGGCATGCACAGGATCCCTGACCAAAGGACCTCCCACCTGCTCTCAGACATAACATTACATTACTGTGGAAAACCAGACCCCTGGGGTGCCACACATACACTGCCAATGACACATGCCCTTGCTTGTGTGAAAAAAAGCACTTCGCTCCGTGTGTGCGCTGCTGATAGGCTGACAGATTGCACCTCCCCACTGTAAATGCGGGAAAGAGAAAAAAAAATGGAGATCTTCATTATTCCTGCAGAGATCCATCCCTTGCCCCTCCCCCCACCCCGCTGTACACTCAAACTGCGTATTAACATTAATTTTCATCATTACTGAGAAAAAATCCAGTTATGATTTTGGTGCACGAACAGTTATCGAACATAACCTCGAACAGCCGAATTTTTCTCAAATCGTTCGTGTTCGCCGAACGGCTCGAACACCGCCCAAAACAGCTCGAATTTGAGATTGGCGAACAGTTCGAGTCGAACAACGCTCATCTCTAGTAAACAGCTCTGCAGACTCAACCATCTGTGTTACCCCATACTCAGACGGGCAGCTGGAGACTTGGGAGCTGTGAGGAAGCAAGTGCGATTGGGGTGACACCTCTGAGGACTGGAGTATTTGTGATGTTGAAATTGAGGTGGAGGAGAGCCCACTTGAAGGAGCACTTGATATCCGTTGAAGCACCTGCTGTTTTTGTGCCTCATCTTGAATCTGTAGAGATGGGCGTGTCCGTAAGAAAGGGATCGTATCACATTGTCCACGAAAAGAAGTCGACATCTTAGTTTGGCTGGAAGATGGTCTTTCTTCTGCAGATGTTATCCCCCCCACGGCGGGGGGGGCTCGACCCACCAGCGGACAGGCACCAGTATTGGGAGAGGGGGGCTGGCCGTCAGGGTCCACCGTGGCTCTGGCACAAACCCAGCAACACGGAGGTAGCACAGGCAGGAACGAACTGGCCGTGTCGGCTTCTCACTTTTTGGATTTTAGAAGGGCATGACATGCCTATATCTGTGTCTCCCCCTCCTTTTACTCCTCCACCTCTTTTCTTTTCGCATGACTATATGTACTTGTCACTTTTCCATGTGTTAGTTATGTCTTCTGAGCAGTTTGTCAGCTTTTGGACTCCTTTGAAGGTGTTTTCTATGTGTTTCTATGTGTTTTTGTTTGCCTGCCATTGGTTTTAACGGTGTTCGAAAGTGTTCGACGAACAATTCGACGAACAGTTCGGCGAACACACGGGTGTTCGACGAACCGAACCGAACTCGAACACTATGGGGGTGGCTCAACACTAGTGCCGACACGTTGGAATTCAACTCTGCACATGTTGCAGCGACTGTGGCAGCACCGACAAGCCCTGCTGCAATACGTTCTGACGTATTGCCTGGGCCAACGAGATCCAGAGGTGGGGCAAATCACGCTGCAGGAGTGGTCTCAGATCAGGGACCTATGAAGTTGACGCGCCCCCTGGGCCGTGGGGTACCCTGAGCTGGGCCGGTAGACGCTGGGGGTTGTAGTCACTGTGGCGGTGACCCGGTCCGTGACCCAGGGCAGTCAATCCAACGGTAATTTGTATATATGGATTTTATAATGTCCGACTACGCCACCTGTGGAGTTCGGCCAAATGGGCCGCCGCTGTGGATCAGTCCTCTGAAGCTGGTGGTTTTGCAGCAATGGTATTATTACTCACCACAGGAAGAGTATAGCTTCAGGGCAGTATGGGTGGATGATGGTGGTTGTAGTGCAGGGAGTCAGTAATGAACACAGAGTCCGTGTGATGCAGTCCCAAGATCTTTACTCACAGTTGTTGCAGTCCAGATTACAGGTACCAGAGCAATCTCACCCGTCGTGCTGTGCGTACTCAGTGAGGGGCTCAGTCCACCCCCAGATAGCTCCGGAGTACTTAGCAGGACCCCCTTCTGTGTGTCCTTTCTCTGGCCTTCTCCCTGCACCTCACACCCAGTGACACTTCTATCCGGTATCCTCGGGCCTTGGCGGGCGACTTGTGTTCCGTCACCTGGGTCCTATGTGGCTACCTTCTTAGTGAGACTGGTGTGGACTTTTGCCTGCAGTACATGAAATGCTGCAGCCTCCGGTTTCTAGTTGAACCTTGCTGTTTCTCCTCTAGTTGAGGGACCACTTCCCCTTATCTGGCCTGACCCCTCTACCTCCTGGTAGCAGCGGGAGTATGGGTGGCCTTCTGCACGGCCCGTAGCCCTAGGGTCCCTTCGGTTCCTGGAGCCTTCCTGCTCCCACTCCTCTCTTCTCTCCTTCAGTCCTGGGCCTCCCAGGCTAGGCCCGCCTCCAGAGCAGAGCTCATGCCGAGCCTCTGCTCCTGTCACTTTTCCTCCTCTGACTGGCTTGCTCTTTCTAAGATGGCTTCCTATTTATACGCTCCCTGTCATGTGCTCCCCTAAGCTGCTCCCCTAAGCACCCACTACATAGGACCCTCCCACCAGCTAGGGACCTGGGACTGTGCTCTCCCTTAGGAGCAATCTCGCCCTACCCCCACTGCGGGTATGTGTTGGATGCAGGTGTTAGGGTCCCGAGCCATATGCCTTCCTTACCTGAGGGTGAGATACCACACCTCTGGGTGAGATGCAGTAACTCTGTGGCGACTGAACCCTCAGGGGCGCCACACACCCTTCTGCACAGTTTTGAAATGGCGACGAAGATGTTTAGTGCTGACGACGATGCCATTATCAGCATGACTATTCCGGTGATTTACATGCTGGAGCACACATTAAACAGAATTCAGAGTCAGGTGGTGGGACAAGAGGAGGTGGAGGAAGTAGAGGAGGAGTCGTATGCGGAAGGGATAACATCTCCAAGGTCCAGACGGTTGGCAGCACCAAGGCGGCAGGCATGGGAGGGTGGGGGAGAGGGATTAACCAGGGTGCATGTGTGACACCCCAGGGGTCTGGTTGCCACAGTAATAGAGATATTATGTCTGAGAGCAAGTGGGAGGTTTCTCTGGTCAGGATCCCTAAACATGCAACACGGCCCGCCCAGACCTGGGAGGGGAGGAATCTGCCCTTTTAAACTGGGTCTGGGGCGGGATTAGGGTTGTCAGAGTCAGAGTCAGAGTGGAGCTACAGACAGTTCCAGACACAGGGAAAGCAAGAACAGGAGCTCTGTAGGAGCAGTAGCAAAAGTCCAGGGGCTGGAGCTGAGCAGAGTTCGCCCTGGACGAAGATACTAAAGCCGGACACAGGAGTCCGAGGCTGTGGGGACTGATATACACCCAGCAGCAGAAACCAGCCGGCAGGGGATTCCAGGTCCTCTGGCCATAGAAGCCCGGAGGCTCAGTCACAGAGAAGGGACCAGCGCCGCCATCCAGGAGCGGAGGCTAACAGAAGGCCCCAAGTCACCAGTCATACGGGTGAGCACCACATGGTATACTCAGGGACGTGGGCTACTTGTAACCGCTGACAGCAAGGTAGCCAGGAAGAGTGCAGATAAACGGGGAGGCCTACAACTCCACCTGGCCAGGGGAATTCCTGCTTGCTCGCAGACTGACCAGGCCCCTTATACTAGCCAGTACTCCCGGGAGGGTCTGCCTTGTACCATCAGTAAAGACCCTGAACTGCACCACACGTCTCTGTGATTCCTTGCTGCACCAGCACCATTAGTACTGGGACGCTCACACCATCACTCCAATCATCTCTCACATTAGCTGCCCTGAGGCAATACTCCTCCCGTGGGGAGTTATCCCATACTCGGCTGCGCAACCAACATCAGCCTCAGCGGTCAGCAGCGCAGCGGCGGTCCCCACTGACCGCAATCCACGGGTGGCGTAGTCGGACACTTATTACAACATTTAGACTGCCACTGGTTTGACCACCCTGGGCACGGACCGGGTCACCACCACGGAGAACTACAACCCCCAGCGATCCGGCTCCGGGTATTCCCCCTGCACAGCAGCAGCAACACAGGCCCAGGGGGCGCGTCAACTTTGGCGTAGTCGGCAGGATTTCGTGCCCGCAACCACCGGGTACTGCGCGCCTGAAAAAGAGACTTTTATACTTACCTGTGGTGAAGTTTCCCGCCGTCCGGAGTCGTTTCCCGCCATCCGGAGCCGATTCCCGCCATCAGACACCATCTTGGACCGTTTCCCGCCGTCTTCTGCCTTCTTCCCGCCATCCGCAGCTGCTTCCCGCCTTCGGACGCCATCTTCGGGACACCGCACGGGAAGAAGAGGGGCGTGGACGCCGAAAGCGCGCGAGATCCGAAGCTCCGCCCCACGCTCCGCCCCACGCTCTGACGCTGCGCAAGGTCCTGGAAGGGAGGAAGAGCGACGCTGACGTCATCGGAGCGCGACGCCAGGTCCTCAACCCCGACGATCGACTGCGGAGCCGCGGCCTATGGAAGAAGAGCATCGCAAGGTAGGCCACGGTCCACTAGGGGGGAGGAGGATGCCGGATACCGAGGGGAGCTCCACTGCCACAGCCACCGCCAGCGCAACCGCTGCAGCAGTCATGCCATTCACCATGCCCTATATCCCGGGGGCAACCTGGCTACCCCAGTACTCAGGGGAGTCACATACTCTAAATGACTTTAGAGAAAGACTGGATAGCCTCTTCCAGGTGTACCCCCTCACAGAAGAGCAAAAAGTGAGCATCCTGGTGGCCCAATTAATCGGGGCAGCCCAAAGGGAGGTAAAGTCCTGACCACCTGGGAGGAAGAGGACTGTCAGAGACATACTAACCCGGCTGAAAGACACCTTTGACACCCGCACCTCAGCCGAAATAAAACTAAGATTTTATGGGTGCAAACAACGGGCACATGAGAGTATAAGAGACTATGCTCTAAACCTACAAGAGGCCCTGAGAGCCATTAAGCAGGCAGACCCTGACAGCGTGGGAAATGAAGATAAGCTGTTGACTGAACAATTTATTGAGGGTCTACTGTGCAATGCCCACCGAACCCAGTTGTGGGCAATGGCCTTACAGGACCCTGACCTGGACTTTGCACAGTTCAAGGACAGAGCCATCCGGGTGCTCCGAGAACTGGCACCAGGTGGCGCTGTGACCCACAGGCGCCCTGCTATCACTTACCACCAGGAGACGGCGCCCTTGTCTGCAGGGCCTGTGGGAGCTGATGCGCAGGCTTTAAACAGTGACCCGGCTACAGACCTGCACCATCAGGTCCAAGAGCTGACTAAGAGCGTTGCCGCGCTAACCAGAACTGTGCAATCTTTACAGGTCTATTCTCCAGGAAAGATCCAGCTGGCATCCAGACCGGAGGACGTCCCGTGGCGCCGACTGAGGAGGACCCCACCGGCCAGAGGAAGACCCAGCGACAGATACAACGAGGACGGATGACCCATCTGCCGCCGCTGCAATCAACCCGTACATGTGGCAAGGTACTGTCATTTAAACGGGCACAACCTGGGGTAGAGGGCCAACCCCCAGGCATAAGACCATCAGGCCCATCAAACTGGCGTGATAACTACGTAGGGGGACGTCCAATCTTGCCTGTGGTACTGGATGGCATTCCTATGAGTGCCCTGCTAGACACCGGGGCACAGGTCACCACCATCCCGTACGTGCTCTTCAAGCAGTACTGGAATGACTCGGACATAACCCGCTACCCAGATGACGACCTGAGTATCATCGCCAGCAATGGTCAGCCCGTGCTGCAGGTGGGATTCAAAGAGGTGACCATTAAGATCAGTAAAGTCGAACTGGCGGCACAAGGACTGATAATAGTGGACATAGACCGTCATGAGAGTCACCCTAGAATAACCTTGGGAACTAATGTGATTGAAAATTGTCTTGCAGAGGTGATTCTCATTTTACAGCAGGTTGCCAAGAACGCCAGTTCCGGCCAGCAGCGTGTGCTCCAAAAAGAGATCCGGGCACTGATGAAGCGGCAACAGGTGGAACTATCTGGTGGTGAGATAGGTAGCGTAAGAATGTGTGACCCGTTCCCTATTGCCATGCCCCCAAAAAGTGAGATGATGATTTGGTGCCGGGCAGCTATTGGTCTAAGAGGTAGAGACTACCAAGCAATGGTAGAACCCGTCTACTCAGACAGTAGGCCCACCATTTTGACAGCACGGGGGGTGGTCGATGTACGCCATGGGAGGGTGCCCGTTCGCATCATAAATATCGGGGAGAGAGAAGTACACCTGCCCCGGTATGCCACGCTAGCCAAATTGTTCACCATAAACCAGAATTCTGTACAGGCCGTGGAACCCTTGCCTCCATCTCAACCAGAGGAAGGTAACGGCTCTAAGAAACCAATGGAGGACTGGTGTCAGCAACTGCATTTGGGTACTGACTCCACTCCCTCACACCAGAAACAGGGAGTCTATCGGGTGGTTCGAGAGTACGAGAGAGTGTTTAGTAAACACCCGCTAGACTTCGGGCGAGTAAAGGGTGTAGAACACCACATCCCCACGGGAGACCATCCTCCCATAAAGGAGAGATACCGACCCGTACCCCCGGCACACTACCAACACGCCAAGGGGATGCTTAGAGACATGAAGGAGGCTGGGGTAATCAGGGCAAAGCTGTAGCCCCTGGGCAGCTCCACTAGTCTTAGTGAAAAAGAAAGACAACACCATGAGAATGTGTGTAGACTACAGGAAGGTCAACCGTATCACACACAAAGATGCGTACCCGTTACCAAGGATAGAAGAGTCCTTAGCTGCATTAAAATCTGCTAACTTCTTCTCTACTTTGGATCTCACTAGCGGGTACTGGCAGGTTCCTGTAGCAGAGGTGGATCGGGAGAAGACCGCATTCACCACCCCGATGGGTCTCAGCGAATTTAACTGTATGCCGTTCGGGCTCTGCAACGCACTAGGAACCTTCCGACGGTTGATGGAATGCTGTCTGGGACACCGGAACTTCGAGACGGTCCTGTTATACCTGGACGATGTCATCGTCTATTCCAAGACCTACGAGGACCACCTGAAACACCTGGCAGAAGTGTTCGAAGCTCTGGCGAATTACGGCCTAAAGGTGAAACCCTCCAAGTGTCACTGTTATGCACACGCCCGGACTGACTGGTGTGTGCGGGTGTTGTGGTTCCACTGGACCATGGACCGGAGAGTGCCTGGAGGGGCGTGACTAAGTATCTGGCCGATCCGACCAAGGTGGCACGACGGCATACGACGCCAGTGCACCAGGGAGAAACCGGGCAGAGGGACCAGGTGCTACTCCAGGTCAAACTCCGGACACGGGGGTTGACCCACACTGGGATTACTGGAACAGGCAGGTTAGGCTGGCACAGACTGGTGGATGTAAGCAAACACGGCAGGTATGCAGATGGGTGGATACAGGCGATTATGCAGGCAGGGAGGTACTGGCCGAAAGGACGGGCTGGAGCACAGAGAGGTTAAGACCCAGTACAGACTGGGTCACAGAACCGCAGATGCGGTATACAACCACAGCAGAGAGGGAATGCCCGAAGCGGTGGGCAAGAACAGAGCAGGACGGGGCTGCAGGAGCAGCGAGCACAAGCAGGGCAGGACAGGACTGCCGGAGCAGCGGGCAGAAGCAGGGCAGGGCGGAAACCACAGAAGCAGTAAGCAAGATAAGAGCAGAGCAGAAACCGCAGGAGCCGCAAGCAAGGCAAGAGCAGAGTGAAAACCGCAAGAGCGGCAAGCTAAGCAGGAGCAGAGCGGACACCGCAGAGCGGTAAACAAGGCAGGGGCAGAGCAGAAACCGCAAGAGCGGCAAGCTAAGCAGGAGCAGAGCGGACACCGCAGAGCGGTAAACAAGGCAGGAGCAGAGTAGAAACCGCAAGAGCGGCAAGCTAAGCAGGAGCAGAGCGGACACCGCAGAGCGGTAAACAAGGCAGGAGCAGAGCAGAAACCGCAAGAGCAGCAAGCTAAGCAGGAGCAGAGCGGACACCGCAGAGCGGTAAACAAGGCAGGAGCAGAGCAGAAACCGCAAGAGCGGCAAGCTAAGCAGGAGCAGAGCGGACACCGCAGAGCGGTAAACAAGGCAGGAGCAGAGCAGAAACCGCAAGAGCGGCAAGCTAAGCAGGAGCAGAGCGGACACCGCAGAGCGGTAAACAAGGCAGGAGCAGAGCAGAAACCGCAAGAGCGGCAAGCTAAGCAGGAGCAGAGCGGACACCGCAGAGCGGTAAACAAGGCAGGAGCAGAGCAGAAACCGCAAGAGCGGCAAGCTAAGCAGGAGCAGAGCGGACACCGCAGAGCGGTAAACAAGGCAAGGGGATAGGACTCTGTTCACAAAGAACAGACGGAGAAGGAAAGGCAGAACCAGAAGCACGCACAGTACTTACATAGAAGTAGCGAGCGTACACTAAATTCACAACAGAGGTACAGAGACGACGAGAAGGAATTTAGGAGCTGGTTCAGACTCTGCAGAAAGACGCAGAAAACAGACTGGTGGATGTAAGCAAACACGGCAGGTATGCAGATGGGTGGATACAGGCGATTATGCAGGCAGGGAGGTACTGGCCGAAAGGACGGGCTGGAGCACAGAGAGGTTAAGACCCAGTACAGACTGGGTCACAGAACCGCAGATGCGGTATACAACCACAGCAGAGAGGGAATGCCCGAAGCGGTGGGCAAGAACAGAGCAGGACGGGGCTGCAGGAGCAGCGAGCACAAGCAGGGCAGGACAGGACTGCCGGAGCAGCGGGCAGAAGCAGGGCAGGGCGGAAACCACAGAAGCAGTAAGCAAGATAAGAGCAGAGCAGAAACCGCAGGAGCCGCAAGCAAGGCAAGAGCAGAGTGAAAACCGCAAGAGCGGCAAGCTAAGCAGGAGCAGAGCGGACACCGCAGAGCGGTAAACAAGGCAGGAGCAGAGCAGAAACCGCAAGAGCGGCAAGCTAAGCAGGAGCAGAGCGGACACCGCAGAGCGGTAAACAAGGCAGGAGCAGAGCAGAAACCGCAAGAGCGGCAAGCTAAGCAGGAGCAGAGCGGACACCGCAGAGCGGTAAACAAGGCAGGAGCAGAGCAGAAACCGCAAGAGCGGCAAGCTAAGCAGGAGCAGAGCGGACACCGCAGAGCGGTAAACAAGGCAAGGGGATAGGACTCTGTTCACAAAGAACAGACGGAGAAGGAAAGGCAGAACCAGAAGCACGCACAGTACTTACATAGAAGTAGCGAGCGTACACTAAATTCACAACAGAGGTACAGAGACGACGAGAAGGAATTTAGGAGCTGGTTCAGACTCTGCAGAAAGACGCAGAAAACAGACATAGAGGGAAAAGGGAGACAAGGTTAAAGTAGAAACGAGGCACAGACAACAGGGAACAGAGGAACGGGAACAGAGACAGCAAGGCAGGAACACAAACAGGACTCTGTTCAGACGGGAACAGATACCGCAAGGCAGGAACACAAACAGGACTCTGTTCAGACGGGAACAGATACCGCAAGGCAGGGACACAAACAGGACTCTGTTCAGACGGGAACAGATACCGCAAGGCAGAGACACAAACAGGACTCTGTTCAGACGGGAACAGATACCGCAAAGCACAGACAGGCAGATCTAGGAATACGGCCCCTAGAAGGCGAAAGAACAGGCAAGAAGCGTGTTCACAAGAACAGACCACAGTTCAGACACAGAACTGGAAAACAGGCAGGAAAACAGGATAGGACCTGGCATGTCAGAGACAAAAAGCCAACTGACAAGAAACAATGCTCAGGCACCATCTTGAGGAAGAAGGTGGTATAAATACCCAAAGATGGACAGCAATAGGCTGAAGGTGCAACAGGGGCGTGTCCGCAGCAGGTACAAGAAACAGGAAGCTCAGCGGGCGTCGCCCTATGCAGCCAAAGTGGAGCAGAGCAGAGCACAAGGAAAGAAGCCAGACCAGGAAGCTGGGCGGGAGATGAAGTTTGCGATCTTGCATGATGAGAGATGGAACACCATGCAAGAACGCCGCCAGGTATGGTACAGTACCCCCCCCCCTTACGCCCCCTCTTCTTCAGGCCTGCAAGGATCTTCCGCAGGGAATTTGGGGGCCAATCCCTCTCTTCAAGGAGATTACTTCTATTGTCCACAGGAGGAGACAAAACTGGTCTCATAATCTGGATGGCTAGGATGCGACTTCCCATCCAGCCATCTTCAGCAACAGATGAAACGGGTGAAGTACCAGAAACAGCACACAAAAAAGTCTCTCTACATTTATTTTTAGGCAGCACCCCAAAAAGTTCAGGAGACAACTGGAGGTCCTCTGCCGGGTTGGAGGAGTGCAGAGACTCGGGGGTAGCCTCTGCTTCGGGGTACATCTTGTCAAGCTCACAGGATGAAATGGGCAAAGTATCAGGTACAAGGTGTAGAGAAGACACTGCCTCTTTGTTATGTGGTGGTACCCCGGAGGATTCAGGAAACAACTGGGGGTCCTCCGCCAGGTTGGAGGGATACCGAGACTCGAGGGTAACCTCTGCTTCGGAGTACACAAGGTCAGACTCACTGGAAGAAGCGGGTGAGGTATCAGGTACCGAGTAAAGGAGAGTCTCTGTCCATTCGCTATCAGGTAGCACCCCGGAGGGTTCAGGAGACGACTGGAGGTCCTCCGCCTGGTCGGAGGGGTGTAGAAACTCGGGGGTAACCTCTGCTTCGGAGTACACTAGGTCGGACTCACTGGAAGAAGCGGGCGAGGTATCAGGTACCGAGTAAAGGAGAGTCTCAGTCCATTCGCTATCAGGTAGCACCCCGAAGGGTTCAGGAGACGACTGGAGGTCCTCCGCCTGGTCGGAGGGGTGTAGATACTCGGGGGTAACCTCTGCTTCGGAGTACACTAGGTCGGACTCACTGGAAGAAGCGGGCGAGGTATCAGGTACAGAGAATAGGAGAGTCTCTGTCCTTTCGCTACCAGGTAGCACCCCGAAGGGTTCTGGAGACAACTGGAGGTCCTCCGCCTGGTCAGAGGGGTGTAGAGACTCGGGAGTAACTACCACTTTGAGGCACCCATTGTCAGGCCCACAGGACTGAGCGGACGAAGTATCGGGTACCGGGTGTAGGGAAGTCTCTCTCCAATTGTCATCGAGTGGTATCCCGGAGGATTCAGGAGGCAACAAGGGGTCCTCCGCCAGGTAGTAGAGGTGTACATACTCGGAGGTAAACACAGCTTCGGAGCATCCTTGGACATGCACACTGGTTAAAGTGGGTGTAGAATCTGATGCCAGGTGCAGGAAGCTCTCCTGTGTGGACTCTGGATGGGTAGCAGTCTCTTCTGGCTGGAGAACTGGTGCACCACCCACGCACATCACCCGCTGGGGCTTCTCCAGGATACAGGAAGATGAAGCTTCAGTAGGGACTTCAAGGTTGGGGTCAGGAGGTCTCAGGGAGGACAGACCCTGGCATGACGGCTTGCCTCTGCGTCTAGCACGTCTGGACTGCCTCTTGAGGTTGGGAGCAGTATTCCGGAGAGTGTAGTCATCCTGAGTGGATTCAGGGCAAGCAACAGTCTTTTCGGGCAGGAGAACTTGTGCGCTACCTATGCACATTACCCGTCGGGGCTGCTCCGGGATACAGGGAAGTGAAGCTTCAGCAGGGGCTTCAGGGTTAGGATCATCGAAAGCCAAAAGGAAGGCCACCAGGAAGGCCTGTAGGTCAAGAACGATAGGATCCTGTGCTTCCCATAGGGGGGTGACCCACTTCAAGGCATCCCCCGCTAGGTAGTCAATTATAAATGCCACTTTAGACCAATCAGAAGGAAAAGAAAGAGGGTAGAACTTGAAGTGCAGCATGCATTGCTCCACAAATGCACGACTTTGTTTTGGATCCCCATAGTACTGGGGCGGATCCGCAGGAACGGGTGCAGAAAGCTCCATCTGGACGGGTGCGAAATTAGCCTGGAACTCAGCTAGAGAAAAAAAAAATTATTATTTATTTATTTTTAATGCACGTATTAGCTGGAAAACGTCTCAGAGAGCGAAGGCCGTGGGGCTCAACGGGAACCATGGCCTGAGCATGCTGTTATGCACACGCCCGGACTGACTGGCGTGTGCGGGTGTTGTGGTTCCACTGGACCATGGACCGGAGAGTGCCTGGAGGGGCGTGACTAAGTATCTGGCCGATCCGACCAAGGTGGCACGACGGCATACGACGCCAGTGCACCAGGGAGAAACCGGGCAGAGGGACCAGGTGCTACTCCAGGTCAAACTCCGGACACGGGGGTTGACCCACACTGGGATTACTGGAACAGGCAGGTTAGGCTGGCACAGACTGGTGGATGTAAGCAAACACGGCAGGTATGCAGATGGGTGGATACAGGCGAGTATGCAGGCAGGGAGGTACTGGCCGAAAGGACGGGCTGGAGCACAGAGAGGTTAAGACCCAGTACAGACTGGGTCACAGAACCGCAGATGCGGTAGACAACCACAGCAGAGAGGGAACGCCCGAAGCGGTGGGCAAGAACAGAGCAGGACGGGGCTGCAGGAGCAGCGAGCACAAGCAGGGCAGGACAGGACTGCCGGAGCAGCGGGCAGAAGCAGGGCGGAAACCACAGAAGCAGTAAGCAAGATAAGAGCAGAGCAGAAACCGCAGGAGCCGCAAGCAAGGCAAGAGCAGAGTGAAAACCGCAAGAGCGGCAAGCTAAGCAGGAGCAGAGCGGACACCGCAGAGCGGTAAACAAGGCAGGAGCAGAGCAGAAACCGCAAGAGCGGCAAGCTAAGCAGGAGCAGAGCGGACACCGCAGAGCGGTAAACAAGGCAGGAGCAGAGTAGAAACCGCAAGAGCGGCAAGCTAAGCAGGAGCAGAGCGGACACCGCAGAGCGGTAAACAAGGCAGGAGCAGAGCAGAAACCGCAAGAGCGGCAAGCTAAGCAGGAGCAGAGCGGACACCGCAGAGCGGTAAACAAGGCAGGAGCAGAGCAGAAACCGCAAGAGCGGCAAGCTAAGCAGGAGCAGAGCGGACACCGCAGAGCGGTAAACAAGGCAGGAGCAGAGCAGAAACCGCAAGAGCGGCAAGCTAAGCAGGAGCAGAGCAGACACCGCAGAGCGGTAAACAAGGCAGGAGCAGAGCAGAAACCGCAAGAGCGGCAAGCTAAGCAGGAGCAGAGCGGACACCGCAGAGCGGTAAACAAGGCAGGAGCAGAGCAGAAACCGCAAGAGCGGCAAGCTAAGCAGGAGCAGAGCGGACACCGCAGAGCGGTAAACAAGGCAAGGGGATAGGACTCTGTTCACAAAGAACAGACGGAGAAGGAAAAGCAGAACCAGAAGCACGCACAGTACTTACATAGAAGTAGCGAGCGTACACTAAATTCACAACAGAGGTACAGAGACGACGAGAAGGAATTTAGGAGCGGGTTCAGACTCTGCAGAAAGACGCAGAAAACAGACATAGAGGGAAAAGGGAGACAAGGTTAAAGTAGAAACGAGGCACAGACAACAGGGAACAGAGGAACGGGAACAGAGACAGCAAGGCAGGAACACAAACAGGACTCTGTTCAGACGGGAACAGATACCGCAAGGCAGGAACACAAGCAGGACTCTGTTCAGACGGGAACAGATACCGCAAGGCAGGGACACAAACAGGACTCTGTTCAGACGGGAACAGATACCGCAAGGCAGAGACACAAACAGGACTCTGTTCAGACGGGAACAGATACCGCAAAGCACAGACAGGCAGATCTAGGAATACGGCCCCTAGAAGGCGAAAGAACAGGCAAGAAGCGTGTTCACAAGAACAGACCACAGTTCAGACACAGAACTGGAAAACAGGCAGGAAAACAGGATAGGACCTGGCATGTCAGAGACAAAAAGCCAACTGACAAGAAACAATGCTCAGGCGCCATCTTGAGGAAGAAGGTGGTATAAATACCCAAAGATGGACAGCAATAGGCTGAAGGTGCAACAGGGGCGTGTCCGCAGCAGGTACAAGAAACAGGAAGCTCAGCGGGCGTCGCCCTATGCAGCCAAAGTGGAGCAGAGCAGAGCACAAGGAAAGAAGCCAGACCAGGAAGCTGGGCGGGAGATGAAGTTTGCGATCTTGCATGATGAGAGATGGAACACCATCCAAGAACGCCGCCAGGTATGCTACAGTCACCTCCTGAAACCAAAGGTGCAGTACCTGGGACACGTGGTGAGTGCTGACGGAGTGGCTCCCGACCCTGATAAGATCACTGTGATTAAGGACTGGCCAAGACCCTCCAGCATAAAGGAAGTGCGGCAGTTCCTCGGGTTGGTAGGCTACTACCGAAGATTCATTCCCGGTTTCACCTAAATGGCAGCCCCTATGCAGGACCTCCTGATAGGTCAATCTCGGAAAGCCAAAAACCAGAAGCCGCCCTTCAGGTGGGAAAAGCTGGAAGAGGAGTCCTTCTGCCAGCTGAAGATGGCCATCACGGGGGATGAAATCCTGGCATATCCAGACTACAGCCAGCCCTTTATCCTCCACACGGACGCAAGCAACATCGGGCTAGGAGTCGTACTGTCCCAGATCCAGCAAGGGAAAGAACGGGTAATCGCTTACGCCAGCCGAAAGCTACGGCCCACTGAGAGGAACCCTGAGAATTATAGCTCATTCAAGCTGGAGTTCCTGGCAGTAGTGTGGGCAGTGACCGAACGTTTCAAGCATTACCTTGCCTCCTCCAAATTCACCGTGTACACGGATAACAACCCGTTGACACACCTGGACACTGCAAGGCTCGGTGCCCTGGAACAGAGATGGATGGCCCGCCTGTCCAACTTTGAATTCACCATCAAATACCGGGCAGGACGATCAAATGCCAACGCGGATGCCCTGTCTAGAATGCCGAACTTACCGGACGTAGGGGAAGATCCAGAAGATCTGGAAGAAGTTGAGCTCCCTGCGTTCCACCGTCATGGGATTACCCTGTATTCCCACCGTGTGAAGGACAGGCGCTCCGTGACGTTCAATCCCTTGCCCCACTACAACTGGGCGGAGACGCAAGACAGTGATCCCGCAGTCCATCTGGTGAAGGAAATGCTGACCCAAGCCGATGCCAGTCTTGACCCAGATGCTCCGGAGGAGACCAAGCAACTGTGGAAGGAGAAAAGTAAGCTGTTCCTCTACAGGGAGAAGCTGTGCCGGAGAATGGTTAAGTCTCGAACACATGAGTTGACCTGGCAGGTAGTGGTCCCAAGACGAGACGCGGCTATGGTTCTGGAGGCATACCACAACGGAGCAGGACACTTCGGATGGAAGAAGCTGGAGTTCTTGTTGCGTGAACGGTTCTACTGGGTAGGCATGAGAGGAGCCATCGAGAGGTGGTGCAGAGACTGTGGCCCATGCCACCTGAGAAGAAAGGACCGTGCCAGCCAGAAGACTCCCTTGCAGCCCATCATCACCAGACAGCCACTGGAACTGGTAGCCCTGGACCATGTGAAACTGGCTCCAAGCAGATCTGGGTATGTCTACGCCCTCACAATCGTAGATCATTACTCCCGGTTCCTGGTGGTGGTCCCGGTCAAGGACTTAACGGCTCAAACAGCAGCTAGAGCCTTCCAGCAGCACTTCTGCCGTCCACACGGGTACCCGGACCAAGTGTTGACAGACCAAGCGACAGCCTTCGAAGCGGAGGTCTTCCAGGAGTTCTGCAACCTGTATGGCTGCAAGAAGATAAGAACAACGCCCTATCACCCTCAAACCAATGGACTCTGCGAGAAGATGAACCAGGTGGTGATAGATCTGCTAAAAACACTGCCCCTGGAAGAACGCAGTCTGTGGCCTGAGAAACTGCCTAATCTGGTGGACCTGTATAACCACATCCCTGTAGGTTCCACCAACTATACCCCAGCTTACCTAATGAGAGCAAGACCTGGTAAGCTGCCTATTGACCTGGATATGGGAGTCCTGACGCCTGAGGACACCTCACCAGAGGCAGACTGGGATACAGAACGGCAGCAGCAGTATCGGAAAGTACAGGAGAGCGTCGAGTGAAGTCTGTCTCAAGCTAGAGAAAGGCAAGAGAAGACTTATAACCAGTATGCTCCTGCTGTTCCCCTGGTACCTGGAGAGCAGGTCTTGAAGAGGAAGAGGCGGCTCCACAAGTTGGATGACCAGTGGGAGAAGGACCCGTACACCGTACTGCCTTCAAGCCATGAGAACCCAAAAATCTGCGTAATCAGTAAGGATGGAGGAGAAACCACAGCCATTGTCTCCAGAGACCACCTGAAGAAGTGTCCCGAGCAGCTGCAAAGCCCTGAAGAAGATCAAGAAAACCCTCAACCCGCAGAGGAAAGGGAAGAAATGATCAGTACCGTACTCGGAGACTTCCCCCGGTCTTGGACACAAGTAAACGGCGCTGTCGTAGTACCCATCCTCACCTTTCTCCAGCCAGCCCCGCAAGTGCCTACAGAGGAACCGGTAGAGCTGGAAGAGCAGCCGGCCCAAGAGGCAGAGGAGTCCACACCAGCAGTCCAGGAGGATCAACCCTCTGCTAGTAGTGAGCCTGCCGTGCCCCTAGTGAGCCAAAGAGTGCGCAGACAGCTGCCCAGCTTACCTATAGCATCCCCTACACCCTGTAGTGCAGACCCAGTTAGTGAGCTCCGTAGGTCCACTAGAGTCACTAGAGGTCAGATGCCCGCTCGCTGGAGAATCTAAACCAATGCACTGTAAAGTTGACTGTTTATTGAAAAATGTTTATGGTTTTTGTTGTTGCCTGTTACTAATTATGTTTCTCAGTTACCCTGCAGATTTATTTGGACTAACAGGTTATGGACACTGGATAACCGGAACAATGCTTGTAGATAGTTGCACCTTGGTGCCTCTTGCGAAGACGGCCGCAGAAGAGAAAACCTGTCTGGCGTGGCCTACTTGCGGCCCAAAGTAGCTAGCTCCAGCCTTGGAGCCACGCCCAAGGACAACGCAAGGGGTTTGCTTTGGACAGGTCCCCTATTCTGTGCCAAGACTTTGCCTTGTTGGGTGACATGGACACCCCATTTGTTTCATAAACTTCACCTTGGGTGATATGGACACCCGGTCACGGAAACGCCGTGACCTCTACAGACTATAGCTTCTTGTAAATATGTTGTCTTGTTATTGTTATACCTTGTATTTATGTTTCTTTAAAAATGTGTTTAGTCCCGGAGTACTAAAATTTACTAGGGGGGAATGTGACACCCCAGGGGTCTGGTTGCCACAGTAATAGAGATATTATGTCTGAGAGCAAGTGGGAGGTTTCTCTGGTCAGGATCCCTAAACATGCAACACGGCCCGCCCAGACCTGGGAGGGGAGGAATCTGCCCTTTTAAACTGGGTCTGGGGCGGGATTAGGGTAGTCAGAGTCAGAGTCAGAGTGGAGCTACAGACAGTTCCAGACACAGGGAAAGCAAGAACAGGAGCTCTGTAGGAGCAGTAGCAGAAGTCCAGGGGCTGGAGCTGAGCAGAGTTCACCCTGGACGAAGATACTAAAGCCGGACACAGGAGTCCGAGGCTGTGGGGACTGATATACACCCAGCAGCAGAAACCAGCCGGCAGGGGATTCCAGGTCCTCTGGCCATAGAAGCCCGGAGGCTCAGTCACAGAGAAGGGACCAGCGCCGCCATCCAGGAGCGGAGGCTAACAGAAGGCCCCAAGTCACCAGCCATACGGGTGAGCACCACACGGTATACTCAGGGACGTGGGCTACTTGTAACCGCTGACAGCAAGGTAGCCAGGAAGAGTGCAGATAAACGGGGAGGCCTACAACTCCACCTGGCCAGGGGAACTCCTGCTTGCTCGCAGACTGACCAGGCCCCTTATACTAGCCAGTACTCCCGGGAGGGTCTGCCTTGTACCATCAGTAAAGACCCTGAACTGCACCACACGTCTCTGTGATTCCTTGCCGCACCAGCACCATTAGTACTGGGACGCTCACACCATCACTCCCATCATCTCTCACATTAGCTGCCCTGAGGCAATACTCCTCCCGTGGGGAGTTATCCCATACTCGGCTGCGCAACCAACATCAGCCTCAGCGGTCGGCAGCGCAGCGGCGGTCCCCACTGACCGCAATCCACGGGTGGCGTAGTCGGACACTTATTACAACATTTAGAATGCCACTGGTTTGACCACCCTGGGCACGGACCGGGTCACCGCCACGGAGAACTACAACCCCCAGCGATCCGGCTCCGGTTATTCCCCCTGCACAGCAGCAGCAACACAGGCCCAGGGGGCGCGTCACATGGTAGCAGCCAAACTGTTGAGGAAGGTGCAGGAGCCGAGGAAGAAGTGGAGGATGAACTGGCGATGGGCATGGAAGACTCATCAGATGAGGGAGACCTTGATCACATTTCTGTTGTGCGAGGTTGGGGGGAGAGGGCAGAGGAAGAAAGCATGATTCTTACCTCGCTACCAACACAAGGACTTGGTCCTCCTGGATGCACAAGACACATGAGTGCCTTCTTGCTGCACTACCTGCAACATGACCCTCAGATTGCAGAATTCGAAGTAATCCCGACTACTGGGTTGCCACACTGTTAGATCCCCGGTACAAAAGTAAATTTGCAGAAATTATTCCTGCCATAAAAAGGGATTGACGCATGCAGGAGTATCTGCAGACGCTGTTGCAGAATCTTACATGTGCTTTTCCACAAAACACCAGTGGTGCACGAAGTGAATCTCACAGTTCTAACTTGCCAACCGTGGGACTGTCGAGTCTTCATCACTCAAACCGTAACAGTAGCACAGTATCTGCTGGTAACAGCAATTTTGTGGAATCGTTTCACCACTTTTTTAGACCATCCTTTGCAAGGCCACAGGAGACAAGAAGTCTGACACATAGTCAATGCCTAGAGAGGATGGTGCAGGAGTATCTCCAAGTGAACATCGAAGCCATGACTGTGTCACTGGACCCTTGCTCATTTTGGTATTCCAATCTGGAAAAATGGCCAGAGCTCGCCACTCACGCCTTGGAGATCTTGTCATGCCCTGCAGCCAGTGTTTTCTCTGAACGTGTGTTCAGCGCTGCTGATGGTGTGCTGACAGATAAGCGCACGCGGCTGTCCACTGAGAATGTAGACAGACTCACGTTCATAAAGATGAACAAATTATGGATTCGCAAGGACTTTTCTAACCCTGTGTTATCCTTGGGAGACTAAAAGCTTGAGAAATTGGTAATATCACCTCACCAACTGTTTTAAGCAACTGTGCGGCAATTGATGCCACTTAACCCTAGAACGCATGACCATAAAAATCTACATTTTCATATACCTGGGGCATTTTAGGCCCATGTGCAAATAACATGGAATAACTCAAACTCAAATGACAAATAACTATATACATGAAGAATATCTAGAGTTTCAAAATTCTAACTAAAGTAATCTTGCAGAAAATAGAAAACAATTAACAGGGCGGGACTGCGAGGCCCCAGGTATGCGTTCTAGGGTTAAGTGGTGTCTGTGCCACAATTTTGGGAAAAAATGGAGACTCTTTTTGGAGTCTCCTTGCTGTGTCTTACGTGACGTTGGCATCGTCAATTCCAGGTGGGTTGGGTCGCTCCCCCCCCTTTTAACTGTAAGAAACTACATACACTATGGCTTGGGGTAGCACAGATGGTTGAGTCTGAAGAGCTGTTTACTCAGAGGTCTGCTCCAAATCTTCAGTGTCTGCTAGTCAGCGTAGAATTTTTAACTGCATCTAGCCTAGGCAATACTTTGGGCGTAGTAGCCCAGCTGCGAAGCAAGCTGCTCCGCCTGTGTATCTAATAAGAATTTTTAAATGCATCTAGCCTAGGCAGACTGTGGGGACCCCCAACCAAACCCAGACGCTCAGCCCCCCTACCGCCCCCCTTTCCTTGACAATACAATAATGTAACTCTTACAACTGGATGGGTGAGGATCGGTCACAGCTTTATTAACTCTTTATACTCATTCCATTAGAAAGGCATTTTATTTCTAAAATAATTCAGCTTGTTGCTGCATGCCCTGGGTCTCCACTCCGGCAACTTGGTCAACAAGTGTAACTCTCCAACATGTCCTTTCTATTTCCAGGCCACAGAGGATCCTGCGTACTCGTATGCAGGACTCTGACCCCCACCCATCACTCTTAACGCTTTTTCCACTCCGTCCTGGAGTCCTGACAGGAATATGTCCAGTCCAGTATCCATTAAGTGAACACCGTCGGGCCGTATGAGGCCTGCTTTATCTCCTTCCAGTTGTCGGTGTCGTACCACTACACCGCCTCTGTCTCTTCTAAATTTTGCCATCCGAATATTTATTAACCGCCTTGTCCGTTCGATGGCCGTGATGTCTTGCGCACCTTGCCATACCGCTATCGGCACAATCTCTGACCATACTATAGCTAGTTTTGTGAAAAATTCTCTGAAGCGCTCAGTGTCTAGTTTCATTATTGCCATTAGTTATGCGCTCTTGTGATGACCTAGGTTGTTTCCCCCGGCCTGTATAACTAAGATGACCGGACATCTTGCCTCTCTCCCTACCTTGATTACCTCCATTAGTACCTGTGGCCATAGCAGGCCTCTAACACCTCTCCAGTTGAAATATGTGTTATGAAACTCTAATTTCCTCCCGCCTGGGCGGACTTTCGCCCTTTTTCTGCCCAATATATATACGAGTGGCCTATCACCCACACTGTTGGCTTAGCGTCACCTGTAAAAGAAACAAACCACGTTAGGATAACAAGTCCGGTCTTATGTATCTTGCCAAACACGTGGATCGCCATCTCCCTATCCTCTGAACTTCCGTTTCTGACAGTCCTGCTCTTGCTGCTTCCGTGGCCGCGCCTATGCGGAATGAGTGTGTCCCGTAATCTTTGGGGTGGTTCCCTGCCGATGTTATGCATTTATTAAATATAGCTTGGAACTGGTATCTTGATAATGGCGTTCCATCAATGTGTGATAGGAAGAAATTACTTTGTAATCTGATGGTTAGATATGTTTTTACTATTGTTACCCGACTCAGTGTACCGTTTGTGGGTTGTAGAAGTACCCAAGTGCCCCTGCCCGCTGGAACCGTTTTCGATTTGTGTATGCGTAGACGTATTGCATTATTGGCTATGACTACGTCCTGGTGTAATAAGCCTCCACTGGTGGTAATTTTGGATTGAGGGACTAATTCGCTTATGCCTAGCGCCCCGAAGAAAGCGATCACAAGTGCAGTAGACAGTAGTGTTGCTTCAAATTGTGAGTGTCCTGTTAACGGTGTTAGGGATATGATGTGAGAAATCAGTTTTAGTGACACGGGACGGCACGTCTACACTCCTGACTTGGCTGACCCCTTTTCCACCCTATTATGGATTATCTGATGATGAATCTTTGTCACAACTCCCCAATTCAGTAGTTGGAAGTGAAATGCTACTCCGGTCAGACACCGCTGCGCTGACGCCCCTGATATGCCCCTCATCATTAGCTGGTGGAGAAATTCTATGGTGACTTGTGATCTGGCTTGTTCACATTGGTCAACCCGTCTGCCTGCTACTAGTCGTGTCCACTCTTCCCATGCCTTACCGTATGCTTGCCACGTCGACGGGGCAACTGACGCTCTGATTATTGGCATCAACTATTCGCCACTAGATCCCATAGAGAAGGTGGGCAACTGTTGCCCGATGGGTGGGCGTTGTGGAAGAGCTCTGTGAAAATCTGCCAATTGAATTGTTATAAAGCGTTAGCAGCAGCTTTAGACCCCTCAGCATAGTGGCTAGCGCGGACCCATACATTGTGTTTTAGGCACAGGAATGCTAGCCTGTGTAGTAGGCCTAGCACTGGGAGAGACGCTGATGCCATCTTATTAATGCAGTGCGCTAGGCTGGCGTTTTTTGTTATGAAGCGTATATTTTTGTAAGCCAGGAGCGCGCCCCATATTTCTATTGCTACCACTATTGGGAAGAAAAATTATTTTCAGGACTAGATGCAGCTAAAAATTATTATTAATTTAAAAGCTGGTGGAGCTTGGTATAGATGGCCTAATACAATGAGTCACACACACTGCTAGAAGGCCAAATATTTTTTCAGAGGTAGATGCAGAAAAAAATTATATTCAGTTTGCAACCTGATGGAGGTCAGTATAGATGGACTAATAGAGAAAGTCCCACACACTGCTAGAAGGCCAAATATTTTTTCAGAGCTAGATGCAGATAAAAATTATTTTTAATTTGCAACCTGATGGAGGTCAGTATAGATGGACTAATAGAACAAGTCCCACACACTGCTAGAAGGCCAAATATTTTTTCAGAGCTAGATGCAGATAAAAATTATTTTTAATTAGCAACCTGATGGAGGTCAGTATAGATGGACTAATAGAACAAGTCCCACACACTGATAGAAGCCAAATATTTTTTCAAAGCTAGATGCAGACAAAAAATTATTTTGAATTTGCAACCTGATGCAGGTCAGTATAGATGGACTAATAGAACAAGTCCCACACACAGCTAGAAGCCCAAATATGTTTTCAGAGGTAGATGCAGAAAAAAATTATATTCAGTTTGCAACGTGATGGAGGTCAGTATAGATGGACTAATAGAACAAGTCCCACACACTGCTAGAAGGCCAAATATTTTTTCAGATCTAGATGCAGAAAAATATTATATTCAATTTGCAACCTGATGGAGGTCAGTATAGATGGACTAATAGAACAAGTACCACACACAGCTAGAAGCCCAAATATTTTTTCAGAGCTAGATGCAGAAAAATATTACATTCAATTTGCAACCTGATGGAGGTCAGTATAGATGGACTAATAGAACAAGTCCCACACACAGCTAGAAGCCCAAATATTTTTTCAGAGGTATATGCAGAAAAAAATTACATTCAGTTTGCAACCTGATGGAGGTCAGTATAGATGGACTAATAGAAAAAGTCCCACACACTGCTAGAAGGCCAAATATTTTTTCAGAGCTAGATGCAGATAAAAATTATTTTTAATTTGCAACCTGATGGAGGTCAGTATAGATGGACTAATAGAACAAGTCCCACACACGGCTAGAAGCCCAAATATTTTTTCAGAGGTAGATGCAGAAAAAAATTATATTCAGTTTGCAACCTGATGGAGGTCAGTATAGATGGACTAATAGAACAAGTCCCACACACTGCTAGAAGGCCAAATATTTTTTCAGATCTAGATGCAGATAAAAATTATTTTGAATTTGCAACCTGATGGAGGTCAGTATAGATGGACTAATAGAACAAGTCCCACACACTGCTAGAATGCCAAATATTTTTTCAGAGCTAGATGCAGATAAAAATTATTTTTAATTTGCAACCTGATGGAGGTCAGTATAGATGGACTAATAGAACAAGTCCCACACACTGCTAGAAGGCCAAATATTTTTTCAGAGCTAGATGCAGAAAAAATAATTTTGAATTTGCAACCTGATGGAGGTCAGTATAGATGGACTAATAGAACAAGTCCCCACACTGCTAGAAGGCCAAATATTTTTTTCAGAGCTAGATGCAGAAAAATATTATATTCAATTTGCAACCTGATGGAGGTCAGTATAGATGGACTAATAGAACAAGTCCCACACACAGCTAGAAGCCCAAATATTTTTTCAGAGGTAGATGCAGAAAAAAATTATATTCAGTTTGCAACCTGATGGAGGTCAGTATAGATGGACTAATACAACAAGTCCCACACACTGCTAGAAGGCCAAATATTTTTTCAGACCTAGAAGCAGATAAAAATTATTTTTAATTTGCAACCTGATGGAGGTCAGTATAGATGGACTAATAGAACAAGTCCCACACACTGCTAGAAGGCCAAATATTTTTTCAGAGCTAGATGCAGATAAAAATTATTTTGAATTTGCAACCTGATGGAGGTCAGTATAGATGGACTAATAGAACAAGTCCCACACACTGCTAGAAGGCCAAATATTTTTTCAGAGCTAGATGCAGACAAAAAATTATTTTGAATTTGCAACCTGATGGAGGTCAGTATAGATGGACTAATAGAACAAGTCCCACACACAGCTAGAAGCCCAAATATGTTTTCAGAGGTAGATGCAGAAAAAAATTATATTCAGTTTGCAATGTGATGGAGGTCAGTATAGATGGACTAATAGAACAAGTCCCACACACTGCTAGAAGGCCAAATATTTTTTCAGAACTAGATGCAGAATATTATATTCAATTTGCAACCTGATGGAGGTCAGTATAGATGGACTAATAGAACAAGTCCCACACACAGCTAGAAGCCCAAATATTTTTTCAGAGGTAGATGCAGAAAAAAATTACATTCAGTTTGCAACCTGATGGAGGTCAGTATAGATGGACTAATAGAAAAAGTCCCACACACTGCTAGAAGGCCAAATATTTTTTCAGAGCTAGATGCAGATAAAAATTATTTTTAATTTGCAACCTGATGGAGGTCAGTATAGATGGACTAATAGAACAAGTCCCACACACGGCTAGAAGCCCAAATATTTTTTCAGAGGTAGATGCAGAAAAAAATTATATTCAGTTTGCAACCTGATGGAGGTCAGTATAGATGGGCTAATAGAACAAGTCCCACACACTGCTAGAAGGCCAAATATTTTTTCAGATCTAGATGCAGATAAAAATTATTTTGAATTTGCAACCTGATGGACGTCAGTATAGATGGACTAATAGAACAAGTCCCACACACTGCTAGAAGGCCAAATATTTTTTCAGAGCTAGATGCAGATAAAAATTATTTTTAATTTGCAACCTGATGGAGGTCAGTATAGATGGACTAATAGAACAAGTCCCACACACTGCTAGAAGGCCAAATATTTTTTCAGAGCTAGATGCAGATAAAAATTATATTGAATTTGCAACCTGATGGAGGTCAGTATAGATGGACTAATAGAACAAGTCCCCACACTGCTAGAAGGCCAAATATTTTTTTCAGAGCTAGATGCAGAAAAATATTATATTCAATTTGCAACCTGATGGAGGTCAGTATAGATGGACTAATAGAACTAGTCCCACACACAGCTAGAAGCCCAAATATTTTTTCAGAGGTAGATGCAGAAAAAAATTATATTCAGTTTGCAACCTGATGGAGGTCAGTATAGATGGACTAATACAACAAGTCCCACACACTGCTAGAAGGCCAAATATTTTTTCAGACCTAGAAGCAGATAAAAATTATTTTTAATTTGCAACCTGATGGAGGTCAGTATAGATGGACTAATAGAACAAGTCCCACACACTGCTAGAAGGCCAAATATTTTTTCAGAGCTAGATGCAGATAAAAATTATTTTGAATTTGCAACCTGATGGAGGTCAGTATAGATGGACTAATAGAACAAGTCCCACACACAGCTAGAAGGCCAAATATTTTTTCAGAGGTAGATGCAGAAAAAAATTATATTCAGTTTCCAACCTGACGGAGGTCAGTATAGATGGACTAATAGAACAAGTCCCACACACTGCTAGAAGGCCAAATATTTTTTCAGAGCTAGATGCAGATAAAAATTATTTTTAATTTGCAACCTGATGGAGGTCAGTATAGATGGACTAATAGAACAAGTCCCACACATTGCTAGAAGGCCAAGCATTTTTTCAGAGCTAGATGCAGATAAAAATTATATTGAATTTGCAACCTGATGGAGGTCAGTATAGATGGACTAATAGAACAAGTCCCACACACTGCTAGAAGGCCAAATATTTTTTTCAGAGCTAGATGCAGAAAAATATTATATTCAATTTGCAACCTGATGGAGGTCAGTATAGATGGACTAATAGAAGAAGTCCCACACACAGCTAGAAGCCCAAATATTTTTTCAGAGGTAGATGCAGATAAAAATTATTTTTAATTTGCAACCTGATGGAGGTCAGTATAGATGGACTAATACAACAAGTCCCACACACTGGTGGAAGGCCAAATATTTTTTCAGAGCTAGATGCAGACAAAAAATATTTTGAATTTGCAACCTGATGGAGGCCAGTATAGATGGACTAATAGAACAAGTCCCACACACTGCTAGAAGACCAAATATTTTTTCAGAGCTAGATGCAGAAAAAAATTATATTCAATTTGCAACCTGATGGAGGTCAGTATAGATGGACTAATAGAACAAGTCCCACACACAGCTAGAAGCCCAAATATTTTTTCAGAGGTAGATGCAGAAAAAAATTATATTCAGTTTGCAACCTGATGGAGGTCAGTATAGATGGACTAATAGAACAAGTCCCACACACAGCTAGAAGGCCAAATATTTTTTCAGAGCTAGATGCAGATAAAAATTATTTTTAATTTGCAACCTGATGGAGGTCAGTATAGATGGACTAATAGAATGATGCTATGCCCAAAAGGTTTTACTTCACTAGGTGCAGTAAAAAAATTGGTATTCTATACACAGGTGGTGTAGCTTGCAACACAGATAGGCTACTCCACTGACTAACACACTCTGCAATAGGCCAAAAAGGATTAGCTTTGCTAGATTTAGCCAAATGCTGTGAAAAAAAACTTGCACAGCACTGACACAGACCGGCCTGGCAAAAACTGATAGGAACTGATGTAACTTAGTACTGAAAAGGACTGCAATTACAATTAGTCTTAACTCCCACAACCTATCTATTTAAGAGCACAGACCTGCCTGATAAAAGTCGTAGGAAATGCTGTAACCTAGTCGTTAAAAGGACTGCAATCACAACTATTCCCTACTCCCAAGCTATCTGTAGATTTGTGCGAAAATTGGCTTGAAATTAACAAGGTATAGCGCACACAGCAACAGCGGTGCCGTCTAACATGCAGCTGCAGCAGTGAGAAAATGGTGGCGACGGGGAAAATGGCTGGGTCTTATAGGGCAAGGACATGTGACATACACTGCCAATGACACATGCCCTTGCTTGTGTGAAAAAAAGCACTTCGCTCCGTGTGTGCTGATAGGCTGACAGATTGCACCTCCCCACTGTAAATGCGGGAAAGAGAAAAAAAAAATGGAGATCTTCATTATTCCTGCAGAGATCCATCCCCTGCCCCTCCCCCCACCCCGCTGTACACTCAAACTGCGTATTAACATTAATTTTCATCATTACTGAGAAAAAATCCAGTTATGATTTTGGTGCACGAACAGTTATCGAACATAACCTTGAACAGCCGAATTTTTTTCAAATCGTTCGTGTTCGCCGAACGGCTCGAACACCGCCCAAAACAGCTCGAATTTGAGATTGGCGAACAGTTCGAGTCGAACAACGCTCATCTCTATTATTGATGCTGCATTTAAAGCAACATAAGTTGGTCACACACTATAAATCCATGCCAGTTGCATGTATTTATATAGTGTGACCAACTTGCCAAGCACTTTTCCAAGTGATGCTCAAAATTGCTTGGAAAAGAGCTTGAAAAACGCTTATCCCTGGCAGAAAAAATGCACGTAAAATCCGCATGCGTTTTTTCTGCCAAGGAGATGCAGAAATGCTCAGGAATCTTCTGCTTCATTTCTGCATTGTGGGCACATAGCCTAAGACTAAGTTTTTTGTAGATTGAATCTGTCTTTGGTCTAATAGAAGCGCAGATGCTTGGAACAAAAGCTTTTTCTTCTGTTCGGTCTGCAGTTGATGCGAAAATGATTTTGTAAATTATGTTATGGACTTCATTCAATATCCTTTCTCATATACTGCAATATATTCAGCTGCCAGGAGTGTGATAGCTAGCAGTTACATGAAATTGTGCAGTTTTATATCAGCATTTATTGATAATCTTCGTTTTGCAATTCAAACAGTCATATTCAGAAACTAAGACAAAAGTTATTCCTTGCCAATCTGTGTTTCAATTAAAGATTTTTAACACAGTTACATAGTATGTTTGAAAAAAACAAAAAGGCATAAGTCCATGAAGTTTAACCTATTATTCCGCAGTTATGATCCAGAGGAAGACAAATTAATTCCCATGAGGAAGTTGTCTTTCTAGAATTGAGAACAATTGACATCTATACTCTAATTAAAAGAGAAAAAAAGTTATTTTTTTTGTTTCTGAAACCCCACCATGTCAGCCCTTATGTTATGGCTGGAATTATAGTTCTGCTCAATCCTTTTGAAGGGGGACAGTAATAAAGCTATGTGTGTCTCTGTAGTTCCAACCGATCCCTTAAGCAGGAAGACCCGCAGACACTCCTCACCCCATTGTTTCCCAAAAGCTTAAAAATGTCTCCCCTCACATAAGTAAAGTTGTCCCTAAAGTCTGCTGTGTGGATGGAGTAGTAGTGCATGACCACCATTCCATTCACTTCTATAGGACTGATTGAGCGCTTTCACTCCATCAGAAGTGAATAGAGTGGTGATTAATAGTGATGAGCGAGTATGTTTTGTTAACCCTTTCGCCGAGTATACTCGGCCGAGCACCAAGTATTTATAGCGTGCTCAGTGATATGTTTGAATCACTCCCGTGTGCATGATTTGCGACTTTTTGACAACTCTGATACATGAGAGGAATGTCTGCTTCTTACACATTACTCATGTGTCACCCTGGCCTAGATGCCACAAGTGTAATTAAAGCTGTGTCTGAGAGCAGGGGGGAGGTTCTCTAGTCAGGGGAACATTAGCATGCAATGCCTCCTGTCTCAGGCCAGTAGGGGGAGCAGGCTGCCCCTATAAAAGCTGGTGCTGGGGGCAGGGTTAGAGAGAACTTGATGGCCTGTCTCAGCACTGAGACTTGTCCCAGAGCAGAGCAGGGACAGACAGTTGCACTGCACCTAAGAGGAGGTGTGGCAGGAGGAGAGCCACAAACCAGAGACAAGAGGCGAAGCAAGCCTGTCTTGGCAGATAAGAGACTGACTTTACCAGACTTTGGTGTCTGAGGCTGGGAGGATTCTACATCCTCCAGCAGAGAACCAGTTCGCAAGGGACTGTATATTCCTCGGCCTAAGAAGCCTGGAGGCCCTGCCACAACCGAAGGGACCAGTAAAGCCGTACAAGGCTGGGAGCAGAAAGGAACCCACGTCGCAGGCCATACAGGCGAGAATACACGGAAAGCTCGGAAACGTGGGCTGTTACCCTATAACGAGGAGATAGCCAGAAGGAGCGCAGAAAGCACGGTAGGCCTACACCCTCACCCTGACCAGGGCCAATTTCCCCGTTGCTCTCAGACATCCAGGTCCCCTCCTAGCAGGGACTGTTTATGGGTCAGTTTACCTGTTTTAGTAAAGACCCTGGACTGCAACTTGTTGTCTGTGTGCTCCTTGCTCCTCCAGCACTATCGGCACCGGGACTCTCACTACCATCACTCCCATCATCCACCACACTGCCCTGGGGCCGCACTCTTCCCGTGGGGAGTCACACCATCCCAGCTGCATATATCATCAGCCCCAGCGGTCTGCCGTGCAGCGGCGGTTCCTAATGACCGCAAATCCACGGGTGGCGTAGTCGGACATAATCAATAGCACATAACGGACTACCACTGGCCTGACCACCCTGAGCCACGGAACCGGGTTGCCACTACTACCCCCATCGTTCCCTATTGCCCGGATCCGAGTGCCCCACGGCCCAGGGGGCGAGTCAGCTTTGGCGTAGTCGGCAGGATTGCAACCAACCCGCCACAAACGGGTATTGCGTGCCTGAAAGAGACTTTGCACTTACCTGAAAAGAGGTTTCCCGCCGTCCGGAGCCGTTTCCCGCCATTTCCAGCCGTCTCCTGCCATCTTCCATCGGTTCCCGCCATCTTCAGCCGTTTTCCCGCCATCAGACGCCATCTTCAGGACGCTGCGCGGGCAGAAGAGGGGCGTGGATCCGAAGCTCCGCCCCACGCACCGACGCTGCGCAAGGTCCTGGAAGGGAGAGAGAGCGACGCTGACGTCATCAGGACGCGACGCAAGGTCCTCGTCCAGAGCAGCAGCAGCGGAGCCGCGGCCTACAGAAGAGGATCGTCGGAAGGTAGGCCACGCTTAACTAGGGGGGAGGAAGATGTCGGACACAGAGGCGCCCACTACCACCAACCCAGCTGCAGCAGCGGTGATGCCCTTTTCCCTGCCCTACATCCCTGGAGCGGCCTGGCTGCCCAAATACTCAGGGGAGCTCCATGCCCTAACTGACTTTAAGGAAAGGCTGTACAGTTTGTTCCAGATTTACCCCCTGACAGAGGAGCAGAAGGTCAGCATATTGACAGGGCAGTTAACTGGCGCAGCCCAAAGGGAGGTAAAATCATGGCCCACTGAGGAGAAAAGGACTGTGAAGGGTATTCTGGCCCGGCTGCGGGGTTCCTTTGACACACGTACCTCCGCTGAAATTAAAATGAGGTTCTATGGATGTAAGCAGCGGGCACAGGACAGCATCAGAGACTATGCCCTAAATCTGCAGGAAGCCTTGAGGGCTATTGAACAAACTAACCCTGGCAGTGTGCAGGAAATGGATAGACTACTAACAGAACAATTCATAGAAGGTCTGCTGTCTAGTGCCCACAGGGCCCAACTGCGCCTCATGTTCTTTCAGAACCCCGACCTGACCTTTGCCCAATTTAAGGACAGGGCCATAAGGGTGCTCCGTGAATCTGCAACCAGTGGCGCTATAAACCCCCGGCGCCCTGCTCTCACCAACCACCAGGAGGCGGCGCCCTCCTCTATGGATCCCGTGGGGGCTGATGCACAGGCCCTGAACCAAGCCCCATCGAAAGACCTGCACCACCAAGTCCAGGAGCTGACCAGGAGCGTTGCGGCGTTGACCAGGACCGTCCAGGCGTTGCAAGTGGACCCGGCAAGACCCATCGAGCTGGCTTCAAGTCCGGAGGATGTCCCGTGGCGTCAACAGAGGAGGATCCCGTCATTCCGAGGGAGGCCCACAGACCGCTACGCAGAGGATGGACAGCCCATTTGCCGTTGATGCAACCAGCCCAGACACATTTCCAGGTACTGTAATTTAAACGGGTCCAACCTGGGGCAGAGGGCCAACCCCCAGGCATAAGATCACCAGGTCCTTAAAATTGGCGTAATAAGTACGTTGGGGGGCGCCTGGTTTTACCCGTGGTGCTGGACGGTATCCCCATGAGCGCCTTGCTGGATACTGGGTCACAAGTAACCACTATCCCTTATGTACTTTTTAAGCAGTATTGGACTGATGCTGATATCACACGGTATCCAGACAGTAACTTGAGCATCATCGCCAGTAATGGCTTACCCGTGCAGCAGATGGGGTTCAAGGAGATGACCATTAAAATTGGTAAAGTTGAACTGCCGGCACAGGGAGTGATTATTGTGGACATTGACCGTCGTGAAAGTCACCCTAAAATAACTGGTGTCGGACTGCAATCGGGTTGAGAGGTAGAGACTACCAAGCCATGGTAGAACCCGTGTACTCAGACAGCAGGCCCACCATTTTGACAGCCCGAGGGGTGGTTGATGTCCGTCATGGGAGGGTGCCCGTCCGCATCCTCAACATTGGGGAGAGGGAAGTACACTTACCCAGGTATGCTACACTCCCCAAACTGTTTGTCGTCGAACACAAAGCTATCAGGGCCGTGGAACCCTTGCCTCCATCTTCACAGGCGGAGGGTAATGGCTCCCAGAAACAAAAGGAGGACTGGTGCCAGAAACTCCATGTGGGTGCTGACTCCACTCCCCTGCACCAAAAACAAGGAGTCTACAGGGTGGTACAGGAGTACGAGAGAGTCTTTAGTAAGCACCCGCTAGACTTCGGCAGAGTAAAGGGGATAGAACACCACATCCCCACAGGGAGCCACCCACCAATAAAAGAAAGACACAGACCTGTACCCCCTGCACACTACCAGAACGCAAAGGGCATGCTAAGAGAGATGAAAGAAGCTGGGGTCATTAGAGACAGCTGTAGCCCCTGGGCAGCCCCCTTGGTTCTGGTCAAAAAGAAAGACGGCACCATGAGAATGTGCGTGGACTATAGACAAATCAACCGTATCACCCACAAAGACGCATATCCGCTGCCTAGAATAGAGGAGTCTTTAGCCGCACTAAAATCAGCTAACTTCTTTTCTACTTTGGACCTTACTAGCGGGTACTGGCAGGTTCCTGTGGCAGAGGCTGACAAGGAGAAGACCGCCTTCACCACCCCGATGGGACTGAGCGAATTCAACTGTATGCCTTTCGGGCTCTGCAACGCACCAGGGACCTTCCAGCGGCTGATGGAATGCTGTCTAGGGCACCGAAACTTCGAGACGGTCCTCCTTTACCTGGACGACGTGATCGTCTATTCGAAGACCTACGAGGACCATCTCAAACACCTGGCTGAGGTGTTCGAAGCCCTGGCAGGCTATGGCCTGAAGGTGAAACCATCGAAGTGTCACCTGCTGAAACCAAAGGTCCAGTACCTAGGGCACGTGGTAAGCGCGGAAGGAGTAGCCCCCGACCCTGACAAGGTCACGGCAATCAAGAGCTGGCCAAGCCCCTCGAACATCAAAGAGGTGAGACAGTTTCTCGGGTTGGTAGGCTACTACCGAAGGTTCACCCCAGGGTTCACTAAGATGGCAGCTCCTATGCAGGACCTCCTGATCGGACAGTCTAAGTCCAGAAGTCAAAAACAACCCTTCAAGTGGGATAAACCGGAAGAGGAGTCCTTCCGCCAGTTGAAGATGGCCCTCACGGGGGATGAGATCCTGGCCTACCCTGATTATGGTCAGCCTTTTATTCTCCACACGGACGCCAGTAATGTGGGACTCGGAGCCGTACTGTCCCAAAAACAACAGGGCAGAGAACGGGTGATCGCATACGCCAGCCGGAAGCTGAGGCCCACCGAGAGGAACCCGGAGAATTACTGCTCCTTCAAGCTAGAATTCTTGGCGGTGGTGTGGGCCGTGACGGAACGCTTCAAGCATTACCTGGCCTCTACAAAGTTCACCGTGTACACGGACAACAACCCGTGGACACACCTGGACAATGCGAGACTGGGTGCCCTGGAACAGCGGTGGATGGCCCGTCTCTCCAACTATGACTTCGTGATCAAGTACCGGGCCGGCAAAACCAATGCCAACGCTGACGCCCTATCGAGGATGCCTCACTTACCTGAAGGTGACGAAGACCCAGAAGAGCTGGAGGAGGTAGAACTCACCGGTATGGAGCCGCTCAATACTCCCACCGCGTGAAGGAGGAGGATCTAACCACTGTGATGATCAATCCCCTACCTCACCACAGCTGGGCCGAGACCCAAGATAGTGACCCTGCAGTCCGCCTGGTGAAAGATCTGCTGACCCGGGAAGACGCCCGCTTAGATCTAGATGCCCCAGAGGAAGCCAAGCAGCTATGGAAGGAGAAGAGCAAGCTGTTCCTCTACGAAGGCAAGTTGTGCAGAAGGATTGTTAACCACCGGACGCACGAGCTGACCTGGCAAGTTGTGGTCCCAAGACGGGATGCAGCCATGGTCCTGGGGGCTTACCATGACAGAGTGGGACACTTCGGTTGGAAGAAATTGGAGTTCCTGCTAAGAGGAAGGTTCTTTTGGGTCGCCATGAGAGGAGCTGTAGAAAAGTGGTGCAGAGACTGTGGCCCTTGTCACCTGAGGAGGAAGGACCGCACCAGCCAGAAGACACCCTTGAGGCCCATCGTCACCACGCAGCCTCTTGAGCTGGTAGTTCTGGACCATGTCAAATTGGCTCCCAGCCGGTCAGGATACATCTATGCCCTGACAATCGTGGACCACTATTCCCGTTTTCTAGTGGTGGTCCCGGTAAAGGACTTGACAGCCCAAACAGTGGCCAGAGCATTCCAGCAATACTTCTGCCGTCCACACGGGTATCCAGAACAGGTCCTGACAGACCAGGGTCCAGCGTTCGAGGCTGAAATCTTCCAGGAGTTCTGCAACCTCTATGGCTGTAAGAAAATTCGTACAACGCCTTACCA
This sequence comes from Phyllobates terribilis, assembly GCF_046119375.1. Lineage (NCBI taxonomy): Eukaryota > Metazoa > Chordata > Amphibia > Anura > Dendrobatidae > Phyllobates > Phyllobates terribilis. The sequence continues at coordinate 160,401,960 of NW_027362764.1, read as the reverse complement.
TCCACAAACCAATGGGATGTGTGAGAAGATGAACAATATAGTTATCGATCTCCTGAAGACGTTGCCCCTGGAGGAACGCAGCCTGTGGCCAGAAAAACTGCCGGACCTGATAGACCTATACAACAATATCCCGGTAAATGCTACAAACTGCACCCCGGCTTACCTGATGCTAGCTAGACCAGGTAAGCTGCCCGTAGACCTGGAGATGGGAGTCCTGACGCCTGAGGACACCTCCCCGGATGTGGACTGGGATACGGAAAGGCAACTGCAGTACAAGAAGGTACAGGAGAGTGTGGAGAAGAGCCTGGCCCAGGTGAGAGAGAGGCAAGAAAGACTCTTCAACCAACACGCCCCTGCTGGTCCCCTAGAACCTGGTGAGCAGGTCCTGAAGAGGAAGAGAAGGTTACATAAGTTGGATGACCAGTGGGAAAGGGAACCCTACACCGTACTGCAGTCTGACCACGACAACCCAAAGGTGTGCGTGATCACCAAGGACGGAGGAGAAACCACTAGCACCGTCTCCAGAGACCACCTCAAAAGATGCCCCGAGCAACTCCGTAGTAGAGATGAGCGTTGTTCTACTCGAACTGTTCGCCAATCTCAAATTCGAGCTGTTTTGGGCGGTGTTCGAGCCGTTCGGCGAACACGAACAATTTGATAAAAATTCGGCTGTTCGAGGTTATGTTCGATAACTGTTCGTGCACCAAAATCATAACTGGATTTTTTCTCAGTAATGATGAAAATTAATGTTAATACGCAGTTTGAGTGTACAGCGGGGTGGGGGGAGGGGCAGGGGATGGATCTCTGCAGGAACAATGAAGATCTCCATTTTTTTTTCTCTTTCCCGCATTTGCAGTGGGGAGGTGCAATCTGTCAGCCTATCAGCAGCGCACACACGGAGCGAAGTGCTTTTTTTCACACAAGCAAGGGCATGTCTCAATGGCAGTGTATGTCACATGTCCTTGCCCTATAAGACCAAGCCATTTTCCCCGTCGCCACCATTTTCTCACTGCTGCAGCTGCGTGTTAGACGGCACCGCTGTTGCTGTGTGCGCTATACCTTGTTAATTTCAAGCCAATTTTCGCACAAATCTACAGATAGCTTGGGAGTAGGGAATAGTTGTGATTGCAGTCCTTTTAAGGACTAGGTTACAGCATTTCCTACGACTTTTATCAGGGAGGTCTGTGCTCTTAAATAGATAGGTTGTGGGAGTAAAGATTAATTGTAATTGGAGCACTTTTCAGGACTAGGTTACATCAGTTCCTATCAGTTTTTGCCAGGCAGGTCTGTGCCAGTGCTGTGCAAGTTTTTTTCACAGCATTTGGCTGAATCTAGCAAAGCTAATCCTTTTTGGCCTATTGCAGAGTGTTAGTCAGTGGAGTAGCCTATCTGTGCTGCAAGATATACCACCTGTGTATAGAATACCAATTTTTTTACTGCACCTAGTGAAGTAAAATCTTTTGGGCATAGCATCATTCTATTAGTCCATCTATACTGACCTCCATCAGGTTGCAAATTAAAACTAATTTTTATCTGCATCTACAGTACCTCTGAAAAAATATTTGGGCTTCTAGCTGTGTGTGGGACTTGTTGTATTAGTCCATCTATAATGACCTCCATCAGGTTGCAAACTGAATATATTTTTTTCTGCATCTACCTCTGAAAAAATATTTGGGCTTCTAGCTGTGTGTGGGTCTTGTTCTATTAATCCATCTATACTGACCTCCATCAGGTTGCAAACTGAATATAATTTTTTTCTGCATCTAGCTCTGAAAAAATATTTGGCCTTCTAGCAGTGTGTCGGACTTTCTCTATTAGTCCATCTATACTGACCTCCATCAGGTTGCAAATTAAAAATAATTTTTATCTGCATCTACAGTACCTCTGAAAAAATATTTGGGCTTCTAGCTGTGTGTGGGACTTGTTGTATTAGTCCATCTATACTGACCTCCATCAGGTTGCAAACTGAATATATTTTTTTCTGCATCTACCTCTGAAAAAATATTTGGGCTTCTAGCTGTGTGTGGGACTTGTTGTATTAGTCCATCTATACTGACCTCCATCAGGTTGCAAATTAAAATTAATTTGTATCTGCATCTACAGTACCTCTGAAAAAATATTTGGGCTTCTAGCTGTGTGTGGGACTTGTTGTATTAGTCCATCTATACTGACCTCCATCAGGTTGCAAATTAAAAATAATTTTTATCTGCATCTACAGTACCTCTGAAAAAATATTTGGGCTTCTATCTGTGTGTGGGACTTGTTGTATTAGTCCATCTATACTGACCTCCATCAGGTTGCAAACTGAATATATTTTTTTCTGCATCTACCTCTGAAAAAATATTGGGCTTCTAGCTGTGTGTGGGTCTTGTTCTATTAATCCATCTATACTGACCTCCATCAGGTTGCAAACTGAATATAATTTTTTTCTGCATCTAGCTCTGAAAAAATATTTGGTCTTCTAGCAGTGTGTCGGACTTTCTCTATTAGTCCATCTATACTGACCTCCATCAGGTTGCAAATTAAAAATAATTTTTATCTGCATCTACAGTACCTCTGAAAAAATATTTGGGCTTCTAGCTGTGTGTGGGACTTATTGTATTAGTCCATCTATACTGACCTCCATCAGGTTGCAAATTAAAAATAATTTGTATCTGCATCTACAGTACCTCTGAAAAAATATTTGGGCTTCTACCTGTGTGTGGGACTTGTTGTATTAGTCCATCTATACTGACCTCCATCAGGTTGCAAACTGAATATATTTTTTTCGGCATCTACCTCTGAAAAAATATTTGGGCTTCTAGCTGTGTGTGGGACTTGTTGTATTAGTCCATCTATACTGACCTCCATCAGGTTGCAAATTAAAAATAATTTGTATCTGCATCTACAGTACCTCTGAAAAAATATTTGGGCTTCTAGCTGTGTGTGGGACTTGTTGTATTAGACCATCTATACTGACCTCCATCAGGTTGTAAATTAAAAATAATTTTTATCTGCATCTACAGTACCTCTGAAAAAATATTTGGGCTTCTAGCTGTGTGTGGGACTTGTTGTATTAGTCCATCTATACTGACCTCCATCAGGTTGCAAACTGAATATATTTTTTTCTGCATCTACCTCTGAAAAAATATTGGGCTTCTAGCTGTGTGTGGGTCTTGTTCTATTAATCCATCTATACTGACCTCCATCAGGTTGCAAACTGAATATAATTTTTTTCTGCATCTAGCTCTGAAAAAATATTTGGCCTTCTAGCAGTGTGTCGGACTTTCTCTATTAGTCCATCTATACTGACCTCCATCAGGTTGCAAATTAAAAATAATTTTTATCTGCATCTACAGTACCTCTGAAAAAATATTTGGGCTTCTAGCTGTGTGTGGGACTTGTTGTATTAGTCCATCTATACTGACCTCCATCAGGTTGCAAATTAAAAATAATTTGTATCTGCATCTACAGTACCTCTGAAAAAATATTTGGGCTTCTAGCTGTGTGTGGGACTTGTTGTATTAGTCCATCTATACTGACCTCCATCAGGTTGCAAACTGAATATATTTTTTTCTGCATCTAACCCAGCCAATAGTTTTGGCCTAATACCACAGTTTGGCCACTCAGCTCTGCTCGGTTACCATCCATTGTTTTTTTGTGCAAACAACTCCAGAGTTGTGAATTAGTTAACCACCAAAATGAGTGGAAAAAGGCCTGCTGCTGGTGGAAAGGGGAATAGGCGTGTTGGGAATAGGAAAAAAGGTTGTGTCCGTGGGGTAGGTGTTAAAGCAACAGTAACATCTGCAGAAGAAAGACCATCTTCCAGCCAAACTAAAATGTCTACTTCTTTTAGCGGACAATGTGATAAGATCCCTTTCTTACGGCCACGCCAATCGCTACAAATTCCAGATGAGGCACAAAAACAGCAGGTGCTTCAACGGATATCAAGTGCTCCTTTAAGTAGGCTCTCCTCCACATCAACTTCAACATCACAAATACTCCAGTCCTCAAAGGTGTCACCCAAATCGCACTTGCTTCCTCACAGCTCCCAAATCTCCAGCTGCCCGTCTGAGTATGAGGTAGAACAGATGGTTGAGTCTGCAGAGCTGTTTACTCATACTATAGCCTGGGAATCAGAGGTCGACTCCAGCGCTTCTGTGAATCCAGACGAGGAAATGATCTGCACTGATGCCCAGAATCTTTATGAGTCGGATCCAGGACCAGACGCAGAAGGTTCTGACCATAATGTAGACCCTCATTCGCAAACTGTAACTCCTGTTGGTGGAGACAATGAGGAAGACGATGATAAGACTCAAATACCTGATTGGAGCGACAACTTTAGTTTTTTGTCAGGGCAGGAACAGGTTGGCTCTGAGGACGACGGGTGTGATAACACACAGGGTGAGTACTGGAAGCACGTCAACAACTGCATCCTCAAACACAACTCTGCCTCTCACCACAAGTCGTGGTGGCTCTTCAGGTCGCATGGGTGCTAAGCCTTGCATAGCCTGGGCATTTTTTCAGATCGATAAAGATGACCCAACTCGTGTTATCTGTAACATTTGTCAGCAAAAGCTAAGTAGAGGCCAAAAAATACATAGTTTGAGTACTTCATGCATGAACCGGCACATGGACATGAAGCATAAGTTGCAGTGGGAAGCTCAGTGTGCTACAATGCGGCATAGCCGGCCGAGCCAACCACCATCTGCCATATCTTGTGCATCCGCGGCCTCTTCACCCTCTGTGACTGGGGGGACAGCAGTCACACCTGTTTTGGGGCGCAGACCTGCCACCTCTTTACCCGCAACAGCCAGCGTGATTGGCAGGTCATCATTTTCTTTGGAGGTGGTAACAGCAGCTGGTGTTGAGCGCTGTCCGACATCGATAGCACCACCTTTGGATCAAGGCAACCTAACATGTCCGCCTGCATCTTCCTCACAGACCGGCAGTTTGCCGGGGACACCCTTATCAACCCCGTCTAAGCACAATAGCCAGCCCTCGGTCCCTCAGATGTGGACAAGTAAAAGACCATTTCCTCCTAGCCATGAGAAAGCTAAGAGGTTGAATTTCACCATCTGCAAGCTCTTGGCTACAGAAATGCTGCCTTTCCGCCTGGTGGACACAGAGGATTTTCGAGACCTTATGTCCGTCGCAGTGCCCCAGTACCAGATGCCCAGTCGGCACTACTTCTCAAAGAAAGGTGTGCCTGCGCTCCACCAGCATGTCGCACACAACATCACCGCTTCTTTGAGAAACTCTGTGTGTGACAGGGTGCATTTCACCACAGACACTTGGACGAGTAGGCATGGACAGGGGCGTTACATGTCGCTGACTGGGCACTGGGTAACTATGGTGACAGCAGGACAAGGGGCTGCTGTCCAAGTCTTGCCGTCCCCACGAGTTGTGCGTCAATCCTCTTTATGTCAAAGTTCCTCCACTGCTTCTGCCTCCTCAACCTCCTCTCGGTCTTCCACCTGCCCACTATCCCAGACTAGATGGCCTTCTGCAGAGGGCACGGTCGCTGTGTGCTCACTTCCGCCGTTCGCATCCCGCAGCTCAGCGACTTACATCTCTACAGAAGTCGTTGGGCCTGCCACTTCATCGGCTAAAATGCGATGTGCCTACCCGGTGGAATTCAACTCTGCACATGTTGCAGCGACTGTGGCAGCACCGACAAGCCCTGGTGCAATACGTTCTGACGTATAGCCTGGGCCAACGAGATTCAGAGGTGGGGCAAATCACGCTGGAGGAGTGGTCTCAGATCAGGGACCTATGCACCCTTCTGCACAGTTTTGAAATGGCGATGAAGATGTTTAGTGCTGACGATGCCATTATCAGCATGACTATTCCGGTGATTTACATGCTGGAGCACATGTTAAACAGAATTCGGAGTCAGGTGGTGGCACAAGAGGAGGGGGAGGAAGTAGAGGAGGAGGAATTGTATGCGGAAGGGCTAACATCTGCAAGGTCCAGACGGTCGGCAGCACCAAGGCGGCAGGCATGTGAGGGTGGGGGAGATGGTTTTACCAGGGCGCATGGTAGCAGCCAAACTAGTGAGGAAGGTGCAGGAGCCCAGGAAGAAGTGGAGGACGAACTGATGGAAGACTCATCAGATGAGGGAGACCTTGATCACATTTCTGTTGTGCGAGGTTGGGGGGAGAGGACAGAGGAAGGAAGCATGATTGTTACCTCGCCACCAACACAACAGGGACTTGGTGCTCCTGGATGCGCAACACACATGAGTGCCTTCTTGCTGCACTACCTGCAACATGACCCTCGAATTGTGAGAATTAGAAATAATCCTGACTACTGGGTTGCCACACTGTTAGATCCCCGGTACAAAAGTAAATTTGCAGAAATTATTCCTGCCATAGAAAGGGATGCACGCATGCAGGAGTATCAGCAGAGACTGTTGCAGAATCTTACATGTGCTTTTCCACAAAATACCAGTGGTGCACGTAGTGAATCTCACAGTTCCAACTTGCCAACCGTGGGACCGTCAAGTGTTCAGCACTCAAACCGTAACAGAACCACAGTATCTGGTGGTAACATCAATTTTGCGGAATCATTTCACCACTTTTTTAGCCCATCCTTTGCAAGGCCACAGGAGACAAGAAGTCTGACACATAGTCAACGCCTAGAGACGATGGTACAGGAGTATCTCCAAGTAAACATTGAAGCCATGACTGTGTCACTGGACCCTTGCTCTTTTTGGGCTTCCAATCTGGATAAATGGCCGGAGCTAGCCACTTACGCCTTGGAGATCTTGTCATGCCCCGCAGCCAGCGTTCTGTCTGAACGTGTGTTCAGCGCTGCTGGTGGTGTGCTGACAGATAAGCGCACGTGGCTCTCCACTGATAATGTAGACAGACTCACGTTCATAAAGATGAACAAATCATGGATCCGAAACGACTTTTCTACCCCTGTGTCATCCTGGGGAGAGTAAAAGCTTGATGATTGTTTAAAATCACCCTACCAACCGTTTTAAGCTTTCAAATTACTAATCATGTTTATCTGTATCTTGACTGGAAAATAATTTGGGCTTTGTAGCAGTGTGCAGCACTGATCCTATTAGGCCATCTATAATAAGCTCCACCAGATTTAAAATTAAAAATAATTTTTAGCTGCATCTAGCCCGGAAAATAATTTTGGGGCTCCGAGATGCGCAAGACACATAAGTGCCTTCTTGCTGCACTACCTGCAGCATGACCCTCATATTGTCAGAATTCGAAGTAATCATGACTACTGGGTTGCCACACTCTTAGATCCCCCAAACTTTTCGATCAACCTTTTCATTTTAATAAAGACCAAAAAAATGGTCATTTTTGAAATTATAAGCATTAGCAGGTTGTTAGAAACTGAAATCAAACAGTTTTCAACTCAAAACTTTATTCTAGGTGATGCTACATTTTCACATAGGACCCCTTGTTCGAAAGGAGCTTCTGAACTCTCTCGTCCATTGAATTTGTCAGGTTTTGGATGGTTTCTGCTTCAATTGTTTTGCATGAGGACAGAATACCCTCCCAGAGCTGTTGCTTAGATGTGAACTGCCTCCCGCCATCATAGACACTCCTTTTAATGATGCTCCAAAGGTTCTGAATGGGGTAGAGGTCAGGGGAGCATGGGGGTCACACCATAAGTTTGTCCCCTTTTATGCCCATATCAGCCAGAGATGCAGATGTTTTATGTGCAGCATGAGATGGTGCATTATCATGCAGAAAAATGATCTTGCTGTGAAATACACGGTTCTTCTTCTTGAACCATGGCAGGAAGTGCTGTTTGAGAAAATCCACATACATTATGGAGTTCATCTTTAGCGCCTTCAGGGATCCTAAAGGGGCCGACAATCTCTCTCCCCATGATTCCAGCCCAAAACATTACTCCACCTCCTCCTTGTTGGCGCTGTAGCCGTGTTTGCGTGGGGTGTCCATCAACCAGCCATCCTCCACTCCATCCATCTGGACCATCGAGCGCTGCACGGCACTCATCCGTGAACAAAACAGTTTTGAAATCAGTCTTCATGTAATGTTTGGCCCACTGGAGCCGTTTCTGCTTGTGTGAAGTGGATAGAGGAGGTCGACAGGATGGCGTATGCACAGCTGCAAACCTCTGAAGGACCCTGCATCTTGTTGTTCGGGGGACGTTGGAGGCACAAGCAGCTTCAAAAACTTGTCTGCTGCTATGACAAGGCTTTTTGCCGCTGCTCTTTCAACCTGACGTAATTGCCTGTAGGAAAGAGTCCTCAATTTGCCCTTATCAGCACGCACACGTATGTACTGTGAATCAGCTACATACTTCTTGATTGCCAAGACACTTCATCCTGATCATCGCACAATGTTGATTGTAGTCATGCCTTGACCTAAACACTCCACAATTTGTTGCTTCTCAGCAGCTGACACATCCTTTTTCTTTCCCATTTTGGCAGAAAATGTAGGCTGCTGAATAATGTGAGAGAGCCTTATTAAGTAGTCTTGCCTTTCATTGGACACACCTGACAAACTAATTAGCACTGGTGTCTGCAATTGCTTACAGTGATATAAAGAGCCCTGACACACATCACCATCAATGAGTTTAACTGACAAACAAACAAATTCTTCCCTTATCACTCCTAAACACTTTTTGCATAATAATTTGGAACACAGTGTACATGTGCTTTTCCACAAAACACCAGTGGTTCACGTAGTGAATCTTACAGTTCTAACTTGCCAACCGTGGTCTGTATGGAGTTGTTCAATAAAGGGCCCAAAATTAAGATAACATAGATGGGAGAGGTCTCTATGAATAGGAATTCCTAAGTATTTGATACCCTGTGAGGGCCAGGCAAAGGGAAAGTTGGACTGGATGGAATCCTATATGGATTTGGGGAGGGAGACATCGAGGGCCTCAGACTTCGCTGCATTGATTTTAAAATTTGACCATGTAACAAAGTGATCTATTTCAGCCATAACAGCATGGATGGATATATGTGATTGAGTGATATATACTAGGACATCATCAGCAAATAGAGAGCACTTGTACTCGGTGCCTCCCACCTCAATCCACCTAATATTGGGGTTATGGCGAATTGATGAGAGCAGGTGCTCCGTCACTAGGATGTATAAGAGAGGGGACAGAGAACATCCCTGCCTTGTCCCATTGGTGATTGTGAAAGGTGATGAAAATGTTCTGACGCGCCCCCTGGGCCTTGGGACACCCGGAGCCGGACCCTTTTTGGTGGATGCTGGTGGTTGTAGTCTCCATGGCAGCAACCCGGTTCCGTGGCTCAGGGCGGTCAAACCAGTGGCGGAACTATTTATGTGGTTTTGATGTTTAAATGTCCGACTACGCCACCCGTGGATTGCGGTCAGAGTGAACCGCCGCTCCAGGGCAGACCGCTGAGGCTGGTGTTGTGGGTGCAGCAGAGCGTAGCATAACTCCCCACGGGAGGAGTATAGCCTCAGGGCAGTGTATGCGGAGGATGGGGGTGATGGTGCAGGGCAGCAGCAGTAATGACACGGAGTCAGTGATGCAGTCCAGGGCCTTTACTCACAGTTCTTATTATCCAGACCACGTCTGCAGGTAACGGCTGCCCACGTCGTACTGTGCTCACCAGGTGAGGGGCTCAGACAACTCCCAGATAACTTTGGAGTGCTTCACAGGACCCCCTTTGTGTGTCCTTTGTCTGGCGTTTCTTACCAACCCTTCTGTCCGGCTGCCTCGGGCCTCCTCTTGGTAAACTTGGCGCCAGTTTCCCTGACCCTATGTGGTGCCTTCCTAGCGGGTGTAGCGAGGGGCTGCGCCACATAAAATGTCACAGCCTCCTGTTTCTAGCTGAGGGTCGTTTCCTGCCTCCACTAGTTTCGGGGACCGGTCTCCCCCTTTGGCCTGACCCCTCCACGCAGGTGGATTCTGGCGTGCGGTGGCGACTCGCCCGTCCGCACCCCTGAGATCCCTTCATTCCTCGTTCCTGGAGCCTTCTCCGCTCCTCTTCCTTCCTTCTCCCTCTTCCAGGCCTGGGCCTCTGTTACTAGGCCCGCCTCCGGAGCAGAGCTCATGCAGAGCCCCTGCTCCCTGCCACTTCTGCTCAGACTTCTCTGCACTGAACTAAGATGGTGCCCACCTTTTATGCTCCCTTCTCAATGCACCCAGGAACTGCTTCCTCCCTGCTCCTGCACTACAGGGTTCCCCTTCCTCAGTGTTCCCTCCCCCCACTCCAGCCAGGGACAGGGACTGTCATGCCCATCTCAGGGGCATATTGGTCGCCCTGCCCCACGGCAATGTGGTGTAATGCATGCAGGTGTCAGGTCCTGATCCACACTACATCCTTACCTGAGAGTGAGATATCACACCTCTGGGTGAGGTGCAATACCTCTGTAGCAACCGAGCCCTCAGGGTGCTACAGTTCCATTTATCTTCAGCCTAGGTGACGTATTGCGATACAGGGCCGTGATTTTGGCTATAAAAGGGTCCCCTAGACCCCTACCCCAAGCTTTTTAAGAGAATCATATATGGCGTGCCAGGAGACTCTATGGAATGCTTTCTCAGCATCCAACGAGAGTATCTAATTACAAATTTTTAACTGCATCTAGCCCAGGAAATACTTTGTGCCTAGTAGCAGGGTCTGCTAGTCAGCGGATTATCCCGGCTGTTAAGCAAGCTACACCACCTGTAGTTTGGACACTTCATTTTTTCAAAGGAAATGCTTCGGGACCACGGGATACTCAGTGAAGAGCATCAGGAGGCACCCCAAGGCATAGGGGCTGGGACTGGCAGTAGGATGCCTTGCGGTGGACAGCCAAGCTCGATCCTTATAAAAGCTTTTTAACTGCAGCAGCTTTAGTGGACGCTACTGGAGCTGGAATTACGCGGCTGCTGGCATGAGACTTGCCCTCCAATAGATCCTTGTAAATGGATTTAAAGTGTATTCATTCAAATTAGAGAGACAATTTAAATTAAAAAGCTTAGAGCTGCCTCCACCACAGGGGGGCTCGCTCGACCCACCAGCGGACAGGCACCAGTATTGGGAGAGGGGGGCTGGCCATCAGGGTTCACCGCGGCTCTGGCACAAACCCGGCGACACGGAGGTGTTACGGGCAGGAGCGGACTGGCCGTGTCGGTTTCTCACTTTTTGGATTTTAGAAGGGCATGACATGCCTATATCTGTGTCTCCCCCTCCTTTTACTCCTCCACCTCTTTTATTTTCGCATGACTATATGTACTTGTCACTTTTCCATGTGTTAGTTATGTCTTCTGAGCAGTTTGTCAGCTTTTGGACACCTTTGAAGGTGTTTTCTATGTGTTTCTATGTGTTTTTGTTTGCCTGCCATTGGTTTTAACGGTGTTCGAAGGTGTTCGACGAACAGTTCGACGAACAGTTCGGCGAACACACGGGTGTTCGACGAACCGAACCGAACTCGAACACTACGGGGGTGGCTCAACACTACTCCATAGTGCAGAAGAGGATCAGAGTGACTTTGAACCCGCAGAGGACAAGGAAGAAATGATCAGCACCGTTCTCGGAGAGTTCCCTCAGTCCTGGACTCGAATAAATGATGCCATAGTGGTACCCGTCCTGCATTTCCTGCAACCGGCACAGCAACAACCAACACCAGAGCCGGAAGGTGAAGAGGAGCAAGCAGTTCCAGAGGCAGAAGAGCCTGTACCAGCAGCCCAGGAGAGTCAACCCTCTGCTGACAGTGAGCCTGCCATGCCTGCGGTAAGCCAAAGAACCCGCAGACAGCTGCCTGCCCTACCTGTACACCCAGCTGGTAGCTGTACCCCTAACGCTAGTGGGGAAAGCCAGGTTGGTCCACCACCAGACAGTGGGCTACGTAGGTCAACCAGGAGCACAAAGGGACAGATACCCGCTCGCTGGAGAATATAGAGTGTACTAAGATTGTAAATGACCCTGTTGCCAAATGTTGAATTGTTTGCCAAGTTACATGCATGTTTGGTAATTCTGTGTTTCAGTTTCTTGCAGCTACCGTAAGGACTCAAAGGTTATGGACTTTTTATAACCGGGACCTTGTATGGACTGCGTTCGGAGCCTAACCAAGGAATGAACTAAGACTGTGAAGGACTTGGTTTAGGACAGACCCCCACCTGGTTAAGGCTCCCCGTTGTATTGGTGATATGGACACCCGGTCACAGGCCACACTGTGACCTTAAGAACTCAATCTGTGCGTCGTCTGTCTGTTAATTTTTTATGGTATGCATATTGTCTTTGTTTACTGTTTAGTCCCGGAGTACTAAATTTCACTAGGGGGGAATGTGTCACCCTGGCCTGGATGCCACAAGTGTAATTAAAGCTGTGTCTGAGAGCAGGGTGGAGGTTCTCTAGTCAGGGGAACATTAGCATGCAATGCCTCCTGTCTCAGGCCAGTAGGGGGAGCAGGCTGCCCCTATAAAAGCTGGTGCTGGGGGCAGGGTTAGAGAGAACTTGATGGCCTGTCTCAGCACTGAGACTTGTCTCAGAGCAGAGCAGGGACAGACAGTTGCACTGCACCTAAGAGGAAGTGTGGCAGGAGGAGAGCCACAAGCCAGAGACAAGAGGCGAAGCAAGCCTGTCTTGGCTGATAAGAGACTGACTTTACCAGACTTTGGTGTCTGAGGCTGGGAGGATTCTACATCCTCCAGCAGAGAACCAGTTCGCAAGGGACTGTATATTCCTTGGCCTAAGAAGCCTGGAGGCCCTGCCACAACAGAAGGGACCAGTAAAGCCGTACAAGGCTGGGAGCAGAAAGGAACCCACGTCGCAGGCCATACAGGCGAGAATACACGGAAAGCTCGGAAACGTGGGCTGTTACCCTATAACGAGGAGATAGCCAGAAGGAGCGCAGAAAGCACGGTAGGCCTACACCCTCACCCTGACCAGGGCCAATTTCCCCGTTGCTCTCAGACATCCAGGTCCCCTCCTAGCCGGAACTGTTTATGGGTCAGTTTACCTGTTTTAGTAAAGACCCTGGACTGCAACTTGTTGTCTGTGTGCTCCTTGCTCCTCCAACACTATCGGCACCGGGACTCTCACTACCATCACTCCCACCATCCACCACACTGCCTTGGGGCCGCACTCTTCCCGTGGGGAGTCACACCATCCCAGCTGCATATATCATCAGCCCCAGCGGTCTGCCCTGCAGCGGCGGTTCCTAATGACCGCAAATCCACGGGTGGCGTAGTCGGACATAATCAATAGCACATAACAGACTACTACTGGCCTGACCACCCTGAGCCACGGAACCGGGTTGCCACTACTACCCCCATCGTTCCCTATTGCCCGGATCCGAGTGCCCCACGGCCCAGGGGGCGAGTCACTCACATGTATTAAAGCTGTCAAACCATCGTAAATCATGCACACGGGAGTGATTCAAACATATCACCGAGCACGCTATAACTACTCGGTGCTCGGCTGAGCATACTCGGCGAAAGGGTTAACAAAACATACTTGCTCATCACTAGTGATTAATAGTGATGAGCGAGCATGCTCGCTACTGCTCGGTGCTCGCCCAAGCATCTCACTGCTCGAGATGCTAAGGCGCTCACCGAGTATTTCCGGGGTTGCTCGGCGGGAGCTCGGGTCCCCTACCTGCATGTTTGGTGCGCTTTAGAGCGCCAATCAACATGCAGAGATTGCCTGCCACTCACTGCAATGCCGTAGCCATGTTGGTTGTGGCATTACAGTGATTGGCAGGCCGCACAGCGTCATCAAGTCTATATCAGACCTGGCGCCGCTGTGCTCGTCACAGTCACTCCGGAATCAGGCAGAGTAGGGAGAGGTGCTGCTGCGTCAGGGAGACATTTGCTTGTGTATTAGGTAATGTAGGTAGAAAAACCGTACATTACACATATCCATCTTAACAAACAGTCTTTTTGAGGACTAACTAATCCATCTGCAGAGATATCAGGCAGGCAGTGTATATAGGCAGGCAGGCAGGGTATATAGCAGACTGCAGTGCATATAGCACAAGAGGCTCCATTCCAATTCTGCCTTCTGCTGCTGTTAGATATTTCTATACAAAGGCCCAGGTCTCAGGGGCCAATAATACTTTTTTTTGGATCTTAATCCTCATTATTTGCTTAAAAAGCAATCCAGAGAATACCGTTTTTTTTGCACCATTTGCTTTTTGGCACTGCAGAATACAGCCAGGTCCTCTCCATATTACAGCGCTAGAAATCCAGCTATTTAAAACTGTGTTTTCTCCGTCTCACGGATCACGTATACGTTGTCAGAAAATACTGCCATTTCTGGCCTCCATTAAAAATTTCATTTAGTGCGTCAGTGAAGCAATTCACACCGGTTTGCTGTTCAAACTACTTACCTACAGGCCAGGTATTTAAAACTGTGATTTCTCCTTCACACGGATCACATATAAGTTCGCTCCAAACTCAGTCATTTGTAGTGAGGGTGGCAGATACTGTCCTCCATTTAAAATGGGCAAGGCACGTGGCAAGGGACGGGGAACTGGACGTGATGGTGAAGGTGCATGCAGAGGCTGAGGATAAGGCCGTGGGCAAGCTGAAATTGTGCCACAACAAACACCCACATCTTCTCGCCTGACCTACCTGTCACAATTCCTAGGGGACCGCAGCACACCACTATTGTACCCAGAGCAGTGTCAAAAGGTTGTAGGTTGGATAGCGGATAATGCTTCCAGTCACTTAGTTAAGCTCAACAAAGTCCGATTTATTGGACAATATCCACACTGGTGAACATCACCAAAATAGATCATAAATCATGAGGAAGGGGAAAAAAGAGGAAAAGAGTGTGAATAGATATAAAATATAACTTTTAATATTAATTCAATTAAAATACTAATATTTTTATATAGATATAAAATAAAATTCTTACATACATCTAAATGGATGCATATGGGGTCGATATTAAATTGTAAGCTCAGACCCTGTAAGTCCTGGATTGTGTATTACAGCCAATAAATTTATACAAATCCACCACCCATGTCCCTTAAAGTTAGAGGTGGGAAATTATATTGTATTGTCCCTATTAGGTGTATGTTTCCCTATTAACTCCACATTAATCACAATGAAAAATAATTGTGGGTCACCGCTATATTCTAATTGAGATGAATATAAATAAATATACAGTTTGGAAACTGTGGATTACCGTAAATGTGACAGCTGTAACTGTTATAAGAATATCTACTGTCACATATTAATAAGGGTCACTCTTATATTACAAGTGACTACACAGATGAATGAAGCGGGATCCCCGCAAAAATCAACCCAAAAGATATTATGGGGGTATATTGTCCCCGTTAATAACGGTGTTGTTAGAACTCTCCTGTTAGGTTTTTTCTATTTTGCTGGTCACATGACCTTTTTGCCTATTTAATCCTGCTCTGCCCTTCTGGCCATGCTGGACTTCATTGTAATTTCTTCTCTTAAGCTAGCCAGGTGCTTTGTAACCTTTCTCAGTCAGTTTAGCTAGGTATTTTGACCTTTATGTTCTATGTTGTGTGTTTGTCTTTTTACTGCTACAATTTCTGCTAGGAGGTGTCCATCTTTCTCCCAGTCCCTAGTTCTTGTAGGGATCCCTCCCTCACATCTATAGGTCTTCGTTCAGACTAGCTGAGGACTTTAGTGGGTCTGATCGCAGGATCAGGTTCCCCGTTACATCGTAGGGATCTAGCTTAGTTCTATTGTAGGGACAGATCTCCTGTCTTTCCTTAGTGCTTGTAGCCTATCATAACAGTAAGTCCAGCCAGAATAATATCTCTAAGGAAAGACCTCCAGTTTCCATCATGGTGTCGGTTCAGGATTTGGC
Source organism: Phyllobates terribilis (assembly GCF_046119375.1). Taxonomy (NCBI): domain Eukaryota; kingdom Metazoa; phylum Chordata; class Amphibia; order Anura; family Dendrobatidae; genus Phyllobates; species Phyllobates terribilis. The sequence continues at coordinate 160,386,221 of NW_027362764.1, read as the reverse complement.
TCAACGGCTGCAGGGACTCTCTCTGGAGGTGGCCGAGCTCCAACAACACGTGAGTAGCTGTTCTGGAGCGCATTTTGTGGAGCCAAAGGTACGATTGCCTGATTTATTTTTTGGTGAACAACAAGATTTTTTTTCCTTTAAAAATGCTTGTTTATTGTATTTTCATTTGAGACCCAGATCCTCTGGTGATGAATCACATAGGGTTCATAATGTCACTTTTGCGCAAAGAACCTCAGGGATGGGCCTTTTCTCTCCAACCCAGTGATCCGTGCTTTAGATCAGTGGATAGTTTTTTTTCTGCTTTGGGGTTGTTGTATGATGATCCTGATCGTGTCTCATCAGCTGAGACGGAATTGAGACTTTTGAGACAGGGATCAGGTAATGTGGAAAATTATTGTACTCACTTCCGTCGGTGGTCTGCTCAGGTGGGGTGGAACGATTCAGCTCTGAAAAGTTTGTTTCTTGCTGGGCTAGGTGAAAGGGTTAAGGATCTGCTTATTGCTTATCCTACACCTGGAAACTTGCAGGAGGCAATGCAATTAGCTATACGGATGGACAGGAGACTGCGTGCAAGGGATAATGAGAGTAAATCCTTTGCCATGTCAGCTACTAGCCTTTAGAGGGTCTGTACTGACATTGGAAAGCCGATGGAGATTGGGGCGATGTCACCCCGCTCTCAGGAAAAAGACCGCAGGTTTTCTGAAGGTTTGTGCTTTTATTGTGGAAAATCTGACCATTTCATTAAGAACTGTGTGCTTCGTATGAACAAAGAAAAAAAAAAGGTCAGTTACGCCCGTATAGCCTGTTTAAACACTAAAGGGGCATTTCTTTCTGCTACTACTGCAGCTCAGGAAGAATTAATTGAATTTTGGGTATTTGTGGAATGTGGTTCTACTCTGAATGTGATTGATGGGGGATTCTTGGAAAAACTTAAATTAAAACCCAAACCTTTGTCATCCCCTATTGTCGTGGTTTCTGTCGATGGCTCTCCCTTGAAATGTGTTACTCACAAGGTTTATGAATTTCCCCTCACTATTAATGGCATTCACCAAGAAAATTTGGATTTGGTAGTATTAAATAATTTGCCTTCTCCAGTAATTTTGGGGTTACCCTGGTTAAAATTGCACAATCCTGTACTGGATTGGTCTACTAATGAAATTAAGTCCTGGAGCCCTAAGTGTTATGACAAGTGTTGTAACGGGCGCATTGCTGCTGTGGATAAAGGGGAATTACCTGTACCTATTCAGGATTTTTGGAAAGTTTTTTCTGAGGAGGAGTCGCAAATTTTGCCTCCCCATAGAGACTATGATTGTACCATTGAATTTGTCCCTGGAGCGACTCTTCCTAAAAGTCGTTTATTTAATCTTACTATTCCTGAGAGAAAGGCTTTGGAGGAATACATACAGACGAGCTTGGCCGCCGGTCATATCAGACCCTCTAAGTCACCTGTGGCTGTTGGATTTTTTTTTGTTAAAAAAAAGGACGGCGGTTTACGTGTTTGTCTGGACTTTTGCGAGATTAATAAAATTACTGTACGTAATCCCTACCCACTGCCATTGATTCCTGATTTGTTTAACCAGTTAGTGGGGGCCAAGTGGTTCTCTAAAATTGATCTCCGAGGGGCATACAATTTGTTGCGCATGAAGGAGGGTGATGAATGGAAGACTGCTTTTAACACTCCTGTGGGTCATTTTGAGAATCTGGTTATGCCTTTTGGTCTTACCAATGCACCAGCATTTTTTCAGAATCTTATTAATCCTTAGACCTTTGATCGGCAAAAATGTGGTTGTGTATTTGGATGACATTTTGATTTATTCGCCTGATCTGGAGTCTCATTGGCGGAGCGTACGTGAGGTATTACAGTTATTAATTGACAATTCGCTTTTTGCTAAGCTAGAGAAATGTGAGTTCGCTGTACAGAGAATTAGTTTTTTGGGCTACATTATCTCCAGCGAGGGCTTTGAGATGGACCCGGTGAAAGTTCAAGCTGTGCAGGAATGGCCTAGGCCTATTGGTTTGAAATCGATACAGAGGTTTTTGGGTTTCGCCAATTATTACAGAAAATTAATTAAAAAATGTTCTATTATTGTTAAACCACTGACCGATCTCACCAGGAAAGGTGCTAATACGGTTCAGTGGACTACTGAGGTCATTGAAGCGTTTGTGTTTCTAAAGGAGAGGTTCAGCTCTGCCCCCATCCTTATGCAGCCTGATGTGACTAAGCCGTTTTTGGTTGAGGTTGATGCTTCTTCTGTGGGGGTCGGTGGGGTGTTGTCTCAGGAAAACAAGGATGGAGTACATCCCTGTGCCTTTTTTTCAAAAAAATTTTCTGAGAATGAACTTAATTACGATATTGGTAATTGGGAATTGCTGGCTATTAAACTCGCATTTGAACACTGGCGTCATCTCTGGGAAGGTGCTGAATTTCCCATTCAGGTTTTCACTGATCATAAAAATCTGATCTATCTTGATGCTGCCAAGCGCTTGAATGCCCGTCAGGCTAGGTGGGCACTTTTTTTTTTGCGGTTTAATTTTTCCGTTACTTACATCCCGGGTACCAAGAATGTTAAAGCTGATACGTTGTCTCGCAGCTTTTCTCCCATGGTCGGTGCTGAGGAGGAGGAGAGCATTTTACAAGAAGGTGTTGTGATTGCTGCATTGGACTCCATTTTGGAAGATGAGATTCTTAAAGCACAGGAGAATGCCCCATCTAACACTCCCCAAAGGAGGTTGTTTGTGCCTAGGACCTTTAGGAGAGATTTGTTTGTTGAGTGTCATGAGTCTCAGTTGGCAGGTCATCCAGGAATTTCTGAGACCAAGAGACTTGTGGGTCGCAGTTTTTGGTGGCCTGGATGGCAGAAGGAAGTCATTAAGTGGGTGCGTCAATGTACTGTGTGTGCTAGATCTAAGTCTTCTCATACTCCTGCTGCGGGGTTGCTTTGCCCTCTGGAGGTTCCTAGTAGTGTTGAGCCACCCCCGTAGTGTTCGAGTTCGGTTCGGTTCGTCGAACACCCGTGTGTTCGCCGAACTGTTCGTCGAACTGTTCGTCGAACACCTTCGAACACCGTTAAAACCAATGGCAGGCAAACAAAAACACATAGAAACACATAGAAAACACCTTCAAAGGTGTCCAAAAGCTGACAAACTGCTCAGAAGACATAACTAACACATGGAAAAGTGACAAGTACATATAGTCATGCGAAAATAAAAGAGGTGGAGGAGTAAAAGGAGGGGGAGACACAGATATAGGCATGTCATGCCCTTCTAAAATCCAAAAAGTGAGAAGCCGACACGGCCAGTCCGCTCCTGCCCGTGCCACCTCCGTGTCGCCGGGTTTGTGCCAGAGCCGCGGTGAACCCTGACGGCCAGCCCCCCTCTCCCAATACTGGTGCCTGTCCGCTGGTGGGTCGAGCGAGCCCCCCTGTGGTGGAGGCAGCTCTAAGCTTTTTAATTTAAATTGTCTCTCTAATTTGAATGAATACACTTTAAATCCATTTACAAGGATCTATTGGAGGGCAAGTCTCATGCCAGCAGCCGCGGTAATTCCAGCTCCAGTAGCGTCCACTAAAGCTGCTGAAGTTAAAAAGCTTTTATAAGGATCGAGCTCGGCTGTCCACCGCAAGGCATCCTACTGCCAGTCCCAGCCCCTATGCCTTGGGGTGCCTCCTGATGCTCTTCACTAAGTATCCCATGGTCCCGAAGCATTTCCTTTGAAAAAATTAAGTGTCTAAACTACAGGTGGTGCAGCTTGCTTAACAGCCGGGATAATCCGCTTACTAGCAGACACTGCTACTAGGCACAAAATATTTCCTGGGCTAGATGCAGTTAAAAATTTGTAATTAGATACTCTCGTTGGATGCTGAGAAAGCATTCCATAGAGTCTCCTGGCACGCCATATATGATTCTCTTAAAAAGCTTGGGGTAGGGGTCTAGGGGACCCTTTTATAGCCAAAATCACGGCCCTGTATCACAATACGTCACCTAGGCTGAAGATAAATGGAACTGTAGCACCCTGAGGGCTCGGTTGCTAAAGACGTATTGCACCTCACCCAGAGGTGTGATATCTCACTCTCAGGTAAGGATGGAGTGTGGATCAGGACCCGACACCTGCATGCATTACACCACATTGCCGTGGGGCAGGGCGACCAATATGCCCCTGAGATGGGCACGACAGTCCCTGTCCCTGGCTGGAGTGGGGGAAGGGAACACTGAGGAAGGGGAACCCTGTAGTGCAGGAGAGGGAGGAAGCAGTTCCTGGGTGCATTGAGAAGGGAGTATAAAAGGTGGGCACCATCTTAGTTCAGTGCAGAGAAGTCTGAGCAGAAGTGGCAGGGAGCAGGGGCTCTGCATGAGCTCTGCTCCGGAGGCGGGCCTAGTAACAGAGGCCCAGGCCTGGAAGAGGGAGAAGGAAGGAAGAGGAGCGGAGAAGGCTCCAGGAACGAGGAATGAAGGGATCCCAGGGGTGCGGACGGGCGAGTCGCCACCGCACGCCCGAATCCACCTGCGTGGAGGGGTCAGGCCAAAGGGGGAGACCGGTCCCCGAACTAGTGGAGGCAGGAAACGACCCTCAGCTAGAAACCGGAGGCTCTGACATTTTATGTGGCGCAGCCCCTCGCTACACCCGCTAGGAAGGCACCACATAGGGTCAGGGAAACTGGCGCCAAGTTTACCAAGAGGAGGCCCGAGGCAGCCGGACAGAAGTGTTGGTAAGAAAGGCCAGACAAAGGACACACAAAGGGGGTCCTGTGAAGTGCTCCAAAGTTATCTGGGAGTTGTCTGAGCCCCTCACCTGGTGAGCACAGTACGACGTGGGCAGCCGTTACCTGCAGACGTGGTCTGGATAATAAGAACTGTGAGTAAAGGCCCTGAACTGCATCACTGACTCCGTGTCGTTACTGCTGCTGCCCTGCACCATCACCCCCATCCTCCGCATACACTGCCCTGAGGCTATACTCCTCCCGTGGGGAGTTATGCTACGCTGTGCTGCACCCACAACACCAGCCTCAGTGGTCTGCCCTGTAGCGGCGGTTCACTCTGACCGCAATCCACGGGTGGCGTAGTCGGACATTTAAACATGAAAACCACATAAATAGTTCCGCCACTGGTTTGACCGCCCTGAGCCACGGAACTGGGTCGCCGCCACGAAGACTACAACCACCAGCATCCACCAAAAAGGGTCCGGCTCCGGGTGTCCCAAGGCCCAGGGGGTGCGTCAGAACATTTTCATCACCTTTCACAATCACCAATGGGACAAGGCAGTGATGTCCTCTGTCCCCTCTCTTATACATCCTAGTGATGGAGCACCTGCTCTCATCAATTCGCCATAACCCCAATATTAGGTGGATTGAGGTGGGAGGCACCGAGTACAAGTGCTCTCTATTTGCTGATGATGTCCTAGTATATATCACTCAATCACATATATCCATCCATGCTGTTATGGCTGAAATAGATCACTTTGTTACATGGTAAAATTTTAAAATCAATGAAGCGAAGTCTGAGGCCCTCGATGTCTCCCTCCCCAAATCCATATAGGATTCCATCCAGTCCAACTTTCCCTTTGCCTGGCCCTCACAGGGTATCAAATACTTAGGAATTCCTATTCATAGAGACCTCTCCCATCTATGTTATCTTAATTTTGGGCCCTTTATTGAACAACTCCATACAGACCACGGTTGGCAAGTTAGAACTGTAAGATTCACTACGTGAACCACTGGTGTTTTGTGGAAAAGCACATGTACACTGCGTTCCAAATTATTATACAAAAAGTGTTTAGGAGTGATAAGGGAAGAATTTGTTTGTTTGTCAGTTAAACTCATTGATGGTGATGTGTGTCAGGGCTCTTTATATCACTGTAAGCAATTGCAGACACCTGTGCTAATTAGTTTGGCAGGTGTGTCCAATGAAAGGCAAGACTACTTAAGAAGGCTCTCTCACATTATTAAGCAGCCTACATTTTCTGCCAAAATGGGAAAGAAAAAGGATGTGTCGGCTGCTGAGAAGCAACAAATTGTGGAGTGTTTAGGTCAAGGCATGACTACAATCAACATTGTGCGATGATCAGGATGAAGTGTCTTGGCAATCAAGAAGTATGTAGCTGATTCACAGTACACACGTGTGCGTGCTGATAAGGGCAAATTGAGGACTCTTTCCTACAGGCAATTACGTCAGGTTGAAAGAGCAGCAGCAAAAAAGCCTTGTCATAGCAGCAGACAAGTTTTTGAAGCTGCTTGTGCCTCCAACGTCCCCCGAACAACAAGATGCAGGGTCCTTCAGAGGTTTGCAGCTGTGCATGCGCCATCCTGTCGACCTCCTCTATCCACTTCACACAAGCAGAAACGGCTCCAGTGGGCCAAACATTACATGAAGACTGATTTCAAAACTGTTTTGTTCACGGATGAGTGCCGTGCAGCGCTCGATGGTCCAGATGGATGGAGTGGAGGATGGCTGGTTGATGGACACCCCACGCAAACACGGCTACAGCGCCAACAAGGAGGAGGTGGAGTAATGTTTTGGGCTGGAATCATGGGGAGAGAGATTGTCGGCCCCTTTAGGATCCCTGAAGGCGCTAAAGATGAACTCCATAATGTATGTGGATTTTCTCAAACAGCACTTCCTGCCATGGTTCAAGAAGAAGAACCGTGTATTTCACAGCAAGATCATTTTTCTGCATGATAATGCACCATCTCATGCTGCACATAAAACATCTGCATCTCTGGCTGATATGGGCATAAAAGGGGACAAACTTATGGTGTGACCCCCATGCTCCCCTGACCTCTACCCCATTCAGAACCTTTGGAGCATCATTAAAAGGAGTGTCTATGATGGCGGGAGGCAGTTCACATCTAAGCAACAGCTCTGGGAGGGTATTCTGTCCTCATGCAAATCAATTGAAGCAGAAACCATCCAAAACCTGACAAATTCAATGGACGAGAGAGTTCAGAAGCTCCTTTCGAACAAGGGGTCCTATGTGAAAATGTAACATCACCTAGAATAAAGTTTTGAGTTGAAAACTGTTTGATTTCAGTTTCTAACAACCTGCTAATGCTTATAATTTCAAAAATGACCATTTTTTTGGTCTTTATTAAAATGAAAAGGTTGATCGAAAAGTTTGGGGGATCTAAGAGTGTGGCAACCCAGTAGTCATGATTACTTCGAATTCTGACAATATGAGGGTCATGCTGCAGGTAGTGCAGCAAGAAGGCACTTATGTGCCTTGCGCATCTCGGAGCCCCAAAATTATTTTCCGGGCTAGATGCAGCTAAAAATTATTTTTAATTTTAAATCTGGTGAAGCTTTAGTATAGATGGCCTAATAGGATCAGTGCTGCACACTGCTACAAAGCCCAAATTATTTTCCAGTCAAGATACAGATAAACATGATTAGTAATTTGAAAGCTTAAAACGGTTGGTAGGGTGATTTTAACCAATCATCAAGCTTTTACTCTCCCCAGGATGACACAGGGGTAGAAAAGTCGTTTCGGATCCATGATTTGTTCATCTTTATGAACGTGAGTCTGTCTACATTATCAGTGGAGAGCCGCGTGCGCTTATCTGTCAGCACACCACCAGCAGCGCTGAACACACGTTCAGACAGAACGCTGGCTGCGGGGCATGACAAGATCTCCAAGGCGTAAGTGGCTAGCTCCGGCCATTTATCCAGATTGGAAGCCCAAAAAGAGCAAGGGTCCAGTGACACAGTCGTGGCTTCAATGTTTACTTGGAGATACTCCTGTACCATCGTCTCTAGGCGTTGACTATGTGTCAGACTTCTTGTCTCCTGTGGCCTTGCAAAGGATGGGCTAAAAAAGTGGTGAAATGATTCCGCAAAATTGATGTTACCAGCAGATACTGTGGTTCTGTCACGGTTTGAGTGCTGAACACTTGACGGTCCCACGGTTGGCAAGTTGGAACTGTGAGATTCACTACGTGCACCACTGGTATTTTGTGGAAAAGCACATGTAAGATTCTGCAACAGTCTCTGCTGATACTCCTGCATGCGTGCATCCCTTTCTATGGCAGGAATAATTTCTGCAAATTTACTTTTGTACCGGGGATCTAACAGTGTGGCAACCCAGTAGTCAGGATTATTTCTAATTCTCACAATTCGAGGGTCATGTTGCAGGTAGTGCAGCAAGAAGGCACTCATGTGTGTTGCGCATCCAGGAGCACCAAGTCCCTGTTGTGTTGGTGGCGAGGTAACAATCATGCTTCCTTCCTCTGTCCTCTCCCCCCAACCTCGCACAACAGAAATGTGATCAAGGTCTCCCTCATCTGATGAGTCTTCCATCAGTTCGTCCTCCACTTCTTCCTGGGCTCCTGCACCTTCCTCACTAGTTTGGCTGCTACCATGCGCCCTGGTAAAACCATCTCCCCCACCCTCACATGCCTGCCGCCTTGGTGCTGCCGACCGTCTGGACCTTGCAGATGTTAGCCCTTCCGCATACAACTCCTCCTCCTCTACTTCCTCCACCTCCTCTTGTGCCACCACCTGACTCCGAATTCTGTTTAACATGTGCTCCAGCATGTAAATCACCGGAATAGTCATGCTGATAATGGCATCGTCAGCACTAAACATCTTCGTCGCCATTTCAAAACTGTGCAGAAGGGTGCATAGGTCCCTGATCTGAGACCACTCCTCCAGCGTGATTTGCCCCACCTCTGAATCTCGTTGGCCCAGGCTATACGTCAGAACGTATTGCACCAGGGCTTGTCGGTGCTGCCACAGTCGCTGCAACATGTGCAGAGTTGAATTCCACTGGGTAGGCACATCGCATTTTAGCCGGTGAAGTGGCAGGCCCAACGACTTCTGTAGAGATGTAAGTCGCTGAGCTGCGGGATGCGAACGGCGGAAGTGAGCACACAGCGACCGTGCCCTCTGCAGAAGGCCATCTAGTCTGGGATAGTGGGCTAAAAATTGCTGGACAACCAGGTTCAACACGTGAGCCATACAAGGCACGTGTGTGACATTGCCCCGGCGAAGGGCCGCACCCAGGTTTGCAGCATTGTCGCACACGGCCTTCCCTGGTTTCAGGTCCAGTGGAGACAACCATTCATGAAATTGGTTCTCCAGAGCTGACCACAACTCCTCAGCTGTGTGACTCACATTTCCCAGACATTTCAATGTAAAAACCGCCTGATGACGTTGAGCCCTACTGCCAGCATAGTAAGGAGGTGTGCAGGATCCCTTCTGCGCAGTTAGAAAGCTTGTGGCATGACCAGACAGGCTTTGGGTGCAGGTGGAAGACCGAGAGGAGGTTGAGGAGGCAGAAGCAGTGGTGGAACTTTGACATAAAGAGGATTGACGCACAACTCGTGGGGACGGCAAGACTTGGACAGCAGCCCCTTGTCCTGCTGTCACCATAGTTATCCAGTGCCCAGTCAGCGACATGTAACGCCCCTGTCCATGCCTACTCGTCCAAGTGTCTGTGGTGAAATGCACCCTGTCACACACAGAGTTTCTCAAAGAAGCGGTGATGTTGTGTGCGACATGCTGGTGGAGCGCAGGCACACCTTTCTTTGAGAAGTAGTGCCGACTGGGCATCTGGTACTGGAGCACTGCGACGGACATAAGGTCTCGAAAATCCTCTGTGTCCACCAGGCGGAAAGGCAGCATTTCTGTAGCCAAGAGCTTGCAGATGGTGAAATTCAACCTCTTAGCTTTCTCATGGCTAGGAGGAAATGGTCTTTTACTTGTCCACATCTGAGGGACCGAGGGCTGGCTATTGTGCTTAGACGGGGTTGATAAGGGTGTCCCCGGCAAACTGCCGGTCTGTGAGGAAGATGCAGGCGGACATGTTAGGTTGCCTTGATCCAAAGGTGGTGCTATCGATGTCGGACAGCGCTCAAGACCAGCTGGTGTTACCACCTCCAAAGAAAATGATGACCTGCCAATCACGCTGGCTGTTGCGGGTAAAGAGGTGGCAGGTCTGCGCCCCAAAACAGGTGTGACTGCTGTCCCCCCAGTCACAGAGGATGAAGAGGCCGCGGATGCACAAGATATGGCAGACGGTGGTTGGCCCGGCCGGCTAGACCGCATTGTAGCACACTGAGCTTCCCACTGCAACTTATGCTTCATGTCCATGTGCCGGTTCATGCATGAAGTACTCAAACTATGTATTTTTTGGCCTCTACTTAGCTTTTGCTGACAAATGTTACAGATAACACGAGTTGGGTCATCTTTATCGATCTGAAAAAATGCCCAGGCTATGCAAGGCTTAGCACCCATGCGACCTGAAGAGCCACCACGACTTGTGGTGAGAGGCAGAGTTGTGTTTGAGGATGCAGTTGTTGACGTGCTTCCAGTACTACGTCTCTGTCCAGGAAGGCGCAACCTGACCTCGTCGTCACTAGCATCTTCCTCCACCTCCTCTGCTGACCTCATCTCTTGGCTGACTGTGGGTTGATAGTAAGTGGGATCTCCGACCTCATCATCATCACCCTGTGCGTTATCACACCCGTCGTCCTCAGAGCCAACCTGTTCCTGCCCTGACAAAAAACTAAAGTTGTCGCTCCAATCAGGTATTTGAGTCTTATCATCGTCTTCCTCATTGTCTCCACCAACAGGAGTTACAGTTTGGGAATGAGGGTCTACATTATGGTCAGAACCTTCTGCGTCTGGTCCTGGATCCGACTCATAAAGATTCTGGGCATCAGTGCAGATCATTTCCTCATCTGGATTCACAGAAGCGCTGGAGTCGACCTCTGATTCCCAGGCTATAGTATGAGTAAACAGCTCTGCAGACTCAACCATCTGTTCTACCTCATACTCAGACGGGCAGCTGGAGATTTGGGAGCTGTGAGGAAGCAAGTGCGATTTGGGTGACACCTTTGAGGACTGGAGTATTTGTGATGTTGAAGTTGATGTGGAGGAGAGCCCACTTAAAGGAGCACTTGATATCCGTTGAAGCACCTGCTGTTTTTGTGCCTCATCTGGAATTTGTAGCGATTGGCGTGGCCGTAAGAAAGGGATCTTATCACATTATCCGCTAAAAGAAGTAGACATTTTAGTTTGGCTGGAAGATGGTCTTTCTTCTGCACCTACCCCACGGACACAACCTTTTTTCCCCTTCCCAACACGCCTATTCCCCTTTCCACCAGCAGCAGGCCTTTTTCCACTCATTTTGGTGGTTAACTAATTCACAACTCTGGAGTTGTTTGCACAAAAAAACAATGGATGGTAACCGAGCAGAGCTGAGTGGCCAAACTGTGGTATTAGGCCAAAACTATTGGCTGGGTTAGATGCAGATACAAATTATTTTTAATTTGCAACCTGATGGAGGTCAGTATAGATGGACTAATAGAACAAGTCCCACACGCTGCTAGAAGCCCAAATATTTTTTCAGAGATAAATGAAGAAAAAAATTATTTTTAATTTGCAACCTGATGGAGGTCAGTATAGATGGACTAATAGACCAAGTCCCACACACTGCTAGAAGCCCAAATATTTTTTCAGAGCTAGATGCAGAAAAAAATTATTTTTAATTTGCAACCTGATGGAGGTCAGTATAGATGGACTAATAGACCAAGTCCCACACACCGCTAGAAGCCCAAATATTTTTTCAGAGCTAGATGGAGAAAAAAATTATATTCAATTTGCAACCTGCTGGAGGTCAGTATAGATGGACTAATAGAACAAGTCCCACACGCTGCTAGAAGCCCAAATATTTTTTCAGAGATAAATGAAGAAAAAAATTATTTTTAATTTGCAACCTGATGGAGGTCAGTATAGATGGACTAATAGACCAAGTCCCACACACGGCTAGAAGCCCAAATATTTTTTCAGAGCTAGATGCAGAAAAAAATTATTTTTAATTTGCAACCTGATGGAGGTCAGTATAGATGGACTAATAGACCAAGTCCCACACACCGCTAGAAGCCCAAATATTTTTTCAGAGCTAGATGCAGAAAATTTTTTATTCAATTTGCAACCTGATGGAGGTCAGTATAGATGGACTAATAGACCAAGTCCCACACACTGCTAGAAGCCCAAATATTTTTTCAGAGCTAGATGCAGAAAAAAATTATTTTTAATTTGCAACCTGATGGAGGTCAGTATAGATGGACTAATAGACCAAGTCCCACACACTGCTAGAAGCCCAAATATTTTTTCAGAGCTAGATGCAGAAAAAAATTATTTTTAATTTGCAACCTGATGGAGGTCAGTATAGATGGACTAATAGAACAAGTCCCACACGCTGCTAGAAGCCCAAATATTTTTTCAGAGATAAATGAAGAAAAAAATTATTTTTAATTTGCAACCTGATGGAGGTCAGTATAGATGGACTAATAGACCAAGTCCCACACACTGCTAGAAGCCCAAATATTTTTTCAGAGCTAGATGCAGAAAAAAATTATTTTTAATTTGCAACCTGATGGAGGTCAGTATAGATGGACTAATAGACCAAGTCCCACACACCGCTAGAAGCCCAAATATTTTTTCAGAGCTAGATGCAGAAAAAAATTATATTCAATTTGCAACCTGCTGGAGGTCAGTATAGAAGGACTAATAGAACAAGTCCCACACACTGCTAGAAGCCCAAATATTTTTTCAGAGCTAAATGAAGAAAAAAATTATTTTTAATTTGCAACCTGATGGAGGTCAGTATAGATGGACTAATAGACCAAGTCCCACACACCGCTAGAAGCCCAAATATTTTTTCAGAGCTAGATGCAGAAATTTTTTTTATTCAATTTGCAACCTGATGGAGGTCAGTATAGATGGACTAATAGACCAAGTCCCACACACTGCTAGAAGCCCAAATATTTTTTCAGAGCTAGATGCAGAAAAAAATTATTTTTAATTTGCAACCTGATGGAGGTCAGTATAGATGGACTAATAGAACAAGTCCCACACGCTGCTAGAAGCCCAAATATTTTTTCAGAGATAAATGAAGAAAAAAATTATTTTTAATTTGCAACCTGATGGAGGTCAGTATAGATGGACTAATAGACCAAGTCCCACACACTGCTAGAAGCCCAAATATTTTTTCAGAGCTAGATGCAGAAAAAAATTATTTTTAATTTGCAACCTGATGGAGGTCAGTATAGATGGACTAATAGACCAAGTCCCACACACCGCTAGAAGCCCAAATATTTTTTCAGAGCTAGATGCAGAAAAAAATTATATTCAATTTGCAACCTGCTGGAGGTCAGTATAGAAGGACTAATAGAACAAGTCCCACACACTGCTAGAAGCCCAAATATTTTTTCAGAGCTAAATGAAGAAAAAAATTATTTTTAATTTGCAACCTGATGGAGGTCAGTATAGATGGACTAATAGACCAAGTCCCACACACTGCTGGAAGCCCAAATATTTTTTCAGAGCTAGATGCAGAAAAAAATTATATTCAGTTTGCAACCTGATGGAGGTCAGTATAGATGGACTAAGAGAATGATGCTATGCCCAAAAGATTTTACTTCACTAGGTGCAGTAAAAAAATTGGTATTCTATACACATGTGGTATATCTTGCAACACAGATAGGCTACTCCACTGACTAACACACTCTGCAATAGGCCAAAAAGGATTAGCTTTGCTAGATTCAGCCAAATGCTGTGAAAAAAACTTGCACAGCACTGGCACAGACCTGCCTGGCAAAAACTGATAGGAACTCATGTAACCTAGTCCTGAAAAGGACTGCAATTACAATTAGTCTTTACTCCCACAACCGATCTATTTAAGAGCACAGACCTGCCTGATAAAAGTCGTAGGAAATGCTGTAACCTAGTCCTTAAAAGGACTGCAATCACAACTATTCCCTACTCCCAAGCTATCTGTATATTTGTGCGAAAATTGGCTTGAAATTAACAAGGTATAGCGCACACAGCAACAGCGGTGCCGTCTAACACGCAGCTGCAGCAGTGAGAAAATGGTGGCGACGGGGAAAATGGCTTGGTCTTATAGGGCAAGGACATGTGACATACACTGCCAATCACACATGCCCTTGCTTGTGTGAAAAAAAGCACTTCGCTCCGTGTGTGCGCTGCTGATAGGCTGACAGATTGCACCTCCCCACTGCAAATGCGGGAAAGAGAAAAAAAAATGGAGATCTTCATTGTTCCTGCAGAGATCCATCCCCTGCCCCTCCCCCCGCCCCGCTGTACACTCAAACTGCGTATTAACATTAATTTTCATCATTACTGAGAAAAAATCCAGTTATGATTTTGGTGCACGAACAGTTATCGAACATAACCTCGAACAGCCGAATTTTTCTCAAATTGTTCGTGTTCGCCGACCGGCTCGAACACCGCCCAAAACAGCTCGAATTTGAGATTGGCGAACAGTTCGAGTAGAACAACGCTCATCTCTAGTTCCTAGTGCACCTTGGACACATCTGGCTATGGACTTTATTACTGACCTTCCCTCCTCTGAGGGTTTCACGGTCATCTGGGTGGTCGTGGACCGTTTTAGCAAGATGTGTCACTTGGTTCCCTTCATCAAACTGCCCTGCGCTAAGACACTCGCTAAGGCCTTTGTCAAGGAAATTGTCAGACTCCATGGTGTTCCTACTGACATTGTTTCTGATACGGGTCTTCAGTTCGTGGCTCGTTTTTGGCGTGCCTTTTGTGACAGGTTGGGAGTTCATTTGTCGTTTTCATCTGGATATCATCCTGAGTCTAATGGCCAGACAGAAGGGAAGAATCAGGATGTTGAGCAGTTCTTGCGTTGTTTTGTGGCAGACAATCAAGAGGGGTGGTCTGAGTTTCTGCCGCTTGCTGAATTTGCTCTTAACAACCACACATCCTCTTCTGCTGGGTGTTCGCCTTATTTTTGTTGTTCTGGGAGACATCCGTCTTTTGGGTCATTCTCCAAATAGGTATCGGCTGTGCCTGAGGAGGAGAGTTTTTCCGGTGATTTGGAGAGAGTTTGGACAGATGTGCGTGGTAATCTTCAGGAGGCTAACAAAAAATCTAAGAGGTACTTTGACAGGAAGCGTCAAGAGGTTTTGTTTACGGTTGGTGACATGGTTTGGTTGTCCTCTAAGAATCTGCAGTTGAGGATTCCTTCTAAAAAATTGGGTCCCAAGTTTGTAGGGCCCTTTAAGGTGCTTCAGGTAGTTAACCAATCTGTTCCTACCTCCTGGAAGATTAATCCGGTGTTTCATGTTTCTCTATTGAAAAAAGCTGATGTATCAGATAGAGACGCCACTGCCACTGTTCCTCCGGTGGTGGAGGACGGGGAATATAAAATTTCCCGCATCCTTAATTCTAGACGGTATAGGGGGAGTTTGCAGTATCTCGTCACTTGGAAGGGTTTCGGTCCCGAGGATAACTCATGGGTGAGGGCGGATGATGTTTCTGCTTCCAGACTTGTCAGAGCGTTTCACAAGAGGTTTCCTGATAAGCCTGGGCCTAGGGGATCTGGAGGATCCTCTTTGAAAAGGGGGTACTGTTAGAAATCTCCTGTTAGGTTTTTTCTATTTTGCTGGTCACATGACCTTTTTGCCTATTTAATCCTGCTCCGCCCTTCTGGCCATGCTGGTCTTCATTGTAATTTCTACTCTTAAGCTAGCCAGGTGCTTTGTAACCTTTCTCCGTCAGTTTAGCTAGGTCTTTTGACCTTTATGTTCTATGTTGTGTGTTTGTCTTTTTACTGCTACAATTTCTGCTAGGAGGTGTCTATCTTTCTCCCAGTCCCTAGTTCTTGTAGGGATCCCTCCCTCACATCTATAGGTCTTCGTTCAGACTAGCTGAGGACTTTAGCGGGTCTGATCGCAGGATCAGGTTCCCCGTTACATCATAGGGATCTAGCTTAGTTCTATTGTAGGGACAGATCTCCTGTCTTTCCTTAGTGCTTGTAGCCTATCATAACAGGTGTACAGCACCCTTATTCTCAAACCCCGCAGCGGTGTGAGGAGCGGACAGAAATCGGTCAAGGCAGCTATGTGCAGATCTACACTATCACTCCTCAACCTCCGCAACGGTGTAAGGAGCGAGCAGTAATCTGTCAACAGCAGCTATGATCGTAGCTGCATGCTCGCCCCTAACACCGGCAAGCAGTCTCGCACGCTGACCTCGTACACGTGGTATGCACGTGGTCAGTGTAATCATCTGACTCAAATGAAACGCGCGTCAGGGATGTCATGTCCTGTGCATTGGCATGCCAGCCTGAAATCCTATGCCCCCTTTCCTATCCACCCACTATGTCCCCGTCTGGTTATATGGCATAACGTCTCTTTGAGTCAGATGAGTACACTGACCGCGTGCATACCACGTGTACGCGGTCAGCGTGCGAGACTGCTTGCCAGTGTTAAGGGCGAGCATGCAGCTACGATCATAGCTGCTGTTGACAGATTACTGCTCGCTCCTTAAACCGTTGCGGAGGTTGAGTAGTGATAGTGTAGCTCTGCACATAGCTGCCTTGACCGATTTCTGTCCGCTCCTCACACCGCTGCGGGGTTTGAGAATAAGGGTGCTGTACACCGTTATTAACGGGGACAATATACCCCCATAATATCTTTTGGGTTGATTTTTGCGGGGATCCCGCTTCATTCATCTGTGGAGTCACTTGTAATATAAGAGTGACCCTTATTAATATGTGAGAGTAGATATTCTTATAACAGTTACAGCAGTCACATTTACAGTAATCCACAGTTTCCAAACTGTATATTTATTTATATTCATCTCAATTAGAATATAGCTGTGACCCACAATTATTTTTCATTGTGATTAATGTGGAGTTAATAGGGAAACATACACCTAATAGGGACAATACAATATAATTCCCCACCTCTAACTTTGAGGGACATGGGTGGTGGATTTGTATAAATTTATTGGCTGTGATACACAATCCAGGACTTACAGGGTCTGAGCTTACAATTTAATATCGACCCCATATGCATCCATTTAGATGTATGTAAGAATTTGATTTTATATCTATATAAAAATATTAGTATTTTAATTGAATTAATATTAAAAGTTATATTTTATATCTATTCACACTCTTTTCCTCTTTTTCCCCTTCCTCATGATTTATGTTCTAGTCACTTAGCCACCACCACCACCACCCTGCCTTTCACACGGTCAAGTCTCAGTAGCCGTGAGTCTGGACCGCATATTCCTCACCCTGATCCTCCTTCCTCCCACCATCCCGAATGCCCGGAGACAACTGATCCCACACTTGGACACTCTGAAGAGCTGTTCACTTTTCCATTTATAGCTTCGGGCCTCTCGCCCAGTCCACTTGAAGCAGGGCAAGAGGAGATCGCGTGTAGCGATGCCCAAATATTTGAGCAGCCACGATCACACGAAAGCGACGGTGGGAAAGTGTCACAAGAGGAGGACGATGATGAGACACAATTGCCAGAAAGTCAGGAGGAGGACCAGGGTGCAGAAGTGGAAGACGAGGTGGTAGATGATATAGTAACTGACCCAACCTGGCAGGAGGACATGCAGAACGAGGACAGCAGCACACAGGGGGAGGGAGGCAGAGCACCCCAACAGGCAGGAAGAAGCAGTGTGGTGGCCGCAGACAGAAGGCAGGCAACCATTCCCCGTAACACCAACACGAAGGAAGTTGCCAGTACAACTGTTAGCTGTTCCCGAGTCTGGTTGTTTTTCAAAGACTCTGCCAATAACTCTAAAAAGGCCATTTGCACCACCTGCCAGGCCAGCATCAGCAGGGGTGGCAAAACGACCACCCTGACCACCACCAGCATGATCAGGCACATGGCAGCAAAGCACCCGACTTTATGGGCCGAACCCCAGGGTCCAGGAACAGTGTCTGCAGGCACCATTGCTTCTTCCGCTGTTGTGCATGCAAGCCAATCCCCTGTCCATGGTGCATGCGAAGATGCCTCCTGCCCTGCACCTGTCGTTGCGCACTCTCAAGTAGCAGCATCAGAAAGCACATCCATGTCCTTGTCCCAGCGCAGAGTTCAGTTGTCCATACCCCAGTCCTTGGAACGCAAGCGCAAATATGCAGCCAACGCCCTACAGGCCACACTACTAAATTCTCACATTTCACGACTGCTTGCGCTCGAACTGTTGCCTTTTAGGCTCGTGGAGACGGAAGCATTCCGCAACCTGATGGCGGCGACTGTCCCTCAGTACTCGGTCCCCAGCCGCCACTATTTCTTCCGGTGTGCCGTCCCCGCATTACACAAGCACGCGTCCCAAAACATTAGCCGTGCCCTCAACAACGCAGTTACCGGGAAAGTCCAACTAAGCAAGGACACGTGGACAAGTGCTTGTGGGCAGGGACAGTACATCTTGCTGACGACACACTGAGTTAACATAGTTGAAGCCAGGACACAGTCAGACCTTGGGACGGAACACGTCCTCCCGACACCAAGGATTGCGGGCCCTAGGTTAATCAGTGTTGCCCCCACGGGCTATAGCTCCTGCACCTCATCCTCCTCAGCCTCCTCCTCGTCATCAGCCTCCATCTCCGAAATGACCACATCAGTCACAAGCTGGAAGCATTGCAGCACTGCCTTGGCCAAGCGGCAACAGGCTGTGCTGAAGCTAATATGCTTAGGTGACAAACTGCACAATGCTGAAGTGTTGTGGACAGCTCTGAAAGTGCAGGCAGATCTGTGGCTCACACCGCTGAACCTACAGCCAGGCATGGTCGTGTGTGACAATGGCCGGAACCTGGTGGCAGCTCTGAGGCGAGGTGAGCTCACACACGTACCATGCCTGGCCCATGTGCTTAACCTCGTGGTTCAGTGGTTTCTAAAATCCTACCCGGAGCTGCCGGATCTGCTTTTTAAAGTACGCCGCCTGTGTGCCCATTTTAGAAAGTCAGCTACAGCTTCTGCCGCCCTTGCCGTGTTTCAGCATTGTTTGCAGCTTCCGGCTCACAGACTGGTGTGTGATGTCCCCACGCGTTGGAACTCTAAACTGCAGATGTTGGGAAGGATTTTTGAGCAGAAGAGGGCAGTTGTTGAGTACCAGCATCAACAAGGCCGTCGGTATTCAGTTCAAACTCCACACATAAGACCTTAGGAGTGGACATAGATATCAGACATATGTACCATCCTCCAAAACTTTGAGGACTCCACAAAGATGGTTACAATCAAAGAGGATGCATTGCAGGTGGAGCACAATGAGATAGAGCAAGGAACCATACAGGGTGATTACACACAGCCAAGCCTCATCTCATCCCAACGTGGATTGGGGAGACAATGAGGAAGAGGAGGAGGAAGGACAGGAGCTAGTTTCTTGCACTATAGACGGTACTACCTGCACAGCTGTCATACCATCTGTTCAGCGTGGATGGCCAGAGGACAGAGAAGAGAAGGAGTCAGTCATCCTCTTGGTAAGGACACGGAAGTCTTGCATGTTAGCAGTCTGGCACGCATGGCTGAGTTTATATTACTCTGTCTTTCCCATGACCCTCGCGTTCTCAAAATTTTGGGTGACAGTCATTACTGGCTGGTGACACTTCTAGACCCACGCTACAAGGCAAACTTTATATCTCTTATTCCTGAGGTGGACAGGTCTACAAAAATGGGGCAGTACCAGAAGGCCCTTGTTGCGGAACTATTCAAAAAATTCCCATCTGAAAACGCTGGCAGCAGAGGACACACTTCTTTGGACAACCAAGGAGTACATAAGAGAGACATAACTTCAATCCAGCAGAGGCAGGGGAACACTGTCAAAGTTCTGGGAGAGTTTTCTCAGACCCTCCCATCGCACAGGCCCTGAGGCCCTGAGGCGCGGGGTACTCTCACAAGGAGTGCAAAGTTTTGGAAGATGCTGAGGGAGTACCTTGCCAAACGCACCAACATCCTCCGTGATTCCTCTGTGCCTTATAATTATTGGGTATCCAAGCTGGATACGTGGAATGAATTGGCTCTCTATGCCTTGGAGGTCCTGGCCTGCCCTGCCACCAGCGTTTTATCAGAGCGGGTTTTTAGTGCCGCTGGTTGAATTATAACTGATAAGCGCATCCGCCAGTCAACTGAAAATGCTGACAGGCTGACTCTTATAAAAATGAACAAGGGCTGGATTGGGCCAGACTTCTCAATACCAAAGAATGATAGCAGCGTAACAAACACAAATCCAGTGTCTTTTCTTGGGAGGTGTATTTCCATGCACCTTTTCACACCCACACATGGGTATACGCTTCCTGATTTGGGCTATTAGCACTTGTCCTCCTCCTTTTCCTCATCCTCCACCACCATATCACCAGGGTGACCGTGGTCCGTGATGCAACACCCACATAATTTTTTAAAGGGTTTTTGTGATGCCCGTAAAAAAAAAAAATATACAGTATGTTCATGTATACCCCCTCAGGGGTAAATGTTTGTCAGCCCATACACTTGTGCATGGGCATTACAAGTATAGGAGGCCCGCTCCTTTCTAATGGGAACATTTTTGTATGAGGCCCTCCTCCACGTCTCTTCCAAGGGGCATTGAAGTGCCTCCAAATTTTTGGCAGCCCTTGCATTCAATGCATAGGCCAACACTATGGGAGACTCTCTCCTTTCTTCTCGGAATTTGTCATTACTGTGGCCCTGCTCTATGTCTCTTTAAATTGTTTGTGGGGTTTTTCCTAAAATTGGTCAGCCGTTGGACTCACTGCATACCTTAAAACTGTATAGCAGACTCTCTCCTTTTTTATGGGAATTTGTCATTACTGTGGCCCTGCTCTATGTGTCTTTAAATTCTTAGAGGGGTTTTTCCTAAAATTGGTCAGCCGTGAGACTCACTGCATACCCTATTGTTACGCACACGCCCGGACTGACTGGCGTGAGCATGATTAGTGATCCCACTGGACCATGAACCGAGGAGTGCCTGGAGGGGTGTAACTAAGTATCAACTCGGTCCGACCAAGGTCACACGGCGGCTCAGTCGACTCCGTGAACCAGGGATGAACTGAGCAGAGGGACCAGGTGCTACTCCAGGTCAGACCCCGGTCACAGCTGTTGACCCACACTGGGGAATGCAGGAACAGGCAGGTTAGG
The DNA here is from genome assembly GCF_046119375.1 of Phyllobates terribilis. NCBI lineage: Eukaryota > Metazoa > Chordata > Amphibia > Anura > Dendrobatidae > Phyllobates > Phyllobates terribilis. The sequence continues at coordinate 160,365,312 of NW_027362764.1, read as the reverse complement.
CTGGCATACAGACAGGTGGGTACTGGCAGGCACGTCTGGTATGCAGACAGGTGGGTATTGGCAGGTACGGCTGTTATGCAGACAGGTGGACACTGGCAGGCAAGGCTGGCATGCAGACAGGTGGGCACTGGCAGGCACGGCTGGCATGCAGACAGGCTGGTACTGGCAGGTAGGAACACAGGCAGGATAGGGCCAGAACAGACTGGGACACAGGAACGGAGCTGCAGGTGCGGTAGACAAGCAGAGCAGAACAAAACCCGCAGGTGCGGTAGACAAGCAGAGCAGAGCAATACCCGCAGGTGCGGTAGACAAGCAGAGCAGAGCAAAACCCGCAGGTGTGGTAGACAAGCAGAGCAGAGCAAAACCCGCAGGTGCGGTAGACAAGCAGAGCAGAGCAAAACCCGCAGATGCGGTAGACAAGTAGAGCAGAGCAAAACCCGCAGATGCGGTAGACAAGCAGAGCAGAGCAAAACCCACAGATGCGTTAGACAAGCAGAGCAGAGCAAAACCCGCAGATGCGGTAGACAAGTAGAGCAGAGCAAAACCCACAGATGCGGTAGACAAGCAGAGCAGAGCAAAACCCACAGATGCGTTAGACAAGCAGAGCAGAGCAAAACCCGCAGATGCGGTAGACAAGCAGAGCAGAGCAAAGCCCGCAGGTGCGGTAAACAAGCAAAGCAGAGCAAAGCCTGCAGGTGCAGTAAACAAGCCGAGCAGAGCAAAATCCGCAGGTGCGGTAGACAAGCAGAGTAGAGCAAAACCCGCAGGTACAGTAAACAAGCAGAGCAGAGCAAAACCCGCAGGTGCAGTAGACAAGCAGAGCAGAGCAAAACCCGCAGGTGCAGTAAACAAGCAGAGCAGAGCAAAACCCGCAGGTACGGTGACCAAGCTGAGAAGAGCGAAACCGCAGGTGCGGTGAACAAGCTGAGCTGACCAAAACCGCAGGTGCGGTGAACAAGCAGAACCAGATACACACAAGGTACTTACAATGATGTAGCGAGTGTACACAAAACTCACAAACAGAAATTCAGAGACAACGAGTTGGAGCTAGGGGCAGGTTCAGACATTGCAGGAAAAGGGAAGGTTCGGACATAGAGACAAACAGGTAACAGGCTAGAGCACAGTTCAGACAGAAACTGAACCAGGAATTAGATACAGGAACGAGCCTGGGAACTAAGCCCTCAGGGTGGCGGAGACAGACTAGAAGTCACAGATACAGGTAGCAGGCCTGGGTATACAGCCCCCAGGGGCGGAAACCGACAAGATACAGGACAGGACCTGACAACTCAGTTGCACAGAACAAACTGAATGAAAGTGTTGCTCCGGCACCTCCTACTAGGTGGAGGGGGTTTAAGTATCCAGTGACTCACAGCAATAGGCTGGGGACACATTAGGACTGCGCACACTGTAGCTTTAAGAATCAGGAAGTAACAGCGCCGCCACCCTAAGCCAGCAGACAAGAGACATACAAACAGCAGGTACTGGAGCAAAGTGTGCAGCCTGGCCTGATAGGTAAGATTGCGGTCTTGCATGGTGGGAGGTGGTAAGCCATGCAAGTGTGGCACCTCAGGGGTCTGGTTTCCACAGTAACGGCAGTGTTATGTCTGAGAGCAGGTGGGAGGTCTCTTGGTCAGGAATCCTATGCATGCCACACCTCCTGCCCAGTCCTGGGAGGGGAAGAACTTCCCCTATATAAACCTGGGGCTGAGGCAGGGTTAGGGAGTTGAGAGGGAGAGTTCAGCCAGGAGGGCTGACAGGGAGCTGTGGCTCCGGCTGGGCCCAGCTCCTGGGCCATGCCAGAAGTAGAGAAGAGAAGCAGCATAGGAAGAAACAACAGGAGCTCTGTGGGAGCAGTGTTACAAAGAGTCAGGGGCTGGCAGCTGCAGAGCTCGCCCTGACTGAGAAGATTTCTTACCGGACCCGGAGTCCGAGGCTGTGGGGACTAACTTCTACCCAGCAGCAGAATCCGTCAGGCAGGGGATTTCAGGTCCTCTGGCCAAGAAACCCGAAGGCACGGTCACACGCATGGGACCAGCACCGCCGTCGTGGAGCGGAAGCTACAAGAAGGCCCCGAGTCACCGGCCATACGGGTGAGCACCACACGGTACACTCAGGGACGTGGGCTACTTTTACCCGCCTCTAGCAAGGTAGCCAGAAGAGTACAGTTAGCTGGGAAGGCCTACAACTCCGCCTGGCCAGGGGAGATCCCATCTGCTCAAGGACTGACCAGGCCCCGATCGCTAGCAAGTACTCCGGGAGGGTCTATCTTTGTCACCAGTAAAGACCCTGCACTACACGCATCGTCTCTGAGTGGTTCCTGCTACCCCCATCATCCACGTCGGCTGCCCTGAGGCCATACCCCTCCCGTTGGGGGTTATACCATCCCCGCTGCACCATCCTTCCACCGGCCTCAGCGGTCTGCCCTGCAGCGGCAGCTCCATAGCTGCATTCAACGGGTGGCGTAGTCGTCCAACATCTACCGCTGATAAAGCGCCACTTAGTCTGACTCCCTGGGCACGGACCGGGTCACCGCCACGAGACTACAACCCTCAACAGATCCGGCTCCGGGTAAGCTCCCGCGTGCGCAACGCTGCGCGACACAGGCCCAGGGGCGCGTCACAAGCACGCCACCAGGGATGCTACACCTATAACTGTATAGCAGACCCTCTCCTTTCTAATGGGAACATGTCGTACTTGTTACTGTGGCCCTGCTCTATGTGTCTTTAAATTCTTAGTGGGGTTTTTCCTAAAATTGGTCAGCCGTTGGACTCACTGCATACCCTATAACTGTATTGCAGACTCTCTCCTTTCTAATGGGAATTTGTCGTTACTGTGGCCCTGCTCTATGTGTCTTTAAATTCTTAGTGGGGTTTTTTCCAAATTTTGGCAGCCCTTGCAGTCACGGCATGGGCATTACCACTATAGGAGACCCGCTCCTTTATAATGGGAACATTATTTTTTACTGAGACCCTTCTCTATGTCTCTTCAAAGGGGTATTGGGTTGCGTCCAAATTTTTGGCAGCCCTTGCAGTCACTGGATACACAATAACAGTATAGGAGACCCACTTGTTAATAATGGGAACAACAAAGCGTAGCCGGCTGATGGCTCTCTAACAATAGCTACAGCCGACTGAGGGCCTTTTAAGAATAGTAAGGGCCGTCTGATGGCCCTATAAAAATAGGCTTTATGACTTTCAGAGTCCCTCCATTATAAATAAAACAGGATGTGTCTGATGATGTGTCACACACCACATTGCCAGATAAGGTTGTAAAATGTTAAAATGACATTTCCCGGTGAATGCATTTGTCTTAAAAAAAAAATTAAAAAAAACAAAACAATAGGATCTTTCTTTAGTATAAAAAACAGCGTCACCAATTTAACAACAATGTAATCACATTGTTCAGCTCATGCACCTCCTCCATCTCCGAAGTGACCACATCAGTCACAAGCTGACAGCACTGCAGCACTGCCTTGGCCAAGCGGCAACAAGCTGTGCTGAAGATAACATGCTTAATGCTTAATTGACAAACCGCCCAGCGCTGCAGAGTTGTTGAAAGCTGTAACAGCAGCCTGATCTGTGGCTCTCACCGCTGAAAATACAGCCAGGCATGGTCATGTGTGACAATGGGCCGAACCTGGTGATGGAGAAATGACACCCAGAGTAGATACCGTTTCCCTCTATGCCAGTCCTTTCACCGAGCTAAATACAGCTATCAACAAATAAAGCTGTGGAATGGCTCTGTACTGTCCCTGGCCACATTCACCTGTCCACATGTTTGTGGGTAGGCGGTCCTTCCCAGTAAGTGCACTGGGGAGGGCACGGGTAATGTTGTGGGACCCGTGCTTGTGTAAGGCGGAGACGATACTGGGAAAAATAATGGTGGCTGGGGACCAAGTATGGATACCTGGTCGCCGCCGCCATAAGATTGTGAACAGCTTCCGCCTCCACGAGCCTAAAAGGCCACATTTCAAGTGTAAGCAGCTGCCCTGAAATTTGGCAGTTTAGTTTTGCAGCCTGTGGGTGGGTGGCTGGCTGCATACTTGTGCTTGTATTCCAAGTAACAGAAAACTAAGCAGATGGTGGCCTCTATCATCATCATGGCCTCACCTCGGCAATATGAACTCTCCTGAAGGAGAAGTCAGGGCCCACCGGAGGAGTCTCCGGTTCTCTGGTGCGCCCGTCCAACCCTGCCGAGAAGCAGCCCTGGCTAAGAAAAGTGTGGGGGGAGGTTCCTGGACACTCTATGGCTGCTTTTTTACTGTGGATCGGAATGCTTATGCATGTTATTTCTTAAACCGCATTGCAAATCAGGCCATTGTCCAACTCTGTATTCATGAAATTAAATGCGCAAAGAAAGATGTTTGTGTGTCAAAGCACCACTGACAAGTGCGAGTTGATATTGGATAGGCTGCCATTGCTTCTACAACAAGCTACATTAGAGGACTTCTTGGGAGAAATAACACCCAGGGTAGATACGGTTTCCTTCTACTGTATGCCAGTCCTTTCACAGAGCTAAATACAACTCTCAGCAATAAAAGCTGTGGACTGGCTCTGTACCGTCCCTGGCCACATTCACCGGTCCATGTGTTTGTGGTTAGGCAGTCCTTCCCAGTAAGTGCACTGGGGAGGGCACGGGTAATGTTGTGGGACCCGTGCTTGTGGAAGGTGGAGACAATGCCGGGAGAAATATTGGTGGCTGGGGACCAAGTATGGACACCCGTCCGTCGCTGGAATGAGGTTATGAAGAGCTTCCGCCTCCACGAGCCTAAAAGGCCACATTTCAAGTGAAAGCAGCTTTAGAGGAATTCCTGGGAGAAATAACAGCTGGGTAGATATGGTTTCCTAAGTCATTTCACCAAACTAAAGAATATGGCTGTGGTGAAATACAACTCAGCAAAAAAAGCTGTGGACTGGCTCCGTATAGTGCCTGGCCACATTCACCTGTCTACGTGGTTGTGGTTAGGCGGTCCTTCCCAGTAAGTGCACTGGGGAGGGCACGGGTAATGTTGTGGGACCCATGCTTGTGGAAGGCGGAGACGACACCGGGAGAAATAGTGGCGGCTGGGGACCGAGTATGTAGTAGTAGTATCGCCGGTCAGAGCACTGTGGGCTCATGCTGTCAGATGACAGTGTGAGCCCAAAGCTGTGACAGGTAGTAAAAAAACTTACCACTAGTCACAGGGGTTGGCTGATGAGAGAGTGCTACTCCCATCAGCCTATGCCTCCTGTCGCTTATAACCCCTGTAAAAGAGAAAAAATACTCACCTTAACGCCTAATCTTGTAAAAGATAAAAAATAATAAACCACCATAATATTCACTTGTCCGCCATGAAGATAATCCATGCGACTGTTCTCCCTGGCAGCCGATTCACACTGACAGGAGCATGATCGCTCCTGCACTGTGTAGCGCTGAGCTGTGGTGAGAAAGTTCACCGGGGTTAATCAGCTGATGAACTCCGGTGAACTTTATCACCGCAGCTCAGCGCTACACACTGACACAGGAGCAATTATGCACCTGTGTCAGTGATAGCCTGCTTTCCTGGATAGCAGTCACATCAGTGACTGCTGATGTGACTGCTCTCCAAGTCATCAGGATCATCGTGGGACAATGTGGATAATGTCTTCACTTCGGACAGGTGAGGGATATATTTTTTTGTTATTTTTGTTTTTTTTACAGGGGACAATGGCTCCAATGGATTAGGTATTAGGGGAGTATAAATTTGTTTTTTATTTTCAAACAAATGTGTAAAACCGTGTAAACTTTTATTTCAAATAAAGGATTTTTTTCAGGCTGTGTCTTTATTTACAAACTTTTACTATGGGGCTGATAATGGGGGCATCTTATAGATGCCTCTCCATTACTAACCCCTGGGCTTCATGTCAGCTGCCAATACAAGGCTGACATGAACCCCATCCCTATTACCCCACTTGCCACTGCACCAGGGCAAATGGGAAGAGCCGAGGCTAAGCGGCAGATTTGGCAAATCTTATTGATGCGTCATTTCTGGGACGGCTGAGGGCTGATGTTATTAGCCTCGGAGGGGGCCAATATCCATGGCCTATTTCCTGGCTATGAATATCAGCCCACACCTAGCCAGTAAACCCTAATCAAACAGCTGTGAGCTGCTATTAATAGTCAGGAAACATTTGGTCCTAATGGTCCCTTCCTAGGCTATTAATATCAGCCCGCAGCTGTCTGTTTAGCCTTTGGTGGTTAGTGAATATAGAGGGCACCCCACATCAATTTTTTTGGGGGTCACCCCTTTAATAACAAGTAAAGGCTAAGCAAACGGCTGTGAGCTGATATTAATAGCCTGGGAATCTTTAGGGCTATTGGCCCGTTCCAAGAATATTAACATCAGCCCCAAGCCGTCGGCTTTCCCTCTGCTGATTATGAAAATTATGGGGGACCCCTCACCTTTTTTTTCCCTTTTTTTTATTAAAAAAAGTTCTAGTGCTAGACTCTTGAATGCCAGAGTGCTGAGTGCCAGACAGGTACTGGGTGCTGAGTGCAGCTCACATCATTGTCGCATGTTCTCCCTGAGATCAGCACGACCAGCAGACAATGATGGGAGTTGTAGTCAGCACCCGCAGTGTACATTATGTGTAAAATAAAAAAAATTAATGGAGGAAAACTCGCACACTAGAAAACTTTATTCACTATAAATTTATATTAAAAACATATAACTCTTCCCTTCACCTCGCTAAACATACCTACTTCACCACCCTGATCTCCTCACTATCCAACAACCCCAAAAAACTCTTCGACACCTTTCACTCCCTCCTCAATCTTAAAGCCCAGGCCCCCATCACGGACATTTGCGCTGAGGACTTGGCCTCCTACTTCACAGAGAAAATAGACACCATCCGTCAGGAAATCAGCTCCCAGCCACAAAGTGCCGTGACTCCCATCCCTCCCCACATCCCCTCTGGATTCCTCTCCACATTTGACCCAGTCACAGAAGAAGAAGTCTCCAGGCTCCTCTCTTCTTCTCATCCCACTACGTGCACCACTGACCCCATCCCCTCACATCTATTCCAGTCTCTTTCTTCAGTCATCACTACTCACCTAACTAAAATCTTCAATCTCTCCCTCTCTTCTGGTATCTTCCCCTCCTCCTTCAAACACTCCATCATTACTCCATTATTAAAAAAAAACACCTTCCTTGACCCTTCCTGCACAAACAACTACAGACCAGTCTCCAATCTCCCCTTCATCTCTACAGTCATGGCCAAAAGTATTGAGATTGAGAAAAATAGTAATTTTTCCAAAGTTTACTGCTTCATTTTTTGTAATGGCAATTTGCATATAGTCCTGAATGTCAAAGAGTGATCAGCTTAACAGCAATTACTGTACTTGCAAAGTCAATATTTGCCCAGAAAATGAACTTTAACCCCCAAAACACATTTCAACATCATTGCAGTCCTGCCTTAAAAGGAGCAGCTAACATCGTTTTAGTGATTGATCCATTAACACAGGTGTGGGTGTTGATGAGGACAGGGCTGGCGATCAATCAGTCATGATTAAGTAAGAATGACATCACTGGATACTTTAAAAGGAGGCTGGTTCTTGGTATCATTGTTTCTCTTCAGTTAACCATGGTTATCTCTAAAGAAACATGTGCAGCCATCATTGCACTGCACAAAAATGGCCTAACAGGGAAGAGTATCGCAGCTACAAAGATTGCACCTCAGTCAACAATCTATCGCATCATCAAGAACTTCAAGGAGAGAGCTTCCATTGTTGTCAAAAAGGCTCCAGGGCGCCCAAGAAAGACCAGCAAGCGCCAGGACCGTATCTTAAAACTGTTTCAGCTGCGGGATCGGACTACCAGCAGTGCCGAGCTTGCTCAGGAATGGCAGCAGGCTGGTGTGAGTGCTTCTGCACGCACTGTGAGGCGGAGACTCTTTGAGCAAGGGCTGGTTTCAAGGAGGGCAGCAAAGAAGCCACTTCTCTCCAGAAAAAACATCAGGGACCGACTGATATTCTGCAAAAGGTACAGGGAGTAGACTGCTGAGGACTGGGGCAAAGTCATTTTCTCTGATGAATCCCCTTTTCGATTGTTTGGGACATCTGGAAAACAGCTTATTCGGAGAAGAAGAGGTGAGCGCTACCACCAGTCTTGTCCCATGCCAACTGTAAAGCATCCTGAAACCATTCATGTGTGGGGTTGCTTCTCAGCCAAGGGAATCGGCTCACTCACAGTCTTGCCTAAAAACACAGCCATGAATAAAGAATGGTACCAGAATGTCCTCCAAGAGCAACTTCTCCCAACCGTCCAAGAGCAGTTTGGCGCCCAACAATGCCTTTTCCAGCATGATGGAGCACCTTGCCATAAAGCAAAGGTGATAACTAAATGGCTCATGGAACAAAACATAGAGATTTTGGGTCCATGGCCTAGAAACTCCCCAGATCTTAATCCCATTGAGAACTTGTGGTCAATCATCAAGAGACGGGTGGACAAACAAAAACCAACAAATTCTGGCAAAATGCAAGCATTGATTATGCAAGAATGGACTGCTATCAGTCAAGATTTGGTCCAAAAGTTGATTGAGAGCATGCCAGGGAGAATTACAGAGGTCTTGAAGAAGAAGGGGCAACACTGCAAATATTGACTTGCTGCATTAACTCATTCTAACTGTCAATATAACCTATTGGTACTCATAATATGATTGCAATTATATTTCTGTATGTGATATAAACATCAGACAAACACTAATAAAAACCAGAGGCCAGCAGATCATGTGAAAATATAATTTTGGTGTCATTCTCAAAACTTTTGGCCATGACTGTAAACTCTTGGAGCGCCTAGTCTACTCCCGCCTTACAGTTACCTCTCCACTCACTCTCTTCTAGACCCATCACAGTCCGGCTTCCGCCCCCTAAATTTTACAGAAACTGCACTTATCAAAGTAACCAATGACCTTCTGACAGCAAAACGTAATGGCGACTACTCTCTGCTCATTCTTCTTGACATCTCTACAGCTTTTGACACCGCTGACCACCACCTCCGACTCTCTATGCTCCACTCAATCGGCATAAAAACACTGCTCTCTCCTGGTTCTCCTGCTACCTATCTGACCGCTCTTTCAGTGTATCGCTCACTGGCTCCACTTCTTCCCCCATTCCTTTCACTATTGGGGTTCCTCAGGGTTCAGTCCTTGGCCCTCTTCTCCTCTCTCTACACAGCCCCAATTGGACAGACCATCAGCAGATTTGGTTTTTAGTACCATCTTTATGCTGATGACACACAACTATACACCTCATCCCCTGACCTTACCCCCACTGTACTACAGAACACAAGTGACTGTCTGGCCGCAGTTTATAACATCATGTCCACTCTCTATCTGAAACTCAACCTTTCCAAAACTGAACTTCTTCTGCTCCCGCCATCTACTCACCTCCCTAAATCTGGCATCTCTCTCCGTGTGTGGCACCACAATAACGCTGAGCCAGCAGGCGCGTTGTCTGGGCGTTGTGTTTGACACCAATCTCTCATTCACCTTCCATATACAATCTCTTGCCCGCTCTTGTTGCTTGCACCTGAAGAACATCTCTAGAATCCGCCCCTTTCTCACCTTGGAAACAACAAAAACCCTCACTGTTGCCCTGATCCACTCCGCCTTGACTACAGTAACTCTCAATTAATGGGCCTCCCCCTCACTCGACTTTCCCCTCTCCAGTCCATCCTTAATGCTGCAGGCAGGGTCATCTATTTGGCTAACCGTTACTCAGACTCTGTGCCAGTCATTGCACTGGCTGCCCATAAATTATAGGATCCAATTTAAATTGTTTGTTTTCACGCACAAAGCTCTCCACAGTGTGGCACCCCCCTACATCTCTTCCCTCATTTCTGATTATCGGCCTACCCGTTCTCTATGCTACGCAAGCGACTCTCGAATAACATCCGCACTAATCCGTACCTCCCACTCCCTTCTTCAAGATTTCTCCCGAGCTGCACCTATTCTTTGGAATGCTTTACCCCAAGAAATTAGGACGAACCACAACTCACACAGTTATAGGCGCTCCCTAAAAACACACCTATTTAGGATGGCCTATCACATTCCCTAATCTAAGTCCTTTTATATTCTTATAGCCTATCCCTTATTTCTCCAAACATAAGTCTCCACCGAACCCAAAAGCACTACAGATACTGGCTGTGATAAGCTCATGCAGCCTTTATCTATCCCTCATCCCCTCAAGATGGCTGGACCATCATTGTAAATAAGCCATTGTACTTTGTGTCACCCCCACCTCATTGTAGATTGTAAGCTCTTACGAGCAGGGTCATCATTATTTTTGCTTTAATTTTTGTACTATCTTTAGCTATGTTACTTATGACTGTTGTAGATGTATCTCTGAATTGTAAAGCGCTGTAGAATATGTTGGCACTATATAAATAAAGATTATTATTATTATTATTATTAAAAAAACATTGTGGGCTCCAGACGATTATTCATAACTAGCAGAGGGAAAGCCACCCACTGAGGGCTGATATTACTAGCCAGGGAAAGGGGCCATTGGCCCAAAATATTGCCTGGCTATTAATAATAGTTCACAGCTGTTTGATTAGTGTTTACTGGCTAGTTTACAGGGGGACCTCAGAAAAAAATTGACGCAGTGTCACCCTATAAAATCTAACCAGCAAAGGCTAAATAGACTGCTGCGGGCTGATATTATTAGCCTAGGAAGAGGCCATTAGGCCCAAATGTTCCCTGGCTATTAATAACAGCTTACAGTTGTTTGATTAGCATTTACTGGCTAGTTTACAGAGGGACCCCAGAAATAAATTGACATAGGGTCCCCTTATAAATTCTAACAACCAAAGCCTAAACAGACAACTGTGGGCTCTCTGAGGCTAATAACATCAACCCTCAGCCACCCCAGAAATGACGCATCAATAAGATGCGCCAAATCTGGCGCATAACCTCAGCTCATCCAATTAGGCTTGGTGCGGTGGCAAATGAGGTAATAGGGATTGGGTTCATGTCAGCCTTGTATTGGCAGCTGACATGAAGCCCAGAGGTTAGCAATGGAGAGGCGTCTATAAAACGGCCCCATTACTAACCCCATAGTAAAAGTTTGTAAATAAAGACACAGCCTGAAAAAATTCTTTATTTCAAATGAAAGTCCACACGGTTTTACAAATTTATTTAAAAATAAAAAACACCAATATACTCACCTAACACCTAATCCATTGAAGCCATTGTCCCCTGTAAAAAAAAATAAAAAAATAAAAAAAGCATTATACTCACCTTAACACCTAATCCCCGAGATTAGATGTTAAGATAAGTATAATGCTTTTTTATTTTTATTTCAATATTTATTTATTTTTTACCTGGAGCACAGGCACCGGCTGATGAATATGCCCATCAGCGGCATCTGCTCTCGCTGTTATCAGTGACAGCAGGCGTAGGCTGATGGGAGTAGTACTTTCTCATCAGCCAACGCCTGTGACCAGTGGCAAGCTTTTTACCACCTATCACAGCTGCGGGCTGACGCTGCGATCTGACAGAGTCAGCCCACAGCGTTCTGACAGGCGGTAATGATCTCACCACCGTTCAAAGCCGGTGTATCCCGCGCTGTCACACAGATGACAGCTTGAGAGACAATGGATGTTCGGGCCCCCCATTCATATGAATGGGTCCGGGTTAGGATTCGAGTTCGGGTACGATTCTGGTACCCGGACCGAACTTCTTTTAGATGTTAGGACCCGAATATCCACGGGTTTGCCCATCACTACTGGTGACCTATCTTAAGTATAGGCTATAATATAAGTCCCAGACTTTCCCTTGAAGCAGACGGAGTTTACAAGATGTATCTGTAATTAAGGAGATTTTTTATCTTAGAACTCCAGTGATGTGTTAAGGAATTCTCTACAAAAAGAGGTGGGCAATGGGTGCAGGATGAAACACAACTTATGGGCCCTTTGTTGATATATTTTAATTTGTGTTATATTATAAATATAACATGGGAACGGTGAAGAGATAAGCTATTCAAAGTCATTTATTGGGGTAAATGCCATTTTTGTGAGTGGGCGTTTATCTACAAGTGGGTTTAACAAGTCCTGGCTTCTTTCAACATAAAATAATTTGGTGATACAGTGCTGTATTGTAACTACATGACAAAGTGATGTCAGTAGAGAGGACTGACAATGAAAATCAGAATTTAATTTAAGGTGAGAAGTTTGCAAGATTGTGACACAAATTTGGCCCATATTTTACTTCTAATAACTGCAAATATAATTACATGTCAGTTGAAAGAAAATGTAAAATATTGTTTTACAGCTTGTCACTAAAATCACAATGTATTTCTTCTGGACAAAAAAATGAAAAATGTAAAATATTGTTTTACAGCTTGTCACTAAAATCACAATGTATTTCTTCTGGACAAAAAATGAGATATACGTATAGGTGACAGCTGCTTTCTGGCTAGTTTTCATTAGCATATTCAGCTGTGAAAAAGTAACAAGCAATCAGAAACATTTTTGTCAGTCCATCTGCCAAATAGAATAGTAAATGATACTTTAATTGGACATCCTCAAATATTCATTCAGTGAAGTTCCATGCGAAATATAAGCTAATGTATGTTCCTGTTTACAATGCTTTCTATAAATCTCTCCATTGAACAGCTTACAACATATGACAATAAAAACAATCAAGTTATATGCGCATATACTGGCGTCTATGCAGGTTAATTCATCGGTTCCGGATCTCCATAAAGCGTGTATTTTGTCAGTATGATCTGAACAATTTCTAGAAATGTTTATTTATTTGTTGACGCATTTACTCGGATAATTTCTCTTCTAAAATGCTATGCTTAATTAGAATTGTCTGCCATGACATATCAAATGAAATTCACATTTTTGCTCAACCAACATTTCTCTAAATAATACAATACTTACAAGACAGTAAAAAATGTTAACCATTTGCTTCTGCAAAAAAAAATAAAAAATTCAACTATCTGTATCCATAAAAATTAATCTATTTTTTATTACATATACAGATACTTTCATTGAATCCAGCATTTCAAAATCCAGTAGAGATCAAAGGATTAGGCAAAATTCAAATTTGCCTGTTTGTGCAAATTTTCCCTTGATGACCCTTTACAGTTTAGAAAAATGGTGGCTAGTGGCCACCATTTTATTGAATGTCATGTGATGCTCCACTTGTGGGGTGGCTGAGGGCTTGTATTTTTAGACTGGGATGGGCCCAATAACCAGGGACCTCCCCAACCTGATAATATCAGCTCTCAGCTGTCTGCTTTACCTTTGCTAGTTTCATAAAATAGGGGGGACCCCACATCGTTTTTTTATTTCATTTAATCATTTATTAGGTTACACAAGCATAAAAAGCTGTAGAATAAACTCCACATGAAAGGCACTAAAGGGTGCAAATTTCAAAAATATGTAGGGGGGTTGTGAAATTATGTATCTGAAGGAAATCTATCTACTGAATCTATCTATCTATCTATCTATAGTATATGTGGATTTTACATGCGTTTTTTCTGCCAGGTAGAAGCATAAGTGAAGCGCTTTGAACATGCGATTTCGCATGCGGGTTGTCAAGCACTTTTCCAAGGGATTTTAGCTTGGAAAAGTGCTTGACAACTTGGTCACACTATATAAATCCATGCAACCGGCATGGATTTATATAGTGTGACCAAGTTACGATGCTGCAAATGCAGCATCAATAGTAAGAAAAAGAATAAAAATGGTGAAAGATAAAAAAAAAACATTATGCTCACCTTCCGATGGCCCCCGGTCTACTTCTCCGGTGTCTTCGGCGGCTCGCGATGGTGTAAAAGTACCTTCCATGTGACAGGTCACGCGACCGCCGTCGTCAGCAGTCGCGTGACCTGTCACATGACTAAATGATGTCATGGAAAGTCCTTTTACCACTGCGAGCAGCCGAAGACACCGGAGAAGGAGACCGGGGGCCTTCAGAAGGTGTGTATATGTTTATTTTTATTCTTTTTTAACTACAGGTACTATGGTACCCGGGTCTGGAGGAGAGTCTCCTCTTCTCCAAACCCGGGTACCATCCGCGCATTGAACCGCATAATATCCGCATGTGCACGTGTAGTCATACGGATGTTATGCTGTCAAATGCTACTCAATGGCGGCACAAAATTAATGGACATGCTGCGGATTTTTCTGCAATGATAATCCGCAGCGGAAATTTCCGCAGCATGTGCATGACGCGCCCCCTGGGCCGTGGGGTACCCGGTGCCGGGCCGGTAGATGATGGGGGTTGTAGTCACTGTGGCGGTGACCCGGTCCATGACCCAGGGCGGTCAATCCAAGGGAAATTATAGGTATAGGTTTTATTAAAGAGTCCGACTATGCCACCTGTGGAGTGCGGCTAAAGGGTGCCGCCGCTGCGGAACAGTCCTCTGAAGCTGGTGGTTTTGCAGCAATGATGGTATAACTCCCCACAGGAAGAGTTAGCTTCAGGGCAGTGTGTGGATGATGGTGGTTGTGCAGGTTGTGCTGGGTGTTGTAGTGCAGTGAGGGATGGCGCAGCAAGGAACACAGAGACAAGATAGTGCAGTCCCAGGGTCTTTACTCACGGTTATTGCAGTTCAAGTTACAGGTACCAGTGCAACTTCCCTCGGCGTGCTGCGCTTACTCAGTGAGGGCTCAGTCCACCCCCAGATAGCTCCGGAGTACTTATCAGGACCCCCTTTTGTGTCCTTTCTCTGGCCTCTTCTCTGCACCTCACACCTAGTGACTGCAATCCAGTACCCGCGGGCCTTGGCGGGCGACGTATGTTCCGTCCCCGGGGTCCTATATGGCTACCATCTCGGTGAGACTGATGTGGACTTGTGGCTACAGGACATAAAGTTCTGCAGCCTCCGGTTTCTAGCTGAGACTTGCAATCTTCTACTAGTTGAGGGATCCGGTTACCTTCTGATGGCCTGACCCCTGCACCTCCCGGCAGATTCGGGCGTACGGGTAGCCTCTAGCACTGCCCGCACCCCTGGGATCCCTTCTTCCTGGAGCCTTCCTGCTCCCTCTCCTCTCTTCTCTCCTTCTCCCAGACTTGGGCCTCACTGGCTAGGCCCGCCTCTGGGCAGAGCTCATACAGAGCCTCTGCTCCTGTCACTTCTCCTCTTCTGACTGTACACTGATCTAAGATGGTTCCCTCTTTTATACAGCTTCCTGTTAAGTGCTCCCCTGATCTACGTCCTACACCTACACCCACTACATGGTTCCCCCTTACTGTGGTTCCCCCCCACTCCAGCCAGGGATCAGGGACTGTGCTCTCCCATAGGAGCAATCTCGCCCTGCCCTCTGAAATATGGTGTAGTGAATGCAGATGTTAGGGTCGCGAGCTGTACTTCTTCCTTACCTGAGGGTAAGATACAACACCTCTGGGTGAGATGCAGTACCTCTGTGGCGACTGAACCCTCAGGGGCGCCACATGCACAGCACATGCGGATTATCATTTGGGACCATTGCAGACCTATTAACAAGCGTTTTTTAAGTGTTTCCGGGGCTTAAATTAAGCTGAGGAAACGCTTAGGCTATGTGCCCACGATGCAGAAATGAAGCAGAAAATTTCTGCAGCACTTCTGCATCTCCCTGGCAGAAAAAACGCATGCAGATTGTGCATGCGTTTTTCCTGCAGAAAACATGCGGATCCACATGCGGATTCACATGTGTTTCCGCATGCAGATTGACAAGCACTTTCCAGGCGATAGCATCACTTGGAAAGTGCTTGACAACTAGGTCACACTGTATAAATCCATGCAAACAGCATGGATTTATACAGTGTGAACCGTAAAAATTCAAACAAATAAAGCTATACTCACCCCCGAGGCCCCGGCGTGGCTGCAGCGCTGCTTCCTGGCTGGTTCCCGCTGCCGGCATATCGCGAGACAGAGC
This sequence comes from Phyllobates terribilis, assembly GCF_046119375.1. Classification (NCBI taxonomy): domain Eukaryota; kingdom Metazoa; phylum Chordata; class Amphibia; order Anura; family Dendrobatidae; genus Phyllobates; species Phyllobates terribilis. The sequence goes on along the minus strand of NW_027362764.1, from coordinate 160,349,420 downwards.
GGTGAAGGGCCTGTGGTCACATGACTGTGACGTCACCGCAGGTCCTCAAGCGATGCCGGCATTCAGAGAGAAGCCTTCGGAAAGGTGAGTATAAACTTTATTTGTTATTTTATTCTTTGTTTACAGGTACAATGGTACCCAGGTCTGGATGAGAGTCTCCTCTCCTCCAGAACTGGGTTCCATCCGCACATAGAAACGCATAGAAGCCGCTTGTACAAATGTACAGTCGCGGTTTCTATGCGTCTCAATGCAAGTCAATGGCGGGAGTTCCCCTGCGCTTCCGCAAAATTAAATGACATGCTGCGGATTTTTGTACGCAGCATAAACGCTGTGGAAAAATCCGCAGCATGTGCATAGAACATGCGGAATCCCCTTGGGGACCATGGGGTGCGGATTACCTAGCGTTTCACAAGCGTTTATGCTGCGGAAATTCCGCAGCATAAACGCTTGAAAAACGCTACGTGGGCACACAGCCTTAAAAAACGCATAGTGGGCACCAGCCTTAAGATTTGCATTCTCAAGTGCATTCAGTAGTGGCAGAACATTTCTCAGACAATCATTAATAATCTCATTGATAACAGCCACTGTGCGTAAGTGCAGGGATTTCTGCATGTGACACTCATACTCGTTACGGAACAAATCGAGATGTTTTGAAAATGTGTCCATTTTGTCATTTGTTTACCATAAAAAAATCTATCGATCTTGTGACTTACATAACTCTATGACTTTTCCTTCTTGGTGTTGCAATTTCAATATTAAAAAAACACTTCCTTTAAGTTTTCTACTCACTAAATCTGTGTAGAGGCTTGGACTGGCCCACAGGAGACCAGGAGAATCCTCCAGTGGGCTCCTGTGCAGGAGTGGCTACCAGCCTGATATATGAGCAGTACTTGGCACTATATACAGTTGTGCTCAAAAGTTTACATCCCCCGGCAAAATTTTTCCTTTCTTGGCCTTGTTTCAGAGAATATGAATGATAACAAAAAACTTTTTCTCCACTCATGGTTATTGGTTGGGTGAAGCCATTTATTGTCAAACTACTGTGTTTTCTCTTTTTAAATCTTAATGACTTTACTCAATATGTACAGACAAAGGCAGCATCTTATTGATTTAACAATCTACCCAGTTCATTGTTATATAAATTTGCGATTGAGAATAACGTCACATTTCATGTAGCTGAAAAGTGGGGCCCTGGAGTTGGTTACTGGTGGGCCCTTGGCATGGCTGTCTGTGTACATGTGAATTAAGTGTCTGGTAAAATATCCACCTAACGCCGTCTTCTCCGGGATCCAGCGCCGTTCTGCTTCTCTTCTCAGTGACATCACCACTCTGCAGACTCACTCAGTGCAGTGTGACCTGCAAGTGGATTTTACAATGTTAGCCTATTATGTGTCGGAACAAGAGGCAAAACATCACACTGAGAGTACACTGCATACACATATACACATATCTGTAAAATAAAAAAAAACTTTCTGGGAGTTTTTTTAAGGAGAACTTGTCATGTAAAAACTTTCATAGGTGGACACAATCTGCAGGCTAATAGCATTCTAAAGCTGTGCGACCTTTGCAATCGAAGCCCGGCTCAGAGGTGAAAATTAACTTTTTTCCTCCTTACCTGCAGATTAACTCCATATCTTAAGGTTAATAGTGTATTTATGACATGACAGGTTCCCTATAAGGCATGTAGGTAATTTATACTCTACTCAAGCCTTGGACCTTCATCTGGTATGAGCACACGGGTTCCCCAATGCCTGTTTAGTGTGTCTACTCTAAGAAGAGACAAAGAATGCATGTGGCTCTCGCTTTGTCTGCTGCTTCCCTAACTCCCATAGATTCCCATTTGGAAGGGCCACGTGCATGTGTAATTACCACTCAGTATGAGACTTCAGTAGTGAGTAAGGTATGTCCAGCTCCCAATAGAGGGATTATGGCCCCCACTAAACTTAATATTACCCTGACAATGATATTTATCCCATATGTGTTTTTTATGCACTGCATACTTAAATAGGTTGTCCACTACTTTTACATTGATGACCTACCCTTAAAATAAGTCATCAATGTCTAATTGGCGAGGGTCCGACACCCCCGCCGATCAGCTGTTATCGGTGTCGGTGGAAATATTCACTTGCCAAGCTGCTTCATCTTCGGGTAGTGGTCGAGGCTTGGTACTGCACATCCGCCTCCCATTCAAATCAATAGGAGGTGGATGTGTAGTACCCTGCGGCATCCACTACAAGTAGACAGAATAGCTCAGCAAGTGAGTACTTCAGGCCGGCGGCCGCTGACGCCAACACCAATAACAGCTGATTGGCAGGGGTGCCGAAGGATAGGTCATCAATGTAAAAGTAGTGGACAACCTCTTTAATCAAAGCTACACTCAGGAAATAAGTATATGATTTCAGGAATATAATGTTTTATCATATATTTAATTCTAGAAATGAACTAATGAAAATTAATTTATAGTAATTTGCTCACTTTTTAAAGGTAATTTTGTCACCAGGTTTTTGCCAGATAATCTCAGAGCATAATGAGCATAATGTGGCAACAGAGACCCTGATTCCAGCGATGTGTCACTTACTGGGCTGCTTGCTGTAGTTTTGATAAAATCCTAATTTTATCAGTTGGAGGTTATCTCTAGAGGACTAGTAAACCTGTTGCCATGTAGTCCTACATAATAATGAGCTCCGAAAGACCACAACACCACCATCGATTGTCAGCTTTCTCCATATGTACATTATACACAGAAAGCTGCCAATCAGTGGTGTGGGCAAGTTATACAGAGTTCAGCATTCAGAGAAATGGTAGATCTGAAGAGATTTTATCAAGACTATAGCAAGCAGCCCAGTAAGTGATATAGTACATTGCTGGAATCAGGGTCTCTGCCGCTACATTATGCTGCTCTCAGATGGGGAAGCAAAACCTGGCGACAGATTCCCTTTAAAAGTAAAAGTGGACCAATGCTTGAAGTTCACTAATCTTTGTCTTATAAAAACTTAAATTAATTAGTAAAAATATTTAATATATAATAAATTACTTGCTTAATACACATACCCATTATTGTCAATTGAAATCTATTGAACTGAATAATTGAATGCTTGGACTGTATCTTAATTTGACTTTCATAATTTTAATATAATAATTCATTAGCATGCTTTGTATAAGTCAAGTGCAAACTAATCTAGAACAAATTATTTTACTTATTATACGAGTTATCTTGGAAATTAGTTCCATTTCAATTTAGGAATAATATTGTTTCATGGTAGCTGAAATGACATTATCTTAGCACAATCCTGGTTTTAAACAGCTATAATGCATCTGTATTTTAGCTTACGGTACATTTTATGGCAGGACCCCCAAAAGGTTCCATTCGAACAGCTCTGTGACACGTCCAAGTTCTGTCCTTTCTTTTTCTTGGAAAGTACATGAACCCTTATAGTTTGATCCATATACACATCAGTCTTAAAAATGAATCCCTATTCATGGTCCATGAGACTCAGAGCATGGCAAATTCTCATCTGCGGATCAGACTTGGACATTATAATCTATGGGGATTAGTGAGACACAAATGAAACTAGGAGGGCATCCATTGTATTTCAGTGTTCTATCCTAGTTTCATCTGTTTTCATCTGATACATTGTTGTTAATAGATAAAAAAATGTTCAGTCAGTCTTCCTGCTTCAGTGAAAAAAAGGGATAAGAAAGAATGCAACTAGGATCCAGCTAGAATGTCACCTGAGAAAAAAAAGTTTGTCCATCCCCCTCAGATGGTAAAGCAGAAAATTCTGCAGCATTTCTGCATTTCTTGGCAGGAAAAATGCTGCAGAAAAAAAACGTGCGTTTTGCCGCGTTTTTACACTTTTTTTGATGCATTTTTAATGCATTTTTGTACATCAATGAGTGCTTTTTGGAGCTAAATAAAGATATTTGAAAAAAGAAACGTGGGACATTGATTTAACCCTTGGATTACCTTCAGACCTGGGGTGAGTATATTGGTTAATTTAAGTGATTAAAGAATGTGTCTGTCATATTTCAAATAAAATGTACTCTGTGCGTGTGTGTTTATTTAACTCTTTATTTTAGTTTACTTAGGTGTAGTAATTAAATGGTCTGATTAACACCTTTTCATCACCAAACAAAAGGGCTAGGTGTTAGCTAATCCCATATACCCAATCTCATTAGCATTTCCATTCATATCATTTCTGGGGCAGCTGGAGCTGCTATTTTTAGCCTAGGAAGGTGCCATTAGGCAAACATGTTCCTTGGCTATTAACAACAGCTCACAGCTGTTTCACTAGTTGCTATGTCCCCCCGATCAGCAACCAGCAGCACTTTGGATGCAGCACTTTTGTTGTCAATACATGCGGATCCACCGCATATAATGACATTTCAATCGGTCAAAATCTGCAGCGGAGACTAGCATCTCCGCTACAGAAATTGACATGCTGCAGGTGAGTTTGGGTACGTGGCCATGATCAGGAGCTGTTGCAGGTTTGAAGCTGCGTGTTTATGCGCATCAAACCCGCAGCATACAGATGTTACTGTTATGTTCTACAGCTAAGAACTAAGGAATAGGAGGGAAAAGCTGTCCCTGCACTGAGACTCAGCTTAAACCCTAAACTGGGGTGTGTGCCCTATTCCTTGTGAATAGCCCCACCGACACTCCTGCACTGAACTCAAAAGAAAAGATCTAAGGACTGGGAGCAAAAACAACTAACAGAAAAGTTAGTTGCAGAGACGAAGATTAAAGGGAACAAAACTGGTGGAACAAGAAGTCCCAGGATATCAATTGTCCTAAGCACAAAGAACTAACAAGGCAACTTAGCCAGAGCACAAGCGTAACAACACTGATGTCCCGCAAGGAATGGGAGACAGGTGCTGAGTAATAAAGAGTGAGGAGATCACCTGACCAAGACACCCAGCACCAGAGGAAAAGACTAGAAGCCAGCAAACCACAAAAAGATGGCCAAAAAGTAAAATAACATAGATTCTAACAGTGCCTCCCCTTTTACGAGGATGCTCCGGATACTCTAGGCCGAGCCTTGCCACGAAATCTCCTGTGAAAAGTCTTAATTAGCCTTGAGGCCAAGACGTGCTCAGCCTTCACCGGGGAATTATCCTCGGGGCCGAAAACCTCTCCAGGACACAAGATACTGTAATCTCCCTCTATACCACCTGGAATCCAAAATGTGAGAAATCTCAAATTCATCGTCCTCATCAACAGGAGGAACAGTAGGCTTCGCCTGCTTATCAGGCATGTCCGCCTTCTTAAGTAACGACACATGAAACACAGAATTAATCCTCCAGGACGAGGGAATGCCCAACCTCACCGCTGCCGAGTTGACAATCTGAACCACTTTGAAAGGACCCACAAATTTAGGCCCCAGTTTTTTAGAAGGAGTTTTCAAATGAAGATTCCTAGAGGACAACAAAACCATGTCCCCAACAGCAAACAAGGACTCCTTTCTTTTTTTGTCAAAATACCTTTTTGATTTCCTGTTATCCTCTTTAAGGTTCAGACGTACACTGGTCCAAACCCTCTCCAAATCACCAGAAAAATTGTCCTCCTCCGATACAACAGCCCCAACTTTGGAAAATGGACCAAAGGATGGATACCTGCCAGTACAACAAAAAAAGGAGAACACCCAGCCGAGGAAGAAGTATGATTATTAAGGGCAAACTCCGCAAGTGGTAGAAATTCTGACCACATTTCCTGATTGTCTGCCACAAAACATCTCAAAAACTGCTCGACATCCTGGTTCTTCCCTTCAGTCTGTCCATTGGACTCTGGATGATACCCCGACGAGAATGACAAATGAATTTTCAATCTATCACAAAAAACACGCCAGAAACGAGCCACAAACTGTAGTCCTCTATCGGAAAAAATGTCCGTGGTAACACCATGGAGCCTGACAATCTCCTTCACAAAAGCCTTAGCAAGAGTCTTGGCGCAAGGTAACTTGTTGAATGGAACCAGATGACACATATTACTAAACCAGTCCACAACAACCCAGATGACAGAAAAACCCTCTGATACAGGCAGATTGGTGATAAAATCCATGGCAAGGTGCTTCTAGCCAGAGCGTAAGAGGCCTTTCACTTAGCGCACACAGAACACTGACGCACCCACTTGATGACTTCCCTTTGCCACCCTGGCCACCAGAAACTCCGACCGATAGACTTCTTAGTTTCCGAAATCCCTGGGTGACCCGCCAACCGAGACTCATGACATTCAACAAACAACGCTCTCTTCAAGGCTCTAGACACAAACAATTTACGACACAGAGTGTTAGTTGGTGCCACACTCTGAGCTCCTAGGATGCTATTCTCCAACTCAGAATCCAATGCGGCCACCACCACCCCTCTCTGCAAAATACACTCCTCCCTCTCAGCATTCACCGCTGGAGAGAAACTACGAGACAAAGCATCAGCCTTAACATTCTTTATCCCCGGTACAAAGGTTACGGAAAAATTGAACCGGGTAAAAAACAGTGCCCACCTAGCCTGACGGGCATTCAAACGTTTAGTTGCGTCCAGATAAATCGATTTCTTATGATCAGTGAAAACCTGTATAGGATGTCGAGCCCCCTCCAAAAAATGTCGCCAATGCTCGAACACGAGTTTAATAGCCAACAACTCATGATTCCCAACATCATAGTTGAGCTCTGTCTCAGAAAAAATTTTTTGAAAAGAAAGCACAGGGATGCACCCCATCCTCTCCCTCCTGTGACAGAACGGCCCCCATGCCTATAGATGAGGCATCTACCTCAACCAAAAATGGCTTGGTCTAATCTGTCTGGATAAGAACAGGAGCAGAGCTGAACCTCTCCTTGAGATACTTAAAAGCTTCAATAGCCTCAGTGGACCATTGGACTGTGTTAGCACCCTTCTTGGTGAGATCAGTAATGGGTTTAGCGATGACAGAGAAATTCTTTTTGAATTTCCTGTAATAATTGGCAAACCCCAAAAATCTCTGTACGGACTTCAAACCTTCAGGCCTCGGCCACTCCAGCAAAGCCTAAACTTTCACCGGGTCCATCTCAAAACCATCACAAGAGACAAAGTAACCCAAAAAACTAATTTTCTAGACAGCAAACTAACACTTCTCCAATTTAGCAAAGAGTGTATTATCTCTCAGTATCTGAAGAACTTCGCAGACTCTTTGCCAATGAAATCCGATGAATAAATCAAAATATCATCCAGATAAACAATAACACTCCTACCGATCAAGGGTCTCCGAACGTCATTGATGAAATTTTGAAAAAATGCAGGAGCGTTAGTAAGCCCAAAAGGCATGACCAAACACTCAAAATGACCTTCCGGGGTGTTAAAAGCCGTCTTCCATTCATCTCCGTCCTTCACCCGCAGCAAATTATTTGCCCCACAAAGGTCAATCTTAGAAAACCATTTAGCTCCGGTCAATTGTTAAATCCAGAATAAGTGGTAACGGGTAAGGATTGCGCACAGTGATTTTATTAATCTCCCGAAAATCCAGACATGGCCTAAGACACCCATCCTTCTTTTTGACAAAAAAAAACCCAACCGCAACAGGAGACTTAGAGGGTCTTATGTGACCTGCAGCTAAACTAGTCTAAAGGTATTCTTTCAAAACCTCCCTCTCGGGAATTGTCAGATTAAACAACCGACTCTTTGGAAGCTTAGCATCAGGGACGAACTCAATAGCGCAATCGTAATCTCTATGAGGTGGTAAAGCTTTTGACTCCACCTCCGAAAAAACCCTCCAAAAATCCTGAATGGGTTCAGGTAACTTCCCCCTTCACAACAGCCGCAATGTGAACATTACAACACTTACCATAACACCCCTGACCAGGGCCGGCTCCTGGTTTTTCTGGGCCCCGGGCGAAAGAGTCTCAGTGGGCCCCTTTAACACATACCACGATTCATGATGCACAGATACGGCGGAGAAATATATATATATATATATATATATATATATATATATATATATATATATAGTACACAGGGCTCAGCCTGCCACCTCATCACAGACACATGCACGCACACACACGGTACGCAGACACGCGCACGCACACACGGTACCCAGACATGCGCACGCACACACGGTACGCAGACATGCGCACGCACACACGGTACGCAGACATGCGCACGCACACACGGTGTGTAGACATGCGCACGCACACACGGTGTGTAGACATGCGCACGCACACACGGTACGTAGACATGCGCACGCACACACGGTACGCAGACATATGCACGCACACACGGTATGCAGACATATGCACGCACACGCGGTACGCAGACATATGCACGCACACGTGGTACGCAGACATGTGCACGCACACACGGTATGCAGACATATGCACATACAGACATACACACATTTTTACACAAATTCTTAAAGACATATATAAAACAGACAAATATATATACACAGTTATACACACTGACATTCACATACATGCACTCACACAGACCCATTACAAATATTTTTAATATGGGGATTGGGGAAGCCTCACTCACCTGTCCCCGGTCCAGTGTCCTGTCCAGCAGCTCCTCAGGTATGGGGCAGTGCAGGGCCCCCGGCGTGTCACAGCCATCATGGTCCTGGACCATCAGAGGGGCCCACTTGCGGTCGGGTCCGGGCCGCTCCTCCCCATCTGTGCAGGACCTCCGACGGTGTTTGATTGCCGGCACTCCCCCCAGACATGGCCGCGCGCTGTGCGGTTGTGTCTGCTAGTAATGACGCGGCAGGGGCGACACACAAGCACAATTAAAGGTGCAGTGCCGTCGACCCTGCCGTGTCATTACTAGCAGACACAGCCGCACAGCGCGCGGCCGTGTCTGGGGGGAGTGCCGGCAGTCAAGCAGCGCCTGCGACACTGAACAGGTGCCGAAGAAGCGGCCATGGTCCCAACAGTGAGTGGGCGGTGGGCCCCGACAGTGAGTGGGCGGTGGCCCCCTCTGATTTTCCAGGGCCCCGGCACTTGCCCGGGTACGCCGGGTGCTGACGCCGGCCCTGCCCCTGACCCCAGGATCTTATGGAACCAGACGACCAGTCCAGCAAAGGATTATGCACTTTTAACCAGGGCAATCCCAGGACAACTGGGGAAAGCAATTTAGCAAGTACAAATAAGTCAATCTGCTCCTGATTTTCCATATTCATAGTAAGCGGAAACCCAGTGACCTTTCGAAGAATGCTCCCATGCTCCAGGGGAGTATTATCAATCGCCACCACAGGAAAAGGAGACGACAAAGGTTCAGAACCAAACCTACAGTATATATATATATATATATTTATATATATATATATATATATATAATGAACTGCCAGTATACTAACATCTATTTATGCAAAGATATGAATTAGAGCAGAGTTTAGAGTTGCACAATATAGATATATGTATCAAAAAGGGTAAATATGAACCATCCATGATGCAACCCACTCATTGGATATATATATGGGTGGCCAATCGTTGAAAAACTATAAATTGGAGAGTGCCGAAGCAGGAAACAACGATCACATGGCCATGATATGAAAAACATGTATAAACTTTATTCAAACATTTTTTTGCATACAGAAAAAATAGAGCAGAATGTCCAGGAAGACAAATGGGTACCAGATCAACATACAAATCATAAAAACATGGATAAAAACAAGCAGGTAACACATAAGATGCAAGTGTCTCGTCTCACCACTACCTTCCTCCCCATTGTCAAATGTTTAAGAGACTATAGCAAATATATAAAGGGACACCCCGAAAAGAAATTAATATATATTGTAAAATAACCATATCTCAAGGTGAACATCTCATATCCTTACTGTCTCACATAATCAGCGGTTAGACATAGTTACCTGGGTGGGAGACTGAGAACCCGCACGATGCGTGCTTCCCCGACGCGCGTTTCGGCGCTATTGCCTTTCTCAAGGGGACTGCTGTGGCTAGAGGGATAATCATTTAAATATACCGCGCGAAAAAGACTGGCCAATAGGGCGGCCCAACGCCCACACCGGAAATAGCAGACCACGTGTGTGTAGTCATGATGATGCATGACGCTACCCAGTCATGCCTTGCGACTCGCCGGAAGTGATGCAGGGAGCAACGCCGTAACCAAGACACCAGGCTCCGTCGGCGTCACGGCAGGAAACCACCCAAGATGCCGAGAGAAGACAGGTATGTAGGGACAGCGGTGCCCCTGCGTACAGAGACGCAGGCATATATATCCATCGCACGCTATACCAGTGTGAACATACTTGTATATGCGCCAATGGGAAGGGAGACCCCATAACTGACAGAGGTAAACTTCGGACACCAAAAAGACGCCCCTCATGGAATTAACCCATACAATAACAGCAAACACAGACAGAAATGAATACATTAAGGTAACAGAGATGTAACTATATGGGATGTTTGTATATATTTGTGTATAATAATCAATTAGTCGCACATATTGAATCGATATACAAATTTGGCACTTTAAATGTGGCCACTTCCCTCATAATATAGATGTACCGTATCAAAAATGTACAGTATTAAAAACCATATAGTCACATATTAGAAATACCATATATATAGTCATTAGAGTCATAGATGATTTACATATGTAAACCTAATTTGGGGAGGAGGAGGTGCCACATACAGTATATAGCCATATCATGCAATATAGATAATACAAATATATGCAATAAGAATTATAACAATTAAACGTCATGATATGCATTCAACTGTTTCCACAGTCATCCTATCTCAAATGGAGTCTCCCGGCACAGGTTGCATCCCTGTTTGGTATAGATGTGCTCGAATAATGGCCACATAAATAATACATCTAAAGATCATATATTCAGCCACAGCCAAAATCAATAAGCCTGCTGGAGAAAAAATAAAAATAAGAAACTACAAATAAACAGATTAAAAACAAATGTAATATAGACAAATGGCACCAGCGCTACGATATTACCGCATAGAGGGGGTCACAAAAAAGGGGCAAAACTATTATTCTCGTTGAGACCATTTGGGTGTAGGGTTTTCAAGGTCCAAATCCACCTCGTCTCTATCTGTGCAAGTCTACGGGATACAGGACCACCACGTATACTAACATCCACCATGTCAATACCTCTCACCTTTAATAATTTAGCGTTACAGTTATGATGTGATTTGAAATGTCTTGGTATAGGTTTAAGAGTAGATATATCATTCTGTTCAGATGCGGCCAGTATCCCCAGTACATGTTCTCTAACGCGTATTTTCAGACAACGTGTGGTCATCCCAACGTAGATCAGGCCACAAGGACACGTAGCATAATAGATCACATTACGTGACAAACATGTGATATGTTTTTTAATTTCAAATAAACGTTCACCCGTAGAGTCAACAAATGAGGTACACCTGATCACGTTGGGACAAGCAACACATCGCCCACAGGGTGCACATCCAGAATGGATCCTGGCATTGTCCAAAAAGGTTTGTACACCAATTCCCTCGTAATGACTACGGACCAAGTGGTCTCGAAGGTTCCTGGCACGTCTGAATACAATCGATGGCTTAGCCGAGACGTATTTGGACAGAACAGGGTCAGCAGTTAACACTGGCCAGGCTTTGGCAAGGGCCTGCCTGACAGCCGGTATCTGAGTATGAAATGCAGTAACAAACCTGACTAGATCATTATCCTTTTTATTACTAGATCTATAAAGCAAGTTCTGGCGAGAAGAGTGTTTCGCACGATTATAGGCCCTCTTCACCATTCTATGACTGTACCCACGTTCATAGAAACATTCCTTCATATCTTTTGCCTGTACCTCAAAATCATGCTCAGTGGAGCAGATTCTGCGAGGACGCAGAAACTGCCCCACCGGAACGGATTGAATCATATGACGCGGGTGAAAGGACGAGGCATGGAGAAGAGTATTTGTTGATGTTGGATTTCTAAAAATATTCGTTTGGATGGCATTGTCTTTGTCTCTCATCAAGCATACATCCAAAAATTCAATTTTGTTGGGATCATCAATAAATGTGATCCGTATATTGAATGTATTATCATTTAAGCCCTGCATAAACATCACAAGGTGTTCACGTGAGCCATGCCAGATCAGAAAAATGTCGTCGATGTACTGCGTCCAAGAGAGGACGCGGCCCATCACACACCCCTGATCTGGCAGGGAGAGGTCTCTCTCCCACAGCCCCAGGAAGAGATTAGCATATGAGGGGGCAAAGGCCGCCCCCATAGCTGTCCCCTTTAGCTGTAGGTAGAAGGACCCCTTAAATAAGAAAAAATTGTGAGTAAGCATCAATTCCAATAATTCCAATACCAATGCCTGCATATCATAGGACAAAGAAGATCATTGTAAGAAATGTTGTGCAGCACAAAGCCCATCATTATGTCTAATGCTGGTATATAACGACTCGATGTCGGCAGTAACCATCCTAGAATCAATTTCCAGATATAGACCATCTACCCTCCTCAGCAGATCACCAGTGTCTCTTAAAAATGAGGGAAGACTCTCGACTAGTGGATTTAAAATAGAGTCTATCCATCTATTGATGGGCTCCAGGTAATTCCCCCTGCCCGAAATAATCGGACGTCCTGGGGGCTTGTTCAGATTTTTAGGTATCTTGGGAAGGAGATACAGGGTGGGAATTGTTGGTTCGGCCACAGTTATTACAGATGCCAATTCACAAGAAATCACTCCTCCACTGGTGGCTCTGTCTAAAATGTTATTCAATTGTTCCTGAAAAGTAAGGAGCGGATTATATGTCAACCGTCTATAACACGTCTTATCACGTAACTGATGAAAAACCTCCGTCTCATACATCAGCCGCGGCCAAACCACCAAATTCCCACCCTTATCAGCTGGTTTGATCACCACATCTGGTAAGTCCTTCAAAATTTTAAGCCTTTGTCTCTCATCTCCACTTAGATTGTAATTTAAGATACATCTAGGTATCTTACCCAATTCATTAGATACAATACGAACAAACATTTCCACGTTGGTGTTACTGGAAAGGGGGGGGGGAAACGCCTGGAGCCCCTTCTAATAGATGGAGGAATCTTATCACTATCCGGAGTACGATGCTCCGCTGCTAATGCCTCCAGGGTCCTCAATGCTTGTTGTTCTTCTTCTAAGGGAAACAATTTCCAAAGATTATGATCATGGAAATGATGCTTGAAAATTAAAGCACTAGCGAAAAGATGTAAGTCTTTAATCAAAGTAAACTCATCAAACCCCGCAGAAGGGGAAAAAGACAGGCCCCTGCCGAGAAGGGAAAGGTCAGAATCTGAAAGAGAATGTTGACTCAAGTTAATCACCTTATAATCAATTTTTTTCTTTTCTGGGGACCTCGAATCCTGTCGTTTATATGGATGGAAAAAATCCCGTTGCCTCTTGGTATATGAACCCGACCTGGTCACAATTGCTGTAGATGTTTCACCACACCCTTCACTTAACGATGAGCCTGATGTAAGCGATGGCGTACGGGATGTGCGAGATTGTAGATTGGATGTTTGTCGCCATCGATACACCTTTTTTAACTGATAGTCCCGCATACCTCTATTGATTTTATTTACTTGGACCTCCTGTATTTTTTTGACAATGCCATCCAGAGTCCTCTCCAGCTTAGCCTCAAATGTAGTTAATTTGTCAGCGGGGCAACCAGACTTCAAAGCTGTTTGAGCAGTGTCAATAGATATATCTAAATCAGCAATCTTGCCCGTGTTAAACTCAATCAACTGCTTCATTAATTTAAAAGAACATTCGCCACATGTTGTTTCCCACTTGGAAATAAATAGAGCATCATCTACAGAAAAGGTGGGAAAAGTCCTTATACGTAAACCCCTTGGTATCATCATTCTATTGAGGTAAGTATCCAAAAACACCCTGTTCCACCATAACCTGGTACGCTTGATGATCATGTCCTGTATTCCAGAGAGACTATCATCCCATTTGTGATCCCCATCTTGCTGGGATGCGCAACCATCAGCCCCAAACACCTGCTCGACTTGATTAAGCCAGGTAATTTCCTTGGCTTTATAATCCATGCTCCAAAAATCAAGACCTGTGCTAAACACAGTAAATAGAATGCAAAGATGTGAATTAGAGCAGAGTTTAGAGCTGCACAATATAAATATATGTATCAAAAAGGGTAAATATGAACCATCCATGATGCAACCCACTCATTGGATATATATATGGGTGGCCAATCGTTGAGAAACTATAAATTGGAGAGTGCCGAAGCAGGAAACAACGATCACTTGGCCATGATATGAAAAACATGTATAAACTTTATTCAAACATTTTTTTCCATACAGGAAAAATAGAGCAGAATGTCCAGGAAGACAAATGGGTATCAGATCAACATATAAATCATAAAAACATGGATAAAAACAAGCAGGTAACACATAAGATGCAAGTGTCTCGTCTCACCACTACCTTCCTCCCCATTGTCAAATGTTTAAGAGATTATAGCAAATATATAAAGGGACACCCCGAAAAGAAATTAATATATATTATAAATAACCATATCTCAAGGTGAACATCTCATATCCTTACTGTCTCACATAATCAGCGGTTAGACATAGTTACCTGGGTGGGAGACTGAGAACCCGCACGATCCTGCCGTGATGCCGACGGAGCCTGGTGTCTTGGTTACGGCGTTGCTCCCTGCGTCACTTCCGGCGAGTCGCAAGGCATGACTGGGTAGCGTCATGCATCATCATGACTACACACACGTGGTCTGCTATTTCCGGTGTGGGCGTTGGGCCGCCCTATTGGCCAGTCTTTTTCGCGCGGTATATTTAAATGATTATCCCTCTAGCCACAGCAGTCCCCTTGAGAAAGGCAATAGTGCCGAAATGCGCGTCGGGGAAGCACGCATCGTGCGGGTTCTCAGTCTCCCACCCAGGTAACTATGTCTAACCATTGATTATGTGATACAGTAAGGATATGAGATGTTCACCTTGAGATATGGTTATTTACAATATATATTAATTTATTTTCGGGGTGTCCCTTTATATATTTGCTACAGTCTCTTAAACATTTGACAATGGGGAGGAAGGTAGTGGTGAGACGAGACACTTGCATCTTATGTGTTACCTGCTTGTTTTTATCCATGTTTTTATGATTTATATGTTGATCTGGTACCCATTTGTCTTCCTGGACATTCTGCTCTATTTTTCCTGTATGCAAAAAAATGTTTGAATAAAGTTTATACATGTTTTTCATATCATGGCCATGTGATCGTTGTTTCCTGCTTCGGCACTCTCCAATTTAACATCTATTTATGGTCTGTGCCGTTGTCTTCAGAATTTTGTCTTTACTATCCTGGTTGTTTACTATTTGTGATTTTTTTTGTGTTATTGATGACACCTGTTTTTATAATAGATTTTTCCAATAAAATTTCAATATTTTTATGATTAATGGGTCTCTTGACTAGTTTCTGACTATTCTTGGGGTGTACATGCTCTTGATGTTCTTTCTTTATTGTTAGAATTGTCTTGGGAGTTCCCCATATTTAGGACCTTGGTTCTCTTTTTTGTCCGAATTTCTGGCTATTTCTATATATTTTTTGTGGTTTTGCAGCAACCAAAAAAACGCAATTTTGAAGTTTTGAATTTTCTTCTGTTTACGATGTTTACCAGATGGGTTAATTATTTTTATATTTTATATATATTTTTTATTATTATCTTTATTTTTAATGAAGGAATTCATTTTTTTCATATTTATTAAAACATTTTTTTAACTTTTACTGCATTTATTAGTCCTCTAAGGGGACTTGAACCTGCGATTGTCTGGTCACTTGTACTATATACAGCATTACTACAGTATTGCTGCATATAGTAAAAATCACGGTCTCCTTTGAAGCCTGGCCACAGGCTGGGTTTCAAGGGAGCTCTGTAATGAAAAGATCTTCAACAGACAGACACCTGTCTGTCAAAGCAACCCATCAGCGACACGCGATCATGTCACGGTCGCATGGAACAACACGCCCCCATGCCCTGGCATTGTTTATGTCACTGTCAGAGTTTGTGCCACCTGCAATTGTTAAAGGCAGGTCCAGGCTGTAACACACAGCCATTAAAAAGTCTGCTCAAATAGTTAATATTAACTAAGGAACATACAACTGAATAATATCAATACTAGAGCTATAGCAAACAGTGGGGTACAAATCAGGTTAAAACTTAGCATTTAATGATGTATTAATAAAATTGCTCTTCAAACTACATATACAAATATAGAGACAAACAATAGAAAATACACCAAGGGACCCCTATCTACAGGATAACTTCAGAGGATCATCCACTTAGGAAACCTATGAATACCCGAAAAGGGAGCTGCGTGAGATGTTTCCTTTATATTTCTCTCTCAAAATGTATTTAACCACAATAGATCTGCACTTGGATGAGTATAAGGCAATGCAGAGCTGTGACCTCTGATATACTTACATCCCGGGGATAGGGGTCTCAAGTGTTGTTTTTTACTATTGTTTGTCTAATTAATTGTATATGTAGTTTAATGAACAATTTCATATAATCAGGATTATACATCTACAGGATTATGCACCTGCAAACTCTAGTGTAACAATGCTACTCACTCGCAAGAACCGTTTCTATTTAAACGTCCAGCTGGTTTATTTTGCTCCTCATAAATCACATCACACGAAAACTTAAATATAGCCCTTGTCCGGCAAAAAGTGAAACATAAAGTAAAAAGTTCATACAATAGTGCGAGTTCGCCTGCTTGGATTAGAGTCCAGCTTCTTAGTCCCTTAGCAAAGACACACAATCCTGCAGGTCTGCACACCTCCACACACAGACCATGTGTGAGACAAACAGGTCCCATTTCACAATGTGAACCACACCCAGGGGTGGAGATAGGGGGAGCAGCCATCCTGCCCAACTCTTCAGCTGCTCACATTAAGCCCTGACCTGTCATGGCCGATTAACCGTTCTTAATACTATGTGTACTAGAGCATTACTCCAGGTTTACATCACAGAGGCATCCATCTCTGTGATACATATCTTCTATCCTCTATGTGTTCGGCAGCCACCTTACAGTAGGTACTGGAAGCCATTAAACAAGACACAGGAGGAAAGAGGTCAAGATAGGGCAGATTGCATCATTAACCTGAGATATGAGCATTGAAGGGATTTTCCAGAATTTTCAAGCTATATTCCAGTATATGAAACTTAATTCCTAATAAAAATATGTTGTACAAAATATGAAATCTCAACATAATGAAGGGGCTACCAAGCAGCAGAAATGCCACAGCTTAATATATTGAGTGGGGGTCTAGAATGGTATCTCAATCTCTTTGCTATTCAATTACATGGGAGGAGGCTTGTACAGTGCAAAAGGTACTAGGCTGTGCCCCTTTCAATGTGTCATGGTGCTTTCTATTGGCTGATAGGTGGGGGCTCTGGGAAATGGAACCCAACCAATCTCATATTGATTACCTATATCAAGGATTGATCAGCATCAATATTAAAGTCCTTGAAAAAACTCTAAGGTTGATAAGTCCATGAAAACAGACTTGAATAATGAACGTGTATGGAATATGACTGTAGAATGTAAGCCCGCAGGGGGGGCAGGGTCCTCTATTCTGTTCTAGTCTGTCATTGTTCGCTCGATCACTGTAATTATATTCATATTTTGTATGTAACCCCTTTTCTCATGTACATCACCATGGAATCAATGGTGCTCTAAAAATTAATAATAATCTTTTCCTTGTTATGGAAGACACAAGCGAAGAATCAACATAATTTAGAATCTACCTTCACTTACGTTGTTGTAATATAGGGTCCAACCAAAAGAATATCACTATAAGGTGCTAGTGCTACATGCCAGGGCCAATGAATCTTCACAACAGATTCCAGCTTGGGTAAATGTCTATTTCAGACTTTTCTCTAACCCAAGATTCATATCAAATAGTCACCACTAAAAATGCTTTTAAACTATTCTCTCTGATCAAGGATTAAGCGTACGTGAAAGTGCTAATTTCATACAGGTCAAATAGTCCATAAAAGGTTATAATGAAGCTTTTCATTTTCCTACTCATGTCCTTTTTCTAGTTTTTGTTCTTGAGGATTAACTACATATATAGACAGCAGTGACATTAAATATGTTCAACCTCTGGCCTTCCACAAATGTCTGAGAGATCTAAGATGTTTTTAATGCCATCACATTTTGATCCAGATGCAGTAATTGAAGTCAATGGGTAATGTTTAGCAGGATCCCAGAAAATGTGTGGTCTCCTAATAGGACTAATATCTGCAAATGCATTCTGAGAATTTTGCTTGAATGCCATCCAAAATTTCCAAGACTCTTCCTAGATTACCGAAGAGATCAATACGCAGTAATTTCATAATATATTATTATGTGAGCAAACTTATATCACACTACTCAATAGGAGCAAATGACAATTGTGCATTTAGTCTAATAATGTTTAGATGTCAAAGAAAATAGAATATTATGGCTCCACTGCTTCGCCTTAACTTTGCACCTTCACATATAAATAATGCTAAGTTAGGAAATTTGGTCACAATTTTTATTTTACACTAAGCTACTAGTCTAACCTTGCCCAGTCTATTATATTATATTAATATAAATATTGTTCATAGTGAAGTCCTCTAGTGTTCCAATACAATAATACAGTGCTACAAAAAAATAGCAAGTGTTTGTGAAGTATAAAAGAAATGATACATGTTTTTTCTTAATGTTTTAAAAATATAAATCTGAAAATTGTGATGTGCACTTCTATTCAGCCCCCCCTGAGTCCATACTCTGTCAGACCACTTTTTACAGCAATTATTGTTGCGTGTCTTTTGGAGTCAGTCTCTACCAGCTTTGCTCATCTAGAGGCTGAAATTTTTGCCCATTCTTCTTTTGCAAACTAGCTCTTGCTCAGTGACATTGGATGGCGAGTGTCTGTAAACTGCAATTTTCAAGTCTTGCCACAGATTCTCAAAGGGATTTAGGTCTTTGGACTTTGACTTTGACTGGGCCATTCACGCACATGAATATGCTTTGATCTAAACCATTCCATTGTAGCTCTGGCAGTTTAGGGTCCTTTTCCACCTGGGAGGTGAACCTATGCCTAGTCGCTGCTGTTTTATGCGACAGTTATGTGATTTTGCATTCACTAGTCTGTAGCAGCCTGTTAACCTAGGATAGGGTTAACACTTAATGCCAGCCCAGGTGAGGAGGAGTTACTGGGCATTTATAACAGGAATCTAGTTCCTGTTAGACAATTATTGGTTGAGCTATTGGAATAGCAAGAAGCATCATCTAATCTACAGGCCACAAGTGGGAAGTGTTAGGAATTAGGAATTGAAGGCTTGAAGTGCAGACCGGTATCGCAGAAGCCACGCAGGCAAAACACGCATTGAGGTGCCACTACTTCCCCTTCTGTGTCTCCCACGCTGTGTCCACGATGTCCCAAGGTATTGCTACTTGAGCTTTATATACCTAGCGATCTAAAGGCTAGTGGACCCCTGGACAGGTGTATGGTTCTACTCTGACTCTCTATAGCCATTATAACAGCTGGCCACTTTAGATGCATATGTGATCTTCTGCTGCTATTATGGTACTCTTATGCTGTATTGGAATTATATCTAGCTATGTGGCTACATTAATTTGCTTCCATGGGGCTACTACTGGAACATTTTATAAACACAGCCTTTGAATATATGTTTTAGTATCTAACTAATCTTTGCCTTATTTACTTATGAGTATATATATATATATATATATATATATATATATATATATAGCTTAAACACATTTTTTAATATATGCATTTATAGTCTTGTAACAAAGATTTATTGGATCGAATGCAATAGATCTCTATCGGAGACTAGTATATTTGGAGGTATTGCCTCTTTAGCAGGATTTAGTTCCACCTTCCTTCCTGCTATTTTTTAGCCGTCCTTTCCCACCTATGTCCACTTAGTGATTCTTATGATGTATAACAACTGATGTAATAAATATAGATTTTTGTTTTTCTATCCCTTGGTCTCTATGGGTCTCATTTAATTGTACTAGTTATAGATTTATTATATATATGTCATCTCTGGTACCGATAGCTACCCATTTCCCCTTCCCTTTTTCAGTTCAAAATATCTGGGATAGTATTTTGTAGGTTAATAAGTCAGTTACCATATAGCTGTCAGAATGCTGAGATAGAAAGGAAGTCACAGCGAAACACATTGACTACGTGTGACTATTATAAAAGGAAGATTCTTCACATTCAGTGAGTACCTGCTGTAGGATAAACAGAGCTGATGGAGGCGTGATTCCTGAAGGCAACTAGTAAGAAGTGGACTATTGACAACGTGTCTTACCAGTCCTGGAGGTCTAAGTAGAATCTTACTCTGACCAGAAAGGAGCAAGGGGTACTGCACCAAAATGGAGCATAACGAAAGTGGTAGAAGGAAAACTTTGTAGCCCTGCAACTGTACTGAACATCTGTTATGCCATGTGTAAAGAAACTAAAATTTGAGCATCTGCCTTATGCAGAAGAAACGTTACAAGATATTGCAAGCCTTTTGTCAAAGGTTGGAAACCATTTTCAAAACTTCAAGTAAAGCTGTTTTTAACTTTTTAAAAAGATTGTTGGCTACCCTGATTCGTTGCATGAAGTTACGGTCCCCATGCCATCATACCAGTTGTGGCCCAGAAAGGGGTAAGCAACAAGCCCCTACAAAGCACAAGCACACTCAGGGGTACCACAGCAGGGTGTTTTAGGACACAAAAGTAACCACTCGCCAGTCCCATCCCTTACAGATTAGCAAAGATAAATGTTAGACAAATGCCAAAAACGGCTACATGAACACTAAAGAAATACTGCAAC
This sequence comes from Phyllobates terribilis, assembly GCF_046119375.1. Classification (NCBI taxonomy): domain Eukaryota; kingdom Metazoa; phylum Chordata; class Amphibia; order Anura; family Dendrobatidae; genus Phyllobates; species Phyllobates terribilis. Next base: position 160,328,601 of record NW_027362764.1, on the reverse strand, counting down.
GGGCAGCAAGACTGGAGTACACAGCCCAGGATAGTATATGTGACACGTTGACAAAGCAACAAGCTACCTAAATGGGCTTGTTTGAAAGTACTTTAAGGGTTGAATAAAGACATGAGGGAGGTTTGGGGGCCTGGAGAAGCTGACTGGTTCATTTTAAGACTTCAAAGAGGGGTAAGGTTATATAAAAATACAATTATAACTATTTGGTAGGTATTAGTGATGGGCGAGCACTAAAATGCTCGGGTGCTCGTTGCTCGGGTCGAGCATGTTAGAATACTCGGGTGCTTGACCGGAGCAATGAGCCCAATGTAAGTCTATGGGAAACTCGAGCATTTTTCAGGTGGCTCCCCCCGGCGGTCTGCAGAGGGCCTAAAAATTGCCCAAATCAATGGGAACAGTGCTCAAATGACATGGGAACAGCATGGGGAAGACCCCTGGAAGCATTTCTGACACCCAGGTCACTGCTGTCAACAACGTTGTCAGAGATATCACGCCACTTTTATGAACTCACAATAAAACATACAAAAACGAAACCAAAATGGATTTTCCTGGAAAGTATGTTATGGAACATCCTTTCCATGGTAATGACTAGTATATAAGGCAAAATAAATAACCAAAAATAAGAATACTCCTCGACACTTTGGGCTATGTTCACATGTAGTGTTTTTGATGCTTTTTTGCAGTTTTGCATTGCTTTCAACCGTGACAAATGCATGGGAAATGTCATTTTAACATTTTACACCCTTATCTGGCCATGTGGTGTGTGACACATGATCAGATACATCCTGTTTCATTTATGAAGGAGGGACTCTGAAAGTCACAAAGCCTATTTTTATAGGGCCATCAGGCGGACTTTACTATTCTTAAAGGGCTAGCAGTCGGCCCTCACTATTCTTAGAGAGCTATTAGCCGGCCATGCTTTGTTGTTCCCATTGCTAAAGAGTGGGTCTCCTATACTGTTATTGCGTATGCAGTGAGTGGCATGGCTGCCCAAAATTTGGACGCACCCCAAAACCCCTTTGAAGAGACTTAGAGGATGGTCTCCAGAAAACAATGTTCCCATTTTTAGGAAGTGGGTCTCCCATACTGTTTGCCTATCCAGTGAATGCAAGGGCTGCCAAAAATTTACTATTCCTACTCCAATGCCCCTTGGAAGAGACGTAGAGGAGGACCTCCTGAAAAAAATGTTCCCATTATTAGGAAGTGGGTCTCCCATTGTGTTTGCCTATGCAGTGAATGCAAGGGTTGCTAAAAATTTGTTGACACTCCAATGCCCCTTGGAAGAAACGTGGAGGTCAGAGGGCCTCCTGAAAACAATGTTCCCATTATTAGGAAGTGGGTCTCCCATTGTGTTTGCCTATGCAGTGAATGCAAGGGTTGCCAAAAATTTGGAGACACTCCAATGCCCCTTGGAAGAGACGTGGAGGTCAGACGGCCTCCTGAAAACAATGTTCCCATTATTAAGAGTGGGTGTCCTATTGTGTTTGCCTATGCAGTGAATGCAAGGGATGCCAAAAATTTGGAGGCATTCCAATGCCCCTTGGAATAGACGTGGAGGTCAGAAGGCCTCCTGAAAACAATGTTCCCATTATTAGGATGTGGGCCTCCCATAGTGTTGGCCTATGCAGTGAATGCAAAGGCTGCCAAAAATTGGGAGGCACTCCAATGCCCCTTGGAAGAGACGTAGAGGAGGGCCTCCTGAAAAAAAATGTTCCCATTATTAGGAAGTGGGTCTCCCATTGTGTTTGCCTATGCAGTGAATGCAAGGGTTGCTAAAAATTTGTTGACACTCCAATGCCCCTTGGAAGAAACGTGGAGGTCAGAGGGCCTCCTGAAAACAATGTTTCCATTAGTGTTGAGCCACGCCCGTAGTGTTCGAGTTCGGTTCGGTTCGTCGAACACCCGCATGTTTGCCGAACTGTTCGTTGAACTGTTCGTCGAACACCTTCGAACACCGTTAAAACCAATGGCAGGCAAACAAAAACACATAAAAACACATAGAAAACACATAGAAAACACTTCAAAGGTGTCCAAAAGCTGACAAACTGCTCAGAAGACACAACTAACACATGGAAAAGTGACAAGTACATATAGTCATGCGAAAAGAAAAGAGATGGAGGAGTAAAAGGAGGGAGAGACACAGATATAGGCATGTCATGCCCTTCTAAAACCAAAAAAGTGCAAAGCCGACACGGCCAGTCCGTTCCTGCCCGTGCGACCTCCGTGTCGCCGGGTTTGTGCCAGAGCTGCGGTAAACCCTGACGGCCAGCCCCCCTCTCCCAATACTGGTGCCTGTCCGCTGGTGGGTCGAGCGAGCCCCCCTGTGGTGGAGGCAGGTCTAAGCTTTTTAATTTAAATTGTCTCTCTAATTTGAATGAGTACACTTTAAATCCTTTTACAAGGATCTATTGGAGGGCAAGTCTCATGCCAGCAGCCGCGGTAATTCCAGCTCCAGTAGCGTCCACTAAAGCTGCTGCAGTTAAAAAGTTTTTATAAGGATCGAGCTTGGCGGTCCACAGCAAGGCGTCCTACCGCCAGTCCCAGCCCCTGTGCCTTGGGGTGCCTCCCCGATGCTCTTCACTGAGTGTCCCGGGGGCCCGAAGCATTTCCTTTGAAAAAATTAAGTGTCCAAACTGCAGGTGGTGTAGCTTGCTTAACAGCTAGGTTAATCCGCTGACTAGCAGACACTGCTACTAGGCCCAAAGTATTGCTTGGGCTAGATGCAGTTAAAAATTTGTAATTAGATACTCTCGTTGGATGCTGAGAAAGCATTCCATAGAGTCTCCTGGCACGCCATATATTATTCTCTTAAAAAGCTTGGGGTAGGGGACCCTGTTATAGCCAAAATCATGGCCCTGTATCGCAATCCGTCAGCTAGGCTGAAGATAAATGGAACATTATCATCACCTTTCATAATCACCAATGGGACAAGGCAGGGATGTCCTCTGTCCCCTCTCTTATACATCCTAGTGATGGAGCACCTGCTCTCATCAATTCACGATAACCCCAATATTAGGGGGATTGAGGTGGGAGGCACCGAGTACAAGTGCTCTGCATTTGCTGATGATGTCCTAGTATATATCACTCAACTACATATATCCATCACTGCTGTTATGGCTGAAATAGATCACTTTGGTACATGGTCAAATTTTAAAATCAATGCAGCAAAGTCTGAGGCCCTCGATGTCTCCCTCCGCAAATCCATACAGGATTCCATCCAGTCCAACTTTCCCTTTGCCTGGCCCTCACAGGGTATCAAATACTTAGGAATTCGTATTCATAGAGACCTCTCCCGTCTTTTTTATCTTAATTTTGGGCCCTTTATTGAACAACTCCATAGAGATCTTACTTCTTGGACGGTGAAGGATTTTTCCTGGTTCGGCAGAATAAATATACTAAAAATGAACGTCCTACCTAAACTCTTATACCTCTTCCAAACCATTCCCGTGGTAATTCCCTCAAATTTTTGGAAAAGACTACGCAGTAGCTTTTGCAGATTTATCTGGGCAAGTGGGCGTCCATGCATTCAGGGGGACGTTCTGATCAGACACAAACAAATGGATGGCCTTAGCCTTCCGGATTGTAGAAGGTATTACATTGCAGCAGTACACGCTAGAATCCTTGACTTCTTCCATCATTCGGAGGGGAAATTGTGGGTCAAAATAGCTCAATCCATTTGTCTTAAAGCTCTTACCACTCTCCCATGGTGCGCCCATTTAATTGTCCCCTCTCTTGGACTCATTTCATATAGTACTTATGCCACTGCTTTGGCTTTGAAATCCCCAAAATAAAGCTTATCCTCAATCGACCCCCAGGGCACCTTGCTCCCGATTTCAGATAATCCAGATTTCCCACCAGGACTATCTGCAAATAGATTTCTCGGTTCAAATAAATCCCATCCAATATTATTTTCTCTTGTCATCTCCAATACTTCGCTGCTCCCCCTCAATGACTTGTTACAGGGAAGAGCCACTTCCCCGAAGGCTAATTTTGAATATAGCCAGTTACAACACTTCTATTCAACTGTGAAGAAGTGCACACATCTTCATAGAGATCTCACAAACTTTGAAAAATTGAGCCTATCATTGTCACCCCCTACACACTCCATCTCCCTACTGTATAATCTCCTCATTGCCCAGGTAACTGACAATAGGCCAGGATTCTGCGGTGCATGGGAAAGGGAACTGGGGAAGTCCTTCTCTGACTCACAATGGGATAAATGTTTCTTCCTAACACATAAAACCTCAATAGGGTCCAAAGCTCAGGAAACCTCCTTCAAAATTATCTTTTGATGGTACCGGGTACCAGCAGTCCTTCATAGATGGTGTCCAGTGGTCTCAGATAGATGTTGGAGATGTGGGGAGGGGGAAGGGACAATGTCACACATATGGTGGGCATGCTCTATAATAAATGCATTTTGGGCAAAGGTGGTTCCCATGATTGAGAAAATAACTGGTTTGACTATCCCTAATACGCCAGTATCCCTCCTTTTATCAATGTTACCAATAAGTAAACGTAGTTATAAAAGGTCATCAATAGGATACCTAATACAGGCGGCTAAGAATGTCATTCCATGACACTGGAAAAGCAGAGACCCACCCACTGTGGAGGAATGGTTTGCGGAGATCTCCCTCCTTAATAGGATGGAGCATCTGATTGCCATCTCACCGGCTGATGTTGATAGATACTGTGTGATTTGGAGGGATTGGATTGAATTGCAAAACTCTGACGCCTACCATCTAGCCCCCAACTAAAGTTATCTGTGATGTCGGCACAACAATGATCATAATTAGTGTTGAGCCACCCCCGTAGTGTTCGGGTTCGGTTCGGTTCGTCGAACACCGGGATGTTCGAGGAACTGTTCGTCGAACTGTTCGTCGAACACCTTAGAACACCGTCGAACACCGTTAAAACCAATGGCAGGCAAACAAAAACACATAGAAACACATAGAAAACACCTTCAAAGGTGTCCAAAAGCTGACAAACTGCTCAGAAGACGCTTTCTTTAAAAAAGCCGGCCGGCAATTCAGCAGCGGCATACACCGGTACCCGACAATTTAGACAAAAAGGAATAGAGCCTCACACATAGATTAGATAGATAGAAACATGTCAGTCACATATATATGAAGTACAGTGACAGTGTTGCTTACTGTACTTGTCATTTAGTGTAAAGGATTTATTAAAAAATATAATAGTGTTTTCATGCACTGTCTCTTTAAAAAAGCCGGCCGGCAATTCAGCAGCGGTATCCGACAATTTATAACAGACAGAATAGAGCTTCACACATAGATTAGATAGATAGAAACATGTCAGTCACATATATATGAAGTACAGTGACAATGTTGCTTACTGTACTTGTCATTTAGTGTAAAGGATTTATTAAAAAAAGTAATAGTGTTTTCATGCACCGTCTCTTTAAAAAAGCCGGCCGGCATTTCAGCATCTGTACCCGACAATTTATAACAGACAGAATAGAGCTTCACACATAGATTAGATAGATAGAAACATGTCAGTCACATATATATGAAGTACAGTGATAGTGTTGGTTACTGTACTTGTCATTTAGTATTAAAATAAAGGATTTATTATTAAAAAAAATTGGCGTGGGGTTCCCCTTAATTTTAGTCTCTAGCGGAGGTTAAGCAGACAGCTGGGGCAGATGTTTGAAGCCTGGGAAGGGGGTAATACCCACGGAGCTTCCCAGGCTACTAATATGAGCCCCCAGCTGAATACATAGCCTTTACTAGCTATTAAAATGGGGGACCCCCCCAAAAAAATGACGTGGGGTCCCCCCTAATTTAATAGCTAGCAAAGGCTAGGCAGACAGCTGGGGGCTGATATTAATAGCCCAGGAAGGGTGCCATGAATATTGGCCCCCTCCCAGGCTAGAAACACCAGCCGTCAGCCGCCCCAGAAATGGCGCATTCATAGGATGCGCCAATTCTGGCACTTAGCCTCGCTCTTCCACGCTGCCCTGGTGCGGTGGCAGGGGGTAATAGGGCTGGGGTTGATGTCAGCTTATAATGCCAGCTGACATCAAGCCCAGGTTAGTAATGGAGAGGCGTCTATAAGACACCCCCATTACTAACCCCATAGTCAAAGTTAAAAGAAAACACAAACACCCAGAATAAAGTCCTTTAATTGAAATAAAGACACAATCCTTTATTGTTCTAAATTAAACCATACTTACCATCACGCCCATTCCAGCTGAAGCCAACGATCTCCTGCAATAAAAGAAAAATAATAAAGCAACATCATCCTTACCTTTCCATGGTTCCCACGACAGCTTCAGCTCTGCTACATCGAGATGACAGGCTGGACCGCAGCAGAACGCCGCCATCCAGCCTGTCATCCCGCAGACACTGAGAAGCGCAGGCTTGCTTGCGCTCTGCAGTGTCTGGCTGTGACGGCATAAAGATGAGACGAGTTCATGTCCAATGAACTCAGCTCACCTCATGCACCTCACTGACAGCGTGGGAAAATTCTCACGCTGAAGCGCTTCAGCGTGAGAATTCTCCCACGCTGTAAGTGACGTGCATGAGGTGCGCCGAGTTCATTGGACATGAACTCGTCTCATCTTTATGCCGTCACAGCCAGACACTGCAGAGCGCAAGCAAGCCTGCGCTTCTCAGTGTCTGCGGGATGACAGGCTGGATGGCGGCGTTCTGCTGCGGTCCAGCCTGTCATCTCGATGTAGCAGAGCTGAAGCTGTCGTGGGAACCATGGAAAGGTAAGGATGAGGTTGCTTTATTATTTTATTTTTATTACAGGAGATCGTTGGCTTCAGCTGGAATGGGCGTGATGGTAAGTATGGTTTAATTTAGAACAATAAAGAATTGTGTCTTTATTTCAATTAAAGGACTTTATTCTGGGTGTTTGTGTTTTTTTTAACTTTGACTATGGGGTTAGTAATGGGGGTGTCTTATAGACGCCTCTCCATTACTAACCTGGGCTTGATGTCAGCTGGCATTATAAGCTAGCATCAACCCCAGCCCTATTACCCCCTGCCACCGCACCAGGGCAGCGTGGAAGAGCGAGGCTAAGTGCCAGAATTGGCGCATCCTATGAATGCGCCATTTCTGGGGCGGCTGACGGCTGGTGTTTCTAGCCTGGGAGGGGGCCAATATTCATGGCTCCCTTCCTGGGCTATTAATATCAGCCCCCAGCTGTCTGCCTAGCCTTTGCTAGCTATTAAATTAGGGGGGACCCCACGTCATTTTTTTGGGGGGGTCCCCCATTTTAATAGCTAGTAAAGGCTATGTATTCAGCTGGGGGCTGATATTAGTAGCCTGGGAAGCTCCGTGGGTATTACCCCCTTCCCAGGCTTCAAACATCTGCCCCAGCTGTCTGCTTAACCTCCGCTAGAGCCTAAAATTAAGGGGAACCCCACGCCAATTTTTTTAATAATAAATCCTTTATTTTAATACTAAATGACAAGTACAGTAACCAACACTGTCACTGTACTTCATATATATGTGACTGACATGTTTCTATCTATCTAATCTATGTGTGAAGCTCTATTCTGTCTGTTATAAATTGTCGGGTACAGATGCTGAATTGCCGGCCGGCTTTCTTAAAGAGACGGTGCATGAAAACACTATTATTTTTTTTAATAAATCCTTTACACTAAATGACAAGTACAGTAATCAACACTGTCACTGTACTTCATATATATGTGACTGACATGTTTCTATCTATCTAATCTATGTGTGAAGCTCTATTCTGTCTGTTATAAATTGTCGGGTACAGATGCTGAATTGCCGGCCGGCTTTCTTAAAGAGACGGTGCATGAAAACACTATTATTTTTTTTAATAAATCCTTTACACTAAATGACAAGTACAGTAAGCAACACTGTCACTGTACTTCATATATATGTGACTGACATGTTTCTATCTATCTAATCTATGTGTGATTCTCTATTCCTTCTATTCTAAATTGTTGGGTACAGATGCTGAATTGCCGGCCGGCTTTTTTAAAGAGACGGTGCATGAAAACACTATTATTTTTTTTGATAAATCCTTTACACTAAATGACAAGTACAGTAATCAACACTGTCACTGTAATTCATATATATGTGACTGACATGTTTCTATCTATCTAATCTATGTGTGATTCTCTATTCCTTCTATTCTAAATTGTCGGGTACCGCTGCTGAATTGCCGGCCGGCTTTTTTAAAGAGACAGTGCATGAAAACACTATTATTTTTTTTGATAAATCCTTTACGCTAAATGACAAGTACAGTAAGCAGCACTTTCACTGTACTTCGTATATATGTGGCTGACATGTTTATATCTATCTAATCTATGTGTGAAGCTCTATTCTTTCGGTTCTAAATTGTCGGGTACCGGTGTATGCCGCTGCTGAATTGCCGGCTTTTCATGTTTCACTGTTGGCACTGTTCCCATCGATTTGGGCAATCACTGCAATGCCACAACCACCATGGCTGTGGCATTACAGTGAGTGGCAGACAATCCCTGCATGATTGGTGCTCTAAATAGCACCAGACATGCAGGACACGCTTTTGGTGCACGAACAGTTATCGAACATAACCTCGAACAGCCGAATTTTTTGCAAATCGTTCGGGTTCGTCGAACAACTCGAACACCGCCCAAAACAGCTCGAATTTGAGATTGGCGAACAGTTCTAGTCGAACACCGCTCATCTCTAATCATAATCGCAATCTATTGATTGGTGGTCTGCCATGGTCCGCTCCCTCTCTCTCTATCTTTCATATGAAAAAATACATGCTTGATCTGGATATTGATGGAAAACCCTCCCTGTACCCCCCAATGTACTTTCGTTATGCATAGATTTATAGTTATACTACCCCTTTTACTATGTATATTGTATTTTCTTGTACCTTTTCACCACAAAAATAAAAAAAAACTTGAATTTGAAAAAAAAAAATGTAATTAGATCTACAGGCGGTGGCTACTCCGCTGACTAGCAGACACTGAAGCTTTGGAGCAGACCTCTGATTCCCAGGCTATAGTATGAGTAAACAGCTCTTCAGACTCAACCAACAGTGTTACCCCAAGCCATAGTGTATGTAGTTTCTTAAGGTTAAAAGGGGGGGGGAGACCCGACCCACCTGGAATTGACGATGGCAACATCATGTAAAACACAGCAAGGGGACTCCAAAAAGAGTCTCCATTTTTTCCCAAAATTGTGGCACAGACACCACTTAAGTGGCATCAATTGTCCCAGAGTTGCTTAAAATGGTTGGTGAGGTGATTTTCCAAAATACTCAAGCTTTTAGTCTCCCCAGAATGACACAGGTGGGGCAGATGGTGGTTGTACTGGCCCGCTAGGCCGCATTGTAGCACAGTGAGCTTCGCACTGCAACTTATGCTTCATATCCATGTGACGGTTCATGCATGAAGTACTCAAACTATGTATTTTTTGGCCTCTACTTAGCTCTTGGTGACAAATGTTACAGATAACACGAGTTGGGTCATCCTTATCGATCTGAAAAAATGTACAGGCTATGCAAGGTTTAGAGCCCATGCGACTCTGCTACTAGCAATACTATCAAATGATTGGCTGGGTTAGATGCAGAGCGTCTGGGTTTGGTTGGGGGTCCCCACAGTCTGCCTAGGCTAGATGCAGTTAAAAATTATTATTAGATACACAGGCGGTGCAGCTTGCTTCGCAGCTGGGCTAATACGCCCAAAGTATTGGTAGACTCTATACTAAATAAGGAAGGATTCACTGACTGTGGTGGCCCCTCCGTGGGCCATGGTGATTGGTGGAGATTTGGTGGATGATTATAGGAAAAAGCTCCTTAATAGAGAAAGTTGGTGGATTTATACTTTAAATACACGTGTACCAGCGGGTTTAAACATCAGACATGATTTGATGTATCATTATGAGTGATCATTTAGAGATTATTATTATATATATGTTCTCTTTTCTTCTCTTCTTTTGGATTATTTACATTTATATGCATTGTTTCTATGCTATACGATTTTAACATGGTATGTGTGTTTACATTTCTGATTAACTCAGCCTTGAACAGGTGCATAGCAGGACATGACATATAAATACCACTTCCTTGCTGTTTTTTTGCTATGCAATGATTAAGAACCTTTAGGTCGAAACGCCTTTGCTTTTCTTCTCCAAGGTGGACTTTTAAAATATTTTTTGTATGACCCAATAAAAAGTGGATTTTAGAAGATTTGTTCAGCTGGATCTTCCTGGTTCCTCATGTTTGTCTGGTAGCACTCCTGGCTCCGTGCTGTTGATCTTCTAGGTGGGTGAGCTGATTTTTTCCTTTCTTTTTCTGCCATTTGGGGATTGGTCATCCACTTTCGCTGCCCCTTACTCAACGAATTCACAAACATCTCCCGTCGGTTTGGAGTCCCATTATGCCCAACCAAACACATAGGCCCCACAGCTAAAAAAAATCGTTCTTAGGCATCAAAATCGACACCACAGCAAGGTTGTTCCGCCTCCCATGGGAAAAAATACCAAAACATTACACCTGATCTAGGTTTTTTGCGCAGTATGGAAAGTAACACTACAGCAGATGCAAGTATTACTAGGTCTCCTCGTGTTTGCGAGCCGGGTGATGCCAGTCGGAAGGGTTTTTTCTCTTCATTTATCGCCCGCAACAAAAGGGGCACCTAAACCGAGTCATACAATCAGAATCAGCAGGCAGCTACGCGCGGACTTAGAGGTGTGGAAAACCTTCTTATAATCATTCAACGGTCACACGTTATTTATGTCAGCAGAACAGTCCAACATTCAACTAAGATTATTCACCGGGGCGGCAGAATCAGGCGGATATGCAGCGATACTAAATAACCAATGGTGCACAAGCTTATGGCCTCCGTATTGGGCAGAACAAGTGCTGACAAAAAAACAGACAGTCCTGGAACTGTTTCCAATAGTGGCTAACAAAAATATACTCTTCATAACAAAAAACACCAGCCTAGCGCACTTCATTAATAATTTGGCATCATCGTCTCTCCCAGTGCTAGGCCTACTACGCCGGCTAGCATTCCTGTGCCTAAAACACAATGTATGGGTCCGCGCTAGCCACGATGCTGAGGGGTCTAACGCTGCTGCTAACGCTTTATCACAATTCAATTGGCAGATTTTCACAGAGCTCCTCCCCAACGCCCACCCATCGGGCAACAGTTGCCCAGCCTCCCTATGGGATCTAGTGGAGAATAGTTGATGCCATTAATCAGAGCGTCAGTGGCCCCGACGATGTGGCAAGCATACGGTAAGGCATGGGAACAGTGGACACAACTAGTAGCAGGCAGACGGGTTGACCAATGTGAACAAGCCAGATTACCAGTCACCATAGAATTTCCCCACCAGCTAATGATGAGGGGCATATCAGGGGCGTCAGCGCAGCGGTGGCTGACCGGAGTAGCATTTCACTTCCAACTACTGAATTGGGGACATGTGACAAAGAGATTCATCATCAGACAATCCATAAAAGGGTGGAAAAGGAGTCAGCCAAGTCAGGAGTGTAGACGTCCCGTCCCATGTCACTAAAACTGATTTCTCACATTATATCCCTAACACCATTAACATGATATTCACAATTCGAAGCAACACTACTGTCTACTGTATTTGCGATCGCTTTCTTCAGGGCGCTATGCATAAGCGAATTAGTCCCTCAATCCAAAATTAACACCAGTGGAGGCTTATTACACCAGGACGTAGTCATAGCCAATAATGCAATACGTCTACGCATATGCAAATCGAAAACGGTTCCACCGGGCAGGGGCACTTGGGTACTTCTACAACCCACAAATGGTACGCTGAGTCGGTTAACAATAGTAAAAGCATATATAACCATCAGATCACAAAGTAATTTCTTCCTATCACACATTGATGGAACGCCATTATCAAGATACCAGTTCCAAGCTATATTTAATAAATGCCTAACATCGGCAGGGAACCACCCCAAAGATTATGGGACACACTCATTCTGCTTAGGCGTGGCCACGGAAGCAGCAAGAGCAGGACTGTCAGAAATGGAAGTTCAGAGGATAGGGAGATGGCGATCCACGTGTTTGGCGAGATACATAAGACCGGACTTGTTATCCTAATGTGGTTTGTTTTGTTTTACAGGTGACGCTAAGCTAACAGTGTGGGTGATAGGCCACTCGTATATATATTGGGCAGAAAAAAGGGTGAAAGTCCGCCCAGACGGGAGGAAATTAGAGTTTCATAACACATATTTGAACTGAAGAGGTATTAGAGGCCTGCAATGGCCACAGGTACTAATGGAGGTAATCAAGGTAAGGAGAGAGGCAAGAGGTCCGGTCATCTTAGTTATACAGGTCGGGGGAAAAGACCTAGGTTATCACAAGAGCGCATAACTAATGGAAATAATGAAACTAGACACTGAGTGCTTCAGAGAATTTTTCACAAAAATAGTCAGAGATTGTGCCGAGCGCGGTATGGCAAGGTGCCCGAGACATCACGGCCATCGAACGGACAAGGCGGCTAATAAATATTTGGATGCCAAAATTTATAAGAGACAGAGGCGGACAACTGGAAGGAGATAAAGCAGGCCTCATACGGCCCGACTGTGTTCACTTAATGGATATTGGACTGGACATATTCCTGTCAGGACTCCAGGACGGAGTGGAACAAGCGTTAAGAGTGAGGATCCTCCGTGGCCTGGAAATAGAAAGGACATGTTGGAGAGTTACACTTGTTGGCCAACTTGCCGTTGAGGAGACTGGAGACACAGGGCATGGTGCAACAAGCTGAATTATTTTAGAAATAAAATGCCTTTCTAATGTAATGAGTATAAACAGTTAATAAAGCTGTGACCGATCCTCACCCATCCAGTTCTAAGAGTTACATGATTGTATTGTCAATGAAAGGGGGGCGGTAGGGGGCTGAGCGTCTGGGTTTGGTTGGGGGTCACCACAGTCTGCCTAGGCTAGATGCAGTTAAAAATCATTATTAGATACACAGGCGGTGCAGCTTGCTTCGCAGCTGGGTTACTACGCTGACTAGCAGACATTGAAGCTTTGGAGCAGACCTCTGAGTAAACAGCTCTTCAGACTCTACCATCTGTGTTACCCCAAGCCATAGTGTATGTAGTTTCTTACGGTTAAAAGGAGGGGGGAGACCCAACCCACCTGTAATTGACGATGCCAACGTCACATAAAACACAGCAAGGGGACTCCAAAAAGAGTCTCCAATTTTTCCAAAAATTTGGGGCACAACACCACTTAAGTGGCATCAATTGCCCCAGAGTTGCTTAAAACGGTTGGTGAGGTGATTTTAACAAATCCTCAAGCTTTTACTCTCCCCAGGATGACACAGGGATAGAAAAGTCCTTGCGGATCCATGATTTGTTCATCTTTATGAACGTGAGTCTGTCTACATTGTCAGTGGACAGCCGCGTGCGCATATCTGTCAGCACACCACCAGCAGCGCTGAACACACGTTCACAGAGAACAAAAATTATTATTAATTTGAAAGCTGGTGGAGCTTAGTATAGATGGCCTAATAGAATGAGAACAACACACTGCTACTATGTCCAAAATTATTTTACAGACAAGATGCATCTAAAAATTATTATTAATTTAAAAGCTGGTGGAGCTTAGTATAGATGGCCTAATAGAATGAGTACCACACACTGCTACAGGCCCAAAATTATTTTCCAGGCAAGATGCAGCTAAAAATTATTAGTAATTTGAAAGCTGGTGGAGCTTAGTATAGATGGCCTAATAGAATGAGTACCACACACTGCTACAGGCCCAAAATTATTTTCCTGGCAAGATGCAGCTAAAAATTATTAGTAATGTGAAAGCTGGTGGAGCTTAGTATAGATGGCCTAATAGAATGAGTACCACACACTGCTACAGGCCCAAAATTATTTTCTGGGCTAGATGCAGCTAAAAATTATTAGTAATTTGAAAGCTTAAAACGGTTGGTGAGGTCATTTTAACAAATCCTCATGCTTTTACTCTCCCCAGGATGACACAGTGGTAGAAAAGTCCTTGCGGAACCATGATTTGTTCATCTTTATGAAAGTGAGTTTGTCTACATTGTCAGTGGACAGCCACGTGCGCTTATCTGTCAGCACACCACCAGCAGCGCTGAACATAAGTTCAGAGAGAATGCTGGCTGCGGGGCATGACAAGATCACCAACGCATGAGTGGCGAGCTCCGGCCATTTATCCAGATTGGAAGCCCAAAAAGAGCAAGGGTCCAGTGACACTGTCATGGCTTCGATGTTCACTTGGAGATACTCCTGTACCATCGTCTCTAGGCGTTGACTATGTGTCAGACTTCTTGTCTCCTGTGGCCTTGCAAAGGATGGTCTAAAAAAGTGGTGAAAGGATTCCGCAAAATTGCTGTTACCAGCAGATACTGTGTTTCTGTTACGGTTTGAGTGCTGAAGACTCGACAGTCCCATGGTTGGCAAGTTAGAACTGTGAGATTCACTACGTGCACCACTGGTGTTTTGTGGAAAAGCACATGTAAGATTCTGCAACAGTCTCTGCTGATACTCCTGCATGCGTGCATCCCTTTCTATGGCAGGAATTATTTCGGCAAATTTACTTTTGTACCGGGGATCTAAGAGTGTGGCAACCCAGTAGTCAGGATTATTTCTAATTCTCACAATTAGAGGGTCATGTTGCAGGTACTGCAGCAAGAAGGCACTCATGTGTCTTGCGCATCCAGGAGCACCAAGTCCCTGTTGTGTTGGTGGTGAGGTAAGAATCATGCTTCCTTCCTCTGCCCTCTCCCCCCAACCTCGCACAACAGAAATGTGATCAAGGTCTCCCTCATCTGATGAGTCTTCCATGCCCATCGCCAGTTCGTCCTCCACTCCTTCCTGGGCTCCTGCACCTTCCTCACTAGTTTGGCTGCTACCATGCACCCTGGTTGATACCTCTCCCCCACCCTCCCATGCCTGCCGCCTTGGTGCTGCCGACCGTCTGGACCTTGCAGATGTTAGCCATTCCGCATACAACTCCTCCTCCTCTACTTCCTCCACCTCCTCTTGTTCCACCACCTGACTCCGAATTCTGTTTAACATGTGCAGCTAAAAATTATTAGTAATTTGAAAGCTGGTGGAGCTTAGTATAGATGGCCTAATAGAATGAGTACCACACACTGCTACAGGCCCAAAATTATTTTTCAGGCAAGATGCAGCTAAAAATTATTAAATTATTAGTAATTTGAAAGCTGGTGGAGCTTTTTATAGATGGCCTAATAGAATGAGTACCACACACTGCTACAGGCCCAAAATTATTTTCCAGGCAGGATGCAGCTAAAAATTATTAGTAATTTGAAAGCTGGTGGAGCTTAGTATAGATGGCCTAATAGAATGAGTACCACACACTGCTACTATGCCCAAAATTATTTTCCAGGCAAGATGCAGCTAAAAATTATTAGTAATTTGAAAGCTGGTGGAGCTTAGTTTAGATGGCCTAATAGAATGAGTACCACACACTGCTACAGGCCCAAAATTATTTTCCAGGCAAGATGCAGCTAAAAATTATTAGCAATTTGAAAGCTGGTGGAGCTTAGTATAGATGGCCTAATAGAATGAGTACCACACACTGCTACTATGCCCAAAATTATTTTCCAGGCAAGATGCAGCTAAAAATTATTAGTAATTTGAAAGCTGGTGGAGCTTAGTATAGATGGCCTAATAGAATGAGTACCACACACTGCTACTATGCCCAAAATTATTTTACAGGCAAGATGCAGCTAAAAATTATTAGTAATTTGAAAGCTGGTGGAGCTTAGTATAGATGGCCTAATAGAATGAGTACAACACACTGTTAATATGCCCAAAATTATTTTCCATGCAAGATGCAGCTAAAAGTTATTAGTAATTTGAAAGCTGGTGGAGCTTAGTATAGATGGCCTAATAGAATGAGTACCACACACTGCTACAGGCCCAAAATTATTTTCCAGGCAAGATGCAGCTAAAAATTATTAGTAATTTGAAAGCTGGTGGAGCTTAGTATAGATGGCCTAATAGGATGAGTACCACACACTGCTACAGGCCCAAAAATTTTTTCCAGGCAAGATGTGGCTAAAAATTATTAGTAATTTGAAAGCTGGTGGAGCTTAGTATAGATGGCCTAATAGAATGAGTATCACACACTGCTAATATGCCCAAAATTATTTTCCAGGCAAGATGCAGCTAAAAATTATTAGTAATTTAAAAGCTGGTGGAGCTTAGTATAGATGGCCTAATAGAATGAGTACCACACACTGCTACTATGCCCAAAATTATTTTCCAGGCAAGATGCAGCTAAAAATTATTAGTAATTTGAAAGCTGGTGGAGCTTAGTATAGATGGCCTAATAGAATGAGTACCACACACTGCTACAGGCCCAAAATTATTTTCCAGGCAAGATGCAGCTAAAAATTATTATTAATTTGAAAGCTGGTGGAGCTTACTATAGATGGCCTAATAGAATGAGTACCACACACTGCTACTATGCCCAAAATTATTTTCCAGGCAAGATGCAGCTAAAAATTATTAGTAATTTGAAAGCTGGTGGAGCTTAGTATAGATGGCCTAATAGAATGAGTACCACACACTGCTACAGGCCCAAAATTATTTTCCAGGCAAGATGCAGCTAAAAATTATTAGTAATTTGAAAGCTGGTGGAGCTTAGTACATATGGTCTAATAGAATGAGTACCACACACTGCTACAGGCCCAAATTTCTTTTCCAGGCAAGAGGCAGCTAAAAATTATTAGCAATTTGAAAGCTGGTGGAGCTTAGTATAGATGGCCTAATAGAATGAGTACCACACACTGCTACTATGCCCAAAATTATTTTCCAGGCAAGATGCAGCTAGAAATTATTAGTAATTTGAAAGCTGGTGGAGCTTAGTATAGATGGCCTAATAGAATGAGTACCACACGCTGCTACTATGCCCAAAATTATTTTACAGGCAAGATGCAGCTAAAAATTATTAGTAATTTGAAAGCTGGTGGAGCTTAGTATAGATGGCCTAATAGAATGAGTACAACACACTGCTAATATGCCCAAAATTATTTTCCATGCAAGATGCAGCTAAAAGTTAATAGTAATTTGAAAGCTGGTGGAGCTTAGTATAGATGGCCTAATAGAATGAGTACCACACACTGCTACAGGCCCAAAAATTATTTTCCAGGCAAGATGCAGCTAAAAATTATTAGTAATTTGAAAGCTGGTGGAGCTTAGTATAGATGGCCTAATAGGATGAGTACCACACACTGCTATAGGCCCAAAATTTTTTTCCAGGCAAGATGCAGCTAAAAATTATTAGTAATTTGAAAGCTGGTGGAGCTTAGTATAGATGGCCTAATAGAATGAGTACCACACACTGCTAATATGCCCAAAATTATTTTCCAGGCAAGATGCAGCTAAAAATTATTAGTAATTTGAAAGCTGGTGGAGCTTAGTATAGATGGCCTAATAGAATGAGTACCACACACTGCTACTATGCCCAAAATTATTTTCCAGGCAAGATGCAGCTAAAAATTATTAGTAATTTGAAAGCTGGTGGAGCTTAGTATAGATGGCCTAATAGAATGAGTACCACACACTGCTAATATGCCCAAAATTATTTTCCAGGCAAGATGCAGCAAAAAATTATTAGTAATTTGAAAGCTGGTGGAGCTTAGTATAGATGGCCTAATAGAATGAGTACCACACACTGCTACAGGTCCAAAATTATTTTCCAGGCAAGATGCAGCTAAAAATTATTAGTAATTTGAAAGCTGGTGGAGCTTAGTATAGATGGCCTAATAGAATGAGTACCGCACACTGCTAATATGCCCAAAATTATTTTCCAGGCAAGATGCAGCTAAAAATTATTAGTAATTTGAAAGCTGGTGGAGCTTAGTAAAGATGGCCTAATAGAATGAGTACCACACACTGCTACAGGTCCAAAATTATTTTCTAGGTAAGATGCAGCTAAAAATTATTAATAATTTGAAAGCTGGTGGAGCTTAGTATATATGGCCTAATAGAATGAGTACCACACACTGCTACAGGCCCAAATTTCTTTTCCAGGCAAGATGCAGCTAAAAATTATTAGTAATTTGAAAGCTGGTGGAGCTTAGTATAAATGGCCTAATAGAATGAGTACCACACACTGCTGCTATGCCCAAAATTATTTTACAGGCAAGATGCAGCTAAAAAATATTAGTAATTTGAAAGCTGGTGGAGCTTAGTATAGATGGCCTAATAGAATGAGTACCACACACTCCTACTATGCCCAAAATCATTTTACAAGCAAGATGCAGCTAAAAATTATTAGTGATTTGAAAGCTGGTGGAGCTTAGTATAAATGGCCTAATAGAATGAGTACCACACACTGCTACAGGCCCAAAATTATTTTCCAGGCAAGATGCAGCTAAAAATTATTAGTAATTTGAAAGCTGGTGGAGCTTAGTATAGATGGCCTAATAGAATGAGTACCACACACTGCTACAGGCCCAAAATTATTTTCCAGGCAAGATGCAGCTAAAAATTATTAGTAATTTGAAAGCTGGTGGAGCTTACTATAGATGGCCTAATAGAATGAGTACCACACACTGCTACTATGCCCAAAATTATTTTCCAGGCAAGATGCAGCTAAAAATTATTAGTAATTTGAAAGCTGGTGGAGCTTAGTATAGATGGCCTAATAGAATGAGTACCACACACTGCTACTATGCCCAAAATTATTTTCCAGGCAAGATGCAGCTAAAAATTATTAGTAATTTGAAAGCTGGGGGAGCTTAGTATAGATGGCCTAATAGCATGAGTACCACACACTGCTAATATGCCCAAAATTATTTTCCAGACAAGATGCAGCTAAAAATTATTAGTAATTTGAAAGCTGGTGGAGCTTAGTATAGATGGCCTAATAGAATGAGTACCACACACTGCTAATATGCCCAAAAGGTTTTACTTGCCTAGGTGCAGTAAAAAATTTGTATTACATACACAGGTGGTATAGCTTGCAACACAGATAGGCTACTGCACTGACTAACACACACTGCAAGAGGCCCAAAAGGATTTGCTTAGCTAGATTTAGCCAAATGCTGTGAAAAACACTTGCACAGCACTAAAACAGACCTGCCTGGCAAAAAGTGATAGGAACTGATGTAACCTAGCCCTCAAAAGGGCTGCAATTACTAGTCACTACTCCCAACCTATCTGCCTATTTAAGAGCACTGACCTGCCTGCTAAAAGTCGTAGGAAATGCTGTAACCTAGCTCTCAAAAGGACTGCAATTAGAACTAGTCCCTACTCCCTAAACCTTTCTGTCTATTTAAGAGAAAATTTGCTTGCAATTCAGTTACACAATATAGCGCTAACAGCAGCAGCAGTGCAGTCTAACACTCAGCTGCAGCAGTGAGAAAATGGTGGTGACGGGGAAAATGGCTGGGTCTTATAGGGCAAGGACATGTGACATACACAGCCAATGACACATGCCCTTGCTTGTGTGAAAAAAAGCACTTCGCTCCGTGTGTGCGCTGCTGATAGGCTGACAGACTGCACCTTCCCACTGTAAATGCGGGAAAGAGAAAAAAAAATGGAGATCTTCATTATTTCTGCAGAGATCCATCCCATGCTCCTTCCCCCGCCCCGCTGTACACTCAAACTGTGTATTAACATTGATTATCAGCATTACTGTGAAAAAATCCAGTTACGATTTTGGTGCACGAACAGTTATCGAACATAACCTCGAACAGCCGGATTTTTTTCAAATCGTTCGGGTTCGTCGAACGGCTCGAACACCGCCCAAAACAGCTCGAATTTGAGATTGGCGAACAGTTCGATTCGAACACTGCTCATCTCTAGTTCCCATTATTAGGAAGTGGGTCTCCCATTGTGTTTGCCTATGCAGTGAATGCAAGGGTTGCCAAAAATTTGGAGACACTCCAATGCCCCTTGGAAGAGACGTGGAGATCAGAGGGCCTCCTGAAAACAATGTTCCCATTATTAAGAAGTGGGTGTCCTATTGTGTTTGCCTATGCAGTGAATGCAAGGGATGCCAAAAATTTGGAGGCACTCCAATGCCCCTTAGAATAGACGTGGAGGTCAGAGGGCCTCCTGAAAACAATGTTCCCATTATTAGGATGTGGGCCTACCATAGTGTTGGCCTATGCAGTGAATGCAAAGGCTGCCAAAAATTGGGAGGCACTCCAATGCTCCTTGGAAAAGACGTAGAGGATCTCATGAAAAAATGTTGCCATTATTAGGAAGTGGGTCTCCCATAGTGTTGGCCTATGCAGTGAATGCAAGGGCTGAAAAAAAAATTGGGAGGCACTCCAATGCCCCTTGGAAGAGACGCAGAGGATCTCATGAAAAAATGTTGCCATTATTAGGAAGTGGGTCTCCCATAGTGTTGGCCTATGCAGTGAATGCAAGGGCTGAAAAAAAATTGGGAGGCACTCCAATGCCCCTTGGAAGAGACGTAGAGGGCCTCATAAAAAAATGTTCCCATTATTAGGAATTGGGTCTTCCATAGTGTTGGCATTTGCAGTGAATGCAAGGGCTGCCAAAAATTGGGAGGCACTCCAATGCACCTTGGAAAAGACGTGGAGTAGGGCCTCATAAAAAAATGTTCCCATTAGAAAGGAGCGGGTCTCCTATACTTGCCCATGCACTAAGTGTATGAGCTGACAAAAATTTACCCCTGGGGTAATCATAAACACCCTTTAAAAAAATTATGTGGGTGTTGCCTCACGGACCACGGTCACGCTGGTGATATGGTGTGGGAGGATGAGGATGAGGAGAAGGAGGAGGACAACAGAAAATAGCCAAAATCAGGAAGCATATACCCTTGTGTGGGTGTGAAAAGGTGCATGGGAATACACCTCCCAAAAAAAGACACTGGATTTGAGTTTATGTTACACTGCTATCATTCGGTAGTGTTGAGAAGTCTGGCCCAATCCAGCCCTTGTTCATTTTTATAAGAATCAGCCCGTCAGCATTTTCAGTTGACAGGCGGATGCGCTTATCAGCTATAATTCCTCCAGCGGCACAAAAACCCGCTCTGATAAAAAGCTAGCGGTAGGGCAGGCCAGGACCTCCAAGGCATAGAGAGCCAGCTTGGATACCCAATAATTATAAGACACAAAGGAATCACGGAGGACGTTGGTACAGTCGGCAAGGTACTCCCTCAGCATCTTCCCAAACTTTGCACTCCTTGTGAGAGTACCCCTCGCCTCAGGTCCTGTGCGATGGGAGGGGCTGAGAAAACTCACCCAGAATTTAGACAGTATTCCCCAGCCTCTGCTGGATTGGAGTTGTGTCTCTCTCGCCTGTAATCCTTGGTTGTCCAACAAACTGTGACCTTTGCCGCCAGATAGGAATTTTTTTAATAGTTCCGCAACAAGGGTCTTCTGGTACTGTCCCATTTTTATAGACCTGTCTGCCTCAGGAAAAAGATATAGAAAGTTCTCCTTGTAGCGTGGGTCTAGAAGTGTCACCAAGCAGTGATAACTGTCACCCAAAATGTTGATAACGCAAGGGTCATGGGAAAGGCAGCATAACATAAACTCAGCCATGCGTGCCAGACTGCTAACAGGCAAGACTTTCGTGTCCTCACCAAGAGGATGACTGAACATGCTCTCCTCCTCCACTTCCTCCTCCTACTCTCTGTCCTCAGGCTATCCACACTGAACAGACGGTATGACAGTTGCGCAGGTAGTACCGTCTATAGCACATGAAACTAGCTCCTGCTCTTCCTCCTCCTCCTCCCCTTCCTCATTGTCACCCAATTCACTTTGGAATGAGATGAGGCTGGTCTGTGTGTAATCACACTGTATGGTTCCTTTCTCCATCTCATCATGCGCCACTGCAATGCATTCTCTTTGATTGTGAGCAGAGAGCGTTTAAGAAGACAGAGAAGCGGGATGGTGATGCTAATTATGGCGCCATCGCCGCTCACCATCTTGGTGGAGTCCTCAAAGTTTTGGAGGATGGTACAGATGTCTGACATCCATATCCACTCCTGAGGTCTTATGTGTGGAGTCTGAACTGAATACCGATGGCCTTGTTGATGCTGGTAGTCAACAACTGCCCTCTTCTGCTCACAAATCCTTCCCAACATCTGCAGTGTAGAGTTCCAACGCGTGGGGACATCATACACCAGTCTGTGAGCCGGAAGCTGCAAACGCTGCTGAAGCACAGCAAGGGTGGCGGAAGCTGTAGCTGACTTTCTAAAATGGGCACACAGGCGGCATACTTTGACAAGCAGATCTGGCATCTCCAGGTACCTTTTGAGAAACTGCTGAACCACAAGGTTAAGCACATGGGCCAGGTATGGTACATGTGTGAGCTTACCTCGCCTCAGAGCCGTCACCAGGTTCCAGCCATTGCCACACATGACCATGCCTGGCTGTAGGTTTAGCGGTGTCAGCCACAGATCTGCCTGCTCTTTTAGAACTGTCCACAACTCTTCAGCATTGTGCGGTTTTGTCACCTAAGCATATTAGCTTCAGTACAGCCTGTTGCCGCTTGGCTGAGGCAATGCTGCAGTTCTTCCAGCTTGTGATTGATGTGGTCATTTCAGAGATGCAGTCTGAAGAGGAGGCTGAGGAGGATGAGTTGCAGGAGCTGTAGTCTCTGGGGGCAACCCTGATTGACCTAGGGCCCGCAATCCTCGGCGTCGGGGGGATGTGTTCCGTCCCAAGGTCCGACTGGTTCCAGGCTTCTACTATGTTAACCCAGTGTGCCGTCAGCGAGATGTACCATCTCTGCCCGCAAGCACTTGTCCACGTGTCCGTGGTTAAGTGGACTTTCCCAGTAACTGCATTGTTGAAGGCACGGCTAATGTTGTGGGACACGTGCTTGTGTAATGCGGGGATGGCATACCAGGAGAAATAGTGGCGGCTGGGGAACGAGTACCGAGGGACGGCCGCCACCATCAGGTTGCGGAAAGCTTCGTCTCCACGAGCCTAAAAGGCAACATTTAGAGCGCAAGCAGTCGCGAAATGTGGGAATTTAGTAGTGTGGCCTGTGAGGCGTTAGCTGCGTATTTGCGCTTGCGTTCCAAGGACTGGGGTATGGACAACTGAACGCTGCACTGGGATAAGGACATGCTTGCTGATGGTGCTACTTGAGAGTGTGCAACGACAGGTGCAGGGCAGGAGGCATCTTCGCATGCACTATGGACAGGGGATTGGCTTGTATGCACAACAGCGGAAGAAGCAGTGGTGTCACCCGCAGACATTGTTCCTGGACCCTGGATTTCGGCCCACAAAGTCAGGTGCTTTGCTGCCATGTGCCTGATCATGCTGGTGGTGGTCAGGCTGGTATTTTTGCTACATCTGCTGATGCTGGCCTGGCAGGTGGTGCAAATGGCCTTTTTGGTTGTTATCGGCAGAGTCTTTAAAAAACAAACAGACTACGGAAGACCTAACAGTTGTACTGGCAACTTCCTTCGTGTTGGTGTTACGGGGAATGGTTGCCTGCCTTCTGTCTGTGGCCACCACACTGCTTCTTCCTGCCTGTTGGGGTGCTCTGCCTCCCTCCCCCTGTGTGCTGCTGTCCTCGCTCTGCATGTCCTCCTGCCAGGTTGGGTCAGTTACTATATCATCCACCTCCTCGTCTTCCACTTCCGCACCCTGGTCCTCCTTCTGACTTTCTGGCAATTGTGTCTCATCATTGTCCACCTCTTGTGACACTTTCCCACCGTTGCCTTCGTATGACCGTGGCTGCTTAAATATTTGGGCATCGCTACATGCGATCTCCTCTTGCCCCGCTTCAAGTGGACCAGGCGAGAGGCCCAATCTATAGATGGAAAAGTGAACAGCTCTTTGGAGTGTCCAAGTGTGGGATCAGTTATCTCCGAGCACTCAGCATGGTGGGAGGAAGGAGGATCAGGGTGAGGAATATGCGGTCCAGACTCACGGCTACTGAGACTTGACCGTGTGGAAGACAGGGTAGTGGTGGTGGCAAAGTGACTGGAAGCATTATCCGCTATCCAACCAACAACCTTATGACACTGCTCTGGGTTCAATAGTGGTGTGCTGCGATCCTCTAGGAATTAGAACAGGAAGGTCGGGCGAGAAGATGTGGGTGTTTGTTGTGGCACAATTTCAGCTTGCCCACGGTCTCGGCCTCTGCATGCACCATTACCATCACCATCACGTCCAGTTCCCTTGCCATGCGCCTTGCCCATTTTAAATGGAGGACAATATCTTCCATGCTCACTACAAATGGCTGAATTTGGAGCGAACTTATATGTGATCCATGTGGCGGACAAATTACAGTTTTAAATAGCTGGCCTGTAGGTAACTATTTTTAACAGCAAACTGGTGTCAATAACTTCACTGACACAGTGAAACAAAATTTGAATGGAGGCCAGAAATGGCAGAATTTTCAGCGAACTTATATGTGATCCGTGTGACGGACAAACCACAGTTTTAAATAGCTGGATTTTTAGCGCTGTAATATGGAAAGGACCTGGCTGTATTCTGCAGTGCCGAAAAGCAAATAGGGCAGAAAAACGGTGTTCTCTGGATTGCTTTTTAAGCAAATAATCAGGATTAAGATGAAAAAAAAAATATTCCTGGCCCCTGATACCTGGGGCTATTTTTACAAATATCTGTAAAAGCACCAGCAGACAGAACTGGAATGTACCCTCTTGCTATATGCACTGCAGTCTGCTATATATCCTGCCTAGCACTGATATCTCTGCAGCTGGATTAGTCCTCAGAAGGACGGTTAGTTGAGATGGATATATGTAGAGAATCTTGTGGAATACCTACACTAACTAATAAACAACCAAATCTCTCCCTAGCTCAGCAGCACCTCTCCCTACACTGCCTGATTGCGGAGTAGACTGAGCACGGCGGCGCCAGGTCTCATATAGACCTGATGACGCTGTGCGGCCAGCCAATCACGGTAATGCCACAACCAACATGGCTGCGGCATTACAGTGAGTGGCAGGCAATCCCTGCATGCTCGGGCGAGTACCGAGTACTTGCGAGTATGCTCGCTCATCACTAGTAGGTATTATAACTCCCACATACGAACTTTTCTGATGCCTTAATATATAAATGTAATCTGCAGGTTGCCTAATTTAAAATTAAGCTCTACGTAATGCAAAATTACCTAAATTTGTGTGAAAATCCTTTCCATAAACTTACTGTATGAGAAACAAGCTACTGACTATATTATTAGATTTTTCTCTGTGTTATTTACTTTAAAAAGAGAATGGATCTTGACAATATCTAATTCTTTCTAATAACCAGTTTCCTGTTTTTAGTCAAAACACTATATAATTTTCTAGCCATAATCTGTAAGTAATAGCTATAGAAATACAGCTTTCCCTGCATGAATGACACGTCATGTAAAATAAAAAAATAATTTAAGTGGCTACATTCATTCAAAGCTATGATCTGTCTTAGAAATAGAATAAGAATACATAGTCTATAACAGTTTTGCCATTTTTCCCCATTGGTTGATCTTCTTAATATAGATGGTGAAACCAGCAAGAGTGCATCTTGGCATTTCACGCCTGCATAAAGTAAACCTGGGAGAGTGAAACATACAAACTATGACTCCATGTTGGAAAATAATAAAAACTATTTATAATAATTATCACTATCATTAAATCTGTGTCATGCTAAATTGGATAGCCAAAAAAAGAACCAAGCTGGTTTTAGTGTGGGGGTCTCCTAACAATCCTTTATAAAACATTTCATTATCTTTCCCTGTGTGTGGTCAGTGACAGAAGCCTGTTCTAGTCAGTCATGCAGCTTCCTATAAGGAATAGTGAAATTAAAATTATATCTGTGTATGATTGTACATTATCTGAAATATGTTTACTTATATATAGATGAGGCAGAGAGAAAGTACTGTGCAAATGTTTTAGGCTGGTATTGAAAAATGCTGCCAAGTAAAAACGCTTTAAAAAATAGAAGCATTAATAGTTTATTTTTTATTAATTAACAACATGCAAAGTGAATAAACAAAAGAGAAATTTAAAATCAATATTTGGTTTGACTGTCCTTTGCCTTCAGAAAAGCATCTGTTCTTCTAGGTACACTTACACACAATTTTTGAACAAGCTTGGCAGCGAGGTTGTTCCAAACATTTTGGAGAACTAACCACAGGTCTTCCGTAGGCTAGTGCAGAACAAATCCTCAACTCAATTTGCTGAAATGCAGCTCCAAACTTGCAAGTATTCTCCACCATGCTTCACTGTTCCCTGCAGAAACTCACTATTGTACAGCTCTCCAATCACTCGGCGAACAAACTGCCTTCTGTTGCTGCCAGATATTTTAAATGGCACCTTCTGCCATTTTTCTGTACCTCAATTATTATGTTTCCATGCAGAGATGGGTTGCATTGCCTTGTTTTCAAGGTGAAGGTATTGCTTTATGTCATAATTCTTTCATGATGAACATTTCATGCCAGAATTCTCTAAATGTTAGATGGGTGTAGCTGGATACCACTGGTTGCTGCCAATTCTCAGCTATAGCACTGAAAAACATCTTTTTATAAGGCAGGAAAGTAAGCATGATGTGTCTTTCAATTGCTACCCTAAGTTTCCTTTTCAAATTACAGTTTCTATGGTCCTCAAGGTTGCCCATTTCTTGGTGCTTCTACAAAGTACTTCTTGAAACCCCAGTCGACTTTGAAATCTTTGGCTGGGAGAGACATTGCTGAAGCAATATAATCTTGTCTCTTGTTGCTGTGCTCAGTCTTGCCATGGTGTAAACCGTTTTCCTAAACCTCACCTCTTGTGTCTCACCCACAGCTGTGTGTAAGTGTATCTAGACGTTTTAGAAGTCAAAGGGTGGTCACACTAAATATTGATCTGATTTAGATTTCTATTATGTTTACTCACTGTGTATTTTGTTAATTGATAAAAGTAAACTATTAACATTTCTGTTTTTTAAAGCATTCTTACTTTTGCAGCATTTTTTTCCACAGCTGCCTAAAATTGTTGTACAGTACTGTACATATACACATTTATTATAATATGTTGTTTCTCCAATGAGTCATTTTTTATTAATAATACAATAGCACGTGTTCTTATTAAATAATCAGAAACAAACAAAATACAAAACTGACCAGGTCAAACCAATGCATCTGCACACTGTTTGCGCCAAGGTACCATATATGGAAACATTGAAAATATTAATATTTAACTTCATTACTACTATATAGACTATATTTATATAATTGAAGTACTTAGCGCACAAATTGGCCAATTCATTTGTGCGACAAAACCATGGGAGGTAAGTTTACTAGAGTAGTCCCCATTAACACCAGCCTTGTCATAGCTGGTGACCACACACAAATTCGCCAATTACCTAAATTTTATAAGTACCACAATTTTATAAGAATAGTCTATGTTGCAGTAATGCAGTTCAAAATTAATTTATTAAATGTTCTTATATAGTTTACTGCACACAGTCCACTGCTGTTTGTATCTATCAAATAGTCAGGTGATGCAAAAACATTTTACAGTAAAGTTCTGAATAATTACAATATTATACAATATTCTTATCATGGTTTAGATTTATTATGTATACTACCCCTGCCCTTGGACAATATAATTGTGGCTCAGGCATACATGGTTCCTCTCTCCATCCTGCCTCTACTTTGCAGAGTACAGTCCCCATACAATGGTCACCTAACCTTGTCTTGTGGCTGCTTCTGAATTTCTTCAGAACAAGATATATTACTGACCACATGGCTACTGTTTTCAATACATTGTGTAAAGGGGGCTAGAAAACTTATGCTATGTACTAGTTTCGCAGTTATGCTGGCCCTTTAAAATAGAATGTGCCCTATAGTACTATGAAGGCCTAAAATTTAGACCTGGCATTTCAAAACATACAGGTCCATGATTCCAACCAAAACCATTTCTCAAAATGGGGGTCTCTATTATAAATATCACTCTGCCTAACGTTGAAGGAAATACAAAACTCACTGAAAATCCAATATTACTACTAATATTAACATACAAGGTTAAAAAATACTGCCTCGCGATGAGCACAAAATACCACCACATATTGACTAAGTAATGCCCGGGGTGCACATGAAGGGGGGCACAGGGCCAGTATCAACACGCTGTGGGCCGAAACTGAGTTCTCTTCGCCCTGTGTACCCTCTTCTATAAAGGACTGAGAGTGGAGTGTATTGTGTGATGGAGGATTTTCTTTACTTTGTCCATGGGACCGGAACCGACTTCAAACAAGACAGGAGATCTTAGATCCGGATTAACAGGTTCACTTTTACTGTGCGATTCTTCTACACATGGCTGGAGCATACAGATTAAGACATAGTCTCCCGTTAGTGATGTTACCTTGGTTATGTTCCTTTTTAGTGTTTGCCCCCGTCCTGTACTGAGACTGTATCTTCCACTTTCTCTGCGACCCGGCTGACATCTTCCTCTTCTGGGAGACAGAGTCCTGATTGTCAGGCCCTCTTCCGGACTGTAAGCCCAGACTGTCCCGGCGTCCAGATGTAGCATTAGACGTGTCCTCATTCTATTAGGAAACTTGTGCTAATAGAACACTTTCCCCTCTGCTGTATCTGCTTTCTGGAACCTGTCTCTCTGTCTGTTCAGCCTCCCTTTTCTCCACTCCACTCTCTTTCACAGGACTTGCACCAGTCCTGTACTGTAAGGGTCATGGACACAGAGCTCACTGTGGTGTGTGAGTCACAAACTCCACACCCTGATTAGACTGCCTGCAATCCGGAAATTGTTTTCTATATACTGTAACTTCTCTAACCCCTCCCAACTTGGAAATTCCCTTGTGCTGTGGGTATAGTGCATAACTACTTCTGTACTGAACCAAACTGACTTCCTGAACTACAGTGCCCTTCACTGTGCCTTTCCCATTACTAACCTAAACTATGAACATTATACACTACCTATGTCCTACACTTAACCCTATTCTTTGCCTATATGTTATACATTAAGAACATGTGGTAGGACGACTTGCTCGGCCGCTTCTGGAAGTAGACTCAGGAACCCGGGTTTTCTTTGCAGGCTTTATTAACACCATAAAGCTCTGCACTCCAGCAAAATAAACACAGCTTTAGTCGGCAAAACAACAAAACAAAAGATAAACTGTAGCAGAGTCCATATATGTGTTATACACCCTCGCCTGGGCTTCCCGCTCCTGCAGGAGATGTTCCTTTACAATGGGCATCACCTTCGCCATTCTCTCCTGTAACTGGGCATGAGGAACTTCTCTGACAGAGAAAAGCAGAAATGAGAGCAGGTAGTCCCAGTCTCGCCCATCCTTTTCAACGACCTTCCTGAGCATCGCCTTTAAGGTCTTATTGAAGCGTTCCACTAAGCCGTCTGTCTGCGGATGATAAACTGAGGTCCGAATCTGGGCAATCTGAAGGACTCTGCATAGCTCCTTCATTACCTTGCTCATGAAGGGGGTTCTTTGGTCTGTCAAAATCTCTTTTGGCACACCTGTCCGAGCAAAAATATGAACTAGCTCTCGGGCTATACTTTTATTGGACGAGTTCCTTAGGGGTACAACTTCTGGTTCCCGGGTCGCATAGTCCATGACCACCAGGATGCATTGATGGCCCCGGGCCGATTTAACTAAGGGACCCACGAGGCCCATGGCAATCCTCTCAAAGGGAACCTCTATGACAGGTAGTGGAACTAAGGGACTACGGAAGTGGGAGATGGGGCAGGACCTACAATAATTTAAGATTTCCCGATAACATCCTTGCCAATAAAACCTCCTTATTATTCTGTCCTGGGTTTTCTCAACCCCTAGGTGTGCAACCAGAATATGTGAGTGTGCCATGTTTAATATCCTCTGACGGTATGAACCTGGAACTAACAGCTGTTCCATTACCTCTTCACTTTTTAGTTTGGTCACCCGGTATAATATCTCCCCCTGAACTGCAAAGTGTGGGTGCCTGGTGTCCGCCCCCGGCTCTTGAGCAACACCATTACAAACAGTAACATTATCCCATGCCCCTTTCAAGGTCAAGTCCCGAACCTGGGCTGACCCAAAGTTCTCTCCAGGCACCTCTAATTCAGGGAGGTCGACCACCTCAGACACAGTCACATCCTTGTCGCCGACAAGGACACATAGTGGGAACTCATCCACTTCCGATGTCGACCGTGGTATTTTTCTAGGGTCCTGGCTTTTTTTCACGGGACTCAGTCTGGATCCCTTCCTGATAAGTCCCAGAACAAGGGAAAATCGCACCCCAAAATGACAGGATGTATCAGGTCCCTGACCACCCCGACCTCGTGAGATTGGGCGCCACAGTCTGTTCCGACTGTCACTCTGGCCACCGGATAGTTCTTGGCGTCCCCATGTATGCAGCAGATGCCCACAGATTTGGTAGGGATCATCTGGTGGGGAAGGGTGGCACTGATTAAGGTTACCAGACTCCCAGAGTCCAAGAGCCCCAGGACCATCACTCCGTTAACGGATACGGCACCCGCCTGTGGGCCCTCGCTGGGTTGACAGTTCACACTGCAGGCTGGGTAAGCATAATATGAACATCGTCTGCCTAGGCTGCAGTCCATTGGCTCAGCAGACGTATGACACTGGGCGACTAGGTGTCCCGGATTGCGACACTGCCAACAGATCACATCCTTAACAACAGTCTTTGCGGCACCTTCAGTAGAAGTGGGACGCCCCCCAGTTGTGGCTCTGAACCCCTTCCGTGGTGAACCCGCCCCCTTTTGGGCACTCCAGTAGGGGGGAGGTGATTATGGCGGGTTTCCCTAAGGATTTTTCCACCACTTGGTACCTCTCTACCAGGCCAACAAGGTCGTCCGCATTCCAAGGGTCGCCCTGGGCAACCCTGGTCTGCACCAGCCTGGGTAGAGAATGGTTGAACTTGTCCATAACTACGCACTCAACATCTGGGCAGGAGTGGAAGACTCTGGCTGCAGCCACTTCTGGACTAGATGTAACAAGTCGAACATCTGTGAGCGAGGAGGTTTGCCGCCAGCATACGCCAGTGGTGGACCCTTTGCGCTCTGACAGACATTGTCACTCCTGAACATGCCAATATCTCGGTTTTTAATTTCACGTACTCCTTTGCGTGTTGTAAAGTCAGATCGTAATAGGCCTTCTGCGTCTCCCCGGTCAAATATGGAGCCAGAACCTCCGCCCACTGCTCCAGAGGTAATCTCTCCCGCTCCGCCACCCTTTCAAAAACAGTCAGGAACACCTCAACATCATCCCCCGGGGTCATCTTCTGTAAGGTTCTCCTTACCGTTTTCCTGACGTGTGCGTCCTCACCTGGATCTGGGGGTGGAGCGGATGTCCTGCCACGGATCTCCCCTGCTAGGAGCTCCATCTGTCATTGCTGCTGCTGGATTTGTTGTATCAGGAGTTTATTTGTCTCCTGCTGCTGCTTCCGTTGCTGCTGAAGCTGCTCTCTGTGCTGCTGCATGCTCTGCTGGGTCTACTGCATGCTTTGCTGGGTCTGCTGCATGCTCTGCTGGCTTTGGACCAGGTGCTTAATGAGCTCCTCCATGCTGCCGGACTTCTCTGGCTGGCTGGCGACCTTTACCCAGGACATCCACTAGTCTCTGTGGCAGTTACACGTGTTCCTGGAATCTTGCCCGCATTCTCCACCAACTGTGGTAGGACGACTCGCTCGGCTGCTTCTGGAAGTAGACTCAGGAACCCGGGTTTTCTTTGTAGGCTTTATTAACACCATAAAGCTCTACAGTCCAGCAAAATAAACACAGCCTTACTTGGCAAAACAACAAAACAAAAGATAAACTGTAGCAGAGTCCATATATGTGTGTGCAGTTCGCCCACACAGGTTATGTCCAGCCTTCAGCTCCCTCCTGAGATATGGCTGACCAGTCTGGAGACCTTCCCTCTCCAAACGCAACACAAAGAAAAAAAAACAGGACTGAACATTTAAACGATGCTTAGCCACACCCTGGGGTGTAGGTATGGGGAATGACGTCCCTCCCATCACTATGTCATTCCCCTAATACCACGCCCTTTAAGTGAGTTAACCCACCAGCATATAACATGCTGGCAGAAAGTCCACTGGTTTCAGTTCACACAGGCTATCAACCTGTGCGACACATACTTCCCCTCATATACCATACCAGTGACTCTGTCACAAACATTATACTTTCACTATATTACAATTACAGGGCCAAGTCTGTGATCCCGAGAGATGAGAGTCTGTAGTAAGAGGGTATGGTCTACTGTGTCGAAGGCAGGTGACAGGTCTATAAGGAGGAGGACAGAGTAGTCTTACTTGGATTTTGGCAGTTAGTAGGTCGCTGGTGACTTTAATCAGGGCAGTTTCAGTAGAATGGTGAGGTCGAAAGCCAGATTGTAAGCGGTCAAAGAGGAAGCAGGAGGAGAGGTGGGAGGACAATTCAAAATATACGTGTTGATCCTGTAGTTTGGAGGCATAGGGGAGAAGTGAGATGGGGAGATAGCTAAACATAGGATGGGTCAAGGGAGGGTTTTGGAGGATGGGTGTGATCGAATCATGAGGGGAAGACCCCAGTTGTTAGTGACAGGTTCAATAGGAGCTTGGGATGGCTTGGGATGAAGACTGTGGTATGGTTTGGAATGAGGTGGGATGGTATTGGGTCAAGTTCACAGGTGGTGAGATGTGATTTGGAGAGTAGCGATGATCTTCCGTGATGGCGGAGAAGCTAGTTTTGGAGGAGGAGAGTTGAGTCGTTATGAGAATGGGCTGTTGGGACTTTAAGCAAATGCTTTGCCCTTTGTTGTCAATCTTCTGCTTGAAGAATGAGGCTAAGTTTTCAGTTGAGATGAGAGTAGAGGAGAGGGAGGGGGAGCTGGTGGACAGAGAAGGGATTTGAAAGTACTGAATAGCTGTTTAAGGTTGTGAGACACGTATGATATGAGAAATGAGAAGTAGGTTGATTTTGCTGCAGTGAGCAATTGTGGAGCATTTTGAAAAACTACTGTTAATGGACTCCACTCCCTTTCTTTGGCAGTCACTGTTATGTTCTGCAACTTAGAACTAAGGAATATGAGGGAAAAGCTGTCCCTGCACTGAGACTCAGCTTAACCCTACGCTGGGGTGGGTGCCCTATTCCTTATGAATAACCCCACCGAAACTCCTGCACTGAACTCAAATGAAGACCTGTAGGAATGGGAAAAAGGGGTCCCTAGAAGATCTAAGGACTGGGAGCAAAAGCAGGAGACCTCCTAACAGAAAAGCTAGTTGCAGAAACGAAAATTAAAGAAAACAAAACTGGTGGAACAAGAAGTCCCAGGATAAATATAGTCAAAAGATAGAAGAACTAAACAGGGCTACTTAGCCAGAGCACAAGCGATACAACACTGATGTTCAGCAGGGAATAGAGGCCAGGTGCAGGGTAATAAAGAGTGCAGAGATCACGTGACCAAGAAACCCAGCACCAGAGGAAAAGACTAGAAGCAAGCAAACCACAACAAGGTGGCCGATAGTAAAACAACATAGATTCTAACAGTCGCACAGCAGTACGCTTTGTAGATGGGGGACAGAAAGAACATGTGCTTCAGTAGATGACAATTGCTGCATCAAGTGGCCTCTGCTCCTCTTCCTCCACCTTAACATCACACACAGTACAGTGTTCAGAGGTGGCATCCCAATTACCCTTGTTTTCAGCCACATCACAACTCTCCAACCGGCCAACTGACTGTGGAGAAGAAACGATGGGCGTGTCTGCAGAGCTGTTCACACATTCTATTCTGGGGCATCAGAGGTCTGATACAAAGCTTCACCGACTCAAGAGGGGAACAGCATGTGTAGCGATGCCCAAATTTTTTTTCAGTTGATCCAGGCCCGGACGAAGTAGGGTCCGAGAAGAACCCAAACACTTGTCACCAGACATTAACCTCTGGGGGTGGGCATGGATGGGTTGGAGAAATAAATAAATGCACACCAGAACATGGAGAACTAAACTAATAGAAAACAGGGGTTGGAGAACTAACCTAATAAGACAACAGGGGTTGGAGAACTAAACTGCTAAACAGTTAAGGTTGGAGAATGAAACAAATACACACCAGAACATGGAGAACTAAACTAATAGAAAACAGGGGTTGGAGAACTAAACTAATAAGACAACAGGGGTTGGAAAACTAACCTACTAAACAGCTAGGTTTGGAGAACTAAACAACTACACACCAGGGGATGGAGAACTTAACAACTAGACACCAAGGTGTCACTAGACAGCAAGTGTTGGAATCCCCAAGGCTTGCGGGACAAACCTCTGTATCTAACACTTCCTCCAGTGCTTCTGCATCCTCCACCTCCTCTAGGGCCTCCAACTGCACCCTCAACCCCAGCCTTAATGAGACACATGTTGCAACAGTGCAGAGAGAATCCCCCCCACCTCCATATTGTGCAACCAGGGCTCACCGCAATCAAGCAGTGTTAAAATTAATATGCCTTGCAGATCGCAGTCATACAGCTGAAGAGTTGTGGACAGCTCTCCAGGCCGAGTTTGAGCAATGGCTGTCTCCACTGAACCTGGAGCAAGGGATAACGGTGCAATCTCGGTGGTAGCCCTACGCCGGGGCAACCTCACACGTGCCTTGCATGGCACGCATCCTCAACCTGATGGTACAGCAATTTCTCCGCCACTATCCCGGTCACTTTTCTGTGGGATTGAGCTTGTCTCCAACCAGCCAGGAATATCCAGTGAATGGCACTCCACGGTTTGGTATTAGCACCCAGTACCAGAAGCAAAGCCATCCACAACTTCCTTACCCGAGGAATTTTATTTGGTAAACTGGCTGAGAAAACATTAGTTTCTCACAAAGGAGCTGAAGACACCGAGTGGCAGTAGGTGCAAGTTTCTCCAGCATGACCTGTTTGTTATTGTTAGATATCAGAGGGAGAACATAACTGGGCTTTGCCAAGGTGCCATATTGCATCTTAAGTCTTATAGACCCAGCACTTGCGTCCTTACATTCTACAGGATGGTGGGGAAGGAGACAGTAGGTTGTGGAGTTGCATTAGCTCCGGTGGTGTTGAGGTGGCAGCAAGGCAATGGCAGGGTGTAGGCTGTCTTGAAGAGATGGGTTTTCAGGTTGTGTCTGAAGGATCCAAATGAGGTGGCTAATCGGACGTGTTGAGGCACAGAATTCCAGAGGATGGGGGATATTTGGTAGAAATTTTGGAGGCGATTGGGTGAGTAACAAATAAGTATGGAGAGAAGGAGGTCTTGGGAGGACCATAGATTACGTAAGGGAATATATTGGGAGATTAGTTCTGAGATGTACGGAGAAGAAAGGTTATGGATGGCTTTGTATATCAGTGTTAGTAGTTTGAACTGGATACGCTGGACAATTGGGAGCCAATGAAGGGATCTTATAGATAGCAGTCTTATGGATTGCTGGAGCCAGTCCACAGTAAAAAAGCAGCCAAAGAGTGTCCGGGAACGTTCACACAGACTTTTCTTAGCCAGGGCTGCTTCTCAGCAGGGTTGGACGGGCCCACCAAAGAACCGGAGAAGGGCCCTGGCTTCTCCATCAGGAGAGTTCATAGTGCAAACCTTGCAGGTTGTGATGATGATGAGGCCATCCATCTCCTTAGTTTTCTTTTACTTGGAATGCAAGAGCAAGTATGCAGCCAGCCACCCACCCACAGGCCGCAATAATAAACTGCCACATTTCTGGACCAACAATTCAGCTAGTATAGAAAACCTCAATTAACAATCAGAAAAAAGTAGTAGCAAGAAGTTAAAATATCAATATTTTATTTAGTTCTAATAAAAACATATAGAATTATCACCCAGAAAAAAGTGCACTGTGCCTATATAAAAATCAGATATGCATATATACACTCTGAAAAAGAGAACATACAATACTCATGGATTTATACCATTATGAAACCAAGTTTTTAAATTGACTGCACAATTGTAATTCATATACCCTGTTTCTTACAGGAGGCTCAAAAAAGGCTTACTGATAATTATTCAATCATTATACCTCAGTTCAAGCTCTTCTAAATGGGGGGTCCTTTTTTCATTATTAGTCATCAAGCACTCCTATTAAACCACTTCCTCAAGGGATAAGAGTGAATAAATATTGTACCCCCTTTTTTTTCTTTTTTTATATATATAATAGACAATAATTTACGAGACACGGAATTACCATAATCCTCAATTATAATGTCATGATTGTGACTTTTAATTAATGTACAATCCTGTTGCTTATTATACTTATCTTTAGCAGCCCTCATATAAAATAGATTGATTTGGCATACTGTCAGTTTTTATGAGGTACTAAAAAATTATGAACCTCAACACACAATGTCATAACTTGTACATCATCTTGCTGCTTGTCAGATTCTCTTAGCAGCCCATAGATTCTATCATAATTAAGTAGTTTGGCACAATTTAAACCATTTCACCAATTCTAATATATATAGGCAGACTTATCTGTCCTGAAGTCTCCTTCATTGGTGTCAGTGCACATTATGCAGTGCTTCGGCTCCTGATGCGTTTCATTATTCTTCAGGGGAGTTAAAAGCCTTATGCCATCTTCCAAGAATGTCTGACACTGAGTGAACTGCGTACATTTTATATGCTAACCACCTGACCTGCCATATGGTGTGCATTTCCGGTATTTAGTGTCCCTATAAAATTGCGCTCCATAGTCATGCTTGTATCTTATTTCCTGACACGCACGCTGGAGCGCAAGGTCTCCTATTGCGCATGCACTCGCGGCCGGTATTCCAAGTCACTTCCGGTTTCTCCGTGACGTATATCCAGCCCGTGGAACGCAAACTCCGCAGTGGAACACACCACGTTCCAGAACCGTCACATAGACCTCGGAGCCTGCGCTCTCAGGGTTAGGGTCATGTCTACCACCTCAAAGGGCACATTTATATTGCAAAATATAATGAGGGGGTATATTGTAGGGTGTGATCCACCCTCGAGGTATTTCCCTATCCCCAATATACAAAGTAGTACTTAAAGGTCGTAGGAAACTGTTCTTCCAAGCAGGACCTTTTCTATACAAGCATTTGCCAGTTCCTGTCAATAGCAATAATCATACATACATGAATATAGGACCAAAGTGAGGTTCTAGACCGATGATTCATCAAAAATCAGTTATAGTAATAGAAAATATAGGGGGTGGGGGCCCTGAGATCGCATGTCCGGTCAACAATTAGGGGGCTAGTGTAAAACAGAGGATAATACAGTGAGGGAGATTTTCTTGGGAATAAGATAAGAGGGTCTAAATATTCCCTTATTTATGATCCCTTTCCTATACTGTCACCTACCTTACGCGGAGGTTGGCACCCTAGGGGAACTACGCAGTGGCGCCCCCACTCAACAGCGGCTGTCCCTAAATTTCACTCCTACTCTCTCACCTATAATCTCAGAGAAAAGGGATGAAGGATAGTTGTTCATTGAGTCCAGTCGGGTGTACTGTTTTTAACCAAA
Organism: Phyllobates terribilis; assembly: GCF_046119375.1. Lineage (NCBI taxonomy): Eukaryota > Metazoa > Chordata > Amphibia > Anura > Dendrobatidae > Phyllobates > Phyllobates terribilis. The sequence goes on along the minus strand of NW_027362764.1, from coordinate 160,291,247 downwards.
AGATCCATTTGGATTCTTTTTGTAGGATCATTCTATCCCAGTCGCCCCCTCTCTGGGGGGGAGGAATCTTATCAATCCCCGCAAATGTTATTTTATCAGTATTTCCTCCATGAAAGTTGTTTAAATGGTTGGCAATAGGGGTATTTCTCTTATTCATAGTGTCACGAATGTGTTCCCTGATTCTCTTCTTAAATTCCCTTTTTGTCTTTCCAACGTATTCGGCCCCACATTCACACGTTGCTTTATAGATTATACCTACACTTCGACAATTGATGAAATGCCTAATGTTGTATTCCCTTTTCATGTTATTACTCGTGAAAACTTTTGTTTGTTTCACCGATCTGCATGCCTTACAATCTCCACATCTATAACAACCTTTCATTTTTGTTTCCAACTATGTTGTCTGAGGGGACTGTTTGTAATTGCTATGGACTAGTCTATCCCTTAATGATCGACCATTCCGGAAGGTAATTTGGGGGATGTCATGTATACTTTCATTGATGTCCGCATCCATTAGTAGAATTGGCCAATGACGTTTGAGAATTTCTCTGACGTCATTAGCACGGTTTGAAAATCTAGTAATAAATCTAGACTTATTTTCCAGTTTGTTATTTACAGCTGGTCTGAGGAGATCTTTTCGATCTTTAATCAAGGAGGATTTATATGCCTCTGTCAAAATCCCCCTGGGGTAACCTCTTTCTAAAAAACGGTGTCTCAAATCATCGGCTTGTTCTTTAAATTTGTTGATATTGGAACAAATTGGAACAATTCCTGCGTATCCTCAAATACTGTCCCTTTGGAATACCCTTCTTGAGTGGGGCAGGATTTCCACTGTCCCATCTCAAAAGGGAATTAGTTGCAGTAGGTTTTCTAAACGTGCTCGTAGTTAATTCGCCGTTCTCTCCTTTTTGGATGTGGACATCAAGAAATGCTAGCTTTTCTCGATTAATTTCATATGTGAATCCTAGACCCATATCGTTCACATTCAGACTTTCCACAAAGCCCACTAAGTCATTCTCAGTTCCTTTCCATATCACGAAAATGTTGTCAATGTATCTTAACCAAATTACCACTCTCTCAATCCCTGGGATAGGGGTGTCACTGAATATCTGGGTTTCTTCCCACCAGCCCAGGAGCAAATTTCTGGACAGCTTCTTGCACTTGAAATATGGCCTTTTAAGCTCATGGAGGCGGAAGCTTTTCACAAACTCATGGCGGCGGCCAGTTCTCCACACTCAGTCGCTTTCCATCACTATTTTTCCCGATGTCGTCCCCACTTTCCACAAGCACGGGTCACAGAACATTTCTGGTATCTCCAACTCCCTCGATTGCAGTGAACCACCCTCCCTTGGCACCCTGAGTTGTCCCCTAGTGTATGACGTTAGTAACAGACGAAAGTATTTTTTTTAGTGTGGATGAGGCCTGTATAACATAGGAAATATGCTACGAACAATTTCAAACTGAGATGTCCCCTACTGTATCACATTAGTAACAGAAGAAAGTATTTTTTTAGTGTGGATGAGGCCTGTATAGCACAAGATATTCTCCAAACTTATTTAAACTGAGATATCCCCTGCTGTATAACGTTAGGAATCGAAGAAAGTATTTTTTGACTGTGGTTGAGGCCTGTATAACATAAAATATATGCTCCAAGATATTTCAAACTCAGATCTAGCCTGCTGTATCACGTTAGTCACAGTAAAAAATAGATTTTTTTACTCTGCATGAGCTCTGCATACAGCTGAATATCACCTCTAAAATGGTAGGTGGCTTTCAGCAGAGTGTATCATGTTTGCGACACAAAAAAATCTTTTGTGGACTCAAACTAGCAAGACAAATAAATATTTCATTTTACTCTGAAAACAGCTGAGGTTCACCGCCACTAAAATAGTAGGTGGCTTTTAGCAGAGTGCAGCACGTTTGAGACACAAAAAATTCTTTTGTGGACTCTGCCTAGCAACAGAAAAAATATATTTGTTTTGCTGTGCATACAGCTGAAGTTCACCCACTAAAAAAATGACAAACTGGGCTAACACAGCTTGCACTATCACATTAGCAAATGAAAAAAAAAGTTTTTTGTGCTCTGCACTCAGAAGCTCTGCACTGACAAGCTCTGCAGATAGCTGAATTTCAAACCCACAAAATAGAAAGTGGCCTACAAGGGCTTGCTTGCTTTATCACATTAGCAAATGCAAAAATAGATTGAGCTCCTGCTTTGTGCTCCTGCATGGAGCACAGTACAACCGGTGCACAACACTGTTCTAAGGCATGAGCCCTGCTCTTTCTGTCAGAATCTCAGTGATTGCACAATAAAGTGCTGCAAGGTCAATTGAACACGTACACAGGACAGGACTTATCTACATTATCTGACTTCCACACAAGCGTCCATCTATCTGGCTAATATCTCTCAGTACACAAGCGCACACTCAGCAGCATCTGTCTCCAGCAGTGACATGCATAAAATGGAGCTGAGGGAACATGGCCGCTTTTAATATAGAGAGGACATGTGATTTCTGCAGCCAATTGCAGAAGCCCTTATGTCTGGACAATTCCTGCGCTTTGATTGGCTAGCTACGCTTTCCTGACTTAAAGTTACCGCCTACAGGAAGAAAAAAAAAATTACAAGCGCGCCGCTGATCTGACCTGTTCTGAGCTATCACCAGCCCCCCACTCATCAACCACATCCCCCCGCTCATCATACACAAGCACTATGCTAGCAAAACTGTTAAAAATGCTGTAGTTGCTCCGCAATCATGTTCCCGCATTTATTCACTGAACGTTGCCAATTTTTCCAGAATTTAAGAAATTTTGCTCGCATTTTCGATCACGAATCCGAATGTGCCATATTCGTGTCGAATTTAAGTTGTAAGTTCAGATTACAAATTCGCTCATCACAACTGTTCACACTATATGGAGGTGCTGGTCAGGTTTTTTGTTTTCAGGCAGTGCAATGATGTCACTGCATTGCGCCGCTTGAACCAGAGAGAGAAGGGAACGGTTCATCATTAGAGCAAGGACAAATGAGAGAAATAATTTTTTTGCCCTGTAAATAGCACCACGAGGGGGTAGATTATACATTACGAGGGTCACAGAGGGGGACATTACACTGTATGGAGGCGACAGAGAAAGACATTATACTAAATGAGGGCCAAGATGGGAGACATTATACTGTATCGTGGTCACATAATAAGACATTATACTGTATGGAGGATATTATTACAATATTGGGGCCAGAATAGGGGAGATATTTGCAATATTGGGGCAAGAATGAGGGACATTATTACTATATTGTGATCAGAAAGGGGATCATTAATACTGAATGCGGGAAAGAATGGGGTGCATTATTCTGTATGGGGCCAAGTGGGGGACAATATACGGTATGGGGGCCAAAATTGGGGACATACTGCTATATTGGGGCTATGATGCGACCATTATTACTGTATGTGGGCCAGAATGAGGAACATTATTAATGTATGGGGTCATATAAGTGGACTTTATTAATGTATAACAACAATAAGGGACATTATTATTGTCCCTCATTGTGACCCCATATAATAAAAATTTGCACCATGTGGCCTCATACATTATTAATTATTAGTTTAAGGGGCCATATTTTTCAGCGATCCAACATTATCGAGGCATTAAAGGTGGATGCTATTACTGTATGGGGACAGAGAAAGTGTAGGTACACTGTTTGAATTCCACTGAGGAGACATAATTACTGTTGTATTTGAGCAGACACAAAGATGTACATTCCTACTGTATGGGGGCACAAAAGGGAATTTTACTATTGTATGGGGGCCACAAAAAAGGACATATGCATTAATACTGTATGATGGCCACGGAGGGGACATTTCTACCATAAGGGAGTCACAATGAAGGAGATAACTTGTGTAAAATATTGTATTTTCGGGATTAATGTTAGTGTGCGGGAACAAAAGGGAGGTACTGTTACTGTGTAGAACACCAGGGCAGCATTAGAGCGCTATTATTGTTCATCTGGCACAGTGAGGAAGTGGGGAGAAAAGTGGGGAGGATTCTCTAGAAGTGATCAGCCATAAATATGCGTGTTTCATTCTGCAGAGATGAGTCCTTTCTGGGAGAAGTCATAATGGTCTGCACCAGATCAAGAAGAAAAACAAAAAGAATTACTTCAATAGGAGACATCACTGGTGAGTCCCTGGCTTTACCTGCACACTTAGACTATACATTATATAATATATACATAGCTCATGTGTATTATGTCACTGGTAATATTAGTATTAGTACTGCGGTTTTTGTTAATGATCATTATAGTGATATTATTGATCAGTGGGGGTTCAACTGCTGGGACCTGCGCCAATCACCAGAACTTGGAACTTTTATCTACGTTAAATGAAGTGGAATATTTGATCCTGCTTGATTCATTCTCCTTGTGGCTGCCGAGCACTGCAATCAGTTTTTTACGGTAGTCCCACAGAAAATGAATGGAGTGGTAGTCGGGCATCCGACCTGCCACTCCATTTTGGAACAGGCAGAAACATGCCCGTCAAGAATTAAAGTTCCCCAATCGTATGATCAGTAGGGAACCCAATGGTCGAACTTATAGATAGGTCATAACCTGTTTTCACTCAAATGCAAACTACCATATTAGTACAATACTGTTATGGTGTGGGCACAATAGGAGTGCAGGAGCCATCTTTTTTTTTACAGCTGACACTCGACTCTAACGAGGATAATGCCTAGCAAGTATTTATATGTAGCTATAGTTTGGGCCTCCAGGATCAATTCTACCTGTGCGCCCTAGTCACCCCCAGACTGACACTGGTGATAAGAAAACCATACTGACCATTAACAAAAAGTGGTGTATAAAGACTAACATACAGTGACCATATAATGATAGATACCAGTTCTACACCAGTGCTCTGCAGACCATATATGTGTATACTGTACAATAACTCACTGGTGATGGTCTTGCTGATTGCAATCATTTACTTTCTCTTTTCTTTTCCATTTAGCCCAGACTGCCATGACCACTTCTTCTATCTATGACTCGTCTCTGTAGAATGTAACACTCAGAAATCTTTGGCTCATCACTTTTCCAGCACCCCCTCACAATACCCTACCTCTACATAAACCATATATGGCTGTAACTAGGGATGAGCAAACAAAAATTGTAAAGGTTGGGGTCGGTACCTAGTGTCCGGTACCGAACCTCGAACACAGACTTTTTACTGTACCTCCAGTTTACTGTTCGGGTACGTCAGACTAATAAACCTTGTTGAAAGGCTGCAATCAACCAAGCTTTTCCGGTGTGTGCACTTCCGGCACCATCACAGCCATGCCAAGTACTGGCATGGCTGTGATTGGCCGGCGTACCATGTTATAAAAAAATTAATAATAATGAAAAAAAACAAGTGGGGTCCCCCTAATTTTTGATAACAAGCACAGGTAAGCAGACTGCAGAGGGCTGCAGCCCTCAGCTGTCTGCTTCATCTTGGCTGGTTATAAAAAATAGAGGGGCCCTATGCCATTTTTTTTTAATTAATAATTAAAAAAAACGGTTTGGGTTCCCCTCCAATTTTGATAACCAGCCAAGATAAAGTAGACAGCTGAGGGCTGCAGCACACAGTAGTCATCTTACCTGCACTTGTTATCACAAATTAGGGGGGACCCCACATCTTTTTTATTATTATTATTATTTTTTCTAACATGGTGCGCCGGCCACCATGTTGATTGACTGCTGACTGCTTTATCCCCGCTGGTTATCAAAAATAGATCATTTAAAAAAAGTGGTGTGGGGTCCCCCCAATTTTGATAACTAGCCAAGGTAAAGCAGACTGCTGGGGGCTAGTATTCTCAGGCTGGGAAGGTCCATAAATATTGGCCCTCTTCAGCCTAAAAATAGCATTCCGCAGCCGCCCCAGAATAAGTGCATCCATTAAATGCGCCAATTCTGGTGCTTTGCCTGGCGGGACAATATTTGGGGTTGATGTCAGCTGTGTAATGTCCGCTGAACTCAAGACCGGAGGTTAGTAATGGGGCAACATCTATCAGACACCCCCATTACTAACCCAGTAAGTAAAAAGAAGAAAACACCGAAAAAAAAATCTTTATTTGAAAAAAACACATAAATATTTTTTTTGTTTGAAAAAGAACTCCCCACCAATTTCTCTCTTTCCTCCATTTATAAAACTAAAATAATAATAAGAAAAAAAACTAATAATCCCCATGGTCTGCCATAATCAATAATATGGGGGTTCCACGACAATCCCAGTTTTCTTCATCCAGTCTATGGAGCTCTGATCAGAGAATGGAACTCCAAAGACTGGAGCAGAAGCCACTGCTGGGTCTCACGTTGAGCTCCGCGAGACCCGGCTGCTGTGAATTGAGGTGATATCAGTATTGTCATCTCAGTTTATAGCGGCCGACTCTCACGATGTTCAGCCCCGACTGGTGAAAACTCTCATCAGCATCGCCTGCTCTCGCATCCTGCTCTCTGCTCTTCTGTCATCAGTGAGAGCAAAAAACACTGATGACAGAAGTAGTCATCTCAGTCGGTGCCTCACCGGCGGTAATCTTGTCACTGCTGGTAACAGTTGCGGGTTCACATGCTGTCCTCGCTGTGACAGCGTGGGAACCGCGATACCCAGCGGCTGTGATTGGCGGTGACTTCAGTAAAGTTACCGCCGGTCAAAGCCAGTGCTTCCCACACTGTCACATGTGTGACAGTGTGGGAACCGCCAGATATTCTTGCCCCCCATTGACTTGAAAGGGGTTTGGGATCAAGTTTGAGTACCGTTCTGGTACCCAAACCGGAACTTTTTAAAAAAAATATGGCTGAACCCGACGAACCCAAACATCCACAGGTCCACTCATCCCTAGCTATAACCAGTGTACTTGACAGTAATAATTCCCTTTCTATGACCTGCACATTAATTGTATCCTCCTTTTTTGCCCACAGTAACACAGTAACAGTACCCTCTCTTTGCCCCTACACAGTAATAATGCATTTCTGTACCTCCACATAATTATAGTGCCCTCCCATTTCTTCTCACAATAAAACTGTTCCCCTGTATTTCCTTAAATGGTAATACCATCTGTACTGCCTTATAGTACTGCTTCTAGTAATGCAACCCACTTATGCCTCTTTATAGTAATACTGTTCCTCATGCCTATTAATATACAGCCCCCCTTTGCCTCCTCATAGTTATACAGCTCCTCAGTTCCTCCTTATAATAATAATGCCAAACCCCCCCCCCACGCCGCTAGGTTCAGATAGGGTGAGATGGGTTTCATGAATTCTTTGGAATCCTGGGGGAACCGTTACTGAGGGCGACCATAGACCATGTGCTGCTGCTTCTCTCAGGCACACAGGGGTATTGACCCTCAGGCACAGACACGTAGGTTGTTTCACTTGCTGACCAGACACACTTGACAAGAGTCCTTATAAACGTAGAACAGTAGCATTTAATAAGAAGCTGCACAGCCAGTACAGTTTCCTTAGCAGCACAGCAGTTCACAGTCTTCGCAGTAGTACAATACAGCACAGTTCTAATGCAAAGGCACATTAATGAACACAGCATTCTTTATAGCACAGTGAGATGGAGGAGGGGGGGACCTGTGCTTAGCTTCACTCCTGACTTGAATCCTTTTCACTTGCAGGGGCACTAGAGAACATACCACCACCTTTCTATTCGGCTCCAGCCAGACAGTAAACAACTTCCCCACAATCCCCCTGGGGCTCTGCTAAAACATTCCCCTTCTCCTGTGACTTTGTTAACCCCTCTAGTTGCTGGATGCTTCTGGAGCACAACACTTCCTGTCTCATGTGCTTGTGTTACTTCTAATAGTTGCTGAATGCTTTTAAAGCCACAGCACTACTTCTGCAAGTCACACTCTTCCTTCCTTTTTGAATGTCGTCCTCGACATTCATCTTAATTGGTCAATCTGACCAATTCTGAGACAGTGGTGAAAGTTGGATAACTTTATATACAAATTGGCATTGTGAAATTAGTATAAAGTTCATAAACATTGATAACAACCTAATCTTACGATCTTTTTCCTGTAGGATGCCTGTAAGAAATAAACAATTAACACAATTAAAACAATCAGCATCTCTTCAGCTGGAACTTTTCGTACGTCTTAAACCAGCTCTCTCTCTCTCTATGCTTTAACAGTTCTTTGTTTCTAGTCTTTTAAGGAAAATTAAAGCATGAAAACAAATCTTTCCACCATGCAACATCTTCCATACTGCCTCTCCGTGGTGAAGATCACTCAAGTGGGCTTCCCTGGCCCACAGGCAGAGATACCTGTTTCGAGTCGACAGTCCTTGGCACTTGACTCAGCTCACGAAGTGTCTCAAACGTCAGCATCAAGGGCTTCCTCACTTCTCGAGTCGACATCCTCCTGGTGGGTTGTTCCTCAGAGACCACGGGTTCTTCCGTCACAGAAGTGTCTTCTGCTGCACTAATTTCCCGTGCTTCCTCAGATGCACTTGGAGCTGCCACTGTAAGTTCCTGTACTTCTTCTGAGTCGCTTGTTTCAGCACAGTCTGGTAATTCTGCTCCTCCTGAGTGTCGATCGGTCTCTTCAGGGGCCGGTGTTCAATCATCAGATCTGAATTGAACTTCATCTGTACTCCTTGGTACAAACTCTGGAGCCTCAGGACTTAGTTGACTCTCCTGGGGATGGTACATCTCTCTCCTTGCCGGTCCAAGAAATACAATGGTGTGTTCTTCTCCATCGGAACGTTCAAAGGTCACTATCCACCTCCGGAGCTTCAGTCTGTGGTGGTCCCTTAGTCGATGTCGGTCTACTTCTGGGAAGTCTTGTTGTGGTGTGAGATAATCACAGGGTAGCAGTAAATTCCGATGGACTATTCTAGTTTTCTTGTCTCCCGTTACTAATCGGATTTCATACACTGGGCTGTCATCGCTTTCCTCCTTCCGACCACATACACCTTGTCTTCCCAGAACGAATGAAGTTTTCCTGGACTGCCTTATGTTAAGTAATTGATGCCCCTGTCTCCCTTGCAGCTGTTGTAGACGGGAACACACTTGGGGATGGTACTGATGCAGCCATTTTACCTCATATGCCGTTCTGGGGTTTGGTGAGATTTGGATTTGCTTCTGGGGCCTCCTCCGTGTCGCGATTACCAGTCGCCCCGCACTGGTAACCTCCTGTCTTTTAACCCAAACGACCATGACCATTGGTATTCCTTGGCATAATGTCCTTCCTCACCACATCTTAGACAGTGGACACACACTGTACTCTGATTTGATGAACGACACGCTTCACAAGCCGGGTATCTTCTGTTTTGGAACCCACTCCTGTGTCTGAGGGATACCGGTTCTGGCCTGGAACGAATCAACTTTTTCACCTCAATCAACTCGGCTCGCAGTTCTCCTATTACTTCCTCCCAGTCAGCGCGCTGGCAGGCCTGTCTTTTGTTGGTGATTCAAGGCACTGGAGGGTTTTTATGATGATCTTCGGACTGGCCACAGGGGGTCTCCAACTTCAGCTGACTCATTTTGGTGATTTTAGGATCAGATCCTTTCTTTAACTTCTGTTCGCTCTCTGATTCATTTAATAAGAAGCTGCCCAGTCAGTGCAAGTTAAGTCTTATGAGCAACAGGCTCCAGTGACAAACAGTACAGTTTCCTTAGCAGCATAGAAGTTCACAGTCTTCCCAGTAGTACAGGACAGTACAGTTCTAATGCAAAGGTGCATTAATGAACACAGCATTCTTTACAGCACAGTGAGATGTAGGAGGGGGGAGGGTTTGCTGAGGGAGATGATCCCTGTGACACCATTTCTTCCAGTCCTTATCTTTATGCCTGACAATACTCTGCACTGTTAGTTCAGGAATGCTACCTGATCTGTGCTTAGCTTCATTCCTGACTTGAATCCTTTTCACTTGCAGGGGCGCTTCTGTGAGATACAGAATACACACACCACCTTTCTCTTTGGCTCCAGCCAGACAGTAAACAACTTCCCCACAATCCCCCTGGGGCTCTGCTAAAACAATCCCCTTCTCCTGTGACTGTGTTAACCCCTCTAGTTGCTGGATGCTTCTGGAGCACAACACTTCCTGTCTCATGTGCTTGTGTTACTTCTAATAGTTGCTGGATGCTTTTAAAGCAACAGCACTACTTCTGCATGTCACACTCTGCAACAGCACTACTTCTGCATGTCACAAATGCCTCAATGGCCTCCTTATAGTTTGACAGCCACTCCTGTGACTCTCTATAGTTATACAGCCCCTATGGTAATAATGCCCCTTGTGCTTCTTTATTGTATTAGTACCTCCATATAATAATAATGCCCCCTGTGCATCCTTATAATAATAATATCCCCTATGTCTATGCTTCCTTATAATATTAATGCAACCTTGTAGCTCTGTATGGTATAAATCACTGCCAATTAGAGACATTTGAAAAAGTTGTCCACAAAATCAAGAATTCACAGTAAAATAATCTCCTGAAATCATAATATTTATGATACCAATTACTTAACCCCTTCACGGCCTTTAACATACCCGTACATCATGGTCAGGTAGGGGTCCCTGACCTTTGACATATGGGTATGTCATGGCGATCATGCACGGCACAGGAGCTGTGCCTGCCCGATCGGCCCAACTGTCAGTGCCAGGAGTGGTGCTTGCACCGCCCCGGCTGTTTAACCCCCTAAATGCCACAATTGATATTGATCGCAGCATTTCGGATGCTAGTAGAGAGAAGGGGCTCGTTCTCCCTTCCGATCTATGCCCCCGCGACGTCATCGAGAATGCCCGATCATTGTCATGGCAACCTGAGGCTGTCATGACGACCTCCGGGACTGCCAACGATGGTGACCTGCTTAGACCATGATCATGGTCTAAGAGGCTTCTGTCAGTGTAACACTGACAGGTATAATGCACTATATCAGCAATCAGACTAAGAGGGACTAAGTAAATGAGATGGCTGCTTCTAGTAAGCACCTGTTCACACCTATTTATTGTTTTGGAAGTGCTGGTCAGTTTTTTCTGTTTCTATGTATAAGCTTTGACTGAGCACTCCGCCTCTATGCCACAGGCGATTTTAATTACAGCAGGATCTTATTATTCCACACATACAGTGCTGGCCAAAAGTATTGGCACCCCTGCAATTTTGTCAGATAATACTCAGTTTCTTCCTGAAAATGATTGCAATCACAAATTCTTTGGTATTATTCTCTTCATTTAATTTGCTTGCAAGGACAAAACACAAAAGAGAATGAAGCAAAAATCAAATCATTGATCATTTCACACAAAACTCCAAAAAAGGGCCAGACAAAAGTATTGGCACCCTCAGCCTAATACTTGGTTGCACAACCTTTAGCCAAAATAACTGCGAACAACCGCTTCCGGTAACCATCAATGAGTTTCTTACAATGCTCTGCTGGAATTGTAGACCATTCTTCTTTGGCAAACTGCTCCAGGTCCCTGATATTTGAAGGGTGTCTTCTCCAAACTGCCATTTTGAGATCTCTCCACAGGTGTTCTATGGGATTTAGGTCTGGACTCATTGCTGACCACCTTAGAAGTCTCCAGTGCTTTCTCTAAAACCATTTTATAGTGCTTTTGGTAGTGTGTTTTGGGTCATTGTCCTGCTGGAAGACCCATGACCTCTGAGGGAGACCCAGCTTTCTCACACTGGGCCCTACATTATGCTGCAAAATTTGTTGGTAGTCTTCAGACTTCATAATGTCATGCACACGGTCAAGCAGTCCAGTGCCAGAGGCAGCAAAGCAACCCCAAAACATCAGGGAACCTCCGCCATGTTTGACTGTAGGGACCGTGTTCTTTTCTTTGAATGCCTCTTTTTTTTCCTGTACACTCTATGTTGATGCTTTTTCCCAAAAAGCTCTACTTTTGTCTCATCTTACCAGAGAACATTCTTCCAAAACGTTTTAGGCTTTCTCAGGTAAGTTTTGGCAAACTCAAGCCTGGCTTTTTTATGTCTCGGGGTAAGAAGTGGGGTCTTCCTGGATATCCTACCATACAGTCCCTTTTCATTCAGACGTCGACAGATAGTACGGGTTGACACTGTTGTACCCTCGGACTGCAGGGCAGCTTGAACTTGTTTGGATGTTAGTCGAGGTTCTTTATCCACCATCCGCACAATCTTGCGTTGAAATCTCTCGTCAATTTTTCTTTTCCGTCCACATCTAGGGAGGTTAGCCACAGTGCCATGGGCTTCAAACTTCTTGATGACACTGCGCACGGAAGACACAGGAACATTCAGGTCTTTGGAGATGGACTTGTAGCCTTGAGATTGCTCATGCTTCCTCGCAATTTGGTTTCTCAAGTCCTCAGAAAAGTTCTTAGGTCTTCTTTCTTTTCTCCATGCTCAATGTGGTACACACAAGGACACAGGACAGAGGTTGAGTCAACTTTAATCCATGTTAACTGGCTGCAAGTGTCATTTAGTTATTGCCAACACCTGTTAGGTGCCACCGGTAAGTTACAGGTGCTGTTAATTACACGAATTAGAGACGCATCACATGATTTTTCAAAGGGTGCCAATACTTTTGTCCACCCCCTTTTCTAGGTTTGGTGTGGAATTATATCCAATTTGGCTTTAGGACAATTATTTTTGTGTTTTTTTCATTGAAGACAAATTAAATGGGAACAATGCCAAAGAATTTGTGATTGCAATAATTTTCAGGAAGAAACTGAGTATTATCTGACAGAATTGCTGGGGTTCCAATACTTTTGGCCAGCACTGTAAGCAGACGGATGTCTCTTGGAGAAGTATTCACATTGATAGGGTCCTGGTATTTTGAGAAACGCCTTATCGCGGCTACCAGGTACACATGAATTGGCCAATTTATGCACTAAGATTTCTCATTTATTTCCATTTTCTACAGCAGAAATGCTATTCATATTTCATGTATTTCATGTTCGCATACTTAGTGTTACATAGTGCTACTTTGTTTGTTAGTTAGTAAAATTCTGTGAAGCACCTGTGGGTTTAAGGTGCTCACCACACGTCTAGATTAATTCCTTGAGGGGTCTAGTTTAAAAAATGGTGTCACTTGTGGGGGGGGGGGGGTTTCCACTGTTTAGGCACATCAGGGACTCTCCAAACGTGACAAGACACCTGCAGACCATTCCACCAAAATCTGCATTCCAAGACGTCACTCCTTCCTTTCTGAGCACTGCCGTGTACAAAGACTCATATTGTTAACGGATTTAAAAAATAATCGCAATGTATCTGGTCGATTCCGATTTGTTTAATTCTTTAGAACAGCCTTTGACCTTTGTAGTCTGCTGCAAACATGATGTATACACACTGGGTTCTGGCAGCGTTCCTGAGGAATCTTAGCCCATTCCTCAGGGGCAGTGGCCTGCTGTTCACTAATATTCCTATATTAATTTGTGTGCTGTAACTGCCTTCTTGAAATCCGAGCTAAAAAACTTAGATAGATCGATAAAACATTTACAAAAATCTACATTATCAATATAACCTAGATTTTATTGGAAATAATCAACCAAATGTGATGAGGACTGAACATATGTGATACATGCTAAAGTTGACTTTGAACCTATAACTCAATATACAATCTCCATGCAGTAGATTTCACGTGACAAGCAAAAAGTTGTTATACTTGCCTTAAGCCAACATATAGATATTTTAATTAAACTCTATTTTCAAGCTATATATCTGTTTTGTTTGATATTTAATGAAATAGGAAATGAAGGAAAATAAGCTATGTATACTCTTTTTGAATCGCATGAAAGTTTCATCTCATGAAATGATATAAAATCTAGTACCTTTGAAAGTACATTGCTGACACTGAGGAAAAGAGATAAGGAAAACACATTTGCTAAAGTTCAGTTAAAAGACTTAGATAAGCTTACTACTGCATAAAAAAACAGATTAAATGTCTGTATTTATTTTGTCAAATCATTTCATCAGTTAACAGTAATAGAAGCAGAGCAGAGGTTCCATTTGGTTTCATGGAAATGTACATTTACATTTCACAAAAAGTCTTCTTGCAGAATCAAGTTTTCAGCGTCATGAATGATAATACTGCTTCTTCCTGTCATAGACAGAGAACTCCACTAAATAGCAATGGCAGGTGCCAAGCTACATTTCCAGCATTATACAGTCACCTTTCCCTAAATTCCAACTTTTGACATGCCCTTGTGTTATAGGAAGAAATTTTATTTTCATCATGTACGATCCTGAAGTTTTTGCATTTTTATGAGATGCAATAGAAATAATAAGCAATGCCTCCCACCCACACTGACAGTTTTAACACAGAATGACTAGAAAACTAGCATGTTTACAGTTCTAGAGTATCATATTATGTTAGTTTGTTGAAACAGAAAAATTATACAATTAAAATGTAATATTAAATACAATTTCATTTATTTTACATTGATTTTCTAATACCATATTAATTAATAGAAAAGTTTCCTTGTTCAGAATCTTTATTGATTAGCCAGTGTGGAGTTTGACTAGCCTCACAATAGAGCACCCAATATGTCTGTTCAATAAATGGATGATCCACTCATTTGTATGTTCTATTACCATGTGGAGTTGACCCCTAGGATCATACCAAGCAGCAGCTTGTGATTAGCTTATTTGCAGGGTTCCTTCTATCAAAAATTAATTGTGAAAAGCAGATAACCCATTTCAATATGCTAAGAAATGCTCACAGGTTATGAGATTGATTTCCCTGTATAAATACCACTATTCGAGGTAGTAGGATGTATTGTAATGTGATGCATTGCACATCCGTGCTGTTATTTCAAAGCCAAATTGGCAGTTATTTAGAAAAATTATTATTTTGCACAAAGATGCACCATAATCATTTTTCTGTATAATTGGAGTTACATTTTAACCTAGAGGTGCACATGTTTTGGTCCAAAGGCCACACTGTCATACTGAATCAATCCCAAGGGCCGAAAAAAAAACGACCAGGATGACCATCAGTACTTGACTATATCACCAGAACCAAGTTTTGAGAAGTTTTGAGATTATGAGGAGGATTTGTATAGTTTCTGCTCAGTTTCTGATCCAACAACGCAATGTGAATACACCTTAACTATCACTAAGCTTTTGGAGCAGAAACTGGGCAAAAACTCTCCAAATCCTCCTCATAATCTCAAAACTCCATGTTTTAAGTTTTAACATTGCCATGTAGCACGTCATCTGAGCAGTTATGAATTGCTACATGTGTACAAATCAAAACAACCACCATTCGTACATGTATACAAGGCCAGAACCACAATCAGTACAGTTTTTAATTTACCTCGTTCTTAACCCATTCACATTACAGATACGTTCTTTAGAATTTATATGTAGTTTTTAAGGACTGTTAGTGAAAGGCTAGGGCACAACTGGATCTCTATGTTCTTAGAGTTATTATTTAGACACATTATAGACAGTAGTTTCTGGACATGTGTACATTATTTAGAATCATACATACCCCCACAATTTTGGAAAGCTATGTGTCCCTCTTTTTCACATGTCATTTGTACTTTATTTATTATTATTTGTTTATGTAAATATTTGTCATTGCAAAACAATTCAGTTAAAATGCAGATTAAAAAATCATGATTTAATGTGAATCCTGCCATAAAGAGCCTTTTTGTTTCTCTTAAGATGGGGAATTCTCTGCTACAGCCTTATACTATGTGCTTGAAGGATTAACAGTAAGTGACATTTTACACATCACTTGAAAGACACTAAATCAGTGACCTTGTACATATATTCGTATAAAAGATGGAAAAAAATAAACATCAGCAAGGTAGAAACAATATTGCAGGTACATCTCCAAATGTTCTGCAATATACAGTGTATCATTAGAAAATAGCATCAATCCATGTCTTGTGTTAAAGTTAAGATGACAGATCTCGATTATGAAGCTCTAACAGAAAAGTGTTACCTTATTCTCCGATTGGTTACCTGGTTAAAGGATTTTTTTATCTACAATATATTTTTCTGTCCACAAACAGCAAAAGTCTTTCAAGGGTCATGAGCTTGTATCATGTGTGAAAATATGACATGCTACCTGGAAATCCTTTTATGCTCTATTGGTTACTTTCAATATCTCTATCTACTCGTTCTACTGTATCTAATTGAAGGTAAAGGAGAAACATAAAATATACTAAAGGAAATTACAGTAGAGTACAATATTATTTGGTAGAATTCCATATAGCTATCTCAAGACCATGGGTGATGCCCTTGTGTGATACCTTCAGTTAGGATTCTCCTTGTATGGTGTACACATAACTGAATAATGCTTCCATACAGCTGCCTAAATAAGAATGTACAGCGCCAATATACTAAAAACTGCCTCAATATGGTGAGCACCTATCAGGCAGTGTTGCAGTGCAAACTATTCACCAGGACTCCGGGCTATGAAATTTTCGGCTCCTGTGGAAGACCAGAAAATCTTATGTAGATATCTCTTGTTTTCAGCTGGTTTGAGGAAGAGATGGTGAGGATTATAGCTGGATTGATCATTCATCCATCTGGAGCTCTTGTAAAAAGCAGCCTGCTCCCAGATGCCCTGCCTCCGGATGCCCTGCTCCCGGAAGTCCTGCAGTGGAATTTTTAAACTAACAGTTGTTCATTATTTTGCAGAAATTACAGATTTTCAGAGCAAATGTATATGGTGAAATCTGCAGTGAATCTGCAGCACATTCTGTTACAATGTTGCATGTAACATTCAAATTTCACTGTGGAATTAAATGGTCTAAAATGGAAAATTTTGCAACAAGTAACATAAAGGGGTTTATTATGACTCTGTATGGCTCTGAGCTGTATAACAAGATCCTTACAATGTTGATGTTGATAAATTATGTAACCAGAAAATCCCTTTAGCTGTAATGTGGTACAGGTCAGCAGAGGCCAAAACCATTAGCAAAACCATATTGCTGTGTTCCTTAAAAATAGGAATTTGCCTTTTACAGCCAGATATTTATTTTCTCGACAAAAGACACTAGTTGCGGACATGGTTGTGTAAGAGTCACAAGGTCTGAGGTGTTCT
The DNA here is from genome assembly GCF_046119375.1 of Phyllobates terribilis. Taxonomy (NCBI): domain Eukaryota; kingdom Metazoa; phylum Chordata; class Amphibia; order Anura; family Dendrobatidae; genus Phyllobates; species Phyllobates terribilis. Next base: position 160,274,240 of record NW_027362764.1, on the reverse strand, counting down.
GTTGTGACCCTAAACCCCAGTGAAGGGTTCTCTTGGTGTGTGTGATTTTATTTCCTCCAGATGTTTCCCACTCTGGTCATAGATCTTCAAATAGCACAGGAACCCCAGAAGTAAAGCAATAGCAAGAAATAATTCAGTCCATTTTATAAAAATGGAATGAACCTCACTGGTATAGCATATGTGCAGTAGGTAGCAGGTACAAAGCTTGGTTTCACATCTGTCTTACACACAAGCATAGATATAATGGTCATATGAGGTGGCAGATTACTTGTTTGCAACAACATTTCAGCAATAGGACATGCCTGACTTGAATACTCAATTTTTTCTTTCTGTCATGCACTGACCTCAGCACACTACTGTGTGGTATCCATTCCCGGGCCTGGCGAGTCCACTATTTCTTCACTAAGGCTGCATGCCCACTATGCATTTTTCAAGCATTTTTGCCGCGGAGTTTTTGCCACTTAAAAAATGCTTAGTAATACATGCCCCATGGTCCCCAATGATAATCCGCATGTGCTGTGCACATGCTGCGGAAATTTCCGCTGCGGATTATCACTGCGGAAAAATCCGCAGCATGTCCATTATTTTTGCGGAAACGAGGCGTAATTGCCGCCATTGACTTGCATTGAATCACTTAATATCCGCATGACTACATGTGCACATGCGGATATTAAGCAATTCAGTGTGCAGATGGTACCCCGGTCTGGAGAGGAGGAGACACTCATCCAGACCCGGGTACTATAGTACCTGTTAAAAAAAAAATTTAAAATAAAAAATATACATTATTCTCACCTTTTCTGATGGCCCGCGGTCTTCTTTCCGGTGCGTCCTGGCTTCCCGGTGGCTCGAGATAGTGTAAAAGGACCTTCCATGATGTCATTTAGTCATGTGACAAGTCACTCGACTGCTGACGTCGGCGGTCGCGTGACCTGTCACATGACTAAATGACGTCATGGAAGGTCCTTTTACACCACAGTGAGAAGCCCAAGACACCGGATGCACCGGAGAGAAGACGGGGGGCCATCAGAAGGTGAGTATAATGTTTCTTTTGTTTTTTTTTACCATTTTTATTCTTTTTTTTAACTATTAACTTGGTCACACTATATAAATCCATGCCGGTTGCAAGGATTTATAGAGTGTAACCAAGTTGTCAAGCGCTTTTCCAAGTGATGCTAAAATCGCTTGGAAAAGCGCTTGATAACCCACATGCGAAAATGCATGCAAAAACGCTTTACAAACGCTTCTACCTGGCAGGAAAAACATGCAAAATCCACATGCATTTTTCCTGCTAGTGAGATGCAGAAAAAATCAGCAGTATTTCTGCATCGTGGGCATATAGCCTAAGACTCCAGGTCCTGCCTACACATTGCCTATTCAGCCCCACTTCACCTATGCTGTCTCAGGCTTACCTACAACCTACAGCCATACCTTTGTCAACTCCTAGCCAAACCCACTGTAGCTGAGCTCTGTTTGTCTGTTCCACTTCCTAGGATCCAGGATGTTCTGGCCTTATTAATATCCAGACTGTCATTTTATCCAGTACAATTACAGGGCTTTCTACCTCAGAAAATCTTCTCCTTGCACACACCCTAATATGTAGCCTATTCTGTCATCATAACTGTGACTGCCTTCGCTCTCTTCATCTCACTAATTGCTGACTCCTCTAACAGACAGTACTGTAACTGTCCTCTTACTCCCAAAAAATCCTCCCATCTGCATGGCTGGCTGTTAACTCATCTGTGCTCTGCATCTACATTATACCTTCAGTACCCCAACACAACTGAATTAATCACACTTTTGCAAAGAATAATAATACTATGAACAATTACATGAAAAATCACATATAGAAAATGCAGCAATACAACACATTCCCTCTCATTTACAGTTGCAAGACTTGTTCCTAGTGATATTATGAAAGGAAGATTCTGGTTGAGATTACTTCTCAAAAGAAAACTGATACAAGACAGGCTCTGTATGACTGACGTACATTTATAATATCAAATTTTAAAGCAGTGGTAATGCACAAAATTGTGTCAACTGCATGTTGTCCATGAACTACTGACTCATTCGGAATCAGGGCTGCGATAATGTACAAGGCTATTTTCATATGTCTAGTGGTTATTTCCATTTTTGTAACTGTTTCAGGATGAAAAAAAATAAAATAAAATGATCCAGTACAGGATCCATTCATTTGAATGGGGATGGAAATGTCCTAAAATGTCTTCTGTTTGACTGCAATTCAACTGTAATCCATTTCTTAGCTGGGTAAAAATGTAATCTGCACAATTTCTTTGTCCAATCAAAAAAATTTACAGCAACTGATTCAATATTGAAGCACTTTGCATGCCCAGAATGATAAAGATATTCATAGACATCTCTAGTAGAGATGAGCGTTGTTTGACTCGAACTGTTCGCCAATCTCAAATTCGGCGAACACGAACGATTTGAAAAAAATCCGTCTGTTTGAGGTTATGTTCGATAACTGTTCGTGCACCAAAATCATAACTGGATTTTTTCACAGTAATGCTGATAATCAATGTTAATACGCAGTTTGAGTGTACAGCGGGGCGGGGGGAGGGGCAGGGGATGGATCTCTGCAGAAATAATGAAGATCTCCATTTTTTTTTCTCTTTCCCGCATTTACAGTGGGGAGGTGCAATCTGTCAGCCTATCAGCAGCACACACACGGAGCGAACTGCTTTTTTTCACAAAAGCAAGGGCATGTGTCATTGGCTGTGTATGTCACATGTCCTTGCCCTATAAGACCCAGCCATTTTCCCCGTCGCCACCATTTTCTCACTGCTGCAGCTGCATGTTAGACGGCACCGCTGTTGCTGTGTGCGCTATTCTTTCAGTGTTAATTTCAAGCCAATTTTCTCTGAAATATACAGATAGATGGGAGTAGGGAATAGTTGTGATTGCAGTCCTTTTGAGGACTAGGCTACAGCATTTCCTATGACTTTTAGCAGGCAGGTCTGTGCTCTGAAATAGATAGGTTGGGAGTAGGGACTAATTGTAATTGCAGTCCTTTTGAGGACTATTTTACAGCATTTCCTAGGACTTTTTGCCAGGCAGGTCTGTGCCAGTGCTGTGCAAGTGTTTTTCACAGCGTTTGGCTAAATCTAGCTAAGCAAATCCTTTTTGGCCTCTTGCAGTGCGTGTTAGTCAGTGGAGTAGCGTATCTGTGTTGCAAGCTACACCCACCTGTGTATAGAATACAAATTTTTTTACCCGCACCTAGTCAAGTAAAACCTTTTGGGCATAGCATCACTCCATTAGGCCATCTATACTAAGCTCCACGAGCTTGCAAATTAGTAATAATTTTTATCTGCATCTACCTCGGAAAATAATTTTGGGCTTGTAGCAGTGTGTGGGACTTATTCTTAGTCCATCTATACTAAGCTCCTCCAGCTTGCAAATTACAAATAATTTTTATCTGCATCTAGCTCGGAAAATAATTTTGGGCATAGTAGTAGTGTGTGGTACTCATTGTATTAGGCCATCTATACCAAGCTCCACCAGCTTTGAAATTAATAATAATTTTTAGCTGCATCTTGCCTGTAAAATAATTTTGGGCATATTAGCAGTGTGTGGTACTCATTCTATTAGGCCATCTATACTAAGCTCCACCAGCTTTCATATTACTAATAATTTTTAGCTGCATCTTGCCTGGAAAATAATTTTGGGAATAGTAGCAGTGTGTGGTACTCATTGTATTAGGCCATCTATACCAAGCTCCACCAGTTTTGAAATTAATAATAATTTTTAGCTGCATCTTGCCTGGAAAATAATTTTGGGCTTGTAGCAGTGTGTGGGGCTCATTCTATTAGTCCATCTATACTAAGCTCCACCACCTGTGTATGTAATAAAATTGTTTTACTGCATCTAACCCAGCCAATCCTTTTGGGCTAATACCACAGTTTGGCCACTCAGCTCTGCTCGGTTCCCATCCATCGTTTTTTGTGCAAACAACTCCAGAGTTGTCAATTAGTTAACCACCAAAATGAGTGGAAAAAGGCTTGCTGCTGGTGGAAAGGGTAATAGGCGTGTTGGGAAGGGAAAAAAAGGTTGTGTCCGTGGGGTAGGTGTTAAAGCAACAGTAACATCTGCAGAAGAAAGACCATCTTCCAGCCAAACTAAGATGTCTACTTCTTTTAGCGGACAATGTGATACGATCCCTTTCTTACGGCCACGCCAATCGCTACAAATTCCAGATGAGGCACAAAAACAGCAGGTGCTTCAATGGATATCAAGTGCTCCTTTAAGTGGGCTCTCCTCCACCTCAACTTCAACATCACAAATACTCCAGTCCTCAGAGGTGTCACCCCAATAGCACTTGCTTCCTCACAGCTCCCAAGTCTCCAGCTGCCCGTCTGAGTATGGGGTAGAACAGATGGTTGAGTCTGCAGAGCTGTTTACTCATACTATAGCCTGGGAATCAGAGGTCGGCTCCAGAGCTTCTGTGAATCCAGACGAGGAAATGATCTGCACTGATGCCCAGAATCTTTATGAGTCGGATCCAGGACCAGACGCAGAAGGTTCTGACCATAATGTAGACCCTCGTTCCCAAACTGCAACTCCTGTTGGTGGAGACAATGAGGAAGACGATGATGAGACTCAAATACCTGATTGGAGCGACAACTTGAGTTTTTTATCAGGGCAGGAAGAGATTGGCTCTGAGGACGACGGGTGTGAGAACACACAGGGTGATGATGACGAGGTTGCAGATCCCACTTACTGTCAACCCACAGTCAGCCAGTCGATGAGGTCAGCAGAGGAGGTGGAGGAGGATGCTAGTGACGACGAGGTCAGGTTGCACCTTCCTGGACAGAGACGTAGTACTGGAAGCACGTCAACAACTGCATCCTCAAACACAACTCTGCCTCTGACCACAAGTTGTGGTGGCTCTTCAGGTCACATGGGTGATAAGCCTTACATAGCCTGGGCATTTTATCAGATCGATAAGGATGACCCAACTCGTGTTATCTGTAACATTTGTCACCAAAGGCTAAGTAGAGGCCAAAAAATCCATAGTTTGAGTACTTCATGGATGAACTGTCACATGGATATGAAGCATAAGTTGCAGTGTGAAGCTCACTGTGCTACAATGCGGCCTAGCGGGCCGGGAAAACCACCATCTGCCCCACCTGTGTCATCCTGGGGAGACTAAAAGCTACTGCGTAGTCTTTTCCAAAAATTTGAGGGAATTACCACGGGAATGGTTTGGAAGAGGTATAAGAGTTTAGGTAGGACGTTCATTTTTAGTATACTTATTCTGCCGAACCAGGAAAAATCCTTCACCGTCCAAGAGTTGTTCAATAAAGGGCCCAAAATTAAGATAAAATAGATGGGAGAGGTCTCTATGAATACGAATTCCTAAGTATTTGATACCCTGTGAGGGCCAGGCAAAGGGAAAGTTGGACTGGATGGAATCCTGTATGGATTTGGGGAGGGAGACATCGAGGGCCTCAGACTTCGCTGCATTGATTTTAAAATTTGACCATGTAACAAAGTGATCTATTTCAGCCATAACAGCAGGGATGGATATATGTGATTGAGTGATATATACTAGGACATCATCAGCAAATGCAGAGCACTTGTACTCGGTGCCTCCTACCTCAATCCACCTAATATTGGGGTTATCGCGAATTGATGAGAGCAGGTGTTCCATCACTAGGATGTATAAGAGAGGGAACAGAGGACATCCCTGCCTTGTCCCATTGGTGATTATGAAAGGTGATGAAAATGTTCCATTTATCTTCAGCCTAGCTGACGGATTGCGATACAGGGCCATGATTTTGGCTATAAAAGGGTCCCCTAGACCCCTACCCCAAGCTTTTTAAGAGAATAATATATGGCGTGCCAGGAGACTCTATGGAATGCTTTCTCAGCATCCAACGAGAGTATCTAATTACAAATTTTTAACTGCATCTAGCCCAGGCAATACTTTGGGCCTAGTAGCAGTGTCTGCTAGTCAGCGGAGTAGCCACCGCCTGTAGATCTAATTACAAATTTTTAACTGCATCTAGCCCAGGAAATACTTTGTCAGCGGATTATCCCACCTGTAAAGCAAGCTACACCACCTGTAGTTTGGACACTTAATTTTTTCAAAGGAAATGCTTCGGGCCCCCGGGACACTCAGTGAAGAGCATCGGGGAGGGAGCTTTTTAACTGCAGCAGCTTTAGTGGACGCTACTGGAGCTGGAATTCCCGCGGCTGCTGGCATCAGACTTGCCCTCCAATAGATCCTTGTAAAAGGATTTAAAGTGTACTCATTCAAATTACAGAGACAATTTAAATTAAAAAGCTTAGACCTGCCTCCACCGCAGGGGGGCTCGCTCGACCCACCAGCGGATAGGCACCAGTATTGGGAGAGGGGGGCTGGCCGTCAGGGTCCACCGCAGCTCTGGCACAAAACCGGCGACACGGAGGTCGCATGGGCAGGAACGGACTGGCCGTGTCAGCTTCGCACTTTTTTGGTTTTAGAAGAGCATGACATGCCTATATCTGTGTCTCCCCCTCCTTTTACTCCTCCACCTCTTTTCTTTTCGCATGACTATATGTACTTGTCACTTGTCACTTTTCCATGTGTTAGTTGTGTCTTCTGAGCAGTTTGTCAGCTTTTGGACACCTTTGTTGGTGTTTTCTATGTGTTTCTATGTGTTTTTGTTTGCCTACGGGGGTGGCTCAACTCTAATCTCTAGTAAAAACGGAACAAAAATGGATGCAAAATGAAAACCAAAGTGTGCATCCAGTGTTGCTACATTTGAAATGATTTATTACAAAAAGATGACAAATGAACAAGTAAACAGAGTTTAAAGGGGATCTGTCAATATGATCAACCCCCCTAAGCTGTCTATATGGGCATGCTAGTCAAAGGAAACAGAATTAAATGATACCCTGATATCGGCGATCTGATGTCTTATGCCAGGGTAATCCTTATTTCTTTTTTATATGTAAATGAGCTGTTAAGATCTATGAGCTGAACACTGATCTTACTGAGAATCCTCCTCCAAAGAGTATTTTAAGTGAAAGGGGCGTTAAAAGTATAGATATGTAATGATATAGTTACATTTCTTTTATATATAAGAACATCATGGATTTCTCTTGAATAAGACAATGGATTGCAGATATCAAGGTATAATTTTATTCAACTTTCCATTATCTGCGTGCCCATATAGATGGCTTAGGAGGGTTGATCCTACTGACAAATTCCCTTTAAGTGTAAACCTTTACAGGTTTCTTTGAAAGGATATGGGGGACATAGAGGTGATGAGTGATGTCCTAATGTAAGAGTTCTGTCCTGCGGACAAGTTCCTTTTTACTAAATAAATAAGAAAGGGGCCAGCACACATTTAGTTTGAAAGTTTGAAATTAATTTACAGGTGCACAAATACGCTATGTGACCAATATACCAACATATACATACATGATGCGTCAGCACACTGAGATTAATTAATAAATGAACTCCACTACTGCTGGAAACGTTAAAACATAAAGTACTTGGTTATCCTTTTTTTAATCAAAAAGTCTAAAAGCTGTCCAACCTTGACAAGGTATACCTTTTATACTGTACGGATGGCCCCTACTGTCCATCATTCCCAGCAAGGTTTTAAAGGGAATCTGTCACCACATTTGACCTATTTAAACTATTAATATGGGCATACAGGTTATAGACAACTGAGGAGAGTGATACCTGCATGCCTCATATCAGATGCTGTTGGTGAGAAATCATCTTTTATCACTTTATATAAATGAACCTCTTTCAGGCTCTGGGGAGGACGCTACCTGAAAGATAACGCTGCTCCCAGAGCTTGTTTTACATCAAAGGGAGATACCAGTGTGAGCAAGTAACTAACACAGAGCAGAAGAACTGAAGTGTGTCTTCTTGCAAACACAATTTTTCCTTCTCTTTCAGTTCTGCTGTATTGTAACAATATTATACCCTGTCGACCTGTGAGCTTGAAGCTGCAGATGTGTCAGGTATAATCACACACAGCTCTGCAGTGAGATCAGGAGAGCAGAGAGCGGCCATTACACATCACACTGGTAACTCCTCCTTCATGAATGCTAGTGCAAACGCATAATGTATGTACTGTATATGCCCTTTTTATTAACCTTGCTTTACACTAATTTATGTTGTAATGTAGTAGGGTAAGCTTCCATGATAAGTATTTGATTAGTTTTTCCACTGTGTATTTTTGTGTTAAAAAAAACACAGCGTGTTATAGTTTCAACAAAGTCTATGAAAATTACATATATATGCTGTATGGAGCATTAAATGGGGTCCATTTTCTGTATGAAGCATTATATTGGGCCCATTATTCTGTATGCAGCAATATATGGGGTCCATTATAGTGTATGGAGCATTATATTGGGTCCATTATTCTGTATGGTGCACTGCATGGGGTCCATTATTCAGTGTGGAGCACTATATGGGGTCCAGTATTCTATATGAAGCATTATATGGGGTTCATTATGCTGAATGAAGCACTATGTGGTGCCCATTATACTGTATGGAGGACTATATGGTACCCATTAGTGTTGAGCCACCCCCGTAGTGTTCGAGTTCGGTTCGGTTCGTCGAACACCCGTGTGTTCGCCGAACTGTTCGTCGAACTGTTCGTCGAACACCTTCGAACACCGTTAAAACCAATGGCAGGCAAACAAAATCACATAGAAACACGTAGAAAACACCTTCAAAGGTGTCCAAAAGCTGACAAACTGCTCAGAAGACATAACTAACACATGGAAAAGTGACAAGTACATATAGTCATGTGAAAAGAAAAGAGGTGGAGGAGTAAAAGGAGGGGGAGACACAGATATAGGCATGTCATGCCCTTCTAAAATCCAAAAAGTGAGAAGCCGACACGGCCAGTCCGCTCCTGCCCGTGCCACCTCCGTGTCACCGGGTTTCTGCCAGAGCTGCGGTGAACCCTGACGGCCAGCCCCCTCTCCCAATACTGGTGCCTGTCCGCTGGTGGGTCGAGCGAGCCCCCCTGTGGTGGAGGCAGCTATAAGCTTTTTAATTTAAATTGTCTCTCTAATTTGAATGAATACACTTTAAATCCATTTACAAGGATCTATTGGAGGGCAAGTCTCATGCCAGCAGCCGTGTAATTCCAGCTCCAGTAGCGTCCACTAAAGCTGCTGCAGTTAAAAAGCTTTTATAAGGATCGAGCTCGGCTGTCCACCGCAAGGCATCCTACTGCCAGTCCCAGCCCCTATGCCTTGGGGTGCCTCCTGATGCTCTTCACTGAGTATCCCGTGGTCCCGAAGCATTTCCTTTGAAAAAATTAAGTGTCCAAACTACAGGTGGTGTAGCTTACTTAACAGCCGGGATAATCCGCTGACTAGCAGACACTGCTACTAGGCACAAAGTATTTCCTGGGCTAGATGCAGTTAAAAATTTGTAATTAGATACTCTCGTTGGATGCTGAGAAAGCATTCCATAGAGTCTCCTGGCACGCCATATTTTATTCTCTTAAAAAGTTTGGGGTAGGGGTCTAGGGGACCCTTTTGTAGCCAAAATCATAACCCTGTATCGCAATACGTCACCTAGGCTGAAGATAAATGGAACTGTAGCACCCTGAGGGCTCAGTTGCTACAGAGGTATTGCACCTCACCCAGAGGTGTGATATCTCACTCTCAGGTAAGGATGGAGTGTGGATCAGGACCCGACACCTGCATGCATTACACCACATTGCCGTGGGGCAGGGCGACCAATATGCCCCTGAGATGGGCACGACAGACCCTGTCCCTGGCTGGAGTGGGGGGAGGGAACACTGAGGAAGGGGAACCCTGTAGTGCAGGAGCAGGGAGGAAGCAGTTCCTGGGTGCATTGAGAAGGGAGTATAAAAGGTGGGCACCATCTTAGTTCAGTGCAGAGAAGTCTGAGCAGAAGTGACAGGGAGCAGGGGCTCTGCATGAGCTCTGCTCCGGAGGCGGGCCTAGTAACAGAGGCCCAGGCCTGGAAGAGGGAGAAGGAAGGAAGAGGAGCGGAGAAGGCTCCAGGAACGAGGAACGAAGGGATCCCAGGGGTGCGGACGGGCGAGTCGCCACCGCACGCCCGAATCCACATGCGTGGAGGGGTCAGGCCAAAGGGGGAGACTGGTCGCCGAAACTAGTGGAGGCGGGAAACGACCCTCAGCTAGAAACCGGAGGCAGTGACATTTTATGTGGCGCAGCCCCTCGCTACACCCGCTAGGAAGGCACCACATAGGGTCAGGGAAACTGGCGCCAAGTTTACCAAGAGGAGGCCCGAGGCAGCCGGACAGAAGGGTTGGTAAGAAAGGCCAGACAAAGGACACACAAAGGGGGTCCTGTGAAGCGCTCCAAAGTTATCTGGGAGTTGTCTGAGCCCCTCACCTGGTGAGCACAGTACGACGTGGGCAGCCGTTACCTGCAGACGTGGTCTGGATAATAAGAACTGTGAGTAAAGGCCCTGGACTGCATCACTGACTCTGTGTCGTTACTGCTGCTGCCCTGCACCATCACCCCCATCCTCCGCATACACTGTCCTGAGGCTATACTCCTCCCGTGGGGAGTTATGCTACGCTCTGCTGCACCCACAACACCAGCCTCAGCGGTCTGCACTGCTGCGGCGGTTCACTCTGACCGCAATCCATGGGTGGCGTAGTCGGACATTTAAACATCAAAACCACATAAATAGTTCCGCCACTGGTTTGACTGCCCTGAGCCACGGAACCGGGTCGCCGCCACGGAGACTACAACCACCAGCATCCACCAAAAAGGGTCCGGCTCCGGGTGTCCCAAGGCCCAGGGGGCGCGTCAGAACATTTTCATCACCTTTCATAATCACCAATGGGACAAGGCAGGGATGTCCTCTGTCCCCTCTCTTATACATCCTAGTGACGGAGCACCTGCTCTCATCAATTCGCCATAACCCCAATATTAGGTGGATTGAGGTGGGAGGCACCGAGTACAAGTGCTCTCTATTTGCTGATGATGTCCTAGTATATATCACTCAATCACATATATCCATCCCTGCTGTTATGGCTGAAATAGATCACTTTGTTACATGGTCAAATTTTAAAATTAATGCAGCGAAGTCTGAGGCCCTCGATGTCTCCCTCCGCAAATCCATACAGGATTCCATCCAGTCCAACTTTCCCTTTGCCTGGCCCTCACAGGGTATCAAATACTTAGGAATTCCTATTCATAGAGACCTCTCCCATCTATGTTATCTTAATTTTGGGCCCTTTATTGAACAACTCCATACAGACCACGGTTGGCAAGTTAGAACTGTAAGATTCACTACGTGAACCACTGGTGTTTTGTGGAAAAGCACATGTACACTGTGTTCCAAATTATTATGCAAAAAGTGTTTAGGAGTGATAAGGGAAGAATTTGTTTGTTTGTCAGTTAAACTCATTGATGATGATGTGTGTCAGGGCTCTTTATATCACTGTAAGCAATTGCAGACACCTGTACTAATTAGTTTGGCAGGTGTGTCCATGAAAGGCAAGACTACTTAAGAAGGCTGTCCCACATTATTAAGCAGCCTACATTTTCTGCCAAAATGGGAAAGAAAAAGGATGTGTCGGCTGCTGAGAAGCAACAAATTGTGGAGTGTTTAGGTCAAGGCATGACTACAATCAACATTGTGCGATGATCAGGATGAAGTGTCTTGGCAATCAAGAAGTATGTAGCTGATTCACAGTACACACGTGTGTGTGCTGATAAGGGCAAATTGAGGACTCTTTCCTACAGGCAATTACGTCAGGTTAAAAGAGCAGCGGCAAAAAAGCCTTGTCATAGCAGCAGACAAGTTTTTGAAGCTGCTGGTGCCTCCAACGTCCCCCGAACAACAAGATGCAGGGTCCTTCAGAGGTTTGCAGCTGTGCATACGCCATCCTGTCGACCTCCTCTATCCACTTCACACAAGCAGAAACGGCTCCAGTGGGCCAAACATTACATGAAGACTGATTTCAAAACTGTTTTGTTCACGGGTGAGTGCCGTGCAACGCTCGATGGTCCAGATGGATGGAGTGGAGGATGGCTGGTTGATGGACACCCCACGCAAACACGGCTACAGCGCCAACAAGGAGGAGGTGGAGTAATGTTTTGGGCTGGAATCATGGGGAGAGAGATTGTCGGCCCCTTTAGGATCCCTGAAGGGGTAAAGATGAACTCCATAATGTATGTGGAGTTTCTCAAACAGCACTTCCTGCTATGGTTCAAGAAGAAGAACCGTGTATTCCGCAGCAAGATCATTTTTATGCATGATAATGCACCGTCTCATGCTGCACATAACACATCTGCATCTCTGGCTGATATAAGCATAAAAGGGGACAAACTTATGGTGTGACCCCCATGCTCCCCTGACCTCTACCCCATTCAGAACCTCTGGAGCATCATCAAAAGGAGTGTCTATGATTGCAGGAGGCAGTTCACATCTAAGCAACAGCTCTGGGAGGGTATTCTGTCCTCATGCAAAACAATTGAAGCAGAAACCATCCAAAACCTGACAAATTCAATGGACGAGAGAGTTCAGAAGCTCCTTTCGAACAAGGGGTGCTATGTGCAAATGTAACATCACCTAGAATAAAGTTTTGAGTTGAAAACTGTTTGATTTCAGTTTCTAATAACCTGCTAATGCTTATAATTTCAAAAATGACCATTTTTTTGGTCTTTATTAAAATGAAAAGGTTGATCGAAGAGTGTGGGGGATCTAAGAGTGTGGCAACCCAGTAGTCAGGATTACTTCGAATTCTGACAATCTGAGGGTCATGTTGCAGGTAGTGCAGCAAGAAGGCACTGTCTTGCGCATCTCGGAGTCCCAAAATTATTTTCCGGGCTAGATGCAGCTAAAAAATATTATTAATTTTAAATCTGGTGGAGCTTAGTATAGATGGCCTAATAGAATCAGTACTGCACACTGCTACAAAGCCCAAATTATTTTCCAGCCAAGATACAGATAAACATGATTAGTAATTTTAAATCTGGTGGAGCTTAGTATAGATGGCCTAATAGAATCAGTACTGCACACTGCTACAAAGCCCAAATAATTTTCCAGCCAAGATACAGATAAACATGATTAGTAATTTGAAAGCTTAAAATGGTTGGTGAGGTGATTTTAACCAATCATCAAGCTTTTACTCTCCCCAGGATGACACAGGGGTAGAAAAGTCGTTTCGGATCTATGATTTGTTCATCTTTATGAACGTGAGTCTGTCTACATTATCAGTGGAGAGCCGCGTGCGCTTATCTGTCAGCACACCACCAGCAGCGCTGAACACACGTTCAGACAGAACGCTGGCTGCGGGGCATGACAAGATCTCCAAGGCGTAAGTGGCTAACTCCGGCCATTTATCCAGATTGGAAGCCCAAAAAGAGCAAGGGTCCATTGACACAGTCATGGCTTCAATGTTTACTTGGAGATACTCCTGTACCATCATCTCTAGGCGTTGACTATGTATCAGACTTCTTGTCTCCTGTGGCCTTGCAAAGGAAGGGCTAAAAAAGTGGTGAAATGATTCCGCAAAATTGATGTTACCAGCAGATACTGTGTTTCTGTTACGGTTTGAGTGCTGAACACTCGACGGTCCCACGGTTGGCAAGTTGGAACTGTGAGATTCAGTACGTGCACCACTGGTGTTTTGTGGAAAAGCACATGTAAGATTCTGCAACAGTCTCTGCTGATACTCCTGCATGCGTGTGTAGCACCCTGAGGATTCGGCTGCTACAGGGGTATTGCACCTCAACCCAGAGGTGTGATATTCCACTCCCGAGTAAGGAAGGAGTGTGGAACTGAGCTCGGTAGGCTGCATGCACTACATACATCCCATTTCCGAGGAGCAGACCGACGGTACTCCCACTTAGAAATGTGCAGGTACGACCGAGTCTGTTCCTGGCTGGAGTGGGAGGGGGGTGGTACATCCCAAGTAGTGTAGGGGCAGATAGGGGGAGCAGCCTGGGTAAAGATAGGAGCTCATTGGGTGCTGGTCACCTGAGCTCACACATAGAGGGTGTATATAAGGTGGGCACCAACTAAGAACAGGGTCAGTTGCAGAGAGGAAGTCAGCGAGCAGAGGAGAAGAAAGACCCAGAGTGAGAGAGGAGAAGAGAGAGAGAGACCCAGAGGGGGAAACAGCAGAAAAGGACTCCAAGAACCCAACTTAAATCCCCGGGTGAAGAGTCGGCACAGGGTACCGGAACCCAAGCTGGTGGGGGCAAAAACACTCCCCAGCCAGAGACCGGAGACCGTGGGCAGCGTTTGCCACGGTCACCCACCACATCCACCACGAAGGCATACCACGAGGAGGGTCAGGGAACCCAAGGCCAAGGGTCTCCCAACAGAAGGCCCGAGGGAGCTGGACCTGGGTGGATCAATAGTGGGGACGGCCAGAGAACGGACAGAAGGAGAGCTCAGGGTCACGCTCCGGACTTATTTGGGGGTTGGCTGGATCCAGAACCTGGTGGACGCAGCACGGCTCGGGAGGTCACTCGAAGCTGGAGTGACCAGAACATCAGCAGTGAGTAAACATCCTAAACTGCATAACCCGACTCTGTCTCTGATTGCCGTCTACACTGCATCACCACAACCCCCATCCTCTGCACCTGATCCCCCTGAGGCTATACCCCACCCGTTGGGGGTTATATCATCAAAGCTGCACTTACACCATCAGCCTCAGCGGACCCTGCTGCAGCGGCGGCCACAGTGACCGCAACACAACGGGTGGCGTAGTCGACATTAAGAACTTAGCAACATCTGTAGGACTGCCACATACAACTCAGTTTGACACCCTGGGCACGGACCGGGTCACAGCCACTCGGAAGACTACAACTCCCATCTGATCCGGCTCCGGATATTCCCCCTAAAGAATATGGCCCAGGGGACGCGTCAACTTTGGCATAGTCGGCAGGATTACGTGCCCGCAACACCCGGGTACTGCGTGCCTGAAAGTAAGAACGAGTTTACCTCAAAAAGAAGTCTCCTGCCGGTTCCGGATGGTCCCCGCCATCGGACCCCATCACCAGTCGATTCCCGCCGGGTGTCCGCCATTAACAACTTTTTCCCGCCATCTGCAGAGTTTCCCGCCACTGGGAAGCGATTCCCGCCATTTCCAAAGGTTTCCCGCCTTGGAAGAGCGGACGCCATTATGGGCGTGCCAGAGGATGGCGAGAGGCCACCTCCCATCGTGGGCCAGGACCGAAAATGGCGCCAAAAGTGGAAACCGCCCCCACCAACAGAGACTGTGATGCTAGAGGTGTCTGTCAGCGTGAAAGAACCGCCCCTGGAGCTGACAGTCACCCAGTGGCCCCGGGACCGCCCTCGAAGTGGGAGGAGACGAAAGAAAAGAACGAAGATGGGTGCCGCCTGGAGCAGTCTGGAGCGAGCGCACCCGGAGGCAGGAAGCCTGGAAAGGAGTAGCAGAGAAGCTCACCCGGAGATGGCGAGAGAGCAGAGCAGCACCGGCCCGCTGGCCAGGAGCCTGCTGGAAGAAGAGCAGAGCAGCACCGACCCGTTGGTCAGGAGCCTGCTAGAAACCACGACCCCACTAGGCCTAGTGGAGGTCCTTGCACAGCTCCCCCGAGACCGGGAGTGTGCACAGACCGCTCTGGAGGGCCTCGCACGGAGGATGGCCCGGGTACAGCGAGAGACATTGGCGGAGTGGAGCCGAGAGATGGCCCAGCAAACCAAGACCCGGAGCACGCCAGCCAAGATGAGGAGACAGACCGCCTCTGAGGACGGCGCGGGAGGACCCAAGGCCGGAGACGGCGCCGAGAAGGGAGCCGAACGCATGGAGGCAGGTAAAGGGGATGTCTATACCCCAAATCAGGACACCGCTTGCCTGCCCCAGCTCCCCGTCGCAGAGCCCGAAAGTCCCCCTGCTGTGCCCGAAAACGCCATGTCACCGACGCAGACTAGGCCCCAACCGGAAGCCGCCGCCGCGACCCCTGTGACGTCATGCGCACCGACCCTGAGCGTGGCAAAACAGGAAGTAACACCAGCCTGGTCGCAGGGCCTAGAATTCCCGGGCGTCGCATCACCAACAGCGCCCCCTACCTCCGCGGAGCCTCCGGCCTGGCCGCAAGGCCAGGTAGCCCAGGGCGCCGCCGTCCTAACGGTGCCCTTCACCTTCCAGGTGCCCCAGGCCTGGCCGCAAGGCCTGGGCAACCCGGGCGCCACCACCACCGCGCCCGCACCCGTAAAACCAAGGGTGCCGCGTCTGGGAGAGGACTTGTTTGCCCAGCACACGTGGCCGGACGGGCAGCCTTTCATCTGGCCCCAGAAATATTATGAACTGGAGCACCAGAGGAGAGTTGGGGCCATGTGTGCACCCCTGATTCCGGCTCCGAAGCCCGTGATAAGGATCTCGCCCCCGCTTGAAGAGGCCCAATTTGAGTGGGACCCCACCGGAGAAGACCTAATGGGGTTCACTCAGGAAACCAGGGCAGCTGCAGCGGAGCGTGCTGAGTGTTGCCGACAGCAGCTCGAAGAGTTTGCGAGGGAGCGGAGAGAGAGGCGGGTCCGGGAACAACAGGCCCAAATAAGGAGCGCCGAGCAGAAGAGCCGAACCAGGAGGGACCCCCGTGCAGCGCACAGTCCCCGTACCACCGGGACTGTAATAAAGTTTAACTTGCAGCATGGGTGGGGCTTCATCAGAGACAACAACACCCCCGGCGACGTCTTTGTCACGCGCAGAGACGTGGAGTCCCATCTGCCGGAGGGGCACAGAGGTCGTGACCTTTACATCGGGGACGAGGTCACCTTTACCCGGCACAAGTGTGCCAAAGGACCTTACGCCCTCCATGTGCATCGCCTGACAGAGGAGGAGCTGCGATGTGAGGAGGAAGAGCAAGAGGATCCGGACGGGTCTGAAGCTGAGATCCCCAAAGAAGGAGCAGGAGGAAGACGTTGTTGGGTACAGCGGAGCAGGTGCTGTAAATAGTTACCCGATCGGGGTATAAAGAAACTGTTACTGCAAATATAGTCCCCGTTGGGACCAGCTGAGTGAACTGTTTACCCGTTTACCCTTAATTCCACAGGCTGAGGACTGTGAGCAGCCATTCCCTTTCCCTCCTTAACTGGCCGAGGACTGAGAGCGGCCATACCCTTGTACATAGTTGCGCTTCCTAAAGCGCCCCCTACCGGTTTTATAGGAAAACCATGTTTTCTAGAAAGACTGTCGCACTGTACCCGGTCACACGTTGCACAGTGACCGGAGGATATATATAATGTTTTATATATTTTATATGTTTATGGAAAATTTTGTATGTTTTTGGTGTTATGTCTTACAGCCCGAGGACGTGCTGTGATTTACCAGGGGGGAATGTAGCACCCTGAGGATTCGGCTGCTACAGGGGTATTGCACCTCAACCCAGAGGTGTGATATTCCACTCCCGAGTAAGGAAGGAGTGTGGAACTGAGCTCGGTAGGCTGCATGCACTACATACATCCCATTTCCGAGGAGCAGACCGACGGTACTCCCACTTAGAAATGTGCAGGTACGACCGAGTCTGTTCCTGGCTGGAGTGGGAGGGGGGTGGTACATCCCAAGTAGTGTAGGGGCAGATAGGGGGAGCAGCCTGGGTAAAGATAGGAGTTCATTGGGTGCTGGTCACCTGAGCTCACACATAGAGGGTGTATATAAGGTGGGCACCAACTAAGAACAGGGTCAGTTGCAGAGAGGAAGTCAGCGAGCAGAGGAGAAGAAAGACCCAGAGTGAGAGAGGAGAAGAGAGAGAGAGACCCAGAGGGGGAAACAGCAGAAAAGGACTCCAAGAACCCAACTTAAATCCCCGGGTGAAGAGTCGGCACAGGGTACCGGAACCCAAGCTGGTGGGGGCAAAAACACTCCCCAGCCAGAGACCGGAGACCGTGGGCAGCGTTTGCCACGGTCACCCACCACATCCACCACGAAGGCATACCACGAGGAGGGTCAGGGAACCCAAGGCCAAGGGTCTCCCAACAGAAGGCCCGAGGGAGCTGGACCTGGGTGGATCAATAGTGGGGACGGCCAGAGAACGGACAGAAGGAGAGCTCAGGGTCACGCTCCGGACTTATTTGGGGGTTGGCTGGATCCAGAACCTGGTGGACGCAGCACGGCTCGGGAGGTCACTCGAAGCTGGAGTGACCAGAACATCAGCAGTGAGTAAACATCCTAAACTGCATAACCCGACTCTGTCTCTGATTGCCGTATACACTGCATCACCACAACCCCCATCCTCTGCACCTGATCCCCCTGAGGCTATACCCCACCCGTTGGGGGTTATATCATCAAAGCTGCACTTACACCATCAGCCTCAGCGGACCCTGCTGCAGCGGCGGCCACAGTGACCGCAACACAACGGGTGGCGTAGTCGACATTAAGAACTTAGCAACATCTGTAGGACTGCCACATACAACTCAGTTTGACACCCTGGGCACGGACCGGGTCACAGCCACTCGGAAGACTACAACTCCCATCTGATCCGGCTCCGGATATTCCCCCTAAAGAATATGGCCCAGGGGGCGCGTCACGTGCATCCCTTTCTATGGCAGGAATAATTTCTGCAAATTTACTTTTGTACTGGGGATCTAACAGTGTGGCAACCCAGTAGTCAGGATTATTTCTAATTCTCACAATTCGAGGGTCATGTTGCAGGTAGTGCAGCAAAAAGGCACTCATGTGTGTTGCGCATCCAGGAGCACCAAGTCCCTGTTGTGTTGGTGGCGAGGTAACAATCATGCTTCCTTCCTCTGTCCTCTCCCCCCAACCTCGCACAACAGAAATGTGATCAAGGTCTCCCTCATCTGATGAGTCTTGCATCAGTTCGTCCTCCGCTTCTTCCTGGGCTCCTGCACCTTCCTCACTAGTTTGGCTGCTACCATGCACCCTGGTAAAACCATCTCCCCCACCCTCACATGCCTGCCGCCTTGGTGCTGCCGACCGTCTGGACCTTGCAGATGTTAGGCCTTCCGCATACAACTCCTCCTCCTCTACTTCCTCCACCTCCTCTTGTGCCACCACCTGACTCCGAATTCTGTTTAACATGTGCTCCAGCATGTAAATCACCGGAATAGTCATGCTGATAATGGCATCGTCAGCACTAAACATCTTCGTCGCCATTTCAAAACTGTGCAGAAGGGTGCATAGGTCCCTGATCTGAGACCACTCCTCCAGCGTGATTTGCCCCACCTCTGGATCTCGTTGGCCCAGGTTATACGTCAGAACGTATTGCACCAGGGCTTGTCGGTGCTGCCACAGTCGCTGCAACATGTGCAGAGTTGAATTCCACCGGGTAGGCACATCGCATTTTAGCCGGTGAAGTGGCAGGCCCAACGACTTCTGTAGAGATGTAAGTCGCTGAGCTGCGGGATGCGAACGGCGGAAGTGAGCACACAGCGACCGTGCCCTCTGCAGAAGGCCATCTAGTCCGGGATAGTGGGCTAAAAATTGCTGGACAACCAGGTTCAACACGTGAGCCATACAAGGCACGTGTGTGACATTGCCCCGGCGAAGGGCCGCACCCAGGTTTGCAGCATTGTCGCACACGGCCTTCCCTGGTTTCAGGTCCAGTGGAGACAACCATTCATGAAATTGGTTCTCCAGAGCTGACCACAACTCCTCAGCTGTGTGACTCACATTTCCCAGACATTTCAAAGTAAAAACCGCCTGATGACGTTGAGCCCTACTGCCAGCATAGTAAGGAGGTGTGCAGGATCCCTTCTGCGCAGTTAGAAAGCTTGTGGCATGACCAGACAGGCTTTGGGTGCAGGTGGAGGACCGAGAGGAGGTTGAGGAGGCAGAAGCAGTGGAGGAACTTTGAGATAAAGAGGATTGATGCACAACTCGTGGGGACGGCAAGACTTGGACAGCAGCCCCTTGTCCTGCTGTCACCATAGTTACCCAGTGCCCAGTCAGCGACATGTAACGCCCCTGTCCATGCCTACTCGTCCAAGTGTCTGTGGTGAAATGCACTCTGTCACACACAGAGTTTCTCAAAGAAGCGGTGATGTTGTGTGTGACATGCTGGTGGAGCGCAGGCACACCTTTCTTTGAGAAGTAGTGCCGACTGGGCATCTGGTACTGGGGCACTGCGACGGACATAAGGTCTCGAAAATCCTCTGTGTCCACCAGGCAGAAAGGCAGCATTTCTGTAGCCAAGAGCTTGCAGATGGTGAAATTCAACCTCTTAGCTTTCTCATGGCTAGGAGGAAATGGTCTTTTACTTGTCCACATCTGAGGGACTGAGGGCTGGCTATTGTGCTTAGACGGGGTTGATAAGGGAGTCCCCGGCAAACTGCCGGTCTGTGAGGAAGATGCAGGCGGACATGTTAGGTTGCCTTGATCCAAAGGTGGTGCTATCGATGTCGGACAGCGCTCAACACCAGCTGGTGTTACCACCTCCAAAGAAAATGATGACCTGCCAATCACGCTGGCTGTTGCGGGTAAAGAGGTGGCAGGTCTGCGCCCCAAAACAGGTGTGACTGCTGTCCCCCCAGTCACAGAGGATGAAGAGGCCGCGGATGCACAAGATATGGCAGACGGTGGTTGGCCCGGCCGGCTAGGCCGCATTGTAGCACAGTGAGCTTCCCACTGCAACTTATGCTTCATGTCCATGTGCCGGTTCATGCATGAAGTACTCAAACTATGTATTTTTTGGCCTCTACTTAGCTTTTGCTCACAAATGTTACAGATAACACGAGTGGGGTCATCTTTATCGATCTGAAAAAATGCCCAGGCTATGCAAGGCTTAGCACCCATGCAACCTGAAGAGCCACCACGACTTGTGGTGAGAGGCAGAGTTGTGTTTGAGGATGCAGTTGTTGACGTGCTTCCAGTACTACGTCTCTGTCCAGGAAGGCGCAACCTGACCTCGTCGTCACTAGCATTCTCCTCCACCTCCTCTGCTGACCTCATCTCTTGGCTGACTGTGGGTTGACAGTAAATGGGATCTCCAACCTCATCATCATCACCCTGTGCGTTATCACACCCGTCGTCCTCAGAGCCAACCTGTTCCTGCCCTGACAAAAAACTAAAGATATCGCTCCAATCAGGTATTTGAGTCTCATCATCGTCTTCCTCATTGTCTCCACCAACAGGAGTTACAGTTTGGGAATGAGGGTCTACATTATGGTCAGAACCTTCAGCGTCTGGTCCTGGATCCGACTCATAAAGATTCTGGGCATCAGTGCAGATCATTTCCTCGTCTGGATTCACAGAAGCGCTAGAGCCGACCTCTGATTCCCAGGCTATAGTATGAGCAAACAGCTCTGCAGACTCAACCATCTGTTCTACCTCATACTCAGACGGGCAGCTGGAGATTTGGGAGCTGTGAGGAAGCAAGTGCGATTGGGGTGACTCCTTTGAGGACTGGAGTATTTGTGATGTTGAAGGTGATGTGGAGGAGAGCCCACTTAAAGGAACACTTGATATCCGTTGAAGCACCTGCTGTTTTTGTGCCTCATCTGGAATTTGTAACGATTGGCGTGGCCGTAAGAAAGGGATCTTATCACATTGTTCGCTAAAAGAAGTAGACATTTTAGTTTGGCTGGAAGATGGTCTTTCTTCTGCAGATGTTACTGTTGCTTTAACACCTACCCCACGGACACAACCTTTTTCCCCTTCCCAACACGCCTATTCCCCTTTCCACCAGCAGCAGGCCTTTTTCCACTCATTTTGGTGGTTAACTATTTTACAACTCTGGAGTTGTTTGCACAAAAAAACAATGGAAGGGAACCGAGCAGAGCTGAGTGGCCAAACTGTGGTATTAGGCCAAAACTATTGGCTGGGTTAGATGCAGAAAAAAATTATATTCAATTTGCAACCTAATGGAGGTCAGTATAGATGGACTAATAGAACAAGTCCCACACACAGCTAGAAGCCCAAATATTTTTTCAGAGGTAGATGCAGAAAAAAATTATATTCAGTTTGCAACCTGATGGAGGTCAGTATAGATGGACTAATAGAACAAGTCCCACACACTGCTAGAAGGCCAAATATTTTTTCAGAGCTAGATGCAGATAAAAATTATTTTTAATTTGCAACCTGATGGAGGTCAGTATAGATGGACTAATAAAACAAGTCCCACACACTGCTAGAAGCCCAAATATTTTTTCAGAGGTAGATGCAGAAAAAAATTATATTCAGTTTGCAACCTGATGGAGGTCAGTATAGATGGACTAGTAGAACAAGTCCCACACACTGCTAGAAGGACAAATATTTTTTCAGAGCTAGATGCAGATAAAAATTATTTTTAATTTGCAACCTGATGGAGGTCAGTATAGATGGACTAGTAGAACAAGTCCCACACACTGCTAGAAGGACAAATATTTTTTCAGAGCTAGATGCAGAAAAAAAAATATTTTGAATTTGCAACCTGATGGAGGTCAGTATAGATGGACTAGTAGAACAAGTCCCACACACTGCTAGTAGGACAAATATTTTTTCGGATCTAGATGCAGAAAAAAATTATATTCAATTTGCAACCTGATGGAGGTCAGTATAGATGGACTAATAGAACAAGTCCCACAAATTGCTAGAAGGCCAAATATTTTTTAGAGCTAGATGCAGACAAAAAATTATTTTTAATTTGCAACCTGATGGAGGTCAGTAGAGATGGACTAATAGAACAAGTCCCACACACTGCTAGAAGGCCAAATATTTTTTCAGAGCTAGATGCAGATAAAAATTGTTTTTAAATTGCAACCTGATGGAGGTCAGTATAGATGAACTAATAAAACAAGTCCCACACACTGCTAGAAGCCCAAATATTTTTTCAGAGGTAGATGCAGAAAAAAAATATATTCAGTTTGCAACCTGATGGAGGTCAGTATAGATGGACTAGTAGAACAAGTCCCACACACTGCTAGAAGGACAAATATTTTTTCAGAGCTAGATGCAGAAAAAAATTATATTCAATTTGCAACCTGATGGAGGTCAGTATAGATGGACTAATAGAACAAGTCCCACACACTGCTAGAAGGCCAAATATTTTTTCAGAGCTTGATGCAGACAAAAAATTATTTTTAATTTGCAACCTGATGGAGGTCAGTATAGATGGACTAATAGAACAAGTCCCACACACTGCTAGAAGGTCAAATATTTTTTCAAAGCTAGATGCAGACAAAAAATTATTTTGTATTTGCAACCTGATGGAGGTCAGTATAGATGGACTAGTAGAACAAGTCCCACACACTGCTAGAAGGACAAATATTTTTTCAGAGCTAGATGCAGAAAAAAATTATATTCAATTTGCAACCTGATGGAGGTAAGTATAGATGGACTAATAGACCAAGTCCCACACACTGCTAGAAGGCCAAATATTTTTTCAGAGCTAGATGCAGACAAAAAAATATTTTTAATTTGCAACCTGATGGAGGTCAGTATAGATGGACTAATAGAACAAGTCCCACACACTGCTAGAAGCCCAAATATTTTTTCAGAGGTAGATGCAGAAAAAAATTATGTTCAGTTTGCAACCTGATGGAGGTCAGTATAGATGGACTAATAGAACAAGTCCCACACACTGCTAGAAGGCCAAATATTTTTTCAGAGGTAGATGCAGAAAAAAATTATATTCAGTTTGCAACCTGATGGAGGTCAGTATAGATGGACTAGTAGAACAAGTCCCACACACTGCTAGAAGGACAAATATTTTTTCAGAGCTAGATGCAGAAAAAAATTATATTCAATTTGCAACCTGATGGAAGTCAGTATAGATGGACTAATAGAACAAGTCCCACACACTGCTAGAAGGCCAAATATTTTTTCAGAGCTAGATGCAGACAAAAAATTATTTTTAATTTGCAACCTGATGGAGGTCAGTAAAGATGGACTAATAGAACAAGTCCCACACACTGCTAGAAGGCCAAATATTTTTTCAGAGCTAGATGCAGATAAAAATTATTTTTAATTTGCAACCTGATGGAGGTCAGTATAGATGGACTAATAGAACAAGCCCCACACACTGCTAGAAGCCCAAATATTTTTTCAGAGCTAGATGCAGATAAAAATTATTTTTAATTTGCAACCTGATGGAGGTCAGTATAGATGGACTAATAGAACAAGTCCCACACACTGCTAGAAGGCCAAATATTTTTTCAGAGCTAGATGCTGACAAAAAAATATTTTTAATTTGCAACCTGATGGAGGTCAGTATAGATGGACTAATAGACCAAGTCCCACACACTGCTAGAAGGCCAAATATTTTTTCAGAGCTAGATGCAGACAAAAAAATATTTTTAATTTGCAACCTGATGGAGGTCAGTGTAGATGGACTAATAGAACAACTCCCACACACTGCTAGAAGCCCAAATATTTTTTCAGAGCTTGATGCAGACAAAAAATTATTTTGAATTTGCAACCTGATGGAGGTCAGTATAGATGGACTAGTAGAACAAGTCCCACACACTGCTAGAAGGACAAATATTTTTTCAGAGCTAGATGCAGAAAAAAATTATATTTAATTTGCAACCTTATGGAGGTCAGTATAGATGGACTAATAGAATGATGCTATGCCCAAAAGGTTTTACTTCACTAGGTGCAGTAAAAAAATTGGTATTCTAAACACAGGTGGTGTATCTTGCAACACAGATAGGCTACTCCACTGACTAACACACTCTGCAATAGGCCAAAAAGGATTAGCTTTGCTAGATTCAGCCAAATGCTGTGAAAAAAACTTGCACAGCACTGGCACAGACCTGCCTGGCAAAAACTGATAGGAACTGATGTAACTTAGTCCTGAAAAGGACTGCAATTACAATTAGTCTTTACTCCCACAACCTATCTATTTAAGAGCACAGACCAGCCTGATAAAAGTCGTAGGAAGTGCTGTAACCTAGTCCTTAAAGGACTGCAATCACAACTATTCCCTACTCCCAAGCTATCTGTAGATTTGTGCGAAAATTGGCTTGAAATTAACAAAGTATAGCGCACACAGCAACAGCGGTGCCGTCTAACACGCAGCTGCAGCAGTGAGAAAATGTTGGCGACGGGGAAAATGGCTGGGTCTTATAGGGCAAGGACATGTGACATACACTGCCAATGACACATGCCCTTGCTTGTGTGAAAAAAAGCACTTTGCTCTGTGTGTGCGCTGCTGATAGGCTGACAGATTGCACCTCCCCTCTGTAAATGCGGGAAAGAGAAAAAAATATGGAGATCTTCATTATTCCTGCAGAGATCCATCCCCTGCCCCTCCCCCCGCCCCGCTGTACACTCAAACTGCGTATTAACATTAATTTTCATCATTACTGAGAAAAAATCCAGTTATGATTTTGGTGCACGAACAGTTATCGAACATAACCTCGAACAGCCGAATTTTTCTCAAATCGTTCGTGTTCGCCGAACGGCTCGAACACCGCCCAAAACAGCTTGAATTTGAGATTGGCGAACAGTTCGAGTTGAACAACACTCATCTCTAGTACCCATAACACTGAATGGAGGACTATGCATTGCCCATAATACTGTATGAAGGACTATACTGTCCATGTCTAACATGAAAACTTTTGAATCCCCCCAGGGCACGCACTGTGTGCTGCAAGGATTCACAATTCTCTGAACTATTGTAGAATTTACAATATATATCACTCATGTAATGTAAGACGTAAGTGAAATCTTTGGCATTGTACTATATCAATATTTCTCTACCGTATCTGTGCATCATGAATCGTGGTATGTGTTAAAGGGCCCATTGAAATTCTTTCACCTGGGGCCCACGAAAACTTGGAACCGGCCCTGATCACGCAGATCTCACCGCTGTCACCAATTTGTCAAGGAGATGCAACTCCACTGCCTACAATCGTCAGGACAATTATGCAATTGACTGACGATTGATGGACAAGGCTGAAGCTGCTTTCACTACTAGGGCGGTTATTGTGGAACTCACAGTGAGCGTGTGGTATATGCAACTCAGATTTCAAAGCATGGAATATCTAAATATATGTATATACAGTACAGACCAAAAGTTTGGACACACCTTC
The DNA here is from genome assembly GCF_046119375.1 of Phyllobates terribilis. Taxonomy (NCBI): domain Eukaryota; kingdom Metazoa; phylum Chordata; class Amphibia; order Anura; family Dendrobatidae; genus Phyllobates; species Phyllobates terribilis. The sequence goes on along the minus strand of NW_027362764.1, from coordinate 160,248,304 downwards.
TCATTTATAGATTTTTCTGTTTTTTCATGACTATGAAAATTGTACATTCACACTGAAGGCATCAAAACTATGAATTAACACATGTGGAATTATATACTTAACAAAAAAGTGTGAAACAACTGAAAATATGTCTTATATTCTAGGTTCTTCAAAGTAGCCACCTTTTGCTTTTATGACTGCTTTGCACACTCTTGGCATTCTCTTGATGAGCTTCAAGAGGTAGTCACCGGAAATGGTCTTTCAACAATCTTGAAGGAGTTCCCAGAGATGCTTAGCACGTGTTGGCCCTTTTGCCTTCACTCTACGGTCTAGCTCACCCCAAACCATCTCGATTGGGTTCAGGTCTGGTGACTGTGAAGGCGAGGTCATCTGGCGTAGCACCCCATCACTCTCCTCCTTGGTCAAATAGCCCTTACACAGCCTGGAGGTGTGTTTGGGGTCATTGTCCTGTTGAAAAATAAATGATGATCCAACTAAACGCAAACCGGATGGAATAGCATGCCGCTGCAAGATGCTGTGGTAGCCATGCTTGTTCAGTATGCCTTCAATTTTGAATAAATCCCCAACAGTGTCACCAGCAAAGCACCCCCACACCATCACACCTCCTCCTCCATGCTTCACGGTGGGAACCAGGCATGTAGAGTCCATCCATTCACCTTTTCTGCGTCGCACAAAGACACGGTGGTTGGAACCAAAGATCTCAAATTTGGACTCATCAGACCAAAGCACAGATTTCCACTTGTCTAATGTCCATTTCTTGTGTCCTTTAGCTCAAACAAGTCTCTTCTGCTTGTTTCCTGTCCTTAGCAGTGGTTTCCTAGCAGCTATTTTACCACGAAGGCCGGCTGCACAAAGTCTCCTCTTAACAGTTGTTGTAGAGATGTGTCTGCTGCTAGAACTCTGTGTGGCATTGACCTGGTCTCTAATCTGAGCTGCTGTTAACCTGCGATTTCTGAGGCTGGTGACTCGGATCAACTTATCCTCAGAAGTAGAGGTGACTCTTGGTCTTCCTTTCCTGGGGCGGTCCTCATGTGAGCCAGTTTCTTTGTAGCGCTTGATGGTTTTTGCAACTGCACTTGGGAACACTTTCAAAGTTTGCCCAATTTTTCACACTGACTGACCTTCATTTCTTAAAGTAATGATGGCCACTCGTTTTTCTTTACTTAGCTGCTTTTTTCTTGCCATAATACAAATTCTAACAGTCTATTCAGTAGGATTATCAGCTGTGTATCCACCTGACTTCTGCACAACACAACTGATGGTCCCAACCCATTTATAAGGCAAGAAATCTCACTTATTAAACCTGACAGGGCACACCTGTGAAGTGAAAAACATTTCCGGTGACTACCTCTTGAAGCTCATCAAGAGAATGCCAAGAGTGTGCAAAGCAGTCATCAAAGCAAAAAGTTGGCTACTTTGAAGAACCTAGAGTATAAGACATATTTTCAGTTGTTTCACACTTTTTTTTGTTAAGTATATAATTCCACATGTGTTAATTCATAGTTTTGATGCCTTCAGTGTGAATGTGCAATTTTCATAGTCATGAAAATACAGAAAAATCTTTAAATGAGAAGGTGTGTCCAAACTTTTGGGCTGTACTGTATATATACACACACACACATTATATATATATATATATATATATGTACATACAGTTGTGCTTAAAACTTTACATACCCGGGCAGAATTTTTCGTTTCTTGGCCTTGCTTCAGAGAATATGAATGATAACAAAAAAACTTTTTCTCCACTCATTGTTATTGGTTGGGTGAAGCCATTTATTGTCAAACTACAGTGTTTCTCTTTTTAAATCTTAATGACAACCAAAAACATCCAAATGACCCTGATCAAAAGTTCACATACCATGGTGATTTTGGCCTGATAACATGCACAGAATTGACGCTAGTGTGTTAGAATGGCCACTAAAGGTAATATCCTTACCTGTGACCTGTTTGCTTGTAATCAGTGTGTGTGCATAAAAGCTGAGAGAGTTTCTGGGATCTAGACAGACTCTTGCACCTTTCATCCAGCCACTGACGTTTCTGGATTGTGAGTCATGGGGAAAGCAAAAGAATTGTCAACGGATTTACGGGAAAAGGTAGTTGAACTATATAACACAGGAAAGAGATACAGAAAAATATCCAAGGAATTGATAATGCCAGTCAGCAGCATTCAAACTGTGATTAACAAATGGAAAATCAGGGGCTCTGTAAAAACCAAACCACGGTCAGGTAGACCAACAAAAATTTTGGACACAACTGCCAGGAAAATTGTTGAGGATGTAAAGAAAAACCCACAAATAACATCAGCTGAAATTCAGGACTCTCTGAAAACTAGCGGTGTGACTGTTTCAAGATGCAGAATAAGGAGGCACTTGAAGTAAAATGGGCTGCATGGTCGAGTCGCCAGAAGAAAGCCATTACTGCGCAAATGACACAAAGTATCTCGCCTACAATACACCAAACAGCACAGAGACAAGCCTCAAAACTTCTGGTAGAGGGTAATTTGGAGTGATGAGACCAAAATTAAACATGACAACGATCCAAAACACAAGGTCAAGTCGACCTGTCATTGGCTACAGCAGAACAAAGTGAAGGTTCTGGAGTGGCCATCTCAGTCTCGTGACCGCAATATCATTGAGCCACTCTGGGGAGATCTCAAGCACACAGTTCATGCTAGATAGCCCAGTAATTTACAGGAACTGGAGGCTTTTTGCCAAGAAGAATGGGCAGCTTTACCATTTGAGAAATTAACCCTAGAACGCATACCTGGGGCATCGCAGGCCCGCCTTGTTAATTGTTTTCTATTTTCTGCAAGATTACTTTAGTTAGAATTTTGAAACTCTAGGTATTCCTCAGGTATATAGTTGTTTGTCATTTTTGTTTGAGTTATTCCATGTTATTTGCACATGGGCCTAAAAGGCCCCAGGTATGTGAAAAAGTAGATTTTTATGGTCATGCGTTCTAGGGTTAAAGAACCTTATCCACAACTACCACAAAATACTTCAAGCTGTCATTGATGTTAGAGGGGGCAATACATGGTATTAATAAATGGGGTATGTGAACTTTTGATCAGGGTCATTTGGATATTTTTGGTTGCCATTAAGATTTAAAAAGAGAAAACACAGTAGTTTGACAATAAATGGCTTCACCCAACCAATAACCATGAGTGGAGAAAAAGTTTTTTTGTTATTATTCATATTCTCTGAAGCATGGCCAAGAAAGGAAAAATTCTGCCGGGGTATGTAAAGTTTACAAGGTAATGTATGGTTTCGGGGGTGCGGTTTACAGTGCAAGAGCAACAGAGCTATTAAATGTTATATATTTAATCTGGAAAAGTAGGTTTATAAAAAATATACAAAACGTATACAAATTGGGAACAAAACAATACGGTATATATAATTACTTAAAATAAAAGGGATATAAAAAAAAAAAGACTAAACCTGATGTCACGGTAATGGCTCAGAGCTTAGCAGAGGGAGGTACTCCTTAGGAAAACAGACAGAACCCACAACAAGCTGTACATTCCAGTACTGACATAATACAAAAACCTAAATTCTGCTTTTTATTATATCAAGGTTACACCCACATATCTCCTCTTGGTGAGCTCATATGTGGCTGGTTGTATGATGTGCTAGGTCTTTTAGAACTTTATGAAATCCCGAACTTTCAGGATATGTTCAGATATTGTCATCATGTTACCTATCACGATTTTACCTTTCTATAGAGATGAAACATGGCATGGATAGCCTCATCCATCGGACCAATACTAAGTTGGATGTTGGCGTTGAACGGAGTCCTCCTTCCCATTGATTTCCCTACAATTCACATAGGAAAAAGGACCACCGGAGACAGCACATGCTCAAATTGCGATCCCTGGAGATGAAAAAACATGATAAAAAATGCATGTAAAAAATGCACTCGAAGGCATAAAAAAAAACCTAATTTACTTAATAGGTACAGAAATGATGCAGAAAATCTGCCACATGTAAAAATACAGAATTTGAGCTTGGTTTAAGTTGGTATACATGCAACACATAAATGCATGTTCACAATTTCCATCAATCAGAAAAAACCTGCAAGAAGCAAAATGAACATAAACCATGCTGTAAATAAATAAATAAAAAGCAAAAGTGCATTTAAATAAAATAGGGTTCTTAGTAACACACTTTTTGATCAAAAATAGCATGAAAGCTATCCCACCACGGCAAGGTGAACCCACTCAGGAGCTGGATAAGACATTTAAAGCTTCCCTAAGCTGGTGTCCATAGTTCGGGACCCGGTCCTTTGTCTACCCTTATTCACACACTGAGGTCAACTTTGACACATGGTAAAGTTTTTACTATTAGACAGAGTAGGACTATCCCAAATGGGCTCACCTTGTTGTGGTGGGAAAACATGTAAAAATGCACAATAATTCATTGTGGGAAGTTAGTCAGAGGTAGAAATTCAGTTACTTATGACCCATGTTTTTAAGTCATAGATAGATAAATAATATGACGCTGTGTCAGTGTCAACTTGTGTAAATTCGGTGCATAATCATTTGCTGGACAATTCCTCCTAGTGTGCTCTGCAAGGGAAGGCAATTTATTTTCATGTGAATGTATAACAGTATAGGGCAATACTATTTTCACTTTTGTATTGCTTTTTTTCATTTCCTGAATGCAATTAATTGTTTTTTACCAGCATCATGAATTCACCATTGTAATCTTTTGTTATTTTCTCCCTTGCATATTTTCCAAAATTACCACTTAGCATTATTCCTGCTCATATTTTAGTATTCAATTAATCTTGAGTGTATATAGAAAGGATTACAGTTAATTATAATGAGAGGGCACAATACATTTTCTGTCATTTTCCGTGACTAACAATTCAGCATGCACAGGTAATACTATGATTAGTAGAAATTAAAAACGACCTTCTCACAAACACAGAACAATAGATTATTATGAACTGTTGCTAAAACCTTTCCATGATGTGTTTATCCATATACAAATTATAGCCAGAAACAATAAATGTACAACTCCCACACAACAGCGGGCAATTAACTGTATCATGTCAGCACTGTTCTGTTAAAGGACCAAGAAAACTTTTTTTATTACATCAAATTCCTTAAATAATTACTAGAGATGAGCGTTGTTCGACTCGAACTGTTCGCCAATCTCAAATTCGAGCTGTTTTGGGCGGTGTTCGAGCCGTTCGGCGAACACGAACGATTTGAGAAAAATTCGGCTGTTCGAGGTTATGTTCGATAACTGTTCGTGCACCAAAATCATAACTGGATTTTTTCTCAGTAATGATGAAAATTAATGTTAATACGCAGTTTGAGTGTACAGCGGGGTGGGAGGAGGGGCAGGGGATGGATCTCTGCAGGAATAATGAAGATCTCCATTTTTTTTTCTCTTTCCCGCATTTACAGTGGGGAGGTGCAATCTGTCAGCCTATCAGCAGCGCACACACGGAGCGAAGTGCTTTTTTTCACACAAGCAAGGGCATGTGTCATTGGCAGTGTATGTCACATGTCCTTGCCCTATAAGACCAAGCCATTTTCCCCGTCGCCACCATTTTCTCACTGCTGCAGCTGCGTGTTAGACGGCACCGCTGTTGCTGTGTGCGCTATACCTTGTTAATTTCAAGCCATATTTCGCGCAAATCTACAGATAGCTTGGGAGTAGGGAATAGTTGTGATTGCAGTCCTTTTAAGGACTAGGTTACAGCATTTCCTACGACTTTTATCAGGCAGGTCTGTGCTCTTAAATAGATAGATTGTGAGAGTAAAGACTAATTGTAATTGCAGTCCTTTTCAGGACTAGGTTACATCAGTTCCTATCAGTTTTTGCCAGGCAGGTCTGTGCCAGTGCTGTGCAAGTTTTTTTCACAGCATTTGGCTGAATCTAGCAAAGCTAATCCTTTTTGGCCTATTGCAGAGTGTGTTAGTCAGTGGAGTAGCCTATCTGTGTTGCAAGATATACCACCTGTGTATAGAATACCAATTTTTTTACTGCACCTAGTGAAGTAAAATCTTTTGGGCATAGCATCATTCTATTAGTCCATCTATACTGACCTCCATCAGGTTGCAAATTGAATATAATTTTTTTCTGCATCTAGGTCTGAAAAAATATTTGGCCTTCTAGCAGTGTGTGGGACTTTCTCTAATAGTCCATCTATACTGACCTCCATCAGGTTGCAAATTAAAAATAATTTTTTGTCTGCATCTAGCTCTGAAAAAATATTTGGCCTTCTAGCAGTGTGTGGGACTTTCTCTATTAGTCCATCTATACTGACCTCCATCAGGTTGCAAATTCAAAATAATTTTTTGTCTGCATCTAGCTCTGAAAAAATATTTGGCCTTCTAGCAGTGTGTGGGACTTTCTCTATTAGTCCATCTATACTGACCTCCATCAGGCTGCAAATTAAAAATATTTTTTTTCTGCATCTACCTCTGAAAAAATATTTGGCCTTCTAGCTGTGTGTGGGACTTGTACTATTAGTCCATCTATACTGACCTCCATCAGGTTGCAAACTGAATATAATTTTTTTCTGCATCTAGCTCTGAAAAAATATTTGGCCTTCTAGCAGTGTGTGGGACTTTCTCTATTAGTCCATCTATACTGACCTCCATCAGGTTGCAAATTAAAAATAATTTATATCTGTATCTAGCTCTGAAAAAATATTTGGCCTTCTAGCAGTGTGTGGGACTTTCTCTATTAGTCCATCTATACTGACCTCCATCAGGTTGCAAATTAAAAATAATTTTTTGTCTGCATCTAGCTCTGAAAAAATATTTGGCCTTCTAGCAGTGTGTGGGACTTTCTCTATTAGTCCGTCTATACTGACCTCCATCAGGTTGCAAATTAAAAATAATTTATATCTGCATCTAGCTCTGAAAAAATATTTGGCCTTCTAGCAGTGTGTGGGACTTTCTCTATTAGTCCATCTATACTGACCTCCATCAGGTTGCAAACTGAATATATTTTTTTTCTGCATCTACCTCTGAAAAAATATTGGGCTTCTAGCTGTGTGTGGGACTTGTTCTATTAATCCATCTATACAGACCTCCATCAGGTTGCAAACTGAATATAATATTTTTCTGCATCTACTTCTGAAAAAATATTTGGGCTTCTAGCTGTGTGTGGGACTTTTTCTATTAATCCATCTATACAGACCTCCATCAGGTTGCAAACTGAATATAATTTTTTTCTGCATCTACCTCTGAAAAAATATTTGGGCTTCTAGCTGTGTGAGGGACTTGTTCAATTAGTCCATCTATACTGACCTCCATCAGGTTGCAAACTGAATATAATTTTTTTCTGCATCTACCTCTGAAAAAATATTTGGGCTTCTAGCTGTGTGTGGGACTTGTTCTATTAGTCCATCTATACTGACCTCCATCAGGTTGCAAACTGAATATAATTTTTTTTCTGCATCTAGCTGTGAAAAAATATTTGGCCTTCTAGCAGTGTGTGGGACTTTCTCTATTAGTCCATCTATACTGACCTCCATCAGGTTGCAAATTAAAAATAATTTTTATTTGCATCTAGCTCTGAAAAAATATTTGGGCTTCTAGCAGTGTGTGGGACTTTCTCTATTAGTCCATCTATACTGACCTCCATCAGGTTGCAAATTCAAAATAATTTTTTGTCTGCATCTAGCTCTGAAAAAATATTTGGCCTTCTAGCAGTGTGTGGGACTTTCTCTATTAGTCCATCTATACTGACCTCCATCAGGCTGCAAATTAAAAATAATTTTTATCTGCATCTACCTCTGAAAAAATATTTGGCCTTCTAGCTGTGTGTGGGACTTGTTCTATTAGTCCATCTATACTGACCTCCATCAGGTTGCAAACTGAATATAATTTTTTTCTGCATCTAGCTCTGAAAAAATATTTGGCCTTCTAGCAGTGTGTGGGACTTTCTCTATTAGTCCATCTATACTGACCTCCATCAGGTTGCAAATTAAAAATAATTTATATCTGCATCTAGCTCTGAAAAAATATTTGGCCTTCTAGCAGTGTGTGGGACATTCTCTATTAGTCCATCTATACTGACCTCCATCAGGTTGCAAACTGAATATATTTTTTTTCTGCATCTACCTCTGAAAAAATATTTGGGCTTCTAGCTGTGTGTAGGACTTGTTCTATTAGTCCATCTATACTGACCTCCATCAGATTGCAAACTGAATACAATTTTTTTCTGCATCTACCTCTGAAAAAATATTTGGGCTTCTAGCTGTGTGTGGGACTTGTTCTATATGTCCATCTATACTGACCTCCATCAAGTTGCAAATTGAATATAATTTTTTTCTGCATCTAACCCAGCCAATAGTTTTGGCCTAATACCACAGTTTGGCCACTCAGCTCTGCTCGGTTCCCATCCATTGTTTTTTTGTGCAAACAACTCCAGAGTTGTGAATTAGTTAACCACCAAAATGAGTGGAAAAAGGCCGGCTGCTGGTGGAAAGGGGAATAGGCGTGTTGGGAAGGGGAAAAAAGGTTGTGTCCGTGGGGTAGGTGTTAAAGCAACAGTAACATCTGCAGAAGAAAGACCATCTTCCAGCCAAACTAAAATGTCTACTTCTTTTAGCGGACAATGTGATAAGATCCCTTTCTTACGGCCACGCCAATCGCTACAAATTCCAGATGAGGCACAAAAACAGCAGGTGCTTCAACGGATATCAAGTGCTCCTTTAAGTGGGCTCTCCTCCACATCAACTTCAACATCACAAATACTCCAGTCCTCAAAGGTGTCACCCCAATCGCACTTGCTTCCTTACAGCTCCCAAATCTCCAGCTGCCCATCTGAGTATGAGGTAGAACAGATGGTTGAGTCTGCAGAGCTGTTTACTCATACTATAGCCTGGGAATCAGAGGTCGACTAGAGCGCTTCTGTGAATCCAGACGAGGAAATGATCTGCACTGATGCCCAGAATATTTATGAGTCGGATCCAGGACCAGACGCAGAAGGTTCTGACCATAATGTAGACCCTCATTCCCAAACTGTAACTCCTGTTGGTGGAGACAATGAGGAAGACGATGATGAGACTCAAATACCTGATTGGAGCGACAACTTTAGTTTTTTGTCAGGGCAGGAACAGGTTGGCTCTGAGGACGACGGGTGTGATAACGCACAGGGTGATGATGATGAGGTTGGAGATCCCACTTACTGTCAACCCACAGTCAGCCAAGAGATGAGGTCAGCAGAGGAGGTGGAGGAAGATGCTAGTGACGACGAGGTCAGGTTGCGCCTTCCTGGACAGAGACGTAGTACTGGAAGCACGTCAACAACTGCATCCTCAAACACAACTCTGCCTCTCACCACAAGTCGTGGTGGCTCTTCAGGTCGCATGGGTGCTAAGCCTTGCATAGCCTGGGCATTTTTTCAGATCGATAAAGATGACCCAACTCGTGTTATCTGTAACATTTGTCAGCAAAACCTAAATAGAGGCCAAAAAATACATAGTTTGAGTACTTCATGCATGAACCGGCACATGGACATGAAGCATAAGTTGCAGTGGGAAGCTCAGTGTGCTACAATGCGGCCTAGCCGGCCGGGCCAACCACCGTCTGCCATATCTTGTGCATCCACGGCCTCTTCATCCTCTGTGACTGGGGGGACAGCAGTCACACCTGTTTTGGGGCACAGACCTGCCACCTCTTTACCCGCAACAGCCAGCGTGATTGGCAGGTCATCATTTTCTTTGGAGGTGGTAACACCAGCTGGTGTTGAGCGCTGTCCGACATCGATAGCACCAACTTTGGATCAAGGCAACCTAACATGTCCGCCTGCATCTTCCTCACAGACCGTCAGTTTGCCGGGGACAACCTTATCAACCCCGTCTAAGCACAATAGCCAGCCCTCGGTCCCTCAGATGTGGACAAGTAAAAGACCATTTCCTCCTAGCCATGAGAAAGCTAAGAGGTTGAATTTCACCATCTGCAAGCTCTTGGCTACAGAAATGCTGCCTTTCCGCCTGGTGGACACAGAGGATTTTCGAGACCTTATGTCCGTCGCAGTGCCCCAGTACCAGATGCCCAGTCGGCACTACTTCTCAAAGAAAGGAGTGCCTGCGCTCCACCAGCATGTCGCACACAACATCACCGCTTCTTTGAGAAACTCTGTGTGTGACAGGGTGCATTTCACCACAGACACTTGGACGAGTAGGCATGGACAGGGGCGTTACATGTCGCTGACTGGGCACTGGGTAACTATGGTGACAGCAGGACAAGGGGCTGCTGTCCAAGTCTTGCCGTCCCCACGAGTTGTGCGTTAATCCTCTTTATGTCAAAGTTCCTCCACTGCTTCTGCCTCCTCAACCTCCTCTCGGTCTTCCACCTGCACCCAAAGCCTGTCTGGTCATGCCACAAGCTTTCTAACTGCGCAGAAGGGATCCTGCACACCTCCTTACTATGCTGGCAGTAGGGCTCAACGTCATCAGGCGGTTTTTACTTTGAAATGTCTGGGAAATGTGAGTCACACAGCTGAGGAGTTGTGGTCAGCTCTGGAGAACCAATTTCATGAATGGTTGTCTCCACTGGACCTGAAACCAGGGAAGGCCGTGTGCGACAATGCTGCAAACCTGGGTGCGGCCCTTCGCCGGGGCAATGTCACACACGTGCCTTGTATGGCTCACGTGTTGAACCTGGTTGTCCAGCAATTTTTAGCCCACTATCCCAGACTAGATGGCCTTCTGCAGAGGGCACGGTCGCTGTGTGCTCACTTCCGCCGTTCGCATCCCGCAGCTCAGCGACTTACATCTCTACAGAAGTCGTTGGGCCTGCCACTTCACCGGCTAAAATGCGATGTGCCTACCCGGTGGAATTCAACTCTGCACATGTTGCAGCGACTGTGGCAGCACCGACAAGCCCTGGTGCAATACGTTCTGATGTATAGCCTGGGCCAACGAGATCCAGAGGTGGGGCAAATCACGCTGGAGGAGTGGTCTCAGATCAGGGACCTATGCACCCTTCTGCACAGTTTTGAAATGGCGACGAAGATGTTTAGTGCTGACGATGCCATTATCAGCATGACTATTCCGGTGATTTACATGCTGGAGCACATGTTAAACAGAATTCGGAGTCAGGTGGTGGCACAAGAGGAGGTGGAGGAAGTAGAGGAGGAGGAGTTGTATGCGGAAGGGCTAACATCTGCAAGGTCCAGTCGGTCGGCAGCACCAAGGTGGCAGGCATGTGAGGGTGGGGGAGATGGTTTTACCAGGGCGCATGGTAGCAGCCAAACTAGTGAGGAAGGTGCAGGAGCCCAGGAAGAAGTGGAGGACGAACAGATGGAAGACTCATCAGATGAGGGAGACCTTGATCACATTTCTGTTGTGCGAGGTTGGGGGGAGAGGACAGAGGAAGGAAGCATGATTGTTACCTCGCCACCAACACAACAGGGACTTGGTGCTCCTGGATGCGCAACACACGAGTGCCTTCTTGCTGCACTACCTGCAACATAACCCTCGAATTGTGAGAATTAGAAATAATCCTGACTACTGGGTTGCCACACTGTTAGATCCCCGGTACAAAAGTAAATTTGCAGAAATTATTCCTGCCATAGAAAGGGATGCACGCATGCAGGAGTATCAGCAGAGACTGTTGCAGAATCTTACATGTGCTTTTCCACAAAACGCCAGTGGTGCACGTAGTGAATCTCACAGTTCCAACTTGCCAACCGTGGGACCGTCAAGTGTTCAGCACTCAAACCGTAACAGAACCACAGTATCTGCTGGTAACATCAATTTTGCGGAATCATTTCACCACTTTTTTAGCCCATCCTTTGCAAGGCCACAGGAGACAAGAAGTCTGACACATAGTCAACGCCTAGAGACGATGGTACAGGAGTATCTCCAAGTAAACATTGAAGCCATGACTGTGTCACTGGACCCTTGCTCTTTTTGGGCTTCCAATCTGGATAAATGGCCGGAGCTAGCCACTTACGCCTTGGAGATCTTGTCATGCCATGCAGCCAACGTTCTGTCTGAACGTGTGTTCAGCGCTGCTGGTGGTGTGCTGACAGATAAGCGCACGCGGCTCTCCACTGATAATGTAGACAGACTCACGTTCATAAAGATGAACAAATCATGGATCCGAAACGACTTTTCTACCCCTGTGTCATCCTGGGGAGAGTAAAAGCTTGATGATTGGTTAAAATCACCCTACCAACCGTTTTAAGCTTTCAAATTACTAATCATGTTTATCTGTATCTTGGCTGGAAAATAATTTGGGCTTTGTAGCAGTGTGCAGCACTGATTCTATTAGGCCATCTATAATAAGCTCCACCAGATTTATAATTACTAATCATGTTTATCTGTATCTTGACTGGAAAATAATTTGGGCTTTGTAGCAGTGTGCAGCACTGATCCTATTAGGCCATCTATACTAAGCTCCACCAGATTTAAAATTAATAATAATTTTTAGCTGCATCTAGCCCGGAAAATAATTTTGGGGCTCCGAGATGTGCAAGACACATAAGTGCCTTCTTGCTGCACTACCTGCAACATGACCCTCATATTGTCAGAATTCGAAGTAATCATGACTACTGGGTTGCCACACTCTTAGATCCCCCAAACTTTTCGATCATCCTTTTCATTTTAATAAAGACCAAAAAAATGGTCATTTTTGAAATTATAAGCATTAGCAGGTTATTAAAAACTGAAATCAAACAGTTTTCAACTCAAAACTTTATTCTAGGTGATGTTACATTTTCACATAGGACCCCTTGTTCGAAAGGAGCTTCTGAACTCTCTCGTCCATTGAATTTGTCAGGTTTTGGATGGTTTCTGCTTCAATTGTTTTGCATGAGGACAGAATACCCTCCCAGAGCTGTTGCTTAGATGTGAACTGCCTCCCGCCATCATAGACACTCCTTTTGATGATGCTCCAGAGGTTCTGAATGGGGTAGAGGTCAGGGGAGCATGGGGGTCACACCATAAGTTTGTCCCCTTTTATGCCCATATCAGCCAGAGATGCAGATGTTTTATGTGCAGCATGAGATGGTGCATTATCATGCAAAAAAATGATCTTGCTGTGAAATACACGGTTCTTCTTCTTGAACCATGGCAGGAAGTGCTGTTTGAGAAAATCCGCATACATTATGGAGTTCATCTTTAGCGCCTTCAGGGATCCTAAAGGGGCCAACAATCTCTCTCCCCATGATTCCAGCCCAAAACATTACTCCACCTCCTCCTTGTTGGCGCTGTAGCCGTGTTTGCGTGGGGTGTCCATCAACCAGCCATCCTCCACTCCATCCATCTGGACCATCGAGCGTTGCACGGCACTCATCCGTGAACAAAACAGTTTTGAAATCAGTCTTCATGTAATGTTTGGCCCACTGGAGCCGTTTCTGCTTGTGTAAAGTGGATAGAGGAGGTCGACAAGATGGCGTATGCACAGCTGCAAACCTCTGAAGGACCCTGCATCTTGTTGTTCGGGGGACGTTGGAGGCACCAGCAGCTTCAAAAACTTGTCTGCTGCTATGACAAGGCTTTTTTGCCGCTGCTCTTTTAACCTGACGTAATTGCCTGTAGGAAAGAGTCCTCAATTTGCCCTTATCAGCACGCACACGTGTGTACTGTGAATCAGCTACATACTTCTTGATTGCCAAGACACTTCATCCTGATCATCGCACAATGTTGATTGTAGTCATGCCTTGACCTAAACACTCCACAATTTGTTGCTTCTCAGCAGCCGACACATCCTTTTTCTTTCCCATTTTGGCAGAAAATGTAGGCTGCTTAATAATGTGAGACAGCCTTCTTAAGTAGTCTTGCCTTTCATTGGACACACCTGCCAAACTAATTAGCACAGGTGTCTGCAATTGCTTACAGTGATATAAAGAGCCCTGACACACATCACCATCAATGAGTTTAACTGACAAACAAACAAATTCTTCCCTTATCACTCCTAAACACTTTTTGCATAATAATTTGGAACACAGTGTACATGTGCTTTTCCACAAAACACCATTGGTTCACGTAGTGAATCTTACAGTTCTAACTTGCCAACAGTGGTCTGTATGGAGTTGTTCAATAAAGGGCCAAAATTAAGATAACATATATGGGAGAGGTCTCTATGAATAGGAATTCCTAAGTATTTGATACCCTGTGAGGGCCAGGCAAAGGGAAAGTTGGACTGGATGGAATCTTATATGGATTTGGGGAGGGAGACATCGAGGGCCTCAGACTTCGCTGCATTGTTTTTATAATTTGACCATGTAACAAAGTGATCTATTTCAGCCATAACAGCATGGATGGATATATGTGATTGAGTGATATATACTAGGACATCATCAGCAAATAGAGAGCACTTGTACTCGGTGCCTCCCACCTCAATCCACCTAATATTGGGGTTATGGCGAATTGATGAGAGCAGGTGCTCCGTCACTAGGATGTATAAGAGAGGGGACAGAGGACATCCCTGCCTTGTCCCATTGGTGATTGTGAAAGGTGATGAAAATGTTCTGACGCACCCCCTGGGCCTTGGGACACCCGGAGCCGGACCCTTTTTGGTGGATGCTGGTGGTTGTAGTCTTCGTGGCGGCGACCCGGTTCCGTGGCTCAGGGTGGTCAAACCAGTGGCGGAACTATTTATGTGGTTTTGATGTTTAAATGTCCGACTACGCCACCCGTGGATTGCGGTCAGAGTGAACCGCCGCTGCAGGGCAGACCGCTGAGGCTGGTGTTGTGGGTGCAGCAGAGCGTAGCATAACTCCCCACGGGAGGAGTATAGCCTCAGGGCAGTGTATGCGGAGGATGGGGGTGATGGTGCAGGGCAGCAGCAGTAACGACACAGAGTCAGTGATGCAGTCCAGGGCCTTTACTCACAGTTCTTATTATCCAGACCACGTCTGCAGGTAACGGCTGCCCACGTCATACTGTGCTCACCAGGTGAGGGGCTCAGACAACTCCCAGATAACTTTGGAGCGCTTCACAGGACCCCCTTTGTGTGTCCTTTGTCTGGCCTTTCTTACCAACACTTCTGTCCGGCTGCCTCGGGCCTCCTCTTGGTAAACTTGGCACCAGTTTCCCTGATCCTATGTGGTGCCTTCCTAGCGGGTGTAGCGAGGAGCTGCGCCACATAAAATGTCAAAGCCTTCGGTTTCTAGCTGAGGGTCGTTTCCCGCCTCCACTAGTTTCGGGGACCGGTCTCCCCCTTTGGCCTGACCCCTCTACGCAGGTGGATTCGGGCGTGCGGTGGCGACTCGCCCGTCCGCACCCCTGGGATCCCTTCGTTCCTCGTTCCTGGAGCCTTCTCCGCTCCTCTTCCTTCCTTCTCCCTCTTCCAGGCCTGGGCCTGTGTTACTAGGCCCGCCTCCGGAGCAGAGCTCATGCAGAGCCCCTGCTCCCTGTCACTTCTGCTCAGACTTCTCTGCACTGAACTAATATGGTGCCCACCTTTTATACTCTCTTATCAATGCACCCAGGAACTGCTTCCTCCCTGCTCCTGCACTACAGGGTTCCCCTTCCTCAGTGTTCCCTCCCCCCACTCCAGCCAGGGTCAGTGACTGTAGTGCCCATCTCAGGGGCATATTGGTCGCCCTGCCCCACGGCAATGTGGTGTAATGCATGCAGGTGTCGGGGTCCTGATCCACACTCCATCCTTACCTGAGAGTGAGATATCACACCTCTGGGTGAGGTGCAATACCTCTGTAGCAACCGAGCCCTCAGGGTGCTACAGTTCCATTTATCTTCAGCTTAGGTGACGTATTGTGAAACAGGGCCGTGATTTTGGCTATAAAAGGGTCCCCTAGACCCCTACCCCAAGCTTTTTAAGAGAATCATATATGGCGTGCCAGGAGACTCTATGGAATGCTTTCTCAGCATCCAACGAGAGTATCCAATTACAAATTTTTAACTGCATCTAGCCCAGGAAATACTTTGTGCCTAGTAGCAGTGTCTGCTAGTCAGCGGATTATCCCGGCTGTTAAGCAAGTTACACCACCTGTAGTGTGGACACTTAATTTTTTCAAAGGAAATGCTTCGGGACCACGGGATACTCAGTGAAGAGCATCAGGAGGCACCCCAAGGCATAGGGGCTGGGACTGGCAGTAGGATGCCTTGCGGTGGACAGCCGAGCTCGATCCTTATAAAAGCTTTTTAACTGCAGCAGCTTTAGTGGACGCTACTGGAGCTGGAATTACGCGGCTGCTGGCATGAGACTTGCCCTCCAATAGATCCTTGTAAATGGATTTAAAGTGTATTCATTCAAATTAGAGAGACAATTTAAATTAAAAAGCTTAGAGCTGCCTCCACCACAGGGGGGCTCGCTCGACCCACCAGCGGACAGGCACCAGTATTGGGAGAGGGGGGCTGGCCGTCAGGGTTCACCGCGGCTCTGGCACAAACCCGGCGACACGGAGGTGGCACGGGCAGGAGCGGACTGAACGTGTCGGCTTCTCACTTTTGGATTTTAGAAGGGCATGACATGCCTATATCTGTGTCTCCCCCTCCTTTTACTCCTCCACCTCTTTTCTTTTCGCATGACTATATGTACTTGTCACTTTTCCATGTGTTAGTTATGTCTTCTGAGCAGTTTGTCAGCTTTTGGACACCTTTGAAGGTGTTTTCTATGTGTTTCTATGTGTTTTTGTTTGCCTGCCATTGGTTTTAACGGTGTTCGAAGGTGTTCGACGAACAGTTCGGCGAACACACGGGTGTTCGACGAACCGAACCGAACTCGACCACTACGGGGGTGGCTCAACACTAATAATTACAGCAGTTTGAGATTTAAAATACTGTGTAGAGATGAGTGGATCAGGCAAAATTTTCATGGATTTTCCAGGGAAATTTAATTCAAAGAAGTTGTTCTTCGCAAATTGAATATCCCTTATTATGCTTTGGGATCTCTCTAGACCCCAAAGCATAGTTAACATAAGATGAAAAATATATAAAAAAAACTTACACTCACCTCACTGCTCACCTCTCTGGCCCCTCACCATCACCCGCCCGGTCCTTGTCACATCTTCTTATCACCTCCGTCAGTGCTGAAACCCCAGGCATATTCTCGCTCGGCAGAGATGTCCAGTTGTGACCAGACCCAGGACAGTTTTGCACAAGTGCATGTAAGGTCACATCGTCACAACATGCCCCCCTGACCTTGCGCATGGAAGCGCAGAACTGTCCCGGGCTTCATCAGAGCAGGAAGTCTTAGCGTAGCATGAAGAGGACCAGGGATTCAGCATTAGAGGCGATGACAAGAAGATACAATGGTGACAGATGACAGTGAGGAGAGGAGGGGCTGGAGAGGTGACTGATCAAGTGAGCATGCGTATTTATTTCTATTTTTTTTTCACCTTTTGATGGCACTTTGTGGCTTAAAAATCTGCTCCTTTGGCGTATAAGTATTTTTGTAAAACTAGTAGAATTCAGTTTCACTTGAATATGTTCACTCATCTATAATACAGTGCTCAAAACAATTAAGAGAACACTTAAATCACCAATCAGATCTCGATGAACAAAAGATTCAATTTGAAAATATTTACTGATATAAACTGAATAATTTGTTAAAGGACCTTGGGATACAAGTCTGCATTCACTCTATGTAACTTTAGGATTCACAAGTCTGCAGTCAGATAGAGTGACTGTAGACTTGTAGCCTAAGGATGGACAACTCCTTTAACCCCTTTCTGATGTGTGACCTAATAGTACGTCATGGTGACCTGGGCCGATTGGACCAATGATGTATTTTTAGGTCATATGGTGATCGCGCCCGCACACAATCAGTGCAGGGTGATCGCCGCCCGGTGTCAGCTGATAGTCACAGCTGACACCCAGAGCTACGAGCTGGGAACGGTCCCGCACCACTCCCGGCACATTAACCCCCGCAATGCTGCGATCGAAGTCGATCGCAGCATTACGGGGGCAAGGGGAGGTGATCGCAATACTCACCTCCTCTCCCGGCCTCCAGCGCTGTCTTCCGCGGCTTCCCGGATATTGCCATGATGACCCGATGTCGTCACGACAACATCCGGGTCACCAGACAGCAGGAAGATATTTTGGTCATGCGCAGTGCATTACCAAAGTATCTTCTGCATCTGCAGCGCTGACAGCCTGTATAGCACAGGGATGGTGCTCCATCCCTATGCTATACAGGTGATCAGAGTGAAAAAAAATGAAAGTCCCATAGTGGGACACAGAATAAAAGTCCAAAAAGTGTTAAAAAATGGAAAAAAAAATATTAAAAAAATATTTTAAAAAATTTAAAAAATAATCCACTAAAAATAAAAATATAATGTACCCATCAATAAATATTATTATGAACAAAAAAAAAAAGAACAATAAAAGTACACATATTTGGTATTGCTGTGTCCGGAACGACCTGATCTATAAAACTGTCCCCCTAGTTAACCCCTTTAGTGCACACGGTAAAAAAAAAAAAAAAAAAAAAACGAAGCAAAAAGCAATGCTTCATCATCATACCGCCAAACAAAAAATGGAATAACATGCGATCAAAAAGACGAATATAAATAAAAATTGTACTGCTGAAAACGTCATCTTGTCCTGCAACAAACAAGCCTCCATACCGTTCCATCAGCCGAAAAATATAAAAATTATAGCTCTCAGAATAAAGCAATGCAAAAAAATTTTTTTTTCTATAAAATAGCTTTTATTGTGTAAAAGCGCCAAAACATAGAAAAACTATATAAATTTGGTACTGCTGTAAACGTACTGACCCGAAGAATAAAGCTACCTTATCAATTTTACTACACGCGGAACAGCATAAAAAAAACATAAAAACAATTCCGGAATTGCTGTTTTTTGTTTATTCTGCCTCCCAAAAATCGGAATAGAAAGCGATCAAAAACTGTCAAGTGCCTGTAAATGGTACCAATAAAAACGTCAACTCATCCCGCAAAAAACAAGCCATTATATGACTCTGTCGGCCAAAATATGGAAAAATTATAGCTCTCAAAATATGGCGATGCAAAAACTAGATTTTACAAAAAAGTGCGTCTTTTAGTGTGTGAGAGCTGTCAATCATAAAAACCCCATATGATTCTGGTATCGCTGTAATCGTATGGACCCGAAGAATAAAGTTGTCTAATCACTTATACTGCATGAGGAACGGCGTAAAAAATAAACGTTAGGGTTAGGGTTGGGCTAGGGTTAGGGTTGGGCTAGGGTTAGGGTTGGGCTAGGATTAGGGTTGGGCTAGGGTTAGGGTTGGGGTTAGGGTTGGGCTAGGGTTAGGCTATGGTTGGGCTAGGGTTGGGGTTAGGGTTGGGGTTAGTGTTGTGGTTAGGGTTGTGGTTAGGGTTGGGGTTGGGGTTAGGGTTGGGGTTAGGGTTGGGCTAGGGTTAGGGTTGGGGTTAGGGTTATGCTAGGGTTAGGGTTGGGGTTGGGCTAGGGTTAGAGTTGGGGTTGGGCTACGGTTAGGGCTGGGCTAGGGTTAGGGTTGGGGTTAGGGTTGGGCTAGGGTTAGGGTTGGGATTAGGGTTGGGGTTAGGGTTGGGCTAGGGTTGGGGTTGGGATAGGGTTAGGGTTGGGCTAGGGTTGGGGTTGGGATAGGGTTGGGGTTAGAGTTGGTCTAGGGTTGGGGTTGGGGTTAGTGTTTGGGTTAGGGTTGGGGATGGGGTTAGTGATGGGCTAGGGTTAGGGTTGGGCTAGGGTTAGGGTTGGGGTTGGGCTAGGGTTAGGTTTGGGGTTGGGGTTGGGCTATGGTTAGGATTGGGCTAAGGTTAGGGTTTGGGTTAGCTTTGGGCTAGGGTTAGGGTTGGGCTAGGTTTAGGCTAGGGGTGGGATTAGGGTTAGGGTTGGACTAGGGTTGGGGTTGGGCTAGGGTTGGGGTTGGGGTTAGGGTTGGGCTAGGGTTAGGGTCGGAATTTTTTTCAAAAGTAAAAAAAAAAAAAGATGACGATATGGCGACTGGTGTTGAGCGCAAGTGCTCGCTACTTGAGTTTGCATCGGGTGCTCGGGTATGCACTGAGTATCGCGGATGCTTGAGTGACATGCTCGAGTCTCTGCCCTACATGCTTCGTGGCCAAGAAAAACTTGCGGGGATTTCCTGACATGCACAAGCGATCCCCACATGGGTTTTTTGGGTGTCCATGAAACATGCGAATGGGAACTCGAGCATGTCACTCAAGCACGCGCAATACATGGTGCATACCCGAGTACCCGATGCACACTCAAGTAGCAAGCACTTGCGCTCAAGACTGATGACAACTTATTCAATATGATGACCTAATGTTATCAAATTCTGTGTCGTACCTCTGGGTTCAAAATGTTCACTATACCCCTTAATAAAATCCTTGAGGGGTGTAGTTTCCAAAATGGGGTCACTTGTGGGGGGTTTCCACTATTTAGGCACATCAGGGGCTCTCCAAACGCGACATGGCATCCGCTCTCAATGCCAAACAATTTTGCGTTCAAAAAGTCACGCAGTGCTCCTTCCCTTCTGAACTCTGCCGTGCGCCCAAACACTGTATTTTCCCCACATATGGGGTATTGACGTACTCAGGAGAAATTGCACAACAGTTTTTGGGGTCCATTTTTTACTCTTACCCTTGTGAAAAAAAAAATTGGGGCTAAAACATAATTTTTGTGGAAAAAGTTTGATTTTTTTTATTTTCACGGCTCCATGTTATAAACTTCTGTAAAGCACTTGGGGGTTCAGGGTACTCACCACACATCTAGATAAGTTCACTGAGGGGTCTAGTTTCCAAAATGGTGTCACTTGTGGAGGTTTTCCACTGTTTAGGCACATCAGGGGCACATTCGCTAAGTATTCAAGCTAATTTTACATTCAAAAAGTCAAATGGCGCTCCTTTCCTTCTGAACCCTGCCGTGCGCCCAAACAGTGGTTTTACCCCTCAATTGGGGAATCTGCTTACTCAGGAGAAATTGCACAACAAACTGCATGGTGCAATTTCTCCTGTTACCCTTATGAAAATGCAAAATTAGAGGCTGAAAAACATTTTTGTTGCAAAAATGTGAAAATTAGATTTTTACGGATCAATGTTCTAAACTTCTGTGAAGCACATGGGGGTTCAAGGTGCTCACTACACATCTAGATGAGTTCCCTAAAAGGTCTAGTTCCCAAAATTGTATCACTTATGGGGAGCTTCCACTGTTTAGGCACATCAGGGGCTCTCCAAACGCAACATGGCGTCCGCTAATTATTCATGCAAATTTTACATTTAAAAAGTCAAATGGCGCTCCTTCCCTTCCGAACCCTGCCGTGCGCCCAAACAGTGGTTTTCCCCAACATTTGGCATATCTGCTTAATCAGAAGAAATTGCACAACAAACTGCATGGTGCAATTTCTCCTGTTACCCTTATGAAAATGCAAAATTGGGGGCTGAAAAACATTTTTGTTGCAAAAATGTGAAAATTAGATTTTTACTGCTCAATGTTCTAAACTTCTGTGAAGCACTTAGGGGTTCAAGGTGCTCACCACACATCTAGATAAAATCCCTGAGGGGTTTAGTTTCCAAAATGGTGTCATTTGTGGGGGGTTTCTACTGTTTAGGCACATCAGGGGCTCTCCAAGCGCAGCATGGCGTCCGCTAATTATTCAAGCAAATTTTACATTCAAAAAGTCAATGTAACATCCCTGGCGGCGTGCTTGCATGGCTTACCACCTCCCACCATGCAAGACCGCAATCTTACCTGTCAGGCCCGGCTGCACACTTTGCTCCAGTACCTGTTGTTTGTATGTCTCTTGTCTGCTGGCTTAGGGCGGCGGTGCTGTTACTTCCTGATTCTTAAAGCTACAGTGTGCGCAGTCCTAATGCGTCCCCAGCTTATTGCTGTAAGTCTCTGGATACTTAAACCCCCTCCACCCAGTAGGAGGTGCCTGAGCATCACTTTCCATCTGTGTGTTCCTTGCAACTGAGTTGCCAGGTCCTGTCCTGTAGCTAGTCTGTTTCTGCCACCCTGGGGGCTGTATACCCAGGCCTGTTACCTGTAGCTGTGACTTCTAGTCAGTTTCCGCCACCCTGGGGGCTGAGTTCCCAGGCTCGTTCCTGTATCTTGTTCCTGGTTCAAATCTTATCTGAACAGTGTCCTAGTCCGTTACCTGTTTGTCTCTATGTCTGCACCTTTCCCTTTTCCTGCAGTGTCTGGACCTGAACCTAACTCCAACTCGTTGTCTCTGTACTTCTGTTTGTGAGTTTTGTGTCCACTCGCTACTTCATTGCAAGTACCTTCTGTGTTTCTGGTTCTGCTCATTCTGTTTCCCTGCCTCCGTATCTAACTCCTGTGTTCCAGCTACCTTCTTGTGTTTTCCAGTCTGTTCCATGTGAACAGAGCCCTGTCCTGTCTACTGCATCTGCGGGTTTTGCTCTGCTCTGCTTGTCTACCACACCTGCGGGTTTTGCTCTGCTCTGCTTGTCTACCACATCTGCGGGTTCTGCTCTGCTCTGCTTGTCTACCGCATCTGCGGGTTTTGCTCTGCTCTGCTTGTCTACCGCATCTGCGGGTTTTGCTCTGCTCTGCTTGTCTACCGCACCTGCAGTTTTGCTCTGCTCTGCTTGTCCACCGCACCTGCAGTTTTTGCTCTGCTCTGCTTGTTTACCGCACCTGCGGGCTTTGCTCTGCTCTGCTTGTCTACCGCACCTGCGGGTTTTGCTCTGCTCTGCTTGTCTATCGCATCTGCGGGTTTTGCTCTGATCTGCTTGTCTACCGCATCTGCATGCTTTGCTCTGCTCTGTTTGTCTACCGCATCTGCGGGTTTTGCTCTGCTCTGCTTGTCTACCGCACCTGCGGGTTTTGCTCTGCTCTGCTTGTCTACCGCACCTGCGGGCTTTGCTCTGCTCTGCTTGTCTACCGCATCTGCGGGTTTTGCTCTGCTCTGCTTGTCTACCGCGTCTGCGGGTTTTGCTCTGCTCTGCTTGTCTACCGCACCTGCGGCTCCGTTCCTGTGTCCCAGTCTGTACTGGTCCCTCTCCTGCCTGCTTTCCTACCTGCCAGTACCCACCTGTCTGCATGCCAGCTGTGCCTGCCAGTGCCCACCTGTCTGCATGCCAGCCATGCCTGCCAGTGCCCACCTATCTGCATGCCAGCCGTGCCTGCCAATACCCACCTGTCTGCATACCAGCTGTGCCTGCCAGTATCCACCTGTCTGTATGTCAGCCTAACCTGCCTGTTCCTGCATTCCCCGGTGTGGGTCAACAGCTGTTACTGGGGTCTGACTTGGAGTAGCACCTTGTCCCTCTGCTCGGTTCCTCCCTGGTTCACGGAGTCGACTGAGCCGCCATGTGACCTTAGTCGGACCGAGTTGATACTTAGTTATGCCCCTCCAGGCACTCCTCGGTTCATGGTCCAGTGGGATCACTAATCATGCTCACGCCAGTCAGTCCGGGCGTGTGCGTGACAGTCAAATGGCGTTCCTTCCCTTCTGAACCATGCCGTGCGCCCAAACAGTGGTTTTCCTCCACATATGGGGTATCTGCTTACTCAGGAGAAATTGCACAACAAATTGCATGGTGCAATTTCTCCTGTTACCCTCATAAAAATGCAAAATTGGGGGCTGAAAAACATTTTTTTGGAAAAATGTGAAAATTAGATTTTTACGGCTCAATGTTCTAAACTTCTGTGAAGCACCTGGGGGGTTCAAGGTGCTCACCACACATCTAGATAAGTTCCCTGATGGGTCTAGTTTCCAAAATTGTGTCACTTGTGGGTGGTTTACACTGTTTAGGCACATCAGGGGCTCTCCAAACGCAACATGGCGTCCCCTAATTATTCAAGCAAATTTTACATTCAAAAAGTCAAATGGCGCTCCTTCTCTTCCGAGCTTTGCCGTACTCCCAAACAGTGGTTTTCCACCACATATGGGGTATCGGCGTGCTCAGGAGGAAATGCACAACAAATTGCATGGTGCAATTTCCTTCTGTTACCCTCATGAAAATGCTAAATTAGAGGCTGAAAAACATTTTTGTTGCAAAAATGTGAAAATTTTATTTTTACAGCTAAATGTTCTAAACTTCTTTGAAGCACCTGGGGGTTCAAGGTGCTCACCACACATCTAGATACGTTCCCTGAGGGGTCTAGTTTCCAAAATGGTGTCACTTGTGGGGGGTTTCCACTGTTTAGGCACATCAGGGGCTCTCCAAACACAACATGGTGTCCACTAATTATTCAAGCAAATTTTACATTCAAAAAGTCAAATAGCGTTCCTTACCTTCCAAACCCTGCCGTGCGCCCAAACAGTGTTTTTTTACCACGTATGGGGTATCTGCGTGCTCAGGGGAAATTGCACAACAAAGTTTCGGGTCCATTTTTTCATGTTACCCCTGCGAAAATAAAAAAAATTGTGTCTTAAGTAACATTTTTGTGAAAAAAGTTAAATGTTAATTTTTTTCTTCCACATTCCAAAAATTTCTGTGAAGCACCTGAAGGGTTAATAAAGTTCTTGAATGTGGTTTTGAGCACCTTGAGGGGTGCAGTTTTTAGAATGGTGTCACTTTTGGGTGGTCCCTAAAAAAATGATTTCGCAAATTTTGTTGGAAAAATTAGAAATCGTTGGTCATCTTTTAACCCTTATAGCTCCCTAATAAAAAAAAAATTGGTTCCAAAATTGTGCTGATTTACTGTAGACTTGTGGAAAATGTTATTATTAACTATTTTGAGTGACACATCTCTCTGATTTAAGGGCATAAAAATAAAAATTTTGAAAATTGCTAAATTTTCTGCATTTTCACCAAATTTCCGTTTTTTTTTCACAAAGAAACGCAAGTGATATCAAAGAAATTTTACCACAATCATGAAGTACAATATGTCATGAAAAAATAATCTCAGAATCAGGGGGATCCATTGAAGCGTTCCAGTTTAATTACCTCATAAAGTGACAGTGGTCAGAATTGTAAAAATTGGCCCGGTCATTAACGTGCAAACCACCCTTGGGGGTAATGGGGTTAAGAACAAAACAGTCAATGGAAACCAAAATCATCAACTAAGGGCTGAACTTGAAATATTCACAAAATAAAAGTAAAAAATTTAAATCAGAGGTGGATCCAATTTGCTTGAATTTCATAATGGCAATTCAGAGGTGACTCAGTAGTGTGTACGACTCCCATGGGCCTGCAGAGACTCCTGAAAACGTTTGGGCATGCTCCTGATGAGACGGTGTATCGCATCCTGGGGGTTCTACTCCCAAACCTAGATTAGGGTATCAGTGAGCCTCGACAGCTTATGGAGCAACTTGGCAGATGCACTGATACATAATGTCTAGAGATAAGCAAACCAATTTGATGGATGTAAACTGAATTTGTGTTTAATTTTGGGGAATTCCCTGAACCCAGAGAATTAAAAAACATTGTGATTCACTTTGTGCGAATCGCCTAAAATGGCTATTATTTTATTTGTTTCTTAGACAGCTCCATCATATTTGACAGCACTTTACAGATATTGTCACCACCATCCCCATTGGGCTCACAATTTAAAATCCCTATCAGTATGTCTTTGTTATGTGGGAGGAAACCCACACAAACACAGGGAGAACATACAAACTCCTTGCAGATGTTGTCCTTGGTGGGATTGGAACCCAGGACCCCAGTGCTGCAAAGCAATAGTGCTAACCACTGAGCCATCGTGCTGCCCATTGACATTGCAGTAGATTACCGTAGCCAGAAAAAGCTCACATAACCTTGGGTGCAGGCAGTTGGGCTTTCCTAAAATGTCTTGCAGCTCTCACATCACATACTATAGCTCAGTAAATCAGGAGAAATTACTTGTGTTGCAGGCTTGTGTTTTTATATCGTAGCCTGTATAAAAACACAACAAATAAATGCTGCAGCTATATTGTGGTGAATCTGGATAGTGAGAGGACATCATAGCTCAGAGCTTAGCCATAAAGAATGGGAAAGAATATTATAAAGCACTGACGAAACTGTACATATAATGTGTGGCAGCACAGAAGTGAAGAATGGTTATCCATTTATCCATAGCTATATATGTAGAATTCACTTTGACATTACTAAGGTTACATTTGTGTTAAAGAATTTAAAAGGTTCTGGATATAGTCCTAATTTTAGAGCGTTTACACATCTTTTCAGGGCAACTTGCAACTTTCAGCCAATCAAATCACCATAAATCGAATTCTTGTAAAAAATTTGTCCCATAGGTTCTCAATGTCCCAGAGGTTTTTAATTGGATTCATGATCAGTCAATGGCATTAATGCATTTGCTATCCAAGATCTACCTAAACATTCTGGCTACATAAGGCCATTTCTAATCCTGTGCAAAGAGGAACCCAGGGTCCACAGCACCAGCATATAGTTTGAGAATGAATCTGAGAATTTAATGTTGTTAAACAGCAGTCAGGGTACCGTTAGCTGGTGGAGGATTGTACAAGGCTCCAAGATTATGCTGTTCCAGACCACTATTGACCCACCAACAAATTAGTCATGCTGGATGATATTGCAAACAGCACAGCATTCACCATGGCATCTGTCACATGTGCTTCGTATAAACCTGCCCTGATTTATGAAGAAAATGGGTTACCAATGGTGGCCCTAACAATTCTGATGGTCTTTGGAAAATGCCAGTCGAGCTGTTGAGCTGTGAGCACAAGTCCCAATATAGAATGTTACCCTCACTAAATCTGTATTTGAGGGTTTGATCCAAATCATGCAGACCAGTGGCCATTAGAAGTAATTTTGTAGGGCTTTGGCAGTGGTCCTTCTGTTTCTTCTGACGCAAAGGAGCAGATCCTGGTCCTGATGCTGGGTTTATGCCCTTCTATGGCCATATCCAGCTCTCCTCATGTAACTTCCTGTATCCTAGTATCTTTTTCATGCTCTTGAAACTGTCCTGGGTGACTTAGGTCAGGGCTTATAGAAGGCCACTTCAGAATAGTCCAATGTTTTCCTCTAAGCCATTCTTGGTTGTTTTTAGCTGTGTGTTTTGGGTCATTATCCTGTTGCAAGACCCATGACCTGCGACTGAGACCAAGCTTTCTGACACTGGGCAGCACATTTCTCTCTAGAATCCCTTGATAATCTTGAGATTTCATTGTACCCTGCACAGATTCAAGCCACCCTGTGCTAGATGCAGCACAGCAGCCCCTGAACATAACAGAGCCTCCTCCATGTTTCACAGTAGGGACAGTGTTCTTTTCTTGATATGTTTCATTTTTCCGTCTGTGAACATAGAGCTTGATGTGCCTTGCCAAAAACTTCCATTTTTGTCTCATCTGTCCATAGGACATTATCCCAGAAGCTTTGTGGCTTGTCAACATGTAATTTGGCAAATTCCAGTCTGGCTTTTTTATGATTTTTTTTCAACAATGGTGCTCTCCTTGGTCGTCTCCCATGAAGTCCACTTTGGATCAAAGAATAATGAATGGTGCGATCTGACACTGATGTTCCTTGAGCTTGAAGTTCACCTTTAATCTCTTTAGAAGTTTTCCTGGGCTCTTTTGTTACCATTCGTATTATCCGTCTCTTTCATTTGTCATCAATTTTCCTCCTGCGGCCACATCGAGGGAGATTGGCTACAGTCACTTGGATCTTAAATTTCTGAATAATATGTGCAACTGTAGTCACAGGAACATCAAGCTGCTTGGAAATGGTCTTATAACCTTTACCTTTAACATGCTTGTCTATAATTTACTTTCTAATCTCCTGAGACAACTCTTTCCTTTGCTTCCTCTGGTCCATGTTGAGTGTGGTACACACCATGTCACCAAACAGCACAGTGAGTATCTGTAGCCCTATATACAGGCCCACTGACTGATTACAAAGATTGTAGACACCTGTGATGCTAATTAGTGGACACAACTTGATTTAACATGTCCATTTTGTCACATTATTTTCAGGGGTACCATCATTTCTGTCCAGGCCTATTTCATGAGTTTAATTTTTTTTAAATTCTGTGGAAGGAAGGTTGAAAAGCAATGTCTGACTTTCATTTGTTAATTTTCATAGATTTCTAATTTATTATTACTTTTGTCAGATTCAAGTTATTTCTGTGACCATTGTGGGTTTTTCTTTCATTAAACGAGGGGCACCAACAATTTTGACCATTTGTGGTAAGCTGCAAAGATCAGGGGGTCTGCATGTCCTAAGCACTTAAATTAGAAAGAAAATCCTGTCCAAAATTATCAATAAAGTTCCTCAATTGTCCACAAATCTCACTCCAGGACAACTACTTTAAGCTAAAAAGTAGTGTTGAGCGAGCACTAAAATGCTCGGGTGCTCAAAGCTCGGGCCGAGGTCACCGTGATACTCGGGTGCTCGACCCAAGCAACGAGCCCAATGTTAGTCTATGGGAGACCCGAGCATTTTTGCGACGGCACCACCGGCAGTCTGTAGAAAGCCTAAAAAGTGCCCAAAACGATAGTGACAGTGCTCAAAAGACATGGGGACTGCATGGGCATCGCCCCAGGAAGCATTTCTGACCCCCAGGTCACTGCTGTCAGCAACGTGGTCAGAGGTATTAAGCCACTTTTATGGGCTTAGAATAAAACGTTCAAAAACGAAACTGAAACTGTTTTCCTGTGAAATATGTTAAGGAACTTCCTTTGCAGGGTAAAGACTTGTGTATAAGGTAAAATAAATAACCAAAAACAAAAATACTCCTCCACACCTTGGGCTATGTTCACAAGTAGCATTTTTCGTACGTTTTTGCACTTTTGTATTGCTTTCAACCGTGGCAAATACATTCACCGGAAAATGTCATTTTAACATTTTACAATCTTATCTGGCCATGTGCTGTGTGACACATGCATATAGTGCTGAAAAGACATGGGAACAGCATGGGGAAGACCCCTGGAAGCATCTCTGACACCCAGGTCACTGCCTAAAAGTGTGCCCATCAGAAGTGATCCTTGCCGCATTAGAAGATGCAGACTTGCAACTATCCCCGTGCAAGTCCTTGTCCCAGGGCAGTGTTCAATTGTACCTCCCCCATTCCTTGCAATGCAAGCGCAAGTATGCAGCCTGCCACCCACCCACCCACCCCCAGGCTGCAATACCATACTGCTAGCTTGCACTTGAAATGGGGCCTTTTAGTTTGGACGAGGCCGAAGCTGGCCACTACCTCATGGCTGCTTTGGCAGTGAGGTATCCATACTCAGTCCCCAGCCGCCCGGCGGCCGGGTGTCCATACTCCGTCCCCAGCCGCCCCGCTGCCGGGTGTCCACACACGGTCCCCAGCCACCTGGGGGCGGACAGGTGTCCATAAACGGTCCCCAGCCGCCCCTATTTCTCCTTGGAAGTTCCCACCACACTTTTCTTAGCCCAGCCTGCTTTAGGGCAGCATTGGACGAGCCCACCAGAGAACCAGACTCCTCCGGTGGGCCCTGGCTTCTCCATCAGGGGAGTTGAGGGTGCCAAGGTGAGGAGCATGATGATGATGATAGAAGTTAGCATCTACTTTGTTTTCTTGGAATGCAAGCATAAGTGTGCAACTTGCCACCCATCCACCCCCAGGCTGCAATACCATACTGCTAGCTTGCACTTGAAATGGGGCCTTTTAGTTTGGAGGAGGTCGAAGCTGGCCACTACCTCATGGCTGCTTTGGCAGCGAGGTACCCATACTCAGTCCCCAGCCGCCCGGCGGCCGGGTGTCCACGCTCGGTCGCCAGCCGCCAGGGGGCGGCCGGGTGTCCATATTCGGTCCCCAGCCGCCCCGCGGCCGAGTGTCCACACACGGTCCCCAGCCGCCTAGGGGCTGCTGGGTGTTCTTAAACGGTCCCCAGCAGCCCCTATTAATCCTTGGAAGTTCCCCCCACACTTTTCTTAACCCGGCCTGCTTTAGGGCGGCATTGGATGAGCCCACCAGAGAACCAGACTCCTCCGGTGGGCCCTGGCTTCTCCATCAGGGGAGTTGAGAGTGCCAAGGTGAGGAGCATGATGATGATGATAGAAGTTAGCGTCTGCTTTGTTTTCTTGGAATGCAAGCGCATGTATGTAGTAGCGGCTAGGCCTGAGGTGGTCAGCGTTTTGGCGCATATCCTACCTCCTCCGAGGATTTCTGGATGTTTTCCTGCTACTATCCCAGTTCTATGACTCCCGTTAAAACAAAGCTTCAGGTGATGAATGATGGATGAAGTGGTGGCAAAAGAGAAAGAGCAGGAGGAACAGGGACCATTCACATCAATATCAGGCCAGTCAACCACACATGTCTTGTAGGATATGTTTCTGTACTAAAAGGAGCGGTTTAGCTACACAGTTATAGGGCATGCAGTGAGTGCAATGCCTACCAAAAATTTCGAGGCTCTCCAATGCCCCTTGGAAGTGACATGGAGGTCAGATGGCCTTAACTAAACCGTTATTTCCATTTATAGCAACTGGGTGTCACACTGTCACAGAATACTGGAGGTAGGGGGCCTAAGCTGACCCTAAGCTGGGGCCCTGACTAATCCCTCATCCTGGAGGTACTGTTAAAGGTACAGAGGTCCAGGCCGCCAGCGTAACCCCTACCTCCTGAGGATCCCTGCACCACAGTAATCTAGTCCTGAGAAGGACCCCGATCACAACAATTGGGAACCAGCGATAATATGCCCACACACAGTATTTAGACGAACGAGACAGTACAAGGGAAAAACCAAAACCACCTTGCATACAACTTCAACAAAACTACAACAGAGGGAACACCAACGGGAAAGGAGATAAATGATAAAGCGAGGAAAGGGAAATAACACTTTCAAATACACTTATCTCAGCAACTCCAAACACCACGATCCGCTCTGTAAGTCTGAATGAAAAGCTTTCACCGACACCTCACAAACAGACCTGCAGGAATATAAAGGAGTCTCACTAACGAAGCATTGATTGCAGCTGGGCGAGGCTGGACCTCAGCTAGCCCAGAGAGAGAGAGAATTAACTCCTTCACTGCCGAGAAAACACAAAGCACCAACAAGTCAGCTGCGAGAAGTCAGGCTGTGTACTCGTGACGATCTTCGTGGCAACACACCCGTGACACTGGGTCCCTGTGCACTGTTGGCCTAAGCAGTGAATGGAAGGCTTTCCAAAAATTTTGAGGAACTGCAATGCCCCTTGAAACAGACGTGGATTACAGCATACTAAAAACCTTCTACCCATTGTTGGGGAGTGGGTCTCCCTTAGTGTTCGCCTATGCATTGAAAAGCAAAAGCTGACTAAAATTAGGAGGAAATGCAATGCCCGTTGGAAGAATGGTGGAGGTCGCAGTGCAATAAAAAGACAATATCAATGCCCCTTGGAAAAGTGGTGGATGTCGCAGTAGCTTAACAAGACGGTTTTAATGCCCCTTGGAAGAATGGTGGAGGTCGCAGTAGGTTAACAAGATGGTTTTAATGCCACTTGGAAAAGTGGTGGAGGTCGCAGTAGCTTAACAAGACAGTTTTAATACCCCTTGGAAGAATTGTGGAGGTCGCAGTGGAATAAAAAGACAATATCAATGCCCCTTGGAAAAGTGGTGGAGGTCACAGTAGCTTAAAAAGACGGTTTTAATGCCCCTTGGAAGAATGGGAGAGGTCGCAGTAGCTTAACAAGACAGTTTTAATGCCCCTTGGAAGAATGGTGAAGGTCTCAGTGGAATAAAAACACAATATGAATGCCCCTTGAAAAAGTAGTGGAGGTCGCAGCAGCTTAACAAGATGGTTTTAATGCCCCTTGGAAGAATGGTGGAGGTCGCAGTAGCTTAACAAGACGGTTTTAATGCCCCATGGAAAAGTGGTGGAGGTCGCAGTAGCTTAACAAGATGGTTTTAATGCCCCTTGGAAAAGCGGTGGAGGTCGCAGTAGCTTAGCAAAATGGTTTTAATGCCCCTTGGAAGAATGGTGGAGGTCGCAGTAGCTTAACAAGACGGTTTTAATGCCCCTTGGAAAAATGGTGGAGGTCGCAGTAGCTTAACAAGATGGTTTTAATGCCCTTTGGAAAAGTGGTGGAGATCACAGTAGCTTAACAAGATGGTTTTAATGCACCTTGGAAGAAGGGTGGAGGTTGCAGTAGCTTAACAAGACGGTTTTAATGTCCCTTGGAAAAGTGGTGGAGGTCGCAGTAGCTTAACAAGACTGTTTTAATGCCCCTTGGAAAAGTGGTGGAGGTCGCAGTAGCTTAACAAGACAGTTTTAATGCCCCTTGGAAGAATGGTGGAGGTCGCAGTTGCTTAACAAGACGGTTTTAATGCCCTTTGGAAGAATGGTGGAGGTCGCAGTAGCTTAACAAGACAGTTTTAATGCCCCATGGAAGAATGGTGGAGGTCACAGTAGCTTAACAAGACTGTTTTAATGCCCCTTGGAAAAGTGGTGGAGGTCGCAGTAGCTTAACAAGACGGTTTTAATGCCCCTTGGAAAAGTGGTGGAGGTCGCAGTAGCTTAACAAGATGGTTTTAATGCCCCAGGGAAAAGTAGTGGAGGTCGCAGTAGCTTAACAAGACAGTTTTAATGCCCCTTGGAAGAATGGTGGAGGTCGCAGTAGCTTAAAAATACGGTTTTAATGCCCCTGGGAAAAGTGGTGGAGGTCGCAGTAGCTTAACAAGACAGTTTTAATGCCCCTTGGAAAAGTGGTGGAGGTCGCAGTAGCTTAACAAGATGGTTTTAATGCCCCTTTGAAGAGACGTGGAGGTCACAGTGGAATAAAGGACGGTTTTAATGCCCCTTGGAAGAGACGTGGAGGTCGCAGTGGAATAAAAAGACAAGATCAATGCCCCTGGGAAAAGTGGTGGAGGTCGCAGTAGCTTAACAAGATGGTTTTCATGCCCCTTACAAAAGCCATGCAGTACAGCATATTAAAAACATTATTCCCATTATTGGGGAGTGGGTCTCCCATAGTCTTTCCCTATGCCTTGCAAGCAAAAGCTGCCAAAAATTACTCTGCTGTCATTTGGTGGTGATGAGAAGTCTGGCCCAATCCAGCCCTTGTTCATTTTGATAAGGGTCAGCTTGTCAGCATTGTCAGTTGACAGGCGAGTGCGCTTATCAGTTATAATTCCCCCAGCGGCACTAAAAACACGCTCCGATAACACGCTAGCGGCAGGGCAGGCCAGGACCTCCAAGGCGTACAGAGCGAGTTCATTCCAAGTGTCCAGCTTGGATACCCAATAATTAAAAGGCACAGAGGAATCACGGAGGACTCTGGTACGGTTGGCAAGGTACTCCCTCACAATCTTTTGAAACTTTCCACTCCTTGTGAGAGTACCCCGCGCCTCAGGGCCTGTAAGCGGGTCTCAGAAAACTGTCCCAGAATGTTGACAGTGTTCCCCTGCCTCTGCTGGATTGGAGTTGCGTCTCTCTCACCTGTACGCCTTGGTTGGTCAACGAACTGTGACCTCTGCCGCTTGCGTGTTCAGATGGGAATTTTTTTAACAGTTCTGCAGCAAGGGCCTTCTGGTACTGCCATATTTTTGTAGACCTCTCCACCTCAGGAATAAGAAAGTGAAAGTTCTCCTTGTAGCGGGGGTCTAAAAGTGTCACCAACCAGTAATGACTGTCACCCAACATTTTGACAACGCGAGGGTCACGGTTAAGGCAGCGTAACATAAAGTCAGCCATGCGTGCCAGACTGGTAACGGGCAAGACTTCCGTGTCCTCACCAGGATGACGACTGACCATGCTCTCCTCCTCCTCCTACTCCCCCCTGTCCTCAGGCCACCCACGCCGAACCAACGGTATGACAGTTGTACAGGTACTGCCGTCTACAGCGCATGATACCAGCTCCTGTTCTTCCTCCTCCTTCTCTCCCTCATTGTCCCCCAATGCACGTTGGGATGAGATGAGGCTGGGCTGTGAGTAATCACCCATTACGGGTTCTTGATCCATCTCATCATACTCTGGCTACAATGCCTCCTCTTTAATTTTCTGCAGAGAGCATTGCAAAAGACAGACAAGTGGGATGCTGACGCTAATGATGGCGTCATCGCCACTCACCATCTTGGTGGACTCCTCAAAGTTTGTCAGGATGGTACATATGTCAGACATCCAGGTCCACTCCTGAGGTCTTATGTGTGGAGTCTGACCTGAATATCGACGGCCTTGTTGCAGCTGGTACTCCACAACTGCTCTCTTCTGCTCACAAATCCTTTGCAACATGTGGAGGGTAGAGTTCCAACGTGTGGGGACATCACACACCAGTCGGTGTGCCGGAAGCTGCAAACGCTGCTGCAACACAGCAAGGGCGGCGGAAGCTGTAGCCGACTTCCAAAAATGAGCTGACAGGCGGCGTACTTTGACGAGCAGATCTGGCAACTCGGGGTACAATTTAAGAAACCGCTAAACCACGAGGTAAAGCACATGAGTCAGGCATGGTACGTGTGTGATCTCGCCTCGCCTCAGAGCCGCCACCAGGTTACGGCCAATGTCACACACGACCATGCCTGGATGTAGGTTCAGCAGTCTCAGCCACAGATCTGCCTGCTCTTTCACAGCTGTCCACAAGAAGTGTGAGGTTTATCACCTAAGCTTATGAGTTTCAGCACAGCCTGGTGCCGCTTGGCTGAGGCAGTACTGCAGTGCTTCCAGCTTGTAACTGATGTGGTGATATCTGAGATGGAGGCTGAACATGAGGAGGAGGATGATGCGCAGGAGCTGTACACTGTGGGGGCAACTCTAACTGACATAGGGCCCGCAATCCTCGGTGTGGGGAGGATGTGTTCCGTCCCAAGGTCCAACTGGGTCCCGGCTTCCACTATGTTTACCCAGTGTGCCGTCAGGGAGATGTACCGTCCCTGGCCACAAGCACTTGTCCACGTGTCCATTGTCAGGTGGACTCTCCCAGTAACTGCGTTGTTGAGGGCACGGCAGATGTTTTGGGACACGTGCTTGTGTAGTGCGGGGATGGCACACCAGGCAAAATAGTGTCGGCTGGGGACCGAGTACCGAGGGACGGCCACCGCCATAAGGTTGCGGAAGGATTCCGTCTCCACCAGCCTAAAAGGCAGCATTTCCAATGCAAGCAGTCGTGAAATGTGTGAATTTAGGACTGTGGCCTGTGGGGCGCTAGCTGCGAATTTGCGCTTTCGTTCAAAGCTCTGGGATATGGACAATTGAACGCTGCGGTGGGACGTGGACGTGGACGTTGATGCTGTTTCTTGAGAAACTGCCATAACAAGTGAAGACTGAGAGGAGGGGGCATCTTTGCATGCAATATGGACAGGGAATTGCCTTGCACGCACAACAAGGGGTTGTATTACACGCACAACAGCGGAACAAGCAATGGTGACACCCGCTGACACTGGTCGTGAACCCTGGGGTTCGTCCCACAAAGTCGGGTGCTTTGCTGACATGTGCATGATCATGCTGGTGGTGGTCAGGCTAGTAGTTTTGTCACCCCTGCTGATGCTGGTGTAAGGTGCCCCAGCGAGGTAGTCGTGGGCGAGCTGTAGCTCCCTCTCGCTATGGCACCCTACAGACAATACGTGTCCTCCCTCTGGTGTGTGGCTGTGTATGTAGTGCTCTTCACTTACTTCAAGCCATCCGATCGCGGCTGTCTCCAGGCAATTTTCTTCTGGGACCAGGGCAGCAATAATTTCAGAGGACACGAGGTTCTTAACCAGAACTTGGACTTTACTTGGGGAAGAGGAATATATACAATATTTACAGTCAGATATAATGGATAAGGCCCGACAGGCAATCATCTCTCTCACAGGCACTGTTAACTGCTTCAGCCCTGGTTCCCTCTTTAAGCGGAGCATCTCTGTGGCTGTAATTCCTGGCCCAAGAGACTCCTCTGTATTGACAGTGACCGGATCCGATATCTCTCCCCCATGTCTTAGCTTGGAGTACTATTTAGCTTCCTCTGCTTCCTGCAGACTAGAAGTGCCCCGTGTCCTCACTATGCTTTGATGAGTTTCTCCGGCGAGCGAACAGGACTCGTGCTCTTGTGTGGGGAGAATTGCGCACTGGGATCTCACTGTCTGAGGGTTCGGAGCTCCCGTCTACCCTAGCAGCCACTATAGTCAGGCTGTCTGATCAACTTGAGGTCTCAACTCGTACTGAAGAATCACTTCCTGATTCTGGAAACTTAAACAGAGACTTTCCTAATATGCCCACCCTCAGTGAGCTGTCATCACAGAACTTTAACCCATCACTGTCTATAACTTTGCTGGCAGACTCAACCTGACATCAGCACCCTGAACAGTGGCATCTTGTGGCTGTTTTCAGGTACTACAGCCCAGAAGGAATTATACCAGGAACAAGCTCTATATCTCTCTAGGCTTGATAAGGGCACAAAGTTCCCCCTCTACTCTACTAACTGGACCGCTAAAGCTAACCCCCTTAGCTTGGTCTACCCCAGTTAGGGAGGTCTGACCTCAGGGACACTTCCTTTAACTATCTCAGTACCAAGGGAAGGCTACGTCCTTCCCCACTATTACACTGGCATGGCAGGTGGTACAAATGGCTTTTTTTGGGGTTATCAGCAGAGTCTTTAAAAAAATTCCAGACTCTGGAAGACCTACCGGTTGTACTGGCAACCTCCCTCGTGTTGGTGTTACGGGGAACTGTTGCCCGCCTTCTGTGTGCGGCCACCACACTGCTTCTTCCTGCCTGTTCGGGTACTTTGCCTCCCTCCCCCTGTGTGCTGCTGGCCTCGCTCTGCATGTCCTCCTGCCACGTTGGGTCAGTTAGTAGATCATCTACCACCTCCTCCTCTTCCACTTGAACACCACAATCCTCCTCCTCACTTCGTGGCAATTGTGTCTCGTCATCGTCCACCTCTTGTGACAAATTGCCAGCGTCGACTTCCTGTGGCCGTGGCTGTTCAAATATTTGGGCATCGCTACATGGGATCTCCTCTTCCACCACTTCAAGCGGAGCAGGCGAGGGGCCCAAATATGGAAATGGACCAGTGAAGAGCTCTTCAGAGTGTCCAACTGTGGGATCAGTTGCTGTCTGACGACACTCGGCATGGTGGGAGGAAGGAGCATCAGGGTGAGGAGGAGTATGCGGTCGAGACTCACGGCTACTAAAACTTGACCGTGTGGAAGACAGACCGGAGGTGGTGGTGCCCAGGTAACTGGAAGTATTATCTGCTATCCAATTAATAACCTGTTCATACTGATCAGTTCGCAATACTGGTGCTGTAGTGTGGCTGTTGGTTGTGGCACATTTTCACCTTGGCCACGGCACCGTCCTCTACACGCACCGTCACCAGAACGTCCAGTTACATGTCCCTTGCCACGCGCCTTGCCCATTGTAAATGAAGTAAAATAGCTTACACTCACACTATCAATGGAAAAAGGGTAATAAAAAGGAGATTAGAACCGTGGAAGAGGAAAACCACAGTTCTATTTGTCTGGCCTACCCCAGAATCTTTTAAACAGATATATTGGTGCCTGACCAGTCAGGGAGACATTATTACAGTTTTTTTTTACGGCAAAAAATGCCAAAAGCAGGATAATACAGAGATTTGACCCATGGAACTGCAAAACCACAGTTATAGTTATGTGGCATACACCAGAATATTTTAAACAGATATATTGATGTCTGACCAGTCAGGGAAACACTATTACAGTTTTTTTTACGGCAAAAAATGCCAAAAGCAGGATAATACAGAGATTTGACCTGTGTAACTGCAAAACCACAGTTATATTTCTCTGGCCTACACCAGAATCTTTTAAACAGATATATTAGTGTCTGACCAGTCAGGGAGACATTATTACAGTCTTTTTTTACGGCAAAAAATGCCAAAAGCAGGATGCTACAGAGGTTTGACCCGTGGAACTGCAAAACCACAGTTCTATTTCTCTGGCCTACACCAGACTCTTTTAAACAGATATATTGGTGTCTGACCAGTCAGGAAGACACTATTACAGCTTTTTTTTACGGCAAAAAATACCAAAAGCAAGATAAGACAGAGATTTGACCCGTGGAACTGCAAAACCACAGTTATAGTTATGTGGCGTACACCAGAATCTTTTAAACAGATATATTGGTGTCTGACCAGTCAGGGAGACACTATTACAGGTTTTTTTTAGAGCAAAAAATGCGAGAAGCAAGATAATACAGAGATTTGACCCGTGGAACTGCAAAACCACAGTTATAGTTATGTTGCGTACACCAGAATCTTCTAAACAGATATATTGATGTCTGACCAGTCAGGGAAACACTATTACAGTTTTTTTTACGGCAAAAAAATGCCAAAAGCAGGATAATACAGAGATTTGACCCGTGGAACTGCAAAACCACAGTTATATTTCTCTGGCCTACACCAGACTCTTTTAAACAGATATATTGGTGTCTGACCAGTCAGGGAGACACTATTACAGGTTTTTTTTGGAGCAAAAAATGCCAAAAGCAGGATAATACAGAGATTTGACCCATGGAACTGCAAAACCACAGTTATAGTTATGTGGCGTACACCAGAATCTTTTAAACAGATATATTGGTGTCTGACCAGTCAGGGAGACACTATTACAGGTTTTTTTTAGAGCAAAAAATGCGAGAAGCAAGATAATACAGAGATTTGACCCGTGGAACTGCAAAACCACAGTTATAGTTATGTGGCGTACACTCGAATCTTTTAAACAGATATATTGGTACCTGACCAGTCAGGGAGACACTATTACAGCTTTTTTTACGGCAAAAAAATGCCAAAAGCAGGATAATACAGAGATTTGACCCGTGGAACTGCAAAACCACAGTTATATTTCTCTGGCCTACACCAGACTCTTTTAAACAGATATATTGGTGTCTGACCAGTCAGGGAGACACTATTACAGGTTTTTTTTACGGCAAAAAATGCCAAAAGCAGGATAATACAGAGATTTGACCCGTGGAACTGCAAAACCACAGTTATAGTTATGTGGCGTACACCAGAATCTTTTAAACAGATATATTGGTGTTTGACCAGTCAGGGAGACATTATTACAGTTTTTTTACAGCAAAAAATGCCAAAAGCAAGATAATACAGAGATTTGACCCGTGGAACTGCAAAACCACAGTTATATTTCTCTGGCCTACACCAGAATCTTTTAAACAGATATATTGGTGTTTGACCAGTCAGGGAGAAATTATTACAGTTTTTTTACAGCAAAAAATGCCAAAAGCAAGATAATACAGAGATTTGACCCGTGGAACTGCAAAAGCACAGTTATAGTTATGTTGCGTACACCAGAATCTTCTAAACAGATATATTGATGTCTGACCAGTCAGGGAAACACTATTACAGTTTTTTTTACGGCAAAAAATGCCAAAAGCAGGATAATACAGAGATTTGACCCGTGGAACTGCAAAACCACAGTTATATTTCTCTGGCCTACACCAGACTCTTTTAAACAGATATATTGGTGTCTGACCAGTCAGGGAGACACTATTACAGGTTTTTTTTTAGAGCAAAAAATGCCAAAAGCAGGATAATACAGAGATTTGACCCATGGAACTGCAAAACCACAGTTATAGTTATGTGGCGTACACCAGAATCTTTTAAACAGATATATTGGTGTCTGACCAGTCAGGGAGACACTATTACAGGTTTTTTTTAGAGCAAAAAATGCGAGAAGCAAGATAATACAGAGATTTGACCCGTGGAACTGCAAAACCACAGTTATAGTTATGTGGCGTACACTCGAATCTTTTAAACAGATATATTGGTACCTGACCAGTCAGGGAGACACTATTACAGCTTTTTTTACGGCAAAAAAATGCCAAAAGCAGGATAACACAGAGATTTGACCCGTGGAACTGCAAAACCACAGTTATATTTCTCTGGCCTACACCAGACTCTTTTAAACAGATATATTGGTGTCTGACCAGTCAGGGAGACACTATTACAGGTTTTTTTTACGGCAAAAAATGCCAAAAGCAGGATAATACAGAGATTTGACCCGTGGAACTGCAAAACCACAGTTATAGTTATGTGGCG
This sequence comes from Phyllobates terribilis, assembly GCF_046119375.1. NCBI lineage: Eukaryota > Metazoa > Chordata > Amphibia > Anura > Dendrobatidae > Phyllobates > Phyllobates terribilis. The sequence continues at coordinate 160,208,582 of NW_027362764.1, read as the reverse complement.
TACACCAGAATCTTTTAAACAGATATATTGGTGTTTGACCAGTCAGGGAGACATTATTACAGTTTTTTTACAGCAAAAAATGCCAAAAGCAAGATAATACAGAGGTTTGACCCGTGGAACTGCAAAACCACAGTTATATTTCTCTGGCCTACACCAGAATCTTTTAAACAGATATATTGGTGTTTGACCAGTCAGGGAGACATTATTACAGTTTTTTTACAGCAAAAAATGCCAAAAGCAAGATAATACAGAGATTTGACCCGTGGAACTGCAAAACCACAGTTATAGTTATGTGGCGTACACCAGAATCTTTTAAACAGATATATTGGTGCCTGACCAATCAGGGAGACACTATTACAGCTTTTTTTTACGGCAAAAAATGCCAAAAGCAGGATAATACAGAGATTTGACCTGTGGAACTGCAAAACCACAGTTATATTTCTCTGGCCTACACCAGAATCTTTTAAACAGATATATTGGTGTTTGACCAGTCAGGGAGACATTATTACAGTTTTTTTACAGCAAAAAATGCCAAAAGCAAGATAATACAGAGATTTGACCCGTGGAACTGCAAAACCACAGTTATAGTTATGTGGCGTACACCAGAATCTTTTAAACAGATATATTGGTGCCTGACCAGTCAGGGAGACACTATTACAGCTTTTTTTTACGGCAAAAAATGCCAAAAGCAGGATAATACAGAGATTTGACCCGTGGAACTGCAAAACCACAGTTATATTTCTCTGGCCTACACCAGAATCTTTTAAACAGATATATTGGTGTTTGACCAGTCAGGGAGACATTATTACAGTTTTTTTACAGCAAAAAATGCCAAAAGCAAGATAATACAGAGATTTGACCCGTGGAACTGCAAAACCACAGTTATAGTTATGTGGCGTACACCAGAATCTTTTAAACAGATATATTGGTGCCTGACCAGTCAGGGAGACACTATTACAGCTTTTTTTACGGCAAAAAATGCCAAAAGCAGGATAATACAGAGATTTGACCCGTAGAACTGCAAAACCACAGTTATATTTCTCTGGCCTACACCAGACTCTTTTAAACAGATATATTGGTGTCTGACCAGTCAGGGAGACACTATTACAGGTTTTTTTTACGGCAAAAAATGCCAAAAGCAGGATAATACAGAGATTTGACCCGTGGAACTGCAAAACCACAGTTATAGTTATGTGGCGTACACCAGAATCTTTTAAACAGATATATTGGTGTCTGACCAGTCAGGGAGACACTATTACAGGTTTTTTTTAGAGCAAAAAATGCGAGAAGCAAGATAATACAGAGATTTGACCCGTGGAACTGCAAAACCACAGTTATAGTTATGTGGCGTACACTCGAATCTTTTAAACAGATATATTGGTACCTGACCAGTCAGGGAGACACTATTACAGCTTTTTTTATGGCAGAAAATGCCAAAAGCAGGATAACACAGAGATTTGACCCGTGGAACTGCAAAACCACAGTTATATTTCTCTGGCCTACACCAGACTCTTTTAAACAGATATATTGGTGTCTGACCAGTCAGGGAGACACTATTACAGTTTTTTTTATGGCAAAAAATGCCAAAAGCAAGATAATACAGAGATTTGACCCGTGGAACTGCAAAACCACAGTTATAGTTATGTGGCGTACACCAGAATCTTTTAAACAGATATATTGGTGTTTGACCAGTCAGGGAGACATTATTACAGTTTTTTTACAGCAAAAAATGCCAAAAGCAAGATAATACAGAGATTTGACCCGTGGAACTGCAAAACCACAGTTATAGTTATGTGGCGTACACCAGAATCTTTTAAACAGATATATTGGTGCCTGACCAGTCAGGGAGACACTATTACAGCTTTTTTTTACGGCAAAAAATGCCAAAAGCAGGATAATACAGAGATTTGACCCGTGGAACTGCAAAACCACAGTTATATTTCTCTGGCCTACACCAGAATCTTTTAAACAGATATATTGGTGTTTGACCAGTCAGGGAGACATTATTACAGTTTTTTTACAGCAAAAAATGCCAAAAGCAAGATAATACAGAGATTTGACCCGTGGAACTGCAAAACCACAGTTATATTTCTCTGGCCTACACCAGAATCTTTTAAACAGATATATTGGTGTTTGACCAGTCAGGGAGACATTATTACAGTTTTTTTACAGCAAAAAATGCCAAAAGCAAGATAATACAGAGATTTGACCCGTGGAACTGCAAAACCACAGTTATAGTTATGTGGCGTACACCAGACTCTTTTAAACAGATATATTGGTGTCTGACCAGTCAGGGAGACACTATTACAGCTTTTTTAACGGCAAAAAAATGCCAAAAGCAAAATAATACAGAGATTTGACCCGTGGAACTGCAAAACCACAGTTCTATATTTCTGGCCTACACCAGACTTTTTTAACCCCTTCGCAACCTTGGGTTTTGTCGTTTTTGCTTTTTCGTTTTTTGCTCCCCTTGTTCCCAGAGCCATAGCGTTTTTATTTTTTGGACAATATGGCCATGTGAGCACTTATTTTTTGCGGGACAAGTTGTACTTTTCAATGCCATTACTAGTTTTACCATATCGTGTACGGGAAAACGGGAAAAAAATTCCAAGTGTGGTAAAATTGCAAAAAAAGTGCAATACCACAGTTGTTTTTTATTTATTTTTTTTACCACGTTCACTGAATGCTAAAACTGACTTGCCATTCTTATTCTCCAGGTTATTACGAGTTCGTAGACACCAAACATGTATAGGTTATTTTAGATTTAAGTGGTGAAAAAAAATCCCAAATTTTGTAAAAAAAAATAGCGCCATTTTCCGAGACCTGTAGCGTCTCCATTTTTCGTGATCCGGGGCTGGGTTAGGGCTTATTTTTTGCGCGCCGTGCTGACGTTTTTATGATAACATTTTGGGGTAGATCCGATGTTTTGTTCGCCCGTTATTACATTTTATTGCAATTTTGCGGCGACCAAAAAACGTAATTCTGGCGTTTAGAATTTTTTTCTTGTTACACCGTTTACCAATCGGATTAATTCTTTTCTTATATTGATAGATGGGGCGATTCTGAACGCGGCGATACCAAATATGTCTATGTAGGTTGTTTTTTTTATATTTTATTTTGAATGGGGCGAAAGGGGGGTGATTTAAACTTTTATATTTGTTTTATTTTTTTTAATTTTTAAAAACTTTTTTTTTTCACTTACTGCATGCTTCAATAGTCTCCATAGGAGACTAGAAGCAGCAGTTGTCTGATCATCTCTGCTACATACAGGGGACGAGCAGATCCCCTGCATGCAGCAGAAATGGTCCTGTGCTATGAGCGCCGACCACTAGGTGGCGCTCATAGCGACTAGATCATGACAACCACAGGTGTCTGCTGCAGACCCTGGGTTGTCATGCCCACCCATCGGTGACCCGCGATCACGTGACGGGGTCGCCGATGGGCAGGGCTTATGATGCGCAACCCGGAAGCGCGCTTTAAATGCCGCTGTCGGAGATTGACAGCGGCATTTAACATGTTAACAGCCGCGGGTGGATCGCGATTCCACCCGCGGCTGTTGCAGGCACATGTCAGCTGTAAGAGTCAGCTGACATGTGCTCAGTTCAGTGAGGGCTCAGCGCAGCAGCCCTCACTGAACGGGGGGTACGCAGGTGTCTGAACAGTCACATACACGCTCAATTTTTTTTGGGGGGGAGGGGAGGGGGGATACCAAAAGTTTAATGAGGCGCGTATTTGTACAGTCTGACTGAGGGGAAAAAAAAAAAAGGATTTATATGAAAGAAAAAAGGATTTTTCCTGGCCCCTGAGACCGGGGAATAAATCTAGTAATTTGACCAACAGGAGCACACAGGACTGTAATGCAGCGTTTGCTGGTATAACCACTGCGTCTCCTATACAGCCTGCCTGCCTGATATCTGGGATGGATATTAGTCCTGAGAAGGACTGTTTGTTTGATTTGGCAGGCTTTAGAGGCCCTACACTACCTATTTCGCACTACATATCTCTCCCTAACTCAGCAGCACTCTCCCTACACTGTCTGATCCGGAGCGACTGTGTCCAAGATGGCGGCGCCCGGTTTTAAATACTCGAGGTGACGCTGTGCGGCCAGCCAATCACTGTAATGCTCACAAGCAACATGGCTGCGGCATTACAGTGACTGGCTGGCAATCCCTGCATGTTCCTTGGCTCTGTAAAGAGCGCCAAACGTGCAGGGCGGAGACCTGACCTCCCACCCGAGTAACCCGGAAATGCTCAGTGCTCGCCGAACATCCCGAGTAGTGAGATGCTCAGGCGAGTAACGAGCAGTGTTGAGCATGCTCGCTCAACACTACTAAAAAGCCTACATGCTCCTGCTGAAATGTAGGCGCTATCTAAAAATGTGTGGCATACTTCTACTATCACAGAAGACATCAAAAGTTTGCCTTTCAAATGTGCAACATAAGCCGTAATTTTATCATTAAAGCTGTGTGCCCACGATGCATTTTTTTAAGCGTTTCAGCAGCTCCAATTCCGCTGCAGAAACGCTTACAAAACGCTTGGTAGAAGGTCTGCCATGTTCCCCAATGATAATCCGCATGTGCTATGCACATGATGCGAAAATTTCTGCTGCGGATTATCATTGCGGAAAAAACGCAGCACTACCAATTATTTTGCGGAAGCGTTGCGTTTTCGCCGCCATTGACTTGCATTGGAACACATGGATTACTCATCACTGCATCTGTACATGCGGAATCCATGCGTTTCAATGTGCGGATGGTACCCGGGTCTGCAGGAGAGGAGACTCTCCTCCGGACCCGGGTACCATAGAACCTGTAAAAAAAAGAGTAAAATAAAAAATAAATATGATACTTACCTTCTGATGGCCCGTGGTGTGCTTGTCTTCGCTTGCCGGCAGATCGCGGTGAACTGAAGGACCTGCGCTGACGTCATTTAGTCATGTGACGGCAGGTCCTTCAGTGTACCGCGAGCTGCCGGCAAGCCGAGATGCATCGAATCAAGACTCCGGGGGACATCAGAAGGTAAGTATAGATTTATTTTTTTATTTTTTTACCATTCTTCAGGGTCACACTATATAAATCCATGCCGTTTGCATGGATTTATATAGTGTGACCAAGTTGTCAAGCACTTTCCAAGTGATGCTAAAATCGCTTGGAAAGCGCTTGTCAACCCGCATGCGGAAATGCATGTGAAGAACGCTTCACTTCCTCTTGTCCCTGGCAGGAAAAACACATGTACAATCCGCATGCGTTCTTTCTGCCAGGGAGATGCAGAAACGCTCAGGAAAAAATCCGGAGCATTTCTGCCTCGTGGGCACATAGCCTTACAGTCTTGAACATTTTACTGTAATCAAAATAATTAAACTCTCTCAAAAAATTGTTGTTTGAATTTATGAAATTAATAGTTGTAGAAACATGTAATTCTATTTTCCTTTGCTTTCAGAAGTGTGAGACTACAAATTATTTCTGTTTAAGAATCCACATGTTTGATTGAGAAGGTTAGGACTCTAAGCAACAAAGGTGTTATTTGACCAGTTGTTGGCAAACACAGACCTGTTATTTGATTTTGTAAGGGATGTAATGATGTGGACTGAGAACAAATATTAAGCTTGCCGGCAGCCACCCGTCTTATATGAATCAGATTTCAATTTCCAAAATGACAGATAGGGGAGTCAGGCAGACAAAATACATAGTGGATTTCTTTATGAAACAGAAAGAAAAATAATCACAAAATGAACTCTCCGATTTGATGAAATACAAATGTTTTTCACAAGCAGAAATAAGTTAATTCCTGATAGCCCTCGAAAAGAAATCTTGACCAAAAGCTTTCCATACTGTTAAAAAGTGATTCATTTGGAGAATGTATAAACCCTGAGTCCCCATGTAAACATTTTCTCTCACCAAGTGAAAAGAAGAAGCAGATTTCCCAGATTTTCAGAGTCAGAAGTGGATTTGGAGGTGGTTGGCTAATTCCAAAGCCTTGTTGATGTCACTACCAAAACAAAATAGGATTGAAATGAAAAAAGTCTCTGTAAAAGATTCTTAAAAATGTCCTTTGTGAACACAAACATAGTGATTCGTCCTTTAAAAACTGCTTGCCAATATATCTGGTCCATTTCAAATAATGGGAACACTTCTCGGGAATCAAATGGTACAACTTAACTTGACTAGGTAGAATGTAACAAAACAAAAGAAATGTTACCTCACAAATTGTAAGGCTTCGTGCCCACGATGCAGAAATGCTCAGGATTCTTTCCTGAGCGTTTCTGCATCTCCCTGGCAGAAAAAAACGAATGCGGATTGTACATGCGTTTTCCTGCCAGGGTCATGCGGATGTGAAGCGTTCTTCACTTGCATTTCCGCATGCGGGTTGACAAGCGCCTTCCAAGCGATTTTAGCATCACTTGGAAAGTGCTTGTCAACTTGGTCACACTATATAAATCCATGCAAACGGCATGGATTTATATACTGTGACCGAAAGAATGGTAAAAAATAAATATATACTTACCCTCTGGTGGCCCCCGGTGTCTTGATTCCCTCCGTTCTCCCTTGTCGGCAGAGGTACACTGAATGACCTGCCGACCCGTCACATGACTATGACGTCCATCACTAGCTGCCGGCAAGTGAAGACAAGGAGAACGGGGGCCGTCAGAAGGTAAATATAATCTTTATTTTTTATTTTATTCTTTTTTTCACAGTTTTCTATGATACTCGGGTCCGGAGGAGAGTCTCCTCTCCTCTAGACCCGGGTACCATCCGCACATTATAACGCGTGCATTCCGCATGTCCTTATCTAGTGAAGCTTAATGCACGCGTTCTAATGCAAGTCAATGGCGGCGAAAACGCAGCGCTTTCGCAAAATAATTGGTAGTGCTGCGGATTTTTCCGCAATGATAACCCGCAGCGGAAGTTTCCGCAGCATGTGCACAGCACATGCGGATTATCATTGGGGAACATGGCAGGCCTTCTACCATGCATTTTTTAAGCGTTTCTGTATCGTTTTTGCCGATGCGGAAATGCTTAAAAAACGCATCGTGGGCACACAGCCTAAGAAGTGTTTTGCAATATGGTGAAAACCAGATAACAGTAGCTCCCTGTAAAACAGTAGTCAAAACAACATTCACATGCCCCATAGCTATATCCTGACATTAGGCAAGTTCAGAGGCAGGGGCATCACTGCAGGGGTTGCAGTCACACTCAGGCTGTAGAGCATTGAGAGGCCCAAGAATTCAATTTGTTCTATATGAGAGCACCCAATGCTATGAACCCCTTTACGACTTTGGACGTAGCCATATGTTCAGGTTGGTTAGTACTTACTGACCTTGGACGTATGGATACGTTATGGCGATTTTGCAGACACACAGGCTGTGCGCGCGCGATCGCTGCCGGATGTCAAATGATTCTGACAGCAAACACCCTGCACTCAGTGCCAGGAGCAGTGCCAGCACCACTTCTGGCACTTTGCCCCCTAAATGCTGCAATCGCTATCGATCGCAGGATTTAGAAGGCAGGCAGAGGGAGGAAGCCCCCTTTGCCCTCCGATCAGCGCCCCCGAGACATCATTGCGGGGAGCCAATCATTGCCATGGTGACCCGATGTCGTCATGAAGACATCCGGGTCACCAGGCACTAGCAAGTTAGTTAGATCATGTACAGTGCATGATCTAACTAACTTGTGTCAGAGCAGCATTGACAGTTATGAAGCATAGCAGTGCTCCTGCATTGCTATGCATCATAACTGTGATCACAGCTGTCAAAGTGAAAGTCCCGTAGTGGGACTAAGTGAAAAAGGAAAAACAAAAGGAAAAGAAAGTTGTAAAAATATTTTTTCAAAAATTCACAAAATAATTAAAAAAAAAATATATATATATATATTGCACCCATCAATAAATATTTTTACAAAACAAAGAAAAAAAACAATAAAAGTACATGTTTACTATCGCCACGTCGGGAACGACTCGACCTATAAAACTGTCCCACTAGTTAACCCCTTCAGTGAACACCATAAAAAAAAATTTTCAAAAAACTTAGTCAAAAAATGATGGTTTATCTTCATACAGCCAAACAAAAAGTAGAATTAAACGTGATCAAAAGGACAAATATAAATAAAAATGGTATCTCTGAAAACGTCATCTTGTCCCACAAAAAATAGGCTACCATACAGCTCCACCAGCTGAAAAAATAACTCTCAGAATAAAGCAATGCAAAAAATAATTATTTTTTCTATAAAATAGTTTTTATTGTGTAAAAGAGCCAAAACATAAAAAAAAATTTAAATATGGTATCGCTGTAATCATACTGACACGAAGAATAAATCTGTCTTACCAATTTTACCATATGCGGGATGGCATAAACCCCCCCAAGAAACAATTCCTGAATTATTGTTTTTTGTTCATTCTGCCTCTCAAAAATCAGAATAGAAAGCAATCAAAATATGTCATGTGCCCAAAAATGGTACCAGTAAAAACATCAACTCGTCCCTCAAAAAACAAGCCCTCACGTATCTCTGTAGGCCAAAATATGGAAAAATTATAGCTCTCAAAATATGGCAATACAAAAACTCGTTTTTGCAACAACAAAAGAAGCGTCTTTTAGTGTGTGACAGCAGCCAATCAAAAAACCCAAGATAAATTTGATATCGCTGTAATCGCACCAACCCAAAGAATAAAGTCGTTAAATCACTTATACCGCACCATGAACGACGTAAAAAATAAATAAAACCAATTCTACACCTGCTGTTGATTTGTTCATTCTGCCTACCAAAGATCGCAGCAAGGCTCAGCACAGATTTATCCTGCGCTCTACACTGAGCGCTTACACCGGGGTTTCCATTTAAATCTCTGAAATATGTGATTAAGACGGAACCCCTGGCGGAAGATTCCCCATAATGAGGCAGATGGAGGCACTGTGGATGCTGTCTGACCTATCATTCGGCGGTGTCCATCTTTTTAGGTGTGCATAAAAGTGCCACCGGACACAGTTTTGTGCACTTCTGAAAAAGACAATGCTGAACAGAGACCAGACGGAGTCAAGAGTAACTCTGCTGCGTCATTATAGTGAATGGATCCCTCGGGAGTTTCATCTGAATTACTTCACTCAGAGATTTAGATGGATACTCCGATGTACGTGCTCAGCGTAGAATGCTGAATAAATGTGATCCGAATGTTATGTAAAATGTTCCCAATAAAAGCTTCAACTCAATCCACAAAAAAAGCCCTCACTCATGTCCGTCATCTGTCAATGGAAATATAGTGGCTTCCACATTACTAGTAGTACAAAGGCTCTGGAAAAGTGAAATGGCCCTTGCTCCCCAAAAGAATTTCAGAAAATTCTCCCAAATCCAAATGCCCCTTCTCCCTTCTTAGCACCACAGTGTGCCTATACCACATTTAGCGTCACCATGTTTGACATTTCTATAGTGATGAGAGCATGCCTAATTTTCGGGTGCGTGTCTCCAGAAGCATGAGCTGGGCACAATGTACGTGCACTACAATGTACTAGTCACAACAACATACTGGTCACTGCAACGGCAGCTTGCAATTTTCACTCAGCAACATCCGCTTGCTGCTTGTTTCTGGAAAACACCTATGGAGTCAAAATTGTTTTTAGCTTGTCACCAGGTTGTACTCGGAACCAGGAAGTTCTCAGGGCACAGAGCTCAAATGCAAGCGCCTTCAGAAGCTGCGAACACAGAAAAATGCCTGCCCGGTGATTGGGCACTAGCTCTTATAAAATTTGACCATCTAGCATAATCCGTTAGACCCTTCAGAAGAACCTCAAACATGAAATGTGTGTCAAGGGAGGCAAAGATGTTGCTGCAGAGTAATAGGAATTGTTCATTGTTTATGTATTTCCAAGTTTCTTGTCATACTTGTCCTTTCATCTGTGCACTTTTTCAATATGTGTGGACATGCTAATTCTAATTCTCATACTATTTTAGTATGTCTATTAGTGTTGAGCGAGCACTAAAATGCTCGGGTGCTCGAAGCTCGGGCCGAGCTCACCGTGATACTCGGGTGCTCGACCCAAGCAACGAGCCCAATGTTAGTTTATGGGAGACCAGAGCATTTTTGCGACGGCTCCCCCGGCAGTCTGTAGAAAGCCTAAAAAGTGCCCAAAACTATAGTGACAGTGCTCAAATGACATGAGGACAGCATGGGGATAGCCCCAGGAAGCATTTCTGACCCCCAGGTCACTGCTGTCAACAACGTGGTCAGAGGTATTAAGCCACTTTTACGGGCTCACAATAAAACGTTCAAAAACTAAACTGAAACTGCTTTCCTGTGAAATATGTTAAGGAACATCCTTTCCAGGGTAAAGACTTGTGTATAAGGTAAAATAAATAACCAAAAACCAAAATACTCCTCCACACCTTGGGCTATGTTCACAAGTACCATTTTTTATGCGTTTTTGCACTTTTGTATTGCTTTCAACCGTGACAAATGCATTCACCGGGAAATGTCATTTTAACATTTTACAACCTTATCTGGCCATGTGCTATGTGACACATGCATACAGTGCTGAAAAGACATGGGAACAGCATGGGGAAGACCCCTGGAAGCATCTCTGACACTCAGGTCACTGCCTAAAAGTGTGCCCATCAGAAGTGATCCTTACCGCATCAGAAGATGCAGACTTGCAACTATCCCCGTGCAAGTCCTTGTCCCAGGGCAGTGTTCAATTGTACCTCCCCAATTCCTTGCAATGCAAGCGCAAATATGCAGCCAACCACCCCCCCCACCCGCTGGCTGCAATACCATACAGATTGCTTGCTTGCATTTGAAATTGGGCCTTTTAGGCATGTGGAGGCGGAATTTGGCCACCACGTCATGGCTGCATCGGCAGCCTGGTATCCAAAGTCAGTCTCCAGCCGCCCGGCGGCCGGGTGTCCACGCTTAGTCCCCAGCCGCCAGGGGGCGGCCGGGTGTCCAGACTCGGTCCTCAGCCGCCCCGGGGCTGGGTGCCCACACACGGTCCCCAGCCGCCTAGGGGCGGCTGGGTGTCCATAAACGGTCCCCAGCCGCCCCTATTTCTCCTGGTGCGCCTTATACACAAGCGCGCATACCAAAACATTACCTGTGCCCTCCCCAGAGCATATAGTGGGAAGGACAACCTAACCACAAACACATGGACAAGTGAATGTGGCCAGGGATGGTCCATCTCACTGACGCCTTCACACTGGGTTAATATTGTGGTAGCCGGGACACAGTTGGACACTGGGATGCAACACGTCCTCCAGACATAGAGGATTGCGGGTCCTGGGTCAATCAGGCTTCAACACAAAGTTCAGAAGGTAGACAGCAGCAGTGGTCGGCCTCCTACACAATGAGAAAATTATTCATGATCATGAGGCCATCCATCTCCTTAGCTTTCTGTTCCTTGGAATGCAAGCGCATGTATGTAGTAGCGGCTAGGCCGGAGGTGGTCAGCGTTTTGGCGCATATCCTACCTCCTCCGAGGATTGCTGGATGTTTTCCTGCTACTATCCCAGTTCTATGACTCCCGTTAAAACAAAGCTTCAGGTGATGAATGATGGATGAGGTGGTGGCAAAGGAGAAAGAGCAGGAGGAACAGGGACCATTCACATCAATATCAGGCCAGTCAACCACACATGTCTTGTAGGATATGTTTCTGTACCAAAATGAGCAGTTCGGCTACACAGTTATAGGGCATACAGTGAGTGCAATGCCTACCAAAAATTTTGAGGCACTCCAATGCCCCTTGGAAGTGACATGGAGGTCAGAGGGCCTTAACTAAACCATTTTTTCCATTTATAGAAACTGGGTCTCATGTACACTGTTGGCCTAAGCAGTGAATGGAAGGCTTTCCAAAAATTATGAGGAACTGCAATGCCCCTTGAAACAGACGTGGATTACAGCTTACTAAAAGCCTTCTACCCATTATTGGGGAGTGGGTCTCCCTTAGTGTTTGCCTATGCATTGAAAAGCAAAAGCTGACTAAAATTAGGAGGAAATGCAATGCCCGTTGGAAGAGTTGTGGAGGTTAGAGGTAATTAAAAACAACATTTCAATGCCCCTTGGAAGAGCTGTGGCATTCAGAGTGGTTTAATAATACGGTTTTAATGCCCCTTGGAAGAGACGTGGAGGTCCCAGTGGAATAAAAAGACAATATCAATGACCCTTGGAAGAGACGTGGAGGTCACAGTAGCTTAAAAAGACGATTTTAATGCCCCTTACAAGAGCAATGCAGTACAGCATATTAAAAACATTATTCCCATTATTGGGAAGTGGGTCTCCCAAAGTCTTTGCCTATGTCTTCCAAGCAAAAGCAGCCAAAAATTAGGATGGAGGAACTTGCAATGCCCCTTACAAGAGCCATGCAGTACAGCATATTAAAAACATTATTCCCATTATTGGGGAGTGGGTCTCCCATAGTCTTTGCCTATGTCTTCCAAGCAAAAGCTGCCAAAAATTAGGATGGAGGAACTTGCAATGTCCTTTAAAAGAGCCATGCAGTACAGCATCTTAAAAACATTATTCCCATTATTGGGGAGTGGGTCTCCCATAGTCTTTGCCTATGCCTTCCAAGCAAAAGCTCTAAAAGTGTCACCAACCAGTAATGACTGTCACCCAACATTTTGACAATGCGAGGGTCACAGTTAAGGCAGCGTAACATAAAGTCAGGCATGCGTGCCAGACTGGTAACTGGCAAGACTTCCGTGTACTCACCAAGATGACGACTGACCATGCTCTCCTCCTCCTCCTCCTCCCCCCTGTCCTCAGGCCACCCACGCTGAACCGACGGTATGACAGTTGTACAGGTTCTACCATCTAGAGCGCATGATACCAGCTCCTGTTCTTCCTCCTCCTCCTCCTCCTCCTCTCCCTCATTGTCCCCCAATGCACATTGGGATGAGATGAGGCTGGGCTGTGTGTAATCACCCGCTATGGCTTCTTGATCCATCTCATCATACTCAGGCTGCAATGCCTCCTCTTTAATTCTCTGCAGAGAGAGTTGCAAAACACAGACAAGTGGGATGCTGATGCTAATGATGGCGTCATCGCCACTCACCATCTTGGTGGACTCCTCAAAGTTTGTCAGGATGGTACATATGTCAGACATCCAGGTCCACTCCTGAGGTCTTATGTGTGGAGTCTGACCTGAATATCGACGGCCTTGTTGCAGCTGGTACTCCACAACTGCTCTCTTCTGCTCACAAATCCTTTGCAACATGTGGAGGGTAGAGTTCCAATGTGTGGGGACATCACACACCAGTCGTTGTGCCGGAAGCTGCAAACGCTGCTGCAACACAGCAAGGGTGGCGGAAGCTGTAGCCGACTTCCAAAAATGAGCTGATAGGCGGCGTACTTTGACGAGCAGATCTGGCAACTCAGGGAATGATTTAAGAAACCGCTGAACCACGAGGTTAAGCACATGAGCCGGGCAAGGTACGTGTGTGATCCCACCTCGCCTCAGAGCCGCCACCAGGTTACGGCCATTGTCACACACGACCATGCCTGGATGTAGGTTCAGCAGTCTCAGCCACAGATCTGCCTACTCTTTCACAGCTGTCCACAACTCACAAGCAGTGTGAGGTTTATCACCTAAGCTTATGAGTTTCAGCACAGCCTGTTGCCGCTTGGCTGAGGCAGTACTGCAGTGCTTCCAGCTTGTAACTGATGTGGTGATATCTGAGATGGAGGCTGAACATGAGAAAGAGGAGGATGATGCGCAGGAGCTGTACACTGTGGGGGCAACTCTGACTGACATAGGGCCCGCAATCCTCGGTGTGGGGAGGATGTGTTCCGTCCCAAGGTCCGACTGGGTCCCGGCTTCCACTATGTTTACCCAGTGTGCCGTCAGGAAGATGTACCGTCCCTGGCCACAAGCACTTGTCCACGTGTCCATTGTCAGGTGGACTCTCCCAGTAACTGCGTTGTTGAGGGCACGGCAGATGTTTTGGGACACATGCTTGTATAGTGCGGGGATGGCACACCGGGCAAAATAGTGTCGGCTGGGGACCAAGTACTGAGGGGTGGCCACCGCCATAAGGTTGCGGAAGGATTCCGTCTCCACCAGCCTAAAAGGCAGCATTTCCAACGCAACCAGTTGTGAAATGTGCAAATTTAGGACTGTGGTCTGTGGGGCGTTGGCTGTGAATTTGCGCTTTCATTCAAAGGTCTGGGATATGGACAATTGAACGCTGTGGTGGGACGTGGACATGGACGTTGATGCTGTTTCTTGAGAAACTGCCATAATAAGTGAGGACTGAGAGGAGGGGGCATCTTTGCATGCTGTATGGATAGGGGATTGCCTTGCACGCACAACAGGGGGTTCTATTACACGCACAACAGCGGAAGAAGCAGTGGTGACACCCGCTGACACTGGTCGTGGACCCTGGGGTTTGCCCCACAAAGTCGGGTGCTTTGCTGACATGTGCCTGATCATGCTGGTGGTGGTCAGGCTGGTAGTTTTGTCACCCCTGCTGATGCTGGCATGGCAGGTGGTACAAATGGACTTTTTGGGGTTATCAGCAGAGTCTTTAAAAAAATTCCAGATTCAGGAAGACCTACCGGTTCTACTGGCAACGTCCCTCGTGTTGGTGTTACGGGGAAAGGTTGCCCGCCTTCTGTCTGCGGCCACCACACTGCTTCTTCCTACCTGTTGGGGTACTCTGCCTCCCTCCCCCTGTGTGCTGCTGGCCTCGCTCTGCGTGTCCTCCTGCCACATTGGGTCAGTTAGTAGATCATCCACCACCTCCTCTTCTTCCACTTCCGCACCACGGTCCTCCTCCTCACTTCGTGGCAATTGTGTCTCGTCATCGTCCACCTCTTGTGACAAATTGCCAGCGTCGCCTTCCTGTGGCCGTGGTTGTTCAAATATTTGGCCATCGCTACAAGGGATCTCTTCTTCCACCACTTCAAGCGGAGCAGGCGAGGGGCCCAAATATGGAAATGGACCAGTGAACAGCTCTTCAGAGTGTCCAACTGTGGGATCAGTTGCTGTCTGACGACACTCGGCATGGTGGGAGGAAGAAGCATCAGGGTGAGGAGGAGTATGCGGTCGAGACTCATGGCTACTAACACTTGTCCGTGTGGAAGACAGACCAGAGGTGGTGGTGCCCAGTTGACTGGAAGTATTATCTGCTATCCAATTAATAACCTGTTCACACTGATCAGTTCGCAATAGTGGTGTTGTTGTGTGCTTCCATAGTAATTCGGTCAAGAACTGGAAGCGAGAAGATGTGGCTGTTGGTTGTGGCACATTTTCACCTTGGCCACGGCCCCATCGTCTGAACGCACCATCACCAGAACGTCCAGTTCCGCATCCCTTGCCACGCGCCTTGCCCATTGTAAATGTAGTAAAATAGCTTACACTCGCACTATCAATGGCAAAAGGGTAATAAAAGGAGATTTGAACCGTGGAAGAGGAAAACCACAGTTCTAGTTCTCTGGCCTACACCAGAATCTTTTAAACAGATATATTTGTGTCTGAACAGTCAGCGAGACACTCAAACTGTTTTTTTTATGTAAAAAAGGCAAAAAGGTGGATTACACCCAGATTTGAACCGTGGAAGAGGAAAACTACAGTTCTAATTTCTTGGCGTATACCAGACTTTTTTAAATAGATATATTTGTGTCTGAACAGTCACCGAGACACTCAAACAGTTTTTTTTATGGAAAAAAGGCAAAAAGGTGGATAACACCCAGATTTGAACCATGGAAGAGGAAAACCACAGTTCTAGTTCTCTGGCCTACACCAGAATCCTTTAAACAGATATATTTGTATCTGAACAGTCAGCGAGACACTCAAACTGTTTTTTTTTATGTAAAAAAGGCAATAAGTGGATTACACCCAGATTTGAACCGTGGAAGAGGAAAACCACAGTTCTAGTTCTCTGGCCTACACCAGAATCTTTTAAACAGATATATTTGAGTCTGAACAGTCAGAAAGACACTCAAACTGTTTTTTTATGTAAAAAATGCAAAAAGTTGGATAACACTCAGATTTGAACAGTGGAAGAGGAAAACCACAGTTCTAATTTCCTGGCGTATACCAGACTTTTTTAAATAGATATATTTGTGTCTGAACAGTCAGCGAGACACTCAAACTGTTTTTTTTTAAGGAAAAAGGGCAAAAAGTGGATAATACAGAGATTTGAACAGTGGAACAGCATAACCACAGATCTAGTTATCTGGCCGAAACCAGACTCTTTTAAACAGATATATTTGTGTCTGAACACTCACAGACACACTCAATTTTTTTTTTTTGGGGGGGGGATACCAAAAGGTTAATAAGACGGGTATTTGTACAGTCTGACTGAGGAAAAAAGAAAAAGAGGATTTGGATGAAAAAAAAAGGATTTTTCCTGGCCCCTGAGACCTGGGGCTAAGTCTAGCAATTTGAGCAGCAGCACACAGGACTGTAATGCAGTGTTTGCTGGTATAACCACTGCATCTCCTATACAGCCTGCCTGCCTGCCTGATATCTGGGATGGATATTAGTCCTCAGAAGGACTGTTTGTTTGATTTTGCAGGCTTTAGAGACCCTATACTACCTATTTCGCAGTATAAATCTCTACCTAGCTCAGCAGCACTCTCCCTACACTGTCTGATCCGGAGTGACTGTGTCCAAGATGGCGGCGCCCGGTTTTAATTACTCGATGTGACGCGGTGTGGCCAGCCAATCACTGTAATGCCCACAACTAACATGGCTGCGGCATTACAGTGACTGGCTGGCAATCCCTGCATGTTCATTGGCTCTGTAAAGAGCGCCAAACATGTAGGGCGGAGACCCGAGCTCCCGAGTAACCCGAAAATGCTCGGTGCTCGCCGAACATCCCGAGTAGTGAGATGCTCGGGCGAGTACCAAGCAGTGTCGAGCATGCTCGCTCAACACTAGTGTCTATTGTTTCTGCACTTGCACACCATTGTTCTCTTCAGCTTTTTCCCACTACCTCATTGAATGATTAATCATTAAGATGATTTACATATGAATTGAATAGGACTTTTGAGTTCATTTACATATGAATTGAGAACTTTTGCTTTTTTGACTGCATCAAGATTTTCTGTATAATTGTACATATATGCATATTATATCACATGCTAGTTCTCTTGATTATATTAGGTATTTGACCCCCATCAGAGCCATTCTGTATTTTCATGGGATGTTTATCTACATACCTTTTTGGTAGGGCATATTACACTCATTTTTGGATTGTCTCACATGTATTTAAAATTATATTTGCAGCACACCCCTTTTTTACCTTCTTCTTGTATCCGGTATATCTACCCTATCTATCTATGTTTTTAATCATTTACATATTTCTTGAGATGAAATCATAAATTGTTATTCTTTAAAATTAGTATTGTATGTTTTTTTCTAAGGTCTTGATTAGTGATGAGCGAGCATACTAGCAAGTACTTGGTTATCGCCCGAGCATCTCAGTACTCGAGATGCTCGGAGCTCGCCGAGTACTTGCAAGATGCTCATGCGGATGCTCGGGTCTCCTCTCTGCATGTTTGGTGCTCTTTAGAGCGCCAATCAACATGCAGGGATTGCCTGCCACTCACTGTAATGCCACAGCATGTTGGTTGTGGCATTACAGTGATTGGCTGGCCGCACAGCGTCATCAGATCTATATCAGACCTGGCGCCGCTGTGCTCGTCAGTCTACTCCGCAGTCATGCAGTGTAGGGGAGGGGCTGCTGAGCTAGGGAGAGATTTGGTTGTGTATTAGGTACTGTAGGGAGATAACAAGTACATTATACATATCCATCTCAACAAACAGTCCTTCTGAGGACTAATCCTTATGCAGAGATATCAGGCAGGCAGTGTATATAGGCAGGCAGGCAGTGTATATAGGCAGGCAGGCAGTGTATATAGCAGACTGCAGTGCATATAGCACAAGAGGCTCCATTCCAGTTCTGCCTTCTGCTGCTTTTAGACATTTCTAGACAAAGGCCCAGGTCTCAGGGGCCAGGAATAATTTTTTTTGTATCTTAATCCTCATTATTTGCTTAAAAAGCAATCCAGAGAACACAGTTTTTCTGCGCCATTTGCTTGTTGGCACTGCAGAATACAGCCAGGTCCTTTCCATATTACAGCGATAAAAATCCAGTTATTTAAAACTGTGGTTTGTCACACGGATCACATATAATTTCGCTGAGAATACTGTCATTTTTGGCCTCCATTCAAATTTTTTTTCAGTGTATCAACAAAGTTTTTGACACCGGTTTGCTGTTCAAAATTGTTACCTACAGGCCAGGTATTTAAAACTGTGGTTTGTCTGTCACATGGATCACATATACGTTTTCTGAAAATTCTGCCATTTCTGGCCTACATTCCAATTTTGTTTCAGTGTGTCAGCAAACTTTTTGACACCAGTTTGCTGTTCAAAATATTTACCTACAGGCCAGGTATTTAAAACTGTGGTTTCTCCGTCACACGGATTACATATAACTTCGCTCCAAATTCAGCCATTTGTAGTGAGCATGGAAGATATTGTCCTCCATTTAAAATGGGCAAGGTGCATGGCAAGGGACGGGGAACTGGACGTGATGGTGATGGTGAATGCAGAGGCCGAGGCGTTGGGCAAGCTGAAATTGTGGCACAACAAACACCCACAACTTCTCGCCTGACCTTCCTTTCCCAAATCCTAGGGGACCGCAGCACACCACTATTGAACCCGGAGCAGTGTCAAAAGATTGTTGGTTGAATAGCGCATAATGCTTCCAGTCACTTTGCCACCACCACCACCAACAACCTGTCTTCCACACGGTCAAGTCTCAGTAGCCGTGAGTCTGGACTGCATATTCCTCACCCTGATCCTCATTCCTCCCACCATGCCGAATGCCCAGAGACAACTGATCCCACACTTGGACACTCCAAAGAGCTGTTCACTTTTCCATTTATAGATTCGGGCCTCTCGCCCGGTCCACTTGAAGCGGGGCAAGAGGAGATCGCATGTAGCGATGCCCAAATATTTGAGCAGCCACGGTCACACAAAGGCGACGGTGGTAAAGTGTCACAAGAGGTGGACGATGATGAGAAACAATTGTCCAGAAAGTCAGGAGGAGGACTAGGGTGCGGAAGTGGAAGACGAGGTGGTGGATGATATAGTAATTGACCCAACCTGGCAGGAGGACATGCATAGGGAGGACAGCAGCTAACAGGGGGAGGGAGGCAGAGCACCCCAACAGGCAGGAAGAAGCAGTGTGGTGGCTGCAGACAGAAGGCAGGCAACCGTTCCCCATAACACCAACACAAAGGAAGTTGACAGTACAACGGTTAGGTCTTCCCGAGTCTGGTTGTTTTTTAAAGACTCTGCCGATAACCCAAAAAGGCCATTTGCAACACCTGCCAGGCCAGCATCAGCAGGGGTGGCAAAACTACCAGCCTGACCACCACCCGCATGTTCAGGCACATGGCAGCAAGGCACCTGACTTTGTGTGCCTAACCCCAGGGTCCAGGAACAGTGTCTGCGGGTTACACCACTGCTTCTTCCACTGTTGTGCATGCAAGCCAATCCCCTGTCCATAGTGCATACAAAGATGCCTCCTTCCCTTCATCTGTTGTTGCACACTCTCAAGTAGCAGCATCAGGAAGCACATCCATATCCTTGTCCCAGCGCAGCGTTCAGTTGTCCATACCCCAGTCCTCCGAACGCAAGCGCAAATATGCAGCCAACGCCCTACAGGCCACACTACTAAATTCCCACATTTCACGACTGCTTGCGCTCGAAATGTTGCCTTTTAGGCTCGTGGAGACGGAAGCATTCTGAAACCTGGTGGCGGCGGCCGTTCCTTAGTACTCGGTCCCCAACCTCCACTGTTTCTCCCATTGTGCCGTGCCCGCATTACACAAGCATGTGTCCCAAAACATTAGCTATGCCCTCAAAAATGCAGTTACTGGGAAAGTCCACCTAACCACGGACACGTGGACAAGTGCTTGTGGGCAGGGATGGTACATCTCACTGATGGCACACTAGGTTAACATAGTGGAAGCCGGGACCCAGTTGGACCTTGGGACGGAACACGTCCTCCCGACGCCAAGGATTGCGGGCCCTAGGTCAATAAGGGTTTCCCCCACAGTCTATAGCTCCTGCACCTCATCCTCCTCAGCCTCCTCCTCCTCTTCAGCCTCCATCTCTGAAATGACCACATCAGTCACAGGCTGGAAGCAATGCAGCACTGCCTCGGCCAAGCGGCAACAGGCTGTGCTGAAGATAACATGCTTAATGTTTAGGTGACAAACCGCCCAGCGCTGCAGAGTTCTTGAAAGCTGTAACACAGCAGCCTGATCTGTGGCTCTCACCACTGAACATATAGCCAGGCATGGTTGTGTGTGATAATGGGCGGAACCTGGAATGACATCCGGAGTAGATACGGTTTTCCTCTATGTCAGTACTCTCACTAAGCTAAAGAATATGGCTGTAGTGAAATACAACTCCCACTGAGAAGCTGTTTCAGATTGAAAAACATTGGGCCCACCAGAGGATTTGTGCTGAAGCTAATATGCTGAGGTGACAAACCGCACAATGCTGAAGAGTTGTGGACAGCTCTGAAAGAGCAGGCAGATCTGTGGCTCACACCACTGAACCTACAGCCAGGCATGGTCGTGTGTGACAACGGCTGGAACCTGGTGTCGGCTCTGAGGAGAGGCGAGCTCACACACGTACCATGCCTGGCCCATGTGCTTAACCTCGTGGTTCAGCGGTTTCTCAAATCCTAACCGGAGCAGCCAGATCTGCTTGTTAAAGTACGCCGCCTGTGTGCCCATTTTAGAAAGTCACCTACAGCTTCCGCCACCCTTGCCGTGTGCAGCATTTGCAGCTTCCGGCTCACAGACTTGTGTATGATGTCCCCACGTGTTGGAACTCTACTGCAGATGTTGGGAAGGATTTGTGAGCAGAAGAGGGCAGTTGTTGAGTACCAGCATCAACAAGGCCATCGCTATTCAGTTCAAACTCCACACATAAGACCTCAGGAGTGGATATGGATGTCAGACATATATACCATCCTCCAAAACTTTGAGGACTCCACCAAGAGGGTGAGAGGCGATGATGCTATAATTACCGCCACCATCCCGCTTCTCTGTCTTCTGAAACGCTCTCTGATCACAATCAAAGAGGATGCATTGCAGGCGGAGCACGATGAGATGGAGCAAGGAACCATACAGGGTGATTACACACAGCCCAGCCTCATCTCATCCCAATGTGGACTGGGTGACAATGAGGAACAGGAGGAGGAGGAAGAACAGGAGCTAGTTTCATGCGCTATAGATAGTACTAACTGTACAATTGTCATACCGTCTGTTCAGCGTGGATGGCCTGAGGACAGAGAGGAGGAGGAGGAGGAGAGCATGGTCAGTCATTCTCTTGGTGAGGACACGGAAGTCTTGCCTGTTAGCATGGCTGTGTTTATGTTACGCTGCCTTTCCCATGACCCTCGCGTTCTCAAAATTTTGGGTGACAGTCATTACTGGTTGGTGACACTTCTAGACCTACGCTACAAGGAGAACTTTAAATCTCTTATACCTGAGGCGGACAGGTCTACAAAAATGGGGCTGTACCAGAAGGCCCTTGTTGCGGAACTATTAAAAAAATTCCCATCTGAAAACGCTGGCGGCAGAGGGCACACTTCGTTGGACAACCAAGGAGTACAGGCGAGAGAGACACAACTTCAATCCAGCAGAGGCAGGGAACACTATCAAAGTTCTGGGAGAATTTTCTCAGCCCCTCCCATCGCACAGGCCCTGAGGCGCGGGGTACTCTCACAAGGAGTGCAAAGTTTGGGAAGATGCTGAGGGAGTACCTTGCCGACCGTACCAACGTCTTCCGTGATTCTTCTGTGCCTTATAATTATTGGGAATCCAAGCTGGATACGTGGAATGGCTCTCTACGCCTTGGAGGTCCTGGCCTGCCCTGCCGCTAGCGTTTTATCAGAGCGGGTTTTTAGTGAAGCTGGTGGAATTATAACTGATAAGCGCATCCGCCTGTCAACTGAAAATGCTGACAGGTTGACTCTTATAAAAATGAACAAGGGCTGGATTAGGCCAGACTTTTCAACACCACCAAATGATAGCAGCGTAACAAAATCAAATCCAGTGTCTTTTTTTGGGAGGTCTATTCCCATGCACCTCTTCACATCTACATATGGATATACGCTTCCTGATTTTGGCTATTTGCTCTTGTCCTCCTCCTTCTCCTTATCCTCCACCACTATATCACCAGGGTGACTGTGGTCCGTGATGCAACACCCACATAATTTTTTTTAAAGGGTGTTTAAGATGCCCGTAATAAAAATTTTTATACAGAATGTTCATGTATACCCTCCAGGGGTAAATATTTGTCAGCCCATACACTTAGTGCATGGGCATTACAAGTATAGGAGACCCGCTCCTTTTTAATGGGAACATTTTTTATGAGGCCCTCCTCCACATCTCTTCCAATGGGCATTGGAGTGCCTCCCAATTTTTGGCAACCCTTGAATTCACTACATAGGCAAACACAATGGGAGACCCACTTCCTAATAAAGGGAAAATTGTTTTCAGGAGGCCCTCTGACCTCCACGTCTCTTCCAAGGGGCATTGGAGTGCCTCCCAATTTTTGGCAACCCTTGCATTCACTGCATAGGCAAACACAATGGGAGACCCACTTCCTAATAATGGGAACATTGCTTTCAGATGCCCTCTGACCTCCACGTCTCTTCCAAGGGGCATTGGAGTGCCTCCAAATTTTTGGCAACCCCTGCATTCACTGCATAGGCAAACACAATGGGAGACCCCCTTCCTAATAAAGGGAACGCTGTTTTCAGGAGGCCCTTTGACCTCCACGCCTCTTCTAAGGGGCTTTGGAGTGCCTCCATATTTTTGGCAAACCTTGCATTCACTGCATAGGCAAACACAGTGGGATACCTACTACCTAATAACGGGAACATTGTTTTCAGGAGGCCCTCTGACCTCCACATCTCTTGCAAGGGGCATTGGAATGCCTCCCAATTTTTGGCATTCACTGCAATCGGTGACCCACTTCCTAATAATGGGAACATTGTTTTCAGGAGGCCCTCTTCTAAGTCTCTTCAAAGGGGTATTGGGGTGCGTCCAAATTTTGGGCAGCCCTGCCACTCACTACATACGCAATAACAGTATAGGAGACCCACTCTTTAGCAATGGGAACAATAAAACATAGCTGGTTGATGGCTCTCTAAGAATAGTGATGGCCAACTGCTGGTCCTTTAAGAATAGTAAAGGCCGCCTGATAGCCCTATAAAAATAGGCTTTGTGACTTTCAGAGTCCCTGCTTCATAAATGAAACACGATGTGTCCGATGATATCTCACACACCACATGGCCAAATAAGGTTGTAAAATGTTAAAATGACATTTCCTGGTGAATGCATTTGTCACGGTATAAAGCAATGCAAAACTACAAAAATGCATCAAAAACGCTAAGTGTGAACATAGCCCAAGGTGTGGAGAAGTATTCTTGTTTTTGGTTATTTATTTTGCTTTATATACAAGTCAACACCCTGGAAAGGATGTTCCTTAACATATTTCCCTGGAAAATCCATTTTGGTTTCGTTTTTGTATGTTTTATTGTGAGTCCGTAAAAGTGGCATAATACCTCTGACAACGTTGTTGACAGGAGGGACCCTGGAGTTAGAAATGCTTCCAGGGGTCTTCCCCATGCTGTTCCCATGTCATTTGAGCACTGTTCCCATCGATTTGGGCAATTTTTAGGCATTCTGCAGACCGCCGGGGGGAGCCGCCTGAAAAATGCTTGAGTGTCCCATAGACTTACATTGGGCTCGTTGCTCGGGTCGAGCACCCGAGTATTCCAATGTGCTCAACCCGAGCATTGAGCACCCGAGCATTTTAGTTCTCGCCCATCACTAGTCTTGATCTCTGTAGGAATTGCACTAAATAAAGTGGCCTTGTCAGTCTCTTCCAGCATTGAAAGGTCGGGCTACTTGCACTCTTTGGCTTTTTTTGCCTGCCACCAAGGCGCAACGTTTGGCCTTTTTGCCTGCCATTGGGGCACACTCTTTTGCTTTTTTTGTGTATTACTGAGGCAAAATTTGTGATGTTTCTGCCTGCTAGTGGAGAGTTTGGCCTGTTTGTCTTTTGTGTGCCCCGAAGCACAGTGTTTGCCATTAGCGTGTCACTGAAGCATTTGCTTTATTGTTGGCATGCCATCAGAGTACACTCTTTGCCACTGGCGTGCCACCGGAGCACACCCTTTGCAGTTGACGTGCCACCGGAGCACACCCTTTGCCATTGGCATGCAATCGGAGCACACCCTTTGCCGTTTACTTGCCATTGGAGCACACTCTTTGACGTTGGCGTACCACCGGAGCACACCCTTTGCCATTGGTTTGCCACCGGAGCACAGCTTTTTTTCGCTGGCATGCATCATAGCGCACTCTTTGCAGTTGGTGTACCACTGGAAAACACCCTTTACCATTGGTTTGCTACCAGAGCATACTTTTGCCATTAGTGTGCCACCGGAGCACATCCTTTGCCACTGGTGTGTTACCGATGTACACCTTTTTTCCGTTATCTTGCTATCGGAGCACATCTTCTTTGCCACTTGCATGCCACCAGAGCACACCTTTTACTGTTGGCGTGCCACCGGAGCACTTCCTTTGCCGTTGGCTTGCCACTGCAGAGCACTGTTTGCCACTTGCATACCTCTAGAGCAAACTCTTTCTGTTTTTGCTTGCCACCAGAGCAAACTATCTTAAAGGGTTAGTCTCAACTTGTCTATTCAGGAGTGCAATGCTCAACAGCCTGCCAACTTTTTGGTTGCTGCATCCCAAAACACTCCCAATGCTTCTATATAAGGTGGGCTTGCCAGCTTCTTCAAGCATTGAAAGGTCGTCAGTGCTTAAAGCACTCAATAAAGCTGGAGAGAGAGGTAGCCACTGGATCAGGAGCTGATGCATGTGCTCCAATAAGTGCACTCCTTCAATTCCAAATAGACATAATAGAAAAGAATGTGTAATAATTGTGCCGCAGCAGTGACCAATGTCCAATAAGGGATGTCATAGCAAGACTGTACAGTGACTACAGTACTGATCGGACGTGGTCAAAATAAATATATACATCCAGTGATTTACTGTTGAAATCACATCTCACGTTCGAAGCAGTAGTGGATGGTCAGATATGGAGCCTGAAAGGCAAAAGTTCAAAACATTGTTACCCACAGTTCCACCGAATGCACATGTGCATGACCTGCTGGTTTTTACATTTTGTTATCTACCTGCTGCTGAAAAAATAGTGAGAGACAGAGAGGAAAAGGAGAGGGGAGCGGTCTGTGAGAGACGACGGGTCATGGGGAGCAGTCTGTGAGAGAGGGGTGATCATGGAGAGCGGTCTGTGAGAGGGGGGATCATGGAGAGAGGTCTGTGAGAGAGGGGGGATGATGGAGAGCAGTCTGTGAGAGGGGGATTAAGGAGAGCAGTCTGTGAGAGAGGGTGGCAACATTAAATAACCATGAACGCTTGGTCTGTGAGGTCCATTGATTTCGATTACATACTGCCAACCTGCTTTACTTTTAAGCACGCAGACAGAATAAAATAGTCGTGATGAATAACGGAGCCCTGCCATATGTGTGAGCGAAGAATGTGCCCAAGCATCCAAAGGAAGTATCTGTGTTTATTCTGTGAGAGAGGGAGATCACGATAAGCTGGATGTGTGAGAGGGAATATCATGGCTAGTCATCTGTGAGAGAGGGGGAAAAATGGGGAGCGGTCTGTGAGAGAGGAGGAAACATGGGGTGCGGTCTCTGAGAGAGGAGGGATCATAGGGCACAGTCTGTGAGAGATAGTGGATCTTGAAGAGCGGTTTGTGAGAGAGTTGATCATGGGGAACAGTTTTTGAGAGAGACGAATCATGGGGAGAATTCTGTGAGGAAGAGGAGGCAGTCCATGTATTTCATTATGTCCTCTACTTTCTTTCCCCACTTTTCTTGATGTAAGGCGAGAAGGCCAATTGTGACCTGCGCTTGGTAGTACTACTGTTGTATGGCTGGTACCAGTGGTGGTGCTGTTGCTGCTAATAGTTCACGCATTCTTAGCTATGCTATGGGGGTTTCTTTCACATTTCCCTTTTTGGGAAAGGGGATTTGATTTTGTTTACAAAATTTAAAAAAAAAATAAAAAAAAAAAAATCTACAAATTTAAAGGAAATTTGTCATGTAAAAAGCACTATTAACCTGCAGATATGGGATTAATCTACAGGTTAATAGCATTCTGAAGCGGTCCAGTGTAGAGGGGAGCACTCAGCGCCATTACCATCACGCTGTGTGCTGAAACTATATTCTCTTCGCCCAATGCCCCCTCTACTATTAAGGACTGAGACCGGATTGTATGCTACAATAGAGGATTTGCTGTACTCACTGTTACACCATTCATGGAACCGAAACAGACTTCAAGCAAGACAGGAGATCGTAGATCCGGGTTAACAGACTCATTTTTACTGTGCAATTCTTCCATACATGGCTGCAGTATACAGATAAAGACAAGTTCTTTGGTTAGTGAAGTACCCTTGGTAATGTGCCTTTCCAGTGTTTGCTCTCGTCCCTTCCTGAGACCAAACATCATCCACTTCTTTTGTGACCCAGCTGTGAATCTCCCCTTGGAATATAGAGGCCTTGCCTTGAGCACCTCTGACAGGCCATGAGCCTAGGACTGTGCCGGCATCCAGATTCCGTCTCAAATGTGTCCTCATTCTGTTCGGATAACTTGCTGTAGTAAAACACTTCTTCACTGCTGCAACTGCTAAAGGAGTCTGTTTTCCTGTCTGCTCAGTCTTCCTCCACACTTCGTCTCTCTCTCTATACATGGAACAGAACCTACACCGGTCCTGTGCAATCGGGTCTTCAACCCAGGAATGAGGTAGTCTGACACAGGCCTCTCCTAATGGCAGTCTCACTCTACCTACTGCTCCTCACTACTCACTAGACTAGACTTTCTGCAACCTGGAATTAGTTTTCTATAAAACAACTCTAAACCCCTCCCAGTTAATGATGTAAACCCCTGTCTTAACGCTCTAGTGTCTAAGCAGTGTAGTGTACTGAATCCCTATCTATTGTATAGTTCCCCCTTCAGGGCAGACCTCCCGCATCCCAGGGACGGCCTTAGGCAGAGCCTTACAGAACTGGCATACAATAATCGGCCATAGTGATCTCACACAAGAAACACTTTAATAGAATAAAGATCGATATAAAAATACAACGTAACTCTACAACCCCTCTTGACTCGACATCTTCATCACCCAGCAGCCCCCTACACCAGCACCGGCACAGAAAGCAATATTGCCAGGAATAAATTAACTTTATTCCCCCCGGCTTTAGGCTTTCAGTCATAGGGTTGGGCTGGCATGGCTTCACCATGCCCCAGCACTGATTGACAGCTGGTTCAGCATTAGAGCCGGCCGTCAGTCAGTGCCAGGAACACAATTACAGCCACTGCTCACTATACACTGAGCGGTGACTGAAGGTGCCTGAGGCTGTGAAGAATAATAATCATTTCCTCCTGGCAGTGGGGCTCTCTGTGCTCTATAACACTATTAACCTTGTGGTGCAGCGGCATTGCTATAATGATCTAGTATGTCTGTTTATGCTATTTCCTCCCCCTCAGCTGACTGGTCACATGACTGTGACATCACACAGGTCCTTTTGCTCACAGAAGGTATGGACACGTGACTGTGAGATAAGCACAGGTCCTGTGGCTGTTTCTACAGGATATAAAAACCCTGGTGATTTTAGACAGGTGTGTGCAGTGGTGCAAGGGGTGTGATAGGCGTGAGGCCTATTCCCCGTGTGTGTGGCACCGTGTGAGGCCTGGTGAGGCCTGATGAAGCTTGGTGGACTCCTGGAGGGTGAAGCCTGGATCCTTGTGTGTGGAAGCGATGCCAGTAAGCCTTGGAGGGCCAGAAGCTTGGTGGATTCCTGGAGGGTGAAGCCTGGATCCTTGTGTGTGTAAGCAATGCCAGTAAGCCTTGGAGGGCCAGAGGTTTTGGAAGATCAGCGTCCTGGAAGGCACAGAGCCTGGATCTGTGTGTGAGAGATGCCAGTGGCCTTGGACGGGATGAGGGCTGGAGACCACGTGTGATAAGCCCTAGAGCCTCAGTGGTGGCGGGACCAAATGGACTGGAGCAGCCATAAGCCGGCAAAGGTAAAAACACTGCTTATATGGACATTGATATGGACATTGCTATATTATTACCTTGCTGAAGGCTGGACCTGGAGCCAAGTGGGCCTGTCTGCCACTTGGGGCTCGTTTGACATTATATGTGTGAACTGCAGTTTATGATGAGATAATAAACTGCAGAAGTGTGAAAACCGGAAAGACATTGCTGGTGTGCATTGATTGACCTGGTGCAGCGAGTATCCCCCAGGATGATGACTAGCGCTGCCTTACATGTGGTGGAGAATGCGGGCAACTGCAGTTAGGTTGCTAGGGGCAACTGAAGCCCGGTTGCTAGTGGCAACAACAGTCCGGTTGCTAGCGGCAACGACAAGCCCGGTTGCTAGGGGCAACGGAACAGGTCGACGAGTGTGTTAAAGCATCTGGCTGCAACTCAGCGGGGTTGCGAAGATTGTCGTCGCACTCAAATCCGGTTTTGCTGTGGCTCGGCGGGGTCACGAAGTTTAAAGTATCTGGCTGCAACTCGGTGAGGTTGCGAAGATTGTCGTCGCACTCAAATCCGGTTTTGCTGTGGCTCGGTGGGGCCACGAAAATTTTTTTGGGAAGAGCGGTGAAGTTCAAGTGTGAATAGTGTACCGCGATGGCTGTGAACGGAGCAGCAAATGAGACTGAAGCTGTTGAGCGATTGAAGGGCCGGTTGGGACCGGAGCAGGTATTTGAGAAACTTTTACAGGACATGGTGCGGGAACCGCAGGAGCTGTGGGCACCATATAGAATGGCGGCAGTGGACCATTCTATGGACTCTCCGGGGGCGCTAGTATTGTCCCAGAGTGCCCGGGGAGGTGGTAAGAGATGTTGTGAACTCGGTCCTAAGACTATTGCTGTTTTTTTTTGTGAAAATTCCCCTACAGGTGTGGGTGTCCAAAAGGGTGTAGGGGCCACAAAAAGGTTGCTCCTGTAGTCGTTGCTGAAAAAGAAGATAAGAAGAATGTAATGCTGTGTGCCGTTGTTTCAAGGGTGGATCCTCTTTTAGAAGAAGAGGAGGTGATGTTGCCAGTAGCAACCTCCGATACAGAAGAGGAGGTGAACGAGGAAGTTAATCAATGGAAGGAAATGTTCCTGGAAATTTAGGAGGACCGCCGCAAACTCAAGGAGGAGGTTTTGCAGTTGAAGCTTGAGAAGGAGACGCGGCAGGATGGAGTTTCTGGATGTGATCAGGAACTAGAACGACTGCGCGCACAGTTCAACCAGGAACTCTGTGACTCCAAGAAGGAGTGTGGTGCACTCAGTAAGAAACTCCAACAGATTAAAAGAGCCTATGAGGATCTCCTCAGGGGTAAAGGAAAACTAGAGGATGATAAGGCAGATGCAGAGCACATGCGCCAAGTGGTTGAGACCACTCTGCAGGAGACCCGTGAGGAGAATGATGATCTCCATAGAAAGACCCTAGGTCTGGAAGCTCAGGTGAAGGAGCTACAGGTGTCCTGTGATAATCTCCAGAGGGCAGAGACATGCCTTAAGGAAAGGCTCAGCAAGATGGAAGCTGAGCGGAAAAAGATGGAGGAGTCCATCAGAGAAGCCACAGACCAGGGCCAGGAGTTGGTCGCTGGTGATGGGAGGTATGAAGCAGATACCTCCTCGAGTGATGTGAGCTCGGATGATTCGGTGGATGTAGGAGCCGAGATCAAGGAGCTCAAGGAGTTGCTACAAGCCCAGTGGATGCAAGAGAAGCTTGAGAGACTGGCTATTGAGAGCCGAGTGGGCGCATTGGAGACAGAGAGGTCTGAGAGAACTCTACTATTAAAAGAGCAGTTGAAGCAGGAAGAGCTTCAGAGACGGGTCGCTGAGAGGCGAGTAGCTGAGCTAGAGGAAGAAGTTCTCGAGCTCAAAGATCGCCTGGCAAAGTATCACTCAATGAATGAGGCCTCCTTAGAGAAGGAAGTTGCAGAAGTGATCAAGACGAAAGTTCGTGAATTGGTAGCGGTGAGTCAGCTCAGGGGAATCGTAAAGGGGGAAGAAGCTGAGAGTCAGTTGTCTCTGAACCCTGAGCCGGTTGATCGTCTGGAGACCGAAACGTCTCGGTACAAGTGCCTCGTAGATGTACCAGAGGATTTGAGGGAAGAATGCACCAGTGAGTCCGTACATGAGGAGTTTAAGAAGGCTGTGGGAGCCTGTAAGGTGTACTTGACCTCAGAGGCTAGACAGCTGGTGGTCCTGTCCACGACCGAAGTCACAGTGAAGAGGGTGGCGATCCTAAGTGACATGCACTGGCGATGTATTCGCACGAAGCGGTTTCTCCGGTTGAAGATGGAGCAAGCCGTTAGACAACTGGAGCTTATGAGAAAAGCGGCGGGAAGAGGTCATCCGGGTGCCTCATGTTCTGGTGAGAAAGCTCGTTGGGAGAAATGGCCGAGCCATGCAGATGATGGTGAAAAAGTCTGGTGTGGTGAAAGTAAGCAGTCCACGTGATCGTCAGGACTGGATACCAGATGAAGACGGCATGGTGTCATTCTACCCTATAGGAACGGAAGAAAGTCTTGCATATATGAGCATGCTGGTGGAGTACCGAGTGACCTACCTGCGAGAGGTGGAACAGTTGAATCACGCTAGACTGCGAGTAGATGGACAGCATCATCTGATCAGTAGAGGATGGCAGCCGTCTGGAAATGGTGGGACCCGACAGAGAAAGGGCCCCCTAGATAACAGAACAGCTGAAGTTAGGGACCCTTCAAGATGTCCTGAGAGTACTGGGTGTGGGTTTAGAGGTAGTGAGACCTCCAGTAACTCAGGTTTGGGTGGCCCATATAAATGACCCAATAGAGGACGGGACAATATGGAGTCGAACTGGACCTTAGGTACAAGGACATGTGAGTCGCACTGCCGTATTGACCGCTGGGAGCGGGGGAGACCTGACAGGGTTTCGACTGACCGCTGGGAGCGGGGGAGACCTGACAGGGTTTCGACTGACCGCTGGGAGCGGGGGAGGTCTGACAAGTCTACGACCCGGAAATGTGACTTGAGGAAGTCAGAGACAATGACAGATGGTAGGTCCCTAAGGAATGGGCTAATGTCATTGACTAATGTTCCAGGGGCTGAGCAACGCAATTGTCCAGTAAATTGTCTCTGTGTGAACTGTGGGTTATAAACTGTTTGTGTATATTATGTGTTCAACCCCACAAGTTTGAACAGAGGGGGGGAATATGTGGTGCAGCGGCATTGCTATAATGATCTAGTATGTCTGTTTATGCTATTTCCTCCCCCTCAGCTGACTGGTCACATGACTGTGACATCACACAGGTCCTTATGCTCACAGAAGGTATGGACACGTGACTGTGAGATAAGCACAGGTCTTGTGGCTGGTTCTATAGGATATAAAAACCCAGGTGATAATGCCCCGTCTCAAGCTGCACATAACACATCTGCATCTCTGGCTGCTATAGGCATAAAAGGGGACAAACTTATGGTGTGGCACCCATGCTCGCCTGACCTCAACCCCATTGAGAACCTCTGGAGCATCATCAAAAGGAGTGTCTATGATGGCGGGAGGCAGTTCACATCTAAGCAACAGCTCTGGGAGGGTATTCTGTCCTCATGCAAAACAATTGAAGCAGAAACCATCCAAAACCTGACAAATTCAATGGACGAGAGAGTTCAGAAGCTCCTTTCGAACAAGGGGTCCTATGTGCAAATGTAACATCACCTAGAATAAAGTTTTGAGTTGAAAACTATTTGATTTCAGTTTGTAATAACCTGCTAATGCTTATAATTTCAAAAATGACCATTTTTTTGTTCTTTATTAAAATGAAAAGGTTGAAAACTCTGCTGTGCATAATAATTTGGAACATGCATTTTGAGTGCAGTTTGAGTTTTTTATTTTTTTAAAAATATACTGTTATCATAGGCAGTTTGTACAAAAACCTTTCAATAGTACTCTAATAGTTATTTGACTGGAAAATTACAATGACTGCAATTCATATAGGTGATTTGGGAAAATCTGAGAAAATATTATTTGCATAATAATTTGGAACACAGTGTATACCTGAGGAATATCTAGAGTTTCAAAATTCTAACTAAAGTAATCTTGCAGAAAATAGAAAACAATTAATAGGGCGGGCCTGCGAGGCCCCAGGTATGCGTTCTAGGGTTAATGGGGGGGTACACTGCTGCTTATCACTTTATATTTTGATTACTGCCTGTCTAATAATATAATAATGGGGGGTACATATTATTATTGTTTATTATTCTAGCGCCATTTATTCCATGGCGTTTTACATGGGAAAAAGGGGGTATACATAGCAAAAACACTTACAATAATCTTAACAAAACAAGTCAGCGACTGGAACAGGAGAAGAGAGGACCCTGCCCGCGAGGGCTCACAATCCACATATCTGTATTCAGGGATGCAGTGCGAGGGAGATGCATGTATGTATTCAATATATGTGTCCTTATTATTTTCAGGGCTGCGGTGATCATCGTGACAAGACGAGTTGTGGCTGGGAGATGTCGGGATGAAGGTCTGACCAGATGGAGAAGAAACAGCAGAAAATGACTCTAATCAGATGAGACGTCAGCGGTAAGTTCCTGGATGTAAATATTATTCTGTATCTTGACTGTATGACTTGAAGTGATAATGTTATTTGTAAAATCCCTTAGGCTGCATTCTCACATTTGTGTGATATGTCCGTGTGCTGCCAGATTTTTTATCGGACAGCACAAGGCCTTGTAGAGTTTTATAGATCCATTCACTCATCCATGAAAATCACGGATCTGAGAATGAGATCTGTGAGGGTCAAAGAATGTCCTGTTCTGATCCGAGTTTGAGGATCAGAATAGGACATGCTCAATGCATCTGTAAAAGTGGGCAGCACACCGACACTGCACATCGATACAGGAATGTAGCCTTATTATGTATAGCACAATCCCTTAGTATATAGTGTACTCACTTATTATGTATAGCGCCGTCCTAAGTTATATAGTTTCATCTTTTATTATGTATAACACCGTCCTTTATTGCGTACCATCCTCTCTAGTTATATATGGTGCCGTCTCTTATTATATAGCTTCCTCTACTGTTATGTACAGTGCTGTCCCTTCTTATTCTTGTTATTTTTGTCCGTCACAGGGCCCTCTTTTATATTCGTCTCTTGTTAGATAGAAAATGACTGCTGATGGAGCAGCCGGTGACCCAAGACCAGTCCATCAGCGACCCCCATCAGAAAAGAAGCTTTCCCATGCTCCATGAGCAGTCATTGCATTATATATCTAACTTAAGAAGACGGTATGTAACAAAGAACAGGGCACTATAGTTTATCCGATATGTAAGGGACGGAGCTCTACATAACAAGAGAAGGCACTGTGTAATAAGGGGCGTCAATATGCATAATAAAGGAGACTATGTAATATATATACAGTGGGTGCGGAAAGTATTCAGACCCCTTTAAATTTTTCACTCTTTGTTTCATTGCAGCCATTTGGTAAATTCTAAAAAGTTCATTTTTTTCTCAGTAAAGTACACTCTGCACCCCATCTTGACTGAAAAAAAACAGAAATGTAAAAATTTTTGCAAATTTATTAAAAAAGAAAAACTGAAGTATCACATTGTCATAAGTATTCAGACCCTTTGCTCAGTATTGAGTAGAAGCCCACTTTTGAGCTAATACAGCCATGAGTAGTGTTGAGCGATACCTTCCGATATCAGGAAATATCGTATCGGATTGGATCGGGCCGATACCCAAAAAGTATCGGATATCGCCGATTCCGATACCGGAAACCAATGCAAGTCAATGGGACACAAATATCGGAATGAAAATAAACCCTTTCTTTCCTTGTAGGTTAATTCTACATGAAGTAAAACAACTAAGAATAATGTAGAATGACATGAAAAGCCGGCAATTCAGCAGCGGCATTCACCGGTACCCGACAATTTACAACAGAAAGAATAGAGCATCACACATAGATTAGATAGATAGAAACATGTCAGTCACATATATATGAAGTACAGTGACAGTGTTGCTTACTGTACTTGTCATTTAGTGTAAAGGATTTATTAAAAAAAATATTAGTGTTTTCATGCACTGTCTCTTTAAAAAAGCCGGCCGGCAATTCAGCAGCGGTACCCGACAATTTATAACAGACAGAATAGAGCTTCACACATAGATTAGATAGATAGAAACATGTCAGCCACATATATAAGAAGTACAGTGACAGTGTTGCTTACTGTACTTGTCATTTAGTGTAAAGGATTTATTTAAAAAAATAATAGTGTTTTCATGCACCGTCTCTTTAAGAAAGCCGGCCGGCAATTCAGCATCTGTACCCGACAATTTAGAATAGAAAGAATAGAGAATCACACATAGATTAGATAGATAGAAACATGTCAGTCACATATATATGAAGTACAGTGATAGTGTTGATTACTGTACTTGTCATTTAGTGTTAAAATAAAGGATTTATTTAAAAAAAAATTGGCGTGGGGTTCCCCTTAATTTTAGGCTCTAGCGGAGGTTAAGCAGACAGCTGGGGCAAATGTTTGAAGCCTGGGAAGGGGGTAATACCCACGGAGCTTCCCAGGCTACTAATATCAGCCCCCAGCTGAATACCTAGCCTTTACTAGCTATTAAAATTGGGGAACCCCCCCAAAAAAATAACGTGGGGTCCCCCCTAATTTAATAGCTAGCACAGGCTAGGCAGACAGCTGGGGGCTGATATTAATAGCCCAGGAAGGGTGCCATGAATATTGGCCCCCTCCCAGGCTAGAAACACCAGCCGTCAGCCGCCCCAGAAATGGCGCATCCATAGGATGCGCCAATTCTGGCACTTAGCCTCGCTCTTCCACGCTGCCCTGGTGCGGTGGCAGGGGGTAATAGGGTTGGGGTTGATGTCAGCTTATAATGCCAGCTGACATCAAGCCCAGGTTAGTAATGGAGAGGCGTCTATAAGACACCCCCATTACTAACCCCATAGTCAAAGTTAAAGAAAAACACAAACACCCAGAATAAAGTCCTTTAATTGAAATAAAGACACAATCCTTTATTGTTCTAAATTAAACCATACTTACCATCACGCCCATTCCAGCTGAAGCCAACGATCTCCTGCAATAAAAGTAAAATAATAAAGCAACCTCATCCTTACCTTTCCATGGTTCCCACGACAGCTTCAGCTCTGCTACATCGAGATGACAGGCTGGACCGCAGCAGAACGCTGCCATCCAGCCTGTCATCCCGCAGACACTGAGAAGCGCAGGCATGCTTGCGCTCCTCAGTGTCTCTCTGTGACGTCATCCAGATGAGCCGAGTTCATGTCCAATGAACTCAGCTCACCTCATGCACGTCACTGACAGCGTGGGAAAATTCTCACGCTGAAGTGCTGAGTGCAGGAGAATTTTCCCACGCTGTCAGTGACGTACATGAGGTGAGCTGAGTTCATTGGACATGACCTCGGCTCATCTGGATGCCGTCACAGCCAGACACTGAGGAGTGGAAGTATGCCTGCGCTTCTCAGTGTCTGCGGGATGACAGGATGGATGGCAGCGTTCTGCTGCGGTCCAGCCTGTCATCTCGATGTAGCAGAGCTGAAGCTGTCGTGGGAGCCATGGAAAGGTAAGGATGATGTTGCTTTATTATTTTACTTTTATTGCAGGAGATCGTTGGCTTCAGCTGGAATGGGCGTGATGGTAAGTATGGTTTAATTTAGAACAATAAAGAATTGTGTGTTTATTTCAATTAAAGGACTTTTTTCTGGGTGTTGTGTTTTTTTAAATACTTTACTAGAAATTCATGGTGGTCATGTCTAATATTGGCGTGACCCCATGAATTTCGGGCTTAGGGCCAGCTGATAATGCCAAGCTGGCCTTAACCCCTTTATTACCCAGTGAGCCACCGCACCAGGGCCCTGGATGAGTTGGGTACAGCGCCAGAAGATGGCGCTTCTATGAACGCGCCATTTTCTGGGGCGGCTGCGGACTGCAATTTGCAGCGGGGGTGGCCCAGAAAGCTTGGGCCTCCCTGCGCTGCGGATTCCAGCCCCCAGCTGCCTAGTTGTATCTGGCTGGGCACAAAAATAGGGCGAAGCCCCACGCATTTTTTTTTTAAATTATTTCATGAAATTCATGGAATAATTAAGAAAAAAAGGGCTTCCCTATATTGTTGTGTCCAACCAGGTACAAATAGGCAGCTGGTGGTTGGGGGCAGCCCATTCCTGCCTGCTGTACCTGGCTAGACACAAATATAGTGCGAAGCCCCACGTCAATTTTTTTTTAATTATTTCATGAAATAATTTTTTTAAAAAAGGGCTTCCCTATATTGTTGTGTCCGGCCAGGTACAAATAGGCAGCTGGTGGTTGGGGGCAGCCTGTTCCTGCCTGCTGTACCTGACTGGACACAAATATAGGGCGAAGCCCCACGTCAATTTTTTTTAAAATAAATCCTTTATTTTAACACTAAATGACATTTGAGGAGTTAATAAAGATGCAGTCCCTAAATTATTATTTATTTTTTAATTAATTTTTCCCAAAACTTTTGACGTGGGCTTCGCCATATTTTTGTATGCCAGCCAGGTACAGCATCCAGCTTCTATGAACGCGCCATTTTCCGGGGTGGCTGCGGACTGCAATTTTCAGCGGGGGGGGGGGCAGAAAGCTTGGGCCTCCCTGCGCTGCAGATTCCATCCCCCAGCTGCCTAGTTGTACCTGGCTGGACACAAAAATAGGGAGAAGCTTCAAGTATTTTTTTTTTTTAATTATTTCATGAAATTCATGAAATAATTAAGAAAAAAAGGGCTTCCCTATATTGTTGTGTCCAACCAGGTACAAATAGGCAGCTGGTGGTTGGGGGCAGCCCGTTCCTGCCTGCTGTACCTGGCTGGACACAAATATAGTGCGAAGCCCCACGTCAATTTTTTTTAAATCATTTCAGGAAATTCATGAAATAATTAAAAAAAATTGATGTGGGGCTTCGCCCTATATTTGTGTCCAGTCAGGTACAGCAGGCAGGAACGGGCTGCCCCCAACCACCAGCTGCCTATTTGTACCTAGCCGGACACAACAATATAGGGAAGCCCTTTTTTTCTTAATTATTTCATGAATTTCATGAAATAATTAAAAAAAAATACGTTGGGCTTCGCCCTATTTTTGTGTCCAGCCAGGTACAACTAGGCAGCTGGGGGCTGGAATCTGCAGCGCAGGGAGGCCCAAGCTTTCTGGGCCCCACCCGCTGCAAATTGCAGTCCGCAGCCGCCCCGGAAAATGGCGCGTTCATAGAAGCGCCATCTTCTGGCGCTGTACCCAACTCATCCAGGGCCCTGGTGCGGTGGCTCACTGGGTAATAAAGGGGTTAAGGCCAGCTTGGCATTATCAGCTGGCCCTAAGCCCGAAATTCATGGGGTCACGCCAATATTAGACATGACCACCATTCATTTTTTAGTAAAGTATTTAAAAAAAACACAAACACCCAGAAAAAAGTCCTTTAATTGAAATAAACACACAATTCTTTATTGTTCTAAATTAAACCATACTTACCGTCACGCCCATTCCAGCTGAAGCCAACGATCTCCTGCAATAAAAGAAAAATAATAAAGCAACCTCATCCTTACCTTTCCATGGCTCCCACGACGGCTCCAGCTCTGCTACATCGAGATGACAGGCTGGACCGCAGCAGAACGCTGCCATCCAGCCTGTCATCCCGCAGACACTGAGAAGCGCAGGCATACTTCCACTCCTCAGTGTCTGGCTGTGACGGCATCCAGATGAGCCGACAATGAACTCGGCTCACCTCATGTACGTCACTTACAGCATGGGAGAATTCTACTGCACTCAGCGCTTCAGCGTGAGAATTTTCCCACGCTGTCAGTGACGTGCATGAGGTGAGGTCATGTCCAATGAACTCGGCACACCTCATGCACGTCACTGACAGCGTGGGAAAATTCTCACGCTGAAGCGCTGAGTGCAGGAGAATTTTCCCACGCTGTCAGTGACGTGCATGAGGTGAGCTGAGTTCATTGGACATGACCTCCGCTCATCTGGATGCCGTCACAGCGAGACACTGAGGAGCGCAAGCATGCCTGCGCTTCTCAGTGTCCGCGGGATGACAGGCTGGATGGCAGCGTTCTGCTGCGGTCCAGCCTGTCATCTCGATGTAGCAGAGCTGAAGCTGTCCTGGGAACCATGGAAAGGTAAGGATGAGGTTGCTTTATTATTTTACTTTTATTGCAGGAGATCGTTGGCTTCAGCTGGAATGGGCATGACTGTAAGTATGGTTTAATTTAGAACAATAAAGAATTGTGTCTTTATTTCAATTAAAGGACTTTTTTCTGGGTGTTTGTGTTTTTTTTAAATACTTTACTAGAAATTCATGGTGGTCATGTCTAATATTGGCGTGACCCCATGAATTTCGGGCTTAGGGCCAGCTGATAATGCCAAGCTGGCCTTAACCCCTTTATTACCCAGTGAGCCACCGCACCAGGGCCCTGGATGAGTTGGGTACAGCGCCAGAAGATGGCGCTTCTATGAACGCGCCATTTTCCGGGGCGGCTGCGGACTGCAATTTGCAGCGGGTGGGGCCCAGAAAGCTTGGGCCTCCCTGCGCTGCGGATTCCAGCCCCCAGCTGCCTTGTTGTACTTGGCTGGACACAAAAATAGGGCGAAGCCCCACGAATTTTTTTTTTTTATTATTTCATGAAATTCATGGAATAATTAAGAAAAAAACGGCTTCCCTATATTGTTGTGTCCGGCTAGGTACAAATAGGCAGCTGGTGGTTGGGGGCAGCCCGTTCCTGCCTGCTGTACCTGACTGGACACAAATATAGGGCGAAGCCCCACATAATTTTTTTTTAATTATTTCATGAATTTCCTGAAATAATTAAAAAAAAATTGACGTGGGGCTTTGCACTATATTTGGGTCCAGCCAGGTACAGCAGGCAGGAACGGGCTGCCCCCAACCACCAGCTGCCTATTTGTACCTGGTTGGACACAACAATATAGGGAAGCCCTTTTTTTCTTAATTATTCCATGAATTTCATGAAATAATTAAAAAAAAAAAAACGTGGAGCTTCTCCCTATTTTTGTGTCCAGCCAGGTACAACTAGGCAGCTGGGGGATGGAATCTGCAGCGCAGGGAGGCCCAAGCTTTCTGCCCCCCGCTGAAAATTGCAGTCCGCAGCCGCCCCGGAAAATGGCGCGTTCATAGAAGCTGGATGCTGTACCTGGCTGGCATACAAAAATATGGCGAAGCCCACGTCAAAAGTTTTGGGAAAAATTAATTAAAAAATAAATAATAATTTAGGGACTGCATCTTTATTAACTCCTCAAATGTCATTTAGTGTTAAAATAATGGATTTATTTTAAAAAAAAATGGCGTGGGATCCCCCATAATTTTAGTCTCTAGCGGAGGTTAAGCAGACGGCTGGGGCAGATGTTTGAAGCCTGGGAAGGGGGTAAAACCCACGGAGCTTCCCAGGCTACTAATATCAGCCCCCAGCTGAATACCTAGCCTTTACTAGCTATTAAAATGGGGGACCCCCCCAAAAAAAATGACGTGGGGTCCCCCCTATTTTAATAGCTAGCAAAGGCTAGGCAGACAGCTGGGGGCTGATATTAATAGCCCAGGAAGGGTGCCATGAATATTGGCCCCCTCCCAGGCTAGAAACACCAGTCGTCAGCCGCCCCAGAAATGGCGCATCCATAGGATGCGCCAACTCTGGCACTTAGCCTCGCTCTTCCACGCTGCCCTGGTGCGGTGGCAGGGGGTAATAGTGGTGGGGTTCATGTCAGCGCCAGCTGCCATGAAGCCCAGGTTAGTAATGATGGGCGTCTATAAGACACCCCCATTACTAACCTACAAAGTGTTAAAAAGAAAAAACACACACTACACCCAGAAAAAAATAATTTATTTGAAATAAAACACACAATTTTATTTAATTCTTAGTTTACTAAAAATAATAGTTACCTGTCCACGTTCCTGCGCTGATCTCCCATGCACAGCTGTCACATCTGGAGATGGTGACAGCTGTGCATGGCTGCTGTAAGCTCACGCTGCCGGGAACACGTCCGCTCCCGGCAGCGGGAGCCACTGACTGAGGTCACCGGAGTGCATTCAGTCAGCGCAGCTCCGGAGACCTCCTTTACGGCACTGCTGTACCGTGGGAATTTCTCACTATACAGCAGGGCCGTAAAGCAGCTAACCAGAGCAGCGCTGCCTGAACTCCGGTGAACCCGCTTATGCTGTCATTCTAGCGGCAGCAGCGGTTCAGAGCGGTCACATTCTATGTGGCTGCTCTGAACTGGAGATCTTCGTGGGACACTCGTGGACTGCTACGGAGGGGTAAGGATAAGGTTGTGGTTTATTATTTTATATTTTATTACAGGAGATCGATGGCTTCGGGGAATTAGGTGTCTTGGTGAGTATAGGTGTAGTTTTTTATTTTTTACTTTATTTTAGGTGGCGATCGGCGGGGACAGGTAATGTATGAACTAATTTCTTTTAGGTAACCACTGGCCACCAATGACATGTATTTAACATTTATTGGGGACACAGTAGGGCAATTTAAATAGCAGGATCAGTCTGATGGGAACTACTGCTCCCATC
The DNA here is from genome assembly GCF_046119375.1 of Phyllobates terribilis. Classification (NCBI taxonomy): domain Eukaryota; kingdom Metazoa; phylum Chordata; class Amphibia; order Anura; family Dendrobatidae; genus Phyllobates; species Phyllobates terribilis. Next base: position 160,167,897 of record NW_027362764.1, on the reverse strand, counting down.
GAGCTGATCCTGCTGGCAGGAGTGGACGGGGGACAGACATAGGCCGATGGGAGTAGTAGTGTCACATCGGCCTATGTCTGCCTGCACGCACACACACCGCACACACCCGCACACATCGCACAGACACCCCGCACACACACCCCGCACACACACCCCGCACACATCGCACAGACACCGCGCACACCCGCACAAACATCGCGCACACACCCCGCACACACACCCCTCACACACACTAATCATGACGGGTCTGGGAGGTGAGGCTGACCTGTGCGGCCGTGGGAAAGTTCATGTGAGTTCATGCAGTCAAGCATGAACTCACATGAACCCTCTGAGGGCAACGCGGCGACTTCAAATGAACAGCTGATCGGCATCACCTGATACCTCAGCTGTTCATTTGAAATAACCGGCGGGAAAGCGCAGCACAGAACGGGAAAGTCGGCGGTGAAGTCTTTTCACTGCCGGCTTCCCCGCCCGGGTCCTTCACTCCCCGCTCCTTGGAGCTGCGCTCCCCGCCCGGTCCTAACTTACGATCGGGATGGGAGGTGGCGAGGGGAGCGGAGGATCGGGGTGGGAGGCTGCGGGGAAGCAGTATGGGGCTGTGTGATTGTTTAAAAGCCGGCGGCTTTATACCGCCCGCCGGCTTTTAAACAATCAGGAGAATTTTCCCCCGCTGGGATGGCATTCTGATGACAGGCTGGATCGCGCTGCCATCCAACTTGTCATCCTTCACAGACACTACAGAGCGCAGGCATTATGGGAACTTCCGATTCCGGTATCCGATATTGTAAAAGTATCGGAATTAAGTATCGGAATTCCGATACCGCGAATATCGGCCGATACCCGATATTACAGTATCGGAATGCTCAACACTAGCCATGAGTCTTCTTGGGAATGATGCAACAAGTTTTTCACACCTGGATTTGGGGATCCTCTGCCATTCTTCCTTGCTGATCCTCTTCAGTTCCGTCAGGTTGGATGGTGAACATTGGTGGACAGCCATTTTCAGGTCTCTCCAGAGATGCTCAATTGGGTTTAGGTCAGGGCTCTGGCTGGGCCAGTCAAGAATGGTCACAGAGTTGTTCTGAAGCCACTCCTTTGTTATTTTAGCTGTGTGCTTGGGGTCATTGTCTTGTTGGAAGGTGAAACTGCAGCCAAGTCTGAGGTCCAGAGCACTCTGGAAGAGGTTTTCATCCAGGATATCTCTGTACTTGGCCACATTCATGTTTCCTTCAATTGCAACCAGTCGTCCTGTCCCTGCACCTGAAAAACACCCCCATAGCATGATGCTGCCACCACTATGTTTCACTGTTGGAATTGTATGGGGCAGGTGATGAGCAGTGCCTGGTTTTCTCCACACATACCGCTTAGAATTATCACCAAAAAGTTCTATCTTCGTCTCATCAGACCAGAGAATCTTATTTCTCATAGTCTGGGAGTCTTTCATGTGTTTTTGAGAAAACTATATGCTGGCTTTCATATGTCTTGCACTGAGGAGAGGCTTCCGTCAGGCCACTCTGCCATAAAGGCCCGACTGGTGGAGGGCTGCAGTGATAGTTGACTTTGTGGAACTTTCTCCCATCTCCCTACTGCATCTCTTGAGCTCAGCCACAGTGATCTTGGGGTTCTTCTTTACCTCTCTCACCAAGGCTCTTCTCCCACGATTGCTCAGTTTGGCTGGACGGCCAAGTCTAGGAAGACTTTGGGTGGTCCCAAACTTCTTCAATTTAAGGATTATGGAGCCTACCCATTTTAACTCTATTCTCACTCCCCTAACAAAAAGGACAGAATAAAAATGCTACATGCCCAGAAAGCAAAATGCGACAACAACCTGCAGTATTGTTGCGCCATATATTGTTGTCCAATTGAACTAGTAAAACAAATATACAAAAGAGTAAAATGTGTAAATTTAAAAAAATCTATTTTTTTCAAGATTATTTTTCTCCCCCTTGACAAAAAAAGCTATAACAAAAAATGTACTGCTCTGAGCATCAGTAGATTTATCCAGACAGGATCACATTCTAGTTATGTTTATTAAAAAAAAAAAAAAAGAAATGTAAAATAGTGTTATTCTGCTCATACTTTCATTAAATTTTGCAATATGACTAATTAGTTCTCTACTGAGAAAAGTAACATTTTGTAATACAGTATAATTTATCACCAGCATGTTCTTATAGTTCTCCAAATGCTTCTGTTATGCTGTAGAAAAGATTTCTTAACTTCATCACAACACCAAGTGTGTTTGTATCTCTACAATTTGTATCTTTAAAATTTGGAAGTTTGTTTGGTTAGAGTTTAGTGTCTTTAACAGCAAAGGTACTAAGACCTCATTTGAGAATCTGAACCTCAAATCAGATTCTGAAAGCAAAAGAGTTAAAATTAAACAAATAAACTTGGTAAAGTTTTTTGATTTTCAATATATATTCAGCTATTTGTCCCTGTATGACTGTTGCAGAACTGCAACAATCAGAATTCTCTGATAACCACAAGCTGACTTGAGAGTCACAGGTTGGAGATCAGCTATAAATGTTACCATGTAGCAGTGGTAATTATTGTATGTTGTGCATTCACAATTAATATGCGGTAAAGTTAGGTAATCAGAAGTGTAGTAAGGCACGCCAACGACAATTAATATGAGTCAGTCATAATGGGAATGGACTAGAGATGAAAAAATCTTTTGAAATTTGTAGACTTTTTCCTAAAATTCCCAGAGCTCAATTGGGGTAATTATATCACAAGAGCCCTGCGCCCAATCACATCCCCGCCTTCAGACAAATCGAACATCAAGAGGAAGTCGGAGAGCAGCCACAGTCCTGAATTCCTGTTGATGTTCAATATGTCCAAAGGTGGGGACGGTGAAGCCAGCACTGATTAGGCACAGGGCTCACGTGACGTAACAACCTCACGTGAGCCCCGGGAACATGAGTGCCAACACAGCTGGAATGGCACCATCACGGGAAATGGGTATAAGTGTTTTAATTTTAATGGGGCCAAACATGAGAAATGAGAAGGTGTTGTCCTAGTAGTGGACAACCCCTTTAAGGACAGGCCATTTTAAGTAAAAGTCCTGGACAACCCCTTTAATAAATGTGGTACATTTGGAAATGCACCAACATTATTAACTGTGACCCTAACTGTAGGAGAAATATATATTATCATCAATAAGTCGACAGTATGTTCTTGTGAATATTACTGATTATGATGAATAAAGTTAATGAATCCTGTTCATTTCTAAGGAGCAATTTGCTGTCAAAGTGCATCACTTGCACTATTTAAAAGATACACAACAAAAATGTGATATTGGATCGCAAATCAGTTAAATGCAAATCAAATTTGTGTCTAATTTTGGGGAATTCACAGAACCTGACAAATTCGAACAATGTGCGATTTGCTTTGCACGAATTTGCCAAAATGGCCATCACCATTTTACAGATAGCAGAAAATCACATCAGCCAGAGAAGGATAACATGACCTTATGTGCAGCTAGTTGGGCTTCCCCATAATGTCTTGCAGCTATCACATAACATGGTATAGCACATCCAGTCCGAAAGGACTATCATAGCCAGTATAAAACCAGAAGCACAAAATTTGGCAGCCATTTTGCATACCTGTCTAGCGGTCTGTGTATGTCCTGACGTCAAATTTTGTAGGAACAAAGCGAAGGACGTTCTGGACTATACCATACATCACACTGGTGGACACATACAGGAAAGGGTCCCTGTGCAAGAACAATATATGGGCACTTTGCAGTCCAAAAATGCAAAATTGCACCTGCTTTAGAGGTATAAATGGGTCCCCTTACCTCTTGGGCCCCCGTGCGGCCACACAGGTTGCACCAATGATATGTCCGCCCCTGATACATCACTCCTTTCAGTCACAGCAGGATGATTTTACTTCTAAGGCCGGAGTCACACTACACGTCAGTGTTGTCTGTCTGATAATCCGTGTGTAATGCGATTGCGATGCGATGATGCAATATTTTCTCACTCATGTATCCGTATGACATCTGTACGACATCCGTATGCAATGCATTTTTTTCTCTTCCACTGTTATGCTCCAATCATTTACAGGACCATTTACAGTGTTCTATGCTGCAGAATGATAATGTATCCGTACAAATCGGATGGCATATGGATGGTCTGTGTGGCGTCCGATTTTTTTCTCGCACCCATAGGCTTGCATTGGCGAGTCTCGCACGATATACGTGTACAATAACGGCATGCTGCGATTCTGCACGCACGCCGAGTACGCCTGAGAAAAAAAACGGTGATCTGAGCTGCCCCATAGAATAACACTGGTCCGAGTGCTGTGCGATGTTTTATCACATAGCACTCGGCCGTGTTATATGGTAGTGTGACTCCGGACTAAAAGTGACACTGTGTGTTGGATAAGAACAATCAGCATTCAAACTTGCATGAAATGGGGCGAAGGAGGTTTAAGACATGAACCAAATGCCTAGCTGTGCTGGTGGTAGTAGTAGTGGTACTGGTAGCCATCGTGGTAGAGACACTGACAGTGGTAGCCAAGGTGGTAGTGGAACTCAGAGTCAGGACAAATGTAGAGGTGGAAATTAAGAGGAAAGAGGGGGCAAGAAGCTCCGAAGATGTGCCACACTGAAATAACTGTCACCCAAGTCAAGGATGATGATATAGATGATGATGATTGTAGGACAGACAAAACCTGAGAACTCGATCGGGGTGACGAGGAGTTGATGCCATCAGAGAAGAAGGGTGATGGGCGGCCTTTGTTATAAAAAGCAGAACTGACACTGAGCCAAAAAATCATTCAGGGGACGATCTGATTCTTCTACAGTCAGCTTGGGAGCAGGTGATGCGACAGCTGCTGTTGGTGCAATAGGTTTAACAGCACCTGAAAGCTGTTTTTGTGGTTGTGGATGGGTGGCGGTAAGTCCTATATGCAGTCATTTCAGGTGTGGAAATTATTTTCCACATTGCCAACCAACAGATCCTTTGTAATGTGCAGGCTCTGCTTAAGGAAAATATTCCATGGATGTCCTGAGTCTGACACAAATTGACTAGGAACTACAGCTCTCCATCAGCACATGACATGATATGTCATCACTGCTCATGTGCGAAAAGCAAATTGGGTAGCAATATAAGCAATGCTTAAGCTGTCCTCTTACTCCTTCTCCTCATGCTCATCTTTCTGGTGGTCAGGCCGCATCCATTAGTAATACCAGGTCAGTGTCATCATCATCACAATCATCATCTACTGCTTAGCATACTCTGACTAGTCCTCCTTTTCCATTGCAGTGTCATTTTTCTATACCTAATTGTGTGGCCAGAAAACAACAATATGCACCCATTGGTTGGTGTTGGTGCAGTGGCTGCTGAACCACTTAGTGGATTCCACTATCTTTCGGGAAGGTAAGGCATGCACTCTGCCTTTATGGAGGAGATCAAGCTGCTATTATCTCTCACAGAAAAGGTTGCACTCTCTGTGCTTTTAGGTGTAGCAGCACATATGCTACTCCTTGGACTTGTCATTGTGCTCCAAAGTGCACTGCACCATTGACATCTTGAGCAGTAATTATGGATAGGAGTGATACATGTGTTTTACACTCTATCCGGTCACTGTTTTGAGCGGCAGTGAAGAATCATTGCAATCAGAGCAGGTTCCAATACTAGGTAGCGCTTATTCACATCATCCTACAGCTCCTCCATATCCATCATAATGGACAATTCCCCATGTCCAACAGTAACAGGGCACTTGATAACTGACATTAACTGAAACTGGTATTTGTAGTCAACAATGCCCCGAACATTGTGGCTATTCTAGATTTGAGCAAAGTTACACATTTTCCCTTCATGGCACAAATTTTAAATTTGTGCAAATTTTTTTAAAGAAGCATACCCACATGAGGAAGGTTCTCCCATTGCAGCCATGTGTTTGGGTATTTCAAACGCTCTTACCTGACATTGCCTCTATGCTCTACAGAAACAAAAAAAACACTCTACAATGGTTTGTGATATTGAAACGCGGTGGGATTTGACTGTGTGTGTTGGAGAGTCAGTACAAACAGCGTAAAGTGATGACTGATTATATGACGCAGCAGACAAACTGGAGCTTGGGTTACTTTTAAATCAGCCATGGACAGCTGATGTGAGATGCATATCGCCTACTGAGGCCTTTTGAAGAGGCTGCTAAATTTGTCAGTAGTAACCACTTCTTAAAAAGTCACCAATGGAGGCCTACTAAATTTGTCAGTAGACAACTCTTTCACATAGCGAACATAAGAATAAAATAAAGGCAAAGAAGAAAAGATAAATAAATAAATCATAAACATTTTTTAATTGTTTTCTCTCTTTCCTTTCCATGTAGCAATTGTTATTTTTGCAACATTCTTTATAGTTTTTATGTTTGTTTTAATCTCTTTGTCTTCTTAATTTGTCTTGAATCATATCTTGTTCAGAAAAACTGCAGTGTGCACAGATACAGATCATTTCACTATAGAAGATAACACATTTTGAATGTTATCCTCAATGATATCCTCTATGTAAAAATGTTTTTTTTTTTATTTGCCTTTATTTTATTCTTTTGTTTGCTATGTGAAACAATGTTTTCAATTTTGAATATTGTATATGTTTTGATATTTGAATTTATTGATCCACTACACATGTGTTTGCATATAACTAATTAATTATAGTGATGTCATTGCGGGGGGAGTGTGTTAATGGACATGTTACAATTAAGACTGCTAAAGTCAAAATACGTCAACACCAGAGCACTGTCCTGTTTGTGACCTTATTTTAATGTAAATGTAATAAAGTTGCCAAGATTTTACCAGAGACGCCAGCTTTTTATCTGGTATATTGGAGAGAAGATAAATATACTGTAAGAAACCTGAAATTGCTCCCCAAAAAATATTTTAAGCATTTTTTTTTAAAACCATTGCTTCTTAATTTTTTTTTGTATACCAAAAAATGAATAATTTTTGGATGGTTTGTTAAAAAGACGTTGCTTCTTCACTTTACAAGCAACAAACCTGTTACTCATCCCAAAAAAACGGAAAAACTTTGTCCTTGTGCATTGGGCAAGAAATTTTACAAGAGAAATCTTATTGCTGCCAACAAAAATGTTCAAGTTTGCTGTCATGTCTGAAATTCTCGATCCTCTATTTTCACCCACCAAACTGAAACACAAGTTTTCTTTCATTATTTTAGGGAGCCTTACCGCTCCACCTCCCAACCCACTAATCAAAATAAATAACATTTTTTTTAAATTGCCACAGGCCACCTAAAATAAGCTATTGCTTCTTTGTGGTTAACACGATCCCAAAAATTACCCACACAAAATGTTATCACAGGCCATTGAAATAAGCCATTGATTCATTGTCTTTTTTTAATCATCATTTTTGTTTGAGCAAATTAAAAAATTTAAGAAACTTTTTTACTTCTGCTCAAAAAATAAAATGTTTTGTCAAAGAGCCAAGGTTAAAACTGTAATACACCAATGCTTTTTTATGGGCCACAACTATCTGGACACTCTTTGGGTGCTTCCCGTTGCTTCTTCATTGGCCATACCTTTTTAGCACTGCTGCTTATTCACTTTATTATCAATCTTTTTTGCCATTTTTTTGTAATCTAACAAGAAAGGATACTCATTTTTTGGACGACAAAAATAAACCAACCGATTATTTCTTCAGTTTCCATCACTAAATCTGTTGCTATTCCGAAAAAAATGATAATTTTTGTACCACCACTTTTAAAACACTGTGGTTTCTTCCATATACACAACACGTATAAAAACACTGGCACCACAGGCATCTGTCCCCAAAAAGGGATAATTTTTGTTTTTTAATTAAAAAAAAAGCTTAATAAACAGTCTGACAGTGTGTGGTGGATTAAATAGGCTGTTGATTACAAGCAGACATGCTCTACATGCAGTGAAAACACCACATTTTCTGAGCCCCGAGCTTCAACCCAGATAACCTTGATAAAGGCAAATAGCTGAAACGTTGGATGGATTGCACTGTCTTCCATTTTTGGGTCGCTCTGAATAAAATTTTCCTTTTTGGCATTACACTAGTAATCTTTCTTTTGTGCCGAGGGTATCAAATATATATAGATTACAAGCAGTTGCCATCCATTTACCCATAGCCATATATATTTGAGGTCACATTATCATTACTAAGGCTATGTTTGTAATAAAGAAATGCATGTTGCCTACTGAAACTCTTCGAAAAGGCTACTAAAGTTGTTTGTAGGTATATTTCTAGCATTATCAATGTCACCCCCCTCATATTTATATTGAAAAACACAGCAAGTTCTGCAAAGTAAGAATGTTTTTCATCTTCGTTATATCATTTTAATGAAGTAAGCTTTGCAATAGATGTAACTTTTTAATCTATTTTTTTCTACGGTGCTGGAAGTTTTTTCTCTCTCTTCCCCCTCCGTTTTTTCATTGCTTTGTTGATTGCTCAAGGTTACCAGCCTGGAAGTTCATTGCACCGACTCCATAGATCTTTTGGCATTGCTTGTAGTGTAGTGGTAAGCTGATTTTCCTTTTTTACTCTTTTTGTACAGCACTTTCTACATGCTCATTACTGCTATGGTGTTGTGAGGGACCCTCAGGACCAATGTCACTTGCAGCAAGATGAGGAGGGATGAGAAATAGCAGGTGCATGTGGAGGTGGAAATCAAAGCCTCTCATTACCTGGCTTTTCCTAGGATAACTTTGAGTACTTTCAATTTGCGGTATATCGACTTTCCTGGCAATATTTGACAAAGCTGGAGAATCTGAATTTTAAGAGATTTGCTCATCTGTAGCTGCCATCCATTATGGCAGGAAAGGAAAAAACAATCATATGATGGTCTATTATTTCCTGAATCACCATATGTAAAAAATAATTCATAACAAGAGATGATTCATTTCCCATAATTTCCTATATCATCGTTTGGTTATAGACAGCTGCTTATCTGCCTGTGAAAAAGAAACCTTAGTTAAAAGTACATAATCAAAACCAAATTCTTTATTCAATAACGATAGTGTTGGCATTATCTATAAAAAAATGCTAATTTTCACATAGTAATCTTGTAACTCTTAGTAAGGTGAAGGTAATTCAGTTTGTAGAATGACTGATTTTTCTTTTTTATTCTGAGACATTATGTTTCTCATCTCTTTTGCATTGGGTTTATTTGATGTCTCCTTATCCTTTATGTTTGAAGACTTGAATTACATAATACCATCTGATAATTAGTCAGCATTCTCCATTTTCCTCTTTCTGCTGCTACTTGTGGAAGCTCAGGGTTAAGTAGCAATTGTCTAATTTGAATATAGCAGCGATGTCATATTCATGTAAAATTAACTGTGAAATACAACACCTGTCAGCATGAACTGCATACATGATGACTGAATCATGAATGACACCATAACATCTGCAGGCTCAAACATAAACCATATCCCTAAGCACCAACTCAATCTTTGCAAATCTGATCATGTTTAACTTTGCTTAAAAAAAACTGTGAGAAACCACCAAGGGGCTAAATATATTAAAAATCAAAGGGTTCAAACTGAGCTGCAACTTGAGTAATATGTCTTTGCAAAGTTATGTGGACATGAATAGAAAATATATCACATTTGTTAAAGAAGGCTATTTTCAGTTTAATAAAATCCAGAATCAAACTTTTATATAAACTGTGACTAATATAAAAATCTATGGTTTATTGCTTTTAAAACTGCTACCAACATAACTAACGTAACAAAAACTCCCAATTATTACTAATAAGACAATAACTAAACACACATTGTGTTATATTCTAATTTAACATTGAATCTTTTTTTTTTATAACTAATCTTTTTATTTATATAGTGCCAACATATTCCGCCACGTTTTACAATTCAGACAATTTACAGACATTATCACCACTGTCCCCATTGGGGCTCACAATCTACATTCCCTTTCAGTATATCTTTAGAAATGTTTATTTGATATAGATGATACAAGTTATTGTTACAAATAGAAAATAATAGTAAAATAAACCACAATACAGTTTGTCACACAAGGACATTTGTTGGATAAGATCAATATTAAACCACCCAAGAATATCCATTATTGTAGATTATTTATTATTGTAAACTGAGAAATGGTATTCAGTCGTGAGTCTTCATAGGGTTGACTTGTAGAAATGAGGATATACAGTATTCACATAAAAAGAAAACTAGGTACTAATATGGTGAGGTACTGTACATGCTACGACAAAGATATACCGTATTTTACGGATTATAAAATGCACCAGATTATAAGACGCACCCCAAATTTTGGGGAGGAAAATAGTAAAAAAATATTTTTCATAAAATGGTAGTACATCTCTTAATTCACTTTTACAGTAGCTTACCTGGGGCCGGCGGTGGATCGGGGTCCCAGGTGGCAGGGTCACTGATGCAGGAAGCTGCGAGTGGCGGAGGCAGGAGATGCTGTGGGCCCCAGGCTGGTAGGAGGTGCTGTTCAGCGGAGGTAGGAGTGGGGCGATGCTGCAGGCCCCAGGCTGGTAGAAGGTGTTGTTCGGCGGTGCAAGGGCTCCCTCACCAATGTGGTGGCCTCCGGGAAAATGGCCTCCAGAGGCGACTCATATGCAATTGAGATCTCGGGAGACGAGATCTCAATCTGCGTATGCGCCACCTCTGGTGGCCATTTTCCCAGAGTCCACCACCTTCATAAGCATAGAAAGTGCGGGGGCTCCGGGCTTTCACAAAATGTCAGTGGAGTTTCCCGCACTGCTGAACACCACCTCCTACCAGCCTGGGACCCACAGCATCACTCCTGCCGCTGCTGAAAGGAGCTTCCTGTAGCAGCAACCCTGGGATCCCACTCCACCGCAGACGGTATGCTACATTAGGATTATAAAATGCACCCCCATTTTCCTCCCAAATTTGGGAGGAAAAAAGAGCATCTTATAGTTCAAAAAATATGGTACATTACAAAACTGCAGAAAAAAAAAACACTTAAAGGGAATCTGTCATCAGGTATTTGCTAATCTATATGAGAGCAGAATAATGTATGGGCAGATCCCCTGATTCCATGGATGTATCACTTACTGAGCTGCTTGCTGCAAGTTTGATAAAATCATTGTTATAGCTAATGCGAAACTAGCAGTTTTAGGAATGCTGAGCTCTGTATAACTCCTCCCACGCCACTGATTGGCAGCTTTCTATGTACACTGTTTATAGGCAGAAAGGTTCCAATCAGTGGTGGGGGCTCATAAATATGAAGGACTACATAGCAGCAGGTTTACTGGTCCTCAAATGATAATCTCCTGCTGATAAAACAGCAATTTTATAAAAACAACAGCAAGCAGCCCAGTAAGAGACACATCACTAGAATCAAGGTTCTATGTCTATACATCATATGCTGCTTCTAGATTAGGTAGCAAAAACCTGGTGACAGGTTATCTTTAATGGACAAAGTATACAGTATATGACCAATAAAGGTTGAAATACTTCAATACAAAACTTGGTGAAGCATCTAGAGGTTAATGGATCTATAGAAGCTCTAAATATTATTTATCAAGATTAGTGTTCAGCGAATTTATTCAGCAGATCTGCGTGACAGCGTGGCCAATCAGGGATGCTCGTGGGAGGAGCCGATTTTTTTTGGCGCGAACAAGCCGGAACCCCGAACATGAACCCGAATTTGAAATGCCAAACAAATTCGCTCAACAGTAGTCAAGATCACAATATACAATCAGTAACAAGGTGATGGTAGGTGATAAAAGCTTGAATATTAAAGCAGGCAAATAGAAACCCAGGAGGTGATCACAATAAACAATCATTGACAAACTGGTGGTGGGCCGTCAATACATATTCCCAAACATATCAAACAAAATGAGAAATCAGACAGCGTAAATTGACACTCACCACATAGATATAAAGTAAAAGCAGCTATTTGTGAACTCCATAAAAAGTTGGGAGGTTGGCACAAATGTACCGATCCACAGGTAGCCTACGATGGTTTCACACACAATGCACTGTCTCAAGGCACCATGGGGTGAATTGTATGGAATTCACAAATAAATAGCACATAGATACATGGTGAGTGCCAATTTATTCTTTATGATTGCTATATTGAACTCTTTTATACAAGTGACTATGTAAGACAGATGTCTTTAATGCAGGTAACGAGTTGATTATGAGCATCTAACTGGTCTGTAGGAGCCAGAACTCATAATGGTTTGTAGGGGATGAAATACTTATTTCTCACTGCAAAATGCAAATAAATTTATCTAATTTATATAATGTAATTTTCTTGATTTTTTTGGATATTCTATCTCTCAATGTTAAAATTAACCTACCCTTAAAATTATAGACTGCTCATGTCTTTGTCAGTGGGCAAACTTACAAAAACAGCAAGGGATCAAATACTTATTTCCTTCACTGTAAGCAGCTAAGTCTATCACATATGGCAACAATCTATCTTAAAGACCTTTCAAAAGCCTATTTGATGGACATTTCCTTTGTGTGATCCACCACTAATAATAATCTCAAGAAAGCCTGGAGGTTTATTTTGTAAAGCTATTTATTGTTATTCCATCAATGTGAATAAATCATTAGATGCCATTCACTACAGAAAATATCATTTAACAGCATTGCTTTGTAAATAGAGGCTATCACCTATTTCATTACGCGCCCTGGGCTCGAGAAAGCATTACATTTGTGATTATAACCCGCAGGACTAGAAATGGCTGCAGCATCCACCCTCTCATCAAATGCCTTGACCTACCTGTCTGCCATCTCTGTGTTAAGCACATTAATGCTGCAGTGCATTGGGAAGAAAATATTACATTTGAAATGTGTAATTGTATCATTTTATTAAGACCTCTGATCTTTTGTATAAATCTTTCTAGTTACAGGAACCATTAATTAGTATAAAAATTGATATAATCAATCAATCTACACAAATAATTCTGAAATTAATAGAAATTATTCTAATTCTAAAATTTAAACAAAACATATAGGTTCATAAATTGTATATGTTAAGGCTAAAAATGTAGCTTATGTGTAAATTCTCATTTCAATTGTGCTGCAAACTGTACAATATTTGCAACAAAAACACAGCATGCGAGCATAGCTTTATAGCCAAAACTGCATTGACAATTCTGAAAGTGGTTGTCCCACGAACAAAGTACACTTTAATCAATATTGGAATAAAAATTAGTTTCACAATTGGATGTGTTCAAAAAAATGTTCCCGTGCTGAGATAATCTTATAAATGTGCCACTGCTATGTACTGCTATGTACTATGTAATGGCTGTGTCTCTCCATGCAGGAACATGGTCGACAATATCTATTACACAGGGGCACATTTACAAGATTATCTCAGAACATGAAGATTTTTTTTTAACACATCCATTTGTGGAACTTATTTTTATTCTAATATTTATTAATTAAACTGTACTTTGTTTATGGGAAAAACCCTTTAAAGGGGTTGTCTGGTCCAAAATGATAAGTCTGCACTCAATCTGTGTGACTGCAGACTTACCAATCCGCCCCAGCGCACGCACTATGCACTGTGGGGATTCGACGGTTTCTGAGCCTGGACCGGAGGGTATGTATGTTATACATTCTCCTGACCAGAACCCGACTAGTGGGCGCGGCCTCACTCAATACACTTGTTAGTAATGTAAATGCTGTATTTATTGTAGCTATATATTTAAAGTATTCCCAAACATATACAGTGACTTCAAAAATCGTTCATACCCCTAAACTTTTCCACATTATTTCAAGTTACATCCACGAACTTAAATGTATTTTATTGAGATTTTATGTGATATAACAATACAAAGTAGCAAGTATTTGTGAAGTCTAAAGGGAATATATGGTTTTCTAAATATTTTAAATATTTTAAAAATCAAAATTTGAAAATTGGGATGTTCCTTTGTATTCAGTCCCCTGTAGTTTGATACCACTAAAAAGATCCTGCCTAAACAATTGCCTCCAGACGTCACATAATATATTGAGTCCACCTGTGTGTAATTTATTCTCAATATAACTACAGAGGTTTGTTTGAAAACATTAGAGATCAAACAGCATCATAAAAAACAAGAAAAACACAAGACTGGTCAAGGATAAAGTTGTGGAGACAAGTAAAGCAGGGTTAGGTTATACAAAAATAGCCCAAGCTCTGAACATCTCACGGATCACTGTTCAATCCATTATCCAAAAATGGAAGGAGTATGGCACAACTGCAAACCTTCAAGACATGGCCTTGTAGACCATGTACCGGGGAGGTCTCTCTCAGAATACAACTGGCCGAGGACAAAGGTTACTAGCAGACACTTTGTTAGGAAACCACTTTTTACTAAGAACAAAAACTTGGTTGCCCCAGCAACGTAAGAACGTAATAAAGAGCACAAACTTCACACACACCCAGCTCTGACAGATGGGACCCCTGCACTGCACAACTGACAAGACCAGGATGTACTACAAGATGAACTATAATTTGCCTAACCAGTGGTTCCACCTAGTGTGGTCATCGAGTGTTATCCAGAGAAATGATGTAATCAGATGGGTGCACTAGGCGGCCCCTGAAGTTGTTGCAGAGGAAAAGTTCACAAACTTAACAACATTCTACGTTTACAATACTGTTATTCTATCTATACACAAGCTCGCCACTGGGGGGAGTCGCTAGCTAAGGTTCACCCAAACCTGCCTACAACTAATGTCTTTAATTGAGAACCTGTGTTTGGCGCCAAACTCTTCCTGCTATTTGCATGCATGCATTCACCGGGATCCATGTGGTGCTGCCTGAGCTCAGGACTTACCAGACGCACATTCAATTGAAGTGTATTGTGGCACAAAGACCCGCTGGGTCAGCAGCTGACATCAGCGTGCACGTAACTGGGGGTTCATGGCAGTGATGTCATGCGTTCACATTGCTTGCACGCTGAAGTCAGCTTCTGGCAACAGAGGAAGATGCTGTGCAGCGAGGGAGCGGAGGGAAGGTGAATATAATAGGTCATTTAATTTTCTATGCATTAAAGAACAGTGGCAGATAGGGGGACATATACCAGGATGGGGATATATACAATTCACACCAGGATAAAGGACATATATACAGTGGGGGAAATAAGTATTTGATCCCTTGCTGTTGTAAGTTTGCCCACTGACAAAGACATGAACAGTCTATAATTTTAGGGGTAGGTTAATTTTAACATTGAGAGATAGAATATCCCAAAAAAAAAAAAATTAAGAAAATCACATTGTATAAATTAGATAAATTTATTTGCATTTTGCAGTGAGAGATAAGTATTTGATCCCCTACAAACCATTATGAGTTCTGGCTCCTACAGACCAGTTAGATGCTCATAATCAACTCATTACCTGCATTAAAGACAGCTGTCTGACATAGTCACCTGTATAAAAGACTCCTGTCCACAGACTCAATTAATCAGTCAGGCTCTAACCTCTACAACATGGGCAAGACCAATGAGCTTTTTAAGGATGTTAGGGACAAGATCATAGACCTGCACAAAGCTGGAATGGGCTACAAAACCATTAGTAAGACGCTGGGTGAGAAGGAGACAACTGTTGATGCAATAGTAAGAAAATGGAAGAAATACAAAATGACTGTCAATCAACATCGATCTGGGGCACCATGCAAAATCTCACCTCGTGGGGTATCCTTGATCATGAGGAAGGTGAGAGATCAGCCTAAAACTACACGGGGGGAACTTGTTAATGATCTCAAGGCAGCTGGGGCCACAGTCACCAAGAAAACCATTGGTAACACATTACGCCATAAAGGTTTGAAATCCTGCAATGCCCGCAAGGTCCCCCTGCTCAAGAAGGCACATGTGCAGGCCCATCAGAAGTCTGCCACAGAACACCTGGATGATTCTGGGAGTTATTGGGAGTAGTTGCTGTGGTCAGATGAGACAAAAATTGAGCTCTTTGGTATTAACTCAACTTGCCATGTTTGGAGGAAGAGAAATGCTGCGTATGACCCAAAGAACACTGTCCCCATTGTCAAGCATGGAGGTGGAAACTACAAAGGACTACTTCACCGCATCAATGGGAGAATGGATGGAGCCATGTATGATAAAATCCTGAGTGACAACCTCCTTCCCTCCTGCAGGACATTAAAAATGGGTCGATGCTGGGTCTTCCAGCAAGACAATGACCCAAAACATACAGCCTAGGCAACACAGGAGTGGCTCAAAAAGAAGCACATTAAGGTCATGGAGTGACCCAGCCAGTCTCCAGACCTTAATCCCATAGAAAACTTATGGAGGGAGTTGAAGATCCGAGTTGCCAAGCGACAGCCTCAAAATCTTTACGATTTAGAGATGATCTGCAAAGAGGAGTGGACCAAAATTCCTCCTGACATGTGCGCAAACCTCATCATCAACTACAAAAAACGTCTGCTTGCAGTGTTTGCCAACAAGGGTTTTACCACCAAGTATTAAGTGTTGTTTGCAAGAGGGATCACTGCAAATTGAAAAAAATGTATCTAATTTATACAATGTGATTTTTTTTAAATATTTTATCTCTCAATGTTAAAATTAACCTACCCTTAAAATTATAGACTGTTCATGTCTTTGTCAGCGGGCAAACTTACAAAAACAGCAAGGGATCAAATACTTATTTCCCCCACTGTACCAGGATGGGGGATATATATATACCAGGGTGGGGGATATATATACAAGGATGGGGGATATACAGTATATACAAGCATGGGGCCCAGAATAAGGGACATAAATACCAGGATAGGGGATATACTAAGCAGGATAGGGCCCGAAAGAAGGGACATATATACCAGGATGAGGGATATACTGTATATACCAGGATGGGGCCGAGGATAAGGGACATATATACCAGGATGGGAAACATATACACCAGGATCGTTGTCATGTTGGAACATCCAAGTACGTCCCATGTGCAGCTTCTGAGCTGATGAGTGCAAATTTGCCTCCAGTATTTGCTGATAACATGCTGCATTCATCTTTCCTTCAACTTTTACCAAGTTTCCTGTGCCTTTGTAGCTCACACATCCCCAAAACATCAGCGATCCACCTCCGTGCTTTACTGTAGGAATGGTGTTCCTTTCAAAAATTCTGCCGGGGTATGTGAACTTTTATTTATAGAGTTGTGCTCAAAAGTTTACATACCCCAGCAGAATTTTTCCTTTCTTGGCCTTGTTTCATGGAATATGAATGATAACAAAAAAACATTTTCTCCACTCATGGTTATTGGTTGGGTGAAGCCATTTATTGTCAAACTACTGTGTTTTCTCTTTTTAAATATTAATGACAAACAAAAACATCCAAATGACCCTGATCAAAAGTTCACATTCCCTGGTGATTTTGGCCTCATAACATGCACAGAATTTGACACAAATGGGTTTGAATGGCTACTAAAGGTAACATCCTCTCCTGTGACCTGTTTGCTTGTAATCAGTGTGTGTGCATAAAAGCTGAATGAGTTTCTTTGATCCAGACAGACTCTTGCATCTGTCATCCAGCCACTGACGTTTCTGGATTTTGAGTCATGGAAAATCAGGGGCTTTGTAAAAACCAAACCACGGTCAGGTAGACCAACAAGAATTTTGGACACAACTGCTAAGAAAATTGTTTGGGATGCAAAGAAAAACCCACAAATAACATCAGCTGAAATTCAGGACTCTCTGAAAACTAGCGGTATGGCTGTTTCAAGATGCACAATAAGGAGGCACTTGAAGAAAAATGGGCTGCATGGTCAAGTCGCCAAAAGAAAGCCATTACTGCACAAATGCCACAAAGTATCTCACCTACAATACGCCAAACAGCACAGAGACAAGCCTCAAAACTTCTGGTACAAGCTAATTTGCAGTGATGAGACAAAATTGAACGTTTTGGCCACAACCATAAATGTTACATTTGGAGAGAGGTCAACAAGGCATCCTATGATGAAAGGAACACCATTCCTACAGTAAAGCACGGAGGTGGATTGCTGATGTTTTGGGGATGTGTGAGCTACAAAGGCACAGGAAACTTGGTGAAAGTTGAAGGAAATATGAATACAGTACGTTATCAGCAAATACTGGAGGCAAATTTTTACTCATCAGCCCGGAAGCTGCGCATGGGACATACTTGAACGTTCCAACATAACAATGATCCAAAACACAAGGCCAAGTCGACCTGTTATTGGCTACAGCAGAACAAAGTGAAGGTTCTGGAGTGGCCATCTCAGTCTCCTGACCTCAATATCATTGAGCCACTCTGGGGAGATGTCAAGCACAGAGTTCATGCTAGACAGCCCAGGAACTTACAGGAACTGGAGGATTTTTGCCAAGAATAATGGGCAGCTTTACCATCTGAGAAATTAAAGAACCTCATCCACAACTACCACAAAAGACTTCAAGCTGTCATTGATGTTAGCGGGGGCAATACACAGTGTTAAGAAATGGGGTATGTGAACTTTTGATCAGGTCATTGTTTTTGGTTGTCATTAATATTTAAAAAGAGAAAACACAGTAGTTTGGCAATAAATGGTTTCACCCAACCAATAACCATGAGTAGAGAAAAAGGTTTTTTTGTTATCATTCATACTCTCTGAAACAAGGCCAAAAAAGGAAAAATTAAAAAATCTGCCGGGGTATGTAAACTTTTGAGCACAACTGTATATATATACCAGGATGGGGGACATTACTACATAATGGGGGGGTGTAACTTGTATGTCCGTATAGGATTTAGAACTCTACAAGGGCCCATACATCTGACCAACATGCGAGGGGGGTGCCCAGGTCCAAATATTGCACCGGAGCCCATCAGACTGTAGTTACGCTACTGGTTGTTCTGTCACATTAAATCCAAATAAAATACATTTAAGTTTTTGGGTGTAATGTGAAAAAATGTGGAAAAGTTCACTAGGTATGAATCTTTTCAAGGACTGTATCTGAAATGGATGCCATTTCATGGCCATACAATATTTTACAGTGTTATACAGTGTATACATGAGTTCCGATGTTAAAACAGTATACTGCGTGTTTTTTTTTCGTCTGCTAACTCTGGGATATTACACCATTCCATATAACAGAAACAATGGTAGCTTTTCCAGTGCAGATGACACCTGGATGGACACTGCAAGTGCACTGTGAAATTATTTTAATAATTCCTCTTTGTAATAAAGCTGATACATTTTTGTTTTTGGAAGAAGTGATTGAGATTAGATGAGCCGACCATGTAGTTCCTACTTGAGCCCGTACATGGGTATGGCAAAAAGTGCACAGAGAAAGAAGCCATCTTAGAGACTGGAGGATATGGGACTCAAATTCTTGTCTACCATATAAAAAGACAACAGTATTATAGCCCAAGGAAGGCTATTTACATATTTTGCATTGAGACCCTGTAGTTTTAAGTCCTACACAGTTTCATCTAAGCATATACTGAGAAAATATAGAGTATTTGCACTATATTTTGATATACACTGTAGATAAAGGGCATATGAGGATGTCAGGATTAGTGATGAGCGAATATGTTCAAAAAACGATCGCAAATTTTAAATTCAGCACGAATATGGCACATTCGGATTCGTGATTGGAAACACGAGCTTTTTTTCTTAAAATCGTCAAAAATCTGTAACATTCGGTGAAAAAGTGTGGGAAAATTATTTCGTTGCTTGTTGCTTACACTGCTTGTGTATGATGAGCAGGGGATGTATTTGATGAGGGGAGGGGCTGGGGAGAGCTGACAGAAGCTGAGAGCAGTGCTTGTAATCTTTTTTTTTCTTTCCAAACGTTATGTGTGCAAATCGTGGTTAGCCAATCAGGGTGCACAAAGCATCCACTCTGTCCAGACACAGGGGCTTCTGCCATTGGCTGCTGAAGTCACATGTCCTCTCTATATAAAGAGTGGACGTGTTGTGTCAGCGCCATTTTCTGCATACTGAGAGATTTTAGCTAGATGGATAGGTGGTTGCTTCTAAGTCAGATAGTTTATAATAATAATAATAATAATAGTTTATTTTTATAGCGCCAACATATTCCGCAGCACTTTACAAATTTTAGGGGGGACTTATACAGACAATACAGAATAAGCATATCTCATATCGAACGGAGTGAGGGCCCTGCTCGCGAGCTTACAGTCTATGAGGAAGTGGGGGAGACACAAAAGGTAAAAAGTACATATATTGTATAATGCAGCCTTGATATACTGAATAGGATGAATAATAATACATGGACTGGTCGCCAGCCAGTATGTGTGCAGTCCTGACAGAGGCTTTTATGTGCATGGTTGGTTTGAACCCGAAGTTGAAGAAGATTTTAATATGGGGGAAAGCTGGGATGGACAGAGTGTGTTTAGGTGATACGCCAGTCTAAAGAAATGTGTTTTTAGGGTTCGCTTGAAACTGTGGGTATTGGGAATTAATCGAACTGTCCTGGGTAGTGCATTCCAGAGAATTGGCGCAGCACACGAGAAATCTTGGAGACGGGAGTGGGAAGTTCGGATTATGGAGGATTTTAGTTTCAAGTCATTTGCAGAACGGAGGGCACGTGTAGGGTGGTAGACTGAGACAAGGGAGGAGATGTAGGGGGGTACTGAAGCATGGAGCGCTTTGTGGGTAAGCGTGATAAGTTTAAAACGAACTCTATATTGGATGGGCAACCAATGCAATGACTGGCACAGGGAAGAGGCATCTGAGTAGCGGTTGGCGAGGAATATGATCCTGGCTGCTGCGTTCAGGACGGATTGGAGAGGGGAGAGTTTAGTAAGAGGGAGACCGATTAGTAGAGCGTTGCAATAGTCAAGACGAGAATGAATAAGAGCGACAGTAAGAGTTTTTGCCGAGTCAAAGGTGAGAAAAGTCCTGATTCTTGAGATGTTTTTGAGGTGTAGATGACATGAACGAGCGAGTGATTTGATGTGAGGAGTGAAAGAAAGATCTGAATCAAAAATGACCCCAAGACAGCGGGCTTGTAGCTGGGGAGTAATGGTTGAGCCACAAACGGAGATGGCAATATCGGGCACAGATAGATTAATGGAGGGAGGAAAGACGAGTAGTTCAGTTTTTGACAGATTCAGTTTTAGGTAGAGGGAGGACATAATGTTAGACACAGCAGAAAGACAATCACTGGTCTTTTGTAGTAATGCAGGGGTGATGTCCGGAGCAGAGGTGTATAATTGGGTGTCATCAGCATAGAGATGGTACTGAAAACCGAATCTACTGATTGTTTGTCCAATAGGAGCGGTGTATAAGGAGAAAAGAAGGGGGCCTAGGACTGATCCTTGAGGAACCCCGACAGTAAGAGGAAGTAGGGAGGAGGAGGAGCCGGCAAAAGACACAGAGAAGGAGCGGTCAAAGAGATAAGAGGAGAACCAGGAGAGAACCGTGTCCTTGAGGCCAATAGTGCGGAGCATAGTGAGGAGGAGCTGGTGATCCACAGTGTCAAATGCTGCAGAGAGATCCAGGAGAATCAGCAGGGAGTAGTGACCATTAGATTTAGCTGTTAGTAGATCATTAGAGACTTTAGTGAGGGCAGTTTCAGTAGAATGTAAAGAGCGGAAACCAGATTGTAAAGGGTCAAGAAGAGAGTTGTCTGAGAGATAGCGGATTAGACGGGAGTGGACCAGGCATTCCAGGAGTTTAGAGATAAAGGGAAGATTGGAAACAGGTCTGTAGTTGGCCGTGCAGTTCTGGTCAAGGGATGGTTTTTTAAGTAATGGTTGTATGCTGGCGTGTTTAAAAGAAGAGGGAAAGATACCAGATGAGAGGGAAAGGTTGAAAATTTTAGTTAGGTGAGAGGTGACAGCTGGAGCAAGGGACTGAAGGAGATGTGAGGGAATAGGGTCGCTGGTGCAGGTGGTAGGGCGAGAAGATGCAAGGAGCCTGATCACTTCATCTTCCGTGACTGGTTCGAAGTCAGAAAATGAGCAAGATACAATGTGGCGGGGGGGAGCATGCATAACATTAGGGGATTGGGAGAAAATTTCCTGTCGGATATGGTCAATTTTTTCTTTGAAATAGTTAGCCAGATCGTCAGCGCTGAGGTCGGTGGTCGGGGCCTGTGCTGTTTGATTGAGGAGAGAATGAAACGTGTCAAAGAGTCGTTTAGGATTATTGGAAAGTGAGATGATGAGGTTGTTAAAGTAGGTTTGTTTGGAGAGGTGAAGGGCAGAGTTTAGATAACTAGTGTCCTGTGAGTCTGTGAAATCGATCTTCCAGCAGATTTTTTTTTCTTGTGCCACTACTGAGGTCCACACAAAGACAGCTGGGCCCATGTCATAGAACTCAGTTGCGCACTGCTTCTATTGTGCTGTAGGCACGAGTATCCCTTAAAAAATCTATTTTTTTCACTTGTTAATGTGATACAGCAAGCCCTACTAGCCCACCTTTATTGGGGTTGAAATTCAGCTGTATGAAGAGCTCCTGAATGCAGAGTACAAAAAATCTATTTGTTTTGTTTTCTAATGTGATACAGCAAGCTATAGTTGTCCACCTTGCCATTTTGTGGGGGTGAAATTCAGCTGTATGCACAGTAAAATAAAATCTATTTTAATAAAACAATTCTGTTTCTGTGACAAACGTCATACAGTCTGCCATAAGCCACCTAGTCCTTTTGTGCCATTGAAATTCAGCTGTTTTCAGAGTAAAAAATCTATTTTTTCTGTTGCTAACCAGAGTAAAAAAAATTATTTTCTGTGACAAACATGATACAGTACGTCATGTCACCTTGTCATTTTGCGGTATTGAAATTCAGCTGTTTTCAGAGTAAAAAAATATATTTTTTCTGTTGCTAAGAAGAGTAAAAAAAATACAAATTTCTGTGACAAAAGTGGTACAGTCTGTCATATAAGCCGCCTAGTCCTTTTGTGGCAGTGAAATTAAGCTTTATACAGATGTAAAAAAAGCTTTTTTTTTTCTGTGAGTAACGTGACGCTGCACGTCATAAGCCACATTGTCATTTTGTGGCATTGAAATTCAGCCTTTTTCAGAGTAAAAAAAATCTATTTTTTCTGTTGCTAAGAAGAGTAAATTTTTTTTTTTCTGTGACAAACGTGATACAGTCTGCTATATAAGCCACCTAGTCCTTTTGTGGTGGTGAAATTAAGCTGTCTTTAGAATAAGTAAAAAAATCTATATTTTCTGTTACCAACCAAAGTAAAAAGAAATATTTTTTTCTGTGACAAACGTGATACAGTCTGCCATAAGCCACCTAGTCCTTTTGTGGCGGTGAAATTAAGCTGTATGCAGATGTAAAAAATCTTTTTTTTTCTGTGAGTAACTTGACGCTGCATGCCATAAGCCACCTTGTCATTTTGTGGCATTGAAATTTGCTGTTTTCGGAGTAAAAAAATCAATTTTTTCTGTTGCTAAGAAGAGAATTTTTTTTTTTCTGTGACAAACGTGATACAGTCTGCCATAAGCCACCTAGTCCTTTTGTGGCGTTGAAATTCAGCTGTGTTTAGACTGAGTAAAAAAATCTATTTTTTCTGTTGCTAACAGGAGTAAAAAAATATTTTTTTCTGTGACAAACGTGATACAGTACGTCATGTGTTACCTTGTCATTTTGTGGTGGTGAAATTCAGCTGTATGCAGAGCTCATGCAGAGTAAAAAAATGTATTATTTTCTGTGACTAACGTGATACAGCAGGCTAGATCTGAGTTTGATATATCTTGGAGCATATATTCTATGTTATACAGGCCTCATCCACAGTAAAAAAAATACTTTCTTCTGTTACTAACGTTATACAGCAGGGGACATCTCAGTTTGAAATAGTTTGGAGCATATCTGCTATGTTATACAGGCATCATCCACACTAAAAAATACTTTCTTCTGTATTACTGCAATCGAGGGTGTTGGTGATACCAGACAAACTGTTAGTATAGGTGCAAGAGATGAGGAACAAATGGAGGAGGAAGAGGTGATGGGCAAGCAACAGTCAGAAGATGAAGAGGATAATCACCCCCTCTCTGTTGTTCGTGGTTGGCGGGAGGGGATGGATGAAACAAGCATCAGAGTTACCCAGCCACCAACACAGCATGGGCTTGGACCTCATGGAAGAGCCCGACATATGAGTGTCTTCTTGCTGCACTATCTGCAACATGATCCCCGTATAGTTATGGTTCAAAAAATTGCTGACTACTGGGTTGCCACTCTGTTAGATTCATGTTATATCAGTAAATTTTGCCAGATGCTTCCCACCCTAGAAAGGGACCTGCGAATGCTGGAGTATCAAAACAAGCTTTTATACAACCTTAAGAGAGGTTTTCCCCATGACAGCAGTGAGGCACACAGTGTGCATCACAGCTCTACATTTCCAACCTCCGGCACGTCAATTCATCAACGCCAAAATATTAGCAGCAGTAGCGTAAGTGGCAGAAGCAATTTCTGTGAGTCCTTTCACACATTTTTTAGACCAAGTCTGACACGTGGTGAACGAGTGGAGAGGATGGTGCAGGAGTATCTAGAACTCAATATCAATACCATCAGGGAGGGTTTGGACCCTTTCACATTTTGGTCTTCAAAAATGGATGAGTGGCCTGAGCTCGCCTGTCACGACTTGGAGGTTTTATCATGCCCGGCAGCCAGCGTTCTTTCAGAACGTGTCTTCAGCACTGCTGGTGGTGTCCTAATGGATAAGCGCAGCCGGCTGTTCCCTGAAAGTGTAGACTGACTAACTTTCATCAAGATGAACAAGTCATTGATCTCCAAGAACTTTTGCAACCCAATCGCAGACTGTACAGACTAGGCGATGTAGTTTTTAGTGTGTTGCATTGATCTCGCATAATTGCAGTCTGTGATATCTTTAGCGTGGCTTCTGTGCCTGCTCTTGCTGCTGCTGCTCCAGGAGTTAACACAAATTTTTGGAAATGTGAACACTCCTGATTCTGTCTCCTTCTGCTGGGTTGGCTGTAGTGGAAGAGGGTTTGGTCTCCATTACACTACTTCTACTCTAGGGAAATTGATGCCATTTCGATGGTGTCAGGCCCTAATATTTTTAAAATGTGAACATTCCTGATTGGGTCTCCATCTGCTGGGTTGGCTGTACTGGAAGAGGTGTCGGTCCCCATTATAATATTTATACTCTAGTGAAATTTATTTTTTGGTGCAGATATTGTTCACCACACAGAGGTACACAGACATGATAAACTCAAAATTGGTTTTCTTACTACCATGGTATATGAAGCAGGCTACATCTCAGCTTAAAATTCTTTGGTGCAAATATTGTTCTCCATACAGGGGGGAAAAAATGGGATCCAAGCACCTTCATCACCATAAGTTAACCCCCGGGGGGAGAGGTGATCCTGATGAGTCTCAGATACCTGAGGGACACGTGGACTGTACTGTGCTGTTAGGTGAAGAAGAGGAGGAGGGTGACTCTCGGGCCAGGAATGGGATAACACATTGGATGATGATGAGGTTGTAGATCCCACTTGGTGTGAACCCAGAGGCACACAGCTCAGTATCTCATATGAGGAGGTGGAGGAGAAAGACGAGGAGGTTACGTTGCACCCTATGGCGCAGACATGGAGTCTGCAGCTCACAGGGGCAGCAAGGGTTGCTTAGCCTGGGTCTTTTTTGAAACCACAGAGGAGGAGCCAACTCACTTTATCTGCCAACTTTGCAAAAAAAACTCAGTAGAGGAGAAAAGTGCAATAATTTGACTACTACATAAATGATCCTTCACATGCGCAATCAACATGCATTATTCTGGCAATCTCACTGTGATAAAATGCAGACCAGAGGACCTCAACAACCATCAGCCGCCCCATCAACCACATCTGCTGCTTCTTCTTCCTCTTCTGTTACCATGCCAAGTATTGTCACACAGGTCTCCGACCGCAGAACCTCCAGTTCTTTACCCGCTTCAGTCAGGCTGAATGAGAGCCTATCGACTGTAATGAAAGCGAACATGCCTGCTGGTTTTGACCGATCCAAGAGAACGAGCACACCACAACTTTATCAATCCATCGTAACATCTCTGCCTGCACCTTACTCATGGTCCTGCAGTTTGTCCAGTTCATCGTACTCAGCCCTCTCTCAGCACAGCAGCCAGCCCTCTGTTCCATAGCTGTGGTCACGTAAAAGATTGTTTCCTCCTACACATGACAAAGCTAAGAGATTGAACTCCACCATCTCCAATCTGTTGGCCTAGGAAATGGTGGTGTCAGGCCCTAATTTTTTGAAATTTGAAGACTCTTGATTGGGTCTCCATCTGCTGGGTTGGCTGTAGTGGAAGAGTTGTCGGTCCCTATTATACTACTTCTACTCTACTGAAATTGATGCCACTTCGGTGGTGTCAGGCCCTAATTTAGGGAAATTTGAACACTGCTAGTTGGGTCTTCATCTGCTGGGTTGGCTGCAGTGGAAGAAGTGTCAGTTCCCATTGTACAACTTCTACTCTAGTGAAATTGATGCCACCTTGGTGGTTTTGGGCCCTGTTTTTTTTAAATGTGAACAGTCCTAATTGGGTCTCCATCTGCTGGGTTGGCTGTAGTGAAAGAAGTGTGGGTCCCCATTATACTACTACTCTAGTGAAATTGATGCCATTTCGGTGGTGTCAGGCCCTAAGTTAGGGAAATGTGACCACTCTTGGTTGGGTCTTTATCTGCTGGGTTGGCTGTAGTGGAAGAGGTGTCGGTCCCCATTATAATAGTTATACTCTATTGAAAATAATTCTTTGGTGCAGATATTGTTCTCCACACAGGAGTACACATGATAAAATCGAAATTGGTTTTCTTACTACCGTGGTATTTAAAGCAGGGTACATGTCATCTTTTAATTCTTTGGTGCTGATATTGTTCTCCATAGAGGGGTGCACATTAGTGATGAGTGAGCACTAAATGTGCTCAACTTAGTGGGTCAGCGGTTTCTCAAAACCTACCCAGAGCTGCTTCTGAAACTACACCGCGTGTTTGCCCATTTCAGAAAGTCAGTTACAGCTTCCACCACCTAGGCAGTTCTTCAGGAGTCTTTGCAGCTTCCTGCTCACTGACTGGTGTTCGATGCAACCACACATTGGAAATCAATGTTGCAGATGTTGGGAAGGATTTGTGAGCAGCAGAGGGCAGTTGTTGAGTACCAACTTCAACACACCCGTTGGAATTCAGGTCAGCCTCCGCACATAACAGCTGATGAGTGGGCATGGATGTCTGACATCTGTGGCGTCCTCCAAAACTTTGAGGACTCCACCAAAATGGTGAGCGGTGATGACGCCATAATTAGCGTCACATCCCGCTTCTCTGTCTACTGAAATGCTCACTGCTCACAATTAAAGAGGAAGCATTGCAGGAGGAGCAAGGAACTATACAGGGTGATGCTACACAGCCCAGCCTCATCTCATCTCAATGCGGATTGGGTGATAATGAGGAGGAGGATGAACATGGGCAGTCGTCCTCTTGGTGAGAACAGTGAAGTCTTGGCTGTCTTGGAAGTCTTGATACCCCTCTTTCAGTCTGTGGGAAAGCTGTATGAGTTTCGCTTAATGACCTTCAGTGGCCTAAACCGTGGCTTTGCTTATGCACATTATTTCTCAAAACACATTGCAGATCAGGCCATTGCCCAACTCTTTAGTCATTAAAGTCAAGGCGTAAAGAAAGATCTTTGTGTGTGACTAAGTACCACTGAGAAGTGTGAGCAGATGTTGGATCGGCTGCCATTGCTAATGGAGCAAGCTGCATTAGAGGACTTCCTGGGAGAACTGACTGCCAGAGTAGATACAGTTTCCCTCTATACCAGTCCTTTCACCGTGCTAAAGAATATGGCTGTGGTGAAATAAAACTCTCACCGAGAAGCAGTGTCAGACTGAAGAACATTGGGCCCACCAGAGGATTTGATTCTGAGGGCCCATCTTTCTCCCCCACTCAAGAGCCCCATAGCAGCTGCAAGGTTTGTGCTATGAACTCTCCTGAAGGAGAAGCCAGGGCCCACCAGAGGATTCTCCGGTTCTCTGGTGGGCCCGTCCAATCCTGTCAGGGAGCAGCCCTGGCTAAGAAAAGTCTGTGTGAAGGTTGCCAGACACTCTATGGCTGCTTTTTCCCGAGGAGGAAACCGGAAATCCTGGGGGAAACCCACGCAAACAATGGGAGAACATACAAACTACTTGCAGATGTTGATATCTAACATGCTGGAGAAACGTGCACCTACTCAGTATCTTCAGCTCCTTTGTGACAAACTAATGTTTGGGCAGCCACTCAGTCTACCAAATAATATTCCTGAGAAGGAAATTGTGGATGGCTTCGCTTCTCATACTGGGTGCACTGCTAATACCATGACGTGCCATAATTCACTGGAAATATTCCAAGCTGGTTGGAGACAAGCTCATTCCCACAGAAAAGTACCAGCAGCAAGCTAAGGAGATGGTGTCCTCTATCATCATGAAGTAGTTAGCTCGTTGTCTAGTAGTCTGATTTTTATACTAAAGATCCTGCTTATTTTTATAGTTTTAAGTGAGCACACAGTGACCGTGGTTTCTGCAGCAGCGCATCCAGGCAGGTATAGTGCCTGACAAATTGCTGTATCATCAGGTTGAGGATAAGAGCCTTGCAAGG
Organism: Phyllobates terribilis; assembly: GCF_046119375.1. Classification (NCBI taxonomy): domain Eukaryota; kingdom Metazoa; phylum Chordata; class Amphibia; order Anura; family Dendrobatidae; genus Phyllobates; species Phyllobates terribilis. The sequence continues at coordinate 160,139,412 of NW_027362764.1, read as the reverse complement.
CACGTGTGTGAGGTTGCCCTGGCGTAGGGTCACCACCAGGTTTGCACCGTTATCACACACTGCCTTCCCTTTCTCCAGGTTCAATGGAGACAGCCATTGCTCAAACTTGGCCTGGAGAGCTGTTGTCAGTATTCCGGGTTTTCTAGGTAACCTTGTGAATGATTTTGCCCTTTGTTAAGAAGGAGTTTGCTGTTTTTGTATGCCCTACTTCCTGTTCGTTTGTTTAAAACCCGGCTCAGGTGCTGGCTTCCTTGCTGGAGTATTCTGCTTCCGTTTCCCTTCAGTCCAGCTGCCTTACTATTATCTCCCAGATCTCTTTTGTATTTACCAGGTTAATCTTCACATATTTCTCAGCAGCAGCCTAGGACATTCTCTGCCTATGTAAGCTACACTCACTGTGTTATCATTAACCTGTTGACTTTGGAATTTAACCCTTGGCTCACTCTACCCAGTAAGAACTGTGTTTCTGAACTGTGTTGTTGTTTAACCCTTCGTTCACTCCCTCCGGTGAGGGCTGCTGGAACTATTTACTGGAATATTACTTAAATGTGAACTTGTTTCTGGACTTCCCTGAATCTACGCCACATCTAGGATTAACTTGTGAACTTGTTCTTGGACTTCCCTGTGGCTACTGCATACCTGGATCTGACTTTTACTACACCCGCAGTGTTTGAATCAAGCCACGTCATCAGTGTGTCAGACTTTCCTTTTGATTACATTTGTGTGAGGACTCCGTCGTAAGAACATTGCCGACTTTGCTATATAGGTTTCAAAGACTTAATATTGCTGGACTTATTTCATTGTATGTCACTACAGGTTATCTGCATATTGTTTTTGGGTGTTATTGCTGTTGCACAAATACACTATTTGCACTAAAGAAACCCGTCTCTGCTTGTTCATTGCCCCACGCTATCAGAATCCTCGAGTTCCTACAATAGTATTACAGCTGTCCACAACTCTTCAGGTGTATGACTGCAATCTCCAAGGCATATAAATTTTAACACTGCCTGATTGCGGTGAGCCCTTACTGCGCAGTATGGAGGTGGGTGGGATTCTATCTGCACTGTTGGAACGTGTTTCTCATTAAGGCGCAGGTGGAGGCCCTAGAGGAGGTGGAGGAGGCACAAGCACTGGAGGAAGTGTTAGATACAGAGGTTTGTGCCGCAAGCCTTGGGGATTCCAATACTTGCTGTCTAGTAACACCTTGGTGTCTAGTGGTTTAGTTCTCCATCCCCTGGTGTAATGCTTTTGTAGCACCCCAAGGACTCGGCTGCTACAGGGGTATTGCACCTCGAGCCAGAGGTGTGGTATTCCACTCCCGGGTAAGGATGGAGCGTGGAACAGAGCTCAGTTAGCTGCATGCACCACATACACCCCATTTCCGGGGGACAGAACAACGGTACTCCCACCAGATAGTTGTGCAGGTACGACAGCGTCTGTCCCTGGCTGGAGTGGGGGGGGGGAGGAACATCCCAGTGGTGTAGGAGCAGACAGGGGAGGGACTCTGGGCATAGGTAGGAGCCCATTGGTTGCATTGTCACCAGGGCTCGGGTGTCAGAGGGAGTATAAAAGGTGGGCACCATCTAGGAACTGGGTCAGTTCAGTCTGAGGAGAAGCTGAGAGAGAGTTCAGCCAGAGAGGGCTGACAGGGAGCTGTGGCTCCGTCTGGGCCCAGCTCCAGAGCTAGGCCTGAAGCAGAGAGGAGAGAGGAGGAAGAGGAGAAACACAAAGAGAGGCCCAGAGACGCAAGCATAGAGGGAACCCTGAGATCCCACAAGAGAACGAAAACGGGTGAAGGGTTGGCAGAACAGGGTACCGGATCCCAAACTGGTGGAGGCCAATTATCCTCAGCCAGGAACCGGAGGTCGTGGACAAGTTTTGGCGCGACCCCTCGCCACATCCACCAGGAAGGCAAACCACGTATAGGGTCAGGGAAGCCGGGAAAGGTTTCACCACCAGAAGGCCCGAGGGAGCCGGACAAAGGTGGATCCCTGGTGGGGACGGCCAGTAGGAAGGAAGAGAGGGGAGCCCTGGACCACGCTCTGGAATTGCCTGGGAGTTGGCCGAGTCCCTGACCTGGTGGACGCAGCATGACTCGGGTGGTCCTTACTGTGCACAAGCGACCTGATAAAGAACCGTGAGTAAAGCTTTTGAAACTGCACTACCAGACTCCGTGTTTCGTCGTCGCACCTGCACCACCAGTACTGGGACATCCACACCATCACTCCCATCATCAACTCTACAATAGCTGCCCTGAGGCAATACTCCTCCCGTGGGGAGTCGTTCCATTCTCAGCTGCCCCAACAACACCAGCCTCGGCGGTCTGCCCTGCAGCGGCGGTCTCATGACCGCAATCCACGGGTGGCGTAGTCGAACATTCTAACATCTACTGCTAAATACTGCCACTCAGTTTGACTCCCTGGGCACGGACCGGGTCACCGCCACGAGACTACTACCCCTATCTGATCCGGCTCCGGGTAAGCCCCCGTGCGCGCGATGCCGCACGACTCAGGCCCAGGGGCGCGTCAACTTTGGCGTAGTCGGCAGGATAACGTGCCCGCAACCACCGGGTACTGCGTGCCTGAAGAAAAGTTCACATTTACCTCAAAAAGGAGTCTCCCGCCAATTCCAGAGGGTTCCCGCCATCGGACGCCATCTGGGGTCGTTTCCCGCCGTTTGCCCGCCATCTGCAGTCTTTGCCCGCCATCTGCGAAGTTTCCCGCCATCGGGAGACGATTCCCGCCATCTGAGACGATTTCCCGCCCTGGCAGAGCAGACGCCATTATGGGCGTGCCAGAGGGTGGCAAAAGACCACCTCCCATCGTGGGCCAGGTCCAAGAATGGCGCCAAAAGCGGAAACCGCCCCCACCAGCAGAGACTGCAATGATAGAAATGTCCATCAGCGTGAGGGGGCTGCCCCTGGAACTGACTGTCACTAAGTTGCCCCGGGACCACCCTCAATGGGGGCGGATAGGGAACAAAACGGAGAAGATGGGTGCGGCCTGGAGGAGTCTGGACAGATCGCACCCGGAGATGGAGGAAGAGTCGAGCAGCACCGACCCTGTGGTCCGGAACCTGTTGCAGGCTACCACCCCAGAAGGCCTGGTGGAGATCCTGGCACAGCTCCCCAGAGATCGGGAGCGTGCAGAGACCGCGCTGGAGGCCTTGGCCCGGAAGATGGCCCGAGTGCAGCAAGAAGCACTGGCCGAGTGGAGAAGGGAGATGGTCCAGCAGGCTGGAACCCGCCAGCAGAGGACGCCACTCGCAACGTGGAGTATGTCTGCCCCTGAGGATGGTGCAGGAGGGACGAAGGGCGGAGACGATGCCGCGGAGGGAGCCGCAGGGATGGAAGCAGGTAATGGGGACGTCATCACCCCGTGCCCAGTAGCCGTAAGCCTGCCCCAGCTCCCCGTCGCAGAGCCCGAAGTCCCACTCACCGTGCCCGTAGCTGCACCGCCACTGCTCCCAACTAGGCCTCAAGCGGCAGGAGCCGCGGCCACGCCCCCTGTTACGCCACGCGCCTCAACCCTGAGCGCGGCAAAGCAGGAAGTACCACCGGCCTGGTCTCAGGGCCGAGTACCCCCGGGCGCCGCCGTCTCCACAGCGCCCTCTACCTCCACAGCGCCACCGGCCTGGTCGCAAGGCCTGGTGAATCCGGGCGCCGCTGCCCCTCCAGCGCCCTCTTCCCCAAAGGTGCCATACCTGGATCCAAAGAGGATGCCTCCGGCCTGGACGCAAGGCCAAGTACCTCTGGGCGCCGCTGCCCCCACAGCGCCCTCAACCTCCACAGTGCTGCCCCTGGGCGAAGATCTGTTTGCACAACATACCAGCCCGGACGGGCTGCCCTTTGTGTGGCCACCGGAGTACATCAACCCCCGACTCCGGAGGGAACGGCCCCTGTGTGAGCCTCTGATCCCGGCACCGGCACCCGCTAAAATTGTCCCGCTCCCGTTGGAAGACGCCCAATTCGCATGGGATCCCACCGGTGAGGACCTCATGGGGTTCACCAAAGAGACCCGGGCGGACGCAGCCCGGCGTGAGGAGTGCTGCCGTCAACAGCTAGAGGTCTTTGGGAGAGAACGGCGAGAGAGGCGGATCCGCGAGGAACAGCTGCAGGTCCAAAGCGCGGAGCAGAAACGCCGGGCCCGACGAAATCCCCGTACGGCCCACAGTCCCCGCGCCACCGGGACCGTAATAAAGTTCCAACTGGAACACGGCTGGGGCTTTATCCGAGACCACCGAACCCCCGGCGACGTCTTTGTCACCCGCAGGGATGTCGAGAGCCACCTGCCGGAGGGACACCGCGGACGTGACCACTACCCGGGTGATGAGGTCACCTTCACCCGGCATCAGTGTGCCAAAGGACCGTACGCCCTCCACGTACACCGGCTGACTGAGGAGGAGATACGGTATGAGGAAGATCAAGACGACCCGGACGGGTCTGAAGACTACCCTCAGGAAGGAGCACGAAGAGGACATCATTATTAGAGTGTGATAAAGAAGGACTGTATATAGTTACCCGTCGGGGTACAAGAACTGTCGTAAAATTGGTGTTTGTGTGAACTGTTTTCTGTGTGCCCCTATCCCTAATCAGGCTGAGGACTGTGAGCAGCCATTCCCTATTCCCACTGGCCGAGGACTGAGAGCGGTCACCCTGTAAATAGTTGCGCTTCCTAAGGCGCCCCCTACTGGTTTTATAGAAGGACTGCGTTTCTATTTTAGAACTAGAGACTGTTGCACTTAACCTGGTCACAAGTTGCCCCGTGGCCAGAAGATCAAGAATGTGTTTTATATGAGAATGTTTTATATGAAAAGTTTTATATTGAAAGTTACATATACTGCTAACAGAGTTTATAGTATTTTAAAAGTGTGAAGAAAGTCTAATAATGTTTCCGTAATGGTTTATACCTGTAACGTTAAAAGAAGAAAAGTACCTCCCATAAAGGGATGAGTTTTCAGTTATGTCTTACATGCGAGTGTACACTTTAAAATTTTTGTATGTTTTAATTTGCTTTTGCTCTTTTCCAGCCCGAGGACGTGCTGTGATTTACCAGGGGGGAATGTAGCACCCCGAGGACTCGGCTGCTACAGGGGTATTGCACCTCGAGCCAGAGGTGTGGTATTCCACTCCCGGGTAAGGATGGAGCGTGGAACAGAGCTCAGTTAGCTGCATGCACCACATACACCCCATTTCCGGGGGACAGAACAACGGTACTCCCACCAGATAGTTGTGCAGGTACGACAGCGTCTGTCCCTGGCTGGAGTGGGGGGGGGGGGGAACATCCCAGTGGTGTAGGAGCAGACAGGGGAGGGACTCTGGGCATAGGTAGGAGCCCATTGGTTGCATTGTCACCAGGGCTCGGGTGTCAGAGGGAGTATAAAAGGTGGGCACCATCTAGGAACTGGGTCAGTTCAGTCTGAGGAGAAGCTGAGAGAGAGTTCAGCCAGAGAGGGCTGACAGGGAGCTGTGGCACCGTCTGGGCCCAGCTCCAGAGCTAGGCCTGAAGCAGAGAGGAGAGAGGAGGAAGAGGAGAAACACAAAGAGAGGCCCAGAGACGCAAGCATAGAGGGAACCCTGAGATCCCACAAGAGAACGAAAACGGGTGAAGGGTTGGCAGAACAGGGTACCGGATCCCAAACTGGTGGAGGCCAATTATCCTCAGCCAGGAACCGGAGGTCGTGGACAAGTTTTGGCGCGACCCCTCGCCACATCCACCAGGAAGGCAAACCACGTGTAGGGTCAGGGAAGCCGGGAAAGGTTTCACCACCAGAAGGCCCGAGGGAGCCGGACAAAGGTGGATCCCTGGTGGGGACGGCCAGTAGGAAGGAAGAGAGGGGAGCCCTGGACCACGCTCTGGAATTGCCTGGGAGTTGGCCGAGTCCCTGACCTGGTGGACGCAGCATGACTCGGGTGGTCCTTACTGTGCACAAGCGACCTGATAAAGAACCGTGAGTAAAGCTTTTGAAACTGCACTACCAGACTCCGTGTTTCGTTGTCGCACCTGCACCACCAGTACTGGGACATCCGCACCATCACTCCCATCATCAACTCTACAATAGCTGCCCTGAGGCAATACTCCTCCCGTGGGGAGTCGTTCCATTCTCAGCTGCCCCAACAACACCAGCCTCGGCGGTCTGTCCTGCAGCGGCGGTCTCATGACCGCAATCCACGGGTGGCGTAGTCGAACATTCTAACATCTACTGCTAAATACCGCCACTCAGTTTGACTCCCTGGGCACGGACCGGGTCACCGCCACGAGACTACTACCCCTATCTGATCCGGCTCCGGGTAAGCCCCCGTGCGCGCGATGCCGCACGACTCAGGCCCAGGGGCGCGTCACTTTAGTTCTCCAAACCCAGCTGTCTAGTAGGTTAGTTTTCCAACCCCTGTTGTCTTATTAGTTTAGTGCTCCAACCCCTGTTTTCTATTAGTTTAGTTCTCCATGTTCTGGTGTGTATTTGTTTCATTCTCCAACCTTAGCTGTTTAGCAGTTTAGTTTTCCAACCCCTGTTGTCTATTAGTTTAGTTCTCCATGTTCTGGTGTGTATTTGTTTCATTCTCCAACCCATCCATGCTCACCCTCAGGGGCTAACGTCTGGTGACGAGGGTTTGGATTCTGCTCGGACCCTACTTGTCTGGCCCCTGATCAGCTGAAAAAATTTTTGGGTATTGCTACACATGCTTTCCCTTTCTTGAGTCTGTGAAGCTTTGGATCAGACCTCTGATGCCCCAGAATAGAATTTATGAACAGCTCTGTAGACTCGCCCATCTGTGGTTCCCCAAAGTCAGTTGAGCAGTTCGCAAGTTGTGACGCGGGGGCAAACAAGGGTAATTGGGGCGCCACCTCTGAGGACTGTACTGTGTATGATGTTAAGGTGGAGGAAGAGGAGCAGAGGCCACTTGATGCAGCGCTTGCCATCTACTGGTGCACATGTTCTTTCAGGCCCTCATCTACAAAATGTACCACTGTCTCGGCATCACCGACTTGGCCCTATCTTGGATCTCTTCATACCTAACCGACCGGACATTCAGTGTCTCCCACTCAAACACCACCTCCTCATCTCCCCCCCCTATGTGTCGGTGTCCCCCAAGATTCAGTTAGGATCTACACCTTTGGCCTGGGACAGCTCGTAGAGTTTCACGGTTTTCAGAATCACCTCTATGCTGATGACACGCGTATCTACCTCTCTGGAACTGATATCACCTCCTTACTAACCAGAATCCCACAATGTGTGTCCGCTATTTCATCTTTCTTCTCTGCTAGATTTGTAAAACTTAACATGGATAAAATCGAATTCATCATCTTTCCACCATCTCATTCACCCCCCCCCAACTAACCCATTTATCAAAGTCAATGGCTGCTCACTCTGATCTGTCCTTCAAACGTCAGATCCAAGCCCTTTCCACTTGCTTCCGATTCCCAACTAAAAAATATCTTCGGTGTCCGCACATTCCTCAAACAAGAATCTACCAAAACACCAGTGCAGGTCCTCATCATCTCCCGTCTCGACTACTGCAAACTCCTGCTCTGTGGCCTCCCTTCTACCACTCTCGCACCCCTCTAATCTATTTAAACTGTGCTGGTGGACTAATCCACCTGTCACCCCGCTATTCCCTGGCTTCTCCCCTCTATCAATCCCTGAGCTGGCTCCCCATTGCTCAGAGACTCCAGTTGAAAAGCCTAACGTTGGCATACCAAGCCATCCAAAACATGTCTCCTCCATACATTTGTGACCTAGTCTCCCTTTACTTACCTGCACACAACCTCCCATCCATCCAAGATCTCCTTCTCTACTTCCCTCTTATCTCTTATTGCCACAAACACATACAAGATTTGTCACGTGCCTCTCCCCTACTGTGTTACTCTGTACCCCAACACATCAGACTCTCGCCTACCGTGGAAACCTTGAAAAGGAAGCTGAACACCCACTTATTCTGACAAGCGTACAATCTGCAGTAATTCTCACTCCACCATACCGCTGCAGGACCAGCTGTACCCTGACCTACTGTATTCTCACCCATCCCTTGTAGATTGTTTGTGCGCCCTCGCGGGCATGGTCCTCTCTCCTCTTGTACCAGTTGGTGACCCCTTTTCATATGTAAAGCGCCAAAGAATAAATGTTGCTATAATAATAATGATAATTATAGTACTTGTACTCTGGGTCAATTGATGGCACTTTCCAGGTGTCTATCCCTAATTTGATGTATTTTGGCAGTTTTTGTGCTCGTTTGAAGGTGTTGTGTATGCGCTTGTTTTTGCCCCCCATAGAATCCAATGGGGTTCGGCAATATTCGAGAAATATTCGACAAATAAATTGGTGAATATTGCAAATTCGACGATCATAATCTGAACCGAATATTGAAACATTCGCTCATCTCTAGTCAGGATCACATACTGTTGCATCGGCGTCTCTGCCTCCTGCTAGGCAGAGACGCCGTCCCTCTCACCGTTCTGTTCAGCGCACGGCGTCCTCCAGTGCTCCTTCTCTTGCTGCTGCCGGCGCGCGCTCCTTCCCGGGCACTGTGCTTAGGGCGCGCGCGCGCGCTCCCCCTCTCTTAAAGGGACCGCGCGCGCTGTCCTAAGGAGTCCCCGGCCAATTGCCGGAGGACTTCGCATATTTAAGGCACCTCCTCCAAAATGGAGGTGCCCGAGCAAAGTTGCTGCAAAGCATACTCACCTCTGCTTCAGCCCTCAGGTCCCGTTGCCAGCCTGACTTCCAGTCCTGTTTACCTGCTTGTCTTCTCTTCAGCCCGACAGTCTGTCTCCTGCATCCGCCAGTCTGTCTATGGGCAAGTCCACCTGCGGACCAGGAAGCACCTGTCAGTTACCTGCCTGCTACCTGCCGTACCTGCCAGCCCGCTCACCTGGGAGTGCTCACCTGCTGCCCGCCTGCTAGCCTACCTGGAGGCTCCGCCGTCACTTGCCGTGACCACCTGCCTGCCAGCCAAGAGACTCTTACCCGCTCAGCCGTCACTTGCCGTGACCTCCTGCCTGCAAGCCAAGAGACTCTTACCCACTCAGCCGTCACTTGCCGTGACCGCCTGCCTGCCAGCCAAGAGACTCTCACCCGCTCAGCCATCACTTGCCGTGACCACCTGCCTGCCAGCCAAGAGACTCTTATCTGCTCTTCCGTCACTTTCCTGACCACCTGCCTACTCACCCAGAGACTGCTACCTACCTGTTGTGTCCACCCGCTACTCCGGTCAGTCCCAGCTACCTGACCCGTGGGAGCCAACTGCTCTATTACAAGGTCGTCCCCAGTATAACACCTGCCCCTCGGGGTCCCTCCTTGTTCCAAGGCACAGAGGTTCCACCACCCGGCCCGTTACACATATTTGTTTAATGTATGACTTTTGAGTTCTGGAAGTCTTATAAAGTCTTTAAATCATTGTATTATGAGCATTTCTAAACAGATGATTGTCCTTTGTTTTTCTTGAAATGCAAAGGGACCAAATTGTGAGAACTGCAAGGCTGTGTGCCCACGATGCGTTTTTTAAGCGTTTCCGCAGCGGCAAAAACGCTGCAGAAAGGCTTAAAAAACGCATGGTAGAAGGCCTCCATGTTCCCTAATGATAATCCGCATGTGCTGTGCACATGCTGTGGAAATTTCCGCTGCGGATTATAATTGCGGAAAAAAACGCAGCACTACCAATTATTTTGCGGAAGTGCTGCGTTTTTGCCGCCATTGACTTGCATTAGAACGTGCCAATTCCGCAACACTGCATCTGTACTTGCATAATTGGCGCGTTCTAATGTGCAGATGGTACCCGGGTGTGGAGGACAGGAGACTCTCCTCCACACCCAGGTACCCTAAAAGCTGTAAAAAAAAGAATAAAATAAAAAATAAAGATTATATTCACCTTCCGACGGCCCCTGGACTCCTTCCCTGTGCTTGCCTACAGATCGCGCAGGACTGAAGTGCCTGCGCTCACGTCACATTCATGTGACGGCAGGTCCTTCAGTACAGCGTACCGCGATCTGCCGGCAGCCAGCACAGGAGCGCAGCAAGACACCGGGGGCCATCAGAAGGTAAGTATAGGTTTATTTTTTATTTTTTGACATTCTCTCGGGTCACACTATATAAATCCATGCTGTTTGCATGGATTTATATAGTGTGACCAAGTTGACAAGCACTTTACAAGTGATGCTAAAATCGCTTGGAAAGCGCTTGATACCCGCATGCGGAAATGCAAGTGAAGAACGCTTCATTTCCGCATGTCCTTGGCAGGAAAACGCATGTACAATCCGCATGTACAATCCGCATGCGTTAATTTCTGCCAGGGAGATGCAGAAACGCTGAGGAAAAAATCCTGAGCATTTCTGCATCGTGGGCACATAGCCTAAAAGGGATTTTTACCCCTCTCTGGAGAGAAATAGCAATTGCTGCTTCTATCATTGCTTATAATTTCTAAGGTGGTCCCTGATTCTGGTTTCCTGCATCTTTGGTACTCTGAGAAAGAAATGCCACAAATAACTGCAGAGATAACATAATTACATGTCAAAGGAGTAAGATGCACGGGTCCTAATCCACTGTGAACACCGGTGGATCAATGCTGCTGTACAGCAAGTACATTCATACACTCTATAGTATGAGAAAGGTTACTTAACATGAAGTTTTTTCCTTCAACTATTTATTTCTCCATGACACAGATAATCTATGTCACATTCCAACAGTCTGTGACTCAAATGATTTATGTCATTCTTTCCACCTTGTCATTATGTAAATGCCTCTTAGACATGGCGCAGGTGTGAATAAATGTGATTTTCCTGTTTCAGAAAGAGAGACATCGCTGACAGCTATGTCCTCCCTCTGTATAGGCTCCATAAGTAATGCAGACTTACTGCAATATTCAGTCATATGAATATTTTTGTAGTACCCATTTTTATGAGAGAGCATTATTACTGTATGAAGTGTGCTTTTAAAACGTTCACAAAAACTATAACATTGAGTACAGTTTTAAGGTTTAAACAAATATGTATTTTAAGGACTCTAAATTAGAAACAATTGTAAGCTACTATAGTTATTTTAAAAGCCATGTCTGTCCCCAGTGCCAACATCATATCTCTGTTTGTCTCACACTAAATAGCCTGGGCAGGGTTGAAGGTATAGACATTTAGGTTCCCAGGTTCCCAATGCCCCCCCTTGTAATCCATCCCTGTCTTGCACTATCATAGGGTCCAAATAAAACTTTCTAGCTATTTCAAGTGGAGTACCACAAGGCTCTGTCCTGGTCCCAGTGTTGCTCAACATTTTTATAAATGATCTAGATAAGGGAACTAAAGGTAAACTAATCAAATTTGCAGATGATACAAAGCTAGGACGGATAGTAAACACTAGAGAAGACAGAGAAAAGATTCAGGAGGATCTAGAAAAGCTTGAAAAATGGGCAGCGAATAATAGAATAGTATCTAACAGGGATAAATGCAAGATTCTACATCTGGACAAGAAAAACAAAAATTGCATGGGAGGAATAGAACTAAGCAACAGCATGTGTGAAAAATACTTGGGTATACTAATAGATCACAGAATGCCCATGAGTCAATAGTGTGATACAGCACCGAAAATGGCAAATACAGTTCTGGGATGTATTAAGAGAAGCATAGTCTAGATCACTATAATGGGAAGTAATTATTCCTCTCTACCCCTCCTTGGTCAGACCTTAACTGGAATACTGTGTCCAGTTCTGGGCACAACATGTTAAAAAAAGGCATTGAAAAACAGAAGCAAGTTCAGAGAAGAGCTACCAGGATGGTGAGCAGACTGCAAACTCTGCCCTGCGTGGAACGGTTAGAAGATCTGGGAATGTTTAGCTTGCAAGAAAGAAGACGTAGCGTTTTTGATGCGTTTTTGCACTTTTGCATTGCTTTCAACGGTGAAAAACATTGTAACATTTTACTACCTTATCTGGCCATGTGGTGTGTGAGACATGATCAGACACATCCTGTTTCATTTATGAAGGAGGGTCAATGAAAGTCACAAAGCCTATTTTTATAGGGCCATCAGGCGGCCCTTACTATTCTTAAAGTGCCAGCAGTCGTCCCTTACTATTGTTAGAGGGCCATCAGCTGGCTATGCTTTGTTGTTCCCATTATTAAGGAGCAGGTCTCCTATAGTGTTATAGCGTATGCAGTGACTGCAAGGGCTGCCCAAATTTTGGAAAAAACTGAATACCCCTTTGAAGAGACATAGAGGGCCTGATTTAAAAAAATAATTTCCCATGATTAAGGAGCGGGTCTCCTATACTGTTATTGCATATCTAGTGACTGAAAGGGATGCCCAAATTTTGGAAAAACCCCAATACCAATTTAAAGACACATAGAGGAGGGCCTCAGTAACAAAATGTTCCCATTATAAAGGAGCGGTTTTGCTATACAGTTATTGCATATGCAGTGACTGCAACGGCTGCCTACATTTTCGTCGCATCCCAATACCCCTTTGAAGAGATATTGAGGAGGGCCTCAGTAACAAAATGTTCCCATTATAAAGGAGCAGGTCTCCTATACTGTTCTTGCATATGCAGTGACTTCAAGGGCAACCAAAAATTTGATGCACTCCAATGCCCCTTGGAAGAGACGTAGGGAAGGGCCTCATTAAAAAAATGTCTCCTATACTTGTAATGCCCATGCACTAAGTGCATGGCTGAAAAATATTTACCCCTGGGGGGTATACATGAACATACTGTATACCAAACATTTCCTACGGGCATCATAAACACCCTTAAAAAAATTATGTGGGTGTTGCATCATGGTCACCCTGGTGATATGGTGGTGGAGGATGAGGAGAAGGAAGAGGACAACAGAAAATAGACAAAATCAGGAAATGTATATCCATGTCTGGGTGTGAAGAGGTGCATGGGAATAGACCTCCCAAAAAAAAGCCACTGGATTTGAGTTTATGTTACGCTGCTATCATTCGGTGGTGTTGAGAAGTCTGGCACAATCCAGCCCTTGTTCATTTTGATAAGAGTCAGCCTGTCAGCATTTTCAGTTGATAGGTGGATGCGCCTATCAGTTATAATTCCCCCGGCGGCACTAAAAACCCGCTCTGACAAAACGTTAGCGGCAGGGCAAGCCATAACCTCTAAGGCGTAAAGAGCCAGTTCATGCCACGTGTCCAGCTTGGATACCCAATAATTATAAGGCACAGAGGGATCACGGTGACGTTGGTACGGTCAGCAAGGTACTCCTTCAGCATCTTCGCAAAATGATCCCTCCTTGTGAGAGTACCCCATACATTAGGGCCTGTGTGATGAGAGGGTCTGAGAAAACTCTCCCAGATCTTTGACAGTGTTACCCTGCCTATGCTGGAACATATTTGTGTCTCTCTTGCCTGTTTTCCTTGGTTGTCCAATGAACTGTGATCTCTGCCGCCAGCGTTTTCAGATGGGATTTTTTTTAATAATTCCTCAACAAGATCCTTCTGGTACTGCACCATTTTAGTAGACCTGTCCACCACGGGAATGAGAAATAAAAAGTTCTCCTTGTAGCGTGGGTCTAGAAATGTCACCAACCAGTAATGACTGTCACCCAGAATTTGGAGAACGCGAGGGTCACGGGAAAGGCAGCGGAACATAAACTCATGTGTGCCAGACTGCTAATAGGCAAGACTTCCGTGTCTTCATCAAGAGGACGACTGTCCTTGCTCTCCTCCTCATCCTCCTTCTCCTCCCTCTCCTCAGGCCATCCATGCTGAACAGACGGTATGGCAGTTTTGTGGTTAGCACCATCTATAGCACATGAAACTAGCTCCTCTTCTTCCTCCTTCTCCTCCTCCTCTTCCTCATTGTCATCCAATCCAAGTTGGGATGATATGAGGCTGGACTGTGTGGAATCAACCTGTATGGGTCCATGTTCCATCTCATCTTGCTCCGCCTGCAATGACTCCTCTTTAATTGTGAGCAGCGATCGTTTCAGAAGAAAGAGAAGCGGGATGGTGACGCTAATTATGGCGTCATCACCGCTCACCATCTTGGTGGAGTCCTCAAAGTTTTGGAGGACAGCACAAATGTCTGACATCCATGCCCACTCCTGAGGTCTTATGTGGAGAGCCTGACCTGAATACCGATGGACGTTTTGAAGCTGGTACTCAACAACTGCCCTCTGCTTCTCACAAATCCTTCCTAACATATGCAACGTTGAGTTCCAACTTGTAGGAACATCGCACACTAGTTGGTGAGCTGTAAGCTGAAAACGCTGCTGAAGCATGGTATGGGCGGTGGAAACTGTAGCTCTCTTTTTAAAATGGGCATACATGCGGCGTTCTTTGACAAGCAGATCCAGCAGATCCGGGTAGGTTTTGAGAAACTGCTGAACCACTAGGTTGAGCACATGGGTCAGGCATGGTGCTTGTGTGAGCTCGCCGCGCTTCAGAGCCGCCACCAGATTCCAGCCATTGTCACACATGAACATGCCTGGCTGTAAGTTCAGCGGTCACAGCCACAGATCTGCCTGCTCTTTTAGAGCTGTCAACAACTCTTTAGCAGTGTGCGGTTTGTCACCTAAGCATATTAGCTTCAGCACAGCCTGTTGCCGCTTGGCTGAGGCAATGCTGCAGTGCTTCCAACTGATGTGGGCATTTCGGAGATGGAGGCTGAAGAAGAGGAGGTGAAGGAGCTGTAGAATGGTTGACCCAGGGACCGCAATCCTCAGCGTTGGGAGGACATGTTCCGTCCCAAGGTCTGACTGGGTCCCGGCTTCCACTATATTATCCCAGTGTGCCATCAGCGAGATGTATCATCCCTGCCCACAAGCACTTGTCCACGTTTCCGTGTTTATGTGGACCTTCCCAGCAACTGCATTGCTGAGGGCACGGCTAATGTTCTGGGATACATGCTTGTGTAATGAGGGGACGGCACACCGGGAGAAATAGTGGCGGCTGGGGAATGAATACCGAGGGATTGCCGCCGCTATCAGGTTGCGGAAAGCTTCTGTCTCCACGAGCCTAAAAGGCAACATTTTGAGCGCAAGCATTTGCGAAATGTGTGAGTTTAGTAGTGTGGCCTGTGGGGCGTTAGCTGCATATTTGTGATTGCGTTCCAAGGACTTGGGTAGGGACAACTGAAAGCTGCACTGGGACAAGGACATGGACGTGGTTGCTGATGGTGGTAGTTGCAAACAGCGGAACAAGCAGTGGTGTCACCCACGAACACTGTTTCTGGATCCTGGTGTTCAGCCCACCTAGTCGGGTGCTTTGCTGTCATGTGCCTGAGCATGCTGGTGATCAGGCTGTTAGTTTTTCTACCCTTGCTGATACTGTCCTGGCAGATGTTGCAAATGGCCTTTTTGGGGTTATCTGCAGAGTCTTTAAAAAACAACCAGACTCAGGAAGACCTAATCGTTGTACTGCCAACTTCCGTCGTATTGGTGTTGCGGGGAACGGTTGCCTGCCTTGTGTCTGTGGCCACCACACTGCTTGTTCTGTGGTTCTACATCTTCCTCCCCCTGTGTGCTGCTGTCCTCGCTCTTCATGTCACCTTGCCAGGTTGGGTTGGTGACTTCATTAACCACCACCTCGTGTTCCACTTCCACACCCTGGTTCTCCTCCTGACTTTCTGGCAATTGTGTCTCATCATCATCCACTTCTTGTGACAGTAATTTCACTTTCCAACCATTGCCTTTGTGTGATCATGGCTGCTCAAATATTTGGGCATCGCTACATGCGATCTCCTCTTGCCCCACTTGAAGCTGGCCAGGTGAGAGGCCAGAATCTATAAATGGAAAAGTGAACAGCTCTTCGGAGTGTCCAAGTGTGAGATCAGTTGTCTCTGGGCACTCGGCATGGTGGAAGAAAGGAGGATCAGGGTGAGGAATAAGAGGTCCAGACTCACGGCTACTGAGACTTGGCCATATGGAAGACAGGGTGGTGGTGGCAAAGTGACTGGAAGCATTATCTGCTATCCAACCAACAACCTTTTGACACTGCTCTGGGTTCAATAGTGGTGTGTTGCAGTCCCCTATTAATTGGGACAGGAAGGTCGGGCTACAAGATGTGGGTGTTTATTGTGGCACAATTTCAGCTTGCCCATGGCCTCGGCCTCTGCATACAACATCACCATCACGTCCACTTCCCCGTCCCTTGCCACACACCTTGCCCATTTAAAATGAAGTATAATATTTTGCACAATTTCTCCAAATGGATGGCTTTGTACCGCAATTATATGGGATACATCTGACGGACGCCCATGGTTTTAAATACCGTAGCCTTGTAGTTTCCTATAATTGGCAGCGACCACGTGCGAATAGCTTCACTGACACACTGTTGCCTAACTGTAAATGGAGGATAATAATTTGCACAGTCCCTACAAATTGTTGAATTTGTACCGCAGTAATATGGGATCACATTTGATGATGGAAAAGATCTGGCTGTATTCTGCAGTGCTAACAAGCAAATGGAGCAGTAATATATTGGATTAAGAGCAAAAAAAAAGGCCTGACATCTAGTCCAATGGCTATCTGTAACAGGCAGCAGCAGCAGACAGAACATGCAATGGACACTATTGTGCTGTATAGTGTTCAGAAATTTCTAACTCCTGCTATCACCACTGAATATATGCAGCAAGATTAGTCCTCAAAAGGACTGTTAGTTCAGATGGATATGTACATTGCTGTGGAATACCAATACCTATACCTAACTATTACACTGCCAATTCTGTCCCTCACACAGCAGCACCTCTCCCTACTCTGCCTGTTTGAAGGTTAGACTGTGATGAGCATGTCTTATATAGACCCGATGATGCTATGCGACCAGCCAATCACTGTAATGCCACAACCAAGATGGCAATGGCATTACAGTGTATGGAAGACAATACTTGTATGTTCATTGGCTCTCTAAAGAGTGCCAAACATGCAGGGCGGGGACCCGAGCTCCCGCCCAAGCATCTCGGAAATACTCGCCGAGCGCTGAGCATCTCGAGCAGTGAGATACTCGGGCGAGTATTGAGCAGTGACGAGCACGCTCGCTCATCACTAGTGGTGAGTTCTCCTTCGGTGGAAATCTTCAAACAAAGGCTGGATAGATATCTGTCTGAGATGATTTAGTGAATCCTGCATTGAGCATCTCTTGCGTAATATTATTTGCAGACTGGTGAATTTTTTTGCTAGATGTGATAACACTTTAGTTTGTTCATTGTTTTATTCTGCCTTAGAGAATAAACTGATGTTCTTTTTGCTTGTTAAATATAATAAACAGACGAAAAATGGCTCCTGTGAAGCATTAATTTACAAAATATTGCTTTCTATATAATGTAGCAATAACTCACTTTATGGTGGTTGTACTGAATGGGTGTCCTACCTTATCCAGGCTTCCAGCAGTACAATAGAGCTGTCATTAAATTAGTAACTCTCATAATGAGATGATCCAGCTCATCCTGTTCTACTCTGTGCTGCGAATAAACAGAACACCAGAAGCTGATGAAAAAAAAAGGAAAGTAGAGAGGCTCGATGCCCAAGTCCAAAACTCAAATGAACAAGTGAAATCCATTGAGATATGCTCTCACCATTTGCTTAGCCCAGGAACAGCATAGTGACCCTTGCGCTAAGTTTATTGGATAAACACAGAATCCCTCAGCGCCCCAATTGTCAAACCTGGAACATTATGCTGAGTTCCATTTTTCTAACTTCTGCTAATAGTCACATCTGTGATACAAAATTATTTTAGTTTAAATATATGCAAAAAAACAATATTTGAAACTAAAAAACCATTAGGCAATTACTAGATAGTTTTAGTACTAACTACCTATAATTTGGGCATCCTCAATCCTATGTAGACTGATCTATAAAAAAAACAGATCTCTATCTATTGAGTAACATTTCCTGTAGAGATGTGACACTTTAGTTTGAGGTATTTTTTATTTTACATTAGAGGATAAACTAACATGGTTTTTAATTGTTAAATATGTGAAACAAACCAAAAATGTCTCATGTGAGGTATTAAATATGCAAAATATCAATTTCTTTATAATGTGGTAATATGAAGTTTTGTGATTCATATGGCTAATTAGAGAGATGAAGCAAATGCAGAACTGATTAAGAAACAATGTATGTATAAGCCTAAAGGGACATTTAAAGTCTACTAGTCTGGTGGAAACAGCCAAGCACGTTGTTCAATTGAGTCTTTACTTAATGTGAAAATACCTTTCCTAGTTGGGATGCAAATACAGTTGATGACTTCTATGGAATTGCAATAGCAAACCTTATAAGCCCAATATCATAAACCACATCTTACCAGTTGCGTTGCAGTAATGCTTGATGTTTGTCCATACCAAAGTGCTTCCACAATACTTTTTATAGCAACCAGGGATTAATAAAATGCTTGTTTAAATATACAAGATTCCTATTGAATAAATAAAAACCTAGGTCAACAATTTATTACATGCTCATGTTTTGGGCCAGCAGTGAAGATCGCATAATCAAAAAAATACAATAAATATACACTGGATTGATTACAGCAAATGGCAAAATGTAACATCAGTTAAGGAAAAATGCATTAAATTTAAAAACAATTTATGTTCCTAAAACTAATAGTATCTTATACTGTTTCTATATCGTCTAATGTTAATGTTGCAATAAAACATTGAAAAGTGAAAAGTATAAAACAAGCAGGTAATTTCACTTGCTACTTCAAGATCATAACACTAAGGACTCATGTAGAAGACTATAATTTTAGCTGCAAGGATTTTTTTAACTATAAGGATATTTATCATCTATAGGGTTTAAAGTGGTGGTCAAATACCTATAAAGCTGGGCAACCCCTCTCATTCCCCATGTTTGGCCCCAATAAAATAAAATTATTTATACTTACTTCCCGTGCCGGCACTGTTCCAGAGGTGTTGGCACTTGTGTTCCCGTGGCTCACGGGCGATTGTTAATGCATGTGAGCCCGGGGCCCAATCAGCATTGGCGTCACTGTCTCCTCCTTTGGACGCATAAGTAATCAAGAAGAAGTCAGGGATGCGACTCACCACTCACCTCCCCTTGATTACGTATACATCCGTAGGCAGTGACAGTGACGCCAATGCTGATTGGGCGCAGGGCTCAT
The DNA here is from genome assembly GCF_046119375.1 of Phyllobates terribilis. Classification (NCBI taxonomy): domain Eukaryota; kingdom Metazoa; phylum Chordata; class Amphibia; order Anura; family Dendrobatidae; genus Phyllobates; species Phyllobates terribilis. The sequence goes on along the minus strand of NW_027362764.1, from coordinate 160,120,374 downwards.
GTAATGTAACAACTGCACAAGAGCTCCGGGAACGCGAGTGCCAACACTGTTGGAACACCACCGGCACTGGAGGTGAGTATAAGTGTTTATATTTTATTGGGGCCAAATATAGGGAATGAGAAGGGGTTGTTCAGATAGTGGACAACTCCTTTCACTTCCTGTGATGTCTCGTTTGAGAGACGTCTCAAAAGGAACATCACAGAAGGCTGGGTCTGCACTCACTCCCTGCAGCATCTATTACCCCTCATGTTCGAGCGTCGTGGCCTTGTGCAGGCATGCACAGAACCACCCTGGGCCTCATCAGGGCCAGAAGACCTCGCTCACACTGAGAGTACTAGGGATTTCAGCATGAGTGGCAGGGATCGGAAGATGCAATGAGGACCGGACAAGTGATGGTGAGGAGCGAATGGTGAGTAGTAAGGTTTGTATAAAGATTTTTTAATTTTTTTTATCTTTTCATGGCCCTTTACAGTTCAGAAAAATGGTGGCCAGTGATGAATATGGATTTTTGAAAAATTCAACTGGAATTAAATTCCGCTCTTTAATTTATTCATCTCTACCACTAACTATACCTCCTAACAATGAAGCAGTTAATTTTACTCTAATCCTAATTGTGACAGGAAGGGCACCCTTCCTCTGTACGTTGGCCATTAAACAGAGCTGTAGGCACTATAAGTGCCACCATTTAGACTTCCTGCACACAACACTATATGAAGCCTAAGATGATGTAAATGTCAGTTTTTGTTAAATCTCATCTTTGCAGTATATATACATTATTATTAGTGTTTGCAGTATATGATAAATTGGATCATATGACAGTTTGGAAATTCTAAACTAAAAGCTTCCAAGAGTAGGACAATAGTGCAGTACTGGTTCATTTAAATGTGTTACAGTACTTAGTTTTCTGAGATGCAGCAATTCCAAGATAATCTAGAAATCAAATAGCTCTTCAAACTTTAGATAATTCAAAAGTAGAAGCCATCATGTTCTTGTTCGTTTCTGAAAAGACATCACATCTTTCAAATGCTTACGGACACAACAATCACAAAATCATAACCTGACAGATGAATCACCCCGCGTGGGAGAGGCACTCTGCCATTATGCATTCCTTGGTTTCTTATAAAACACGTACTATAATTTGACAAACATTCAATCAATTCCACTCATGAAACTGCCTTTTTACCAGGAATATGTTCTGCTCTTCAGCATTACATGGCCCTGAAAAGTCATTTTACTCGTGACACTGTCGCAGCTCAAGGAAGATTTAATATACTCTTAATACAAACACTTGTGTGGGAGCAGGTTGTGTACCTGTCAAAACAGTTAAACCTGATTAGTGTCCTACAAATTCATGCAGCACATCAAATAAAGTGACTCGAACTGACAAAGACAATTCCTCTTTGATGTACATTACAGAATGTAAGAGAAAATAAAACAAATTCAATATTTGTTTTCAGTGAAAATGTAACTGGTAAAACACTTTTAGAGGAGACTATATTATTGCTACATTATGGATAAAATGAAGCTCTTGTAGACTGCAAATCAAAATGAACAGGTGGCTGAAACTGTACATGAAAAATATTACCCAACTAAGTGTTTTATATGGTGATGCAAGTGCTTTTATTTGTTTGTCCCTGTTGTATGTGTTTCTGTAATTCAGATTTATCTGATCATAAATATGTTTCAGCCACTTGACAAAAGTCCCATTGTGTGCGTTTAAAGGTCATTATTTTTATATGGGTGAATAACATCATTAGCATTTAATGTGACGTATGATGTCTATTTTTTGCTGCTGGAAGCTCCTCAAATTTTGTAGATAACAGTAAGCCCCCCACCAATCCTTACTGTGAAAAGACAGTCATCTACTCATGGCCCATGGGCAGCTGAATAAGTGGCATGTCTAGGGCCGCCATCAGGATATTACTGCCCTTACTGGCGTATGAGGCCTGGTGAGCAGAGGGGGCCGGTCGGAGAGCCAGAAGGTAAGGGGAAACTTTTTTTTTTTTTACTTTTTTTTTGTAAAGCCACACTATGGGGGCAAGATGGAGAGACATTCATGGCAGAATGGAAACATGGGGGCAGAACGGGAGACATTGGGGGGCAGGATGGAGACATTGGTGGCAGGATGGAGACAAAAGGAGACATGGGGCAAGATGAAGACATGGGGGGCAGAATAGAGACATTGGGGGAAGGATGGAGACATGGGGGTAGAATGGAGACATTGGAAGCTAAATAAAAATATGGGGGGAATGGAGACAAATGGGGGCAGGATGGAGACATTGGGGGCAGAATGGAGACAAATGGAGACAAATGGCAGGATGGAGACAAATGGGAGCAGAATTGAGACAATGGGGGCAGAATGGAGAGAAATGGAGACATGGGAGCAGGATGAAGACATGGGGGCAGAAAGGAGAGACATTGGGCGCAGAATGGAAACAAGGGGGCAGGAAGAGGACTTGGAGGTAGGATGGAGACATCGAAATAGGATGGAGACAATGGGGGCAGAATGAAGACAAATAGGAGCAGGATTGAGACATGGGGGCAGAATGGAGAAAAAAGGGAGCGAGATGGAGACAACGGGGACAGAATGGAGACAAATAGGAGCAGGATTGAGACAATGGGGGCAGGATGGAGACATGGGGGCAGGATGAAGAAATGGGGGACAGAATGGAGACAAATGGGGGCAGGATGAAGACATGGGACCAGGATGTGGAAAATTATTATTGTAGGGGCTAATTATGGAGACAATGGGGACAGAATGGAGACATTGGGGGCAAGATAGAGACATTGGGGGCAAGATGGAGATATGAGGGGTATTACTTTAGGTGCTAATTATGGATATTATTACTGCTGTGATATATTTTATTTTTGAGGACAATGTTCTCAGCGAGGGGGCTCCTATGTATAATGGCACTTATGGTAGTATTAGTATTGTGGTTTTTTTATTAATGATCAGTAATGTAGTATTCAGTCACTACGTGATAGTAATATGTGGTCTGGTCATAGTGTGGTGGTATTGTATATCCCAAGGCGTTAGTGCGATGAAGAATTGAGCATCAAGTTAAAAAATATTCCTGAACAGCAACTTTTTACAAGTTTGCGGAGTTTAAGTTTTTGTTGAAGGTGTTGTCTGTAACTTATATATTGATGGTGTATCCATGGGGCACCCGGGACCCCCACCATTCAGCTGTTATCTGCTCTGGCAGCGGCAAAAAGTAAACAAAGTATGGAGTGAGAACCACAATGCTCCATGCATTCTTTAATGGTCGCTCTGAGGTACTGCACCTAATCTCCTATTCAAGAAGAAATGTCATGCTTCTGGATTCGAACCCTTGATTCTGTGTTCTGCAATTGGCGTCTCTTTCCGCTGAGTTATAGCTAATACAACTTTTCTTTGAGTGATTTAGTTCTGTTATATTTGTTTCTGTGGAAAAACTAAAAATTTGTTCCAGCTTCTTAGATTGCAAAAAAATACTTTATTGGATAAAAAGGATTTCTATGGGGGCATAACTTATGCATTTCAAACGCAGTCCTGCGTTGTTTATCAAAGCTATGTACAATGTAAATTCAACTGCTTATATACAGAGTCCACCAATACACATTAAGTGATGTGATCATATGTGAATAATTAATTGATTAGAAACACCCACCATTAAAAAGAGCACAAATATACAAATATGCAGGTAAAATTAAAAAACATCATAAATGTGAACAAGAAAAGTGCAGCATTAGTAATAGAACATTAATTCACGTCGCATATTAAAACCCTCCGGATGACATGTGTCAAGATTCAGCTTCCAAAAAGCTTCTCTGTTTTGCAGGCTTTTTCTTGTGCTTCCACCTCTAGGATTTGATGTAGTTTTCTCAATCCCAATGACTTGCAGCGATGAGGTATTACTATTATGTACTTGTATAAAATGTCTAGAGGCATAAGAGATGTTACGGTTAGTATCTGATAAATTGTATACAGTACAGACCAAAAGTTTGGACACACTTTCTCATTTAAAGATGTTTCTGTATTTTCATGACTTTGAAAATTGTACATTCACACTGAAGGCATCAAAACTATGAATTAACACATGTGGAATTATATACTTAACAAAAAAGTGTGAAACAACTGAAAATATGTCTTATATTCTAGGTTCTTCAAAGTAGCCACCTTTTGCTTTGATGACTGCTTTGCACACTCTTGGCATTCTCTTGATGAGCTTCAAGAGGTAGTCACCGGAAATGGTTTTCACTTCACAGGTGTGCCCTGTCAGGTTTAATAAGTGGGATTTCTTGCCTTATAAATGGGGTTGGGACCATCAGTTGTGTTGTGCAGTAGTCAGGTGGATACACAGCTGATAGTCCTACTGAATAGACTGTTAGAATTTGTATTATGGCAAGAAAAAAAGCAGCTAAGTACAAAAACGAGTGGCCATCATTACTTTAAGAAATGAAGGTCAGTCAGTGCGAAAAATTGGGCAAACTTTGAATGTGTCCCCAAGTGCAGTTGCAAAAACCATCAAGCGCTACAAAGAAACTGGCTCACATGAGGACCGCCCCAAGAAAGGAAGACCAAGAGTCACCTCTGCTTCTGAGGATAAGTTTATCCGAGTCACCAGCCTCAGAAATCGCAGGTTAACAGCAGCTCAGGTTAGAGACCAGGTCAATGCCACACAGAGTTCTAGCAGCAGACACATCTCTTCAACAACTGTTAAGAGGAGACTTTATGCAGCAGGCCTTCATGGTAAAATAGCTGCTAGGATACCACTGCTAAGGACAGGCAACAAGCAGAAGAGACGTGTTTGGGCTAAAGAACACAAGGAATGGACATTAGACCAGTGGAAATCTGCGCTTTGGTCTGATGAGTCCAAATTTGAGATCTTTGGTTCCAACCACCATGTCTTTGTGCGACGCAGAAAAGGTGAACTGATAGACTCTACATGCCTGGGTCCCACCGTGAAGCATGGAGGAGGATGTGTGATGGTGTGGGAGTGCTTTGCTGGTGACACTGTTGGGAATTTATTCAAAATTGAAGGTATACTGAACTAGCATGGCTACCACAGCATCTTGCTGTGGCATGCTATTCCATCCGGTTTGCGTTTAGTTGGACCATCATTTATTTTTCTACAGGACAATGACCCCAAACACACCTCCAGGCTGTGTAAGGGCTATTTGACCCAGAAGGAGAGTGATGGGGTGCTACGCCAGATGACCTGGCCTCCACAGTCACCAGACCTGAACCCAATCGAGATGGTTTGGGGTGAGCTGGACCGCAGAGTGAAGGCAAAAGGGCCAACAAGTGCTAAGCATCTCTGGGAACTCCTTCAATATTGTTGGAAGACCATTTCTGGTGACTATCTCTTGAAGCTCATCAAGAGAATGCCAAGAGTGTGCAAAGCAGTCATCAAAGCAAAAGGTGGCTACTTTGAAGAACCTAGAATATAAGACATATTTTCAGTTGTTTCACACTTTTTTGTTAAGTATATAATTCCACATGTGTTAATTCATAGTTTTGATGCCTTCAGTGTGAATGTACAATTTTCAAAGTCATGAAAATACAGAAAAATCTTTATATGAGAAGGTGTGTCCAAACTTTTGGTCTGTACTGTATATCCGACACATGTTCTGAGATGCATTTTTTTAGTTTGTGTCTGGTGCATCCCACATATAATTTATTGCAAATAGTGTATTTTATAATATATACCACATGATCACTGTTGCAATTAATATAGGAGTTAATATGGTATGATTGTGTTTTGTCTGAATTATTAAAAAATGTTGTTATTAAAACAAACTGACATAGGTTGCATTTACTTTCTCCACATTTTTAAAAGTCCTTACAATTCAACTGTGTGTGTCTTTTTTGTATTGGGTTGGGTGGGGTGCACTGGGAGATGATACACTGCTCAAAAAAATAAAGGGAACACTTAAACAACAGAATATAACTCCAAGTAAATCAAACTTCTGTGAAATCAAACTGTCCACTTAGGAAGCAACACTGATTGACAATCAATTTCACATGCTTTTGTGCAAATGGAATAGACAATGAAATAGACAATGATGGAAATTATTGACAATTATCCAGACACCCTCAATAAAGGAGTGGTTCTACAGGTGGGGACCAGAGACCACGTCTCAGTACCAATGCTTTCTGGCTGATGTTTTGGTCACTTTTGAATGTTGGTTGTGCTTTCACACTCGTGGTAGCATGAAACAGACTCTACAACCCACAGAAGTTGCTCAGGTAGTGCAGCTCATCCAGGATGGCACATGAATGCGAGCTGTGGCAAGAAGGTTTGCTGTGTCTGCCAGCGTAGTGTCCAGAGGCTGGAGGTGCTACCAGGAGACAGGCCAGTACACCAGGAGATGTGCAGGGCGACGTAGGAGGGCAACAATCGAGCAGCAGGACTGCTACCTCCGCCTTTGTGCAAGGAGGAACAGGAGGAGCGCTGCCAGAGCCCTGCAAAATGACCTCCAGCAGGCCACATATGTGCATGTGTCTGCACAAATGGTTAGAAACCGACTCCATGAGGGTGGTATGAGGGCCCGACGTCCACAGATGGGGGTTGTGCTCACAGCCCAACACCGTGCAGGACGCTTGGCATTTGCCACAGAGCACCAGGATTGGCAAAGTCGCCACTGGCGCCCTGTGCTCTTCACAGATGAAAGCAGGTTCACACTGAGCACATGTAACAGACGTGACAGAGTCTGGAGATGCCGTGAAGAGTGATCCGCTGCCTGCAACATCCTTCAGCATGGCCAGTTTGGCAGTGGGTCAGGAATGGTGAGGGGTGGCATTTCTTTGAAGGGCCACACAGCCCTCCATGTGCTTGCCAGAGGTAGCCTGACTGCCATTAGGTACCGAGATGAGATCCTCAGACCCCTTGTGAGACCATATGCTGGTGCGATTGGCCCTGGGTTATTCCTAATGCAGGACAATGCCAAACCTCATGTGGCTGGAGTGTGTCAGTAGTTCTTGCAAGATGAAGGCATTTAAGCTATGGAGTGGCCCGCCTGTTCCCCAGACCTGAATCCGATTGAGCACATCTTGGACATCATGTCTCGCTGCATCCACCAACGTCAAGTTGCACCACAGACTGTCCAGGAGTTGACGGATGCTTTACTCCAGGTCTGGGAGGAGATCCCACAGGAGACCATCCGCAACCTCATCAGGAGCATGCCCAGGCATTGTAGGGACATCATACAAGCACGTGGAGGCCACACACAATACTGAGCCTCATTTTGACTTGTTTTAAGGACATTACATCAAAGTTGGATCAGCATGTAGTGTGTTTTTCCACTTTAATTTTGGGGGTGACTCCAAATCCAGACCTCCATTGGTTAATAAATTTGATTTCCATTGATGATTTTTGTGTGATTTTGTTGTCAGCACATTCAACTTTGTACAGAACAAAGTATTCAATGAGAATATTTAATTCATTCAGATCTAGGATGTGTTATTTGAGTGTTTCCTTTATTTTTTTGAGCAGTGTATATTTTCTAATGTTTGGGCTTTTTTAACAACTACACGAAAGGATTTTGGATAAAATTGCATCATCTTGTAATATAGGCAAAAATTTTAGGATTATATTTATCCCTTATATTTTATACCCATTTATCCCTTTCCCCTTTCAGTTCTGATGAAGATCTGTATCAGGACCGAAAACGTTTAACGCTATATGAATGCAAATAAAAGGAATTTATTTTCAAAGAGTGCCAAGTTTTTCTGCTCTATATGATATATGGGTTGAATATCCTCCTTGTGCACTAGAATCAGTTACTGCAAGAGTGCCATATATTATCATTTTCTACGTGAATTAATGTTCTATTATTAATGCCGCACTTTTCTTGTGCACATGCATAATGTTTTTTAATTTTACCTGCATACTTGTATATTTGTGCTGTTTTAATGGTTGGTGATTCTAATCAATTATTCACATGTGAACACATCACTTAATGTGTATTGGTGGACTCTGCCTATAAGCAATTGAATTTACATTGTACATAGCTTTGATAAACAGCGCAGGACTGCATTTGAAACGCGTAAACTATGCCCCTATCCCCATGGAAATCCTTTTTATACAATAAAGTATTTTTTTGCAATGTAAGAAGCTGGAACAAATTTTTAGTTTTTCCATTGCTGCAAGTGGTCCACTGGGTTCCGTGCTTCAGGACGCCAAGGAGTGTAGGTGAGCTGTTTTTTTTCTGTTTGCAATCTTTGTTTCTGTCGGTTTTGGGTAACAGGTGTTTTTCATTTACTCTATTTGTCTCTCCTATCATCTTTCGGGTGCAGCTTTAAATACCTTCCACTACTGGTGTTTTTCGCTGGTGATAGACTTTGCTGTAGTTTGTTTTGGTTGCAGTTACTTTGTGTGTGATCCTAGGAGCTACTAAGGACATTCAAGGTAAGCCGCCATCAAGTGGGGGCGCCATTGCATTACCTTAGGGTGCCAAACTCTGCAGTCAGGCAGGGACAGACCAGGATTAAAGAAAGGCTTTTACTATTCTGAACAGGGACCTCTCAGGTTCAAGTATTTGTCTTCCTGGTTTTTAAGTTACCCGCGTAAATGTGCATTGGCAGTCATAACAAAGTGGTAGGAAGGAATGTAGCCAAACTTCAGAGCTGAATAGCCAGTACTATACACATTAAAAGAACAAGCTGGGCATGTTATCAGGAATAATGTTGTGGTAAGGAATAAACATTAATCAGTTGGAACACACAGGAACTGAAGCCAGGAAAGGTATAGACTTTAAAAAGGACGATGTCCCCTTAATAGGTCAGCAGACATGACACCATTTTTGGCCCTGGTAGCCTTAGTAACTGGACATCTATGTGAGCTGCAAGCAAAAAAAAGACATCGCCTCAACTAGCAAAGCCGTGACAAAAGGCCGGTGTAAAGGCAAGAGGGGACAACTGAGTAAAGGGGAGTAACACTTATTGGTTGCTATGGTAGGTGTGGAAGCAAGTTATTATGGATGACATATGTTCTGTATTGCCAGTGAATATGAACTTATTTAGATTAAAAAATAGTATTCATAATTGGATACATAATATTAAAAAACAAATGAATAGATGAGTCAGCCAAAGTGGTGGAGGTAGATAGAAGACTTCAACAGATTCAAGAGCAGAAGAAGACATTTTGTAAAATTAGTGATACTCAATTTATCAAAGCTTTCTTTTACACCAGAAAACTGTTGTAAAAAGCTTTGAAAAGTTGCAATTTTTTTCCTCAATGTGAGGCTGTACAATAATTTTGCAACTTGCAAAGTTAGCTGTTTGACAGCTTTAATACATGTGAGGAATACCTAACAATACCTGTTTGTTAGGCATTCCTCACATGTATTAAAGCTGTCAAACAGTCGCAAATCATGCACACACAGTGACTCAAAGATAACATTCGAGCAAACCGCAAATACTCGGCGAGCACCCGAGCATGCTCGCTGAAAGGGTTAACAGAGCACGCTCATTCATCACTAATGTGCATCTCATCATCAGGACTGGCATCAAAAATGCCATTCTAGGTTAAATGAGACCTCAATTTCAAATTATAAAGAGGAAGAAATCCAAACAACTGAGAGACCCTAGAGAGAATCTGGATTAGGAGGCAGATGCATAAATGTAGAAGGTGAAAAGGTAGCAGTCATCCCTGTGTTCTGGATTCTGCGAGGGGGGGCAAAAGTTCCCTTTGACCCACATGAGATCGGGTACTTGAGCTTCAAGTTATGCCACTTATAGTAGAGAAGTAATTGACTGAAAGCCTAGGATAACAAATGAAGGAATATTAAGGAGTACTGGTGTTAAGATTTAGCAGGCTGTAAGTCATTGGAAACTTAACAGAGTTGATTTAGAAGGGCTGTTTGGGCTGGAATCCAGAATGTAAGGACCAAAAATAATAGGAAAAGTTATTGTTTATGGTATATGTGTATTTCAAGCTGTTTTGCAGCAGTAACAGAGGCTATAGGGAGCAGAAAAGGTTTTTAATTACAGGTGCAAAATTGCATATTCAAATATGGAAAGAAAAGGTGTCAGCCTCAAGAGATTTGTCAAAAAAATGTTCTGTACAGATATGAAGAGAAAAAAAGTCAGAAATGAGATGAAAATAAATAAGGACATGAGGGCAGGTGGTTAGGTGGACTATGTAATGAGAGAAGAAAGTCACTGCTGAATTAAAGGGGTTGTCCGATAATAGGACATCCCCTTCTCAATCTGAATGTTTTCCCCCGTAAAAATAAAAACACTTTTACTCACCTTCCACCATGCCGGCGCAGTGTCGGCACTCTCATTCCCGGGGCTCATGTACGGTTGTTATGACACATGAGCCCTGTACCCAATCAGTGCTGGCGTCATTGTCCCAACCTTCGGATGTATAGATAACAATCAAGAGGAAGTGAGAGCTGCGGCAGGCTGCTCACATCTTCTTGATTACTTACAGTATATGTCTATAGGTGGGGACAGTGACGCCAGCACAAATTGGGTACAGGGTTCACATGTCATAACAACCTCACATGAGCCCCGGGAATGCGAGTGCCGACACCACTGATACGGCGCTGGCATGGGGGGTGGATACAAGTGTTTTCACTCTCAAATTGGGAAGGAGTTGTCCTAGTAGTGGACAACCCCTTTAGGAGAGTCAAACCAGTAATAGATGAGCCTGAACAGAAGGCTGAGATAATGTAGTTTAAGACTATGTGCATTTTCTATATAAACATATATTGACTTCTAATGAATTACCAGATGCTTGAGTTGGAAGATTGTAGCTAAGGTAATGTGTGGACTGCTGTATATTCTGTAGATTTAAGCAATACAAGCCAGTGTTTGTTAAGGTGGTTGTTGTATCTCTGAGACCATGCAAAGACTTTTTACATGTAATGAATTCACAGCACAGCATAATGCCTGACTTATTAGTACTGTTTTGGTAATGAGAGGTTGCGGTCTTGGAGTTAGTAAAAGTTTATATAGGAAAGTGGATAATTGTGTTTTAGACTACTGCTGCACAGCAATTCAGAGTCTCACCATTCCTCCGGACAAAAGTTTTGTGTTTAATGTCAATCTAGAAATAAAATTTGCAAGTACTGTCTTAAATTTCTCTTCTTTTTTTCTTTCCCATGGGGAAAGGAAAAAAGTTGCATACAGGTCACCATAATGCCACAACTTTAATGCCATGAGCATCCATTTAGCCCTTTTCTAAAACTCAGCAATTGTGACACTTAAGTCTTTTTCTTTTTTTATTTCTAGAATCTCCTGACTTATTTAGGTGAAGTAGGTTACAACATATTGATAAGAATTGTAGATACTGACTGTCAAAAGTGGCTTCAAAAGTAGATCTTCACTTTAATGTTTCTAAACACTTCAATAGCCCAGAATGGACAAATTATTCATGTAATAATCATGTTTTCTGATCCTTTATGACCTCCATAGAAGGAAAAACCTATGACATGAAACTATATCAAAAGTCCAAGCAAATTAGAATAAAAAAAGTAGCATTTGTCTTTCCATGATGCATTTAGAAATATTTGCATTTATGTCTTTTACGTGGGAGGGTGTGTGACTTTTACCTAGTACTCATTCACCATAGTAAAGCTTTTAGTTTACCTATAATTTTCCTTTAAGTCCCACTGAAGTTAATGAGTCATCACTTGACTAATCACTTAGTAATTACAGCCTCTAAATATTCGTTAATTCTAGTAAGCTTTGTCAAGTGACAATTACGTTTCCAATGACATTCAAGTCAATGGCCGGTGACAGTTAAATTAGAATCATGGTTCATTCAACTGTGCACAGTGTAATAGATTCCAGAATTCATATCTGAGCATTTTTCCCTTGATTATTGCAACATATTATGTTTTATTAACAAAGGTAAATGCTACAATAGTAAATACTTATTTTTACAAGTAAATATTGAATATTATTTTATTCAGTTTGGATTCATTTGCCCTGGTAAATTCCTACAAATATAAAAACTCTTAGGAATGCAAATGACACAAATCCGAGCATTGTGCCATGTCGCACTAATTTATGAACCCTCCAGCATTGAGTACCCAGATAACATAACTGCTTGATTACATTTTTTTTCCAGAAATTAAGCCAGTCTGTGCAGTGTTACTGAAGGATATCTGTTAATGAATCTCATCTGTTATAACTTTAGATAAGTACAAATTTACCAGGCTCAGAGCCCTCTGCACATTAATTCATTGCCACTGCGGGGCTTTTTGAATACATTAATTCTTAAGGGTACTTGTGAGTCAAATATTTTTGCTACTGGGGTATTAATATTGAATAATGCTAATGCAACTAAGCTCAAAATACATAATTTATTAAAATTGTTGTCACTTATTATTAGTGGTAATTTGTGTCAAGTGATTGTATGGTTTGAATGCATTGTAATGTATCATAGGAGCCGCTCTGGAGTGTTTACAGCATAAGACAAAGAAATAGCAATGCTGTACTCGTCATCAAAAGGAAATAAGATGCTAGATTTTCAAATATAGATTATATGGTCCACTGATGAACTCTTACAAATTTAACATTGTTTTTCTTGGAGATCAATATACAGTATTCCATAAAGCTGAGAAGCTATATTTCTATAGTGCATATACCCATTTTTCATGTTTATAACTATAGGATTTTCCATAGAAATAAAATACTGTACTTGAACAGTAGGCAATGAGAGTTTGGAAACTGGATAGAATAAATAATGAAACATCACACATCATGAATAATCCATAATTTGATATGGTTAAAAGTCTGAAAAGTTCTTACTAGTGTTAATTGTACTTATAGATCGTTTCACATGGCTGCAATAAAGCTGAACTGAGCATGTGTTAAGCTGTCAAGACATGGATCGTTAAATGCAGTAATATAACAGAATGAGAAAAAAAATGGGACCTGGTTATTCTGTTTATATGTAAACTAAGAAGTAATACCTAAGTCAAGCAGCAAAAAAGAAAGAACAGGCAAATAAATTATTAATTCCAAGAATTGGATAGCAAGGAACATTATTTACATGTTAAGTAAAGGCATATCAGATATCAATTTTAAAGATGGGTGAAATAATTCAAGTGGAATTGAATTTTACTTGAATTTTATAAAAAAACGGCATTCTGGAGAAAACATATTTTTGGAACTTACTGTGCGTAAATTCAGCAAAATGACGGCCAAGTGCTGCCTCCAACTTGCTGAACAGTAGTGGGCCAGCAAAAAGATAAAATGAAAACAAAAAACATACAAAAAATACTGTATTGCAAGATGCACTTTTTCCCCCCAATTTGGGAGGAAAATGGGGATGGCGTCTTATAATCTGAAGGTAGCTTACCTGGGGGGGAGCAGCTGCGATGGAGCATGGTCACAGGAGGCAGGGTCGCTGCTTCAGAAGGCCTGCGGTGGCAGGAATGGGACGATGCTGTGGGCCCTGGGCTCTTATAAGATGTCGGCACCGGTGAGCAGAGTCCCCTTTCCCATTGATTTTCCTGCAGGGCAGAAGTCTTCAGGGAAATCGGTCACCGGCGCTGTCATCTTATGAGAGCCCAGGGCAAAAAGCTTCGCACCGCCTGGACGCCCCTTCCTCCAAGCCCGTGGCGTGCAGCATCGCCTCACTCTTGCCATCACTGGCCTCCTGACTGAGCAGTTACCTTGCCTTCTATGACCCTGCTCCACCACCGTCACCCCCCCCCCGGTAAGCTACCGCTAAAACGGACCATAAAATGCACCACCATTTTATTTAAAAAAAAAATCCACCCCAAAATCTGGGGTGCAATAATGGTCCAGTGCATCTTATAGTCCATAAAATACGGTACTTACCTCATCGCTCATCTTTCTGATCAACCCTGCTTCTCCATGCATGCTGTTCCGTCCTGCATCATGTCGCATCTCTGTCTGGCCCAGTGTGTACTCTAGGCCGGGGCTTCCGTGAGCAGGCTTCAGACCATGTGCCATAAACTCCAAGATCTACTAATGGCTGGAAGTCCTGGCCTAGATTGAACACTGGGCAACGATTTCCTGCCACAGACCCCGGAGGTCATTGGGGCCAGAAGGCCCGGCCAAGAGTAAGTACTGGGCCAGATATGCGATGCAAGTGAGACTTGGAGGATCAAACAGCAGGCAGGGAGACGGCCGGAAAGGGGAGCGGTGAGGCGAGTATATATTTTTTCTCTTATAAACTTTTTGCTGGCTGTTTACCTCTCTGTCAGCTCCGCTGTTCCCTGACTGCTGTCCGAGGTTTGAACTACAGCGGGCAGGAAGCAGTGGGAGTGGCCAGACCCATGAGCCATGAGGTGAGTTATAAGTATTTTTTACTTTATAAATCTTATGTTTATTATACTCTGGGATCTAAAGAGACCTCAGAGCATAATAAGGGACATTAAATTTGCAGAGACTTACTTTTCTGCTAAGAAAATTTCCCAAGAAAATCTGTTCAAACAGGTGAATTAGAATCTAGAATCCGCTCATCTCTCATCAACATTGGAGAGGATTCTTTAAAGTCAAAGCTTTCATATACATTGGAGGTTTCCGACAGTAACTTATGCCATGCATGTGTACTGTGGTGTTAAGGATTTTACATCATTTAGTAGTGGATGATGTATAATTGGTCTGAGAAAGGTTGAACTTGCTGAACATGTGGTTTTTTTAACCTAGGTAACTATGAAACTATATCTATTACAGCTGTGTGAAAATATGTGGCCCCATTATCGGCTGCATAGAATCCTAACATTCTCAAACTGTACCTAAATAACAGTGAAAAGCAGCGTAAAATACTATAGTACACTGTGCTGATATAGTATAACGATGCAATACAGTAATCACACTGACATAACAATTCCAGGAAAATAGTGTCAACCAGAAATCAGTAACCAAAAAGTAGTGTTAGCATTAGGACTGGCCATATAACCATGCCAAAAAAATGTAAGAAGCCATAGTGGTAACAAATAAAATCAGACAAAGTGCACATAAAATACAAGTAAACATAGCACTATATTACATTACCAGCAACTGTGTAATTGAAGAAGAAACAAACAGTTTGTGTCTCTTACTGATTTTGAGAAATTAGCCTCCTGTCAAAGAATGGAAACTTTTTAGTTCACAATCACATATAAATACATGTCCTCTTCACAGCAAACTAACAAAAATATCTGAGCCTCTTCTGTAACCAGTCATGTACCTTTGATGAGTTCAGATTATTATCAGGGTTGAGCGAGTATGTTCTGTCCGAGTATGCTCGGGCCGAGCTCCGAGTATTTACAGCTGCTCGGTGATAAGGTTAACCACTTCGCACCAGAGCCTGTTTTTGCCTTCGTGACCGGGCCAATTTTTTCAATTCTCACCACTGTCACTTTATGAAGTAATTACTCTGGAATGCTTCAACGTACTCTCCTGATTCTGAGATTATTTTTTCATGACATATTGTACTTCATGATAGTGGTAAAATTTCTTCGATATAACTTGCGTTTATTTGTGAAAAAATCTGAAATTTGGCGAAAATTTTGAAAATTTTGCAATTTTCAAACTTTGAATTTTCATGCCCTTAAATCAGAGAGATATGTCACACAAAATAGTTAATAAATAACATTTCCCACATGTCTACTTTACATCAGCACAATTTTGGAACCAAAATTTTTTTTTGTTAGGGAGCTATAAGGTTTAAAAGTTGACCAGCGATTTCTCATTTTTCCAACAAAATTTGCAAAAACATTTTTTTAGGGACCACATCATATTTGAAGTCACTTTGAGGGGTCTTTATGCCAGAAAATACCCAAAAGTGACACCATTCTAAAAACTACACCCCTCAAGGTGCTTAAAACCACATTCAAGAACTTTATTAACCCTTCAGGTGCTTCACAGGAATTTTTGGAATGTGGAAGAAAAAAATTAACATTTAACTTTTTTCACAAAAATGTTATTTTAGACCCAATTTTTTTTATTTTCACAGGGGTAACAGGAGAAAATTTGTGCAAATTCTCTTGAGTGTGCTGATACCCCATATGTGAGGGAAAACCACTGTTTGGGCGCACTGCAGGGTTCGGAAGGGAAGGAGCGCCATTAGACTTTTTGAATGTAAATTTGTCTGAATAATTAGCAGACGCCATGTTGCGTTTGGAGAGCTCCTGATGTGCCTAAACAGTGGAAACCCCCCACAAGTGACACCATTTTGGAAACTAGACCCCTTAGGGAACTTATCTAGATGTGTGGTGAGCACCTTAAACCCCAAGGTGCTTCACAGAAGTTTATAATATTGAGCTGTAAAAATAAAATTTTCACATTTTTCCCACAAAAACGTTTTTCATCCCTTAATTTTGCATTATCATAAGGGTAATAGGAAAAATTGCACCATGAAATTTGTTGTGCAATTTCTCCTGAACACCCTGATACCCCATATGTGGAGGCAAACCACTGTTTGGGCGAACGGCAGCGTTTGAAAGGGAAAGAGCGCCATTTGACTTTTTGAATGTAAAATTTGTTTGAATAATTAGTGGACGCCATGTCGCATTTGGGGAGCCCCTAATGTGCCTAAACAGTGGAAACCCCCCACAAGTGACACCATTTTGGAAACTAGACCCCTTAGGGAACTTATCTAGATGTGTGGTGAGCACCTTGCACCCCCAGCTGCTTCACAGAAGTTTATAATATTGAGCCGTAAAAATAAAATTTTCACATTTTTCCCACAAAAAATGTTTTTCATTCCCTAATTTTGCATTATCATAAGGGTAACAGGATAAATTGCACCATGAAATTTGTTGTTCAATTTCTCCTGAGTACGCCGATACCCCATATGTGGGGGAAAACCACTGCATTGGTGTACGGCAGGGTTCGGAAGAGAAAGGAGCGCTATGTTGGCTGGGATAGGTTGCAGACACCATGTCACATTTGAAGAGTCGCTGACATGCCGAAACAGCAGAAACCCCCACAAGTGACCCCATTTTGTAAACTACACCTCTCAAGGAATTCATCTAGGGAAGTAGTGAGTATTTTTTAATTTTTAAATTTATACCATTGGGCAGTGAAAAAAGCATAATTATATTTTTCCCACAAAAAAATGTTTTACCCTCAGATTTTACATTTTCACACAGGGCAATGGATAAAAATGGTGCCGAAATGTGTCACACAATTTCTTCTAAAAGTGGCAATACCCCATATGTGGCTGTATCGTACCGCTCAGCCATACGGCGAGATCTGGGGGTGACGGACTGCTATTTAACAATTGGAGAACAAATTATTGTACAATAGGCATTTGGATTTGGGAGCACAAAATTTTCTGAATTTCTTTTGGGGGGCAAGGGCCATTTCGCTTTTCCAGAGCCTTTCTGCTACCAGTAACTTGGAAGTCCCTTATATTTTTAACAGATGACGGACCTGAGTGGGGACTAGCTTTTTTTGAGGACTGAGTTGAAGCTTTTATTGGGAACATTTTACGTAACATTTATCCGGCGCTCTAGGCTGAGCACTTACATCGGGGTTTCCATCTAAATTTCCAAGTGATGTAATTCAGATGAAACCCCTGCGGGATCCATTCACTGTAATGAGGCAGCAGAGTTACTCTGGACTCCGTCTGGCCTCTGTTTAGCGGTGTCCTTTTTTTTAGAAGTCCACAAAACTGTGGCCAACCGCAGTTTTATGCACGCCTAAAACAAATGACACCGTGGGATCCCAGGCTAGACGGCGTCCACAGTGGCCTATATCTGCCTCATTACAGGGAATCTTCCGTCATGGGTTCCGGCTGAATCACATATTTCAGAGATTTACACGGAAACTCTGGTGTAAGCGCTTAGCGCAGAGCGCAGGATAAATGTGAGCAGAGCCTTACTGCGATCTTTGGGAGACATAATAAACAAATCAGTAGCAGGTGAAGAATTGGTTTTATTTATTTTTTACGCCATTCCTCGTGCGGTATAAGTGATGAGATTACTTTATTCTTCGGGTCGGTGAGATTACAGAGATACCAGATTTATATCGGGTTTTTATGACTGACAGCTGTCACACACTAAAAGACGCTTTTTTTTGCAAAATCTAGTTTTTGCATCACCATATTTTGAGAGCTATAATTTTTCCATATTTCGGCCGACAGAGACATGTGATGGCTTGTTTTTTGTGGGACGAGTTGACATTTTTATTGGTACCATTTTTGGGTACGTGACATTTTTTGACCGCTTTCTATTCCGTTTTTTGGGAGGTAAAATTAACAAAAACCAACAATTCAGGAATTGTTTTTTGAGGGTTTTTTTTATGCCGTTCTGCGTGTGGTAAAAGTGATCAGGCAGCGTTATTCTTCGGGTCAGTATGTTTACAGCGATACTACACTTACTGTATTTTTTTTTATCTTTTGGCGCTTTTACACAATAATACAATTTTATAGAAAAAAATATTTTTTTTGCATTGCTTTATTCTGAGCGCTATAACTTTTTTATTTTTCGGCTGATGGAGCTGTATGGCAGCTTTTTTTTTGCGGAACAAGATGACGTGTTCAGCGGTAACATTTTTATTTCTATTTTGCTTTTCAATCGCATTTTTTTCCACTTTTTGTTTGGCGATATGATGAAAAAGCATATTTTTTTGCTCCGTTTTTTATTTATTTTTATTACGGTGTGCACAGAAGGAGTTAATTAGTGTGACAGTTTTATAGCTCGGGTTGTTTCGGACGCGGCGATACCAAATATGTGTACTTTTTTTGGTTTTGTAAGAATATACGGATTTATTGGTTTAATATTTTATTTATTTATTTTTATTTATTTGGTGATTTTTTTTTTAACAGTTTAAAAACATTTTTTTTTACTTTTTTTACATTTTTACTTAGTCCCTGTATGGGACATTAATTTTTATTTTTCTGATCACTGATCTCATGTAATGTAATAGACATGTATTACATTACATGAGATCTTCGCTGACTGTTTCACAGTCAGAGTCTCCTGCCTGGCTTCAGCAGCAGGCTGAGCCAGGCAGGACACCATATATGGCAGATCTGGAGGCGGTCATGTGACCTCCAGCTGCCAAAGCAACCTCAGGTCCTGGAAGGTATCAGGGGTCGTCGGAGAGGTAAGTAAGACGACCCCCTCTCCTCTGTCTATCTTCTATATGCCGCGATCTCTATAGATCGCGGCATATAGAACATAGCAAAGGGTTAACATCACTGGGACCTGATCCAATCAGGTCCCGATGATGTTCCCTGTCAGAGCTAACGCTCTGCACCGGAATCGCAGCGCTTGCAGGACCCTGGGGGTCCTGAGCACTGCGAGACCACCCACCGTTTTTAAACGTCGGCGCTGCACAGAGCCCAGCAAGTGCCGACGTTTATCTACAGTGGGCGGTCGGGAACCGGTTAAATCGCTCCCGTGTGCATGATTTGCAACTGTTTGACACAGTTCGCTATGTGAAGCTGGATGCTCTGAGGGAAACTTTATGTTGGGTTTAGTCTGTACATTAACAATAAAAATGCATGTCTGGATGCTTTGTGAAAAATAATGTGAATCTGGGAATAACTATATAATAATTAGTGTTGAGCGAGTATGTTCTATTAACCCTTTCGCCGAGTATGCTCGGGCCGAGCTCCAAGTATTTATAGCTGCTCGGTGATATGTTTGAATCGCTCCCATGTGCATGATTTGCGACTGTTTGACCCAGTTTTATTACATGTGAGGAATGTGTAAGAAATAGACATTCCTCACATGTAATAAAGCTGTCAAACAGTTGCAAATCATGCACACGGGAGCGATTCAAACATATCACCGAGCAGCTATAAATACTCGGAGCTCGGCCCGAGCATACTCGGCGAAAGGGTTAATAGAACATACTCGCTCAACACTAATTATTATATAGTTATTTCCAGATTCACATTATTTTTCACAAAGCATCCAGACATGCATTTTTATTGTTAATGTACATACTAAACCCAACATAAAGTTTCACTCAGAGCATCCAGCTTCACATAGCAAAGTGGGTGGTCCTATTCTTATCTGCTAAAACTACATTTCCCAGCAAGTGCTTGCTTCTCCTCAGTGCTGCAAAACCTTCCCCCCTCTTCTGTGTGCTCCTGTCTGGCACCACCTCTCTGAGTTATCATCAAGCTAATCTAAAATGTAGAATTCACCTTGTGCCTCTGTGCACTCTTTGCTCCTATACAGTACCTTACCTTGCCTATTTTCTGCCATCTACATCAGTATAGCTACAGTGTAGTTTTACCGTCTAAGCTAGTTATAGCAGAGCTCTACCCTCTTGCACTCTGCCGCAACTGCAATGCACAGCTGTGTTTGTAGCCTGCTGCTGACACATAAGTATTGTGAAACTGAGAATGCCTCTTTATTGATGCATACAACAGAAGATAATCCTCTATAATATGCATCAACAGAGCAGCAGTTGCATTTTAACATCATTAATCTCTCAGCAGCAGGTAACAAACACATACTAACTAATATCAGCCACTGTACACAGAATCCCCTACTGCTGTTTATCCCTCTTCTTAGCCCTCTATACAGTCTCTCTGTAGTACATAGCTCCTTTCAACCCTTCCTGCAGTATATCTCTCCTCTCAGCCCCTGTACACAGCCCCCCTCCTGCACTATATCTCTAAATAAACCCTCTTTTTAAAGACCCATCCTGCAATATATCACTCCTCTTAAATACCAGCACACGGATACTGCTGCTTTCTGATTTGAGCTCTGCACGGTAATGAAGGAGGCCCTGTTCATTTCTGTGACATCATCCTTCACAGTAGAAACTCCTTTCTAGACATGTCCCATGTTGGAAGTCAGCTGAAAGAGGCCACACTGAACATGATCGACTATGATTTCGAACTATTCCAGGACAGTATCAATGGCAATTTAAGGGTAAATAGAGCCTAGAGAGTCAGCCTTAGGGGGATGATATGTGCAAAACAGGGCAGATTTAAAAATGGGTTATATTGGCGCAAATGACTACATAAATTTAAATCAAACCCAGAAAACTCCATTAACCCTTCAATGCAAACATCAATGCTTTCATTTGCTGGCAACCAGTTGAGGTTTTGAAAATGAAATTACTTTTGTCCATATAGAAAACTTGATTCATATTCTAAACTTGATCCAAATAATGCCGGAAAATCTGACCGGTCAAAAATATAAATTTTAGCAATAATTGCTGAATTACTTCATTCAGGCTATGTGCCCACGTTGCGGACCTGAAGCATATTTTTTACGCTTCTCCCTGGCGGGAAAATCGCATGCGGATATTACATGCGGTTTTCCCGCCAGGTAGAAGCGTTTGTGAGGCGTCTTTGCATGCATTTCCGCATGCGGGTTATCAAGCACTTCTCCAAGCATCACTTGGAAAAGTGCTTGACAACTTGTTCAGAAAGGTAAAAAATAAAAAAATAAACTTTATACTCACCTTCTGATGCATTCTCTGCCCCGTCCGGAGGCTTGAGCGGCTCACGCTGTTGTGTGCAGGACCTGCGGTGACGTCATTGAGTCATGTGGTGGGTCACATGACTCAATGACGTGGCAGGTCCTTCAGACAACAGCGCGACGGAGGGAAAACATCAGAAGATAAGTATAAAATTTATTTTATTTTTTTTTTTACAGGTTCTTTGGTACCCAGGTCTGGATGAGAGTCTCCTCTCATCCAGACTTGGGTACCATCCGCACATTGATTCCGCTGCGCTTCCGCAAAATTAATGAACATGCTGCGGATTTTTGACCGCAGCGTATACGCTGCGGAAAAATCCGCAGCATGGGCATTGACATTGCGGAATGCCATTGGGGACCATGGGGTGCGGATATACATGCGTTTTTCAAGCGTTTACGCTGCGGAAATTCCGCAGCATATACGCTTGAAAAATGCTACGTGGGCACACAGCCTCACAGTATATAGAATTCATTTTCACATCCAATGTTTATTCACTGTCTGATATTTATAATTCTTTTGACTATGCCTTTATTTCTAAGACATTTAGATATTCAATTCACATAATCTGAAGCACTGAGAAGATTTAGAAATTAGTCACTTAAATTTAAAAACAACCCACAGATTGTTCCATGTATTAAAACCATGATGATGAACTTAGATGTTAACGGAAATAGGCAAAATAATTATGGTTCCAAAAAAACAAAGCAAAAGTCCATCGTTATAAATTATTCTACTCTGCTGGAGATAATGAAGTGGTGGGATGTTATTATGCTGTGTATTGTACAGATTTGTGAAAATATCATATCTCTATTTAAGTTGCTCCTGTCACAACAAAATTAAATCTACAGGAATATCCGTATATTAAAAAGCAACCATAATGATTGCATTGAGATGTAGCCACAATAACATAATTTAGGCCCCATTAACTCAACAGACTGTAAAATAAAACTCATGGCGTTGAATTTATAATATAGACGTGCACACTTCATTACTGGAAAATGTGGCATAGGATAGGAAAGCTGCTTTTGGGAAGATTTCCTTGATTTGATCTACAATTTTTGGTGAACTTTCAGCCAAAGATTTAGCTAAGCATAAGAATGTGATTAAAGGGGTCTCTGGGATATTTTTTTTAGTTCTAAGGCTTGCAGTTTTTAAAAAGCAACATTAGCTTTACTTACCAACCGCTGCTCTAGTGCTGTGTCTCTGCTGCTGTCCGAGCAGAGCATCCAGGCCTTTGTTAAGACTGCTGCAGCAGTAACAAAAAAAGGAAAAAATATGGCCCTCACACTTTTAGTATTAAATTAATGCACAGGTGCACAAATATACTATGTGGTCAATATACACTGCTCAAAAAAATAAAGGGAACACTCAAATAACACATCCTAGATCTGAATGAATGAAATATTCTCATTGAATACTTTGTTCTGTACAAAGTTGAATGTGCTGACAACAAAATTACACAAAAATCATCAATGGATATCAAATTTATTAACCAATGGAGGCCTGGATTTAGAGTCACGTCCAAAATTAAAGTGGAAAAACACACTACAGGCTGATCCAACTTTTATGTAATGTCCTTAAAACAAGTCAAAATGAGGCTCAGTATTGTGTGTGGCCTCCACGTGCCTGTATGACTTCCCTACAACGCCTGGGCATGTTCCTGATGAGGTTGCGGATGGTCTCCTGTGGGATCTCCTCCCAGACCTGGACTAAAGCATCTGCCAACTCCTGGACAGTCTGTGGTGCAACTTGACGTTGGTGGATGGAGCGAGACATGATGTCCCAGATGTGCTCAATCGGATTCTGGTCTGGGGAATGGACGGGCCAGTCCATAGCTTCAATGACTTCATCTTGCAGGAACTGCTGACATACTCCAGCCACGAGGTCTGGCATTGTCCTGCATTAGGAATAACTCAGGGCCAACCGCACCAGCATATGGTCTCACAAGGGGTCTGAGGATCTCATCTCAGTACCTAATGGCAGTCAGGCTGCCTCTGGCGAGCACATGGAGGGCTGTGCGGCCCTCCAAAGAAATGTCACCCCACACCATTACTGACCCACTGCCAAACTGGTCATGCTGAAGGATGTTGTAGGCAGCAGATCGCTCTCTATGGCGTCTCCAGACTCTGTCACGTCTGTCATATGTGCTCAGTGTGAGCCTGCTTTCATCTGTGAAGAGCACAGGGCGTCAGTCGCGACTTTGCCAATCCTGGTGTTCTGTGGCAAATGCCAAGCATCCTGCACGGTGTTGGGCTGTGAGCATGTAGCACCCCGAGGGCTCGGCTGCTACAGGGGTATTGCACCTCATCCAGAGGTGTGATATTCCACTCCCGGGTAAGGATGGAGTGTGGACCAGGACTCAGTAAGCTGCATGCACCACACACACCCCATTTCCGAGGAACAGACCAACGGTGCTCCCACTAGACAGAGTGCAGGCACGACAGCTTCTGTTCCTGGCTGGAGTGGGGAGGGGAAAGTACACCCAGTGGTGTAGGAGCAGATAGGGGTGGGTTTCTGGGCATAGATAGGAGCCCATTGGTTGCTAGTCACCTGGGCTCACACATAGAGGGAGGTATATAAGGTGGGCACCATCTTAGATCAGGGTTCAGTTCAGTGGAGACAGTCTGAGGAGAAGACAGGAAGCAGAGCCCCTGCATGGGCTCTGCTCTGCAGGCCGGCCTTGTCAGGAGGCTGGAGCCAGAGAGAGAGAGAGAGAAGAAGGAACAGAAAGGAAAGTAAGAAAGGAACTGGAACAGAGGAGAAAGGAAGCAAGGAACATAGAGAAAGGCCCAGAGACACGAAGGCAGAAGGAACCCCATATGCCCAGAGGAGATACTGGGTGAAGGGTTGGCAGAATAGGGTACCGGAACCCAAATTGGTGGAGGCGACTAATCCTCAGCCAAAACCGGAGGTTGTGACCACATCTTGGTGCGACCCCTCACTACATCCACCAGAAAGGCATACCGCATAGGGTCAGGGAAACCGGGAGAGGTTTCGCCAACAGAAGGCCCGAGGAAGCTGGACAAAGGTGGGTCACTGGTGGGGACGGCCAATAGAAAGGAAGAGAGGGGAGCTCTGAACCACGCTCTGGAATTGCCTGGGAGTTGACCGAGTCCCTCACCTGGTGGACGCAGCACGGCTTGGGCAGTCATCGCCTGCAGCATTGACCTGAATAACAACCGTGAGTAAAGCTTTGGAAACTGCAATTACAAGTCTCTGTGTTTCATCGCCGCACCAGCACCATCAGTACTGGGACACTCACACCATCACTACCACCATCATCCACATTAGCTGCCCTGAGGCAATACTCCTCCCGTGGGGAGTTATCCCATACTCAGCTGCGCAACCAACACCAGCCTCAGCGGTCGGCAGCGCAGCGGCGGTCCCCACTGACCGCAATCTACGGGTGGCGTAGTCGGACACTTATTACAATACAAATAGACTGCCACTGGTTTGACCACCCTGGGCATGGACCGGGTCACCGCCACGGAGAACTACAACCCCCAGTGATCCGGCTCCGGGTATTCCCCCTGCACAGCAGCAGCACAACACAGGCCCAGGGGGCGCGTCAACTTTGGCGTAGTCGGCAGGATCATTACCAACCCGCCACAAGCGGGTATTGCGTGCCTGAAGAAAACTGCACATGTACCTTAAAAAGAAGTCTCCCGCCATTTCCAGAAGTTTCCCGCCGTCCGGAGTCATTTCCCGCCATCCGGAGCCGATTCCCGCCATCAGACGCCATTTTGGACCGTTTCCCGCCATCTTCATCAGTTTTTCCCGCCCTGGCAGAGCGGACGCCATTATGTGCGCACCAAAGGACAGCAGGAAGCCACCTCCCATCGTGGGCCAGGTCCCAGAGTGGCGCCAAAGAAGGAGCCCGCCCCCACCAGCCATGAATGCAGCAATGGAGATGTCCATCAACGTGGGGGGGCTGCCCCTGAAGGTGATTGTCAGCAGATGCCCCCAAGACCAACCCCCATGGGGGCGGATAGGAAAGAAAACTGAGGGGCTGGGTGCGGCCTGGATCAGTCTGGACCTGCTGCACCCGGAGATGGAGGGAGCAGAAAACTCCACCAGCACCCTGGCCCGCAGCCTGCTGCAAGCGGAGCCACCCTGCAGCCTGACAGAACTGCTGGCCCAACTGCCTAGAGACCCGGACCGTACGCGCGCAGCGCTGGAAGATCTGAATAGAAGAATGGTCCGGGCGCAGCGGGATGTGTTTGCCGGGTGGAGAGAGGAGATGGCCCGGCAGCACGGAGGTGACCAGCAGAGGACCCCGCCGGAACCGGGCAGCGCGCTTACCATTGGGCGCGGAGAAGAGAGACCGTCAGCTGCAGATGACGCCGCGGAGGAGGCCACGGAGACCGAGGCAGGTAATGGGGACGCCACCACCCCAAGCCCGGGGAACACCAGCCTGCCCTCACCCTCCGTTGCGGGACCCGAAGCCCCGGGGACCGTACCTGACACCACGCCTCCACCGCCACCAGCTAGGCCTCAGGCAGCAAGCACCATCGTCACGCCCCGCCCCGCGCTGTGCCCTCTGAACCCTGGCGCCGTACAGCGTGAGACGTCACGGGCCAGGACGCAAGACCTAGCACACCCGGGCGCCGCTGCCTCATCAGCGCCCCCTACCTTGGCGGTGCCACCCCCGGGCGCGACCAACAAGCGACCACCGGCCTGGTCGCAAGGCCGAGTGCCCCCGGGCGCTGCCACCCGTCTGAAGCCCACAGTGCCACCCTTGGGCGTGGACCTGTATGCCCAACATACCAGCCCGGACGAGCTACCCTTTGAATGGCCGCCGGAGTTCGCCAACCCCCGTCTCCGGAAAGAGCGACCCCTGAGTGAGCCTTTGATCCCAGCCCCAGAGCCCGCCAACATCGCTCCACCCCTGCCGGAGGATGCCCAGTTTGCATGGGACCCCACTGGCGAGAACCTCATGGGCTTCACCCAGGAGACCCGAGCGGAAGAAGCCCAGCGCCTGGAGTGCTGCCGTCAGCAGCTAGCCACCTATGAAAGAGAGCGGCGGCAGAGGCGCATCAGGGAGCAGCGACTCCAGGCCAGGAGCGCGGAGCAAAAGAGGAGGGCCCGACAAGACACCGACGCCATCCGCGGACCCAGAGCCACCGGGACCGTAGTCAAGTTCCAGCTGGAGCATGGCTGGGGCTTCGTCAGAGACCCGGAGGCTGACACCGACGTCTTCGTCACTAGAAGGGACGTTGAAAGCCACCTGCCAGAGGGACATCACGGACGTGACCTGTACCCCGGTGACGTGGTCACCTACACCCGGCACAAGGGCGCAAAGGGACTGTACGCCCTCCACGTTCACCGGCTCACAGAGGAGGAACTGCAGTACCGCCCAGACATGGAATACACTGAGGATCCGGACGGATCAGAAGATTACCCGGAAGAGCGAGAAGGACACCGTTACCAGTAAACGGTAAAATGGAACTGTATATAGTTACCCGTCAGGGTACAAGAACTGTTACTTGTGTGCCCCTTCCTAAATTACCAGGCTGAGGACTGTGAGCAGCCATTCCCTATTCCCACTGGCCGAGGACTGAGAGCGGCCAATCCCTTGTAAATAGTTGCGCTTCTTAAAGAGCCCCCTACTGGTTTTATACAAAAACCGCAACGTCTACCTCAAGGCAGATTAAATGGACTGTTGCACCTTTTCCTGGTCGCAAGTTGCACAGCGGCCAGAGCCCCAGAATGTGTTTTTGGAGAAAATGTTTTATTTGAAAATGTCTAATATTGGAAAGTTTAATATGCTGCTAAAATAGTGATGCCAAAGTTTTACATAGTGTTTTATAAAAGAGTTCCAGTGGCATTAGCAAGATGTTTTATGAAAATGTTTTATACCAGTAACGTTAAAAAGAGAAGAGTACCTCCCATAAAGGGATGAGTGAAAGGTTGATGTCTTATATACGAATGCATTCTAAAATGTTGTATGTTTTAAATTGTCTTTGCTCTTTTCCAGCCCGAGGACGTGCTGTGATTTACCAGGGGGGAATGTAGCACCCCGAGGGCTCGGCTGCTACAGGGGTATTGCACCTCATCCAGAGGTGTGATATTCCACTCCCGGGTAAGGATGGAGTGTGGACCAGGACTCAGTAAGCTGCATGCACCACATACACCCCATTTCCGAGGAACAGACCAATGGTGCTCCCACTAGACAGAGTGCAGGCACGACAGCTTCTGTTCCTGGCTGGAGTGGGGAGGGGAAAGTACACCCAGTGGTGTAGGAGCAGATAGGGGTGGGTTTCTGGGCATAGATAGGAGCCCATTGGTTGCTAGTCACCTGGGCTCACACATAGAGGGAGGTATATAAGGTGGGCACCATCTTAGATCAGGGTTCAGTTCAGTGGAGACAGTCTGAGGAGAAGACAGGAAGCAGAGCCCCTGCATGGGCTCTGCTCTGCAGGCCGGCCTTGTCAGGAGGCTGGAGCCAGAGAGAGAGAGAAGAAGGAACAGAAAGGAAAGTAAGAAAGGAACTTGAACAGAGGAGAAAGGAAGCAAGGAACATAGAGAAAGGCCCAGAGACACGAAGGCAGAAGGAACCCCATATGCCCAGAGGAGATACTGGGTGAAGGGTTGGCAGAATAGGGTACCGGAACCCAAATTGGTGGAGGCGACTAATCCTCAGCCAAAACCGGAGGTTGTGACCACATCTTGGTGCGACCCCTCACTACATCCACCAGAAAGGCATACCGCATAGGGTCAGGGAAACCGGGAGAGGTTTCGCCAACAGAAGGCCCGAGGAAGCTGGACAAAGGTGGGTCACTGGTGGGGACGGCCAGTAGAAAGGAAGAGAGGGGAGCTCTGAACCACGCTCTGGAATTGCCTGGGAGTTGACCGAGTCCCTCACCTGGTGGACGCAGCACGGCTTGGGCAGTCATCGCCTGCAGCATTGACCTGAATAACAACCGTGAGTAAAGCTTTGGAATCTGCAATTACAAGTCTCTGTGTTTCATCGCCGCACCAGCACCATCAGTACTGGGACACTCACACCATCACTACCACCATCATCCACATTAGCTGCCCTGAGGCAATACTCCTCCCGTGGGGAGTTATCCCATACTCAGCTGCGCAACCAACACCAGCCTCAGCGGTCGGCAGCGCAGCGGCGGTCCCCACTGACCGCAATCCACGGGTGGCGTAGTCGGACACTTATTACAATACAAATAGACTGCCACTGGTTTGACCACCCTGGGCACAGACCGGGTCACCACCACGGAGAACTACAACCCCCAGCGATCCGGCTCCGTGTATTCCCCCTGCACAGCAGCAGCACAACACAGGCCCAGGGGGCGCGTCAAGCACAACCCCCATCTGTGGATGTCTGGCCCTCATACCACCCTCATGGAGTCGGTTTCTAACCGTTTGTGCAGACACATGCACATTTGTGGTCTGCTGGAGGTCATTTTGCAGGGCTCTGGCTGTGCTCCTCCTGTTCCTCCTTGCACAAAGGCGGAGGTAGCGGTCCTGCTGCTGGGTTGTTGCCCTCCTACGGCCCCTCCACATCTCCTGGTCTACTGGCCTGCCTCCTGATAGCGCCTCCAGCCTCTGGACACTACACTGACAAACACAGCAAAACTTCTTGCCACAGCTCGCATTGATGTGCCATCCTGGATGAGTTGCACTACCTGAGCAACTTCTGTGGGTTGTAGAGTCCATCTCATGCTACCACGAGTGTGAAAGCACAACCAACATACAAAAGTGACCAAAACATCAGCCAGAAAGCATTGGTACTGAGATGTGGTCTGTGGTCCCAACCTGCAGAACCACTCCTTTATTGAGGGTGTCTTGATAATTTCCAATAACTTCAATCTATTGTCTATTCCATTTGCACAACAGCATGTGAAATTGATTGTCAATCAGTGTTGCTTATTAAGTGGACAGTTTGATTTCACAGACGTTTGATTTTCTTGGAGTTATATTCTGTTGTTTAAGTGTTCCCTTTATTTTTTTGAGCAGTGTACTAACATATACCTACAGGATGTGTCATGACACTGCGACTTATGAATACATGAACTCCAATAGTGCTGCAAACAGTTAAAAACATAAAAGTACTTAGTGTTTTTTAATCAAAGATCACAAAAGCCATCCAACCAAGTCAAGGTGACCTTCTAATATGGATGATCCCAAGCCACTATATGTCTTACCTCTCTATGTGCCAAAACAGCCTCATATGAATGAGGAGTGAAAAGTGAATGGCATGAAAAGTGAACAGCCTCATGTAAATGGGGGGTGTGGCGCCATCCAGGGTCCAGCACCCTTATTCACCCATCTTTTCCATATACGGTTTTAATTGCGATCTATGCCTGGTTTCCTTTTCACTCCCATTCACATAAGGCCATTTTGGCACATAGAAAGGTAAGACATATAATGGCACCTTGACGTGGCTGGATGTCTTTTGCCCTTTTTGATCATCTTAAAAGGATAACTAAGTACCTTTTATGTTTTTAACATTTTGCAGCAACATTGGAGTTCATGTATTCATTAGTCGCAGTGTGCTGACACATTGTGCATGCATATACTGCCACAGTAACTTCTTGAGTACAGCATTTGATCGCTGCAGACAATCAATAGTCTCAGAGAGACTGAAGATGTAAACGGCATGACACTGCTTTGGCCAGTGATCAATTACAGTGGTTCTAATGGACATCATGGTTTCTTTAGTGCAATGTATTATGTCAACATTTCTATGAAATGCACGCTGTGAGGATTCGCTGGAGTCGGCAGCGGGTGTGTGACCGGAAGTATGTGATTTGCATATGACGCGCCCCCTGGGACATATTCCTTTTTGAGGGGAATACCCGGCACCGGATCAGATGGGGGGTTGTAGTCTCCGAGCGGCTGTGACCCGGTCCCGTGCCCAGGGCGTCAAGCTAAGTGTTATGTGGCAGTCCTACAGATGTTATTAAAGTTCTTTTGTGTCGACTACGCCACCCGTTGTAATGCGGTCACTGTGGCCGCCGCTGCAGCAGGGTCCGCTGAGGCTGATGGTGGATGTGCAGCTTGGTGAGATAACCCCCAACGGGAGGGGTATAGCCTCAGAGGGGACAGGCGCAGAGGATGGGGGTTGTGGTGGTGCGGTGCAGCCGGCAATGAAGACAGACTCGGGTTGTGCAGTTAAGGGAGTTTACTTACTGCGGATGTTTCGGTCACTCCAGCTGTTAGTGACCACCCGAGCCGTGCTGCGTCCACCAGGTCCTGGATCCGGCCAACCCCCAAACAAGTCCGGAGCGTGGCCCTGAGCTCTCCCTCTGTCCTTTCTTCAGCCGTCCCCACCAGTGATCCACCTAGGTCCAGCTCCCTCGGGCCTTCTGTTGGGCAACCCTTGGCCTTAGGTTCCCTGACCCTCCATGTGGTATGCCTTCAGGGTGGATGTAGTGGGTGGCCGTGGCAGATGCTGCCCACAGCCTCCGGTCTCTGGCTAGGGATGTTTTTGCCCCCACCAGCTTGGGTTCCGGTACCCTTGTGCTGACTCCTCACCCGGTGCTCTAATTTGGGTTCTTGGGTCCCTTCAGTCTTCCCCCTCTGGGTCTTTCTCTTTCTTTCTCCTCTCTCTCTCTCCAGGGCTGCTGTTTCCTTTTCTCTCTCCAACTGACTTGTTCTCAGCGTCTGACCCTGATCTAAGTTGGTGCCCTCCTTATATATCCCTCTATGTGTGAGCTCAGGTGACCAGCACCCAATGAGCTCCTATCACTACCCAGACTGCTCCCCCTATCTGCCCCTACACTACATGGGATGTACCACCCCCCTCCCACTCCAGCCAGGAACAGGCTCGGTTGTACCTGCACATTTCTAAGTGGGAGTACCGTCGGCCTGCTCCTCTGAAATGGGATGTATGTAGTGCATGCAGTCTATCTGAGCTCAGTTCCACACTCCTTCCTTACCCGGGAGTGGAATATCACACCTCTGGGTTGAGGTGCAATACCCCTGTAGCAGCCGAACCCTCAGGGTGCTACATTCCCCCCTGGTAAATCACAGCACGTCCTCGGGCTGTAAGACATAAAACACCAAAAACATACAAAATTTTTATATCAACATATAAAACATGTAAAACATTATATATATATAAAACTTTTTCATATAAACATTCTCGTCGTCTCTGGTTTCAGGTTCCTCCTCCGGACACTGTGCAACGTGTGTCCGGGAAAAGTGCGACAGTCTCTCAGAAAAACTGGTTTTCCTATAAAACCGGTAGGGGGCGCTTTAGGAAGCGCAACTATATACAGGGGAATTTGGCCGTTCTCAGTCCCCGGCCAAGTAAAGGGAAAGGGATGGCTGCTCACAGTCCTCAGCCTGTAGGATGAAGGGGTTAATGGGTAAAACAGTTCACTGGTCCCAACGGGGACTATTTTAGCAGCAACAACAGTTCCAGTTCCTTTATACCCTGATTGGGTAACTATTTACAACACCTGCTCTGCCGCACTCAACGGCGTCTTCCTCCTGCTCTTTGCTTATAGCTGGTTGTTACTTCAGACCCGTCCGGGTCCTCTTGCTCCTCCTCCTCGCACCGCAACTCCTCCTCCGTCAGGCGGTGTACGTGGAGGGCGTAAGGTCCTTTGGCACACTTGTGCCGGGTGAAAGTGACCTCGTCTCCGTTGCCGCCCCAGCTCATGGTATCCTTCGGGCCAGATGAAGGGCCGCCCGTCCGGCCATGTGAGCTGGCTAAACAAGTCCTCCCCCAGGTGTGGCACCCTTGGTATTGCGGGTGCGGGCGCGGTGGTGATGGCGCCCGGGTTGCCCAGGCCTTGCGGCCAGGCCTGGGGCACCTGGAAGGTGAAGGGCACCGTTAGGACGGCGGCGCCCTGGGCTACCTGGCCTTGCGGCCAGGCCGGAGGCTCCGCGGAGGTAGGGGGCGCTGTTGGTGGTGCGGCGCCCGGGGGTACTAGGCCTTGCGACCAGGCTGGTGGTAATTCCTGCTTTGTCACGCTCCGGGTCGAGGCGCGTGACGTCACAGGGGTCGCTGCGGCGGCTTCCGGTCGGGGCCTAGTCCATAGCGGTGACATGGCGGCTACGGGCACAGCAGGGGGACTTTCGGGCTCTGCGACGGGGAGCTGGGGCAGGTAAGCGGTGTCACGGCTTGGGGTATAGGCGTCCCCTTTACCTGCCTCCATGCGTTCGGCTCCCTCCTCGGCGCCGTCTCCGGCCTTGGGTCCTCCCGCGCCATCCTCAGAGGCGGTCTGCTTCCTCTTCCAGGGTAGCGTGCTCCGCTGACTGGTCTCTGCGTGCTGAGCCATCTCCCGGCTCCACTCCGCCAGTATCTCCCGCTGTACCCGGGCCATCCTCCGTGCGAGGCCCTCCAGGGCAGTTTGTGCACACTCCCGGTCTCGGGGGAGCTGCGCTAGGATCTCCGCTAGACCTAGCGGGGTTGTGGACTCTAGCAGGCTCCTGACCATCGGGTCGGTGCTGCTCTGCTCTGCTTCCGGCAGGCTCCTGGCCAGCGGGCCGGTGCTGCTCTGCCCTCCTTCCTCGGTCTCTAGCAGACTCCTGGCCAGCGGGCCGGTGCTGTTCTGCTCTCTTTCCATCTCCGGGTGAGCTTTTCTACTGCTCCTTTCTAGGCTTCCTGCCTCCGGGTGCGCTCGCTCCAGACTGCTCCAAGCGACACCCATCTTTTCTCTTCTCTTTCGTCTCCTCCCACTTCGAGGGCGGTCCCGGGGCAACTCG
Organism: Phyllobates terribilis; assembly: GCF_046119375.1. Classification (NCBI taxonomy): domain Eukaryota; kingdom Metazoa; phylum Chordata; class Amphibia; order Anura; family Dendrobatidae; genus Phyllobates; species Phyllobates terribilis. The sequence continues at coordinate 160,087,346 of NW_027362764.1, read as the reverse complement.
GTGACTGTCAGCTCCAGGGGGAGTTCTTTCACGCTGACAGACACCTCCAGCATCACAGTCTCTGTTGGTGGGGGCGGTTTCCACTTTTGGCGCCATTTTCTGTCCCGGCCCACGATGGGATGTGGCCTCTTGCCCTCCTTTGGCACACCTATAATGGCGTCTGCTGCTCTTCCAAGGCGGGAAATCTGCGGTTTTGGCGGGAAGCGTCGCCCAGTGGCGGGAAACTCTGCAGATGGCGGGAACAAGCTGGAAATGGCGGACAATCGGCGGGAAACGACTGGTGATGGAGTCCGATGGCGTGGACCCTCCGGAACCGGCGGGAGACTTCTTTCTGAGGTAAACTTGCACTTTTCTTCAGGCACGCAGTACCCGGGTGTTGCGGGCACGTAATCCTGCCGACTACGCCAAAGTTGACGCGCCCCCTGGGACATATTCCTTTTTGAGGGGAATACCCGGCACCGGATCAGATGGGGGGTTGTAGTCTCCGAGCGGCTGTGACCCGGTCCCGTGCCCAGGGCGTCAAGCTAAGTGTTATGTGGCAGTCCTACAGATGTTATTAAAGTTCTTTTGTGTCGACTACGCCACCCGTTGTAATGCGGTCACTGTGGCCGCCGCTGCAGCAGGGTCCGCTGAGGCTGATGGTGGATGTGCAGCTTGGTGAGATAACCCCCAACGGGAGGGGTATAGCCTCAGAGGGGACAGGCGCAGAGGATGGGGGTTGTGGTGGTGCGGTGCAGCCGGCAATGAAGACAGACTCGGGTTGTGCAGTTAAGGGAGTTTACTTACTGCGGATGTTTCGGTCACTCCAGCTGTTAGTGACCACCCGAGCCGTGCTGCGTCCACCAGGTCCTGGATCCGGCCAACCCCCAAACAAGTCCGGAGCGTGGCCCTGAGCTCTCCCTCTGTCCTTTCTTCAGCCGTCCCCACCAGTGATCCACCTAGGTCCAGCTCCCTCGGGCCTTCTGTTGGGCAACCCTTGGCCTTAGGTTCCCTGACCCTCCATGTGGTATGCCTTCAGGGTGGATGTAGTGGGTGGCCGTGGCAGATGCTGCCCACAGCCTCCGGTCTCTGGCTAGGGATGTTTTTGCCCCCACCAGCTTGGGTTCCGGTACCCTTGTGCTGACTCCTCACCCGGTGCTCTAATTTGGGTTCTTGGGTCCCTTCAGTCTTCCCCCTCTGGGTCTTTCTCTTTCTTTCTCCTCTCTCTCTCTCCAGGGCTGCTGTTTCCTTTTCTCTCTCCAACTGACTTGTTCTCAGCGTCTGACCCTGATCTAAGTTGGTGCCCTCCTTATATATCCCTCTATGTGTGAGCTCAGGTGACCAGCACCCAATGAGCTCCTATCACTACCCAGACTGCTCCCCCTATCTGCCCCTACACTACATGGGATGTACCACCCCCCTCCCACTCCAGCCAGGAACAGGCTCGGTTGTACCTGCACATTTCTAAGTGGGAGTACCGTCGGCCTGCTCCTCTGAAATGGGATGTATGTAGTGCATGCAGTTTATCTGAGCTCAGTTCCACACTCCTTCCTTACCCGGGAGTGGAATATCACACCTCTGGGTTGAGGTGCAATACCCCTGTAGCAGCCGAACCCTCAGGGTGCTACACATACATACGGTCATGTGGCGACTAGATGGTCATAGCCTCGCTCAATGCAAATGTATTGACAGGAAATAGTATAGTTGGAATGTGGCCTGAATTATGCAAATCACATACTTGCGGTCACATGAATGCCCCCTCCCGACTTGGCACAGGAGAATTCTCACAGTGAACAGTGCACGAGGTGTGAGGATTCACAAGTCTGCAGTCATATAGAGTGACTGCAGACTTGTAGCTTAAGACTAGAAAACCCCTTTATGGGATTGTTGTGTATGTTACAAGTGGTGAGGGCACTACCTGTTTACAGCAAAGTACAATTACAGTGCAGGTTAAAGTGTACTTCTAGTAAACACGTATTATGTATTGTATGCTTTTCTCGGCAACTGTAAAGTCAGAGAAAGGAGGCATCTGATATCACTCTGGCTGTTTGAATTATAAGAGCAGACTGGTAACTTTAAAAGGGGCTGGTGCTTGAAATCATTGTATTCTTCTGTTAACCATGATTACCTTCAATCAGACATGTCCATTCATCATTGCTTTGCATCAAAAGGGCTTTACAAGTAAAGGTATTGCTGCTTGTAAGATGGCCCCTAAAGCAACCATTTATTGGATTATCAAGAATTTCAAAGAGAGAGGTTAAATTGCTGTGAAACAGGTTTCAGGGCACCCAGGAAAGACCAGAAAGTGTCAGGACCATCTCCTAAAGAGGATTTGTAGCACCCTGAGGATTCGGCTGCTACAGGGGTATTACACCTCAAGCCAGAGGTGTGGTATTCCACTCCCGGGTAAGGATGGAGTGTGGAACTGAGCTCAGTAGGCTGCATGCACTACATACATCCCATTTCCGGGGGACAGACCAATGGTACTCCCACTAGAGAAATGTGCAGGTACGACAGTGTCTGTCCCTGGCTGGAGTGGGAGGGGGGTGGAACATCCCAGTAGTGTAGGGGCAGATAGGGGGAGCAGTCTGGGTAATGCTAGGAGCTCATTGGGTGCTGGTCACCTGAGCTCACACATAGAGGGAGTATATAAGGTGGGAACCATCTTAGATCAGGGTCAGTCTGTCAGTCTTTTGTCAGAGTAGAGTCAGAGGAAGAGAGCAGAGGAGAAGAGCAGCTCCAAGGCCCAAAGAGAGAGAGGAGAAAGAAGGACCCAGAGGGGGAGAAGAGAGAACTCCAAGAACCCAAGATTAGATCAGAGGGTGAAGAGTTGGCACAAGGGTACCGGATCCCAAGCTGGTGGAGGGCACTAATCCTTAGCCAGAGACCGGAGGTCGTGGGCAGGATCTGCCACGACCACCCACTAAATCCACCCGGAAGGCAAACCAAGAATAGGGTCAGGGAACCCAGAGACAAGGGTTTACCAACAAGAGGCCCGAGGGAGCCGGACTTAGGTGGATCCCTGGTGGGGAAGGCCAGAGAGAAGGAACGTCAGAAAGGGAGCTCAGGATCACGCTCCAGAATTACTTGGGAGTTGGCCGAGTCCAGGACCTGGTGGACGCAGCACGGCTCGGGCGGTCACTCAAGGCCGGAGTGACCAGCATAACAGCAGTAAGTAAAGACCCTGAACTGCACAGCCCGACTCTGAGTCTCATTACCATCCTCACTGTACCTCCACAACCACCATCCTCTACACCTGACCCCCTGAGGCTATACCCCTCCCGTTGGGGGTTATACTACCTGAGCTGCATACACACCACCAGCCTCAGCGGACCCTGCTGCAGCGGCGGCCGTAGTGACCGCAAATCAACGGGTGGCGTAGTCGACACTAAAGAACATCCAGTAACATCTGTAGGACTGCCACACACTGAGCTTGACACCCTGGGCACGGACCGGGTCACCGCCACTCGGAGACTACAACCCCCATCTGATCCGGCTCCGGGTATCCCCCAAACAACACTGGCCCAGGGGGCGCGTCAACTTTGGCGTAGTCGGCAGGATCTCGTGCCCGCAACAACCGGGTACTGCGTGCCTGAAGAAAAGTTCACCGTTACCTTAAAAAGAAGTCTCCCGCCGGTTCCGGAGGGTCCCCGCCAACGGACCCCATCACAGGTCGTTTCCCGCCGGTTGTCCGCCATTTGCAGCTTTTTCCCGCCATCCATGGAGTTTCCCGCCACTGGGAGACGATTCCCGCCATTTCCAAAGATTTCCCGCCTTGGAAGAGCGGACGCCATTATGGGCGTGCCAGAGGGTGGCAAGAGGCCACCTCCCATCGTGGGCCAGGTCGAAGAATGGCGCCAAAAGCGGAAACCGCGCCCACCAACAGAGACTGTGATGCTGGAAGTGTCCATCAGCGTAAGAGAACTGCCCCTGGAACTGACAATCACAAAGTTGCCCCGGGACCACCTTCAATGTGGGCGGAGACAGAACAAGAGAGCAAAGATGGGTGCAGCCTGGAGCAGTCTGGAGAGAGCGCACCCGGAGACAAGAAGTCTGGAGGGGAGTCCAGAGAAAGCCTACCCGGAGATGGAGGGAGAGTCAGGCAGCACCGACCCAGTGGTCAGGAGCCTGCTACAAGCCACAACTCCACTAGGCTTAGTGGAGATCCTAGCACAGCTCCCCCGAGACCGGGAGTGTGCACAGACCGCGCTGGAGGGCCTCGCACGGAGGATGGCCCGGGTGCAGCGAGAGACGTTGGCGGAGTGGAGCCGAGAGATGGCCCAGCGGACCGAAACCCGTCAGCGGAGCACGCCACCCGAGACGAGGAGACAGACCGCCTCTGAGGATGGTGCAGGAGGACTCAAGGCCGGAGACGGCGCCGAGAAGGGAGCTGAAGGGATGGAGGCAGGTAAAGGGGACGTCTCTACCCCGAGCCGGGAAACCGCGTGCCTGCCCCAGCTCCCCGTTGCAGAGCCCGAAGTTCCCCCTGCCGTGTCCGTCGCGGCATCGTCACCGCCGCCGACTAGGCCTCAACCGGAAACCGCGGCCGCGACCCCTGTGACGTCACACGCCTCGACCTCGAGCGTGGCCAAGCAGGAAATACCACCGGCCTGGTCGCAAGGCCTAGTACACCCGGGCGCCGCAATTCCAACAGCGCCCCCTACCTCCGCGGAGCCACCGGCCTGGTCGCAGGGCCGAATAACCCAGGGCGCCGCCGTTCTTACGGTGCCCTTTGCCTTTAAGGTGCGCCAGGCCTGGTCGCAAGGCCTGGTTAACCCGGGCGCCGCTACCATCAACGCGCCCTCAACATCTAGAGTGCCGCACCTGGGTGAAGATCTATTCGCCCAGCATACGTGCCCGGATGGGCAGCCCTTCATATGGCCCCAGGAGTATATTCAGCTGGAACTCCAAAAGGCAAGGCCCATGTGCGAGCCCCTGATTCCGGCTCCGAAGCCCGTAAAGAGGACCTCGCCCCCGCTGGAGGAGGCACAGTTTGAGTGGGACCCCACTGGAGAAGACCTCATGGGGTTCACTCAGGAGACTCGGGCGGCCGCAGCGGAGCGTGCAGAGTGCTGCCGGCAGCAGCTCGAGGTCTTCGAGAGGGAGCGGAGAGAGAGGCGGGTCCAGGAACAGCAGATGCAGATAAGAAGCGCGGAGCAGAAGAGCCGGACCAGGAGGAATCCCCGTGCAGCTCATGGTCCCCCTTCCACCGGGACTGTGATAAAATTCAACATGCAGCATGGGTGGGGCTTCATTAGAGACCATCATACCCCCGGCGACGTCTTTGTGACCCGCAGAGACGTAGAAAGCCATCTGCCGGAGGGACACAGAGGTCGTGACCTGTATGTAGGGGACGAGGTCACCTTCACCCGGCACAAGTGTGCCAAAGGACCCTACGCCCTCCATGTGCATCGCCTGACGGAGGAGGAGCTGCGGTGTGAGGAGGAGCAAGAGGGCCCGGACGGGTCTGAAACTGAAACCAACCAACAAGAAAGAGCAGGAGGACGCCGTCGTTGAAGTATGGTAGAGAGAGACTGTATAAAGTTGCCCGTCGGGGTACCAAGAACTGTTACTTATTTAAAATATGTTCCCCGTTGGGACAAAGTGTGAACTGATGCCCGTGTGTCCCTAGTTTCTAATACCTGGCCGAGGACTGAGAGCGGCCATACCTCCCCTTGTACATAGTTGCGCTTCTTAAAGCGCCCCCTACTGGTTTTATAGGAAACCATTTTCTTTAAGAGACTGTCGCACTTTACCCGGTCACAAGTTGCACCGTGGCCGGAGGAGCAAGAGTGTTTACAAGGACGTTATTTATGAAGAGTTTATTGCTGCTGATGATATATATGATGTTTTATATGTTTATATGTTGATGTTTATGAAAAATAATTGTATGTTTTGGATGTTTTTATCTTTAACAGCCCGAGGACGTGCTGTGATTTACCAGGGGGGAATGTAGCACCCTGAGGATTCGGCTGCTACAGGGGTATTACACCTCAAGCCAGAGGTGTGGTATTCCACTCCCGGGTAAGGATGGAGTGTGGAACTGAGCTCAGTAGGCTGCATGCACTACATACATCCCATTTCCGGGGGACAGACCAATGGTACTCCCACTAGAGAAATGTGCAGGTACGACAGTGTCTGTCCCTGGCTGGAGTGGGAGGGGGGTGGAACATCCCAGTAGTGTAGGGGCAGATAGGGGGAGCAGTCTGGGTAATGCTAGGAGCTCATTGGGTGCTGGTCACCTGAGCTCACACATAGAGGGAGTATATAAGGTGGGAACCATCTTAGATCAGGGTCAGTCTGTCAGTCTTTTGTCAGAGTAGAGTCAGAGGAAGAGAGCAGAGGAGAAGAGCAGCTCCAAGGCCCAAAGAGAGAGAGGAGAAAGAAGGACCCAGAGGGGGAGAAGAGAGAACTCCAAGAACCCAAGATTAGATCAGAGGGTGAAGAGTTGGCACAAGGGTACCGGATCCCAAGCTGGTGGAGGGCACTAATCCTTAGCCAGAGACCGGAGGTCGTGGGCAGGATCTGCCACGACCACCCACTAAATCCACCCGGAAGGCAAACCAAGAATAGGGTCAGGGAACCCAGAGACAAGGGTTTACCAACAAGAGGCTCGAGGGAGCCGGACTTAGGTGGATCCCTGGTGGGGAAGGCCAGAGAGAAGGAACGTCAGAAAGGGAGCTCAGGATCACGCTCCAGAATTACTTGGGAGTTGGCTGAGTCCAGGACCTGGTGGACGCAGCACGGCTCGGGCGGTCACTCAAGGCCGGAGTGACCAGCATAACAGCAGTAAGTAAAGACCCTGAACTGCACAGCCCGACTCTGAGTCTCATTACCATCCTCACTGTACCTCCACAACCACCATCCTCTACACCTGACCCCCTGAGGCTATACCCCTCCCGTTGGGGGTTATACTACCTGAGCTGCACACACACCACCAGCCTCAGCGGACCCTGCTGCAGCGGCGGCCGTAGTGACCGCAAATCAACTGGTGGCGTAGTCGACACTAAAGAACATCCAGTAACATCTGTAGGACTGCCACACACTGAGCTTGACACCCTGGGCACGGACCGGGTCACCGCCACTCGGAGACTACAACCCCCATCTGATCCGGCTCCGGGTATCCCCCAAACAACACTGGCCCAGGGGGCGCGTCAGATTCACCTACAGGATCAGCGCAACACCAATGCAGAGCTGGTTCAGGAATGACAGGAGGCAGGTGTTATTTCATCTGTGCGAACAGTGAGGCAAAGGCTTTTAGAGGCTGGCCTGGTGTCAAGAAGAACAAGCTACTTTTCCCCATGAAAAACATTAAGGATAGACTGACATTTGGTAGGAAGTACATAGGTTGGACTGCAGAGGATTGGGGTAAAGTTATTTTCTCTGATGAAGGCCCTTTCAGAGTGTTTGGGACATCTCATCTAGAATAATGATTGTCTGGAGAAAAAAGGGTGAGTTGCTATCATGAGTCTTGTGTCTTGACAACAGTAAAGCATCCTGAGAACATTGATGTGTAGAGTTGCTTTTTATCCAAGGAAGGGGGTTCCCTCACAATTTTGCCTTACAGCACTGCTATGAATAAAGAATGGTATTTAAACATCCTCTAGAGAAACTTCTCCCAACGATTCAGGAGAAATTTGGCAGAAAAAAACTGATAACTAAGTGGCTTAGGGAACAAAACATTGAAATTTTGGGTACGTGGCCCAGAAACTCCCCAGATATCAATTCTACTGAGAATCTGTGTTTAATCCTCAAAAAACTCCAAGTACTAGTTAGGCAAGAATTGGCTGCCAACAGTCAGGATTTAGCCTAGAAGCTGATATCCAGCGTGTCAAGGCGCACAGCAGAGGTCTTGAAAAATAAGAGTCAACACTGTGAATATTGAGTCTTTCCATAAACTTTATGTATTTGTCAAAAGTTTTAAAACTTAAGAAATGCTAATAATTGTAACCATAAAACATTAATGTGGCAAACTTTGTGAAAACCAAAATTTGTATCAGTCTCAAAACTTTTGGCCGCAACTTTACAGACTAGTGAACATCTCCCCATGCCTCATTTCAGATCAGCAGAAAGAAATTCAGCACAGGTAAATTTTTACCTTGTGAATATATACATTAGTTATTAAAGGGAATCTGTCACCAGGTTTTTGCTACGTCATCTGAGAGCAGAATAATGTAGAGAAATAGACTCTGATTCCTGTGATGTATCACATAGTTTACTGGATGCACTGCTGTGATACAATTAGAGTTTTAAATGTAGCATGTAGCAGTGCTCATAAAGCTAACCCTGCCCACACCATAGCGTTCTGTGTACATTGTCTATTGACAGTAAGCTGCTAATCAGTGCTGGGGGTGTGGTTGGACCAGGATACATGCAGGAGCAAGTCCAGCAGTGATAATCTCCTTCTGATAAAACATTCATTTTACTGAAACAACAGCACACAGGCCTAATAAGTGACACATCGCTGAAATCAGTGTCTCAGTCCCTACCTCATGCTGCCCTTAGGTTACATAACAAAAACGTGCTGACAGATTCCCTTTAAGAAATATTTACAAGTTTAAAAACTGAAATGATGAAATTGTTTTTTATTTTTTGTATTAGAAATGCCTGCATTGACTTTTATGTTGTACTGCGGTAAATGTAGACCACTGCTGAGAAGATTGTTCACTCTGCAGAGTGACATTTGCAGAGACCATTATATCAATATATGTTAAATATCAAATGAGAAGAGAAGGCTGATAGGTTACAGGCAAAGTGATTGGAACTAGTTCGCTGTTACAGTTTTCATCATATAGACGCTCCTTTCCTTGATTTTCATATTTTTATATTTTCCCTCCTGCCTAGGAAATCTTTCAATTGATTGAGTTCCATACTGGATTCAGACTTCTCTGAACCCTTTCATTCTGCAGTGTTGTCTAGTATAAAACAATTAGAATTAGTGCTTAATATATACACGTTTTGGCCACAAATAACTTTTGCATTATTGTATGTAATAATTATTTATACGTTATGCAATCATAAGAATTATATACACCCTCAGCCTTATGAAATATTTACTAAAGTAGGAACTCGCCTTTTAACAGTCAGTTATATGGACAGAAATCTCCTTTTCAAAGCTATGATACATTTTCTTTATTCACACTGTGATCTTTTAGAGAATTTTAGAATACACGTGACACATCATAACAGTAATTAAAGGACCACAGGAGAAAAGTTCCCTTTTTATTAAGATTCATTTTGCTTTTTTACTAACAAATATTGTATAACAATTTAGATTTTTCTATGGTCATTAACGGTTACCTGTCATTCCAAGCAACTTTTCAAAATAAGATGCCATGTCAGTTTATGTGAGAAATAACACAGTTTATAGCTTTTTTATGACTTGTATCCTGCATTTTTCATCAGTTTTTTTCTCTGCAGGCTCTGACTGTAATTTGCAGCTCTCCCTGAGCTAGTGGGAAGATACAAGCAGATAAGATGTCTCCCATACACAGATAGAGATGAATTCCTGCTCTTCTTTCTTTTTATCACAAAGACAGAAGCAGCCTGGAACACATTATGCAGCAGTACTGAGCAGTGTGGCTGTGAATCCAGTACTGGAGTAAATTCTATGTGTTTATAACCTTAAGTTCTAACAATCCACCTGTGTGTCCCTCGTCTCTCACTGTGCTGAGTGGTCCTCACTCCCCCGCAAGCATTTGTTCAACAATTAACTAAAGTATTTAGAGAGGCTGAAGTGGTGGGGGAATTAGTTTTGAAACAAAATAATGAGAATACTAGTTATAAGATGTTGCCATAGACTTATCCACTTATCCAGATAGTAAAGTGAAGTATTCTAAAAAATTTCCTCAAAATAAAGACGTCAACTGCAGACAGAATGAATCCAATCTGTTCCAGTTTACTTAATATGACTGCAGATAAAATGTTTAACATAAAGAATTTTTAATTTCCCTAATTTTTAGAGGCCCAATTTGCTTATTGGTTTCAATAATGATATGAGGAACAATTCTTAAATTTTGAACTATAAATCAAACTGATGTAATTTTCTTGCTTTGGGATTTGTTTTTCTCACAGGGATCACAAGTACATTGTGTTAACTCACACATTATCACATCAATCTCTTAGATGCCACTTCATGTCTCATGCTACTTCTTTAACCCAGTGTCTATCCACCAGGGATCAACCCCTCTGATGTAGACCCTGCTTCTCATGAGTAATGTCCATACTGTTATGATCTGCAACATGTACTAAGGAAAGATAGGGGAAAGCTGTTCCTACAGTAAGACTAAGCTGAATCCCTATGATGCTCCTAGGAGGTAAAACTTGTGACTCCTCCTCTGAAAAAACCCTCCAAAAATCTTGAATAGGTACCGGTAATTCCCCTTTTTCCACAGCCGCAATGCGACCATTACAACATTTATCATATCACTTTGGACTCCAAGAGTTAATCACATTAGTAGACCAGTCCAATAAAGGATTGTGAAGTTTTAACCAAGGCAATCCTAGAACAACTGGAGAGGGTAAATTATCTAAAACAACCAAGTCCAAAATTTCTTGGTGAACTCCATTGATAGTGAGGGGAAATGCAGCAGTCTTGTGAGTAAGGCTGAGTTCACACGATGCGTTTTTCATGCGTTTCCGCTGCGTTTTTGCAGTTGCGTAAACGCCGCGGAAACGCATGAAAAACGCATGGTAGAAGGGCAGCAATGTTCCCCAATTGAAATCCGCATGTGCTGTGCCCATGATGCGGATTTTTCCGCAGCGTAAATGCTGCGGTCAAAAATTCGCAGCATGTCAATTAATTTTGCGGAAACGCTGCTCTTTTGCCGCCATTGACTTGCATTAGACCGCATGGAATCCGCATCACTGTATATGTTGATGCGCTTTTCATGCGGTCTAATGTGCGGATGGTACCAGGGTGTGGAGGAGAGGACTCTCATCCAGACCCAGGTACCATTAAAAAAAAAAGAATAAAATAAAAAATATATATATATTCTCACCTTCTGACGACCCGCGCTGCGTCCTGCTGGCTTCCCGGGCACTTCGCGGTTGAATGAAGGACCTTCGCTGACGTCAGAGTCATGTGACCGGGTCACGTGACGCTGACGTCGGAAGGTCCTAAAGTCTTCACTGCCGGCAGCCGGGACCGAGCGAAGCCGGACACCGGGGGCCATCAGAGGGTAAAGTATAGATTTATTTTTTATTTTTTGACATTCACACACTATATAAATCCATGCCGGTTGCATGGATTTATATAGTGTAAAGTTGACAAGTACTTTCCAAGTGATGCTAAAATCGCTTGGGAAGCGCTTGTCAACCCGCATGCGGAAATGAAAGTGAAGACCGCTTCATTTCCGCATGTCCCTGGCAGGAAACCGCATGTACAATCCGCATGCGTTTTTTCCTGCCAGAGAGATGCAGAAACGCTCAGGAAAAAATCCTGAGCATTTCTGCATCGTGTGCACATACCCTAATACATTTCAAAGGAGTGTTATCAATTGCAATCACAGAAATAGGTGATGACAAAGGTTTGGATTTCAATTTAAGGTTTTCCAAAAACCCTTTATCAATCACATTAAGTGTTGAACCACAATCCACAATCCACAAATACCTGAAATTCAATCAAATCTCCCTGCAAAGTAGTACTCCCAGAAAGAAATACTTCTGCAGAGCGTAACTGACCTTTTTTTTTTCTTTACTTAAACGACGCTCACAATACTTAATCAAATGGTCAGCTTTACCACAATAAAGACACAATCCCTCGGTAAACCTCCGGTCTCTTTCCTGAGAGCGGAGTGACATCGCCCCAACCTCCATCGGTTCTCTGCCATCAGAGCAGATTTTCTGGGGACTAGGAACTGACATTACAGGAGTCTTTACCTCATTGAGCCTGCACCTCAGTCTCCTGTCTATACGAACAGCTAACTGCATAGCATCCTGCAGAGTCTCAGTTGTAGGGAATGCAATTAGCAAATCCTTAACCCTTTCACTCAGACCAGCAAGAAATAAACATCTCAGTGCTGGATCATTCCACGTAACTTCTGAAGCCCATCTCCTGAAGAGTGTGCAATAATTTTCAACATCATCTGACCCCTGATTCAAACGCCTGAGTTCTGATTCAGCAGATGAGATTCGATCAGGATCGTCATATAACAGCCCCATAGCAGAAAAAAATTCTTCAACAGGCCTTAAACACGGATCATTAGGCTGGAGAGAAAAGGCCCACCCCTGTAGTTCATTGCGCAAAAGTGACATAAAACCAATGCGCTGTGATTCATACCCAGAGGACCTTGGTCTCAAATGAAAAAATAACAAACAAGCATTTTTAAAGGAAAAAAAATCTTGCTGTTGACCATAAAAAACATCAGGCAGTCCTACCTTGGGTTCGACAAAATGCGCTCCAGAACAGCTACTCACGTGTTGCTGAAGCTCGGCCACCTCCAGAGACAATCCCTGCAGGCGTTGAGCCAAATCCTGGTCGGAAAACATACTGATCCCCAAATTGCTTTCCTTTTAGTGTTTTGGGCTGGACTTACTGTTATGATTAGTGTTGAGCCACCCCCGTAGTGTTCGGGTTCGGTTCGGTTCGTTGAACACCGGGATGTTCGAGGAACTGTTCGTCGAACTGTTCGTCGAACACCTTAGAACACCGTCGAACACCGTTAAAACCAATGGCAGGCAAACAAAAACACATAGAAACACATAGAAAACACCTGCAAAGGTGTCCAAAAGCTGACAAACTGCTCAGAAGACACTCTCTTTAAAAAAGCCAGCTGGCAAATTCAGCAGCGGCATACACCGGTACCCGACAATTTAGACAAGAAGGAATAGAGCATCACACATAGATTAGATAGATAGAAACATGTCAGTCACACATATAAGAAGCACAGTGACAGTGTTGCTTACTGTACTTGTCATTTAGTGTAAAGGATTTATCAAAAAAAATAATAGTGTTTTCATGCACCGTCTCTTTAAAAAAGCCGGCCGGCAATTCAGCATCTGTACCCGACAATTTAGAACAGAAAGAATAGAGCTTCACACATAGATTAGATAGATAGAAACATGTCAGTCACATATATAATAAGTACAGTGATAGTGTTGCTTACTGTACTTGTCATTTAGTGTAAAGGATTTATTTAAAAAAATAATAGTGTTTTCATGCACTGTCTCTTTAAAAAAGCCGGCCGGCAATTCAGCAGCGGTACCCGACAATTTAGAACAGAAAGATAGAGCATCACACATAGATTAGATAGATAGAAACATGTCAGTCACATATATATGAAGTACAGTGATAGTGTTGGTTACTGTACTTGTCATTTAGTATTAAAATAAAGGATTTATTATTAAAAAAATTGGCGTGGGGTTCCCCTTAATTTTAGGCTCTAGCGGAGGTTAAGCAGACGGCTGGGGCAGATGTTTGAAGCCTGGGAAGGGGGTAATACCCACGGAGCTTCCCAGGCTACTAATATCAGCCCCCAGCTGAATACATAGCCTTTACTAGCTTTTAAAATGGGGGACCCCCCAAAAAAAATGACGTGGGGTCCCCCCTAATTTAATAGCTAGCAAAGGCTAGGCAGACAGCTGGGGGCTGATATTAATAGCCCAGGAAGGGAGCCATGAATATTGGCCCCCTCCCAGGCTAGAAACACCAGCCGTCAGCCGCCCCAGAAATGGCGCATTCATAGGATGCGCCAATTCTGGCACTTAGCCTCGCTCTTCCACGCTGCCCTGGTGCGGTGGCAGGGGGTAATAGGGTTGGGGTTGATGTCAGCTTATAATGCCAGCTGACATCAAGCCCAGGTTAGTAATGGAGAGGCGTCTATAAGACACCCCCATTACTAACCCCATAGTCAAAGTTAAAAAAAACACAAACACCCAGAATAAAGTCCTTTAATTGAAATAAAGACACAATCCTTTATTGTTCTAAATTAAACCATACTTACCATCACGCCCATTCCAGCTGAAGCCAACGATCTCCTGCAATAAAAGAAAAATAATAAAGCAACCTCATCCTTACCTTTCCATGGTTCCCACGACAGCTTCAGCTCTGCTACATCGAGATGACAGGCTGGACCGCAGCAGAACGCTGCCATCCAGCCTGTCATCCCGCAGACACTGAGAAGCGCAGGCTTGCTTGCGCTGCTCAGCGTCTCTCTGTGACGACATCCAGATGAGCCGAGTTCATGTCCAATGAACTCGGCTCACCTCATGCACGTCACTGACAGCGTGGGAAAATTCTCACGCTGAAGCGCTGATTGCAGGAGAATTTTCCCACGCTGTCAGTGACGTGCAGGAGGTGAGCTGAGTTCGTTGGACATGAGCTCACCTCATGTACATCACTGACAGCGTGGGAGAATTCTCCTGCACTCAGCACTTCAGCGTGAGAATTTTCCCACGCTGTCAGTGACGTGCATGAGGTGAGCCGAGTTCATTGGACATGACCTCGGCTCATCTGGATGCCGTCACAGCGAGACAGTGAGGAGCGCAAGCATGCCTGCGCTTCTCAGTGTCTGCGGGATGACAGACTGGATGGCAGCGTTCTGCTGCGGTCCAGCCAGTCATCTCGATGTAGCAGAGCTGAAGCTGTCGTGGGAACCATGGAAAGGTAAGGATGAGGTTGGTTTATTATTTTACTTTTATTGCAGGAGATCGTTGGCTTCAGCTGGAATGGGTGTGATGGTAAGTATGGTTTAATTTAGAACAATAAAGAATTGTGTCTTTATTTCAATTAAAGGACTTTATTCTGGGTGTTGTGTTTTTTTTAAATACTTTACTAGAAATTCATGGCGGTCATGTCTAATACTGGCGTGACCCCATGAATTTTGGGCTTGGGGCCAGCTGATAATACCAAGCTGGCCCTAACCCCTTTATTACCCAGTGAGCCACCGCACCAGGGCCCTGGATGAGTTGGGTACAGCGCCAGAAGATGGCGCTTCTATGAACGCGCCATTTTCCGGGGTGGCTGCGGACTGCAATTTGTAGCGGGGGGGGGGCCCAGAAAGCTTGGGCCTCCCTGCGCTGCAGATTCCAGCCCCCAGCTGCCTAGTTGTACCTGGCTGGACACAAAAATAGGGCGAAGCCCCACGTACTTTTTTTTTAATTATTTCATGAAATTCATGAAATAATTAAGAAAAAAAGGCTTTCCCTATATTGTTGTGTCCGGCCAGGTACAAATAGGCAGCTGGTGGTTGGGGGCAGCCCGTTCCTGCCTGCTGTACCTGGCTGGACACAAATATAGTGCGAAGCCCCACTTCAATTTTTTTTAATTATTTCATGAAATTCATGAAATAATTAAGAAAAAAAGGGCTTCCCTATATTGTTGTGTCCGGCCAGGTACAAATAGGCAGCTGGTGGATGGGGGCAGCCCGTTCCTGCCTGCTGTACCTGGCTGGACACAAATATAGTGCGAAGCCCCACTTCAATTTTTTTAAATTATTTCAGGAAATTCATGAAATAATTTAAAAAAAATTGACGTGGGGCTTTGCACTATATTTGTGTCCAGCCAGGTACAGCAGGCAGGAACGGGCTGCCCCCAACCACCAGCTGCCTATTTGTACCTGGCCGGACACAACAATATAGGGAAGCCCTTTTTTTCTTAATTATTTCATGAAATAATTTAAAGAAAATTGACGTGGGGCTTCGCCCTGTTTTTGTGTCCAGCCAGGTACAACTAGGCAGCTGGGGGCTGGAATCCGCAGCGCAGGGAGGCCCAAGCTTTCTGGGCCACCCCCGCTGCAAATTGCAGTCCGCAGCCACCCCGGAAAATGGCGCGTTCATAGAAGCGCCATCTTCTGGCGCTGTACCCAACTCATCCAGGGCCCTGATGCGGTGGCTCACTGGGTAATAAAGGGGTTAGGGCCAGCTTGGCATTATCAGCTGGCCCTAAGCCCGAAATTCATGGGGTCACGCCAATATTAGACATGACCACCATGAATTTCTAGTAAAGTATTTAAAAAAAACACAACACCCAGAAAAAAGTCCTTTAATTGAAATAAACACACAATTCTTTATTGTTCTAAATTAAACCATACTTACCATCACGCCCATTCCAGCTGAAGCCAACGATCTCCTGAAATAAAAGAAAAATAATAAAGCAACATCATCCTTACCTTTCCATGGTTCCCATGACAGCTTCAGCTCTGCTACATCGAGATGACAGGCTGGACCGCAGCAGAACGCTGCCATCCAGCCTGTCATCCCGCAGACACTGAGAAGCGCAGGCTTGCTTGCGCTCCACAGTGTCTCTCTGTGAGGGCATCCAGATGAGCCGAGTTAATGTCCAATGAACTCGGCTCACCTCATGCACGTCACTGACAGCGTGGGAAAATTCTCCTGCACTCAGCGCTTCAGCGTGGGAGAATTCTCACACTGAAGAGCTGAGTGCAGGAGAATTCTCCCACGCTGTCAGTGACGTGCAGGAGGTGAGCTGAGTTCATTGGACATGAGCTCACCTTATGCACGTCACTGACAGCGTGGGAAAATTCTCCTGCACTCAGCGCTTCAGCGGGAGAATTCTCACGCTGAAGCGCTGAGTGCAGGAGAATTCTCCCACGCTGTCAGTGACGTGCAGGAGGTGAGCTGAGTTCATTGGACATGAGCTCACCTTATGCACGTCACTGACAGCGTGGGAGAATTCTCCTGCACTCACCGCTTCAGCTTGAGAATTTTCCCACGCTGTCAGTGACGTGCATGAGGTGAGATGAGTTCATTGGACATGAACTCGGCTCATCTGGATGTCGTCACAGAGAGACGCTGAGCAGCGCAAGCAAGCCTGCGCTTCTCAGTGTCTGCGGGATGAGAGGCTGGATGGCAGCGTTCTGCTGCGGTCCAGCCTGTCATCTCGATGTAGCAGAGCTGAAGCTGTCGTGGGAACCATGGAAAGGTAAGGATGAGGTTGCTTTATTATTTTTCTTTTATTGCAGGAGATCGTTGGCTTCAGCTGGAATGGGCGTGACGGTAAGTATGGTTTAATTTAGAACAATAAAGGATTGTGTCTTTATTTCAATTAAAGGACTTTATTCTGGGTGTTTGTGTTTTTTTTAACTTTGACTATGGGGTTAGTAATGGGGGTGTCTTATAGACGCCTCTCCATTACTAACCTGGGCTTGATGTCAGCTGGCATTATAAGCTGACATCAACCCCAACCCTATTACCCCCTGCCACCGCACCAGGGCAGCGTGGAAGAGCGAGGCTAAGTGCCAGAATTGGCGCATCCTATGAATGCGCCATTTCTGGGGCGGCTGACGGCTGGTGTTTCTAGCCTGGGAGGGGGCCAATATTCATGGCTCCCTTCCTGGGCTATTAATATCAGCCCCCAGCTGTCTGCCTAGCCTTTGCTAGCTATTAAATTAGGGGGGACCCCACGTCATTTTTTTTGGGGGGTCCCCCATTTTAATAGCTAGTAAAGGCTATGTATTCAGCTGGGGGCTGATATTAGTAGCCTGGGAAGCTCCGTGGGTATTACCCCCTTCCCAGGCTTCAAACATCTGCCCCAGCCGTCTGCTTAACCTCCGCTAGAGCCTAAAATTAAGGGGAACCCCACGCCAATTTTTTTAATAATAAATCCTTTATTTTAATACTAAATGACAAGTACAGTAACCAACACTATCACTGTACTTCATATATATGTGACTGACATGTTTCTATCTATCTAATCTATGTGTGAAGCTCTATTCTGTCTGTTATAAATTGTCGGGTACCGCTGCTGAATTGCAGGCCGGCTTTTTTAAAGAGACAGTGCATGAAAACACTATTATTTTTTTAAATAAATCCTTTACACTAAATGACAAGTACAGTAATCAACACTGTCACTGCACTTCTTATATATGTGACTGACATGTTTCTATCTATCTAATCTATGTGTGATTCTCTATTCCTTCTATTCTAAATTGTCGGGTACCGCTGCTGAATTGCCGGCCGGCTTTTTTAAAGAGACGGTGCCTGAAAACACTATTATTTTTTTTGATAAATCCTTTACGCTAAATGACAAGTACAGTAAGCAGCACTTTCACTGTACTTCGTATATATGTGTCTGACATGTTTATATCTATCTAATCTATGTGTGAAGCTCTATTCTTTCGGTTCTAAATTGTCGGGTACAGGTGTATGCCGCTGCTGAATTGCCGGCTTTTCATGTTTCACTGTTGGCACTGTTCCCATCGATTTGGGCAATCACTGTAATGCCACAACCACCATGGCTGTGGCATTACAGTGAGTGGCAGACAATCCCTGCATGATTGGTGCTCTAAATAGCGCCAGACATGCAGGACACGCTTTTGGTGCACGAACAGTTATCGAACATAACCTCGAACAGCCGAATTTTTTGCAAATCGTTCGGGTTCGTCGAACAACTCGAACACCGCCCAAAACAGCTCGAATTTGAGATTGGCGAACAGTTCTAGTCGAACACCGCTCATCTCTAGTTATGATCTGCAACATGTACTAAGGAAAGATAGGGGAAAGCTGTCCCTACAGTAAGACTAAGCTGAATCCCTACGATGTAGCGGGCTGCCTGCTCCTAGTGAACAGACCCGCCTTAGTCCTCGGCTAGTCTGAACGAAGACCTATAGAATTAAGGGAGGGGTCCCTAAAAGAACTAAGGGCTGGGACAAAAATGGGACACCTCCTAAACAGAGAAGTTGTTGCAGAACACAAAAAGACAAACTGACAAAAATGTACTAGCGGTCCCAGAGGACCAAGCGAACTTGACAGAGAAAGGCACCGAAGCACCAGGCTATAGAAACAGTCAAACATTGAAGTCCAGCACAGCCACAAGGGCGGAGCTGGAATATAATCTTGACCATATAAAAGCTCATGTGCTCTCAGTCTGTGTCTGAGAAAGATATTTTTTACCTGCTGTTATACATGCATTTAACAAGAGTTCTTAAAGAAAACAAAGTCTCTTCTGAATTCTTCACAATGTGCCTGCTAGCAGCTGAGTTAAGCTATCTGCGACCATCGCCATTTAAGTACAGGTGAAGAGACCCAGCGTCTCACAGAGCCATATTTACAGCACAGCCATGGGGACAGAATAGTAAAAAAGACGTCCCAGATTCATCTGTAAAGCCAGCTACAGAACGTTCTGCAGAGCATCTGCTCTCATCATATAAGAGACTATACAGCTTCCTTTCTCCCTGTGAATTAAGATGGCTGAGGGAATGACTACACAGTCTCTGCCAGACCCATTGTTAGAGGAAGAATGCATTGAACTTGATCCACTGTCTAGTGAGAAGGCTAAACGTCCCACAAAGCCTACATGGAAGGTTATAGAGAACCTTGAAATCAGTAAATATGACCTTTCCTGTGTTATAGCAGACTTATGGCAAAAACTACTGAGTCACATGGACAGCCTGTCTCAGCCTGCTTCTCTCAAACTACCACCAGAGGGAGCCCTTGCACAACTGTGTTCTGATTATCAACTGTATGTAAAAACAACAGATGAATATACCACCATTTTACAAAAACTTAAACCGTCAGTTTCCTGCAAAGAGCTGCAAGCTTTCCAACAACTTAACTCTGAGA
The DNA here is from genome assembly GCF_046119375.1 of Phyllobates terribilis. Classification (NCBI taxonomy): domain Eukaryota; kingdom Metazoa; phylum Chordata; class Amphibia; order Anura; family Dendrobatidae; genus Phyllobates; species Phyllobates terribilis. Next base: position 160,067,846 of record NW_027362764.1, on the reverse strand, counting down.
GAGAATGAATGGTGTGCGATATTTAAGCCAAGACAGAGGCAAGTATTGCACTAATGGCAGAGATGTCATCTTGTATTTCTGGCTCAGCCAGACAGTCAAAGCGATCATCTAAGTCACGCTCTTCAAATCCTCAACCCTCAGTGAACAGCTTATAAGAGCACATGCAGAAGTTGAGTTAACTAAAGTACAAGCCGCCTTTACACAAAGGAAAACTGAAATGGAAGTAGAAGCTGCGTGCAAGAAGGCAGAAATGGAAGCGAGCGCAGTGGCCGAAGCAGCGCGCAAGGAGGCAGAAATGGGGGCAGAAGTGGTAGCCGAAGCAGTACGCAAGAAGGCAGAAATGGAAGCTGAAGCAGTACTCAAGAAGGCAGAAATGGAAGCCAGCGTAGCACGCAAGAAGGCAGAAATGGTAGCTGAAGCTGCATGCAAGAAGGCAGAAATTAAAGCCAGCGCAACACGCAAGAAGGCAGAAATAGAGACCCCAGTAAAGGAATGTGAACACGCTACAGACATGGCAAGGTTAAAGGTCCTTGAGCAAGCTATCAATGGGAGCCAAAGAGACAGCATCAGTTTAAGTGACTTTGATACTGAGGACCCCCTTAAGCATACTAGAGAATATGTACAAAGCCAAAACAGCTCTCCCCCTGCTCCAGCAATCCTTCCTGACAGCACAGACGTTCCCATGAGGCAACAGGACACAGAGCATTTATCAGCATCCTGCATTCAAAGTCAGTACAATACGCTGCCAACCCTTCATCCTGATCCTCATCCGTGCACCAGAACATCAGGCCCCTGCACCTGACCAAACCCTAAACACAGAAGCACACGTGCAGGCCAATATGCAAACAAGTAATCACATTCCGGTCAGCCACAGAGTTCCAGCTCCACATATGGCAGAAACTATGCACATTAAGCCAGTTACTAGACTGAATGCCTACGCTGCGCCAAACTTTCCTGCGTTCCTAGGTCAAAACACCACAGACTGCATGAACAACGTTACCCAGCCAGTAACTGTCCTTCCAAAATCAGAGAATGCTGACATGTCCGGCTTTGCAAGGTACATGATTCACCGTGATCTAACTAAGACTGGTCTTACAAAATTTGATGATCAACCTGAAAACTACAGAGGTTGGAAATGTACCTTTAGAGCTGCAATTAGTGACCTCGGCATCACCGCTGCTGAAGAACTGGACCTGCTGATCAGGTGGCTCGGGCCACAATCCACAGAATGGGTCAAGAGACTTAAATCTGTCCACATCAGTAATCCAATGGCTGGTCTCACTGCTGCATGGGAGAGACTAGAATGAAGCTATGGTAGTCCTGAGGCCCTGTTCAAGTGTCTAGATGATTTTCCAAAACTATCTGGTAAGGACAGTGCAAAATTCCAAGAGCTCAGTGACCTTGTGTTAGAGCTTCAGTTGGCCAAAGCATACCCACACCTGCCTGGCCTCAGCTACCTGGACACTGCTCATTGGGTAATCCCAATAGCTTCTAAGCTACCATACTATATCCAAGATAGGTGGGCCATGCTTGGATCAAAATACAAAAGGGAACACCAAGTCAATTTATTGAAAACATTGCAGAGTGTAAGACTGACCCAAGTTTCTTCCACGAAGGACCCAGCGGCTCTGGTTCATTAACTCCCAAGTATGAAAGTCCACATATATGCAACAGAAACCGCAGCAGTCCAGTGTCAGGAAACAAGACTGATGTTCTTCCCACACCTTCACCAGCTCCAGACAAGAGTGAGGTATGTGAAAAGATTGAAAATCCTAATCATATGTGTCCCATTCATAAGATGCCACATCCCCTAAAGAAGTGCATCGGCTTCAGAAAGAAACCCCTCCAGGAACGCAAGGAGCTTTTAAAAAAGGTTGGGTTATGTTACAGATGTTGTGCATCTACTGAACACTTTGCTAAAGACTGTAAAAACTCTATTAAGTGTTTTGAGTGCGACAGTGAGGACCACGTACAAGTGCTCCATCCATCCCAACCTGACTCTGCACCGCTTAAGCCTTCCCCCACCACAAGGCAGGCCGAGGAGAGTGCAGTGCAACCACAAGTCCTACCACAATATCTTCTTCATGTACAGAAGTCGGCGCAGAAGACCTGTGTGACAAGTCCTGTGCGAAGATATGTCTGGTGAACGTGCATCCTAAGGTCCATCCAGAGAAAACCGTAAAGATGTACGCCATTCTGGATGATCAGAGCAACCGATCCCTTGCAAGGTCAGAACTCTTTGATCTGTTTGACTTAAAGGGGAACTCTCACCTCTACACTCTAGGCACCTGTAGTGGTGTTACAGAGGTCTCATGGAGAAGAGCGAATGGACTCATATGTTGAATGGATACCATCCAACAGATAGGAGATTCCTACTCCAGAGGCAGCTCTTCGTCACCCCCATCTGAAAACTATAGCCAACAAGATTCCAGCTCTTGACAACAGTGCGAACATCCTGATTTTGCTTGGCAGAGACATTCTGTGGCTATACAAGGTACGTCGGCAAATCAACGGGCCACATGATGCTCCATTTGCTCAACGCTTTGATCTAGGCTGGGTTATCAAAGGTGATGTCTGCATGGAAAGGACGAAGAGATCTGCAAGGATCTAATCATTCAAGACTCATGTCTCACCAAATTGTTGCATCACTCACTCTCTACCATGCCCACATCATTACTGGGTGAAAGAGAAGCCAAGTAACAGTAAGTGGCAGCAAGAAACCCCTGACAACATAAACACGTTCCTGTCCTGTGATGACAACCTCGGGTCAACAGTGTTCAATTCTTCAAGTGAAGACAACCGGTTGGTACCTACAAGAGAAGACAGTGGAAACTATCTCAGGTTCCTCAAATGTAAAAAACCACTGCGCTAGTATACTGAGAAGGATATGATTATAAATGGAAGAGTAAACAATAATGGATATAAATTGTTATTTTATTTTATTATAAATCACTCTTATAAAACGTTCTAGATGCATGTTTGCATACAATCAAGGGTTAAAAGTGGAATGACTGGTAAGTCCTCCAGGGATCCAGAGCTTTTGGGACCTGTAATGTAATAGATAAGGACTAAAATTACTGACCTGTATTAAGTTGATTGGCTATAGAGCTACTGTGCATGTATTTACCTGGGATAGCAGGAAGATCGTTAGGAGATGAAGAGGATAATATGTACAGAAGGGTATGGACTTCTTGTTAGATAGAATGTAGAAATGGGTGCTGTAATAAAAGAATTAACATTAGATCGCAAGCTATATCTAGTCTTGATTTGAAGTGAATCTATTAAGATGGCTTACATGAAGAACATGATTCTATATATGGTTATAATCCCCAACTGGACGAATATATGGTTCTGTGGGGTTATAGAGGCTTGGTACTATTATGGATAGCTGGTAGAGTCTGTAATATGAATGCACAAACAATAGTAAAGGTTATATTAAAAATGCACAATATATAGAGCTCATTAAAGTACTCACTAGAGTAGGGGGTTTACCTGATAAAGAACAATTTAGTTAGTGAGTTAACAAGGACCTAGTCTGGTTTTATACTGGTCCTGTAGAGATGGGCAACCCGTTTGATGGATGGTTGTGCCTGGCAATTGAACTCTAGATCAGAGGGAGTATCAGTGGGTATTCATTGCCAGCTGGTAGCTGGTACAAATATCTGGTGGGGAAGTAATGGTATATAGTTAATATAAGGACATGTAGATGAATAAATAAATGAATAAATAGAGCGAGGTTTATATAAACGATATAAGGAGAAAAACCTTGTGTATACTCAAATGCAGAGAGCAGCACCCGTTAGTGATACAGTTCAATACCTTAATAGTTGACCCGAGCGTTTGGAAATAGGCATACAAGTGTCCAGGGGTTGTAGAATAGCTCCGTGGAAGGCTCTGTGTTCTCTCCGTTGATCTCCTACTGGATGGAGGAGGAGAAATGCAGGAGGAGGTGGTGTGTGTCAGAGTCCCGGCCGGAGACTCCGACACCACGATGCAGCGTGCGGCGTGCAGCGGGCGCTTTCCCGGGGAAGCGCTGAAAGGAAGCAAGGACCTTGGTGTAGGGCCTGGCGTGACGTCAGAGGTAGCGGTCACGTGCTACCAGCGGCGAGGAGGACCAGAAAGCTTTCCTACGCGTTTCGGATACACGGTATCCTTCATCAGGGATAGCATCTGGTCTCCTGGTTCTCTTTAAATACCTTCTAGGTGGCGAGTAATGGTTGGTAGGTGTAATCAATCAAAGGCAAACAGTTCCACCCCACAGTTGAGGCCTCTTGGTTTCAAAGAGTCCAATTCATAAATCCATTTTGTCTCATTTCTTGACATTTGGTTGATGTAGTTCCCTTTTCTCCAGTCTTTTTGTATAAGCTGTATACCTGTCACTTCACTTCCCAAAATAGAGCCGTCATGTTTATCCTTGAAGTGTTTAGATAAAGGGTGACCTTCAAATTTATTTCTGATATTTCGCAAATGCTCACTCAACCTTTTTTTCAAGGGGCGGATGGTGCGTCCTACATAGAGTTTTTGGCAGGGACATTTAAGCCCATAGATAACTCCCTTACTCGTACAAGTTATGGAATCCTTTATTAAATGTTCAATCTTTCCATGAGAAATGGTGTTTTGTTTTTTGGTATTTAAGGTTCTACATATCTCAGGTTCCTATGACACAAGGACAATGACGTCCACAATGAGGTCATAGACTAGCGGACGAAGGTACATGTCTTCGGGAACAGACCCTCACCTGCTGCAGCAATCTGTGGACCGAGACAGACAGCCTAGGAAGCTGAGAAGAGAGTATGCGTCCGATGCTCCTCCATCTGTGGAGAAGAACTTCTATGTAGATGATATGCTTAAATCTCTACCTACAAGTAAAGAAACAATTGATCCGCTCCCTGAAGTACAGGAAATGTTGTTAGCAGCAAACCTCAGACCTCACAAGACCATCTCCAGCATCCAGAAGGTAATGAAGGCATTCCCATCTGAGGACAGTACAATGAGCTTAAAGGATCTTGATCTAGGTTCTAATGTTCCTTTTATACAACGCAGCCATGGTCTGCTCTGGGACATTAAACATGACACGCTCTCATTCCAGGTGTCAGTCTGCATTAAACCCTTCACCAAACAAGGAGTCTTACCTGTTGTGGACAGCATCTACGATCCTCTCGGGTTTATAGCATCACCATTCAAGGCAAGATTCGGTGGAGACAGTTGACTAGTGATGGGTGAGCACTAAAATCCTCGGGTGCTTGTTGCTCGGGTCGAGCACATTGGAATACTCGGGTGCTCGACCCGAGCAACGAGCCCAATGTAAGTCTATGGGAAACGCAAGCATTTTTCAGGCGGCTCCCCCCGGCGGTCTGCAGAGGACCAAAAAATTGCCCAAATCGATGGGAACAGTGCTCAAATGACATGGGAACAGCATGGGGAAGACCCCTGGAAGCATTTCTAACTTCCAGGTCACTGCTGTGAACAATGTTGTCAGAAGTATTACGCCACTTTTACGGACTCACAATAAAACATACAAAAACAAAACCAAAATGGATTTTTCTGGGAAATATGTTAAGGAACATCCTTTCCAGGGTAATGACTTGTATATAAGGCAAACTAAATAACCAAAACCAAAAATACTCCTCCACACTTTGGATTATGTTCACACATAGCGTTTTTGATGCGTTTTTGCACTTTTGCATTGCATTCAACCATGACAAATGCATGGGAAATGTCATTTTAACATTTTTCAACCTTATCTGGCCATGTGGTGTGTGAAACATGATCAGACACATCCTGTTTCATTTATGAAGGAGGAACTCTGAAAGTCACAAAGCCTATTTTTATAGGGCCATCAGTCGGCCTTTACTATTCTCAAAGGGCCATCAGTCAGCTATGCTTTGTTGTTCCCATTACTAAAGAGTGGGTCTCCTATACTGTTATTGCGTATGTAGTGAGTGGCAGGGCTGCCCAAAATTTGGACGCACCCCAATACCCCTTTGAAAATTTGGACGCACCCCAATACCACTTTGTTTTCAAGAGGCCCTCCTCTAAGTCTCTTCAATGTTCCCATTATTAGGAAGTGGGTCTCCCATTGTGTTTGCCTATGCAGTGAATGCAAGGGCTGCCAAAAATTTGGAGGCACTCCAATGCCCCTTGGAAGACACGTGGAAGTCAGAGGGCCTCCTGAAAACAATGTTCCCATTATTAGGAAGTGGGTCTCCCATAGTGTTGGCCTATGCATTGAATGCAATGGCTGCCAAAAATTAGGAGGCACTCCAATGCCCCTTGGAAGAGACGTGGAGGTCAGAGGGCATCCTGAAAACAATGTTCCCATTAGAAAGGAGCGGGTCTCCTATACTTGTAGTGCCCATACAATAAGTGCATAGGCTGACAAACATTTACCCCTGGGGGGGTATACATGAACGTACTGTATAAAAACATTTTTATACGGGCATCATAAACACCCTTTAAAAAAAATGATGTGGGTGTTGCATCACGGACCATGGTGGAGGATGAGGATGAGGAGAAGGAGGAGGACAAGAGCAAATAGCCAAAATCAGGAAGCATATACCCATGTGTGGGTGTGAAAAGGTGCATGGGAATACACCTCCCAAAAAAAGACACTGTATTTGAGTTTATGTTACGCTGCTATCATTCGGTGGTGTTGAGAAGTCTGGCCCAAACCAGCCATTGTTCATTTTTTTTAAGAGTCAGCCTGTCAGCATTTTCAGTTGACAGGCGGATGCGCTTATCAGTTATAATTCCTCCAGCGGCACTAAAAACCCGCTCTGATAAAACGCTAGCGGCAGGGCAGGCCAGGACCTCCAAGGCGTAAAGAGCCAGTTCATTCCACATGTCCAGCTTGGATACCCAATAATTATAAGGCACAGAGGAATCACAGAGGACGTTGGTACGGTCTGCAAGGTACTCCCTCAGCATCTTCCCAAACTTTGCACTCCTTGTGAGAGTACCCCGCTCCTCAGGGCCTGTGCGATGGGAGGGGCTGAGAAAACTCTCCCAAAACTTTGACAGTGTTCCCCTGCCTTTGCTAAATTGGAGTTGTGTCTCTCTCGCCTGTACTCCTTGGTTGTCCAACGAACTGTGCCCTCTGCCACCAGCGTTTTCAGATGGGAATTTTTTTAATAGTTCTGCAACAAGGGCCTTCTGGTACTGCCCCATTTTTGTAGACTTGTCCGCCTCAGGAATAAGAGATACAAAGTTCTCTTTGTAGCGTGGGTCTAGATGTGTCACTGTGGCGCCCCTGAGGATTCAGTCGCCACAGGGGTACTGCACCTCAGACCGAGGTGTGGTATCTCCTCTCCGAGGTAAGGAAGGGGCACCTCTCAGGACCCCACCACATCACCCAAAACTACACCTCTCCCACCTGAGGGGGGCTTATATGCACCAGGGTGCTGCCCCAGCCGGGATAAGAGGAGATGGGGGGAACCAAAAGATAGGGAGAACCATGTAGTGGGAGAGGGTGGAGGACGCACTTAGAGGTTACACCACAAAATTCATATTTAATAAACGGCCATCCTGGGCTTATGGTCTTTGATTGTGATCTTCATCACTGAACGTGGCTTTCTGTGTGAACCTGCAGCTGATTGAGGATACACGGTCCTCGTCCTCTGGCCTTGAGGCGAGGAGCGGGCTAGAGTTAACGGCTGTCTCTACCCGGTCAAGGTCCCTACCTAAGAAGGCCTGGAGAGGAGCAGAGGAGACAAGCTCCACAGGCAAAAGGATCCCAGGGGGATGCAGATGGAGCGGCGTACGCCACCTGACCTCACTATTCTGGCCTAGCCAGAGGGACTCCTGCTGCAAAAGGGGTACCGGCCCCCGATATCTGACTCTGTCACTTCAAGTCTTAGTCAGAGTAGCCCGGAGGCTCAGTGGATCCCACCGGGTAACGGACGGAGCGGAGTCGCCACCCGTACCCTTGTTCTGTGCATAGTCCAGAGGGAGACCAAGCCTTGTAACGCGCACCACATACGGACAGGAGAGGACCTAGTGGAAAAGTCTAGGAACACTCTGGTTCAGGGGGTCCTGATTGACGCACCCGAACTACCCGGAGTGTGCTGAACCCCGTCACGGTGGCCGCAGCGCACCGTGAGGAGTAAGGAGAAGCCTTGCAGCTGACACCTAACAACGTGAGTAAAGCTTGGAAGACTGCATCCATTGCCTCCGCTCCCTTATTTTAGCGCTGCACCGCACTACACCACCCACTACGACTCCCCGGATCCGTCTTCTCTGCCCTGAGGCCCTGCTCCGCCTGTGGGGAGTAGTACCATTATATCCACTCGATTACCACCAACCCTGATAGCCCATTAAATCTTTTATGTGACGGCCCTGGGCACAGAACGGGTCCAGGCCACGACTGCAACCCCCAACTTCTGACCCGGCTCCGATCTCTCAGGGTAGGGCTGTGAGCGTCACAACTTGGCGTAGTTGGCAAGATTGCGTGCCCGCAGCAACGGAAGAGAATAACCCCATTGGCACCGGGTACTGCGCGCCTTTACAAAAGACTGTCGTTTCACAATCCATGTGGCGCCCGTCTAAGAAGAACGGACGCCATTATGTGCAGAAAGGACAGTGACTCAGCACCTCCCATCGTGGGCCAGGCTTCCCCATGGCGCCAAAAGTGCAGACTGCCCCCTCCAATGCAGGGATGTCCGTCAAAACAGATGGGATGTCCCTGGGAGTGCCCGTCAGCCAGCTGCCCTGGAGCCACACTGAAAAGAGGAGGAGACGAAAGCAGCAACAAGGTGTGGTCGCAACAATCCTCGACACTCCACACCCGGCAGCAAGAATGGACGCAGCGCAGGAGAGGAACTCCGATGCTGCCCCACAAGCTGCTACCCAGCTCGGAATATGGGGGATTCGCTTAACCTCGGAGGAGGCCGAGTTCTTCCGAGAGGAAGCACAAGACCTCACCAGGAGGGTCGCGGAGGCCCATCTGTCGGTGTCCGCAGCATGGCGGGAGGAAATGCTGCAAAAGATCCGATTCCGTTGACAGAGCTCTGCAAGCCCATCCAGCGGAACCGTAGCTCGGACAGAAGGAACCCAGGGGGCCTCGTGCAGCCCAGTAGCGGGTAAGCAAGAAATCTCCGTCCCAGGCGCAAGGTGTACTGTACCTCTCCTGAGCATCATGCCGGCACCCCTGACCCGGGCGCCATCCAGTGGTAGCAGCTTTTCGCTCCGGAGTTAAAGGCCCAAGCAACGGTCACCGCCGGAGGCCTGCATTGCCTCCCGACTCCTGGTCCGGAAGAGTCTGTGCCAGCTGGGGATTCCACCAACCCCAACCCGGACTGGTCCGCGTCACCTGAGGACCTGCAGCAATCCCTACTGTCGCCACTGCCAGCGCCTCCGGTCGGCTGCCTAGCAGCGGAGGAGATGGCCTGGGACAACCAGGGAGGGGACCTGATAGGCTTCCCCCAGGAGACCCGGGCTGAAGCGCGGAGGAGGGAGGAGATGTGTGAAAAGCAGCTCCTCCAATTCGACAAGGAGTGACGGGAGAGGCGGATTCGCTGCGAGCGCCTGGAGGTGCGCGGGAAGGCCGCAAAGTCTAAGGCCCGCCAAGAGGAGGCCGCCCATCCAAGCCCCCGGGAGGAAGGGCTGATAGTCTGCTTCCACCAGGAGGTGGGATGGGGTTTCATTCGGAGCCCTCAGTTTGCCCATGACGTTTTTGTGAGCCGTCGTGATGTGGAGCTACAGCTGAAGAAGGGACATCCTGGCCGGAACCTCTACCCAGGTGATCTGGTGTCATACACCCGCCACCATGGGGTTGCTTGGCTGGTACGCCCTGGACGTCCATAGGGTGTTCAAGGGTGGGACCCCCGCGCGCCTGCCGGTGGAGGACCGGTCAGGCTCCGTAGGGAAGAATGAGCCTTTTCCCAGGTGGGGATACCTGGACTAATCAGCCCGGAGGTTGCACCTCTCTGTTGGTTAAGTTATAGTTATATACTAATATCTTGTTTTTCCTCCCGGTATAAAGAGACATTTGTCCCTGCGGACTGGCAGTAGACAGACTCTTACTTGTATATAGTTTATGCATCTTTTTAGGTGCTCCCTATTGGTTTTATGCAAAACCGCTCTACCACTACCTCAGACCTCAGAAGCAAAACCTGTCTGGAGTGGCTCTACTGGAGGTCCAAATCGGGATCTTCATGCCCTGCAGCCACCCCAGGGCCCATGTTGAGGGTTTGGGACAGGTCCCTCTTGCTGCTGAACTGACTCCTTTTCTACTGAATTGTCTACTTGCATAATGTCTTTGAGTTTTATACATTTATACTATTTAATCTGTAACGTTTAAGAAAGTACCTCCCATAAAGGGAAGATAGTTTTATTGTTATGCAAAAATTTAAAAAGTCTGTACCATGTTTTGCTCTATTCCAGCCCGCGGACGTGCTGTGTTTCACCAGGGGGGAATGTGGCACCCCTGAGGGTTCAGTCGCCACAGGGGTACTGCACCTCAGGCTCAGTGGATCCCACCGGGTAACGGACGGAGCGAAGTCGCCACCCGTACCCTTGTTCTGTGCATAGTCCAGAGGGAGACCCAGCCTTGTAACTCGCACCACATACGGACAGGAGAGGACCGAATGGGAAAGTCTAGGAACACTCTGGTTCAGGGGGTCCTGATTGACGCAGCCGAATTACCCGGAGTGTGCTGAACCCCATCACGGTGGCCGCAGCGCACTGTGAGGAGTAAGGAGAAACCTTGCAGCTGACACCTAACAATGTGAGTAAAGCTTGGAAGACTGCATCCATTGCCTCCAGTCCCTTATTTCAGCGCGGCACCGCACTACATCACCCACTACGACTCCCCTGATCCGTCTTCTCTGCTCTGAGGCCCTGTTCCGCCTGTGGGGAGTAGTACCATCTTCTGCTGCCACTACATCCCGCCTCAGAGGACTGCCGCAGCGCTGGTGGCGAATCACCAGACTCCACAGGTGGCGTAGTCATTATATCCACTCGATTACCACCAACCCTGATAGCCCATTAAATCTTTTATGTGACGGCCCTGGGCACAGAACGGGTCCAGGCCACGACTGCAACCCCCAACATCTGACCCGGCTCCGAGTACCCCCATCTCTCAGGGTAGGGCTGTGAGCGTCACAACTTGGCGTAGTCAGCAGGATTGTGTGCCCGCAGCAACGGAAGAGAATAACCCCATTGCTACCGGGTACTGCGCGCCTTTACAAAAGACTGTCGTTTCACATTCCATGTGGCGCCCGCCTAAGAAGAACGGACGCCATTACTTGCAGAAAGGACAGCGACTCAGCACCTCCCATCGTGGGCCAGGCTTCCCCATGGCGCCAAAAGTGCAGATCGCCCCCTCCAGCAGAGACAGTCCACGCAGGGATGTCCGTCAAAACAGATGGGATGTCCCTGGGAGTGCCCGTCAGCCAACCGCCCTGGAGCCGCCCCGAAAAGAGGAGGAGACGAAAGCAGCAACAAGGTGTGGCCGCAACAATCCTCGACACTCCACACCCGGCAGCAAGAATGGACGCAGCGCAGGAGAGGAACTCCGATGCTGCCCCACAAGCTGCTACCCCGCTCAGAATACGGGGGATTCGCTTAACCCCGGAGGAGGCCGAGTTCCTCCGAGAGGAAGCACAAGACCTCACCAGGAGGGTCAGGGAGGCCCATCGGTCGGTGTCCGCAGCATGGCGGGAGGAAATGCTGCAAAAGATCCGGTCCTGCCAACAGAGCTCTGCAAGCCCATCCAGCGGAACCGTAGCTCGGACAGAGGGAACCCAGGGGGCCTCGTGTAGCCCGGGAGCGGGTAAGCAGGAAATCTCCGTCCCAGGTGCAAGGCGTACTGTACCTCTCCTGAGCATCATGCCAGCACCCCTGTCCCCGGGCGCCATCCAGTGGTAGCAGCTTTTCGCTCCGGAGTTAAAGGCCCAAGCAACGGTCACCGCCAGAGGCCTGCATTGCCTCCCGACTCCTGGTCCGGAAGAGTCTGTGCCAGCTGGGGATTCCACCAACCCCAACTCGGACTGGTCCGCGTCACCTGAGGACCTGCAGCAATCCCTACTGTCGCCACTGCCAGCGCCTCCGGTCGCCTGCCTAGAAGCGGAGGAGATGGCCTGGGACAACCAGGGGGGGGACCTGATAGGCTTCCCCCAGGAGACCCGGGCTGAAGCGAGGAGGAGGGAGGAGATGTGTAAAAAGCAGCTCCTCCAATTCGACAAGGAGCGACGGGAGAGGCGGAATCGCTGCGAGCGCCTGGAGGTTCGCGCGAAGGCCGCAAAGTCTAAGGCCCGCCAGGAGGAGGCCGCCCATCCAAGCCCCCAGGAGGGAGGGCTGATAGTCCGCTTCCACCAGGAGGCGGGATGGGGTTTCATTCGGAGCCCTCAGTTTGCCCATGACGTTTTTGTGAGCCGTCGTGATGTGGAGCTACAGCTGAAGAAGGGACATCCTGGCCGGAACCTCTACCCAGGTGATCTGGTGTCATACACCCGCCACCATGGGGTGCGTTGCTGGTACGCCCTGGACGTCCATATGGTGTTCAAGGGTGGGACCCCCGCGCGCCTGCCGGTGGAGGACCGGTCAGGCTCCATAGGGAAGAACGAGCCTTTTCCCAGGTGGGGATACCTGGACTAAGCAGCCCGGAGGTTGCACCTCTCTGTTGGTTAAGTTATAGTTATATACTAATATGTTGTTTTTCCTCCCGGTATAAAGAGACATTTGTCCCTGCGGACCGGCAGTAAACAGACTCTTACTTGTATATAGTTTATGCATCTTTTTAGGTGCTCCCTATTGGTTTTATGCAAAACCGCTCTACCACTAGCTCAGACCTCAGAAGCAAAACCTGTCTGGAGTGGCTCTACTGGAGGTCCAACTCGGGATCTTCATGCCCTGCAGCCACCCCAGGGCCCATGTTGAGGGTTTGGGACAGGTCCCTCTTGCTGCTGAACTGACTCTTTTTCTACTGAATTGTCTACTTGCATAATGTCTTTGAGTTTTATACATTTATACTATTTAATCTGTAACGTTTAAGAAAGTACCTCCCATAAAGGGAAGATGGTTTTATTGTTGTGCAAAAATTTAAAAAGTATGTACCATGTTTTGCTCTATTCCAACCCACGGACGTGCTGTGTTTCACCAGGGGGGAATGTGGCGCCCCTGAGGGTTAAGTCACCACAGGGGTACTGCACCTCAGGCTCAGTGGATCCCACCGGGTAACGGACGGAGCGGAGTCGCCACCTGTACCCTTGTTCTGTGCATAGTCCAGAGGGAGACCCAGCCTTGTAACATGCACCACATACGGACAGGAGAGGAACTAGTGGGAAAGTCTAGGAACACTCTGGTTCAGGGGGTCCTGATTGACGCACCCGAACTACCCGGAGTGTGCTGAACCCCGTCATGGTGGCCGCAGCGCGCCGTGAGGAGTAAGGAGAAGCCTTGCAGCTGACACCTAACAACGTGAGTAAAGCTTGGAAGACTGAATCCATAGCCTCCGGTCCCTTATTTCAGCACAGCACCGCACTACACCACCCACTACGACTCCCCTGATCCGTCTTCTCTGCCCTGAGGCCCTGCTCCACCTGTAGGGAGTAGTACCATCTTCTGCTGCCACTACATCCCGCCTCAGAGGACTGCCGCAGCGCAGGTGGCGAATCACCAGCTCCACAGGTGGCGTAGTCATTATATTCACTCGATTACCATCAACCCTGATAGCCCATTAAATCTTTTATGTGACGGCCCTGGGCACGGAACGGGTCCAGGCCACAACTGCAGCCCCCAACATCTGACCCGGCTCAGAGTACCCCCATCTCTCAGGGTAGGGCTGTGAGCGTCACATCACCAACCTGTAATGACTGTCACCCAAAATTTTGCGAACACGAGGGTCACGGGAAAGGCAGCGTAACATAAACTCAGCCATGCGTGCCAGACTGGTAACGGGCAAGACTTCCGTGTCCTCACCAAGAGGATGACTGACCATGCTACCCTCCTCCTCCCTGTCCTCAGGCCATCCACGCTGAACAGACGGTATGACAGTTGTGCAGGTAGTACCATCTATAGCGCATGAAACTAGCTTATGTTCTTCCTCCTCCTCCTCCTCTTCCTCATTGTCACCCAATCCATGCTGGGATGAGATGAGGCTGGGCTGTGTGTAATCACCCTGTATGGTTCCTTGCTCCATGTCATCGTGCTTCGCCTGCAATGCATCCTCTTTGATTATGAGCAGAGAGCATTTTAGAAGACAGAGAAGTGTGATGGTGACGCTAATTATGGCGTCATCGCCGCTCACCATCTTGGTGCAGTCCTCAAAGTTTTGGAGGATGGTACATATGTCTGACATCCATGTTCACTCCTGAGGTCTTATGTGTGGAGTCTGAACTGAATACCAATGGCCTTGTTGATGCTGGTAGTCAACAACTTCCCTCTTCTGCTCACAAATCCTTCCCAAAATCAGCAGTGTAGAGTTACAACGCATGGGGTCATCACACACCAGTCGGTGAGTCGGAAGCTGCAAACGCTGCTGAATCACAGCAAGGGGGGTGGAAACTGTAGCTGACTTTTTAAAATGGGCACACAGGCGGAGTACTTTGACAAGTAGATCCGGAAGCTCCGGGTAGGTTTTGAGAAACCACTGAACCACGAGGTTAAGCACATGGGCCAGGCATGGTACATGTGTGAGCTCGACTCGCCTCAGAACCGCCACCAGGTTCCGACCATTGTCACAGACAACCATGCCTGGCTGTAGGTTCAGCAGTGTCAGCCACAGATCTACCTGCTCTTTCAGAGCTGTCGACAACTCTTCAGCATTGTGCCATTTATCACCTAAGCATATTAGCTTTAGCACAGCCTGTTGTCGCTTGGCTGAGGCAGTGCTGCAGTGCTTCCAGCTTGTGACTGATGTGGTCATTTTGGATCTGGAGGCTGAAGAGGAGGAGGAAGCTGAGGAGGATGAGGTGCAGGAGCTATAGAATGTGGAGGCAACTCTGATTGACCTAGGGCCCGCAATCCTCGGCATCGGGAGGATCTGTTCTGTCCCAAGGTCTGAATGGGTCCCGGCTTCCACTATGTTATCCCAGTGTGCCATCAGCGAGATGTACCGTCCATGCCCACAAGCACTTGTCCACGTGTCCTTGGTTAGGTGGACTTTCCCAGTAACTGCATTGTTGAGGGCATGGCTAATGATGTGGGACACCTGCTTGTGTAATGCGGGGACGGCACACCGGGAGAAATAGTGGCGGCTGGGGACCGAGTACTGAGGGACGGCCACCACCATCACGTTGTGGAAAGCTTCCCTTTCCATGAGCCTAAAAGGCAACATTTCGAGCGCAAGCAGTCACCCAGGTTGGGTCAGTTACTATATTAGCCACCACCTCGTCTTCCACTTCTGCACCCTGGTCCTCCTCCTGACTTTCTGGCAATTGTGTCCCAACTATCATCCACCTCTTGTGACACTTTCCCACCGTCACCTTTGTGTGTCCGTGGCTGCTCAAATATTTGGGCATCGCTACATGCGATCTCCTCTTGCCCCGCTTCAAGTTGACCGGGTGAAAGGCCCGAATCTATAAATGGAAAAGTGAACAGCTCTTCAGAGTGTCCAAGTGTGGGATCAGTTGTCTCCAGGCACTTGGCATGGTGAGAGGAAGGAGGATCAGGGTGAGGAATATGCGGTTCAGACTCACGGCTACTGAGACTTCACCATTGTGATGGCTAAGTGACTGGAAGCATTATCTGCTATCCAACCAATAATCTTTTCACACTGCTCTGTGTTCAATAGTGGTGTGCTGTGGTCCCCTAGTAATTGGGACAGGAAGGTCGTGCAAGAAGATGTGGGTGTTTGTTGCGGCACAATTTCAGCTTGCCCACGGCCTCAGCCTCTGCATGCACCATCACCATCACGTCCAGTTCCCCGTCCCTTGCCTCGTGCCTTGCCCATTTAAAATGGAGGACAATATTTTCCACGCTCACTACAAATGAATTTGGAGCGAACTTATATGTGATCCGTGTGACGGACAAACCACAGGTTTAAATAGCTGGCCTTTAGGTAACTATTTTTAACAGCAAACTGTTGTCAATAACTTCACTGACACACTGAAACAAAATTTTAATGGAGACCAGAAATGGCAGAATTTTCAGCAAACTTATATGTGATCCGTGTGACAGACAAACCACAGTTTTAAATAGCTGGCCTTTAGGTAAGTATTTTTTTTAACAACGACCTCGTGTCAATAAGTTCGCTGACACACTGCAACAAACTTTCAATGGAGGCCAGAAATGGCAGAATTTTCAGCGCAATTATATGTGATCCGTGTGATGGACAAACCACAGTTTTAAATAGCTGGATTTTTAGCGTTGTAATATTGAAAGGACCTGGCTGTATTCTGCAGTGCCAACACCCAAATAGCGTAGAAAAACAGTGTTCTCTGGATTGCTTTTTAAGCAAATAATCAGGATTAAGATCAAAAAAAATTATTCCTGGCCCCTGATACCTGGAGATATACCCTCTTGCTACAACCCCTGGCAAAAACTATGGAATCACTGGGCTTGGAGGATGTTCATTCAGTTGTTTAAGGTAGTTGAAAAAAAGCAGATCACAGACATGGCACAAAACTAAAGTCATTTCAAATGCCAACTTTAAGGGCTTTAAGAAACACTAAAAGAAATCAAGATTAAAAATGTGGTACTTAGTAAGGGTAATTTTTTTCAGACCAAGCAGAGGGAAAAAATTATGGAATCACTCAATTCTGAGGAAAAAATTATGGAATCACCCTGTAAATTTTCATTTCCAAAACTAACACATCAAATTAGATCTGCTCGTTAGTCTGCATCTAAAAAGGAGTGATCACACCTTGGAGAGCTGTTGCACCAAGTGTACTGACATGAATCATGGCTCCAACACGAGAGATGTCAATTGAAACAAAGGAGAGGATTATCAAACTCTTAAAAGAAGGTAAATCATCACGCAATGTTGCAAAAGTTGTTGGTTGTTCACAGTCAGCTGTGTCTAAAATCTGGACCAAATACAAACAACATGGGAAGGTTGTTAAAGGCAAACATACTGGTAGACCAAGGAAGACATCAAAGCGTCAAGACCGGAAACTTAAAGCAATATGTTTCCAAAACAGGAAATGCACAACAAAACAAATGAGGAACGAATGGGAGGAAACTTGAGTCAATGTCTGTGACTGAACTGTAAGAAACCGCCTAAAGTAAAATGGGACTTACATACAGAAAAGCTAAACATAAGCCATCATTAACACCTAAACAGAAAAAAACAAAGTTACAATGGGCTAAGGAAAAGCAATCGTGGACTGTGGATGACTGGATGAAAGTCCTATTCAGTGATGAATCGCGAATCTGCATTGGGCAAGGTGATGATGCTGGAACTTTTGTTTGGTGCCGTTCCAATGAGATTTATAAAGATGACTGCATGAAGAGAACATGCAAATTTCCACAGTCATTCATGATATGGGGCTGCATGTCAGGTAAACTGGGTAGATGGCTGTCATTACATCTTCAATAAATGCCCAAGTTTACATTGATATTTTGGACAGTTTTCTTATCCCATCAATTGAAAGGATGTTTGGGGATGATGACATCATTTTTCAAGATGATAATGCATCCTGCCATAGAGCAAAAACGGTGAAAACATTCCTTGAAAGAAGACACATAAGGTCAATGTCATGGCCTGCAAATAGTCCGGATCTCAATCCAATTGAAAATCTTTGGTGGAAGTTGAAGAAAATGGTCCATGACAAGGCTCCAACCTGCAAAGCTGATCTGGCAACAGCAATCAGAGAAAGTTGGAGCTATATTGATGAAGAGTACTGTTTGTCACTCATTAAGTCCATGCCTCAGAGACTGCAAGCTGTTATTAAAGCCAGAGGTGGAGCAACAAAATACTAGTGATGTATTGGAGTATTCTTTTGTGTGTTTGTTTTTCATGATTCCATAATTTTTAACTCAGAATTGAATGATTCCATTATTTTCTCCCTCTGCTTGGTCTGAAAAAAATTACCCTTACTGAGTACCACATTTTTTATCTTGATTTCATTTAGTGTTTCTTAAAGCCCTAAAGTGAAATGACTTTAGTTTTGTGCCATGTCTGTGATCTGCTTTTTTTCAACAACATTAAACAACTGAATGAACATCCTCCGAGCCCGGTGATTCCATAATTTTTGCCAGGGGTTGTATATGCACTGCAGTCTGCTATATACCCTATCTGCCTGCCTAGAACTGATATCTCTGCAGCTGGATTAGTCCTCAGAGGAACTGTTAGTTGAGATGGATATGTAGAGAATCTTCTGGAATACCTACACTAACTAATGAACAACCAAATCTCTCCCTAGCTCAGCAGCTCCTCTCCATACACTGCCTGATTGCGGAGTAGACTGAGACGAGCATGGCGGCGCCAGGTCTGATATAGATCTGATGATGCTGTGCGGCCAGCCAATCACTGTAATGCCAGAACCAACATGGCTGCGGCATTACAGTGAGTGGCAGACAATCCCTGCATGTTGATTGGCGATTGAAAGAGCGCCAAACATGCAGGGAGGGGACCCAAGCATCCGCCCAAGCATCTCGGAAGTACTCGGCGAGCTCCGAGCATCTTGAGTACTGAGATGCTCTGGCGAGTACCGAGTACTTGCGAGTATGCTTGCTCATCACTACAGTTGACTGCTGAGAACACTGATTGGAACACTCCACTTCCGTCCCAGAAACCACAAAGGTGGGAAACATGGAAAACGTCTCCAAGAATCTTAGATCATCCCATCTCGTTCCTATCTGGCTCTACCTTAAGGTCTCTTTCAGCCGCCACTAGAAGAGAAGTCCACGTTCTTTCTGGCGCACCTACAACGGTCATAGCTGCAGTGACCTACCTTAAGACCTCAGAAGCCGTCAACAAGGTACATTGTCAGTTTGCCCTGGACAGGACCAAATTAGCCTCAAGGCCTGCTCACACTGCACAAAAAAATTGGTCTTTGTGCTACCGTACTGGCAGTGGAGATTGCTGAAGTTGCTCTTGAACTGTGGCACCACATCTCCACCGACTTGCATCCAACTCACCTAGAGACAGGATTCGTGGCTGCACTCTGACTTTGTGACAACACCTGGCTATCATTTCCAAGTTTTGCTCCTAAGGACCCTTGTTTTGTCAATGCTGGCAGCACATTTGAACTTGAGGAACTAGTCACTGATGGAGAGATCAGACCCGTCATCTCTACACGCAGCATACCTGTGACTCCAAGGTTGAAGCTGAGGCCTCATCCCTCTGGACGCTTCTTGAGCGGGTCACCGGTTGTGCAGGCTGGTATTCACCTGACGTATACCACCAAGTGCTTCATGGGAGAAGGCATCACATGAAGGACATTGTTTCTGGACACAGCTTATGGCAGGGAGCTACCGCCATACGTCTCCAGCTGTGTTTGGACATTGAACTTTCTCCAGAGGATTGTTGGGTCGGTGGAAGTGTTTGCACGTTGCAGCTTCCCCAATTCAAAGATGGGCTTCATTTGGACTCTTACTTCCCGGCTGTTGAGGACTTCAGGCCTCCAACTGAAAATTGGACTACACCAATTTGACTACAGTTGTTATTGTGCATACCTGTATGTGTATTTATTTCAGACAGGGAGTGTTATGTCCCATGATTGGAACATTTACATACTATTTTGGATTTTTTACAGTTTCTATGTACTGCTGTTTATTGCATAGCTGTAAGGTTCACTTTCCTGGAAGTTTATCCTTTATCTCTCCCTGTCTCCCTCTGTTGGCTGTGATGTAACTAATCTTTCTTCTTCCTGCTTCCCCTCATTCTCCATCTTGACCATGTAGAAGCTCATGCGCTCTCAGTCTGTGTCTGAGAAAGATCTTTTTTTACCAGCTGTTATACATGCATTTAACAAGAGTTCTTAAACAAAACAAAGTCTCTTCAGAATTCTTCACAACATGCCTGCTAGCAGCCGAGTTAAGCTATCTGCGACCATCACCATTGTAAGTACAGGTGAAGAGACCCAGCGTCTCACAGAGCCATATTTACAGCACAGCCATGGGGGCAGAATACACCCAGTCCAGTTTAGTCCATGACTGTACTAGAAGGCTACATCCTAGGCCTATAGGGCATCAAGTGTTAGAATCTATTTTGTTTTACTATCGGCCATCTTGTTGTGGTTTGCTTGCTTCTAGTCTTTTCCTCTGGTGCTGGGTTTCTTGGTCACGTGATCTCTGCACTCTTTATTACCCAGCACCTGGCTTCCATTCCCTGCTGGACATCAGTGTTGTAACGCTCGTGCTCTGGCTAAGTAGCCTTGTTTAATTCTTCTTGCTTTGGTCTATTGTTATCCTGGGACTTCTTGTTCCACCAGTTTTGTTTCTTTTAATTTTTGCTTCTGCAACTAACTTTTCTGTTAGGAGGTCTCCTGCTTTTGCTCCCAGGTCTTCGTTTGAGTTCAGTGCAGGAGTTTCGGTGGGGCTATTCATAAGGAATAGGGCACCCACTCCAGCGTAGGGTTAAGCTGAGTCTCAGTGCAGGGACAGCTTTTCCCTCCTATTCCTTAGTTCTAAGTTGCAGTACATAACAGTATGTCCAGCCGCATTTAAAATAAAAAAAAAGGTTTTTTTTTTCCTTCTCCTCTCCTCTTCCTGGATTTTCTTCAGTACGGTTACCATCCAGGAGCTTGCTCAACCCTTGCAAGGGTTGACCCTGGAGGTTGTAGATCTTCAACAGTACGTGAGTAAATACCCTGCAGTACGCTATGAAGAACCTAAGGTAGGATTACCTGAGTGTTTCTCGGGGAAACAGGATTTTTTTTCATTTAAAAATGCTTGTTTGTTGTATAGGTTGTTGTGTAGGC
Organism: Phyllobates terribilis; assembly: GCF_046119375.1. NCBI lineage: Eukaryota > Metazoa > Chordata > Amphibia > Anura > Dendrobatidae > Phyllobates > Phyllobates terribilis. The sequence continues at coordinate 160,047,042 of NW_027362764.1, read as the reverse complement.
TCAGACCTAGGTCTTCTGGTAGTGAACTATAGCATGTAGGAATTATTGTGTCTCTATTGCGAAAGGAACCTCATATCTGGGCATTTTCCTTGTCTCCTGATGATCATGGTTTGAGTTCTGTGGAGGCCTGTTTTGATGCCATGGGTTTGCTACATGATGATCCTGATCGGGTTACATCAGGTGAGGCAGAGCTCAGATGTCTCAAACAGCGTTCTCTTGATGCTGAGAGTTATTGCACCCTGTTCAGACGATGGTCTGCAGAGGTCAGGTGGAACGACCCTGCACTCAAGTTTAAGTTTCTGGCAGGCTTGAGTGAAAGGGTTAAAGATTTGCTCATTGCATTCCCTGCACCTGATACTCTGCAAGTTGCCATGCAGTTAGCTATCCGTGTGGATAGAAGGTTGAGGGCTAGAAAGAATGAGGAGAAGTTTCCTGTATTGCTGGATTCTATTTCTCACGATATTCCTGCTGACACTGGGGAACCTATGCAGGTCGGGGCAATGTCATCCCATTCCAAGGAGAGGGACAGGAGGTTCTCTGAGGGACTTTGCTTGTATTGCGGTAAGGCTGATCATTTTTTAAAGCAATGTGAGGTTCGCTTAAGGAAAGAAAAAAAAATGGTCAGTAGAAATAACACTCCCGTTTGCATTGCGTTTTTAAGTTCTGCTGGGGTGTTTTTTCCTGGTAATACCACCTGTCAGGGTCGTTTGATTGAGTTTCAGGTTATGGTGGATTGTTGTTCTTCACTTAATTTGATTGATCAACAATTTCTTGAAAAGTATAAGTTTGATTCTGAGCCTTTGTCGTCTCCTTTCCCTGTGGTGGCAACTGATAATACTCCCCTGGAGCAAGGGAGCATTCTTTGAAAGGTCACTGGGTTTCCGCTTACTATGAATATGGAACATCAGGAGCAGATTGACTTATTTGTACTTGCTAAGTTGCCTTCCCCGGTCGTCCTGGGGTTGCCCTGGTTAAAAGTGCATAATCCTTTGCTGGACTGGTCGTCTGGTTCCATAAGATCCTGGGGTCAGGGATGTTATGGTAAGTGTTGTAATGTTCACATTGCGGCTGTTGTGAAGGGGGAGTTACCTGAACCCATTCAGGATTTTTGGAGGGTTTTTTCGTAGGTGCAATCGAAAGCTTTGCCACCTCATAGAGGTTGTGATTGCGCTATTGACTTCGTCCCTGATGCTAAGCTCCCTAAGAGTCGGTTGATTAATCTGACAATTCCTGAGAGGGAGGCTTTGAAGGAGTACCTTCAGACTAGTTTAGCTGCAGGTCACATAAGACCCTCTAAGTCTCCTGTGGCGGTTGGGTTCTTTTTTGTCAAAAAGAAGGATGGGGATCTTAGGCCATGTCTGGATTTTCGAGAGATTAATAAGATCACTGTGCGCAATTCTTACCCGTTACCACTTATTCCAGATTTGTTTAACCAATTGACCGGAGCTAAATGGTTTTCTAAGATTGACCTTCGTAGGGCATATAATTTGCTGCGGGTGAAGGACGGAGATGAATGGAAGACAGCTTTTAACACCCCGGAAGGACATTTTGAGTGTTTGGTGATGCCTTTTGGGCTTACTAACGCCCCTGCATTTTTTCAAAATTTGATCAATGACATTCTGAGACCCTTGATCGGTAGGAGTCTAATTGTTTATCTGGATGACATTTTGATTTATTCATGAGATCTTGAGTCTCATTGGCAGAGAGTCCGCAAAGTTCTTCAGATTCTGAGAGATAACACACTCTTTGCTAAATTGGAGAAGTGTCAGTTTGATGTCCAGAAAATTTGTCTCTTGTAATGATTTTGAGATGGACCCGGTGAAAGTTCAGGCTGTGCTGGAGTGGCCGAGGCTTCAGAGTTTGAAGTCCGTACAGAGGTTTTTGGGGTTTACCAATTATTACAGGAAATTCATGAAGAATTTCTCTGTCATCGCTAAACTCATTACTGATCTCACCAAGAAGGATGCTGATACAGTCCAATGGTCCACTGAGGCTATTGAAGCTTTTGAGTATCTCAAGGAGAGGTTCAGCTCTGCTCCTGCTCTTATCCAGACGGATGAGACCAAGCCATTTTTGGTTGAGGTGGATGCCTCATCTATAGGCGTAGGGACAGTTCTGTCCCAGGAGGGTGAGGATGGTGTGAATCCCTGTGCTTTCTTTTCAAAAAAAATTTCTGAGACAGAGCTCTACTATGATGTTGGGAATCGTGAGTTGTTGGCTATTAAACTTGCATTCGAGCATTGACGACATTTTTTGGAGGGGGCTCGACATCCTATACAGGTTTTCACTGATCATAAGAATTTGATTTATCTGGACGCAGCTAAACGTTTGAATGCCCATCAGGCTAGGTGGGCACTGTTTTTTGCCCAGTTAAATTTTCTCGTAACCTTTGTCCCGGGGACAAGGAATGTTAAGGCTGACGCTTTGTCTCGTAGTTTCTCTCTAGCGGTGAATGCTGAGAGGGAGGAGTGTATTTTGCAGAGAGGGGTGGTGGTGGCCGCATTGGATTCTGAGTTGGAGAATAGGAGCTCAGAGTGCGGCACCAACTAACACTCCGTGTGGTAAATTGTTTGTGCCTAGAGCCTTGAGGAGAGCATTGTTTGTTGAATGTCATGAGTCTCGGTTGGCAGGATTTCGGAAACTAAGAAGTCTATCGGTCGGAGTTTCTGATGACCAGGGAGGCAAAGGGAAGTCATCATGTGGGTGCGTCAGTGTTCTGTGTGCGCTAGGTCGAAGGCCTCTCACGCTCTGGCTGCGGGGTTTCTATGCCCCTTGGAAGTTCCTAGTTTGCCATGGACGCACCTTGCCGTGGATTTTATCACCGATCTGCCTTTATCGGAGGGTTTTTCTGTCATCTGGGTTGTTGTGGACCGTTTTAGTAAAATGTGTCATCTGGTTCCGTTCAACAAGTTACGCGCCAAGACTCTTGCTAAGGTTTTTGTGAAGGAGATTGTTAGGCTCCATGGTGTTCCCACGGACATTGTTTCCGATAGAGGACCACAGTTTGTGGCTCACTTTTGGCGTGCTTTTTGTGACAGATTGAAAATTCATTTTTCATTCTCTTCGGGGTATCATCCAGAGTCCAATGGACAGACTGAAAGGAAGAACCAGGATGTCGAGCAGTTTTTGAGATGTTTTGTGGCAGACAATCAGGAAATGTGGTCAGAATTTCTACCACTTGCGGAATTTGCCCTTAATAATCATACTTCTTCTTCGACTGGTTGTTCTCCTTTTTTTTGTTGTACTGGCAGGTATCCATCTTTTGCTCCATTTTCCAAAGTTGGGGCTGCTGTACCGGAGGAGGACAATTTTTTTGGTGATTTGGAGAGGGTTTGGACCAGTGTACGTCTGAACCTTAAAAAAGCTAACAGGAGATCAAAAAGGTATTTTCACAAAAAAAGAAAGGAGTCCTTGTTTGCTGTTGGGGATATGGTTTGGTTGTCCTCTAGGAATCTTCGGTTGAAGATTCCTTCTAAAAAACTGGGGCCTAAATTTGTGGGTCCTTTCAAAGTGGTTCAGATTGTCAACTCGGCAGCGGTGAGGTTGGGCATTCCCTCGTCCTGGAGGATTAATTCTGTGTTTCATGTGTCATTACTTAAGAAGGCGGACACGCCTGATAAGCAGACAAAGCCTACTGTTCCTCCTGTTGATGAGGACGGTGAATTTGAGATTTCTCGCATTTTGGATTCCAGGTGGCATAGAGGAAGATTACAGTATCTTGTCTCCTGGAGAGGTTTCGGCCCCGAGGATAATTCCTGGGTGAAGGCCGAGGACGTCTCTGCCTCAAGGTTAATTAGGGCTTTTCACAGGAGATTTCCTGGTAAGGCTCGGCCTAGAGGATCCGGAGGATCCTCGTAAAAGGGGAGGTACTGTTAGAATCTATTTTGTTTTACTATCGTCCATCTTGTTGTGGTTTGCTGGCTTCTAGTCTTTTCCTCTGGTGCTGGGTTTATTGGTCACGTGATCTCTGCACTCTTTATTACCCAGCACCTGGCTTCCATTCCCTGCTGGACATCAGTGTTGTAACGCTCGTGCTCTGGCTAAGTAGCCTTGTTTAATTCTTCTTGCTTTCGGCTATTGTTATCCTGGGACTTCTTGTTCCACCAGTTTTGTTTCTTTTAATTTTTGTTTCTGCAACTAACTTTTCTGTTAGGAGGTCTCCTGCTTTTGCTCCCAGTCCTTAGATCTTTTAGGGAACCCTTCCCCGTCCTACAGGTCTTCGTTTGAGTTCAGTGCAGGAGTTTCGGTGGGGCTATTCATAAGGAATAGGGCACCCACTCCAGCGTAGGGTTAAGCTGAGTCTCAGTGCAGGGACAGCTTTTCCCTCCTATTCCTTAGTTCTAAGTTGCAGTACATAACAGTATGTCCAGCCGCATTTAAAATTAAAAAAAAGGGTTTTTTTTTTCCTTCTCCTCTCCTCTTCCTGGATTTTCTTCAGTATGGTTACCATCCAGGAGCTTGCTCAACCCTTGCAAGGGTTGACTCTGGAGGTTGCCGATCTTCAACAGTACGTGAGTAAATACCCTGCAGTACGCTATGAAGAACCTAAGGTAGGATTACCTGAGTGTTTCTCGGGGAAACAACAGGATTTTTTTTCATTTAAAAATGCTTGTTTGTTGTATAGGTTGTTGTGTAGGCTCAGACCTAGGTCTTCTGGTAGTGAACTATAGCGTGTAGGAATTATTGTGTCTCTATTGCGAAAGGAACCTCATATCTGGGCATTTTCCTTGTCTCCTGATGATCATTGTTTGAGTTCTGTGGAGGCCTTTTTTGATGCCATGGGTTTGCTACATGATGATCCTGATCGGGTTACATCAGGTGAGGCAGAGCTCAGACGTCTCAAACAGCGTTCTCTTGATGCTGAGAGTTATTGCACCCTGTTCAGACGATGGTCTGCAGAGGTCAGGTGGAACGACCCTGCACTCAAGTTTAAGTTTCTGGCAGGCTTGAGTGAAAGGGTTAAAGATTTGCTCATTGCATTCCCTGCACCTGATACTCTGCAAGTTGCCATGCAGTTAGCTATCCGTGTGGATAGAAGGTTGAGGGCTAGAAAGAATGAGGAGAAGTTTCCAGTATTGCTGGATTCTATTTCTCACGATATTCCTGCTGACACTGGGGAACCTATGCAGGTCGGGGCAATGTCATCCCATTCCAAGGAGAGGGACAGGAGGTTCTCTGAGGGACTTTGCTTGTATTGCGGTAAGGCTGATCATTTTTTAAAGCAATGTGAGGTTCGCTTAAGGAAAGAAAAAAAAGTGGCCAGTAGAAATAACACTCCCTTTTGCATTGCGTTTTTACGTTCTGCTGGGGTGTTTTTTCCTGGTAATACCACCTGTCAGGGTCGTTTGATTGAGTTTCAGGTTATGGTGGATTGTTGTTCTTCACTTAATTTGATTGATCAACAATTTCTTGAAAAGTATAAGTTTGATTCTGAGCCTTTGTCGTCTCCTTTCCCTGTGGTGGCAACTGATAATACTCCCCTGGAGCAAGGGAGCATTCTTTGAAAGGTCACTGGGTTTCCGCTTACTATGAATATGGAACATCAGGAGCAGATTGACTTATTTGTACTTGCTAAGTTGCCTTCCCCGGTCGTCCTGGGGTTGCCCTGGTTAAAAGTGCATAATCCTTTGCTGGACTGGTCGTCTGGTTCCATAAGATCCTGGGGTCAGGGATGTTATGGTAAGTGTTGTAATGTTCACATTGCGGCTGTTGTGAAGGGGGAGTTACCTGAACCCATTCAGGATTTTTGGAGGGTTTTTTCGTAGGTGCAATCGAAAGCTTTGCCACCTCATAGAGGTTGCGATTGCGCTATTGACTTCGTCCCTGATGCTAAGCTCCCTAAGAGTCGGTTGATTAATCTGACAATTCCTGAGAGGGAGGCTTTGAAGGAGTACCTTCAGACTAGTTTAGCTGCAGGTCACATAAGACCCTCTAAGTCTCCTGTGGCGGTTGGGTTCTTTTTGTCAAAAAGAAGGATGGGGGTCTTAGGCCATGTCTGGATTTTCGGTAGATTAATAAGATCACTGTGCGCAATTCTTACCCGTTACCACTTATTCCAGATTTGTTTAACCAATTGACCGGAGCTAAATGGTTTTCTAAGATTGACCTTCGTAGGGCATATAATTTCCTGCGGGTGAAGGACGGAGATGAATGGAAGACAGCTTTTAACACCCCGGAAGGACATTTTGAGTATTTAGTGATGCCTTTTGGGCTTACTAACGCCCCTGCATTTTTTCAAAATTTGATCAATGACATTCTGAGACCCTTGATCGGTAGGAGTCTAATTGTTTATCTGGATGACATTTTGATTTATTCATCAGATCTTGAGTCTCATTGGCAGAGAGTCCGCAAAGTTCTTCAGATTCTGAGAGATAACACACTCTTTGCTAAATTGGAGAAGTGTCAGTTTGCTGTCCAGAAAATTTGTCTCTTGTAATGATTTTGAGATGGACCCGGTGAAAGTTCAGGCTGTGCTGGAGTGGCCGAGGCTTGAGAGTTTGAAGTCCGTACAGAGGTTTTTGGGGTTTACCAATTATTACAGGAAATTCATAAAGAATTTCTCTGTCATCGCTAAACTCATTACTGATCTCACCAAGAAGGGTGCTAATACAGTCCAATGGTCCACTGAGGCTATTGAAGCTTTTGAGTATCTCAAGGAGAGGTTCAGCTCTGCTCCTGCTCTTATCCAGACAGATGAGACCAAGCCATTTTTGGTTGAGGTGGATGCCTCATCTATAGGCGTAGGGACAGTTCTGTCCCAGGAGGGTGAGGATGGTGTGAATCCCTGTGCTTTCCTTTCAAAAAAAATTTCTGAGACAGAGCTCAACTATGATGTTGGGAATCGTGAGTTGTTGGCTATTAAACTTGCATTCGAGCATTGACGACATTTTTTGGAGGGGGCTCGACATCCTATACAGGTTTTCACTGATCATAAGAATTTGATTTATCTGGACGCAGCTAAACGTTTGAATGCCCATCAGGCTAGGTGGGCACTGTTTTTGCCCAGTTAAATTTTCTCGTAACCTTTATCCCGGGGACAAGGAATGTTAAGGCTGACGTTTTGTCTCGTAGTTTCTCTCTAGCGGTGAATGCTGAGAGGGAGGAGTGTATTTTGCAGAGAGGGGTGATGGTGACCGCATTGGATTCTGAGTTGGAGAATAGGAGCTCAGAGTGCGGCACCAACTAACACTCAGTGTGGTAAATTATTTGTGCGTAGAGCCTTGAGGAGAGCATTGTTTGTTGAATGTCATGAGTCTCGGTTGGCAGGATTTCGGAAACTAAGAAGTCTATCGGTCGGAGTTTCTGATGACCAGGGAGGCAAAGGGAAGTCATCATGTGGGTGCGTCAGTGTTCTGTGTGCGCTAGGTCGAAGGCCTCTCACGCTCTGGCTGCGGGGTTTCTATGCCCCTTGGAAGTTCCTAGTTTGCCATGGACGCACCTTGCCGTGGATTTTATCACCGATCTGCCTTTATCGGAGGGTTTTTCTGCCATCTGGGTTGTTGTGGACCGTTTTAGTAAAATGTGTCATCTGGTTCCATTCAACAAGTTACGCGCCAAGACTCTTGCTAAGGTTTTTGTGAAGGAGATTGTTAGGCTCCATGGTGTTCCCATGGACATTGTTTCCGATAGAGGACCACAGTTTGTGGCTCACTTTTGGCGTGCTTTTTGTGACAGATTGAAAATTCATTTTTCATTCTCTTCGGGGTATCATCCAGAGTCCAATGGACAGACTGAAAGGAAGAACCAGGATGTCGAGCAGTTTTTGAGATGTTTTGTGGCAGACAATCAGGAAATGTGGTCAGAATTTCTACCACTTGCGGAATTTGCCCTTAATAATCATACTTCTTCTTCGGCTGGTTGTTCTCCTTTTTTTTGTTGTACTGGCAGGTATCCATCTTTTGCTCCATTTTCCAAAGTTGGGGCTGCTGTACCGGAGGAGGACAATTTTTCTGGTGATTTGGAGAGGGTTTGGACCAGTGTACGTCTGAACCTTAAAAAAGCTAACAGGAGATCAAAAAGGTATTTTCACAAAAAAAGAAAGGAGTCCTTGCTTGCTGTTGGGGATATGGTTTGGTTGTCCTCTAGGAATCTTCGGTTGAAGATTCCTTCTAAAAAACTGGGGCCTAAATTTGTGGGTCCTTTCAAAGTGGTTCAGATTGTCAACTCGGCTGCGGTGAGGTTGGGCATTCCCTCGTCCTGGAGGATTAATTCTGTGTTTCATGTGTCATTACTTAAGAAGGCGGACACGCCTGATAAGCAGACAAAGCCTACTGTTCCTCCTGTTGATGAGGACGGTGAATTTGAGATTTCTCGCATTTTGGATTCCAGGTGGCATAGAGGAAGATTACAGTATCTTGTCTCCTGGAGAGGTTTCGGCCCCGAGGATAATTCCTGGGTGAAGGCCGAGGACGTCTCGGCCTCAAGGCTAATTAGGGCTTTTCACAGGAGATTTCCTGGTAAGGCTCGGCCTAGAGGATCCGGAGGATCCTCGTAAAAGGGGAGGTACTGTTAGAATCTATTTTGTTTTACTATCGTCCATCTTGTTGTGGTTTGCTGGCTTCTAGTCTTTTCCTCTGGTGCTGGGTTTATTGGTCACGTGATCTCTGCACTCTTTATTACCCAGCACCTGGCTTCCATTCCCTGCTGGACATAAGTGTTGTAACGCTCTTGCTCTGGCTAAGTAGTCTTGTTTAGTTCTTCTTGCTTTGGACTATTGTTACCCTTGGACTTCGTATTCCAGCAGTTTTGTTTCTTTTAATTTTTGTTTCTGCAACTAACTTTTCTGTTAGGAGGTCCCCTGCTTTTGCTCCCAGTCCTTAGATCTTTTACGGAACCCTTTCCCCGTCCTACAGGTCTTCGTTTGAGTTCAGTGCAGGAGTTTCGGTGGGGCTATTCATAAGGAATAGGGCACCCACCCCAGCGTAGGGTTAAGCTGAGTCTCAGTGCAGGGACAGCTCTTCCCTCCTATTCCTTAGTTCTAAGTTGCAGTAAATAACATCAAGACCTTGCTGGATTTATCTACTGGTCCTCAGAAAGCATTCTTAACCCTCCTCCAAACAATATCCAGCTACTATATGTTCCCCTAGTTCATAGCACTACATCCCAACCCACCACTGGTTCCTTCGTAAAGTGCAGACATATAGTGGGGAAAAAAAGTATTTAGTCAGCCACCAATTGTGCAAGTTCTCCCACTTAAAAAGATGAGAGAGGCCTGTAATTGACATCATAGGTAGACCTCAACTATGAGAGACAAAATGAGAAAACAAATCCTGAAAATCACATTGTCTAATTTGGAAAGAAATTATTTTCAAATTTTGGTGGAAAATAAGTATTTGGTCAATTACAAAAGTTCATCTCAATACTTTGTTATATATCCTGACAGAGCGCAAACATTTTCTGTAAGTCTTCACAAGGTTGGCACCCACTGTTGCTGGTATGTTGGCCCATTCCTCCATGCAGTTCTCCTCTAGAGCAGTGATGTTTTCGGGCTGTCGCTGGGCAACACGGACTTTCAGCTCCCTCCAAAGGTTTTCTATAGGGTTTAGATCTGGAGACTGGCTAGGCCACTCCAGGACCTTGAAATGCTTCTTACGAAGCCACTCCTTCGTTGCCCTGGCAGTGTGCTTGGGATCATTGTCAAGCTGAAAGATCCGGCCACTAGTGTTGAGCGAGTATGTTCTATTAACCCTTTCGCCGAGTATGCTCGGGCCGATCTCCGAGTATTTATAGCTGCTCGGTGATAAGGTTAAATCTCTCCCGTGTGCATGATTTGCAACTGTTTGACAGTTTTATTACATGTGAGGAATGTCTATTTCTTACACATTCCTCCCATGTAATAAAACTGTCAAACAGTCGCAAATCATGCACACTGGAGCGATTTAACCTTATCACCGAGCAGCTATAAATACTCGGAGCTCGAGCCGAGCATACTCGATAGAACAACTCACTCAATCCTACCAGCCACATTTCATCTTCAATGTCCTTGCTGATGGAAGGTTTGCACTCAAAATCTCACGATACATGGCCCCATTCATTCTTTCATGTACACGGATCAGTCGTCCTGGTCCCTTGGCAGAGAAACAGCCCCAAAGCATGATGTTGCCACCCACATGCTTCACAGTAGGTATGGTGTTCTTTGGATGCAACTCAGCATTCTTTCTCCTCCAAACATTAGTTGTGTTTCTACCAAACAGTTCTACTTTGGTTTCATCTGACCATATGACATTCTCCCAATACTCTTCTGAATCATCCAAATACTCTCTAGCAAACTTCAGATGGGCCCGGACATGTAATGGCTTAAGCAGGGGGACACGTCTGGCACTGCAGGATCTGAGTCCCTGGCGGCGTATTGTGTTACTGATGGTAGCCTGTGTAACGTTGGTCCCAGCTCCCTGCAGGTCATTCTCTAGGTCCCCCCGTGTGGTTCAGGGATTTTTGCTCACCGTTCTTGAGATCATTTTGACGGGGTGAGATCTTGTGTGGAGCCCCTGATCGAGGGAGATTATCAGTGGTCTTGTATGTCTTCCATTTTCTAATTATTGCTCCCACAGTTGATTTCCTCACACCAGGCTGCTTGCCTATTGCAGATTCAGTCTTCCCAGCCTGGTGCAGGGCTACAATTTTGTTTCTGGTGTCCTTCGACAGCTCTTTGGTCTTCACCATAGTGGAGGTTGGAGTGTGACTGTTTGAGGTTGCGGACAGGTGTCTTTTATACTGATAACAAGTTCAAACAGGTTCCAGTACTACAGGTAATGAGTGGAGGACAGAGGAGCCTCTTAAAGAAGTTACAGGTCTGTGAGAGCCAGAAATCTTGCTTGTTTGTAATTGACCAAATACTTATTTTCCACCAAAATTTGAAAAATAATTCTTTCCAAATCAGACAATGTGATTTTCAGGATTTGTTTTCTCATTTTGTCTCTCATAGTTTGTGGTCTACCTATGATGTCAATTACAGATCTCTCATCTTTTTAAGTGGGAGAACTTGCACAATTGGTGGCTGACTAAATACTTTTTTCCCCACTTTATGAGCTTCAACATGAGAGCACCAATGCACTAAGACTAACCGTGTTTGGGTGGGTTTCCTCCAGGTTCTCCGGTTTCCTCCAACACTCCAAGGACACACTGATAGGGAATGTATATTATGAGCCCCAATGGGGACAGTGCCGATAATTTCTGTAAATTGTCTGAATTGTAAAGCGCTGCGGAATATGTTGGCGCTATATAAATAAAAAGATTATTATTATGTTCACACATCATGTTTTTTTTGCGTCACAAATCTGCAGCAAAACCTGATCTCTCAAGGGAGGTTTGCTGCAGACTTTTCTTGCAGTTTTGGTGCTTTTTTGATGCATTTTTGGTGCACTTTTTTCACTGTGCTTCCTCTTTTTATGCGTGTACATAAAGTTCTGTGAGAAAAAGAACCTCATTCTATTTTGTCATCAAAAACGCTGAAAAAACTCTGAAAAACCACTAAAACAAATTTTGATACGTTTTTGGTGCGTTTTTTCAGTGGTTTTTTCACCACCCATTACTTCCTATGTGTGAAAAAAAGCTGAAAAAATGCTGAAAAAACGCTGAAAGAAGTGACATGCTCTAAGGCAAGGCACAAAATCCTGAACAAAAACATGATGTGTGAATTTAGAATTCTGGAATCTTATAGACTTTGCTGATACTGCAAAAGGCAGCAGAAAATTTGCATAAAAAAAAGCTGAAAAAAACATGATGTGTGAACATAGCCTTACGTGCATAAAGCATACAGGCTGCATCAGCTATTGGGATCTGTACTAGTGGATATACTTTCACAAGCAGTCCAGATATAAAGTCCAATGTTTTCGTTAATTAAACGCTTTGGGCATATTTCAGTATATGTCACACATGTAGAGAAAAAGATAATACCATCTGCCTGCATTCTATCTAATTTTCCTCACCTCAAGACAAAAGCAAGTTCCATAGCAAGCTCCTTTGCCTTCCCAGACTGACACCGTCTCTGCACTAGTAGCAGACCAGGTCAGTAATTAACCCGTACTAGAGAGAGGGATGTGTGTCACCCCAGGCCTGGATGCCACAAACTTGTAAGGCTGTGTCTGAGAGCAGGAGGGAGGTTCTCTGGTCATGGACCATTTGCATACAGCACCTCCTGTCCCAGGCCAGTAGGGGGAGCAGGCTGCCCCTATAAAAACTGGTACTGAGGGCAGGGTTAGAGAGACCAGGACCCACTTCTGAAGTATCCAGAAGGGTTCCCAGAAGAGAGGGACAGGTCAGCCGCAGCTGAGGAGTCCAGGAGGCAAAGGAGGAGCAGAAAGCCAGGGACAGAGGCGACGAGAGTCGGTCCTGGCAGAGAGAGACTACACAACCGGACACTGGGGTCCGAGGCTGTCAGGGTTGCAAGCCCTGCAGCAGATAACCAAACCGCAAGGGATTTCAGGTCCCTTGGCCAAGAAGCCTGGAGGTTCCGCCACACAGAGGGACCGGTACAGCACGGAGAAGCTACAGGTACCTAAGGCCCGAGTCGCAAGCCATACAGGCGTAGTACACGGCAAGCTCAGGGACGTGGGCTATCATACCACTAAAGGGGGATATAGTCAGCAAGGGCAGAGAGAGAACGGTAGGCCTACCCACTCACCCTGACCAGCGGAGCTCGCCCGAATGCCCTCAGACACCCAGGTCCATTCCGACCTTGTACTCCTGGTGGGTCTGTGATAAGATCAGTAAAAGACCCTGAACTGCATTATTGGACTCTGTGTGGTTACTGCTGCGCCTGCACCATCACCCCCAGCATCCTATTACCTGCCCTGAAGCTACACTCCTCCCGCGGGGAGTCGTACTATTCCCTGCTGCATCCCCAACACCAGCCTCAGCGGTCTGCCTTGCAGCGGCGGTCCTCCCTGACCGCAATCCACGGGTGGCGTAGTCGGACATTACCTACAGCACATCATAGACTACCATTGGTCTGACCACCCTGAGCCACGGGACCGGGTCGCCACTACTACTCCCAGCATTGCCCTGAAGTCCGGTCTCGAGTGCCCCACGGCCCAGGGGGCGAGTCAGATGCATGGCAAAAGTATGTCACCATAAAAAGACCACCCAAAAGGGACAATACTTACATATTTTAAAAATAGATACAAATTAAACTAAAAAGTAAATCTTGGTGTTGATTTTATGTTTTGTAATTCCCTGTTAACAGCCTGTATATGTTAGGAATACCTACCGTGGACGCAATCGACCTCCTCCGGTTTCCAGACTGCTCCACTGGTCTGTCTGCGCTGGGGGCGGAGCTAGCGCACACTTGGGTGGTGCGGCTACACGCGGTGGAGCCTTGTGTGTGGAAATGGTGAGCGATGTGGGAACACGGGACGCAATGCTTCCCAATGGTTTTGTGGCCCGGAAGAAATGGGATGCTGTGTCTTCCGGCTGTACTTTTGCTGGTCCGATGCGAGCTTTTCCTGCGTATAACAGTATACATCTGGCTTCATTGATTTATGATATGAAAATGTGGCAAAAAAGCAAGACAAACACTGTAAAAAATGTTCTAATTTTCCTGAAAATGTTGTAATAGCACATAAAAATCTAAAGTAGACACCCCAGGCCTTTCAGTTCAAATTGAATCAAATGGTAATCTTCTCGTATTTCATTTAAGTGTGACAGTCTACAATATTTTAATAGTCAATCCATATTTACAAACCCCTATCATTTCCCTTTATTATACCCGAATATGTAAAAAAAAATAAAGTTGTACCAATCAGGGAAATCATTTACTTTAAAAAAGAGCATTTCGTTAAACCAAGCATCTGGATGATGAGCTCCACATATCATTAAGTATTGTGAAGGTCTTTTATTATGTAAAATATCTAATCCAAAAAAGAGAAGGTTTCATCTTCAATTTGTGCAGTAGGTGACTCACAAGCCTTGCGGTAGGAATTATACATCACTGCGCCTTTTTCATGCAGACAAAAAGGTCTTTTCAAGAGAATCATAGACTTCACTGCAATGAGGTAAGTGCAGAAAGTCACAGCAGATGGAAAAAAAGGTATAATAATGGTGAATAATGAGATAGAAGACAAGTAGGCAAATGTCTGTGTTATTTACCATAGTTGGATGTTAAAGGCTGAGTTTATCCACAGGACTATAGAGACTGACAGGTAGAAGGATAAGCAGAATACACTCTGTGGCTTACAGAATGCTACTAGAATGGGAGGATCTGCAAAACCAGTAAATTACTCACTTCAACATTTTTCCAAGTTCTTGCACGTTATTATTATTTTAGATCCTATTTTTCATTTCTTTTAAATTCTGATTTCAAAGAGGATCAGGACAAGTCATTAATTTACTATAATAAGTACTGCTGAAATGTCAGCGAACATATATCAGTTTTTATAGCATTGATATGCGTTACAGGTAACATCCATTTTTGTCTGAATTTTATGACGTAAAGATGAACAAGATGTTAAACTGGTGTCCAAGATTAAAAAAAGGAGTCTTCTTTTTGTCCCCGGAAACTCTGCCCACTTTTGACCATAGACCATGAAGTATTAAATTAACTGTTTCTAATCAAAAACAGTCCTTATTTTCTAATCATATACCCCTTTTAATGATGTGACCATTGTATCAAGATGGCAGGAACAAGTGATACAAGTGGAGGGGGCCAAGAAGGAAGGAAGGAAGCCATAAGTACTCAGAATCTTGGACGCTATAAGTGTAGCACCCTGAGGATTCGGCTGCTACAGGGGTATTACACCTCAAGCCAGAGGTGTGGTATTCCACTCCCGGGTAAGGATGGAGTGTGGAACTGAGCTCAGTAGGCTGCATGCACTACATACATCCCATTTCCGGGGGACAGACCAATGGTACTCCCACTAGAGAAATGTGCAGGTACGACAGCGTCTGTCCCTGGCTGGAGTGGGAGGGGGGTGGAACATCCCAGTAGTGTAGGGGCAGATAGGGGGAGCAGTCTGGGTAATGCTAGGAGCTCATTGGGTGCTGGTCACCTGAGCTCACACATAGAGGGAGTATATAAGGTGGGAACCATCTTAGAACAGGGTCTTTTGTAGAGGTTTGGTCCGACAAGCAGAGCAGCTCAGCCAGCTCCAAGGCCAAGAGAGTGAGAGGAGAAAAGAAGGACCCAGAGGGGGAGAAGAGGGAACTCCAAGAACCCAAAATTAGACCAGAGGGTGAAGAGTTGGCACAAGGGTACCGGATCCCAAGCTGGTGGAGGGCACTAATCCTTAGCCAGAGACCGGAGGTCGTGGGCAGGATCTGCCACGACCACCCACTAAATCCACCCGGAAGGCAAACCAAGAATAGGGTCAGGGAACCCAGAGACAAGGGTTTTACCAACAAGAGGCCCGAGGGAGCCGGACTTAGGTGGATCCCTGGTGGGGAAGGCCAGAGAGAAGGACAAGTCAGAAAGGGAGCTCAGGAACACGCTCCAGAATCACCTGGGGGTTGGCCGAGTCCAGGACCTGGTGGACGCAGCACGGCTCGGGTGGTCACTCAAGGCCGGAGTGACCAACACAAAAGCAGTAAGTAAAAACCCTGAACTGCACAGCCCGACTCCGAGTTTCATTACCATCCTCACTGCACCTCCACAACCACCATCCTCTGCAACTGACCCCCTGAGGCTATACCCCTCCCGTTGGGGGTTATGCTACCTGAGCTGCACACACACCACCAGCCTCAGCGGACCCTGCTGCAGCGGCGGCCGTAGTGACCGCAAATCAACGGGTGGCGTAGTCGACACTAAAGAACATCCAGTAACATCTGTAGGACTGCCACACACTGAGCTTGACACCCTGGGCACGGACCGGGTCACCGCCACTCGGAGACTACAACCCCCATCTGATCCGGCTCCGGGTATCCCCCAAACAACACTGGCCCAGGGGGCGCGTCAACTTTGGCGTAGTCGGCAGGATAAAGTGCCCGCAACAACCGGGTACTGCGTGCCTGAAGAAAAGTTCACCGTTACCTTAAAAAGAAGTCTCCCGCCGGTTCCGGAGGGTCCCCGCCAACGGACCCCATCACAGGTCGTTTCCCGCCGGTTGTCCGCCATTTGCAGCTTTTTCCCGCCATCCATGGAGTTTCCCGCCACTGGGAGACGATTCCCGCCATTTCCAAAGATTTCCCGCCTTGGAAGAGCGGACGCCATTATGGGTGTGCCAGAGGGTGGCAAGAGGTCACCTCCCATCGTGGGCCAGGTCGAAGAATGGCGCCAAAAGCGGAAACCGCCCCCACCAACAGAGACTGTGATGCTGGAAGTGTCCATCAGCGTGAGAGAACTGCCCCTGGAACTGACAATCACAAAGTTGCCCCGGGACCACCCTCAATGTGGGCGGAGACTGAACAAAAGAGCAAAGATGGGTGTCGCCTGGAGCAGTCTGGAGAGAGCGCACCCGGAGACAAGAAGTCTGGAGAGGAGTCCAGAGAAAGCCTACCCGGAGATGGAGGGAGAGTCAGGCAGCACCGACCCAGTGGTCAAGAGCCTGCTACAAGCCACAACCCCACTAGGCCTAGTGGAGGTCCTGGCACAGCTCCCCCGAGACCGGGAGTGTGCACAGACTGCGCTGGAGGGCCTCGCACGGAGGATGGCCCGGGTGCAGCGAGAGACGTTGGCGGAGTGGAGCCGAGAGATGGCCCAGCGGACCGAAACCCGTCAGCGGAGCACGCCACCCGAGACGAGGAGACAGACCGCCTCTGAGGATGGTGCAGGAGGACTCAAGGCCGGAGACGGCGCCGAGAAGGGAGCTGAACGAATGGAGGCAGGTAAAGGGGACGTCTCTACCCCGAGCCGGGAAACCGCGTGCCTGCCCCAGCTCCCCGTCGCAGAGCCCGAAATTCCCCCTGCCGTGCCCGTCGCTGCATCGTCACCGCCGCAGACTAGGCCTCAACCGGAAACCGCGGCCGCGACCCCTGTGACGTCACGCGCTTCGACCCTGAGCGCGGCAAAGCAGGAAATACCATCGGCCTGGTCGCAAGGCCTAGTACACCCGGGCGCCGCCATTCCAACAGCGCCCCCTACCTCCGCGGAGCCACCAGCCTGGTCGCAGGGCCGAGTAACCACGGGCGCCGCCGTTCTTACGGTGCCCTTTTCCTTTAGCGTGCCCCAAGCCTGGTTGCAAGGCCTGGTCAACCCGGGCGCCGCTACCACCACAGCGCCCATAACACCTAAAGTACCGCACCTGGGTGAGGACCTGTTCGCCCAGCATACGTGCCCGGATGGGCAGCCCTTCATATGGCCCCAGGAGTACTACCAACTGGAACTCCAAAGGGCGAGGCCCCTGTGTGAGCCCCTGATTCCGGCTCCGAAGCCCGTCAGGAGGACCCAGCCCCCGCTAGAGGAGGCACAGTTTGAGTGGGACCCCACCGGAGGAGACCTCATGGGGTTCACTCAGGAGACTCGGGCGGCCGCAGCGGAGCGTGCAGAGTGCTGCCGCCAGCAGCTCGAGGTCTTCGAGAAGAAGCGGAGAGAGAGGCGGGTCCGGGAACAGCAAGCACAGATAAGGAGCGCGGAGCAGAAGAGCCGGACCAGGAGAGATCCCCGTGCAGCTCATGGTCCCCGTACCACCGGGACTGTGATTAAATTCGACCTGCAGCATGGGTGGGGCTTCATAAGAGACCATCATACCCCCGGCGACGTCTTTGTCACCCGCAAAGACGTAGAAAGCCATCTGCCGGAGGGACACAGAGGTCGTGACCTGTATGTAGGGGACGAGGTCACCTTCACCCGGCACAAGTGTGCCAAAGGGCCCTACGCCCTCCATGTACATCGCCTGACAGAGGAGGAGTTGCGGTGTGAGGAGGAGCAGGAGGACCCGGACGGGTCTGAATCCAAAGAAGGAGCAGGAGGACGCCGTCGTTAAAGTACGGTAAAGAGACTGTAAATAGTTACCCATCGGGGTACAGTGAACTGTTGCTGCTTTAAATATGTCCCCGTTGGGACAAGAGTGAACTGTTAACCCGTGTGTCCCTATTCCCATTACCTGGCCGAGGACTGAGAGCGGCCATATTCCCCCTGTATATAGTTGCGCTTTCTAAGGCGCCCTCTACAGGTTTTACAGGAAAACCGTGTTTCTAAAGGAGACTGTCGCACTTTTCCCGGTCACAAGTTGCACCGTGGCCGGAGGAGCAAGAGTGTTTACAAGGATGTTATTTATGAAGAGTTTTATATGAAAAGTTTTATTGCTGATAATATATGTGATGTTTTATATGTTTATGTTTATGAAAAAAAATTGTATGTTTTGGATATTTTTTATATCTTACAGCCCGAGGACGTGCTGTGATTTACCAGGGGGGAATGTAGCACCCTGAGGATTCGGCTGCTACAGGGGTATTACACCTCAAGCCAGAGGTGTGGTATTCCACTCCCGGGTAAGGATGGAGTGTGGAACTGAGCTCAGTAGGCTGCATGCACTACATACATCCCATTTCCGGGGGACAGACCAATGGTACTCCCACTAGAGAAATGTGCAGGTATGACAGCGTCTGTCCCTGGCTGGAGTGGGAGGGGGGTGGAACATCCCAGTAGTGTAGGGGCAGATAGGGGGAGCAGTCTGGGTAATGCTAGGAGCTCATTGGGTGCTGGTCACCTGAGCTCACACATAGAGGGAGTATATAAGGTGGGAACCATCTTAGAACAGGGTCTTTTGTAGAGGTTTGGTCCGACAAGCAGAGCAGCTCAGCCAGCTCCAAGGCCAAGAGAGTGAGAGAGAGGAGAAAAGAAGGACCCAGAGGGGGAGAAGAGGGAACTCCAAGAACCCAAAATTAGACCAGAGGGTGAAGAGTTGGCACAAGGGTACCGGATCCCAAGCTGGTGGAGGGCACTAATCCTTAGCCAGAGACCGGAGGTCGTGGGCAGGATCTGCCACGACCACCCACTAAATCCACCCGGAAGGCAAACCAAGAATAGGGTCAGGGAACCCAGAGACAAGGGTTTTACCAACAAGAGGCCCGAGGGAGCCGGACTTAGGTGGATCCCTGGTGGGGAAGGCCAGAGAGAAGGACAAGTCAGAAAGGGAGCTCAGGAACACGCTCCAGAATCACCTGGGGGTTGGCCGAGTCCAGGACCTGGTGGACGCAGCACGGCTCGGGTGGTCACTCAAGGCCGGAGTGACCAACACAAAAGCAGTAAGTAAAAACCCTGAACTGCACAGCCCGACTCCGAGTTTCATTACCATCCTCACTGCACCTCCACAACCACCATCCTCTGCAACTGACCCCCTGAGGCTATACCCCTCCCGTTGGGGGTTATACTACCTGAGCTGCACACACACCACCAGCCTCAGCGGACCCTGCTGCAGCGGCGGCCGTAGTGACCGCAAATCAACGGGTGGCGTAGTCGACACTAAAGAACATCCAGTAACATCTGTAGGACTGCCACACACTGAGCTTGACACCCTGGGCACGGACCGGGTCACCGCCACTCGGAGACTACAACCCCCATCTGATCCGGCTCCGGGTATCCCCCAAACAACACTGGCCCAGGGGGCACGTCATAAGCACCTTGTGAGCAGTGAGATCCAGCCTCCATCTGCATTGCAGACATATTTTGCCAAAGAAGCAATGTGGCTTGTAAAATACATCTCATTTAAGAGAAAACTCGCTTTCTTAATACATTCAAGCTGCTCACATTGAAAAAATTGGGAATAACTTAATAGATTTTTTTTTTTTAATTAAATTGTATTCTATGTTTTCAGAGCATAACAAATAGTGTCGTGCTTCTGGGTTCGAACCCTTAAACCCATGCCTTGTGGTCGGCTTCTCTGTCCGCCGAGCCACAGCAGATATACCTTTTCTCCAGGTGTTTAGTTTATGTTATCCTTGCTACAGTCTGTTTAGGGTACCAGTTTTTTTTATTTACTCATTTGTCTGCCCTATCATCTTTCGGGTGCGACTTTATATACTTTCTCCCTGCTGGTATTTCCTTCTGGTGATAGTCTCATTTGGATGTCCAGCCATACTGCTGTAGTGTAAAGCCAGTCAGTGAAAGAACAGTTAGGGTTTATCTCTGCTGTTTTTGATCTTTACTCTGCACCTATCTTCTGTTTCTTTTTAGTAAGTGGGCGGCATATTTTCTAACAGTACATATTTAATCCTTTATTTTGCATTTCATGGCTTATTTTACTCACTCTGGGATCTTTTGCTTTTTCAGCACACTTTCCCTTTTGTAGATAATTTACTCTCTGCTCTGTCCTCCGATTCTTTAGGAGGAACGTGCAGCGCTTGACAGCCTTTCAGGAAGCATAGGTTAGAGTTGCCATCATCTAGACATTGGTTAGGGCTACCTCTGCTTCTACAGGAATTACTAGGGACTGCGGAGTCAGGATCCCTAGTCTGTACAGGAACCGGCAGGGTCAGTTGCAGTTTTTTGCTTTACCTATTTTCCCAAGTAAGTTCCTATACTAGCATAACATACAGATATACAACTGGGGTGACCAAAACCTATAACTATATATTTGTCACATACCAAAAAACAACTATTAGTAAATTCCTCAATGAGGAATAAAGTGAACATACATTGAGATTGTAATGTATAGGTCAACTATACAGTAAGGGAATATTCTTAAATGAATATCAACATCATTACCATGTTGCTGTGATGATGTACAACACATAGATTCATTCTATAATATAATGTACTTTTGCTCTGCATCCAACGGCAGATGTTTGCAAACATAAACATACAGCAAGAGTTGGGAAGAAGGAAGACTAGAATATGAATAGCATGAGTGTTACGCACACGCCCGGACTGACTGGCGTGAGTGTGGTTAGTGATCCCACTGGACCATGAACCGAGGAGTGCCTGGAGGGGCATGACTAAGTATCAACTCAGTCCGACCAAGGTCGCACGGTGGCTCAGTCGACTCCGTGAACCAGGGAGGAACCAAGCAGAGGGACCAGGTGCTACTCCAGGTCAGACCCCGGTCAAAGATGTTGACCCACACAGGGGAATGCAGGAACGGGCAGGCAGACAGGTGGGTACTGGCAGGCACGGCTGGTATGCAGACAGGTGGGTACTGGCAGGCACAGCTGGTATGCAGACAGGCGGGTACTGGCAGGCACGGCTGGTATGCAGACTGGCAGATACTGGCAGGTAGGAACGCAGGCTGGATAGGAACCAGTACAGACTGGGATACAGGAAAAGAGCTGCGGGTGCGGTGGACTAGCAGAGCAGAACCGCAGGTGCGGAGGACAAGCAGAGCAGAGCGAAACCACAGGTGCGGTGGACAAGCAGAGCAGAGCGAAACCGCTGGAGTGGTGGACAAGCAGAGCAGAGCGAAACCGCAGGTGCGGTGGACAAGCAGAGCAGAGCGAAACCGCAGGTGCGGTGGATAAGCAGGGCAGAGCGAAACCGCAGGTGCGTTGGACAAGCAGAGCAGTGCAAAACCGCCGGTGCGGTGGACAAACAGAGCAGAGCGAAACCGCAGGTGCGGTGGACAAGCAGAGCAGAGCGAAACCACAGGTGCGGTGGACAAACAGAGCAGAGCAAAACAGCAGGTGCGGTGGACAAGCAGAGCAGAGCGAAACCGCAGGTGTGGTGGGCAAGCAGAGCAGAACAGAGCAGAAGCTGCAGGCAGTCAGGACAGGGCTCTGTTCACATGGAACAGACTGGAAAATATAGGAAGACAGTTAGAACACAGGAGG
The DNA here is from genome assembly GCF_046119375.1 of Phyllobates terribilis. Taxonomy (NCBI): domain Eukaryota; kingdom Metazoa; phylum Chordata; class Amphibia; order Anura; family Dendrobatidae; genus Phyllobates; species Phyllobates terribilis. Next base: position 160,025,409 of record NW_027362764.1, on the reverse strand, counting down.
TAGATAAGGAGGCTGGGAAACGGGACAAGTAGAACCAGATACACACAAGGTACTTACAATGAAGTAGCGAGTGGACACCAAACTCACTAACAGAAGTACAGAGACAACGAGTTGGAGTTAGGTGCAGGTTCAGACACTGCAGGAAAAGGACAGGTACGGACATAGAGACAAACAGGTAATGGGCTAGGACACAGTTCAGACAGGAACTGAACCCGGAACAAGATACAGGAACGAGCCTGGGAACTCAGCCCCCAGGGTGGCGGAAACAGACTAGCAGTCACAGATACAGATAACGGGCTTGGGTATACAGCCCCCAGGGTGGCGGAATAGACTAGAAGTCACAGATACAGTTAACGGGCCTGGGTATACAGCCCCCAGGGTGGCGGAACAGACTAGATACAGGACAGGACCTGGCAACTCAGTTGCACAGAACACACTGAAAAAAAGTGTTGCTCAGGCACCTCCTACTGGGTGGAGGGGGTTTAAGTATCCAGTGACTCACAGCAATAGGCTGGGGAGGCATTAGGACTGCGCACACTGTAAGTTTAAGAATCAGGCAGTAACAGCGCCGCCGCCCTAAGCAATCAGACAAGAGACATGCACACAACAGGTACTGGAGCAAAGTGTGCAGCATGGACTGATAGGTAAGATGGTGGTCTTGCATGGTGGGAGGTGGTAAGCCATGCCAACACACCACCAGGGATGTTACAGTAACCCCCCCCTTTACGTCCCCTCTTCTTCATGCCAGCATGGATTTTCTGCAGAGAATTTGGAGGCCGATCCTTCTCTTCAAGAAGATTACCTCTTCTGTCCACTAGAGGAAACAAAACTGGTCTCACCATCTTGGTGACTAGGATGCTTCCTCCCATCGAGCCATTCTCAGCAACAGATGAAGTGAGTGAAGTACCAGGAACAGGACACAGGAAAGTCTCTCTCCATTTGTTAATATCGGGTAGCACCCCAAAGGATTCACGGGACAACTGGAGATCCTCCACCGGGTTGGAGGGGTGCAGAGTCTCGGGGGTAACCACCGCCTTGACGTACACTTTGCCAAGCTTACTGGATGAAGTGGGCGAAGTACCAGGTACAGGGTGCAGAAAAGTCTCTCTCCATTTGTTATCAGGTAGCACCCCAGAGGATTCAGGAGACAATTGGAAGTCCTCCGCCTGGTTGGAGGGGTGCATAAATTAGGAGGTAGCCACCGCCTCGATGGACTTATTGCCCGATTTATTAGAGATGGAGGATCCTTGCTTAGGGATCAATTTCAGTCTGGTTTCTGAGATGACACGTCTGCGAGGCGGGGCGGTACCTGAAGCCAGATCATTGGTACTTCCTTCCGAGACTTCAGCGTACAGCGAGTCAGCGACTAGCAGATCTGGTGAAGAAGAAGAAGAAGACACTGCTGACTGTCCTGAAGATATGGGAACTGGACACCCCTTGTACCTAATCAGTTCCCCAGGAAACACCATGCAGGATCTCCAGACCTGAGCGGGCAATAGATCTCTCGGCTCTGGACGACCTGTGGGTAAACCAGACAGCACCTGGAATGTGAACTTCTTCATGTGTAATGCTCCAATCTGGAGCTTAATTTGTACAGACATGTTTTGACTGTTTCTGAGTAGGGCTCGTCTTTCTGCTGACAATGCCCAAACCGGATTCTGGAGTTGTCGGACGGGTATCAGACATCGACTCTTCAAGGCTTTAAGCCCGAAACTTTCGGTTAATCCGAGGCCTTCACTTGCCACGGAGACAGTCATGGTCATCTGTGGAGAGGAAACACTAACGCCAAGGGCAGCCTCTCCTACAGGCCTAATGTCTTGGGTTTCTCCAACCTTCACTGGACAAAGACCGTCAGGGTGTCCCAAACAACCGCAGCGGAACCGCAATCCAATTTTGTGACTGAGTTCCGGCCTCTGCTTTGCCTGATGAACATGGTCAACCTTCATGGATTCTGTGTGGATAGCTGCCTCTACAGGCTGGGGAACAGGAGGTATTTGGGAGGACAGAACCTGGCGTGACGGTTTACCTCTACGCCTTGCACGTCTGGACTGCCTCTTGAGGTTGGGAAGAGAAGTATTCTGTGGAGCATTGTCATCCTGTGTGGATTGTGTGTGGGCAGCAGCCTCTTCTGGCTGGGGAACTGGTGGGCTACCTACACGCATCACCAATCGGGACTGCTCCAGGATATTGGGAAGGGAAGCTTTAGCAGAAGCTTCAGGGTTAGGGTCATCGAAGACCATTAGAAAGGCCACCAGGAAGGCCTGCAGGTCAGAGACGATAGGATCCCATGCTTCCCTTAGGGGGGTTATCCAATTCAAGGCATCACCCGCTAGGTAGGACATCAGAAATGCTACTTTAACCCGGTCAGTGGGAAAATAATGAGCATAGAATTTGTAATGCAGCATGCATTGCTCCACAAATGCATGGCTTTGTTTTGGATCCCCATAGTAATGTGGTGGATCCGCAGGAACGAGTGCTGATAGTTCCATTTGGGCTGGTGTGTAAATCGCCTGGACTTCAGCTTGAGAAAAATTTTTTCCTTGGTGCACGTATTCGCCAGACAAGGATTCAAATGTCTCTGAGAGCGAAGGGCCGTGGGGCACAAAGAGGACCATGGCCTGAGAAAACTGTTACGCATACGCCCGAACTGACTGGCATGAGCGTGGTTAGTGATCCCACTGGACCATGAACCGAGGAGTGCCTGGAGGGGCGTGACTAAGTATCAACTCGGTCTGACGAAGGTCGCAAGGCGGCTCAGTCGACTCCGTGAACCAGGGAGGAACCGAGCAGAGGGACCAGGTGCTACTCCAGGTCAGACCCCGGTCACAGCTGTTGACCTACACTGGAAAATGCAGGAATGGGCAGGCACAGCTGATATGCAGACAAGAGGGTACCGGCAGGCACGGCTGGTATGCAGACTGGCAGATACTGGCAGGTAGGAACGCAGGCTGGATAGGAACCAGTACAGACTGGGATACAGGAACAGAGCCGCGAGCGCGGTGGACTAGCAGAGCAGAACCGCAGATGCGGAGGACAAGCAGAGCAGAGCGAAACCGCCGGCGCGGTGGACAAGCAGAGCAGAGCGAAACCGCAGGTGCGGTGGACAAGCAGAGCAGAGCGAAACCGCAGGTGCGGTGGACAAGCAGAGCAGAGCGACACCGCAGGTGCGGTGGACAAGTAGAGCAGACCGAAACCGCCGGTGCGGTGGACAAGCAGAGCAGAGCGAAACCGCAGGTTCGGTGGACAAGCAGAGCAGAGCGAAATCGCAGGTGCGGTGGACAAGCAGAGCAGAGCGAAACTGCAGGTGCGGTGGACAAGCAGAGCAGAGCGAAACCGCAGGTGCGGTGGACAAGCAGAGCAGAGCGAAACCGCAGGTGTGGTGGACAAGCAGAGCCGAGCGAAACCACAGGTGCGGTGAACAAGCAGAGCAGAGCGAAACCGCAGGTGCGGTGGACAAGCAGAGCAGAGCAAAACCGCTGGTGTGGTGGACAAGCAGAGCAGAGCGAAACCGCCGGTGCTGTGAACAAGCAGAGCAGAGCAAAACCGCAGGTGCGGTCGACAAGCAGAGCAAAGCAAAACCGACGGTGCGGTGGCAAGCAGAGCAGAGCGAAACCGCAGGTGCAGTGGACAAGCAGAGCAGAGCGAAACCGCAGGTGCGGTGGACAAGCAGAGCAGAGCGAAACCACAGTTGCGGTGGGCAAGCAGAGCAGAACAGAGCAGAAGGTGCAGGCAGTCAGGACAGGGCTCTGTTCACATGGAACAGACTGGAAAATACAGGAAGACAGTTAGAACACAGGAGGTAGATACGGAGGCAGGGAAACGGGACACGCAGAACCAGATACACACAAGGTACTTACAATGAAGTAGCGAGTGGACACAAAACTCACTAACAGAAGTACAGAGACAATGAGTTGGAGTTAGGTGCAGGTTCAGACACTGCAGGAAAAGGGCAGGTACAGACATAGAGACAAACAGGTAACGGGCTAGGACACAGTTCAGACTGGAACTGAACCCGGAACAAGATACAGGAACGAGCCTGGGAACTCAGCCCCCAGGGTGGCGGAATAGACTAGAAGTCACAGATACAGATAACGGGCCTGGGTATACAGCCCCCAGGGTGGCGGAACAGACTAGATACAGGACAGGACCTGGCAACTCAGTTGCACAGAACACACTGAAAAAAAGTGTTGCTCAGGCACCTCCTACTGGGTGGAGGGGGTTTAAGTATCCAGTGACTCACAGCAATAGGCTGGGGAGGCATTAGGACTGCGCACACTGTAAGTTTAAGAATCAGGCAGTAGCAGCGCCGCCGCCCTAAGCAATCAGACAAGAGACATGCACACAGCAGGTACTGGAGCAAAGTGTGCAGCATGGACTGATAGGTAATATGGTGGTCTTGCATGGTGGGAGGTGGTAAGCCATGCCAGCACGCCACCAGGGATGTTACAATGAGGACTTGATCAGGACTCAGAAATTATAAGAGCCAATGAACCATGCTTGGGATTTCTTTGAAGGTAATCAATATAAAACAAGAGCAGATGAAAGCATCTACCCTACCAGAGTTTGCCAGCATCATGTTTTTCATGCAGAGAAGATAGTTACATTTAGCTAATCACCCAGCAATTGTCAGAGTTGTAGACAACCTACAATGCCTCTGTATAAACAATCTAGCGGCCATTTGTTGTAATTTGCAGGAATAATAAAAGCTTACAGAAAGTTATCGTTGGCTGGAGGTTCATGATCTCAGAGACATGTTTCTATATCTGGAAATTTGTCTAAAAAACATTTAATTATTTGACATTCAAACCATAGATGAAGCAAGGATCCTGTGGAGGGCTGACATCTAAAACAAAGGGAAAGAAATTGTGAAGCAAAGCCAGATAACTATATCAACATGTCAGTATTAATTTTCTCTCCTGTTTGCAGCATGATTTTGCATCTTAAAGAAGTTGTCCGGTACTTTTTTTAAATTGCCCAATGTATTCAGCATGTGGGCATAAGTATATTTGTAAATACCTTCTGTTGCAGATAATGCCTGTGAGCGGCGCTATCGGTGGCTGCTCACAGGCATCGTGTGACCGCACGCTGATGTCACGACAAGTGAGGTGTGACTCAGCGCTGGGGTCCCCGCGGTGGCTGCTGGGTTGTGGGCGGGGTTATTCCCCGCGTCACACCCAGCATCCACCGCTCTCTTTCCCAATGAATGTGGAGAGGGAGAGCGTGCGGTGTATGCCGGGTGTGAAGCAGGAGAATAACCCCGCCCACAACCCTGCAGCCAACAGTGGAACACGGAAGAGGGACCCTCGACTGCAGCCTGGACTTGCCAAGACGTTAGCGGATGTCAACGCCGGCTGCAGCTGGGGGTCACGTGATGCCTGTGAGTGGCCAGTGATAGCGCCGCTCACAGGCATTATCTGCAGCACAAGGTATTTATGCCCACATGCTGAATACATTGGGCAACTTAAAAAAAGTACCGGACAACCCCTTTAACCCTAGAATGCATACCTGGGGCCTCGCAGGCCCGCCCTGTTAATTGTTTTCTATTTTCTGCAAGATTACTTTAGTTAGAATTTTGAAACTCTAGGTATTCCTCAGGTATATAGTTGTTTGTCATTTTTGTTTGAGTTATTCCATGTTATTTGCACACGGGCCTAAAAGGCCCCAGGTATGTGAAAAAGTAGATTTTTATGGTCATGCGTTTTAGGGTTAAGAACTAGGATAAAGGCTTTTTTCCATTACACAAGATTGAAGTGACCAATCATTCTTCCCAGGCTCTCTGATAACTCGAAGACTCATCCTCAATAAGATATTGAAAAAAAGCTGAGTTAGAAGATGAGACCTCAACTGGAGCTTAACCTAGGATAAAAACAAAATGAATAAATACCCTACAGTAAGTAAATAAGTAAATAGTAATAGTAGATGTAATTAACATAGGATACTTAGTTGACACTGCTTTGATCAAAAAAGCATAAAAACAATCCCAAAGTGACAATGTGTGCCCAATCAGGATGGTCCTATCTCTAATGTAAAACCTGTCTATGTACCAGCAGCCCTCAATAGACGGGAACAGAGCAGGACCCGGATTCAATTATGTAACCTCTTGCCCATGGAAAGCTTTGTATGTGCAAAGTACAAAAAGTAAAGCAAAACAAAAAAAATGAGCTGGACCTCATGTTGGTATAAGTGCAATGTGTAGGTGCACATTCACATTGTGGACATTAACAAACAAAACCTCAGATAATAACAAAATGAGCAAATACTCTGTAGTAAGTAAATAAGTACAGTAAATAGTAATAGTACATGTAAATAACATAGGGCACTTAGTTAACACTGTTTTGATCAAAAAAGCATAAAGCATGGTAGCTGCATGAGTAGGTGCTCACTGATGAAGACCAAATTTAAGATACAGTACACATTTTGTAGTGGGGAAAATAGGTCTAATTTCTTACCCCTGGGTGAAGCAAACACTAAACATTGTTTAGATGTTTATAATGTAAAGTAGTTCAAAGAACATGGGATAAAAAACTCTTCTTAGCAGGTATCCAACCAGTTGTCTATCAGGCAGCGTGCCTACGTAGCGATTTTCATGCATATATGCTGCGGAATTTCCGCAGCGTAAACACATGTGAAACGCTAGGTAATCCGCTCCCCATGGTCCCCAAGGGGATTCCGCAAGTTCTATGCACATGCTGCGAATTTTTCCGCAGCGTTTATGCTGCGTTCAAAAATCCGCAGCATGTCCATTAATTTTGCGTTTCCACAAGCGGAATTGCCTTGTGCAATGCATTAAAAACGCAAGGCAATTCCGCATGTGGAAAACGCGCAATAAACGCGCAATAAACGCATGCGGAATTCCGGGAGAGGACTTCCAGAAATGAAGCAGAAATTTTCTGCTTCATTTCTGCAACATGGGCACATAGCCTTATAATTGATTATATGCTTTGCTGTGTGCATCAGCTAATTACTTCGTCTGTGTGGTCTCTGAATCTGGAGTTAACTCTGTAGCCCGAGTTTGCTCATTGTTCCCTGTTGTGTATCCCAAAACCTGATGCTGTATTTTAAGCTCTGAACTGTGTCTATGTCCTGCATTCTGAAACCTGGGCCTGCTTCGCTTATGTACCTGCACAATGCGTCTGAACTAGTACTAACCCCTTGAGGTTGCAAACAGAATCAAAGGGGCTCTTGAGATAGAAATCTGACCTTGAACTCTGTACCTGTCCCCTGTAGACCAAAACTGCATCAGTAAAACACATCTGTCTAGTGTTTTTCTATTAATCACCCCTCTTTGCATGGTTACATTCATGTGACTTTATAACATGTTTTCTGCTAATTTTATTTCACCAACAAGACCACTACTTAAAGGGAACCTATCCGCTGATACATGCTGCCCAAACCGTGGGGCCACATTGAAAACAAAGCTAGGGGATAAACTGACTAGTCACTGAGATATGAAAGGTCTCAACCTGCATATCAATCTAGCTGAATGGATGGGGAGGCGTTTACGGGGAGATATCTGTGGTACTAGTAAACCACCCATGTTTGCAATGACGGTGCCAGTCTCTGATTCATGCCGCCTGTGGTTCAGGCAGCATGAGCCATCCAATAGAGTCCCTTTAAGTGCTATTTTACATTTGTAATGTTTTGTTTTACTGCTATACCATTAAGTACTACAGCAGACATTACATTTTCTCTGCTATATAATGATTTTTTTTTAGCATATATTCAATAAAAATTTCTGTATATTTTTGCATACACATTTGTACATCATTTTTGTCTCTACATAATACCTTTTCTTTGTGTATATTTTTCATCATGGTATTTGTAGACGCTAATTGTTTTTTATTAAACTGACTTTTAGATTTAACATTTTAGTTGGAGCAGTGCTTTGTGCATTTTCAGCCTTTTTGGAGAGTGCGCTTTCTACACTTTAGAGATGAAGTTAACATTCCTTCTTTTGTGAACTGTATTTGTAATAATCTTCCACTGTGCTACATTACATTAATTACCCTTCTATTGTAGTTTAGTTCCAGTCATGACTTGAATATTAGCACCATGTGGATACATCTGCCTCTGGGATTCATTCTGTGATCTCTAAGCTCCGCTAACAAAGTTTAATAATCCTCTGTGTTTAGCATATTTCCAAGTTATTAGTGCTTACAAATCCCACTGTTAATCCTTCATTAGCTGTTTTGCTTTGCTCTACAGTGCATATATGTTATGAAGATATTGAGATAACTACCCTGATGTAGAACCATACTTAGGAATTCAATCTATGTAAAAATATTTTTCTCTCAATTTATCTTAGCAAGGTAATTATATAATATTTCTAAGTGACAAGACACCATATGCATTAATGAACTGGCACAATAACTCTTCCAATTTATCTTTATTGTATTTAACATGTGTATGGATGTGTTGGGCATAGAAAAGCTTCTGAGCACTGCAAGTGAAAAGCATTGAGGTAATTAAAAAAAAACATCTCTACTAGTGGAGCTTACTACACAGTTATATAAATACATACACACTGAGCTCCCTCTAGTGGCAGCTTCTGTCAGAGATAAAACGATTATTATTTAAAGGAAATCTGTCAGCAGATTTTTGCTATGTAATCTGATAGCAGCACAGCGTGGGGGCAGGGACCCTGATTAAAGTGATGCATCACTTACTGTGTTTTTGTTTCAATAAAATAAGTGTTTTATAAGCAGGAGATTATCGCTACAGGACAAGTTGCCCTCGAGCCTCCTAGTCCAATCACGCCATCAACACTGATTCGCTGCTTTCTGTCATTATACTATGTACCAGGGGCCAACATAAAAATGATGGGGCCCCTAGCAGAAGTTCTAATTGGGCCACCCCCACAAAAAAAATGTTCGATGTGGTCACAGAAGAGCATACCTCATAACTTTGCGACCCTTACTAAGTAATTTTCCTTCTATATTCCAATTTCATTGCCTCCATAAAGTATGATGCAAAGAAAAGTGCCCCCTAAGCACAGTATGATACCCCCACAGTGAATTCCTCCACAGTACCCTCCAAATGCACAGTATGATCACTCTAATTCACCCACCCCTCCAGCAAAGAATGGTGACCCCAACACAGTCTGATGCCCCAACTGTGACCCCAACACTGTCCTTCACTCAATATTATGGCCCTCACACAGTATGATGGCCCCCCTGATGGATTTAATTAAAAAATATGAATCCTTTATTTAATCTTCATTAAAATTCCATGTGCATGTCAGCAAAAAGTGGTAAAAAATGACGCGTTTTGACCGTTATAAGGTCTTAGCTGATATGACTAAGACCGTTTAACAGTTGAAACGCGTCATTTTTTACTTTTTCCTGACATGCATATTGAATATTGAAAAGTCTCCCTGCCAGGGACTTTTCCAGTGATGACTCATGCAAGGAAAAGAGCTGAGAAGGATTCTGCTGGTCTCTTTTTAATCATGTGATGTCGTAGACCTAATGGAAAAGAGAATAATTAATTGCATAGAAAGGCAAAATGAGCGATTGTATACACTGTAAAAGTATACAGTGCCATATAATATGATGACTGCAGTATAGTAAGAGGATAAAAATTTTGATAGGAGTGCTTCTTTAAGGTTGACTAGGCAAGGAGCATGTGTTTGCAAGCTGTTTGATGTACAACTTAACTGGATCTGGCAAACATCAGAGTCTCTGCACTCTTCCAAAACTGTAGAAACAAAGCTGCCTTTGCTAGCAACATGTGAGAGCCCTCAGGGACAGCAGCTCAACCATATTCTCCACCCAGCAAGTAGATAGCCGGAGACAGGGGGCAAGGCGCTCCTAAATGTAAGAAGCTTTGGTCAGTTTTAATCTATTACCTAATTTGAATATCCTTAAGGGATGTTTGCATAAGTGTATACTTGCAATAAATATACTGCACAAATAAAAAGCCAGGAAAAGCCATAAACATAAATATACACTAGCTGTAATTTAACTGCACAAGTCTATAAATCAGCAGTGAATACATTTCAGTATATACATAACTATATACTGTAAGGTGGCTAATGGTCGCATAGTCGATGGGAGGTATGTGTCACAGAGATAGCTGTCCTCTGTGATGTAACCCAGAGTGTTTCTCTAATGCATGTAAGCACTAAGAGGATCACTAGGTGCACCTGGAACCGGGTAATGGGTAGCTAGGATAATTGGGCGGGTCCATCTACCCACATACCTCACCTCTGGGTGTGGAAAACAGCCTTTAAAATGGTTGCTATTGTTTGACACATGGTCTGTGTGTTTAGATGGACAAGGCCTCCTGTATATGATTGTCTACAGACCAAGCCAGGATACTGGACACTAGACTGCCTGTGTGCCACACAGACCTGGCTGAGCAGAGACCTGCTAAGGACACTTTACTTTGTGTGCCTGAACCAAAGACTGTTTGTTTTTCCTTTTTGCTTCTGGGTTTATGAAGCAATAAACCGATATGAAATTTTAAAGGAACATGCTTCCTGTTTTCCTTCCGTCGCACCCAAGTGAGTAAAACCCTTACAATTGGTGTTAGACGTGCGGGCAGCATTCCCAGCAGATAGGTGTGACTGCTACAAAGAGTACTGCATGTCCTAGGTAAAGTCTGCAACAAGCCAGCAAGCATCGCCAGACAAAATGGAGTACCTGCTGAAGCACCTGGTCCAGTCGCAGCAGCACCAGCAGATCAACAGGCTGTTGTTACAGCAGATCCAGCAGCACCAGCAGGAGCAGCGGCAGCAGCTGCAGCTTCTGGCAACCGCCATCAAGGGCAGGACAAGCGCCCCAACCCCAGGTATGGCTGATGAATCCCACGTCCGGAAGGCGGTAAGAAGGGCCTTGCAGAAGATGACTCCTGGGGATGATGTGGAAGCTTTTCTAACTGTATTTGAAAGGGTTCCTGAGAGGGAGAAACTTCGGCCAGAGCAGTGGGCAGAAGTGCTGGCACCATACATGACGTAAGAGTACCAGAAAGCATACTATGATCTAGCTTTGCAGGACGCTAAGGAGTATGGCAAGCTAAAAACCGAGATTCTGTCATGCTTGGGGGTGACGATGTCTGTCAGGGCCCAGCGGGTCCACCGCTGGGCATATCACTGGGACAAACCCCCTCGCTCCCAAATGTTTGACCTTTTGCACCTGATCCAGAAGTGGCTGCAGCCGAAGTCCTCTACGCCTGCGCAGATGATAGAGTGGGTAGTGATGGACCGGTTTGTGCAATCCTTGCCGAGGACAATACAGACTTCAGTTACCTAGGGTGATCCCCGAATGCCGATGAACTGGTCGGACTGGTCGATAGATACCAGAGGGCTAAGGGTTCCTTGGGAAGGCAACCCACTCGATACTGGGGGTCCCAACAGGGGGCGGAGGCCCTAAAGGGGGTGGGGCATTCAAGGTCCAAAGGGGCGAGGGCGGTAATGCCCAAGGTCCCTACGGTTGATGTTATGGGGGTGCCATGGCCCAGGCCATATAGCCGCCCGTTGTCTCCTGACCCCCAAGCAGATGGACTGCAGCATGGGACGCTGATGTTCATATTATGCGTATCCGGCCTGCAGTGTGAACTGTCCACCCAGCGAGGGGCCACAGCATGTGCCATGAAGGTGAACAGGCAGCAGGTAAAGGCACTGCTAGACTCCAGGAGTCTGGTGACCCTTGTGAGGGCCACCCTTCCCATCCAACTGATCCCGGGGAAAAAAGTCGGCATACGGTGCATTCATGGTGATGCTAAGGACTACCCTATAGCCAAAGTGAACATTAAAACGGACCACGGTACTGAGTCCCATGAGGTCGGCGTCGTTCAGGACTTAGGAGTTAGGAGTTGCACCCTATTATTATAGGCCGGGACTTTTGTTTATTTTGGGATCTGTGGTGGAAGGCTTCCGGGTTCCAGAGATGCCACCAGGAATTTTGGGGCCCCATACTGGCAAAATTATTGGGCCCCCTTGAGACTCCGCCCAGGTTCCGCCTCCATCCCTCGAACATTCTACAGTCTGACAGCCCACTCTTGGAAAAACTCCACTTCTGCAACCCGTCCTCACCAATCACACATTACCAGTTCCCAGTGAATACCAGATCACATACATAGCCGGCAGCTTTTGTTTTGGCCAAAAGATTTTTAAAGGTGCCACCACAATAAGGTAGACTCTTCTGGCCAGCCCTACTCTAACCTATTAAAATTTTCTTAAAATATCCAATACTCTTTTTAGGTATATTTTTATTTATTTTTCTTTAAGGGAAAGTGTAATATACATTTTTTTAAATAACCAATAATACCACATACAAGGATGAAATAGCACCAGACCACATATTACCACCACATAGTGACCGAATAATACCACACAGAAGGGACAAAAAAAAACACACCATGACCAGACCACATATTACCATCACATTATCACCAAATACTACAATACTGATCATTAATAAAAGAACACAATACTAATATTATCATAAGTGCCATTATACAGAGGATCTCTGTACATGGTATACAGTGTATAATGTAAGTGTACAGGTAATCTAGTGATCACCGGTGACATTATACACAGGAGCTCTGTATATAGTGTACAGGTAATATAGTAATCATCAGTGACATTATACACAGGAGCTCTGTCTATAGTGTACAGGTAATATAGTAATCATCAGTGACATTATACACAGGAGCCCTGTACATAGTATATAGTGTATAGTGTCAGTGTACATGTAATACACTGACTCACCGGTGACATCTCCTAGATGAAGTCCTTTATCTTCGCTTTTCTCCTTCATCCAGCAAAGACTGCCATCACTTCCTCCAGCCAGGACTTGTCTCTGCATAAAATAACATAGTTATCTAGAGCACATTCCCCAACTTCTACATTACACAGCTGAATACAGACGTGCACCCACCATTAATATATAATTAGTTATTATGCAACCCATCATTCCAAATATACAGTTAGGTCCATATATATTTGGACAAAGACAACATTTTTCTAATTTTGGTTCTAGACATTACCACAATGAATTTTAAGCAAAAAATTCAGATGCTGTTGAAGTTCAGACTTTCAGCTTTCATTTGAGGGTATCCACATTAAAATTGGATGAAGGGTTTAGGAGTTTCAGCTCCTTAACATGTGCCACCCTGTTTTTAAAGGGACCAAAAGTAATTGGACAATTGACTCCAAGGCTATTTTATGGACAGGTGTGGGCAATCCCTTCGTTATGTCATTCTCAATTAAGCAGATAAAAGGCCTGGAGTTGATTTGAGGTGTGGTGCTTGCATTTGTAAGGTTTTGCTGTGAAGTAAACATGCGGTCAAAGGAGCTCTCCATGCAGGTGAAACAAGCCATCCTTAAGCTGCAAAAACAGAAAAAAAACATCCGAGAAATTGCTACAATATTAGGAGTGGCAAAATCTACAGTTTGGTACATCCTGAGAAAGAAAGAAAGCACTGGTGAACTCATCAATGCAAAAAGATCTGGGCGCCCACGGAAGACAACAGTGGTGGATGATCGCAGAATAATCTCCATGGTGAAGAGAAACCCCTTCACAACAGCCAACCAAGTGAACAACACTCTCCAGGAGGTAGGCGTATCAATATCCAAATCTACCATAAACAGAAGACTGCATGAGAGTAAATACAGAGTGTTCACTGCACGGTGCAAGCCACTCATAAGCATCAAGAATAAAAAGGCTAGACTGGACTTTGCTAAAAAAACATCCAAAAAAGCCAGCACAGTTCTGGAAGAACATTCTTTGGACAGATGAAACCAAGATCAACCTCTACCAGAATGATGAAAAGAGAAAAGTATGGTGAAAGCGTGGTACAGCTCATGATCCAAAGCATAGCACATCATATGTAAAACACGACGGAGGCAGTGTGATGGCTTGCATGCATGGCTGCCAGTGGCACTGGGTCACTAGCGTTTATTGATGATGTGACACAGAACAAAAGCAGCCGAATGAACTCTGATGTATTCAGAGCCATACTGTGTGCTCAGATCCAGCCAAAAGCAGCCAAACTGATTGGTCGTCGTTTCCTACTACAGATGGACAATGACCCAAAACATAAAGCCAAAGCAACCCAGGAGTTTATTAAAGAAATGGAATATTCTTGAATGGCCAAGTCAGTCACCTGATCTCATTCTCAACCCAATTGAGCATACATTTGACTTGTTAAAGACTAAACTTCAGACAGAAAGGCCCACAAACAAACAGCAACTGAAAACCACCGCAGTGAAGGCCTGGCAGAGCATCAAAAAGGAGGAAACACAGCGTCTGGTGATGTCCATGAGTTCAAGACTTCAGGCAGTCATTGCCAACAAAGGGTTTTCAACCAAGTACTAGAAATGAACATTTTATTTACAATTATTTAATCTGTCCAATTACTTTTGGTCCCTTTGGAAACAGGGTGGCACATGGTAAGGAGCTGAAACTCCTAAACCCTTCATCCAATTTTAATGTGGATACCCTCAAATGAAAGCTGAAAGTCTGAACTTCAACTGCATCTGAATTGTTTTGTTTAAAATTCATTGTGGTAATGTCTAGAACCAAAACTAGAAAAATGTTGTCTCTGTCCAAATATATGTGGACCTAACTGTAAATTGTAATCCACCACTGTGCCCCCACTAACTGTAAATAGCCAATTTCCCCACCTAATAAATATATAAATTAATTAGAACCTGTACTCTTTCCCCCAATTTATTACTAGTCACACTCCTGCATCCGCAACGCCCTCTACTCTGTACCTTCTGCTCCCCCGATTCATTATATTTGCATGCACCCTCTGCCCCAATTCATTATGTCATGTCTGTGCTCTCCCCACCCCCACCCTCTATTCATCATTATTTACTCTCCCCCACCCCCCATTCACCATTTGCTCTCCCCACCACCCCACTCACAATTAATCCTGTGCTCTCTCCACTCCCATCTCCCAATTAACCATGAGCTTATCCTTCCCCCACTCCCAATTCCCCAAGTTCAGCTCATTCCCCCCCCACTCCCAATTCCTCATTTGCAGCTCATTCTCGCCCCACTCCCAATTCCACCATGTGCAGCACATTCTCCCCTCACTCCCAATTCCCCTTGTGCAGCTCATTCTCCCCCCACTCCCAATTCTCCATGTGCAGCTCATTCTTCCCCCCACTCCCAATTCCCCATGTGCAGTTCATCCTCTCCCCCTCACTTCCAATTCCCCATGTGCAGCTCATTTTCCCCCCTAACTTTCAATTCCCCATGTGCAGCTCATTCCCCCACTCCCAATTCCCTATGTGCAGCTCACCCCCCCACTCCCAATTCCCCATGTGCAGCTCATCCTCCCTCTCCCAATTTCCCATGTGCAGCTCATTCTCCTCCCTCACTTCCAATTCCCCATGTGCAGCTCATTCTCCCCACTCCCAATTCCCTATGTGCAGCTCATTCTCCCCCCTCACTTCCAATTCCCCATGTGCAGCTCATTCTCCCCCCACTCCTAATTCCCCATGTGCAGCTAATTCTCCCCTCACATCCAATTCCCCATGTTCAGCTCATCCCCCCACACCCAATTCCCCATGTGCAGTTCATTCTTCCCCCCACTTCTAATTCCCCATGTGCAGCTCATTTTCCCCCCACTTCCAATTCCCCATGTGCAGCTCATTCTCCCCCCCACACTTCCAATTCCCTATGTGTAGCTCACCCCTCCCACTCCCAATTTACCATGTGCAGCTCATTCTCCTCCTTCACTTCCAATTCCCTATGTGCAGCTCATTCTACCTCCCACTTCCAATTCCCCATGTGCAGCTCATCCCCCCACTCCCAACTCCTCATGTGCAGCTCATTCTCCCCCTCAGTTCCAATTCCCCATGTGCAGCTCATTCTCCCCCCCACACTTCTAATTCCCTATGTGCAGCTCATTCTCCCCCCCACTTCCAATTCCCCATGTGTAGCTCATTCCTCCCCCACTTCCAATTCCCCATGTGTAGCTCATTCTCCCCACCACTCCCAATTCCCCATGTGTAGCTGATTCCCCCCCCCATTCCCCATGTGCAGCTCATTTCCCCCCATTCCCAATTCCCCATGTGCAGCTCATCCGTCCACTCCCAATTCCCTATGTGCAGCCCATTCTCCCCCTTCACTTCCAATTTCCCATGTGCAGCTCATTCTCCCCCCTTACTTCCAATTCCCTATGTGCAGCTCATTCTCTCCCCCACTTCCAATTCCCCATGTGCAGCTCATCCGTCCACTCCCAATTCCCTATGTGCAGCCCATTCTCCCCCTTCACTTCCAATTTCCCATGTGCAGCTCATTCTCCCCCCTATTCCCAATTCCCCATGTGCAGCTCACCCCCCCCACTCCCAATTCACCATGTGCAGCTCATTCTCCCCCCTCACTTCCAATTCCCCATGTGCAGCTCATTTCCCCCCCACTTCCAATTCCCCATGTGTAACTCATTCTCCCCCCCACTTCCAATTCCCCATGTGTAGCTCATTCTCCCCCACCACTCCCAATGCCCCATGTGTAGATCATTCTCACCCCCATTCCCCATGTGCAGCTCATTTCCTCCCCATTCCCCATGTGCAGCTCATTCTCCCCCCCCCCCCACTCCCATTTAAATAATTGTATTTAAAAATAAAAAAATAAAGTTGTTGTACTTACCCCTCATGCGATCCCTGCAGAATCCTGGTGCTCAATGCCGCTGCCACCGGTTTCTCCTGACTTCTGGTCATGTCACAGCACGTACGCATCGTCACATGACCGGAAGTCGGGAGCTGACTCCTCACCCTAGCGTAGCAGCAACGATGGCTGACAGCGCTGGAACTCCCTATACCTGCTGGTGAGCTTGCCTCCGGTCTGCGCTTAATGATGACTCACCCCAGCGTAGCAGCAACTGAGCTCCGCTCACTCAAGCGCTGCTCTAGCTGTCAGGAGAGCGGGCGCCTTATATCCCGGGTGACTGCTTCCTGTGGTGCGGATCAGAAGCGATGGCGCTATTTTAAGCTGTCAGTGGCAGGTAGAGCGAGCCAGATGTAGCCTTCAAAAGAGCCACATCTGGCTCACGAGCCATAGGTTCCCGACCCCTGCTATAGACGGAAGGTGTTGGACATGGCCCATTCATATATTTTTGGGGGACATCAAGGGGTGGAAAAAAATGCAGGAACGGATCATGCAGAGGTTCTATTGGCCCAGGTGTCATCGGGAAATATTAAAGTATTGCAGGTCCTGCCCTATATGTCAGTTATCTGCCCCCACCTCTCACTTTCTAAGTCCCCTTGTGCCATTGCCCTTTATTAAAGTGCCGTTCGAGAGAATCGCCATGGACTTGGTCGGTCACCTGGTTAAATCTGCTCATGGGCATCAATATAGATTGGTTATCCTGAACTATGCCACACGCTATCCTGAAGCAATTCCCCTGAGAAACTCCTCCGCAAAGAGTATAGCCCGCGAATTGGTCAAACCAGAAGGCGAGGTTGGAGGAGTAGCAATAGTGGAAACACTGATGAAGGCCCAAAGCATCAGTGTCGGCAGTTGCTGCAGAAGAGCAGGGATCTGTTCTCAGGATTGCCGGGCTGCCTAAAGGTCATAGACCACGTGGTTCTGACAGAGCCACATGTGCGGGTGAACTTGAAGCCCTATCGGATACCTGAGGCCCGACAAGAGTTGATCTCCAAAGAGGTGGCTCGTATGCTGAAACTAGTTGTCATTGAAAAATCCAAGAGCGGTTGGTCAAGCCCAACTGTCTTGGTCCCAAAGCCCGATGGTGAATGGAGATTCTGTAACGACTATCGGAAGTTGAATGAGGTCTCCAAATTCAACTCATATCCCATACCACGCGTCGATGAGCTGATCAAGAGACTTAGGCCAGCAAGGTACATAACCACCTTGGATTTGAAAAAGGGATATTGGCAGATCCCTATGGCACAGGGAGCTAAGGAGAAGACTGCATTTTCTACTCTGGACAGATTCTTCCAGTATGTCCGGATGCCGTTTGGACTGCAGGGGGCCCCTGCAACCTTCCAGAGAGCCATGGATCAAATCCTTGCATCCCATTAGAAATATCTGGACGATATTATCTTCAGCCCAGACTGGGACTGTCATCTGGAAAAGGTCCAGGTGATGTTTGAAGATAGGGTTTTCAATAAACCCGAAGAAATGTGCCATGGGGAAAGAAGAAGCCAAATACCTGGGATATGTAGTGGGTAGAGGCGAGATCAAACCCCAAATCAGTAAAATGGAGGCAATCCAAACCTGGTCGAGACCGCTATCAATAAAACAAGTTAGAGCGTTAGAGCCTTCCTGGGGATCATGGGATACTACAGAAGATTCATCCCAAACTTCGCCATGATGGCCGCATCCCTGACTGACCTCCTTAGGGGCATGAAATCGTCAATAGTCAAATGGTCTGAAGAGGCAGAGACAGCCTTTAAAAAATTGAAAGGGGCTTTGTGTAAGCAACCGGTCCTGGTTGCCCCTGACTTTCAGAAAGAATTTGTACTCCAAATGGACGCCTCAGATGTTGGTTTGGGAGCAGTCCTTTTCCAGGAGATTTATGGGGAGGAACACCCTGTTCTATACCTGAGTAGGAAGCTGTCCTCATGTGAGAGGAATTATTTGATCATAGAGAAGGAGATTTTGGCCATAAAGTGGGCGGTGGACACGTTACGGTATTATCTGTTAGGACGTAAGTTTAGATTGGTATCCAACCATGCCCCTCTCAGATGGATGAGGGAAACAAAAACCAAGGGTAAAAATGCTAGGGTCACCCGCTGGTTCTTAGCCCTGCAGGATTTCAACTTCCATGTAGAACATAGAGCAGGGATGCTACATGGTAATGCCGATGCCCTCTCGAGAATTCCCTGTCTAGTGGTAGAAGGTGCCAAGCCCCACGGCTTTAGGCAGAGGGGGTTATGTAAGGTGGCTAATGGTCATATAGTCGATGGGAGGTTATGTGTCACAGAGATGGCTGTCCTCTGTGATGTAACCCAGATGGTTTCTCTAGTGCATGTAAGCACTAAGTGGATCGTTTGGTGCACCTGGGACCGGGTTATGGGTAGCTAGGAGAGTTGGGTGGGACCAGCTACCCATATACCTCACCTCTGGGTGTGGAAAACAGCCTTTAAAATTGTTGCTGTTGTTTGACACATGGTCTGTGTGTTTGGAGTGAGAAGGCCTCCTGTATATGATTGTCTCCAGACAGAGCCAGGATATTGGACACTACCCTGCCTGTGTGCCACACATGCCTGGCTGAGCAGAGACCTTCATGTTTTCCTCCCGTCGCACCCAAGTGAGTAAAACCCCTACAATACAAGCAGAGAATATAGCACATTCAAAAGTATATACCAGAAGTGAATTGTAATTATAAATATTTTCCACATACAGCACTTAATTATATCAAATAAAGAGGATCCGGCAACAGACACACAAATCAGAATCTTTGATATGCGTTAAAACTTCAGGATTATTTAAATTCCTTTAAAATCATGCTGTTAAAATTGTAAACTCAGGGGATGAAATTCTGATTTGGATGTCTGTTGCCAGATCTTCTTTATTTGATTACCAGAGCCGCTTTAGCCAAGCACCGTTCTGCAGTCCACACCCAAAGCCACAGGAATTCATCTAATGATGAGCTGAAAAAAACACTCTTTTTAGCACTTAAATATATACCTGCAGTGAATAAAGTAAAGTAAATACTAGCAGTGAAAAAAATTTCCTTCCACTCACCAGCAGCCAGTATTGCTTGAGGAACAGGTCACTCGCCAACATGCTTGAGACATTAGAGGAAAGCACAACAAGAGTTTAGGTTCCCTGCAATGCTAGAAGCTGTGCAGTTTGTATGGATGGTTGTCAACCTATCACTTTTATAAAGAAACTTCAGAATGCTGCCTGAGGCAAGAAATTCATCTTATTTAGAGGCAGATGGAGCCCTGTTGACAGCTGTGAGCAAAGCTTGCTATCTACAAGTTTGCTGTTCTTATTTACTAACAACATACATCTTGAAAATGGTGAAGAATTGCAATATAAAGAATGTTATAAAGTTTTAGAATTATTAACTTATGCAATGATTGCGCTATATTTAAATACAAAATACGCCTTTGAGGTCTGTGAGTTCATCATCATTTAGTAATTTTTATCTGCCAGCAAATGGAGACTGCAGCTAGGATATAGTGCCTAGGAGAAGACAACAGACATGCCTCATAGTGATGAACTGTCAAAAAAATTTAGCTTACTTCCAATGAATCATCAGGATTGACAGATGCACTAAAGGGCACTACACGTTGGTTTATATAGTGCCTAGCAGAAGGTTTATTAGATGTACATATAGATACAAGCGTACCTGTTCTACATATTCCATGTACAATACTTAAAATTTTTCTGCCATCTCACTCAACCCCCCTACCAAATCTATCAGTCACAATAAATGATATCACGCTTTCGCTTGTGACGCGCCCCCTGGGCCTGTATTGTGCAGGGGAACCCGGAACCGGGCCTGTTGTAGAATGCTGGGGGTTGTAGTCTCCGTGTGGCGGTGACCCGGTCCGTGCCCAGGGTGGTCAAACCAGTGGCAGTCTATTTGTATCGTAATTGTCCGACTACACCACCCGTGGATTGCGGTCAGTGGGGACCGCCGCCGCGCTACAGACCGCTGAGGCTGATGTTGTTTGCGCAGCTGAGTATGGGATAACTCCCCACGGGAGAAGTATTGCCTCAGGGCAGCTAATGTTAGAGATGATGGGAGTGATGGTGTGAGCGTCCCAGTGCTAATGGTGCTGGTGCGGCGAGGAACCACAGAGACGTGCGGTTGCAGTTTTCAATGCTTTACTCACAGTTGTTGTTCATATCAATGCTGCAGGCAATGACTGCCCGAGCCGTGCTGCGTCCACCAGGCAAGGGACTCGGTCAACTCCCAGGTAATTTCAGAGTGTGGTTCAGAGCTCCCTTCTCTACCTTTCTCTGGCCGTCCCCACCAGTGACCCACCTTTGTCCAGCTTCCTCGGGCCTTCTGTTGGCGAAACCTCTCCCGGTTTCCCTGACCCTATACGGTATGCCTTTCTGGTGGATGTAGTGAGGGGTCGCACCAAGATGCGGTAACAACCTCCGGTCTTTGGCTGAGGAATCTGTTGCCTCCACCAATTTGGGTTCCGGTACCCTGTTCTGCCAACCCTTCACCCTGTATCTCCTCTGGGCATATGGGGTTACTTCGGTCCTCGTGTCTCTGGGCCTTTCTCTGTGTTCCTTGCTTCCTTTCTCCTCTGTTCCAGTTCCTTTCTTACTTTCCTTTCCGCTGCTTCTCCTCTCTCTTTCTGCTGTTTCAGGCCTCCACTCCAGGCCTGCCTCTGGAGCTGGGCCCAGACTGAGCCACAGCTCCCTGTCAGCCCTCTCTGGCTGAACTCCTGTCTTCTTCTCCTCCTCTCTGAACTGAACACTGTCCTAAAATGGTGCCCACCTTATATACCTCCTTCTAACACCCGAGCCCAGGTGACTAGCAACCAATGGGCTCCTACCTATGCCCAGAGACCCACCCCTATCTGCTCCTACACCACTGGGTGTACTTTCCCCTCCCCACTCCAGTCAGGGACAGATGCTGTCGTGCCTGCACTTCTATCTTGTGGGAGCACCGTTGAGCTGTCCCTCGGAAATGGGGTGTGTGTGGTGCATGCAGCTACTGAGTCCTGGTCCACACTCCATCCTTACTCGGGAGTGGAATATCACACCTCTGGTCTGAGGTGCAATACCCCTGTAGCAGCCGAGCCCTCGGGGTGCTACACTTGTATCACAAGTCCACTGCCTCGGTGTAACCCTTGACTCTGCACTGTCCTTTAAACCACACATCCAAGCCCTTACAACCTCCTGCCACCTCCAACTCAAAAATATTTGTAGAATTTGTCTTTTCCTCATCCTCCCAATCTACTAAAATGCTAGCACAAACTCTTATCATCTTCCACCTTGATTATTGAAATGTTCTTTTCTGTGACCTTTAAACTCTCCAGTCTTCCCTTAAATCTGCTGCCCCATTACTCCACCTCTTTCCTCATTAATTGTCCACCTCTTCCCTCTGCCAATCCTTTTACTGGCTTCCAATTACCTAGCAAATCCAGTTTAACCCCTTTACCTCCCAAGGCTGTTTGCACGTTAAGGACCAGGCCAACTTTTACAATTCAGACCACTGTCACTTTATGAACTAATAACTCTGGAACGCTTCAACGGATCCCACTGATTCTGACACTGTTTTTTGTGACATATTGTACTTCATGATAGTGATAAAATTTCTTCGATCTGGCTTGCGTTTATTTGTGAAAAAAATGGAAATTTGGCAAAAATTGTGAAAATTTTTTGCTATTTTCAAACTTTTAATTCTTATGCCCTTAAATCAGAGATATGTCACACAAAATAGTTCATAAATAACATTTCCCACATGTCTACTTTACATCAGCACAATTTTTGAAAAAAATTTTTTTGTTAGGAAGTTATAAGGGTTAAAAGTTGACCAACGATTTCTCATTTTTCAAACAAAATTTACAAAACCATTTTTTTAGGGACCACATCACATTTGAAGTATCTTTGAGGGGCCTATATGACATAAAATACCTAAAAGTGACACCATTCTAAAAACTGCACCCCTCAAGGTGCTCAAAACCACATTCAAGAAGTTTATTAACCCTTCAAGTGCTTCACAGGAATTTTTGCAATGTGGAAGAAAAAAATGAACGTTTTAACTTATTTTCACAAAAATTGTACTTTAGACACAATTTTTTTTATTTTCGCAAGGGTACCAGGAAAAAATGGACCTCACAATTTGTTGTGCAGTTTCTCCTGAGTATGCCGATACCCAATATGTGGAGGAAAACTACTGTTTTGGTGCACACCAGGGCTCGGAAGGGAAGGAGCGCCATTGGACTTTTTGAATACAAAATTTGCTGGAATAATCAGTGGACACCATGTTGCGTTTGGAGAGCCCCTGATGTGCCTAAACAGTGGAAACCCTCCAGAAGTGACACTATTTTGGAAACTAGACCCTTCAGGGAACTTATCTAGATGTGTGAGGAGCACTTTGAACCCCCAGTTGCTTCACAGCAGTTTATAACATTGAGCCGTGACAATAAAAAATTCACATATTTCCCACAAAAATGTTTTTTAGCCCCAAATTTTGCATTTTCAAAAGAGTAACAGGAGAAATTGCACCATACTATTTGTTGTGCAATTTCTCCTCAGTATGGAGATACCGCGTATGTGGGGGTAAACCACTGTTTGGGTGCATGGCACAGCTCAGAAAAGGAGTGGCAGTTAGGAACGCAGACTTTGATGGAATGGTTTGCAGGTGTCATGTCTACTAGACCCCTCAGGGAACTTATCTAGATGTGTGGTGAGCATCTTGAACCCCCAGTTGCTTCACAGAAGTTTATAGCATAGAGCCATGAAAATAAAAAAATACATTTTCCCACAAAAAAATGTTCGTTTAGCCCCAAATTTTCACAGACTTTTACAACATTGATGCGTAAAAATGAAAAAATATATATTTTTCCCACAAAATTGTTGATCTAGCCCCCAATTTTTTCATTTTTACAAAGATAGTGTAACGCAAGATGTGGGAAAGATTTAGTGCAACACAAAGGGAAGAGGGAAAGGGAACTCAGACTCTAGGGAAAGGGGGAAGTCAAGACCTCCTAGGCTGATCTATTATCACCCTGTCTCCACTAATGTCCATATATTGGTTCTTCACCAATCGCCGCACGCGTACCTCGCCCTCTCTTTCCCTGGTGTATGGCCCTGGCTAGGGAAGGGAGGGGATGAGCACTAGCCAATCACCACTAAACACTAAAGACAACAAGTTGGAACAGACAAGGGGAAATAGCTTAGCTTTAGTCGACTCCAGACAAATGCTCACACATCCTCTAGCACCAGAGAGGAAGAAGTACTGCTCTTGCTCAAGCCTTCAAAAGGGAACATGTGAATATTGCCGGCACCTCCCTCTGGCAAACAGCAGGTATTTATACACCCAGGCCATGGTGTTAATTAGCCAGAGGAAGATAGCCACTGGGTCCTAGAGAGAGCTTCAAGAAGTTGTCTGTAATACCCAATGAAAAGATCTCCTGCAACCAACTGCAGGGTGACTGTCTGTCACTTCTGACACACCCGTGACAGATAGCAGGAGAAAATGGACCCCAAAATTTGTTGTGCAATTTCTCCTGATTATGCCGATACCCCATATGTGGTTGAAAACTACTTTTGAGGCACAGGGGAAAGTTGAAAAGGGAAGGAGCGCCATATTGGAGTTCATATTTTGTTGGACTGGTTTGACAGTGCCATGTCACATTAGCAGAGCCCCTAAGGTGCCAGAACAGCACCCCATAAGAGACCCCATTTTACAAACTACACCTTTCAATGAAATCATCTAGGTGTGCAGTGAGCATGTTGACACCACATGTGCCTCAAAGAGTTTTATACTATTGGGCGGTAAAGAAAGAATATTTACATTTTTACCACCAAAGTTTAGTTTTAGCCCCAAATTTTACATTTTTACACTGGGAAAATGGTACAAATGGCACCAAAATGTATCCACAATTTCTGCAGAATGTTCAAATACCCCATATGTGGCTGTACAGTACTGTTATGATCTGCAACATGAACTAAGGAAAGATAGGGGAAAGCTGTCCCTACAGTAAAACTAAGCTGAATCCCTACGATGTAGCGGGCTGCCTGTTCCTAGCGAACATACCCGCCTTAGTCCTTGGCTAGTCTGAACGAAGACCTATAGCATAAAGGGAGGGGTCCCTAAATGAACTAAGGACTGGGACAAAAAAAAGGACACCTCCTAAACAGATAAGTAGTTGCAGAACACAAAAAGACAAATTGACAAAAAGGTACTAGAGGTCCCAGAAGGACCAAGCGAACTGACAGAGAAAGGCACAGAAGCACCCGGCAAGAGAAACAGTCAAGCACTGAAGTCCAGCACAGCCAAAAGGACGGAGCTGGAATATAAAGGCAGATGGTCACGTGACCGCAAAACACAAGATGGAAAAAACAAACAGGAGGGTTCTAACAAGTACAGCTTAGCCACGCGGCGAGACTCAGGAGGAACAGAGCGCTATTTGCCTCCTAGAGAGCAGATTTTTCTAGAATAGTTTGCTGACTCCATATACAGAGCCTCTAGGTTCAAGAAGAGCAAAATCCCCCCTCAAGTGACCCTATTTTGGAATTTGGTATTTTCCACAAACAAGCAGCAGTGGATGTTGCGGAGTGAAAATTGCAAACTGCCATTGTAGTGACCAGTACGTTGTAGTGACCAGTACGTTATGCCCAGCTCATGCTTCTGGAGACATGCACCCATAAATAAGGCGGGCTCTCATCGCTACAGAAATGCCTGTAGACATGCAGATGCTAACTGCAGTTTAGGTACACTGTGGGGCTCAAAAGGGAGAGGGGCATATGAATTTGGTAGCACAGAATTTGCTAAATTTCTTTTGGGGGGGCAAGGACCATTTAGCTTTTCCAGAGCCTTTGTGCTACCACTAATGTGGAAGCCCCCTATATTTCCGTTAACAGATGACGGACCTGAGTGGGGACTTTTTTTGGATGGAGTTGAAGCTTTTATTGTGATCCAAAATGTTATGTAAAATGTTCCCATTTATCCTGTGCTCTACGCTGAGCACTGCTATCGAGGTTTCCATTTAAATCTCTGAGTGACGTAGTTCAGATGAAACCCCTGAGGGATACATTCACTATATTGAGGCAGCAGAGTTACTCTGGACTCCGTCTGGCCTCAGTTCAGCATTGTCCTTTTTTTCAGAGGTGCACAACTGTGGCCGACGGCACGCCTAAAAAGACGGACACCGCCAGATCACAAGGCAGATGGCACCCACAGTGCCTCCATCTGCCTCATTATAGGGAATCTTTTGCCAGTGGTTCCATCTGAATCACATATTTCAGAGATTTACATGGAAACCCCAGTCTAAGCGTTCAGCGTAGAGTGCAGGATAAATGTGAGCCGAGCCTTACTGCAATCTTTGAGAGGCAGAATGAACAAATCAACAGCAGGTGAAGAATTGGTTTTATTTTTTACACCGTTTCTCGTGAGGTATAAAAGTGATTAGATTACTTTATTCTTCGGGTCGATGCGATTACAGCGATACCAGATTTGTGCTGTCACACACTAAAAGATGCCTTTTTTTTGTTGCGAAAACTAGTATTTGCATCACCATATTTTGAGAGCTATAATTTTTCCATATTTCTGCTGACAGAGTCATGTGAGGGCTTGCTTTTTGCGGGACGAGTTGACGGTTTTATTAGTACCATTTTCGGGCACATGACATTTTTTGATCACTTTCTATTCTGATTTTTGAGAGGCAGAATAAACAAAAAACAACAATTCTGGAATTGTTTCTTGGGGGGGTTTTATGCCGTCCCGCATATGGTAAATTTGGTAGCGCAGATTTATTCTTCGGGTCAGTACGATAACAGCGATACCACATTTATATAGTTTTTTATGTTTTGGTGCTTTTACACAATAAAAACAATTTTGTAGAAAAAAAAATTATTTTTACATTGCTTTATTCTAAGAGCTATAACTTTTGAATTTTTTGGCTGACGGAGCTGTATAGTGGCTTGTTTTTTGCGGGACAAGATGGCGCTTTCAGCGATACCATTTTTATTTACATTTGTATTTTGATCGCGTTTTATTCCACTTTTTGTTCGGCAGTATGATGATAAAGCATAGTTTTTTGCCTCTTTTTTTTTACAGTGTTCACTAAAGGGGTTAACTAGTGGAACAGTTTTATAGGGCTTGTCCTTCTGGACAAGGCTATACCAAATAAGTATACTTTTATTGTTTTGTTTTTTTCAGAAAAATATTTATTTATGGGTACAATATATTTTTTAATTTTGTTTTTACAACTTTTTTCAATTTTTTTTTTACTTTTTTACTTTGTCCCACTATGTGACTTTCATTTTCTGCAGTCTGATCGTAATTATAAGGCATAGCAATGCAGGATCACTGCTATGCCTTATAGCTGTCAGCCTTGCAGACACAAGTTAGTTAGATCATACACTGTACATAATCTAACTATCTTGCTAGTGCCTGGTGACCCAGATATCATCATGACAACATCGGGTCACCATGGCAACGATTGGGACCCCGTGATGATGTCGTGGGGTCTCTGATCCAAGAGCAGAGGGGCTTTCTGCCTGCTCACTAAATGCTGGTACATTAAAATAAGCATAAGGTATCAACTGTAGCGGACAGTTGACGCCCCTTTTGAAAAAAACAAGGTGAAACGTCGGCGTCGGGGTGGTAGCCGGGTCAGCTACAGATCTAAATCAACAGTACGTAGAAACTTTACATCTCTAACAATGTCTCTATGCCAATATGAACCCCTTTCCCATCTATAATGCCAATATCTGTTGGAACATTAACATAGTATTGATTATGCTTGGTTTAACTTTAGGCACTTGCACTTTTACTCTTAGGCTATGTGCCCACGTTGCAGAAATGAAGCAGAAAATTTCTGCTTCATTTCTGCAAGTCCTCTCCCGGAAAAACGCATGCGGAATTCCGCACGCGTTTATTGCGCGTTTTCCACATGTGGAATTGCCTTGCGTTTTTTAATGCATTGCACAAGGCAATTCCACTTGCGGAAACGCAAAATTAATGGACATGCTGCAGATTTTTGAGCGCAGCATAAACGCTGCAGAAAAATCCGCAGCATGTGCATAGAACTTGCGGAATCCCCTTGGGGACCATGGGGAGCGGATAACCTAGCGTTTCACAAGCGTTTACGCTGCGGAAATTCCGCAGCATATACGCTTGAAAAACGCTACGTGGGCACGCAGCCTTAATCATAGCATTTTCAATTGTCTTATTGCATCTTAGCACTATGCACTTTGCATCTGCATGACACTTTTTTGCGGAAGGGTGATTCTATTCCAAATTTGACTTGTTTAGCTACCTGTCCGCTACAGTTGATATCTTATGCTTATTTTAATGTACCTGTTTTTATATTCATTACTCTAATAAAAATTATAATCATTTAATTTATTGATGCCTCATTTACTAGAGATATATCCTTTTCTCTATTAGTGTGTTTTTTTCTATATAATTCTTAGTTTATAACAATATAAATCTGTATATTATATTGTTATATACTAAGAATTCTATAGATATTTTATCTGAACTAAATTTTTTTAGATTATCATTATTTTTATATATATATACATATATATATATATGTATGTGTGTATATATACTGTATATATATGTTTGTGTGTGTATATATACACACACAGTGCCTTGAAAAAGTATTCATACCTAGTGAGCTTTTCTACATCTTTTCACGTTACACCTACAAACTTAAATGTATTTTATTTGAATTTTATATGATATAACACAAAGTGGCAAGTATGTTTTGAAGTGTAAAGGTAATGGATACATGGTTTTCTAATTATTTAAAAATCTAAAGCTGAAAAATGTGATGTAAATTTTGTATTCAGTCTCCTAGTAGCCTAATACCCCTAAATAAAATCATGAGTGACCAATTACCTCCAAAAGTCACATAATTATTCAGTTGAGTCCACCTGTGTATTATTTATTCGCACTATAACTACAGCTGTTTTGTGAAGGCCTCAGGTTTGTTTGAGAGCATTAGGATTAAAACAGCATCATAAAACAAGTAACACACCAGACAGGTCAGGGATATGGAGAAGATTAAAGCTGTATGGCTGGACATCCCAATGAGACTATCACCAGCAGGAAATACCAGCAGGGGGAAAGTATATAAAGCCATACCCGAAAGGTGATAGGACACACAAATGAGTAAATAAAAACACCTATTACCCTAAAAAGACTAAAGCAAGGATAACAGAAACTAAACATCCGGATTGAAGGTATATCTGCTGTGGCCAGGCGGACAGAGAAGTCAACCACATGGCGCAGGCTCAAAGGTTCGAACCTAGACACAGCTAAGAGGCCCATGGTAACTCTGGAGGAGCTGCAGAAATCCACAGATCATGTGAGAGAATCTGTCCACAGGACAACTATTAGTCGTACACTCCACAAATCTGGCTTTTATGGAAGAGGGGCAAAAGGCAAAGAGTGCTGACACATACACACTACAATACTTTGCTCAGTCCTCAGCAATGGAGGAAACTGTGTGGATGATGTAGGACGTGTCATTCACACGAAGCAGGGAAGGTGGATGGCAAAAACAGAGGAAGCATCGGATCAAAGCTATTATCTACATCACAAGAATGCTGTATATGATGGCATACAGGTGCTGCACCTACTGTACTTTAAATGGAAAAAACATGGTGACAGGTTCCTTTTAAGTTTGAGGGCATGAATACTTATTTTAAGGCAATGTATAAATATATATAGAGAGATGTTTTTACTATATATCAAGACAAAGACAATTTATTTCTACATAGATATGCATGAAGTAAAAGTAATTAAGTAATTTGTGGCAATAGTATGGCATCAGTTATGAAACTTTCCAGATAAACATTCCACTCATAGGGTTCCTCTAAGGGTACGGTACTGCCAATAAATTAGATTTGTTTACTCTTTGCAACATTAGACTGTTTATACATTAAAGTGCTCAACACCCTCCACAATTGTCAAAGTCAATCTATTCTGCCACTATCACTGCTGTCAGAGAACATACACCAGGCCATGAAGACATCAATCACCAACTTTGATCTACATGTTTGTGTCAGAATCCCCTGAATATTTATGATTACAATAAAGGAAGTATAGCCAGAAGCTTTACTGCTGAACTGAGGGGAAAAATGAAATCAGTTTAAATGTAAATTAATTTTGGAAATTTTTAATCTTTGGATTTTTTTGCAGCACCTGCTACTTTTTATCCATTTATTTTTAGAAAAAAATAGTTTTGTGTAATATAACAAGAAAATATTTAGACACCAATGTTCTGACATTCATGAAGCAATTTTAATACTACCTGCTGGACAGACTGATTTTATGAATCTAGCTTGTAAATGTAAATTTATGCGCCCAGAATTCTAAGACTCATAAAAGAAAATACTACCTGGTACCTTGAGATAATTGAAAACTATTGATGAGAAAGGATGATATGGCTTGGGTTTGTATGGGCATTGGTTTTATTAAAAAAAAAGAGTCTGACAGCACAAAATGACTGTTCAAACCAAGCACATTACATTGTATGGAATACAACCCTAATACAAATTGTACCTATTTCTAAATTTCTAATTTTTTCATGAAATTTACAAATCCTGTTTCTTCATTGACCAATTCGACATTGAGGGGTCTATACAGTCATGCCAGAAAGTGTTGGCACCCTTGAAATTGTTCCAGAAAATGGAGTATTTGTCGCAGAAAATTATTGCAATTACACATTTTTTATTGTACACCTGTTTATTTCCTTTGTGTATATTGGAACAACACAAAAAAGCTGAGAAAAAAAAGCAAATTGGACAAAATTTCACACAAACCCCCAAAAATGGGCCAGACAAAATTGTTGCCACCTTTCCAAAATTGTGGGTAATCAACTTTGTTTCAACCATGTGATACTCGTTCAGACTCACCTGTGGCAAGTAACAGGTGTGGACAATATGAAAATTGCACCTGAAACCAGATAAAAAGAAGAGGTGTGTTGACTCAATCATTGCATTGTGTTTCTGTGTCTAAGCATGGAGAACAGAAAAAGGAGAAGAGAACTGTCTGGGAACTTGAGAACAAAAATTGTTGAAAAATATCAACAATCTCAAGGTTACAAGTCCATCTCCAAAGATCCGTCGATATTTGAATGAAATGAAATGCTATGGCAGGAGAACCAGGAGGACCTCACTGCTGACACAGAGACATAAAAAAGCTAGATTGTCGTTTGCCAAAATGTACATGAGTGAGTCAAAATCATTCTGGAAAAGCATCTTGTGGACAGATGAGACCAAGATAGAGCGTTTTGGTAATGCACATCACTCTACTGTTTACCGAAAACGAAATGAGGCGTATAAAGAAATGAACACAGTACCTATAGTCAAATATGGTGGAGATTCAAAGATGTTTTTGGATTGTTTTGCTGCCTCTGGCACTGGGTGCCTTGACTGTGTGCAAGGTATCATGAAATATGAAGATTAACAAAGCATTTTGTGTTGCAATGCAGTGCCTAGTGTCAGAAAGTTGAGTTTGTGTCCCAGATCGACTTGAGTAATGAGTATAATAAAAGTCAACAGGAAACTATCGCATTTTTCTGTGGGACAATGGAAGTTCTGTCAAAAATTAGAAGGAAGTGTTACGAATCGTGGTTCTGTACTACCACCTGGGAATGGATCAGATCTGGTGCTACACTACTCCATTCTCAAGAGCCGCCATTGTCCTGGCCCAGGAAGCGGAGTTACTACACGTGCAGGGAATATGATTCACCCAGCTCCCAGTAAATGGAAGGGGGACTTTGGCAGAGTCCTTTCCAGGCCCACTGTCACTGGAGAGCTGGCGTCTGGTGATGCGGTCAGTGCCTAGTCAAGAACCAGGTGACTATCTCTCCCAGTACCCCAGGAAGTGAAACCAGAAGAGAAAATGAGAAAACCAGTGAAAAGATAGCAACACTAATGCTAGCACCCAATCCCAAAGGGTCAATGAAGGGCACTCCAAAGTTATATACAAATCCTACACAAAATACGGAGTTATCAGCCAAAGTATCAACAACAAATCTTCCACTTTGATATAGGGCATTAGACCTTAAGGTTTTAGGTTATCATTATTTATCTTTTTATGCATATATTAACACCTGTGACTGTTTGGAGCTCTTATGAGAATGTCATCTATTATGG
Source organism: Phyllobates terribilis (assembly GCF_046119375.1). Classification (NCBI taxonomy): domain Eukaryota; kingdom Metazoa; phylum Chordata; class Amphibia; order Anura; family Dendrobatidae; genus Phyllobates; species Phyllobates terribilis. The sequence continues at coordinate 159,993,664 of NW_027362764.1, read as the reverse complement.
TAGTATTATTATATTCTTGAGCTCTTTTGGGATTTATAAGGCAGTTAATAAGCTATTACAGCATGGCCAGCATGTGAGTGCATATTTTTGCTTGTACATTCATCTTTTATTTGTTTTTACTAATGCTAGCACCACTCACCACTACAACACATATGAACTGCAATAAACAGCAAAGGACTAAGCAGGGAGCAGAATTAAATAGCCTGCCTAATTATCAGGTGTTGAATACCTCACAATCATCCCCAGACAGTCACTCCCTGCTAGTGCCAGAAACCACAGCATCCTGCATTGGCTGGCAACCAGAGAAATCAGTGAAATACACGGCATTCCACATCCTCACACATCCTACAAGACAAGAATGCGATGCTCCATAAGATTGGGACAGCCTCCGTGCACGCGTATTAGCTCCGCCTCGAGGGTCAGGAAAATGGCAACGTTTGCAACCGCAGTAGCGTAGCACCAGACCTGCTCCATTCCCAGGTGGGAGCACAGAACCACGATTCCTAACAGGGAGGTGGTTAAGGCTCAGGGGATGGCTCCGTCCAGCACACCTCATGATAAATTATTTGTTCCGGTGCAGTTACGTTTGGGCTTACTCAGAAATTGTTATGACTCGGTCACAGCGGGCCACCCAGGCATTAAGGGGACTTGTCACCTGTTGAGCAGAAACTATTGGTGGCCATCCTTGGGGAAGGATGTTAAAGCTTATGTTAAGGCATGCGAGATCTGTGCCAGGAACAAGATGCCTAGTGTCGTCCTGGCAGGGAAACGTCTCCCTTTGCCCATTCCTGTATGTCCTTGGTCCCACATATCCATGGACTTCATTACGGATCTCCCTGACTCCAAAGGTTTGACTACGGTGTGGGTTATTGTGGACCGATTTTCAAAGCAATGCCATTTGATTCCCTTGGCTCAGTTGCCCAGTGCGCAGGACTTGGTAAATTTGTTCCTTGTTCAGGTGGAAAGATTACATGGGGTTCCTATGAATATTGTCTCCGATCGTGGGTCCCAGTTTATCTCCAGATTCTGGAGAGCTTTCTGTAAATGCCTTGTGTTGGAACTCTCGTTTTCATCTGCATACCATCCTCAAACTAATGGGCAAACGGAGCAAACCAACCAGTGTCTTGAGTCTTATCTAAGATGTTTTTGCTCCCATACTCAGCATGATTGGGGATCATACTTAGCCTTGGCAGAGTTCGCCCTAAATAATAGACACCATGAGGGCTTGGGAATGTCTCCCTTCTTTTGTAATCTAGGATTCTATTCTAGGTCTCCATGCTTTGAGGGAGGGAACAATGTACTTTTGGGAGTCTCTGCTACTATCCACCACCTACGGAAGGTTTGGGGGGAAGCCTGTATACATCTCAAGAAAGCAGGGGAGAGCATGAAGAAGCAGGCCGATAAGCATTGTCAGCAAAGTTGTAAACTCAGAGTTTGGGACAGAGTTTGGGTGTCTACCTACTAAGAATCTCAAGATTAAGGTACCATCTCCTAAGATCACACCCGGGTTTATAGGACCATTTCCCATTATCGAGGTTGTCAATAACATGTCTTTTCGGGTAGGTCTGCTTTTGTTCTATGTAGGTTCCCAATGTTTTTCACAAGACACTATTAAAAAAGGTGGTTAAGCCGCTTGTGACCAAGGATTCTCCTATTCTGGTAGATAATACTGAAGAATTTGAGATAGAAAGTATTGTGGACTCTCATAGAGTTTGGAACTCCATTCAGTATTTGATTCATTGGAAGGGGTATGGTCCTGAGGAGAGGTCCTGGATCTCGAGGGGTAAAATAAATGCCAATCGTCTCATTGCTGAGTTCCATAAGAGGTTTCCGGACAAGGTGGATGGGGAAAGCCCAAAGGTCTCTTCTAGGGAGGGGGATAATGTTAGGAATTGTAGTTCTATGCTCTCACCTGGGAATGGATTTGGTCCAGTGCTACGTCACTTCGGTCACAGGTGCTTCCATCGTCCTGAGCCTGGACGCTGCTGTTTCTGGCACTAGGCAGTGGTGAGATTGTATCCATTCTGCCATGCAAGCTAGCAGGAATTGGTTGTCTTGGGATGATTGGGAGGTATTCAACACCTGATCATTAGGCGGGCTATTTAACCCTGTTCCCTGTTCAGTTCTTTGCAGTTTATTGCAGTTCCTATGTGAGTGGTGAGTGGTGGTGAATGGTGCTAACAGTACTGTTCAGGGGCATACATAGGAATCATGAGGCCCCATAGCAGAAGTTCTAATTGGGCCCCCCCCCCCCCAAAATACCGTATTTTTTGGACTATAAGACGCAACGGACCAAGATGCACACAGGTTTTAGAGGTGGCTACGGAGGGGGCTGTGGCTGCAGAGGGGGCTGTGGCAGCTGGGGCGGCGATGGAGCGGTGTTACCCAGTGAGCGCCGCCATGAATTTACTATGGCCGCGCTAGACATCAGGAGGTGGGTGGTCTCCTGTCCAGGTCGCGCGCTGCAGTGACGTTACTAAGAGGCAGGGCGAGAGTAACACAGAACAGCACAGCGCCCAGTCATCCCCGCCTCCTCTGCTGCCGCTGCCCAAGCTGTCCCCCACATCACAAAAACGGTACATTCGGACCATTAGATGCACCCCCCAAAAAATATGGTAAATGATTGACGGGGTCATAGAAGAGCAGATCTCACAACTTTCTATCCTTTACATAGTAATTTTCCTCCTGTGAAGTCCTAGATCCCTCTTTCATTGCCCCATAAAGTATGATGCCAACAAAAGTGTCCCCCAAGCACAGTATGATATCCCCATGGTGAATTCCTCCACATGCATAGTACAATAACCCTACTATACCCCACCTCAACTCCCAGGGCACAGTATGCTGATCCCCCAACTGTGAGCCCTAGAGCTAGAGAGGGTGCACGTAATAAAGGAGGGTGTTATACATAATAAAAGATGAAACTATATAACTAAGGATGGGGCTATACATAATAAGTGAGTACACTATATACTAAGGGATTGTGCTATATATAATACGGCTACATTCCTGCATCTGTGTGCAGTGTCGGTGTGCTGCCTTGTTTTACAGATGCATTGAGCATGTCCTATTCTAATCCTCAAAATCGGATCAGAGCAGGACATTCTCTGACCCTCACAGATCTCATTCTCAGATCCCTGATTTTCATGGATGTGTGAATGGATCTATAAAACTGTACGAGTCCGTGGACCATCCAGTAAAAAAAATATGGAAGCACACGGACATTTCACACAAATGTGAGAATGCAGCCTAAGGGACTTTACAGATAACATTATCACTCCAAGTCCCACAGTGCAGATACAGAATAATATTTACATCCAGGCACTTACCGCTGACGTGTCATCTGATCAGAGGCGGTTTCTGCTGCTTCTTCTCCATCTCGTCAGATCTTCATGTCGACATCTTCCAGCCACGACTCGTCTTTGCCACGATGATCAGTGCAGCCCTAAAAATAACAAGGTCACATATATTGTATACATATGTGTCTCCCCCGCACTGCACCCCTGACTACAGATATGTACCCTCCCCCCCATTAATATACTATTAGCGACTTAGTAATCAAAATATAAAGTGATAAGCAGCACTGTGCCCCCCATTAACTATAATCTCCCCTGGCCAATAATATAAATTATTCAGTCTCTGTGACTCTCCCCAATTAACTGTAAAGCTATGTGCATATGGAAAATATACAAGGCTTTACAGTACAAGCAAAGTGATAACCCCATAATTGCTCTCTCCCAGCACCCCCATCATTGCTCTCTCCCAGCACCCCATCATTGCTCTCTTCCAGCACCCTCATCATTGCTCTCTCCCTGCACCACCATCATTGCTCTCTCCCTGCACCTCCGTCATTGCTCTCTCCCAGCAACCCCTATCATTGCTCTCCCAGCACCCCCATCATTGCTCTCTCCCAGCACCCCCATCATTGCTCTCTCCCAGCAACCCATAATTGCTCTCCCCATCCCCATCATTGCTCTCCCCAGCCCCACCATCCTCATCATTGCTCTCCCCATCCCCACCATCCCCATCATTGCTCTCCCCAGCCCCACCATCCTAATCATTGCTTTATCCAGCCCCACCACCCCATCATTGCTTTCCCCAGCCCCATCATTGTTCTCCCCATCATTGCTCTCCCCATCCCCATCATTGCTCTCCCCAGTCCCACCATCCCCATCATTGCTCTCCCCAGCCCCATCATCGCTCTTTCCAGCCCCCCATCCCCATCATTGCTCTCTCCAGCCCCATCATTGCTCTCCTCAACCCCATCATCCCCATCATTGCTCTCCCCATTGCCACTATTCCCATCATTGCTCTCCCCATCATTGCTCTCCCCAGCCCCATCATTGCTCTTCCCATCATTGCTCTCCCCAGCCCTATCAGCCCCATCATTGCTCTCCCTATCCCCACCTCCATCATTGCTCTCCCCAGCCCCATCATTGCTCTCCCCAGCCCCATCATTGCTCTCCCCATCCCCACCATCCCAATCATTGCTCTCCCCAGCTCCATCAGCCCCATTATCGCTCTCTCTCCCCAGCCCCATTATTGCTCTCCCCATCATTGCTCTACCCATCCCCATCATTGCTCTTCCAAGCCCCTCCATCCCCATCATTGCTCTCCTCAGCCCCACCATCCCCATCATTGCTCTCCCCAGCCCAATCATTGCTCTACCCATCAATACCACCCCCATCATTGCTCTCCCCATCATTGCTCTCCACAGCCCCATCATTGCTCTCCCCATTCCCACCATCCCCATCATTGCTCTCCCCAGCTCCATCAGCCCCATCATTGCTCTCCCCAGCCCCATTATTGCTCTCCCCATCATTGCTCTCCCCAGCCCCACCATCCCCATCATTGCGCTCTCCAGCCTCATCATTGCTCTCTTCAGCCCCACCATTCCCATCATTACTCTCCCCAGCCCCATCATTGCTCTCCCCATCCCCACCATCCCCGTCATTGCTCTTCCCATTGCCATCATCCCCCGTCATAGCTCTCCCTATCATTGCTCTCCCCATGCCCATCATTGCTCTCCCCAACCCCACCATCCTCATCATTGCTCTCCCCATCCCCACCATCCCCATCATTGCTCTCCCCAGCCCCACCATCCTAATCATTGCTTTATCCAGCCCCACCACCCCATCATTGCTTTCCCAGCCCCATCATTGCTCTCCCCATCATTGCTCTCCCCATTTCCATCATTGCTCTCCCCAGTCCCACCATTCCCATCATTGCTCTCCCCAGCCCCATCATTGCTCTTTCCAGCCCCCCCATCCCCATCATTGCTTTCTCCAGCCCCATCATTGCTCTCCTCAACCCCATCATCCCCATCATTGCTCTCCCCATTCCCACCATCCCCATCATTGCTCTCCCCAGCTCCATCAGCCCCATCATTGCTCTCCCCAGCCCCATTATTGCTCTCCCCATCATTGCTCTCCCCAGCCCCACCATCCCCATCATTGCTCTCTCCAGCCTCATCATTGCTCTCTTCAGCCCCACCATTCCCATCATTGCTCTCCCCATCCCCACCATCCCCGTCATTGCTCTTCCCATTTCCACCATCCCCCGTCATAGCTCTCCCCATCATTGCTCTCCCCATCCCCATCATTGCTCTCCCCAGCCCCACCATCCTCATCATTGCTCTCCCCATTCCCACCATCCCCATCATTGCTCTCCCCAGCCCCACCATCCTAATCATTGCTTTATCCAGCCCCACCACCCCATCATTGCTTTCCCCAGCCCCATCATTGCTCTCCCCATCAGTGCTCTCCCCATTCCCATCATTGCTCTCCCCAGTCCCACCATCCCCATCATTGCTCTCCCCAGCCCCATCATCGCTCTTTCCAGCCCCCCATCCCCATCATTGCTCTCTCCAGCCCCATCATTGCTCTCCTCAACCCCATCATCCCCATCATTGCTCTCCCCATTGCCATCATTCCCATCATTGCTCTCCCCATCATTGCTCTCCCCAGCCCCATCATTGCTCTTCCCATCATTGCTCTCCCCAGCCCTATCAGCCCCATCATTGCTCTCCCTATCCCCACCTCCATCATTGCTCTCCTCAGCCCCATCATTGCTCTCCCCATCCCCACCATCCCCATCATTGCTCTCCCCAGCTCCATCAGCCCCATTATCGCTCTCTCTCTCCAGCCCCATTATTGCTCTCCCCATCATTGCTCTCCCCACCCCATCATTGCTCTTCCAAGCCCTACTATCCCCATCATTGCTCTCCCCAGCCCCACCATCCCCATAATTGCTCTCCCCAGCCCCATCATTGCTCTACCCATCGCTACCACCCCCATCATTGCTCTCCCCATCATTGCTCTCCACAGCCCCATCATTGCTCTCCCCATTCCCACCATCCCCATCATTGCTCTCCCCAGCTCCATCAGCCCCATCATTGCTCTCCTCAGCCCCATTATTGCTCTCCCCATCATTGCTCTCCCCAGCCCCACCATCCCCATCATTACTCTCTTCAGCCCCACCATTCCCATCATTGCTCTCCCCAGCCCCATCATTTCTCTCCCCATTCCCACCATCCCCATCATTGCTCTTCCCATTGCCACCATCCCCGTCATAGCTCTCCCCATCATTGCTCTCCCCAGCCCCATCATTGCTCTCTCCATTATTGTTCTCCCAAGCCCCATCAGCCCCATTATTGCTCTCCCCATCCCCACCATCTCATCGTTGCTCTCCCCAGCTCCATGAGCCCCATCATTGCTCTCCCCATTCCCACCATCCTCATCATTGCTCTCCCCAGCTCCATCAGCCCCATCATCGCTCTCCCCAGCCCCATTATTGTTCTCCCCATCATTGCTCTCCCCATCCCCACGCTGCTCTCCCCAGCCCCATCATTGTTCTCTTCAGTCCCACCATTCCCATCATTGCTCTCCCCATCCCCACCATCCCTATCATTGCTCTCCCCAGCCCCACCATCCTAATCATTGCTTTCCACAGCCCCACCACCCCATCATTGCTTTCCCCAGCCCCATCATTGCTCTCCCCATCATTGCTCTCCCCATCCCCATCATTGCTCTCCCCAGCCCCACCATCCCCATCATTGCGCTCCCCAGCCCCATCATTGCTATTTCCAGCCCCCCTTCCCCATCATTGCTCTCTCCAGCCCAATCATTGCTCTCCCCAACTCCATCATCCGCATCATTTCTCTCCCCATTGCCACCATTCCCATCAATGCTCTCCCCATCATTGCTCTCCCCAGCCCTATTACTCCCATCATTGCTCTCCCTATCCCCATCTCCATCATTGCTCTCCCCAGCCCCATCATTGCTCTTCCCATCCCACCATCCCCATCATTGCTTTCCCCAGCTCCATCAACCCCATTATTGCTCTCTCTCCCCAGCCCCATTATTGCTCTCCCCATCATTGCTCTCCCCATCCCCATCATTGCTCTTCCAAGCCCCACCATCCCCATCATTGCTCTCCCCAGCCCCGTCATTGCTCTCCTCAGCTCAATCATTGCTCTACCCATCGCTACCATCCCCATCATTGCTCTCCCCATCATTGCTCTCCACAGCCCCATCATTGCTCTCCCCATTCCCACAATGCCCATCATTGCTCTCCCCAGCTCCATCAGCCCCATCATTGCTCTCCCCAGTCCCATTATTTCTCTCACCATCATTGCTCTCCCCATCCCCACATTGCTCTCCCCAGCCCCATCATTGCTCTCTTCAGCCCCACCATTCCCATCATTGCTCTCCCCAGCCCCATCATTGCTCTGCCCAGCCCCATCATTGCTCTCCCCATCCCCACCATCCCCATCATTGCTCTTCCCATTGCCAGCATCCCCGTCATTGCTCTCCCCATCATTGCTCTCCCCAGCCCCATCATTGTTCTCCCCAGCCCCATCAGACTCATTATTGCTCTCCCCATCCCATCATTCCTCTCCCCAGCTCCATCATCAATCTCCAGCCTCATTATTGCTCATTGCTCTCCACATCCCCACCATCCCTATCATTGCTCTCCCCAGTCCCATCAGCCTCATAATTGCTCTCCCCATCACCACCATCTCCATCATTGCTCTCCCCAGCCCTACCATCCCCACCATTGCTCTCCCCAGCCCCATCATTGCTCTCCCCAGCGCCACCATTGCTCTCCCCAGCCCTATCATTGCTCTCCCCTGCCCCATCAGCCCCATTATTGCTCTCCCCACACCCATCAGCCCCATAATTGCTCTCCCCTGCCCCATCACCACATCATTGCTCTCCCCAGCCCCATCAGCCCCATTATTGCTCTCCCCAGCCCCACTGTCAGAGAAATATTGCGTCAGAGGAGTATTGAAAATATTCTTTCTTTCTTCCCCTGAAGCCCCCTCACCCCTCCCTTCCACCTTTGTCCCAAGACAAGAGCTAGCAATCCACCACTTGTCCATACAAGAGCTGTCTCCATGAAAATCTCAGCACGAAGCCCCAATTATCACACTCATGAGTAAGGCCTCATAAACAAACAAATGCCAGCCAAGAAGTGTTACAACCTAATTAAAAAGTGAGCATCTTTCTCCCTGGCAGACACAGGGGGTGATTAGTTGCAGGATTGCAATAATTTGCGTGTAACTGTTGAAGCTGCTTCCCGAGCTTCAAAAGGAAATCCATAAACACGGCGACTCCGATACGAAATATGGAATAACTAAAGTTCCATACATATGTCAATGATGGGACCCATATTTTTAGGGGCAGGGTCAGCTAGGGAACGATAGAAATATTTTTCTGTTGCTGAAAAATACTCTATGGAGCTGTAGCGCAAAAAACACCAGAAGAACAGACTGCAGTTATGTGATGTGTGGTCTCTAAATGAAGGTAAAATCATAATAGAAAATATGGGATCACTTTTGGGCTTTTGGGATCAACGAGCGATAAGTTTTCCCAAAAAACAGGTTTTTATTACAAACATGAAGGGTGGAGTCCAACCCCTGTGATGTCAGCACAGGGGGTGTGTGGGCAGATCTTCCCCTTCGGCATAAAAGAGACAAGGGAAGATTGATCGATACTCATTGCAGGGATGTATGTATCATAAGCAAGGGGTCTCATTCCGCCGAACGGTCATAAGAATAGCTCCTGTCCGGCTATATTGAATCGTCGCAACGATCTTTATAGAGGAAGTTTCACCTTTAATTCTTGTTATTTTGTGTAACTGCTATGTTTTGTAATGTCTCCTTTGTAAAATCCTTGTATATATTTTTCCAAAACACTGCCTCTCTTTTGGATTAAATATAAAATTTAATAGTTCTGTTTCTTTTCTCCTGTAATTGTTCCCTTCCCCAAAGCCATACGCTATCAGAACGCAGGTGTCCCCCCTATGGGAAGCATGGGATCCTATCGTCCTTGACCTGCAGGCCTTCCTGGTGGCCTTTCTAATGGTCTTCGACGACCCTAATCTTGGGGACTCTGCTGAAGCTGCCCTTCCCAGTGTCCCGGAGCAGCCCCGATGGGTGATGTGTGTGGGTAGCGCACCAGTTCTCCTGCCCGAAGAGACTGCTGCCCACCCAGAAACCAGACTGAAGATGGTCCCTAAGCAGGGACTCTCCATCTTTAATGAATCTGGCGATACGTCCATCAAGGCGGAGGATACTCCCAAGTCTCTGCACCCCTCTAACCTGGCGGAGGACCTCCAGTTGCCTCCTGAATCCTCCGGGGTGCTACCTGTTAACGAATGGAGAGAGACTTTTCTACACCCTGTACCGGATACCTCGCCCACTTCATCCAGTGAGCTTGACCAAGTGTACTCTGAAACAGTGGTTACCCCCGAGTCTCTGCACCCCTCCAACCAGGCGGAGGACCTCCAGTTGCCTCCTGAATCTTCCGGGGTGCTGCCTGTTAACGAATGGAGAGAGACTTTTCTACACCCTGTACCGGATACCTCGCCCACTTCATCCAGTGAGCTTGACCAAGTGTACTCCGAAACAGTGGTTACCCCCGAGTCTCTGCACCCCTCCAACCAGGCCGAGGACCTCCAGTTGCCTCCTGAATCCTCCGGGGTGCTGCCTGTTAACGAATGGAGAGAGACTTTCCTGCACCCTGTATCGGATACCTCGCCCACTTCTTCCAGTGAGTTTGACCAAGTGTACTTCGAAGCAGTGGTTACCCCCGAGTTCCTGCACCCCTCCGGCCAGGCGGAGGACCTCCAGTTGTCTCCTGTATTCCCTGGGGTGCTACCTGGTAACAATTGCAGTGAGACTTTCTTACACCCTGTACCTGGTACTGCGTCTACTTCATCTAGTAAGCTTGGCAAAATGTACTTCGAAGCACTAATGACCCCCGAGTCTCCGCACCCCTCCAACCAGGCGGAGGACCTCCAGTTGTCTCCAGAATCCACCGGGGTGTTATCTGATAACAAATGGACAGAGACTTTCTTACACCCTGTACCTGGTACTTCACCTACTTCATCCGTTGCTGAGGATGGCTTGATGGGAGGAAGCATCCTAGTTACCAAGATGATGAGACCAGTTTCGTTTCCTCTAGTGGACAGAAGAGGTAATCCTCTTGAAGAGAAGGATTGGCCTCCCAATTCTCTGTGGAACACTCTCGCAGGCTTGAAGAAGAGGGGGCGTAAAAGGGGGGTACTGTAACATACCTGGCGGCGTTCTTGCATAGGGCACCATCTCCCACTATGCAAGATCGCAAACTTGATCATCAGTCCAGTCTGCTAGCCTGGCTTCTTTCCATGCTGCCTGCTTGCCTCTGTTCTGGCTGCTTAGGGCGGCGGCCCGGTCAGTTCCTGTTTCTTGTAGCTGCTGTGGGCACACCCCTAATGCGTCCTCAGCCTATTGCTGTCAGTCACTGGATATTTAAACCAGCTTCACCTGGAAGCTGATGCCTGAGCAACTTTAACATTCAGTGTGCTCCTTGACTCTGAATGTGCCAGGTCCTGTTCTGGTTTTCCCTGCCTGTCCGCCTTCCTGGAGGCTGTATTTCCAGGCCTGTCTGAACACGCTCCTAGCCTGTTCGTTTCTGCCTCTGGGAGCCGTATACCCAGCCTCGTTATTGTATTTCGCTGCAGTACAGTTCCTGTCTGAACTGTCTCCTAACCTGTTACCCGTTTTGTCCCTATGTCCGTTTCCTTCCTTTTGCTGCAGTGTCTGAACCAGCACTTGGCTTTACCTAGGCTCGTTCCTGTATTTCGTTGCAGTACAGTTCCTGTCTGAACTGTCTCCTAACTTGCTACCTGTTTTGTCTCTTTGTCCGTTTCCTCTCTTTTTCTGTAGAGTTTGAACCTGCACCTAACTCCTACTCGTTGTCTCTGTACTTCTGTTTGTGAGTTTGGAGTCCACTCGCTACTTCTTTGCAAGTACCTTGTGTGTATCTGGTTCTGCCTTTCCCTTCCTGTCTGTTCCGTGTGAACAGAGCCCTGTCCCCTCTGCTCTGTCTTTGCTCACCGCTTTGGCGGTTTATCTCTGCTCTGCCTTACTTACCGCTCTGGCGGTTTCTGCCCACTCTGCTCTGCTTTGTTCACCGCACTTGCGGTCTCGCTCTGCTCAGCCTTGTCTACCGCGCCTGCGGTTTCGCTCTGCTCAGCCTTGTCTACCGCACCTGCGGTTTCGCTCTGCTCTGCCTTGTCCACCGCATCTGCGGTTTCGCTCTGCTCTGCCTTGTCCACCGCATCTGCGGTATCGCTCTGCTCAGCCCTGTCCACCGCATCTGCGGTTTCGCTCTGCTCAGCCCTGTCCACCGCACTTGCGGTTTCGCTCTGCTCAGCCTTGTCCACCGCACTTGCGGTTTCGCTCTGCTCAGCCCTGTCCACCGCACTTGCGGTTTCGCTCTGCTCAGCCTTGTCCACCGCACCTGCGGTTTCGCTTTACTCTGCTTGATTACCGCATCTGCGGCTCTGAACCCGTCTCCTAGTCTGTACTGGACCCTACCCAGCCTGTGCTCTAACCTGCCAGTTCCTGTATTCCCCGGTGTGGGTCAACAGCCGTGTCCGGGGTCTGACCTGGAGTCGCACCTGGTCCCTCTGCTTAGGTCCTCCCTGGTGCACTGGCGTCGTTAGCCGTCGTGCAACCTTGGTCGGATTGGGTAAATACTTAGTTACGCCCCTCCAGGCACTCTCCGGTTCATGGTCCAGTGGGATCACTAAACACGCACACGCCAGTCAGTCCGGGCGTGTGCATAACAGTTTGCTCAGGCCATGGTTCCCGTTGAGCCCCACGGCCCTTCGATCTCTGAGACATTTTGAATCCATTTCCAGCGAATTCGTGCATTAAAAATAAATAAATAAATAAAAAAATTCTCTACCTATGGCCCAGGCGATGTACGCACCAGTTCAAGTAGAGCTTTCTGCACTCGTTCCTGCGGAGCCACCACGGTACTATGGGGATCCTAAACAAAGCCGTGCGTTTGTGGAGCAATGCATGCTGCATTTCAAGTTCTACCCTCTCTATTTCCCTACCGATTGGTCTAAAGTGGCATTTATGTTATCCTACCTAGCGGGTGATGCCTTGAAATGGGTCACCCCACTATGGGAAACATGGGATCCTATCGTCCTTGACCTGCAGGTCTTCCTGGTGGCCTTTCTAATGGTCTTCGATGACCCTAATCCTGGGGACTCTGCTGAAGCTGCCCTTCCCAGTGTCCTGGAGCAGCCCCGATGGGTGATGTGTGTGGGTAGCGCACCAGTTCTCCTGCCCGAAGAGACTGCTGCCTACCCAGAAACCAGACTGAAGATGGTCCCTAAGCAGGGACTCTCCATCTTTAATGAATCTAGCGATACGTCCATCGAGGCGGAGGATACTCCCAAGTCTCTGCACCCCTCTTACCTGGCAGAGGACCTCCAGTTGCCTCCTGAATCCTCCGGGGTGCTACCTGTTAACGAATGGAGAGAGACTTTCTTACACCCTGTACCGGATACCTCGCCCACTTCATCCAGTGAGCTTGACCAAGTGTACTCTGAAACAGTGGTTACCCCCGAGTCTCTGCACCCCTCCAACCAGGCGGAGGACCTCCAGTTGCCTCCTGAATCTTCTGGTGTGCTGCCTGTTAACGAATGGAGAGAGACTTTTCTACACCCTGTACCGGATACCTCACCCACTTCATCCAGTGTGCTTGACCAAGTGTACTCCAAAACAGTGGTTACCCCCGAGTCTCTGCAACCCTCCAACCAGGCGGAGGACCTCAAGTTGCCTCCTGAATCCTCCGGGGTGCTGCCTGTTAACGAATGGAGAGACTTTCCTGCACCCTGTATCGGATACCTCGCCCACTTCTTCCAGTGAGTTTGACCAAGTGTACTCCGAAGCAGTGGTTACCCACGAGTCCCTGCACCCCTCCGGCCAGGCGGAGGACCTCCAGTTGTCTCCTGTATTCCCCGGGGTGCTACCTGGTAACAATTGCAGTGAGACTTTCTTACACCCTGTAACTGGTACTGCGCCTACTTCATCTAGTAAGCTTGGCAAAATGTACTTCGAAGCACTAATGACCCCCGAGTCTCCGCACCCCTCCAACCAGGCGGAGGACCTCCAGTTGTCTCCAGAATCCACCGGGGTGTTATCTGATAACAAATGGACAGAGACTTTCTTACATCCTGTACCTGGTACTTCACCTACTTCATCCGTTGCTGAGGATGGCTTGATGGGAGGAAGCATCCTAGTTACCAAGATGATGAGACCAGTTTCATTTCCTCTAGTGGACAGAAGAGGTAATCCTCTTGAAGAGAAGGATTGGCCTCCCAATTCTCTGCGGAACACTCTTGCAGGCTTGAAGAAGAGGGGGCGTAAGGGGGGGGTACTGTAACATACCTGGCGGCGTTCTTGCATAGGGCACCATCTCCCACTATGCAAGATCGCAAACTTGATCATCAGTCCAGTCTGCTAGCCTGGCTTCTTTCCATGCTGACTGCTTGCCTCTGTTCTGGCTGCTTAGGGCGGCGGCCCGGTCACTTCCTGTTTCTTGTAGCTGCTGTAGGCACACCCCTAATGCGTCCTCAGCCTATTGCTGTCAGTCACTGGATATTTAAACCAGCTTCACCTGGAAGCTGATGCCTGAGCAACTTTAACATTCAGTGTGCTCCTTGACTCTGAATGTGCCAGGTCCTGTTCTGGTTTTCCCTGCCTGTCCGCCTTCCTGGAGGCTGTATTTCCAGGCCTGTCTGAACACGCTCCTAGCCTGTTCGTTTCTGCCTCTGGGGGCCGTATACCCAGCCTCGTTCCTGTATTTCGCTGCAGTAACAGTTCCTGTCTGAACTGTTTCCTAACCTGTTACTTGTTTTGTCTCTATGTCCGTTTCCTCCCTTTTGCTGCAGTGTCTGAACCAGCTCTTGGCTATACCTAGGCTCGTTCCTGTATTTCGTTGCAGTACAGTTCCTGTCTGAACTGTCTCTTAACCTGTTACCTGTTTTGTCCCTATGTCCGTTTCCTCCCTTTTGCTGCAGTGTCTGAACCAGCACTTGGCTATACCTAGGCTCGTTCCTGTATTTCGTTGCAGTACAGTTCCTGTCTGAACTGTCTCCTAACCTGTTACCTGTTTTGTCCCTATGTCCGTTTCCTCTCTTTTGCTGCAGTGTCTGAACCAGCACTTGGCTTTACCTAGGCTCGTTCCTGTTTTTCGTTGCAGTACAGTTCCTGTCTGAACTGTCTCCTAACTTGTTACCTGTTTTGTCTCTATTTCCGTTTCCTCTCTTTTTCTGTAGAGTTTGAACCTGCACCTAACTCCTACTTGTTGTCTCTGTACTTCTGTTTGTGAGTTTGGAGTCCACTCGCTACTTCTTTGCAAGTACCTTGTGTGTATCTGGTTCTGCCTTTCCCTTCCTGTCTGTTCCGTGTGAACAGAGCCCTGTCCCCTCTGCTCTGTCTTTGCTCACCGCTTTGGCGGTTTATCTCTGCTCTGCCTTACTTACCGCTCTGGCGGTTTCTGCCCGCTCTGCTCTGCTTTGTTCACCGCACTTGCGGTCTCGCTCTGCTCAGCCTTGTCTACTGCGCCTGCGGTTTCGCTCTGCTCAGCCTTGTCTACTGCGCATGCGGTTTCGCTCTGCTCTGCCTTGTCCACCGCATCTGTTGTTTCGCTCTGCTCAGCCTTGTCCACCACACTTGCGGTTTCGCTCTGCTCAGCCTTGTCCACCGCACTTGCGGTTTCACTCTGCTCAGCCCTGTCCACCGCACTTGCGGTTTCGCTCTGCTCAGCCCTGTCCACCGCACTTGCGGTTTCGCTCTGCTCAGCCTTGTCCACCACACCTGTGGTTTCACTCTGCTCAGCCTTGTCCACCGCACCTGCGGTTTCGCTTTACTCTGCTTGATTACCGCATCTGCAGCTCTGAACTCGTCTCCTAGTCTGTACTGGACCTTACCCAGCCTGTGCTCTAACCTGCCTGTTCCTGTATTCCCCGGTGTGGGTCAACAGCCGTGTCCGGGGTCTGACCTGGAGTCGCACCTGGTCCCTCTGCTCGGTTCCTCCCAGGTGCACTGGCGTCGTTAGCCGTCGTGCGACCTTGGTCGGATCGGGTAGATACTTAGGTACGCCTCTCCAGGCACTCTCCGGTCCATGGTCCAGTGGGATCACTAAACACACACACGCCAGTCAGTCCGGGCGTGTGCATAACATCGTGAAGCTGACAGTGACAGTATGGTGCATGTACACATATTCCAAGCGTTGGAATCCGAAGGTGTGATGCCATATTTTCTCTGGTCGCTTGCCGATACCTAAGGAGTGAGTAGTCTGGATCGTGTGCTTGTGATTCCGGACGAAATCTGTGACACATTGACGGCACGGTGAGATATTGCGTGATCTCCCCATTGTCTTTGCTGTGGAATGTCTGACACCCACCATCCCCATCATTGCTCTCCCCCACCTCACCTCCCAGCATTTCAGTGAAAAAAAAAAAAAAAAACAACATTTACCTCTCTACCCATTGCCTCACAGGCCGTAGCATCCTTGTTGTCTGCAACTTCCTCCCTCACACAGGCCCGCGCTGCATGACGACATCATCAAGCAACGCGTGCCTGTGTGAGGGAGGAAGCAGCAGGCAGGAAGGAAAGGATGGATCTCTGCAGCTCCGCTGCCATTCTCTCCTATCAAAAATGAAGCTGCAGGGATCGCTCCCTGCCCACCGCAAGCAGGGAGAATCTGCACTGGCTAGGGTATTTCCACCCCTAGACTGCTATGGGGCCCCCCCCGGATCATGGGCCCCATACCAGTCGCGTGGCCTGCTGCCATTGGCGGTACGCCACTGGTACTGTTGCTATCTTTTCAGGGGTTTTCTCATTTTTTCTCCTGGCTACTCTTCCTGGGGTTCTTGCAGAGGTACTCACCTGGTTTCTTGACTACGCACTGTCCGTGTCACCAGACGCCAGCTGTCCGGCGACAGTGGGCCTTGGAAGGGCTATGCCAAGTCCCCCTTCCATTTACTGAGAGCTGGGTGAAGAGTATTCAAGGGCCTCAAGGGGTCGCCTTGCTGGGCAGCTTTGCTAAGTGCATCTGTGGCTGCGCCTTTGCTGGTTTGGTGCCAGTTTTGCTGGGTTTCACTGCATAGCACATAACATTTCCAAGCTAAATTAACAGAAGAGACTACAATGCCCCTTGTAAAAATGAAACCAGGTTCCATAATTTCAGACTCACTAAGACAAAGACTCCGAGAGAGAGCATCTGCCCAAACATTCTTGGTGTCAGGGAGGTAAGAGATCGAAGAGTTGAATCTGGTAAAAAATAAGGCTCATTGGGCTTGTCTCGAGTTCAGTCTCTTAGCATTCTCTAAAAAAACTGATTCTTATGGTCAGTAAGCACTGAAAATGGGTGCTTAGCTTCCTCAGGGAGATGCCTCCACTCCTCCAGAGCTAACTTTATGGCAAGAAGTTCATGATTGCCGATGTTATAATTGAGCTCAGGAGGAGAGAATTTCCGAGAAAAAAATGCACAAGGCCTCAAATGCTTTAGCATGATGGAACCCTGGGAGAGCACTCCTCCTACCCTTACCTCAAAGGTATCCACTTCCACCACAATAGGCTAATTGTCATCAGGCTGGACCAAAACTGGAGAGGAGGAAATTCCTTCTTAAGTGTATTAAAGGCCTTAATGGCCTCCTGTCCCCAGTTAGACCCTTCTGCCCCCTTATGGGTAAGATCAGTGAGAGGTTTTGCCACCTTGGAAAAACCCTTATTAAACATCCAGTAATAATTGGCATAACCCAAAAAAATGGTGCAATCTCATGAGGTTAACCGGTTGTGCCCACTCCAACACCGCCCTCACCTTCTCGCTGTCCATCCGAAACCCCGTGGGGGACAGAATGAATCCCAGTAACCCCAACTCCTGCACTTTGAAAACACATTTTTCTTTTTTGACATAAAGATAATGATCCTCCAATTTTTCAGGACGGTGCGCACATGGTCCTTTTGCGCAGCCAGGTTCCTGGAGAAGATGAGGATATCATCGATGTAAACGATAACACAGATACCCAAAAGGTCCCGGAAAATATCATTTACAAGCGTCTGAAACACAGCTGGAGCGTTACAGAGCCCAAAGGGCATGACACAATACTCATAATGACCCTTGGGGGTATTGAAGGACGTTTTCTACTCATCCCCCTCCCTGATACGAACCAGATTATAAGCCCCTTGCAGATCCAGATCAGTAAACTAACTTGCCCACACCAGTTGGCTAAAGAAGTCAGGGATGAGTGAGAGAGGGTACTCATCCGGAGTAGGAAGTGGCTGTTTGGCGTCCCATGTGGATGCAGCTAACTATATGAGGGTATTCACCCTCACCTGAAAGGGGTTATGCCAAATTGGCCACAGTATTTATGAGCACTCATGCTCCTTTACTATTTTTCCCTGACGAAGCTGCGGTGTAGCAGCGCAACTCGTAGGGTCTCTAGTGCCGGCAGGTAACTATCCCAATTCATTCCCTATTTACATTTAATTTTTGACATGGTCTTCCAGGCTCATCTGGCCTATCATTATGCATGCATGCATTTTTTTCATTGATAAATTAAATCATGTGGTATGCTATTGTGATATACCTAATGATCATGCTTTATACTATACACGCATGTATTTTCTGCCATTGATAAATTAAATTATGTGGTACGCTATTATGATATATTTCAATGACTATGCTTCATACTATGGGATTTGATAAGTAGTACTTCATTTACCTGCGGGTTCAAGGGGGTTATTACCTTGAAAGCATAGGCAGATTATAATGAGGGCAATCCGGGCTACCGCCCGGGGCCTCGGGTCTCCAGGGGGCCCGGGGCTCCGGGGGGGCTATGGCCGGATTGCCCTCATTATATGTGTGGCCCCGCGGCACATATCGGCAGACAGTGGCACGGCCGCTGCTTCTTCTTCGGCCGGGCCAGCACTGCAGTAGTTAACTTCCCTGTGCTGGCCCGGCCGCGTCACTGCTAGGAGACACGGCCCTGTGCGCGGCCGTGTCTCCTAGCTGTGACGTCACGCAGTGCGCGCCCGGCAGGCACTGCTACTTACCACCGGAGAGGAGCAGGAGCCAGGAGGACTGGAGCCGAGCCGGGGGATGGTGAGTGTGTGTGTGTGTGTGAGAGAGTTTGTATGTGTGAGAGTGAGTGAGTGTGTGTATGTATGTATGTGTGTGCAGGCAGATATCATTGTGTGATGTCTTTTTATATGTATTTTTGTGTTTCAAATGTGTTTATGCGTGTATGTATATGTCTGTATATGTTTGTGTGTGTGACTGCGTGCGTGACTGCGTGCAGCCTCCTGCTGAGTATAGATGGTGCCGTGCGGCCTCCTGCTGTCTCTGGAGGGGGACCGTGCGGCCTCCCGCTGTGTATAGATGGCACCGTGCGGCTCCCTGCTGTGTATAGATGGCACAGTGCGGCCTCCCGCTGTGTCTAGATGTCTCCGTGCGGCCTCCCGCTGTGTATAGATGGCTCCGTGCGGCCTCCCGCTGTGTATAGATGGCTCCATGCGTCCTCCCACTGTGTATAGATGGCTCCGTGCGGCCTCCCGCTGTGTATAGATGGCTCCGTGCGGGCCCCCTGCTGTGTATAAATGGCACAGTGCGGCCTCCCGCTGTGTACAGATGGCTACGTGCGGCCTCCCGCTGTGTATAGATGGCACCGTGTGGCCTCTCGCTGTGTATAGATGGCTCCATGCGGCCTCCCGCTGTGTATAGATGGCTCCGTGCGTCCTCCCACTGTGTATAGATGGCTTCTTGCGGCCTCCCGCTGTGTATAGATGGCTCGTGCGGGCTCCCCGCTGTGTATAGATGGCACAGTGCGGCCTCCCGCTGTGTCTAGATGGCTACGTGCGTCCTCCCGCTGTGTATAGATGGCTCCGTGCGGCTTCCCGCTGTGTATAGATGGCGCCGTGCGTCCTCCCACTGTGTATAGATTGCTCCGTGTGGCCTCCCGCTGTGTACAGATGGCTACATGTGGCCTCCCACTGTGTATAGATGGCGCCGTGCGGCCTCCCGCTGTGTATAGATGGCTACGTGCGGCCTCCCGCTGTGTATAGATGGCTACGTGCGGTCTCCCGCTGTGTATAGATGGCTACGTGCGGCCTCCCGCTGTGTATAGATGGCTACGTGCGGCCTCCCGCTTTGTATAGATGGCTCCGTGCGGCCTCCTGCCGTGTATAGATGGCTCCGTGCGGCCTCCTGCTGTGTATAGATGGCTACGTGTGCTCAATATTGAGTTATACAATTAATGTAAGGCTATGTGCCCACGATGCAGAAATGGTCTGGATTTTTTTTGAGCGTTTCTGCATCACCCTGGCAGAAAAAACGCATGCGGATTGTACATGCGTTTTTCCTGCCAGGGACATGCGGATGTGAAGCGTTCTTCACATGCATTTCAGCATGCGGGTTGACAAGCGCTTTCCAAGCGATTTTAGCATCACTTGGAAAGTGCTTGACAACTTGGTCACACTATATAAATCCATGCAACCGGCATGGATTTATGTAGTGTGACCGTAAAATAATGGTAAAAAATAAATATATACTTACCTTCTGATGGCCTGCCGACGTCAGCGGTTGCGTGACCCGCCACATGACTAAATGACGTCACGGCTGGTCCTCTTCAGACCATCGCGAGCTGCTGGCAAGCCAGGACGCATCGGATAAAGACACCGGTGGCCATCAGAAGGTAAGTATAATATTTATTTTTTATTTTATTCTTTTTTTTCCAGGTTCTATGGTACCCGGGTCCGGAGGAGAGTCTCCTCTTCTCCAAACCTTCATCAAGGCTTTTATAGCAGAAACGCCTTGTGCGTAATTTTAATTGCAATCTGATTGGATTGTTTTTTAAAAATAAAATCATCTGTTTGTTATACTCTGGGACTGATCCCTTGATCCGTATATCAACAAACCAAATTTCATTGTCGATTACAACGGAGAATTTCTCCTCTACTTTACGGGAGTGCCTCTGGTTCATATCCCCACGTGGAAGTCACTGTCGGGCTAGGACAGATACGCAACCACGGCCTCTGAATGAGCTGCAGACCGTTGGTGGAAATCCCTGTGATCATAGATGTTTTACTAGTGTTGTGCCTGGAAAAGCACAACCATCCCAGGTGAGCGCTCACAAGCTGCACATTTTATTGTTTCAATCTTACCTTATTTATTGCGCTCAGGTAGCGCTCCATTCTCTCCCTTTTTCTATCTTTCTTCTACCCAGATATATTGGTGAGTCAATGTGATACCTGTAGGCTGACACTATACACTGTATAGTATATACAGTGCTCCTGTGTATAATGTCACCAGTGATTACTGTGTTACTTGTACACTGACACTATACACTGTATACTTTGTACAGAGCTCCTGTGTATAATGTCACTGGTGATCCCTTTATTACCTGTACACTGACACTATACACTGTATACTATGTACAGAGCTCCTGTGTATAATGGTAATATTAGTATTGTGTTTTTTATTAATGATCAGTATTGTAGTATTTGGTCACTATGTGGTGGTCTGGTTATGGTGTGGTGGCATTTATCCCTTGTATGTGATATTATTGATTATTTTAAAAATGTATGTGTCACATTTCATTAAAGAAAAAAAATAAAAATATACCTAAAAAGAGTATTGGATATTTTAAGAAATTTTTAATAGGTTAGACTAAAGTAGGGCCCTGCCAAAAGAGTCTACCTTGTCGTGGTGGCAGGCTGAAAAAATCTATTGGCCAAAACAAAAGCTGATGGATATGTATGTGATTTGGTGTTCGATGGGAACTGTTAATGTGTGATTGGTGAGGATGTGGTGCAGAAGTGGAGTTTTTCCAAGAGTGGGTCAGGGGACTGTGGAAGGTTTGAGGGGTTGAGGCGGAACTGGAGTAGAGGTACAGTTGGGGTGGAGCCTAAGCAGAGTCTCAAGGGGGCCCAAAAATGTATGAAGCCCTGAAATTCCTGGTGGCTGCCCTGGTGCACAATATTAGGTGACATGCACAGTACGCGCCTGCAGCCAAGCATGTCTTGGACCCATGAAAGGTAGTGGTGTAACGTGGCGTGGGCCGGTATCTGTGGGTGAGGTACTTATCTCTTACGCCCTGACACGATACATGAAAGACTCGGTCCTGGCTGGGTATGTGGACTTGTGATGTGAGGGCGTTAAGCCTGTGCAGGCCGCATGTAACTGATGTTCCTGATTTGCCAGGACCAGGTGTTGGACAATTCAATAAAGGAGACCACCATTTGAAAATAAACTTTTTGCTGAATGGAAACTTGACAGGGAATATATACGAGAGGTAGCGGGTACGCAGTCCTTTCTTCTCTTCTCCAGTGTTCTCTATCTTCACCATTCATCTTTACACTTTCTACTTGTCCTCTGTTTCCACTGTTTCTCACTACTTCACAACAATTCAGCTCAACTTTACAATCCTGCTTAGCAAGAGTCCTTTACTAGCCCCCCCGATTCCGCGTCTTCTTTCCCCTTAGGGTGCCAGTATGGCCGAACTTAGCTTCAAGCTATCTGACGCTCTGGAACTCCTGCCCATGACAATCTATTCATCTCTAGCTCTCAGTCCTGTCTAGGCACGTTACCTAGTTGTGAACTCTAGGCCTTTCTGCTACACTTCCTAAACCAGGACGCGTCTCCTACCAATCATTCCGTCTCTTAGTAACTTCTGCTCCGGATCTCACTATCTCTTTCCTTCAATCTCCTCTCATTATAAGTACACCCCAGAATGTGGCACTAATCACAATGGACCTCAAGTCCTTTCACTATGTACGCCAGGCCCTATCTGCCATTTTAATGGGAAATTGCCACTTTCCCTTCAATTTAGCCCCTCTCAAACTGGGCTAGTTCATGGGAGGGGGAACGTGGGCAGTATGTCCATCTATTTACAGTTTCATAGTGGCTGCCCAAACCCCATAGAAGTGCAATGTGTTTCTTCCAATAACCCTGTATTTGAGCAGGGCATGCTGTAGATGTTCTTTCTTTATTCTCATAAGTTTCTTTAACTAGCCTGAAAATACTCTGCACAGTATGATGTAACAAATTGGCACTATATAGGAACAGGCTATAAGAATCATGTTAATAATTCCACAGCCATCCTGGTCTGACAGTTAAGAAGATCCTAATGACTAAATATTCCCTATCAGTGGAGTCTTTAGCAATACTATGTTAAATTGGAGACATAATTCTTAACTGCGGATTATTTCTACTATGTAATTTAGTAAGTGATAAAGATAACTATGTTTACAATTGGAATAATATCCATTCCACATATTTAATATATTCTATAACAAAAATTGCTCATTTTGGAAGTTAATGTATAATCATCACCAACTTTACGACTTTGCTGCTGATTTAGATATCGGTACTAGGATTAACTACCGTATATGGAAATTAATCATTTAATGGAAAAATATATTTTAAATATTTATTTTCACAGGTTTTTTATCTACATTTAATGTAGTATATAAATATTAGATAATATGTAAAATGACTTCCTTATCTTTTTTTCCATTTTGCACAACTACACAAACTAGTTTTAAATAGCTCTATAGAGATGGAGAGAGTCCAAAAATCATCTACTGGTGCCACAAATACTCCACTCTCTATATCCGTAGTATAGCTACCGGGAGGGCATAGGATGCGGTTGCCACGTGCCCCGCGCTCAGAGGGGCCCTCTGGGAGCTACACTACCCTTAACTGTATCGGCATGCGGCGTCCTTGTTGGGGCATCATTAACAATGGGGGACCCTCATACAGTGTGTGAGGCTCATACATTATAGGGACTACAGTGGGGGCCCTTATAAAGTGTGGGAGCTAAAGTGGGGGCCACCATAGAGTTTGAGGACTAAGGTGGGGCACATTATACAGTATAGGAGCAAATGTGGGGGCCCATTATAAAGTGTGGGAGCTGATTTGGGGTCCATTATACAGTATAGAAGCTAACATGGGGCCCATTATACAATATAGGAGCTAATGTAGGGTCCATTTTGCAGCATAGGAGCTAATATGAGGCCTATTATACTGTGTGGGAGCTAATGCGGGGGTCATTATACAGTGTGGGAGCTAATGTGGGCCCATTATACAGTATAGGAGCTAATGTGGGGCCCATTATACAGTATAAGAGTTAGGCTAAGTGCCCACGATGCAGAAATGCTCCGGATTTTTCCTGAGCGTTTCTGCATCTCCCTAGCAGAAAAAACGCATGCGGATTGTACATGCATTTTCCTGCCAGGGACAAGCGTAAGTGAAGCGTTTTTCACATGCATTTCCGCATGCGGGTTGTGAAGCGCTTTCCAAGCAATTTTAGCATCACTTGGAAAGTGCTTGACAACTTGGTCACACTATATAAATCCATGCAATTGGCATGGATTTATATAGTGTGACCAAGTTGATAGTTGAAAAAAAGATTAAAAATGGTAAAAAAATAAAAAAAAAAACATTACCTTCCTACCTTCTGATGGCCCCCAGTCTTTTTTCTGCTGCGTCCGGTGTCTTCGGCGACTCACGGTGGTGTGAAAGGACCTTCCATGACGTCATTTAGTCCTGTGACAGGTCACGCGACCGCCAACGTTAGCGGTCACGTGACCCGTCACTTGACTAAATGACGTCATGGAAGGTCCTTTCACACCACTGCGAGCTGCCGAAGACACCGGACGCAGCGGAGAAAAGATCGGGGGCCGTCAGAAGGTAAGTATAATGTATTTTTTTATTTTAATTCTTTTTTTTAACAGGTACTATGGTACCCGTGTCAGGAGGAGAGTCTCCTCTTCTCCAAACCCAGGTACCATCCGCACATTGAATCGCATAATATCCGCATGTGCACATGTAGTGATGCGGATATTATGTGATTCAATGTAAGTCAATGGCGGCGAAAATGCCGTGATTACGCTAAATAATTGGTAGTGCTGTGGATTTTTCCTCAATGATAATCCGCAGCGGAAATTTCCGCAGCATGTGCACAGCACATGCGGATTAACATTGGGGAACATAGCAAACCTTCTATCAAGCGTTCTTTAAGCATTTCTGCAGCGGAATTGCCGCTGCGGAAACGCTTAAAAAACGCATAGTGGGCAAACAGCCTAAATGTGGGGCCCATTATACAGTGTGGGAGCTAATGCAGGGCCCATTATACAGCGTGGGAGCTAAGGTGGGGCCCATTATACAGTGTGGGAGCTAATGTGAGGACCATTATGCAGTGTGAGAGCTAATGTGGAGCCCATTAAACAGTGTGGGAGCTAATATGGGGCCCATTATATAGTGTGGGAGCTAATGTGAGGCCCATTGTACAATGTCGGAGCTAATGTGGGGCCCATTATATAGTACAGGAGTTAATGTGGGGCCATTGTATGTGGGGGCCATTATACAGTTTGGGGGCTAATGCAGGAGCAATTATACAGTTTGGGGGCTAATCTGATGGGCATATGAATACAAACTTATACACAAGGATGGTGATTTGGTGCAGACCTATTTGAAGCCAAATTCTCCAACATTTGGAAATTTTTCCTAGCACTTAAGTCTATTTCTCTCAAGAGTTTATGTCACTTACAGCCATCTATATTCAGTTTTGTGCACATCTAAATTCGATGATTTTTCCCAAAATAATAAATTAATCAGACATATATAAAATTGAATAGAACAGTGTTCTGTTTTGCAGGTTCTGCTAGAGAATAAACCATTGTGCACTTGCAGAACCTTTTTTGTGTGTGTGCAGCACTGTGACTGAATAAACCACTAAGAGGCTTCTGGCGTACATTCACAGTGATATTATGGAGGACTGACCATGCCCAGGAGGAGCCTGGTGCTTGCTGAGTCACAGTTAGGCTACATTCACATATCTGTGTAACATGGATCATTTTTCTTCTCTTTGTCATCCTATTTGCCTTCACTTTAAATCCATATTGCATCTGTTTTTTTCTCATCTCTTTTAAAAACTAAAGAAAATAACTTGTCTGGACTATTTTTTTTTTATCTATTAATGCTTAACAATAGATCAGTGAAAAATGGATAAAACATGAATGAAATACTGAAGTAAAAAGATTGTCTTCTATTTTTCAAAGTGATGAAAAAGGTTTTTCAATCCAGAAAAGCAAATTAAAAGCAAAAATTATTTACTGTGACTTCATTAAAATAGTAGCACGGGCATAGAAAAATACTGAAGTTTTTCGATTGCAGCTGACCTTTAATCATAGTAAGAGTCAGCTAGATTCAAAACGCATCAGTATTTTTCTATACCCGTGCTACTGTTTTAATGTGTACAGTGGCTGTGTGAATATTGGCTTATACTGTAATGCTGCAGCGTTGCCACACTGTCAGCTGGGCAGAGGAGAGATGCTACGTGCAAATGTGTCATATATGTATCCTATATAGAAAATACACACTGTACATCTCCATTTTTTATTTCACTTTTAATAACCTCGAATCCACCCAAATATAAAACAGGAAATCATAGTGATAATCAAAAACACAAAGCTCAAAATAAGCAGCTTTCACTTATAACTGTAATTTTTGCAAATGTCCTACAAAGCCAATCAGCCAGTAAATAAGGCTAAGTGCCCACGATGCAGAAATGTTGCAGATTTTTTCTGCATCTCCCTGGCAGGAAAAACGCATGCAGATTTTACATGCGTTTTTCCTGCCAGGTAGAAGCGTTTGTCAAGCGTTTTTCTAAGCGATTTTAGCATCACTTGGAAAAGTGCTTGACAACTTGGTGACACTCTATAAATCCATGCAACCAACATGGATTTATATAGTGTGACCAAGTTAATAGTTAAAAAAAAGAATAAAAATGATAGAAAAATAAAGATTATACTTACCTTCCGATGGCCCCCGGTCTTTTCTCCGCTGCGTCTGGTCTCTTGTACGTCTCGCGTTGGTCTAAAAGGACCTTCCATGACGTAATTTATTCATGTGACAAGTCACGCGACCGCTGACGTCAGCGGTCACGTGACCTGTCACATGACTAAATGACGTCATGGAAGGTCCTTTTAGACCATTGCGAGCCGTACAAGAGACCGGACACATCATTGAGGAGACCGGGGGACATCGGAAGGTAAGTATAATCTTTATTTTTTATTTTAAATTCTATTTTTAACACGTACTATGGTATCTGGGTCTGGAGGAGAGTCTTCTCTTCTCCAGACCCGGTGGGTACCATCCGCACATTGAATCGCTTAATATCCGCATGTGCACATGTAGTCATGTGGATATTAAGTGATTCAATGCAAGTCAATGGCGGCAATAACGCTGCGTGTCCGCAAAATTAATGGACATGCTGCGGATTTTTCCTCAATGATAATCCGCAGCGGAAATTTCCGCAGCATGTGCACAGCAAATGCAGATTATCATTGGGGACAATGGGGCACGTATTACCAAGCGTTTTTTAAGAGTTTTCGCTGCGGAAATTCCACGACAAAAACGCATAGTGGGCAAGCAACCTCATGCACATAAGCTAATAAGTGTTATTAGTATAAAGCATTCTACTTTTATTCTCATTTGGAAATGCTTTTATTTTAAAATGTCTTTGTTCAATATATCTTGTGAGTATGCGAGCAAAACTACAAAGTTAAAGGGTTATTCCTATCTTGTACATTTATGCCATATACACAGGAAGAGTCATAAATGTATAGTATATTTGGGTTCCACAAGTGAAACCTGTACATATGTCTAGAACTAAGTCCTGACGTTTGCTGAAGAGATAATTTTTATGGGAATTCTGACCACCTCTCTAGTGTTGAGCGAACACTAAAATGCTCGGGTGCTCGAAGCTCGGGCCGAGCTCACTGTGATACTCCGGTGCTCGACCCGAGCAATGAGCCCAATGTTAGTCTATGGGAGACCCGAGCATTTTTGCGGCGGCACCCCCGGCAGTCTGTAGAAAGCCTTAAAAGTGCCCAAAACGATAGTGACAGTGCTCAAATGACATGGGGATCGCCCCAGGAAGCATTTCTGACCCACAGGTCATTGCTGTCAACAACTTGGTCAGAGGTATTAAGCCACTTTAACGGGCTCACAATAAAACATTCAAAAACGAAACTGAAATGGCTTTCCTGTGAAATATGTTAAGGAACTTCCTTTACAGGGTTAAGACTTGTGTATAAGGTAAAATAAATAACTAAAAACAAAAATACTCCTCCACACCTTGGGCTTTGTTCACAAGTAGCATTTTTTATGCGTTTTTGCACTTTTATATTGTTTTCAACCGTGACAAATGCATTCACCGGGAAATGTCATTTTAACATTTTACAACCTTATCTGGCCATGTGCTGTGTGACACTGGCATATGTGGCGCCCCTGCTGCGCATTAGTGCCACAGATCCTAAAGGGGTGCATGGACAGATTCCTCCACAAGAGGCCCTCGCAGCATACACACACCTCCACCTTCCACCTCAGACCAGCAGAGGGAGCACGATAGGGATATAAATAGGGAAGGTGGAGCTAGGCAGTCAGTTCCGCTGGAGAGTTCAGCAAGTACAGGTCTGACTACAGAGTCGAGCTCAGTCTAGAGAACGTAGCTAAGAGTTCAGCAGTGGAGCATAAGGCTCCTGCAAGCTAGACTCAGGGAGCTCAGTTAGAGCCCAAGGCGTGCCGACGCCATAAGAGCGGTGAAGCGCGACAAGCTGCCGCTAGTGTGTATAGCCTAGTGAGAGCCTCGAGCGAGGCCGAAGGCTAGAGGAGTGAGTAGCATTGGGGGCAGAGGAGCTGTACAAGCTCACCCCAGAAAATCATATACCGGATACTGGGTCGACGTCTACAGGGCCGTATATCCCCCTGTAGAGACAACCGGAGACACCTGGAAGACTTCAGGTCCCAGGATCACCCAAGAGCTGATACGTACCAGAGCCAGGAGTCACAGAGGCCCCGCAAGCTGGGAGCATGTACTCCAAGAGAAGGCCCTACCACAAAGTCAGCCGGTGCAGGACAGAGACAAAGTTAAGCCTAGCTCCAGGCAGGTCAGAAACTTACTACACAAAGGCAAGAAACAGGAGGCCCTATACCCGCTCACTGGGGAGAATCCTGATATGCACCCTTCACCCTACAGTGCTCCGGAATGTGCCTGAACTTCCATCAGTAAAAGGTACTGAAGTGAACTGTGTGTTTGCCTATCCTTCTTCAGACCCGGCTGGGTCTCCTCTGTCCTGCATCCCTTCTCCTACGCTGCCCTGAGGCCTAGCTCCACCTGTGGGGAGCTATACCACCCAAGCTGCCTTAACACCGGCCTCAGTGGGCTGCCGCAGCGCTGGTGATCCTCACCAGACACCACAGGTGGTGTCACGAACTTTCACATAATTATCCACCCTTTTAAAGAGAGGCCCAGGGTACGGGCCAGGGAGCCGACTACCGCTACATCCCCCAAAACTACCAACAAGGCCCGGGCACCGAGTCCTCCCCATCCTCTGGGCGCGTCACATACAGTGCTGAAAAGACATGGGAACAGCATGGGGAAGACCCCTGGAAGCATCTCTGACACCCAGGCCACTGCCTAAAAGTGTGCCCATCAGAAGTGATCCTTGCCGCATCAGAAGATGCAGACTTGCAACTATCTCCGTGCAAGTCCTTGTCTATCTGGGACGGATATTAGTCCTCAGAAGGACTGTTTGTTTGATTTTGCAGGCTTTAGAGACCCTACACTACCTATTTCGCAGTATAAATCTGTCCCTAGCTCAGCAACACTCTCCCTACCCTGTCTGATCCGGAGCGACTGTGTCCAAGATGGCGGCGCCCGGTTTTAAATACTCGAGGTGACGCTGTGCGTCCAGCCAATCACTGTAATGCCCACAACCAACATGGCTGCGGTATTACAGTGACTGACTGGCAATCCCTGCATGTTCATTGGCTCTGTAAAGAGCGTCAAACATGCAGGGCAGAGACCCGAGCTCCCGCCCGAGTAACCCGAAATTGCTCGGTGCTCGCCGAACATCCCGAGTAGTGAGATGCTGTGTCAAGCATGCTCGCTCAACACTAGTTTCTATATATCGAGGGATAAGGTTATTAAAGTAACCTATTCGGGTAAAATTCCTGTCACATTACCTACCCTCAGCGATAGAATCTATCCAAAACAATTTTTTTGTCTCCTTACTGCAGGGTAGTTTTCAAAATTATTCTTTGTTTCATGAGAGACAGTACCTCCACTTTGTTGAATACGGCCACCATTGCACATGGGTTGGAGGTATTCTCTCATTTTTGAGTGGTATGTTATTTTTAAATGTACTGTAAATATTAAACGATACGTTTTAAGTTTCTCACATTTTTGCTGTCTGACTTATAAGTATAGTGAGAACTATTTTCCCCCTATTGGTGGGTAATCACTCCCACTATTTGCTAATTCAGAAACAGGATTGCCAACTAGACTTTATTTTTTTTTTCTGGACAACTTTGCAAAATAACACACACATACAATATTTTTTACAAACACATTGGAAAACCATAATAAATCATTACGATTATAACTGATACATATCTACAGCCCATAATTCAGATATGACAACATCAGCTGCATTCACTGTAAACTGTAAAATAATGATAATTAGGCTGTGTGCCCACGATGCGGTTTTAATGCGTTTCTGCAGCGTTTTTGCAGCTGCGGAAACGTTGCGGAAACTCTTTAAAAACGCATGGTAGAAGGCCTGCCATGTTCCCCGATGATAATCCGCATGTGCTGTGCACATGCTGCGGGAATTTCCGCTGAGGGTTATCATTGCGGAAAAAAACGCAGCACTACCAATTATTTTGCGGAAGTGCTGTGTTTTTGCCGCCATTGACTTGCATTAGAACGCGCCAATTCCGCAAGACTGCATCTGTACTTGGGTAATTGGCGCGTTCTAATGTGTGGATGGTACCCGGGTGTAGAGGAGAGGAGAGTCTCATCCACACCCAGGTACCATTAAAAAATCTGTAAAAAAAGAATAAAATAAAAAATAAATGTATATTTACCTTCCGGCGGCCCGCGCTGCGCTCCTCCTTGCTTCCCGGCACATCCGGGTGGACTGAAGGACCTGCGCTGACGTCAGAGTCATGTGACGGGTCACGCGACGCTGACGTCGGCAGGTCTTTCAATCCACCGCTGCCGGCAAGGGAGAACGGAGTGTAAAGCAGGCCACGGGGGGCCATCGGAGGGTAAGTATACATTTATTTTTTTATTTTTAACCATTCTCTTGGGTCACACTATATAAATCCATGCTGTTTGCATGGATTTATATAGTGTGACCTAGTTGTCACAAGCACTTTCCAAGTGATGCTAATTTCGAGACAATTGGTAACCCTGAGCAGCACACAATAGATCCTTGGTTTTGAAATAGGATCTACATTTACTATACATTTATAACTAAAATGTGGATTTGCCATAAATGGAATAACTGGGAATACAGAATCTCTTTTACATTTTCCTTTAGACCTCTAGGCTCTCAGTGATATGTAAGGGGCAGAGCCCTTTTTAACAATGACTTACATAGTTATGTAATTATGCTATACTGATCTAACTGCATAAACAAATATAAGATTTTTATATTGTATATACTTCCTAACTAGCATTATAACGGATGATAGGAATTAGTGATCAATAGCGCTGCCCAGGAAAACTGATGTCACAGAGGAATATCTTTAAAAGAATATTTATTTGCTCTTGAGGCTGTTCCTGGTTGTTCATCAGGCGAAAATATAAATAAAACTTCTTACTCACATATTATATATATACATATATATATATATAATATTTGTATTATATAATATCTGTGAGTAAGAAGTTTTATTTATATTTTTTCCTGATGAAGAGCCAGGAACAGCCTCGAAACGCGTAGCAAATAAATATTCTTTTAAAGATATTCCTCTGTGACATCGGCTTTCCTGGGCAGCGCTATTGATCACTCATTCCTATCATCCATTGTTTGATTTTCTGGACTCCCATTGGAACCCAGTGGGTGAAGCAGCAACCCTCAGGGAGCACCTTTGTTCCATTTGCGCACTGTTGTGCTTGCTAGCACGACCTCACAAGGTGAGTTATATCACCCTAAAGTGATCCATCCACCCCATATGATCTGCACTAGGGGCTCTTCCCCTCTCTTTGCTTTATTTAACTAGCATTATGTTATCCAATATTGAGAAACACAAGGCTACCACCCAATAGTTGGTGAACCCACTGAGTGCTAATAGAACTGCTATTTTCATGTGTATAAATGTCTCCAATTTCGGGTACTGGCCAATATCACATCTCCCCAACATAGTTTCACCTGAGTAGTATCATTGTATCCTACCTTACCATTCCCATCAAAAGCAGCAACATATTCACCACTTTGGATCGTTCACTTTTGGGATTCTCTAATAACGTGCATGTGCTCTGGAGCCTTCAGTGTTCATGTGCAGTGGCTCATCCACCCCTGCCCTCCAGCTGAATGTGGACTGTTTTCTTATTGTACAAAGTAATTGGGAGAAAGCTGTTAGTGACAGGAGAATGGGGGTAAAACAACAATATGATGATTCCTTTATAAACATTTTATGTAAACAACCTCATTTTGACAAGTAAGTAACACACCATTGTTACCAGGGTCTCAGTCACTACTGATTGATGCTTAAAGGGGTCCCTCCAACTCCCGCCCAGGAGATGTGGTATGATCAGACCATGTATGGTCAGACACAGCCATTACACAGTACACAGCAGGGGCACATTTATAAGATTATCTCAGCACAGGAATATTTTATTTAAACACATCCAATTGTGGAACTTATTATTCCAAGATCTATTGATTAAAATCAACATTTGTTCATGGGAAAACTCCATTAACTATGGGTAGCATAAACCTGATGATTAATATTTACTACTTTTTTAGCACAGAAATCAATTCACTTCTCATAACTCAGACTTCAACTGATCATAATCTTATGGCCGTGATATGCTGTGTAATTACGTAAGGTGCAAAATTCTTTGAGTTATTATCACGGGTGTGTCAGAAGTGACAGACAGTCGCCCTGCAGTTGGTTGCAGGAGATCTCTACGTTTGGCATTATAGACATCTTCTTAGAGGCTGTCTCTAGGACCCAGTAGCTACCTCCCTCTGGCTAATTAACTCCCTGGCCTGGGTGTATAAATACCTGCTGTGTTTCAGAGGGAGGTGCCGGAGATATTCATTATTCCTTGTGAAGGCTTTAGCAAGAGCAGTACTTCTACCTCTCTGTAGCTTGAGGTCGTGTGTGCATTTGTCTGGAGTCATCTAAAGCTAAGCAATTTCCCCCTGTTTGTCCTTCCTTGTTGTCTATAGTGTTTAGTGGAGATCGACTAGTGCTCATCTCCCCCTTTCCTAGCCTGAGCCAAACGCCGGGGAAAGACAGGGCGAGGTACATGTGCGGCGATTGGTGAAGAGCCAATATAGGGATGTTAGGGGAGACAGGGTGACGCTAGATCAATCTAGGAGGTCTCCACTTTCCCCCTTTCTGTAGAGTCTGGGCTCCCTTTCCCTCTTCCCTTTGTGTTGCACTAAGTCTTTCCCACACCTTGCGTGACAGATATATTGATGGCATGTACCATTGGAACAGTTAGTTGGAATTTATCAAGACTAGAATTTCATATGGCAGTCAAGAACCAAAAACCCACCAGAGTAAGGTGTGCCAATTTTAAGGTGCACAGGCCTCTTACATTTGGCACATCTCTTGGCTATCTGTGTGTCAGCAAATGAAATTTGCACTGGCTATTAGGTGGCACAGGATTCAGCTGTCAGCTATGAAAAAAAGAGGGACATGCCAAAAAAACTGTAGTGCGAATGATAAATCACTCCTCTGAAGAGGAAGCTGCTTGTCATCCAATGTGCTGGTAGTTGCAGTTTTTTAATTGATTTTTATTTCCAGTTTATATAGATTATATAGAAAACTAAATCACTCTTGATAAAGTTGGATTTCGTCTTTGAGTGTCTGACTAGATGTCAATACTAGAGATGAGCGTTGTTCTACTCGAACTGTTCGCCAATCTCAAATTCGAGCTGTTTTGGGCGGTGTTCGAGCCGGTCGGCCAACACGAACAATTTGAGAAAAATTCGGCTGTTCGAGGTTATGTTCGATAACTGTTCGTGCACCAAAATCATAACTGGATTTTTTCTCAGTAATGATGAAAATTAATGTTAATACGCAGTTTGAGTGTACAGCGGGGCGGGGGGAGGGGCAGGGGATGGATCTCTGCAGGAACAATGAAGATCTCCATTTTTTTTTCTCTTTCCCGCATTTGCAGTGGGGAGGTGCAATCTGTCAGCCTATCAGCAGCGCACACACGGAGCGAAGTGCTTTTTTTCACACAAGCAAGGGCATGTGTGATTGGCAGTGTATGTCACATGTCCTTGCCCTATAAGACCAAGCCATTTTCCCCGTCGCCACCATTTTCTCACTGCTGCAGCTGCGTGTTAGACGGCACCGCTGTTGCTGTGTGCGCTATACCTTGTTAATTTCAAGCCAATTTTCGCACAAATATACAGATAGCTTGGGAGTAGGGAATAGTTGTGATTGCAGTCCTTTTAAGGACTAGGTTACAGCATTTCCCAAGACTTTTATCAGGCAGGTCTGTGCTCTTAAATAGATAGATTGTGGGAGTAAAGACTAATTATAATTGGAGTCCTTTTCAGGACTAGGTTACATCAGTTCCTATCAGTTTTTGCCAGGCAGGTCTGTGCCAGTGCTGTGCAAGTTTTTTTCACAGCATTTGGCTGAATCTAGCAAAGCTAATCCTTTTTGGCCTATTGCAGAGTGTGTTAGTCAGTGGAGTAGCCTATCTGTGTTGCAAGATATACCACCTGTGTATAGAATACCAATTTTTTAACTGCACCTAGTGAAGTAAAATCTTTTGGGCATAGCATCATTCTATTAGTCCATCTATACTGACCTCCATCAGGTTGCAAACTGAATATAATTTTTTTCTGCATCTAGCTCTGAAAAAATATTTGGGCTTCTAGCAGTGTGTGGGACTTGGTCTATTAGTCCATCTATACTGACCTCCATCAGGTTGCAAATTAAAAATAATTTTTTTCTTCATTTAGCTCTGAAAAAATATTTGGGCTTCTAGCAGTGTGTGGGACTTGTTCTATTAGTCCTTCTATACTGACCTCCAGCAGGTTGCAAATTGAATATAATTTTTTTCTGCATCTAGCTCTGAAAAAATATTTGGGCTTCTAGCGGTGTGTGGGACTTGGTCTATTAGTCCATCTATACTGACCTCCATCAGGTTGCAAATTAAAAATAATTTTTTTCTGCATCTAGCTCTGAAAAAATATTTGGGCTTCTAGCAGTGTGTGGGACTTGGTCTATTAGTCCATCTATACTGACCTCCATCAGGTTGCAAATTAAAAATAATTTTTTTCTTCATTTATCTCTGAAAAAATATTTGGGCTTCTAGCAGCGTGTGGGACTTGTTCTATTAGTCCATCTATACTGACCTCCATCAGGTTGCAAATTAAAAATAATTTTTTTCTGCATCTAGCTCTGAAAAAATATTTGGGCTTCTAGCAGTGTGTGGGACTTGGTCTATTAGTCCATCTATACTGACCTCCATCAGGTTGCAAATTAAAAATAATTTTTTTCTGCATCTAGCTCTGAAAAAATATTTGGGCTTCTAGCAGTGTGTGGGACTTGGTCTATTAGTCCATCTATACTGACCTCCATCAGGTTGCAAATTGAATAAGAAAATTTTCTGCATCTAGCTCTGAAAAAATATTTGGGCTTCTAGCGGTGTGTGGGACTTGGTCTATTAGTCCATCTATACTGACCTCCATCAGGTTGCAAATTAAAAATAATTTTTTTCTGCATCTAACCCAGCCAATAGTTTTGGCCTAATACCACAGTTTGGCCACTCAGCTCTGCTCGGTTACCATCCATTGTTTTTTTGTGCAAACAACTCCAGAGTTGTGAATTAGTTAACCACCAAAATGAGTGGAAAAAGGCCTGCTGCTGGTGGAAAGGGGAATAGGCGTGTTGGGAAGGGGAAAAAAGGTTGTGTCCGTGGGGTAGGTGCAGAAGAAAGACCATCTTCCAGCCAAACTAAAATGTCTACTTCTTTTAGCGGACAATGTGATAAGATCCCTTTCTTACGGCCACGCCAATCGCTACAAATTCCAGATGAGGCACAAAAACAGCAGGTGCTTCAACGGATATCAAGTGCTCCTTTAAGTGGGCTCTCCTCCACATCAACTTCAACATCACAAATACTCCAGTCCTCAAAGGTGTCACCCAAATCGCACTTGCTTCCTCACAGCTCCCAAATCTCCAGCTGCCCGTCTGAGTATGAGGTAGAACAGATGGTTGAGTCTGCAGAGCTGTTTACTCATACTATAGCCTGGGAATCAGAGGTCGACTCCAGCGCTTCTGTGAATCCAGACGAGGAAATGATCTGCACTGATGCCCAGAATCTTTATGAGTCGGATCCAGGACCAGACGCAGAAGGTTCTGACCATAATGTAGACCCTCATTCCCAAACTGTAACTCCTGTTGGTGGAGACAATGAGGAAGACGATGATAAGACTCAAATACCTGATTGGAGCGACAACTTTAGTTTTTTGTCAGGGCAGGAACAGGTTGGCTCTGAGGACGACGGGTGTGATAACGCACAGGGTGATGATGATGAGGTCGGAGATCCCACTTACTGTCAACCCACAGTCAGCCAAGAGATGAGGTCAGCAGAGGAGGTGGAGGAAGATGCTAGTGACGACGAGGTCAGGTTGCGCCTTCCTGGACAGAGACGTAGTACTGGAAGCACGTCAACAACTGCATCCTCAAACACAACTCTGCCTCTCACCACAAGTCGTGGTGGCTCTTCAGGTCGCATGGGTGCTAAGCCTTGCATAGCCTGGGCATTTTTTCAGATCGATAAAGATGACCCAACTCGTGTTATCTGTAACATTTGTCAGCAAAAGCTAAGTAGAGGCCAAAAAATACATAGTTTGAGTACTTCATGCATGAACCGGCACATGGACATGAAGCATAAGTTGCAGTGGGAAGCTCAGTGTGCTACAATGCGGTCTAGCCGGCCGGGCCAACCACCGTCTGCCATATCTTGTGCATCCGCGGCCTCTTCATCCTCTGTGACTGGGGGGACAGCAGTCACACCTGTTTTGGGGCGCAGACCTGCCACCTCTTTACCCGCAACAGCCAGCGTGATTGGCAGGTCATCATTTTCTTTGGAGGTGGTAACACCAGCTGGTCTTGAGCGCTGTCCGACATCGATAGCACCACCTTTGGATCAAGGCAACCTAACATGTCCGCCTGCATCTTCCTCACAGACCGGCAGTTTGCCGGGGACACCCTTATCAACCCCGTCTAAGCACAATAGCCAGCCCTCGGTCCCTCAGATGTGGACAAGTAAAAGACCATTTCCTCCTAGCCATGAGAAAGCTAAGAGGTTGAATTTCACCATCTGCAAGCTCTTGGCTACAGAAATGCTGCCTTTCCGCCTGGTGGACACAGAGGATTTTCGAGACCTTATGTCCGTCGCAGTGCCCCAATACCAGATGCCCAGTCGGCACTACTTCTCAAAGAAAGGTGTGCCTGCGCTCCACCAGCATGTCGCACACAACATCACCGCTTCTTTGAGAAACTCTGTGTGTGACAGGGTGCATTTCACCACAGACACTTGGACGAGTAGGCATGGACAGGGGCGTTACATGTCGCTGACTGGGCACTGGGTAACTATGGTGACAGCAGGACAAGGGGCTGCTGTCCAAGTCTTGCCGTCCCCACGAGTTGTGCGTCAATCCTCTTTATGTCATTTTTCCTCCACTGCTTCTGCCTCCTCAACCTCCTCTCGATCTTCCACCTGCACCCAAAGCCTGTCTGGTCATGCCACAAGCTTTCTAACTGCGCAGAAGGGATCCTGCACACCTCCTTACTATGCTGGCAGTAGGGCTCAACGTCATCAGGCGGTTTTTACATTGAAATGTCTGGGAAATGTGAGTCACACAGCTGAGGAGTTGTGGTCAGCTCTGGAGAACCAATTTCATGAATGGTTGTCTCCACTGGACCTGAAACCAGGGAAGGCCGTGTGCGACAATGCTGCAAACCTGGGTGCGGCCCTTCGCCGGGGCAATGTCACACACGTGCCTTGTATGGCTCACGTGTTGAACCTGGTTGTCCAGCAATTTTTAGCCCACTATCCCAGACTAGATGGCCTTCTGCAGAGGGCACGGTCGCTGTGTGCTCACTTCCGCCGTTCGCATCCCGCAGCTCAGCGACTTACATCTCTACAGAAGTCGTTGGGCCTGCCACTTCACCGGCTAAAATGCGATGTGCCTACCCGGTGGAATTCAACTCTGCACATGTTGCAGCGACTGTGGCAGCACCGACAAGCCCTGGTGCAATACGTTCTGACGTATAGCCTGGGCCAACGAGATTCAGAGGTGGGGCAAATCACGCTGGAGGAGTGGTCTCAGATCAGGGACCTATGCACCCTTCTGCACAGTTTTGAAATGGCGACGAAGATGTTTAGTGCTGACGATGCCATTATCAGCATGACTATTCCGGTGATTTACATGCTGGAGCACATGTTAAACAGAATTCGGAGTCAGGTGGTGGCACAACAGGAGGTGGAGGAAGTAGAGGAGGAGGAGTTGTATGCGGAAGGGCTAACATCTGCAAGGTCCAGACGGTCGGCAGCACCAAGGCGGCAGGCATGTGAGGGTGGGGGAGATGATTTTACCAGGGCGCATGGTAGCAGCCAAACTAGTGAGGAAGGTGCAGGAGCCCAGGAAGAAGTGGAGGACGAACTGATGGAAGACTCATCAGATGAGGGAGACCTTGATCACATTTCTGTTGTGCGAGGTTGGGGGGAGAGGACAGAGGAAGGAAGCATGATTGCTACCTCGCCACCAACACAACAGGGACTTGGTGCTCCTGGATGCGCAACACACATGAGTGCCTTCTTGCTGCACTACCTGCAACATGACCCTCGAATTGTGAGAATTAGAAATAATCCTGACTACTGGGTTGCCACACTGTTAGATCCCCGGTACAAAAGTAAATTTGCAGAAATTATTCCTGCCATAGAAAGGGATGCACGCATGCAGGAGTATCAGCAGAGACTGTTGCAGAATCTTACATGTGCTTTTCCACAAAATACCAGTGGTGCACGTAGTGAATCTCACAGTTCCAACTTGCCAACCGTGGGACCGTCAAGTGTTCAGCACTCAAACCGTAACAGAACCACAGTATCTGCTGGTAACATCAATTTTGCGGAATCATTTCACCACTTTTTTAGCCCATCCTTTGCAAGGCCACAGGAGACAAGAAGTCTGACACATAGTCAACGCCTAGAGACGATGGTACAGGAGTATCTCCAAGTAAACATTGAAGCCACGACTGTGTCACTGGACCCTTGCTCTTTTTGGGCTTCCAATCTGGATAAATGGCCGGAGCTAGCCACTTACGCCTTGGAGATCTTGTCATGCCCCGCAGCCAGCGTTCTGTCTGAACGTGTGTTCAGCGCTGCTGGTGGTGTGCTGACAGATAAGCGCACGCGGCTCTCCACTGATAATGTAGACAGACTCACGTTCATAAAGATGAACAAATCATGGATCCGAAACGACTTTTCTACCCCTGTGTCATCCTGGGGAGAGTAAAAGCTTGATGATTGGTTAAAATCACCCTACCAACCGTTTTAAGCTTTCAAATTACTAATCATGTTTATCTGTATCTTGACTGGAAAATAATTTGGGCTTTGTAGCAGTGTGCAGCACTGATCCTATTAGGCCATCTATAATAAGCTTCACCAGATTTAAAATTAAAAATAATTTTTAGCTGCATCTAGCCCGGAAAATAATTTTGGGGCTCCGAGATGCGCAAGACACATAAGTGCCTTCTTGCTGCACTACCTGCAGCATGACCCTCATATTGTCAGAATTCGAAGTAATCATGACTACTGGGTTGCCACACTCTTAGATCCCCCAAACTTTTCGATCAACCTTTTCATTTTAATAAAGACCAAAAAAATGGTCATTTTTGAAATTATAAGCATTAGCAGGTTGTTAGAAACTGAAATCAAACAGTTTTCAACTCAAAACTTTATTCTAGGTGATGTTACATTTTCACATAGGACCCCTTGTTCGAAAGGAGCTTCTGAACTCTCTCGTCCATTGAATTTGTCAGGTTTTGGATGGTTTCTGCTTCAATTGTTTTGCATGAGGACAGAATACCCTCCCAGAGCTGTTGCTTAGATGTGAACTGCCTCCCGCCATCATAGACACTCCTTTTAATGATGCTCCAAAGGTTCTGAATGGGGTAGAGGTCAGGGGAGCATGGGGGTCACACCATAAGTTTGTCCCCTTTTATGCCCATATCAGCCAGAGATGCAGATGTTTTATGTGCAGCATGAGATGGTGCATTATCATGCAGAAAAATGATCTTGCTGTGAAATACACGGTTCTTCTTCTTGAACCATGGCAGGAAGTGCTGTTTGAGAAAATCCACATACATTATGGAGTTCATCTTTAGCGCCTTCAGGGATCCTAAAGGGGCCGACAATCTCTCTCCCCATGATTCCAGCCCAAAACATTACTCCACCTCCTCCTTGTTGGCGCTGTAGCCGTGTTTGCGTGGGGTGTCCATCAACCAGCCATCCTCCACTCCATTCATCTGGACCATCGAGCGCTGCATGGCACTCATCCGTGAACAAAACAGTTTTGAAATCAGTCTTCATGTAATGTTTGGCCCACTGGAGCCGTTTCTGCTTGTGTGAAGTGGATAGAGGAGGTCGACAGGATGGCATATGCACAGCTGCAAACCTCTGAAGGACCCTGCATCTTGTTGTTCGGGGGACGTTGGAGGCACAAGCAGCTTCAAAAACTTGTCTGCTGCTATGACAAGGCTTTTTTGCCGCTGCTGTTTCAACCTGACATAATTGCCTGTAGGAAAGAGTCCTCAATTTGCCCTTATCAGCACGCACACGTGTGTACTGTGAATCAGCTACATACTTCTTGATTGCCAAGACACTTCATCCTGATCATCGCACAATGTTGATTGTAGTCATGCCTTGACCTAAACACTCCACAATTTGTTGCTTCTCAGCAGCCGACACATCCTTTTTCTTTCCCATTTTGGCAGAAAATGTAGGCTGCTTAATAATGTGAGAGAGCCTTCTTAAGTAGTCTTGCCTTTCATTGGACACACCTGCCAAACTAATTAGCACAGGTGTCTGCAATTGCTTACAGTGATATAAAGAGCCCTGACACACATCACCATCAATGAGTTTAACTGACAAACAAACAAATTCTTCCCTTATCACTCCTAAACACTTTTTGCATAATAATTTGGAACGCGGTGTACATGTGCTTTTCCACAAAACACCAGTGGTTCACGTAGTGAATCTTACAGTTCTAACTTGCCAACCGTGGTCTGTATGGAATTGTTCAATAAAGGGCCCAAAATTAAGATAACATAGATGGAAGAGGTCTCTATGAATAGGAATTCCTAAGTATTTGATACCCTGTGAGGGCCAGGCAAAGGGAAAGTTGGACTGGATGGAATCCTATATGGATTTAGGGAGGGAGACATCGAGGGCCTCAGACTTCGCTGCATTGATTTTAAAATTTTACCATGTAACAAAGTGATCTATTTCAGCCATAACAGCAGGGATGGATATATGTGATTGAGTGATATATACTAGGACATCATCAGCAAATAGAGAGCACTTGTACTCGGTGCCTCCCACCTCAATCCACCTAATATTGGGGTTATGGCGAATTGATGAGAGCAGGTGCTCCGTCACTAGGATGTATAAGAGAGGGGACAGAGGACATCCCTGCCTTGTCCCATTGGTGATTGTGAAAGGTGATGAAAATGTTCTGACGCACCCCCTGGGCCTTGGGACACCCGGAGCCGGACCCTTTTTGGTGGATGCTGGTGGTTGTAGTCTTCGTGGCGGCGATCCGGTTCCGTGGCTCAGGGCGGTCAAACCAGTGGCGGAACTATTTATGTGGTTTTGATGTTTAAATGTCCGACTACGCCACCCGTGGATTGCGGTCAGAGTGAACCGCCGCTACAGGGCAGACCGCTAAGGCTGGTGTTGTGGGTGCAGCAGAGCGTAGCATAACTCCCCACGGGAGGAGTATAGCCTCAGGGCAGTGTATGCGGAGGATGGGGGTGATGGTGCAGGGCAGCAGCAGTAACGACACGGAGTCAGTGATGCAGTTCAGGGCCTTTACTCACAGTTCTTATTATCCAGACCACGTCTGCAGGTAACGGCTGCCCACGTCGTACTGTGCTCACCAGGTGAGGGGCTCAGACAACTCCCAGATAACTTTGGAGCGCTTCACAGGACCCCCTTTGTGTGTCCTTTGTCTGGCCTTTCTTACCAACACTTCTGTCCGGCTGCCTCGGGCCTCCTCTTGGTAAACTTGGCGCCAGTTTCCCTGACCCTATGTGGTGCCTTCCTAGCGGGTGGAGCAAGGGGCTGCGCCACATAAAATGTCAGAGCCTCCGGTTTCTAGCTGAGGGTCGTTTCCTGCCTCCACTAGTTCGGGGACCGGTCTCCCCCTTTGGCCTGACCCCTCCACGCAGGTGGATTCGGGCGTGCGGTGGCGACTCGCCCGTCCGCACCCCTGGGATCCCTTCATTCCTCGTTCCTGGAGCCTTCTCCGCTCCTCTTCCTTCCTTCTCCCTCTTGCAGGCCTGGGCCTCTGTTACTAGGCCCGCCTCCGGAGCAGAGCTCATGCAGAGCCCCTGCTCCCTGCCACTTCTGCTCAGACTTCTCTGCACTGAACTAAGATGGTGCCCACCTTTTATACTCCCTTCTCAATGCACCCAGGAACTGCTTCCTCCCTGCTCCTGCACTGCAGGGTTCCCCTTCCTCAGTGTTCCCTCCCCCCACTCCAGCCAGGGACAGGGACTGTCGTGCCCATCTCAGGGGCATATTGGTCGCCCTGCCCCACGGCAATGTGGTGTAATGCATGCAGGTGTCGGGTCCTGATCCACACTCCATCCTTATCTGAGAGTGAGATATCACACCTCTGGGTGAGGTGCAATACGTCTGTAGCAACCGAGCCCTCGGTGCTACAGTTCCATTTATCTTCAGCCTAGGTGACGTATTGTGATACAGGGCCGT
Organism: Phyllobates terribilis; assembly: GCF_046119375.1. Taxonomy (NCBI): domain Eukaryota; kingdom Metazoa; phylum Chordata; class Amphibia; order Anura; family Dendrobatidae; genus Phyllobates; species Phyllobates terribilis. The sequence continues at coordinate 159,951,259 of NW_027362764.1, read as the reverse complement.
GATTTTGGCTATAAAAGGGTCCCCTAGACCCCTACCCCAAGCTTTTTAAGAGAATCATATATGGCGTGCCAGGAGACTCTATGGAATGCTTTCTCAGCATCCAACGAGAGTATCTACTTACAAATTTTTAACTGCATCTAGCCCAGGAAATACTTTGTGCCTAGTAGCAGTGTCTGCTAGTCAGCGGATTATCCCGGCTGTTAAGCAAGCTACACCACCTGTAGTTTGGACACTTAATTTTTTCAAAGGAAATGCTTCGGGACCACGGGATACTTAGTGAAGAGCATCAGGAGGCACCCCAAGGCATAGGGGCTGGGACTGGCACTAGGATGCCTTGCGGTGGACAGCCGAGCTCGATCCTTATAAAAGCTTTTTAACTGCAGCAGCTTTAGTGGACGCTACTGGAGCTGGAATTACGCGGCTGCTGGCATGAGACTTGCCCTCCAATAGATCCTTGTAAATGGATTTAAAGTGTATTCATTCAAATTAGAGGGACAATTTAAATTAAAAAGCTTAGAGCTGCCTCCACCACAGGGGGGCTCTCTCGACCCACCAGCGGACAGGCACCAGTATTGGGAGAGGGGGGCTGGCCGTCAGGGTTCACCGCGGCTCTGGCACAAACCCGGCGACACGGAGGTGGCACGGGCAGGAGCGGACTGGCCGTCTCGGCTTCTCACTTTTTGGATTTTAGAAGGGCATGACATGCCTATATCTGTGTCTCCCCCTCCTTTTACTCCTCCACCTCTTTTCTTTTCGCATGACTATATGTACTTGTCACTTTTCCATGTGTTAGTTGTGTCTTCTGAGCAGTTTGTCAGCTTTTGGACACCTTTGAAGGTGTTTTCTATGTGTTTCTATGTGTTTTTGTTTGCCTGCCATTGGTTTTAACGGTGTTCGAAGGTGTTCGACGAACAGTTCGACGAACAGTTCGGCGAACACACGGGTGTTCGACGAACCGAACCGAACTCGAACACTACGGGGGTGGCTCAACACTAGTCAATACCTTGATGGGCTAACTGATTTCTGTATTTTTGGTGTTGTATCTTTGCTGTCTATACACTGGACCACTTTATAATATTGCTCTGTATATGACATGTCTAGTAATTTGTCAGCAAGTCTTTAAAAGGAAATTAATTACTTTCCCATATTTTGCTTGAACTGCTTGTCTTTCTACAATACACATATTTCTGGGGGTTTTAAGAACTTGACAACTATTGTTCTGTGTTTTTAACACAGTGCTAAAACTGAAACATAAAAGTACTTTAGAATTTACTTTGTGACTTTGTCAATTCAACTATAAAAGACAAGCCTTTTAAAGAGTTTTACTTGCTAGCCAGTCAATTGAGGTTGGGCTTCCACTTTTACATTTTTTACTTGAACCTGTTCAAACTGTTCCAGGATTTTTGAGGAGAAACATTTTGAAAAATTAAAAATAAAAACTGAACAGCTACAAAGTACATAGTTAACATTAGTAGATAAGGATAAGTACATAAGTGGATCTGTCACTAAATTGTACAGTACAATGCAGACTACATACATTGTTTATTAGTGCTCATAGACCTGATGAGACTGGAGTATTTACTTTTAAAATCCATGTCAGAATGGCTGTATAATCAAATAAATATGACATTTTTAATATCAGGCAAGTTTGAAGGCCAACTGGGCAATTCACCAGCTCTCTGATGAGACAATTCGAGCCTATTTAACCATAATATTTGCCTATTTCATGTGCTACATGTACTCTGTATGCAGGAGCATTCTCTTGCCACCACATTGGCCTTTTTTGTATCAACCTTTTGCTTAGTCTGTTTTTGCTACATCAAAAATGCATATTTTCCCTTTGAAACTCTTCTAAAACTTAAAATTAAAAAACATGATATAAAAAGGTTGCTTTCCCTTCACACTTAAGATTGGAAGGAATAACCCTCTGGATATATCTAATACAACGATTAGCAATTTATTACACTCTCATTCTAGCAATATTGGGCCTAAATGAAATTTCAAGTAAGTTAAACACAAATATATTCTACATACAGCGTCATCGGTGACCTTTATTTCAAGGGTTGGGCTAGTCCCAGCTCTGGCACTGCGCGATATGCACAATGACTCTTTCGCCGGCTCAGATCAATAGCAACGAGCCGGCAACAGAGTGCACTGTCAGTACACGTTGTAAGACATGTCCCTGGCTTGCAGTCACCAGTGCTACCCTGCAAGGGATGTCACAGGGTGGTGCTTGTCTCTGCACACCAGATATTTTTATAGTGCACACTGACAGTGCTCTTTGTTGCTGGCTCGTTACTACTGACCTGAGCCAGGGAAAGAGTGCACTGTCATTGTGCACATCACACAGTGAAAGAGCAGGGACTAGCCCAGTCCCTGAAATGAAGGTCACCAATGACTCTTCATTTCAGGGAGGGGGCTAGGTCTGCTGTAGTGAATGCAGCTTCTGCCCCCTGCTGATGTTTACTTTGAGTATGCCAGCGTGCACTGGAATTCTCAAATGAAACATCATAAAAATGGAAGTTGTAAAAAAATAAGAAGTTAGATAGTGTAGTTAGGGAAGGATAGGGAATTTTTAACCCCTTCAACCCATCTAGTTTTCCCCTTCCTAACCAGGCTAAATTTTACAATTCTGACCAGTGTCGCGTTATGTGGTAATAACTCTGGAACACTTCAATGTGTCCCAGTGAATGTTTTTTCGGAACACATTGAACTTTTTGTTAATTGAAAATTTAGATAAATATGTTTTGCGTTTATTTGTGAAAATATTGGAATTTTGGCGGAAATGTTTAAAATTTTGCAATCTTCACACAATTTCTGTGCACTTAAAACAGATAGTTATATCACACAAAATAGTTAATAAATAACATTTACCACATGCCTACTTTACATCAGCATCATTTTTGAAACATAATTTTCTTTCGTTAGGAAGTCAGAAGGGTTAAAAGTTGATCATTGATTTCTCATTTTTCCAACAAAATTTACAAGACCAATTTTATTAGAGACCACATCCCATTTGAAGTGACTTTGAGAGCCTATGTGACAGAAAACACCCAAGTGACACCATTTTTAAAACTGCTCCTGTCAAAGTGCTCAAAACCATATTTAATAAGTTTATTAACCCTTCAGGTGCTTCAAAGGAATTAATGCATTTTGGAAGAAAAAATAGAAAGTGTTACTTTTTTGTGCAAAAAAAATGTTGCTTTAGCCCCAATCTTTTATTTTCAGGAGGCTAACAGGAAAAAAAAGTACACCAATACCACATATGTGGTGGAAAACCACTGTTTGGGCTGACGGCAGGGCTCGGAAGGGAAGGCGTGCTATTTTGACTTTTGGATTGCAAACTTGGCTGGAATAGATAGCGGAATGTGCTCAACAGTGGAAACGCCCCACAAGTGACCCCATCTTGGAAACTACACCCCTCGAGGAATTTATTTAGAGGGGTAGTGAGAAGATTGAACCCATAGGTGCTTCACAGAATTTTACAATGTTGAGCCGTGAAAATGAAACAATACATTTTTCCCACAAAAATGTTTGTTTTGCCCAAAATTTTTCATTTTGTGTTGTACAATTTCTCCTGATTGCGCCAATACCCAACATGTAATCGGGAACTACTTTCAGGCACAGTGGAAAGCTCAAAAGGGAAGGAGCGCCATATTATAACGCAGATTTTGCTGGAATGGCTTGTGGGTGCCATGACCCACTGGAAGAGCCCCTGAGGTGCCAGAACAGCAGGACCTCCCATAAATGATCCCATTTTACAAACTACACCTCTCAATGAATTCATCTAAGGGTGCAGTGATTACATCGACACCATGGGTGTGTCACAGAATTTTATACCATTGGGTGGTGAAGAAAAAATAATTTGTATCACAAAAATTTTGTTTTAGCTTCAGATTTCATATTTTCACATGGTGAAATGAGTAAAAATGGCATCAAAATGTGTTACACAATTTCTGCTGAACGTGGCAATACCCCATAAGTGGCTGCACAGTACTAGTTAGTCACACGGCGAGACTCTGGAGGGAAGGAGCGCTATTGGACTCTTGAAGAAGAAATTTTCATGGAATAATTTGAGGACTCCATATACAGAGCCCCTAAATGCTAGAAGAGCAAAATCCCCACTCAAGTGACCAGCACATTTTGGAAATTACACCCCTCTGGGAATTTATCTACAGGTGTAGAGACAATTTTGACTCCATGGGTGTTTTCCAGAAACAAGCAGCAATGGATGTTGCGGAGTGAAAAATTGCAAATCTGCCTTTGTAGCGCCCAGTACGTTGCAGTGCCCACTACACTGTCTCCAACTTGTGCTTCTGGAGACATGCACCCCATAATTAAGCTGGCTGTCATCGCTACAAAAATGCCCAATATGGGGTTTAGGCTGAGTGAAAATTGCAAATCTTCCGTTGTAGTGCCCGAAAATTGTGCCCAGCATGTGCTTCTGGAGATATGGACCCCATAAATTAAGCGGGCTCTCATCGCTGCAGAAATACCAAACATGTGGATGTTAACTGCGGTTTAGGCATACTCAGGGGCATTAGGATTTGGGAATGCAGAATTCGCTGGATTTCTTTTGGGGGGTGAGGATCCATTTTGTTTTTCCAGAGCCTTTGTACTACCCGTAATGTGGAAAGCCCCTATATTTCCATTGATAGATGACGGACCTGAGTGGAGACTTGAGTTAAAGTTTTTATTGGGAACATTTTGCATAACATTTTGAAACACATTTATCCTGTGCTCTACACTAACCACTTACATTGGGTTTCCATCTAAATCTCTAAATGACAGGATTCAGATGAAACCCCCAACGGATCCATTCACTGTAAAGAGGCAGCAGAGTTACTCTGGACTCCGTCTGGCCTCTATTCAGCGATGTCCTTGTTTTCAGACGTACACAAAACTGTGGCCAACCACGCTTTTATGCATGCTTAAAAGACGGACACCGCCGGATCATAGGCCAGATGGCATCCCGAGTGTTTCCATCTGCCCAATTATAGGGAAGCTCACGTTGAGTGTTCCATCTGAATCACATATTACAGAGATTTACACTGAAACCCCGGTGTTTATGTAGTTTTTTTATGTTTGGTTATTATCAAACACTAAAAAACGCTTTTTTTTTTTTACAAAAGAAGTTTGCCATATTCTGAGCTATAATTTTTCTATATTTCGGCAGACAGAGTCATGTGATGGCTTGTTTTTTGCAGGACAATTTGACGTTTTTATTGGTAGCATTTTCGGGCACATGACATTTTTTCATCTCTTTCCATTACGATTTTTGGGAGGCAGAATGAACAAAAACCAGCAAGTCACGAATTGCCTTTTGGGTTTTTTTATGCCGTTTGCTGTGTGTTAAAAGTGATAATGCAGCTTTATTCTTTGGGTCAGTAAGATTACAGTGATACCACATTTATATCTTTTGTTTTTGTTTTGGTGCTTTTACACGATGAAAACTATTTTTTAGAAAAAATTATTGTTTTTGCATTGCTATATTTTGAGAACTATAACTATTTTATTTCTCTGCTGACGGAGCTGTATTATGGCTTGTCTTTTGCGGGACAATATCATGATTTTTATTTACGCTCGACTTTTTTATCGCATTTTATTCCACTATTTGTTCGACAGTATGATGAAAAAGCATATTTTCTACCACATTTTTTATTTATTCTTTTGACAGTGTTCACTGACGGGGTAACTAGTGTGACAGTTTTATAGTTTGGGTCCTTACAAAGGGGTGATGCTAAATATGTGTACTTTTTTGGTTATTTTTGTTTTTACATAAATATATGTATTTATTGGTATAATATTTTTTTATTTTTTTATATTTTTACAACATTAAAAAATATATTTGATTATGGCATTACATAGATAGGTATTTAGGATGAAAATTAATTTGTATTTCGGATCACCTTCTTAAAGAATAAATTGGGGGACAATGGACATCACTCACACTGAAAAGTGCTTAAAGAAAAGCATCAGATTCTGCCACCAACACAAGTAATTTCATGTGCTAAGCACTACAGACGATCAAATCACTTAGAGGAAAGTTACATTCACCTAAAATTTCACAAAAAATTTGAATTCGCCAGAGTCAGATTTTTTAACCAATGTGATTCTCGAGAATCCAGAAAAATAGCGGTCAGCTGCCATTTTGATGGATCCAAAAGGGCCTGGAAGAGGTTAAAAAATGTAAAAGATTCTCACTAAGTCTTTACCTGTCTTTTTCTATCCAGTCACTGAAGGAGCCTTCACTGGGCCATCTTCAACACCATGACTTTGAGACCTAGTCAGCGCAGGAGGTGCCAACTATGCTTACCACCAGATCTTGAGGAAGGTGAACCAGCTCAAAATTATCTAGTCTTAGTGGAATTACATGAAGAGATAGAAGGAATTAGCCAAGCCTACATCCACAGAAAATCTGTGGTTAGTTCTCCAAGACAAACTGTGTGCAAGTGTACCTAGGAGAATTAATGCTTTGATGCTGTTCGAAGACAAAGAGGGGTCACACTAAATTTGTTACAGATTTTTCTTTTATTCATATTCGCAAGAATTCTCACTTTGCAGTAGCTTTTCACATCTGCCTAAAACTTTTGCACAATACTGTATGTGAAGTGTATGGGATGGTAGATTTACTATATTATGAATATTGTTCATGGTCAACTCAAACATTTCATGAGGATTAGAATATGCATGGGCTGAATTTAGTAAAATGCCAAAATCCTAAATATAAGACAAAATTACAGTTACATGCACAGATGCATCGACACCATATGATCCCAGCAACCAGACTTTTCCACCTAAATTTTATTAGGTTGTTCTTGCTTTTATTGTTTAATGATAAAGGGGAGTTTCCAAATATAGATAAAAAAAATACCTAAACATTTGTAATAAATTTGAAAGGTAAGCATTTTTTTTTAAAAAAAGAAAAGAGGCTATCTGGCATAAATAGATCATGGGACATGAATAGGATGAAAATATAAAATCTGCCGTACTCACCTGGTGTCATGCTGATGGCTGCAGTCTAAACCAGATCGAGAAGCAGGACTGTCAATCAAAATGCTGACAACCCAGCATGCCCCAGGATCAGAAAACTGACAGTCCAGCACACTCCAGACCCCATAGAGCGGCTGAGCTGTCACTCACAAAGTTCCTTGACTACATTCAATGTTCAAACTACCTATTTATAGGGTGAGACACCAGGTGGTAGTAATACCTTCTGTCCCTTTATTCTTGCATCATATAGAAGGATGGAAGCCATGGAAGTAGTGCAGCTCTAACTGTGCCTCCATTGCTTATATTATCTACATGGAGTGATAGGGAAAACATACCATATGTGCCTACACCACAAGAATATTTGTTCCCATCATATTACAGTTAAATATACATTAGGGTATGCAATAACCCTTCACCATGAAGGCCAGGAAGGCAGAACTATCTGGGTACATATATGAATATCCAGTTAATATATTATATAAGGTGCATTAGTTCATATGAAGCTTATCAGAATGGTTTGGCCTGGAGAATAGCAATGCAATGGTAATAAGCATTAAAAAGAAACAGGTATCCTGAAAAATGAAATGGCATTCTATTAACAAGGTAAATAAATCTGGAATTGTACCCTATGGCATTACTAGTTGTGTCCTCATTATACAAAGGGCACAACCTCTGATACTAGGGTAAAAAAAAGAGATGACAACTTGTAAATGGATAATAAGCAAACAACAATGTATCATTATCTGCACAGTCTATTCCTATAGAATTCAGTGTATTTTTACAAAGGAAATGAACAACTGATTACAAATTACTATGTTCTATTCGTTTGTTCTATTCTCTGAGGTCACACGTTCTTTTGCAAATCATCAGGTAGGAATGGAACAGGTATTGGCATTTCAGAAATGAGGCCCATTGAGGTCACTCACAGTACAATTTACGAAATCCGCATCTGGTTACAAAGCAATTACCAAGTGAACATGAGAAGAGACAACGCACCTTATGGATCGGTGCTCACGTGTCATAAAAATATCCAACATAATTGGTATTATAGCATTACTGTAATCTACACATGCATATGTTCCTAAAATATGCTAAAATATGTCTCTTCTTATTATAGGGAGCCTATCCACTGCATCTCCTGGACATATCTACCCATTCTCTATAACCAGCTATCTGCATTGTAGCTAAAAATAATAAATAAATGAGCAGCACTCCAAATGGATAAAGTGAAGGAGAGATGGAAATTTTATTTACCCACATGCAGACATCAAGTTTCCATTTCTTTTTCAATTTATCTGATTGGAGTCCTAAGAATTATGTACTTTTTTGTGTGGACAAATGGCCACTGCCTAAAGACTTGCGTTAGCTCACATTATTCCATTTTTTACCTGTATACGTTTGTCATTTATATATTCATCCTATTTATTTATCTATTTAATAAAGCAAAAGAGAGACCATAGCACTCTGAATGCTAGAATGCTGCAACTTGTCTTTAGCCTTACTTGTTGGAATGGCCTTTCATATCCAGTTAGACAGCCTGACAACCAAGAATTACAAGAGTCAGGGGCTCTGCTAGTGTATTAAAAGATTAGGGGCACAACGGTGCAAGGCCTGTGGCCTACTGGACGGAAGTAAGAAGTCCAGGGTATCTGCAGCACAGTCGCTCGGTGGTGAGTACTGTTACCTTGTAACACTGTAGTCTTGGGTTCAAATCTGACAAAGGGCATGGGATTTGTATGTTTTCTTTGTGTTTGTTTGGATTTCCTCTTGTCACAACGGTGTCCACACCCCCACACTCCAAAAAGCATAAAACACAAGACAAAGTGAGTTGCACATAGCCGAGTTTACCAAGGAGACACTGAGATTCTGTACTTCCCACACTCTTCCCACTTCCTATCTGAAGAGGCAATTTGCATATTTAATTTCCCAGAGCAGCATTGCAGGGAGAATAAGCCTCCTTACCTTGACATGCTAAAGCCGGTGTGTCACTCTCCACAAGGAGAGACTTTACCCCTTAGACCTCAGTCCAGAGCTTCTCACCTAGCCAAATCAGTTCTCATACTTTACACTCATGAGGGACAATACCCCAAAACACTGTGTCGGCAAATTGAGATTCTGATTTGGCTTTTATCCTAAGTCATATTGCAAGGCTCGTTAAAGAGTTGATAGTGACTTGTAGGATTGCTGCTTCCAACAGATGGCACTATAGAGTTCAAGTCCTCTTCCTCTCTGCAGAGGCAATTTGCACCTTCTATTAGGCACTTGCAACCTTATAAGAATATGGGAGAGAGGAGTAGCACTATAAACTCATTGTGGGCACACAGCCTAAGGCCACATTCACACATTCAGTATTTGGTCACAATTTTACATCAGTATTTATAAGCCAAAACCAGGAGAGAAACAGGCAGAGGAAAAGTATAATAGAAACTCGTCACCACTTCTGTATTTATCACCCGCTCCTTGTTTTATTTTACATATACTGATGTCAATTGCTGACCAAATACTGAACGTGTGAACGTGGGCTAAAACATGTTCATTTGGTAGCAGAATGGAATATACTTTTTGATAATTTTACTTGTTATTTACCAATATTCTGCCCATTTTCTGCATCTTCTGTCTCTTGCCTCTTCTGTCCTTGTTTGGACAGAAAAAAAGCATTGCCCATTTTGTTCTGTTTTGAATCTCCTCTATAATAATATTTTTTTTATTTCTATAGCGCTAACAGATTCCTCAGCACTTTACACTTCAGAGGGAACTTGCACAAACAAAATAAGACATTATAGAGTAACACATAGTTCAACGCATACTAAGAAGAATGAGGGCCCTGCTTGCAAGCTTACAATCTATGAGGCCATAGGGGAGTCACAAAAGGTAAAAATAAACAGCTTGCCTGGTACAGTCCAGTTATCAATGTAATAAATAGGGACAGTCAAATAAAGCTGCATGAACCGGTCACCAGCAAGTATGTGTCAAACTCCGACAGCGGTATTTAACATGGCTGCACCGAAAGCGTGTCAAAAGATACGCCCATGGGCGCGCCTGTCACATGATCGCGGAGCACCAATGGGTTGGCATGACTACTCGGGGTCTGGAGCAGACCCCTGTGATTGTAATAACCAATCTATTATGAACACCACCCAGCGGTCGGCGCCCTGCTGTGTGTATCACAGGCAATCGGATGATCATAGCTTCTAGTATCCCATAGAGACTATTGAAACAAGTGAAAAGCAAAAAAAATATTTTTAAAAATATTAAAAAATAAAAAAAAATAGAAGTTCAAATCACCCCCCTTTGCCCCATTAAAAATATATATAAAAAAAAAAAAAAATCACACATACACATGTTTGGTATCACTGCATTCAGAATCGCCCGATCTATCAATATATAAAAATAATTAATCCGATCAGTAAATGGTGAAAATGAGAAAAAAAAATCAAAACACCAGAATTACGTTTTTTGGTCCCCACAACATGGCAATAAAATGCAATAATGGGTGATCAAAACATCGGATCTACACCGTAAAATGGAGACTCTACGGGTCTCGAAAAACGGCGTCATATTTTTTTTTTTTTTTTTTTTTTAAACTCAGAATTTTTTTTCACCACTTAAATAAAAAAAAAACTATACATATTTGGCATCTACGAACTAGTAATGACCTGTAGAATTAAAATGGCAGGTCAGTTTTAGCATTTAGTGAACATGGTAAAAAAGAAAAACTATTGTGGAATTGCCCTTTTTTTCAATTTCATCACACTTTGAATATTTTTCCCATTTTCCAGTACATGATATGGTAAAACCAATGGTTTCATTCAAAAGTACAATATGAATATGGTGGACTACATGGCAGTTAGTTTACTAGTTAGTGATAATCTGCTGACAAAACAGTGATTTTATATTAAAAAATCCATTAAGTAGCCCAATAAGTGACTGGAATCAGGGTTTCTGCCCCTACATTATGTTGCTTTTGCATTAGGCTATGTGCGCACTTTCAGGATTTGATTGCAGAAATTTCTGTAGCGTTTCTGCACCGTTTCTGCATCTCCTTGGCAGGAAAACCTCTGCAGAAAAAAAACATGTGTTTTGCCGTGATTTTGACGCGTTTTTGATACATTTTTTATGCGTTTTTTAATGCGTTTTTGCACATCAATGAATGCTTTTTGGAGCTAAATAAACATATTTGAAAAAAGAAACGTGGGACATTGCTTTAACCCTTGGATTGGACCTGGAGTGAATACATTGGTTAATTAAAAATGATTAAAGAATGTGTCTGTTGTATTTTAAATAAAGTGTTTTACTCTGTGCGTGCTTATTTAACTCTTTACTTGAGCTTACTTAGGTGTAGTAATGAAAGGGTCTGATTGACACCTTGTCATCACCACACAAAAGGGCTAGGTGTCAGCTAATCCCATACACCCAATCTCATTAGCATTTCCATTCATGTCATTTTTGGGGCAGCTGGGAGCTGCTATTTTTTAGCCTAGGAAAGTGGCATTAGGCAAACATGTTCCCTGGCTATTAATAACAGCTCACAGCTGTTTTCTTAGCTGCTACGTCCCCCCGATCAGCATCCAGCAGCGCTTTGGACGCAGCGAATTTTTGCTGCCTCCAAAACGCTGTGTTCTAATGCCGCATTTTTGTTGTCGATACATGTGAATCCACCACATATAATGACACTTCAATCGGTCAAAATCTGCAGCGAAGACTGGCGTTTCCGCTACAGAAATTAACATGCTGTGGGTGAGTTTGGGTACGTGGCCACAATCAGGAGCCGCTGCAGGTTTGAAGCTGCGTATTTATACAGCTTTGAGCCCGCAGCGTCTAGATGTTACACCAATAGTGGATGGGATTTTTAGAAATCCCATGTCCACTATGTGTGCATCTGAGGCAGCGGATCACAAGCGGACACTGACATGCGGTGCGTCTTTCAGGACCGCAGCATGTCAATTTCTCTTGTGGAGTCACTAGTCTCTGCAACAAAAATTTGACCACTAGAATGTATTGAATGAGGTAAATCCGCATGCTTCAGTGAACACATGGGGATTTACCTGCATTCAATAGAATGCAGCGCTTTGGATGCATCAAAAATATGCTGCATCCAAAGCACTGCTATGTCCAAATCGTGTGCACATAGCCTAAAATGAAAAAAAAATGGCGTGGGCTCCCGTGTTATTTTTATAACCAACAGAGGGAAAGCCGATTGCTGGGAGTTGATATTAGTAGCCAGGGAAGAGACCATAAGCCAAAAATTGTTCCCTGGCTATTAATAACAGCCCACAGCTGTTTGCTTATCCTTTACTGGCTAGATTACAGGGGGACCCTAGAAAAAAAATTGACGTATGGTCCCCCTATAAAATCTAACTAGAAAAGGCTAAACAGACAGCTGCGGTCAGATATTAATAGCCAGGGAAGGGGCCATGGATACTAGCCCCCTCAGCAGCTAATAATATCACCCCTCACCAGTCCCAAAAATGGCACATCCATAAGATGTGCCAAATCTGGCGCTTAGCCTCCGCTCTTCCCATTGCGTGTAGCGGTGGCGAGTGGGGTAATGGGGTTGGGGTTAACTCCACAGCTCTTTACAGACACTATACTCACTTTGGGGCTCACAATCTAACTTCCCTATCAGTATGTCTTTGGATTGTGGGAGGAAACCCACACAAACACAAGGAGAACATACAAGTGACTTGCTGATGTTGTCCTTGGTGAGATTTAAACCCAGGACCCTAGCACTGTGCAAACCACTGAGCCACAAAGCTTCCCATGTGGGCACATGCTGACTAGACATGCTTGGCTTCTTACAATTCACTTGTATTGAGAGAACCAGGTACGTCTAGTTGGAATGTGACAAATTTCATAGTTGTCACATGACTGTCCGCTCTCACAGCTAATACCGGTGAATCCTAACTGTGAAGTTACATAGAGTGACTGCAGACTTCTGTCAAAAGATGGGACAACCCCTTTAATGTAAAATGTCCAAAGTTACATCAGAAGACTCAGTGAATGAAGTCTATAGTGATAACTCTAAGGACACCCTAACTAAATATTGAGTTCAAGTATTTTAGTCAAGCCCAATGCAAACATGTGCATAAAATCAAGCACAAAGTGATGCAATCTCCATAAACAAATATTGCTTGTAGTATTGCATGGACAGAAGAGCTTCAAGACTTTAGACCTCAGCTATCAGCAATTCAATAATTTAGTTCATGAAATTTTGAATCTGCAAGATATGTCTCAGTTAATGGTCTGTACTATGATTATAAAGTGGAAGAGTCCAGTGGTAGAGTGGACAAAAAAGGCATTCAATTCTCTGGAGTATCTTTTACATTAGAATTCAAAACTGCCTTTGAAAGTGACCACAAGTACTGTGCAATGGAAGCTCTATGAAATGTGTTTCCATGTTTCGGCAGCTGCACAGAAGCCTAAGATTACCAAACACAATAATTATTTTAGCCAGCGTAGTAAAGCATGCTGGAGTAATTTATCATTTTTACTATTGTGCAGTCAAATGTACGAATCGGTATGCCGTCGCTTAATGACTGTTGGAGGCCAACAGAGTATGACACTGCCCCTTCATGAGGTCTTAATTCATGCATTGTAGTGTTGTCAGCCACCAGCTGTGCAGGGAAGACCACCTATGCAGGAAACACTAGCTGTGCAGGGAAGACCAGCTGTGCAGGGAAGACCAGCTGTGCAGGGAAGACCAGCTGTGCAGGGAAGACTAGCTGTGCAGGGAAGACCAGTTGTGCAGGGAAGACCATTTGTGCAGGGAAGACTAGCTGTGCAGGGAAGACCAGCTGTGCAGGGAAGACTAGCTGTGCAGGGAAGACCAGTTGTGCAGGGAAGACCAGTTGTGCAGGGAAGACTAGCTGTGCAGGGAAGACCAGCTGTGCAGGCAACTTATGAGCGGAAACATGTTTAAAAAGCTAAAATTCCAAAATAAACATTATTTAATGATGGATTAAAGGCTCGCTCTCACTTGCGATGAAATCGGAAGAATGCAATCCGATAAAAAATCTGATTGCATGCAGGCCAATTTAATCCTACGAGTGCATGCTCAGTTGCGTTTTTTTTTCTAGCACATTTTTTCCAGTGATTGCATGCTGGAATCGGATCTCACTCACCCATATAATCTATGGGTGCATGTGAAACATCGCACTGCACTCGGATATCACCATAGTGCAATGCGATTCCCGCCGATGCTAGCAACAGAGGAGATGGAGAAATTACTTTCTCCGTCTCCTCCGCAGCTGTGCTGCGATCCACTCTCGCAGCAGAGCAGGAGCTGAATGTCATTAGCATATCGTATCCGATGCAATACGCTAGTGGGACTCCGGCCTTAGAGTATATTCGCGCTAAGTTTTTTAACAGATTTTTCTGGCTGAAAAATTGACATAAATTTTTTTTTACTAAAAGATGTGATTTTTTATGTGATTTTGTAACAGCATACAGTTTTTTATGCTGTTTTTGACATGTTATTTTTGCATGTTTTTTATGTGTTTTAATTAGAATATGAGATGTAGTAATAAAGTGTATTTTGAGCTGATTTCCGCTGCAAGAACCACATCAAGAAGCATAACAAATACTTAGCATTTGCCATGATTTGGGTCTAAAATGCCCCAAAGTATTGATAGAACACTTTTTTTGTTATACATAAAAAAATGAAAAGTGTACTATAGGCACCTTTTCTCATTCAGATCAATGGTATGTTTGTTGCAAGCAGATTTTGGCTATGTTCACACATTGAGTTTTTTCAGCATTTTTTAATGCTTTTTTATGCAAATTTTCAACTGCGCTTTAAAGTATCAGCAAAGTCTATGAGATTCTAGAAAATCTCATACACACAGCTTGGTTTTTAATTGATCAGTATTATGTGCTTTGCATGTCTTTTTGCAGAATAGAGCATGTCACTTCTTTCAGGTTTTTTCACCCATTGAAAGTAATGGGTGGTGAAAAAAAACGCTGAAAAAACGCACCAAAAACGCAGGTGTCAGGTTTTTCAGCGTTTTTTGTGCCAAAACCAGAATGAGATTTTTTTTTCACTGAACTTTATGTACATGCATAAAGAAACAAAAGGACAGTGAAAAAAACGCACCAAAAAACAAGCAAAAAAGCAAGAAAAATCCTGAACAAACCTACTGCCAAGAGATCAGGTTTTGCTGCAGGAAAAAAAAAAACGCTGAAAAAACGCAATGTGTGAACATAGCCTTTAAGTTTTTTTATGTGAAATTTGGAACATCTGCGCCAAAACCGAATCAATAAATCTCTGTGTGAACATATTCTTATACCATTGAACATAAAATGTATTTAAAACTTCTATATGTATTTAGCAATAACATGTAATTACATACAATACGTTTAGTTACTCCACCTGATTATATAAAAATATTCTGGTATCTAATCTTATTAGGAACCTCATATTATTTCTGCATCTAATTATTTGGCTAAAGGTAATCCCAGTTATCCACATTTCCTTACTTGCCATTATCTGAGAAAGTCCATTGAGCATTGTTAGTGAAGTACCTGCGATTATTTAAACAGTGTAGTATTTAAGTCAGCGCACAGCTATTGGCACACCGAGCGCTTGTAGGATATAGAAATGTCTAGAAAAACAAAACATTGGCTGATTTATTATTTCTTGTCGGCAAGGACATGCACATCATAATTACAGGATGCTTCATTACAAGTGTATAACAAATTGAGTAATTCTCTCTTCTGGGGATGACAGCTGTGATAGACCTGATGCTCTTATCTGCCATGTAGAAATGACAAAACATGATATCCAGTAAATAATCCAATTTACATATATTTTGCTCTGTGAGTACATAGAAATCATGGGGTTTCATTGAAAAAGTCCCATTAGACCCCCCTTAAAAAATGATTCAGTGGAGTAGGCAAGGCTCATGTCACATGGGCAAAATTTACAAAAGGGCGTACTTCACAACTTTTTAAAGGAAATTTGTCAGCAGGTTTTTGCCACCTCATCTGAGAGCAGCATGATTTAGGAAAAGAGACCCAGAATCCAACGATACATCATTTAGTTTCCTGGGTGCCGCAGTTTTGACAAAACCAGAGTTTTTAGATTTAGCATGAGAAAGCTAACCTCACCCACACCAGGCTCTGTATACACGATGGCTATAGACAGTGAGCTGCTTATCATAGGAGGGGGTGGACTTAGACCAGGAGGCGCAGCTGCTGTGTCCCAGCAATGATAAGCTCCTGGTGCTAAAACAATCATTGCAAGTAAACAAAACCATGGAGCTGGATAAAAGAGTCATTGCCGAAATCTGTGCTTTATCCCCTACAGCATGCTGTCTTCAGATTGCAGAGCAAAAACCTGCTGACAGATTCCCTTTAAGACAGGGAGACAGACATGTGTTGTGGCTCGTACACAGTACTGATCCACCATTATATTGAACTGTATCTACATGGAACAGATATTGTTGAAATCATAATGCCAGATGGGGAGGTCATTGAGAAGGTGGTACTGTTTGATATTGGGCCGCATGTAATCATGGGCCCCGTAGCAGGTGCGTACACTGACATATTATATGTGTACGTAGTGTAAAAACTTGTCAGTGCAAAATACATGTGTTAGGTTAAAGGGGTTTTTGTTATGTTCTGCTACCAGAGCTAAGGAAAGAGAGGAGATCTGTCCCTACGATCGAACTCAGCTTAATCCCTACGATGTAACAGGGGACCTGATCCTGCGATCAGACCTGCTAAAGTCCTAAGCTAGTCTGTACGGAGACCTATAGATGTGGGGAAGGAATCCCTACAAGTACTAAGGACTGGGAGGAAAATGGGACACCTCCTAACAGAAATAGTAGCAGACAGACAAACAAACAAAATATATAGAACACTGAGGTCCGTAGACCAAGCAAACTAACAGAGTTAGACACAGAGCACAGGCTAGCTAGAAAGTAGTTATACAATGAAGTCCAGCAAAGCCAGAAGGGCGGAGCAGGATTAAATAGGCCAACAAGGTCATGTGACCAGCAAAGGAAAAAACCTAAGAGCAAGGTTCTAACAGTACCCCCCCTTCTAAGAGGATCCTCCGGATCCCCTAGGACCAGGCTTATCAGGAAATCTCCTGTGAAACGCTCTGATAAGTCTGGACGCGGAAACATCATCTGACCTCACCCAAGAGTTATCCTCGGGTCCAAAACCTTTGCAGGCCACAAGATACTGCAAACTACCTCTATACTGTCTAGAGTTAAGGATGCGAGAAATTTCATATTCCCCGTCCTCCACCACCGGAGGAACAGAGGCAGAGGCGTCACCATCCGACACAACAGCTTTTTTTAACAGAGAGACATGAAATACCGGATTAATTCTCCAGGAGGTAGGAACCTCCAACCTAACAGCAGATTGGTTGACAACCTGAAGCACCTTAAAGGGCCCTACAAACTTGGGACCCAATTTCTTAGAAGGAATCCTCAACCGCAGATTCCTAGAGGACAACCAAACCATGTCACCAACAGCGAACAAAACCTCCTGTCGTTTCCTATCAAAGTAGTCTTTAGATTTTCTGTTGGCCTCCTGAAGATTACCACGCACATCCATCCAAACTCTCTCCAAATCACCGGAAAAATTCTCCTCCTCAGGCACGGCAGATCCCAACTTGGAGAACGACCCAAACGACGGATGTCTCCCAGAACAACAAAAAAAAGGCGAACAACCAGCAGAAGAAGATGTATGATTGTTCAGAGCAAATTCAGCAAGTGGCAGAAACTCAGACCACCCCTCTTGATTGTCTGCCACAAAACAACGCAAGAACTGCTCAACATCCTGGTTTTTCCATTCCGTCTGGCCATTAGATTCAGGATGATATCCGGACAAGAACGACAAATGAACTCCCAACCTGTCACAAAAGGCACGCCAAAAACGAGCCACGAACTGAGGACCCCTATCAGAAACAATGTCAGTAGGAACGCCATGAAGTCTGACAATTTCCTTGACAAAGGCCTTAGCGAGAGTTTTAGCGCAGGGCAGTTTGACGAAGGGAACCAAGTGACACATCTTGCTAAAACGGTCCACGACCACCCAGATGACAGTAAAACCCTCAGAGGGGGGAAGGTCAGTTATAAAGTCCATAGCCAAATGTGTCCAAGGAGCACTGGGAACCTCCAAAGGACAAAGCAACCCCGCAGCAGGAGTATGTGAGGACTTAGATCTAGCACATATAGTACATTGACGCACCCACTTAATGACTTCCTTCTGCCTTCCAGGCCACCAAAAACTGCGACCCACCAGTCTCTTGGTCTCAGAGATTCCGGGATGACCTGCCAACCGAGATTCGTGACACTCAACAAACAAATCTCTCCTAAAGGTCCCAGGCACAAACAACCTCCCATGAGGAGTGTTAGATGGGGCATTCTCCTGTGCTTTAAGAATCTCATCTTCCAAAACGGAGTCCAAAGCAGCTATCACAACACCTTCTTGTAAAATGTTCTCCTCTTTCTCAGCACCGACTATGGGAGAAAAACTGCGAGACAAGGCATCCGCCTTAACATTCTTAGTACCAGGGATGTAAGTAACGGAGAAATTAAACCGCGAGAAAAACAGTGCCCACCTAGCCTGACGGGCATTCAGGCGCTTGGCAGCATCAAGATAAATCAGATTTTTATGATCCGTAAGAACCTGAACGGGAAATTCCGCACCTTCCAAGAAGTGGCGCCAGTGTTCAAATGCGAGTTTAATAGCCAATAATTCCCGATTACCAATATCGTAATTCAGTTCAGTCTCCGAAAAATTTTTTGAAAAAAAGGCACAGGGATGTAATCCATCCCCGTTATCCTGAGACAATACTGCGCCAACCCCCACAGAGGAAGCATCAACCTCAACCAAAAACGGCTTAGTCACATCAGGCTGCATAAGGATGGGAGCAGAGGTGAACCTCTCCTTGAGATACACAAAAGCTTCAATGGCCTCAGAAGACCACTGAACCGCATCAGCACCTTTCCTGGTGAGATCGGTCAGAGGTTTGACAATACTAGAAAAATTTTTTATGAATTTTCTGTAATAATTGGCGAAACCTAAAAACCTCTGTATCGATTTCAAACCAATAAGCCTAGGCCATTCCTGTACAGCTTGAACTTTAACCGGGTCCATCTCAAAACCTTCGCTGGAGATAATGTAACCCAAAAAACTAATTCTCTGTACAGCGAACTCACATTTCTCCAGCTTAGCAAAAAGCGAATTGTCCATTAACAACTGTAATACCTCACGTACGCTCCGCCAATGAGACTCCAGATCCGGCGAATAAATCAAAATGTCATCCAAATACACAAACACATTTTTGCCGATCAAAGGTCTAAGGATGTCATTAATAAGATTCTGAAAAAATGCAGGAGCATTGGTAAGACCAAAAGGCATAACCAGATTCTCAAAATGACCCACAGGAGTGTTAAAAGCAGTCTTCCATTCGTCACCCTCCTTCATGCGCAACAGATTGTATGCCCCCTTAAGGTCAATTTTAGAGAACCACTTGGCCCCCATTAACTGGTTAAACAGATCAGGAATCAATGGCAGTGGGTAAGGATTGCGTACAGTAATTTTGTTAATCTCACGAAAATCCAGACAAGGACGTAAACCGCCGTCCTTTTTTTTTACAAAAAAAAATCCAACCGCCACAGGAGACTTAGAGGGCCTAATGTGACCAGCGGCCAAGCTTGTATGTATGTATTCCTCCAAAGCTTTCCTCTCAGGAATAGTAAGGTTAAATAAACGACTTTTAGGAAGAGTCGCTCCAGGGACAAATTCAATAGAACAATCATAGTCTCTATGGGGAGGCAAAACCTGCGATTCCTTCTCAGAAAAAACTCTCCAAAAATCCTGAATAGGAACAGGCAATTCTCCCCTATCCAAAGCTGCAATACGCCCGTTACAACACTTGTCATAACATTTATGGCTCCAGGATTTAATTTCACTGGTAGACCAATCCAGTACAGGATTGTGAAATTTTAACCAGGGCAATCCCAATATTACTGGAGAAGGCAAGTTATTCAAAACTACCAAATCCAATTTCTCATGGTGAACACCATTAATAGTGAGAGGAAATTCACAGACCTTGAGAGTAATATTCTTCAAAGGGGAACCATCCACAGAAACCACAGCAATGGGGGATGATAAAGGTTCGGGTTTTAAATTGAGTCTTTCCAAGAATCCCCCATCAATTACATTCAGAGTAGACCCACAATCAACAAACACCCGAAATTCCATTAATTTTTCCTGAGCAATCGTGGAATCAGCTAAAAATACACCCTTGGAATTTAAACAGGCAATACGGGCATGACTGACCATTTTTTTTTCTTTCTTCATACGAAGCTCACAGCCTTTAATCAAATGACCAGATTTTCCGCAATAGAAACACAAGCCTTCAGAAAATCTGCGATCTTTTTCTTGAGAGCGAGGTGCCACCGATCCAATCTCCATCGGTTCACCACTGTTAGTACACACATTCTCATAACCAGAAACTGACATAGCAGAGGATTTGCTCTCATTAACCCTTGCACGCAGTCTCCTATCCACCCGTATAGCTAATTGCATAGCCTGTTGCAAATCTTCAGGTGTAGGATAAGCAATTAGCAGGTCTTTAACCCTTTCATTGAGCCCAGCAAGAAATAGACTTTTCAGAGCAGAATCGTTCCACCCTGTTTGAGTAGACCAACGACGGAAATGAGTACAATATTTTTCCACATTACCTGATCCCTGTCTCAAACATCTCAACTCAGTCTCAGCTGATGCGACACGGTCAGGATCATCATATAATAGCCCCAAAGCAGAAAAAAAACTATCCACTGATCTGAAGCATGTATCACTAGGTTGCAAAGAAAAGGCCCACTCCTGAGGCTCTTTGCGCAAAAGTGACATTATGAACCCTATGCGCTGGGATTCATCCCCAGAGGACTTGGGTCTCAAACGAAAATACAATAAGCAAGCATTTTTAAATGAAAAAAAATTCTCGGTGTTCACCAAAAAATAAATCCGGCAAACGTACCTTAGGCTCCAAGAAATGTGCTCCAGGACAGTTACTCACGTGCTGACGGAGCTCGGCCACCTCCAGAGAGAGTCCCTGCAGGCGATGAGCCAAATCCTGAACCGACACCATGATGGAACAGAAAAATCTTTCCTTAGAGAATTTGCAGGCTGGACTTACTGTTATGTTCTGCTACCAGAGCTAAGGAAAGAGAGGAGATCTGTCCCTACGATCGAACTCAGCTTAATCCCTACGATGTAACAGGGGACCTGATCCTGCGATCAGACCTGCTAAAGTCCTAAGCTAGTCTGTACGGAGACCTATAGATGTGGGGAAGGAATCCCTACAAGTACTAAGGACTGGGAGGAAAATGGGACACCTCCTAACAGAAATAGTAGCAGACAGACAAACAAACAAAATATATAGAACACTGAGGTCCGTAGACCAAGCAAACTAACAGAGTTAGATACAGAGCACAGGCTAGCTAGAAAGTAGTTATACAATGAAGTCCAGCAAAGCCAGAAGGGCGGAGCAGGATTAAATAGGCCAACAAGGTCATGTGACCAGCAAAGGAAAAAACCTAAGAGCAAGGTTCTAACAGTTTTACAAGTTTGGCATGAAAGTCTGCAGTCCTTCTATGTCTCTGCAGACTTGTGAATCCTCACAGAGCATGCTGTCAGGATTCTCCGATGCAGACGGTCATGTGCAAGTATATGCATACTCCCAACCACACTCCAATTAGACATGTGTGGCCTTGCTCAATACAAGTGAATTGTGCGAGCCCATACACATCTAGTTGCAAATTGGCCAGAAGTATCGCAAACCTCTGGCCAATGACTGCCCAGTCTCGCCACAAGCATCGAAGAATCCTGACAGTGCACACTGTGCGTAATGTGAGGATTAACAAGTCTTTCGTGCCAAACCTGGACAACCCCTCTCAGTTCCCACAAAGAGTTTTTGGTGAGTTTTTGACCTGCATATTTCCTCTGTACGTATAAACACAGCATTTTACAGTTCCAGCAAAGTGGATGGGATTTATAGAAATCTCCTGCCCACTGTGCTTTTTTTTTTTTTAACGCTGTCATGGTTTTTTTTTAAGTCTGCAAAATGTCAATTTTTCTTGCTCATCAAATAAGGGGGAAAGGCATAAAATAAATGCATTTACTACATGTGAATATGACCTCATCGTTAAATTTTTTTACATTTCTTTTATGAGTTTAATGAAGAAAAAAGTCAATCACAACATTTTTATGCCATTTATCTATCACTGTAAATAATCGGATCACAGTGTTGTGCAAGTTGTTACGATTAAAGGGAAACCAAATATTTATATACAGTACAGATGTATCTCTATGTATCAGTACAATCTGTCTTTGGGATCAGAGGCTGCAATGCAGTTTCAAGTATAGAAAGTCCTCCAATTATTGTCAGAGCAGGCTGTGACTCACAGCTTTAGCTGCTACCTAAAATTATTATTATATATTATTATAGCGCCATTTATTCCATGGCGCTTTACATAAGAAAAGGGGGGTATACATAGCAAAAACAATTACAATAATCTTTGTGTGCAATGAAGAAGGATAAATTTAGTGGTGCTACCACACCCTGTTTGTGTCCAAACTATGCCCTGCTAATTCCAAGAAATGGCCAAACATAAGCTGATACCATCTGAACTGTATATGTCTATGATGATAAGAATAAGCCCATAGTAATGTACGGGACTTGTATATGTGACTTGCGATGACTTTCCATTGAAGCATATTGATCTAACTTTGTATAAGTAAAGTTGTCAGACACTAGTCTGGCAGGAACCTGAGTGTGAACCACACTACCTGTTAGAGTTTCCTTTTGTTCCTCCGTTGCAGCAACATGTACCTGCACCACGTGGCTCAATCTTTATCATAGCAGATAATCGGTTTGCTATGACAGTGGTACAGTTCAATAATTTACTACCAGGCAGTGCACTCATTTCAGGTATAGTTTACAGATATAATTCTAAATTTGCTATTGAAAATAAAAACAACAGCTGCAGCTCAAAGACTCATCCTGAAAATACGTTTCACTGAACACGTATATATATTTTGTGAGAAAAAGAGCAGAAGAGCAACACATGCAAACAAATCATGGGTTTCACACAGATATCAATTGTTTCGAACTAAGCAGAAAAATATACACCAATGTAACATTTAGGCGGCACTAATTGCTGCATAGTCAGCTGTTGGCTTATCACCGACAGACTAGTGTTACTAGAGGGTATTAAAAACTATTGATTCACTGAATATACACTCTACAGACTCAATATTAAAACATTGCTTTTATTAATCTCCTAAAATAAGAAAATAGTATCTAAAATATATTAAAATCAATATATATATGGTCATCAAATGTAGGTATGCCTGACCAAAAACCATAAAAAAGAAGGGAGATGGGAATGACCCTAGTCTTGGTGTTTTCTGTCACTACCCTGCCGCGGAGGTTGGCACTCTCGGGATGCAAATGGTGCCCCCGCTCAACAGAGGCTTGCCCTAATACGACCTAATAAACCCAGCAGATCAATGGATACAAAGTAGTTGACTCAATATACACTATACCTTTGGTCTCAAGAACAGTCAGGCATAAAGCAGTACAATACTAGATGTAAAATATCTAAAGGGAAATATCTCCAAAAGAGTCTCATAAATAATTAAAATTAAAATGGGATACATTAAATGTAGCATGTTATATTTCCCATTATAGATGTAGGGTAAACAAAATAGATATAAGTCAATTGCACAACATAATGAATATATCCCACTGGAACAATGTATTAAATCGCATCAGGCATAAAGCCTGTTCATAGAAAGATAGAAAAACAATGAATCCTAGCCAATTTTTATAATCAGCTGTTTGCTTAAATATGACAACTATAATGAAAGTCTTATCTGCTCAAAGATAGATATTTACTTGTATTATTACTAGTGTTGAGCGAGCACTAAAATGCTTGGTTGCTCGAAGCTCGGGCCGAGCTCACTGTGATACTCGGGTGCTAATGTTAGTCTATGGGAGACCCGAACATTTTTGCGGCGGCTCCCCCGGCAGTCTGTAGAAAGCCTAAAAAGTGCCCAAAACGATAGTGACAGTGCTCAAATGACATGGGGACAGCATGGGGATCGCCCCTGGAAGCATTTCTGACCCCCAGGTCACTGCTGTCAACAACGTGGTCAGAGGTATTAAGCCACTTTTACAGGCTCACAATAAAACGTTCAAAAACAAAAGTGAAAGTGCTTTCCTGTGAAATATGTTAACCCCCTAATGACCATGGGTCTTTCTGTTTTTGTGTTTTCCTTTTTTGCTCCCCTTCTTCCCAGAGCCAGAACTTTTTTAATTTTCGTTCAATATGGCCATGTGAGGGCTTATTTTTTGCGGGACGAGTTGTACTTTTAAACACCATCACTGGTTTTACCATATCGTGTGCTGGAAACTGGGAAAAAAATTCCAAGTGCAGTGAAACTGCAAAAAAATGCAATTCCACAGTTGTTTTTTGGGTCCTTTTTTTACCACGTTCACAGATTGCTAAAACTGACCTGCCATCATTATTTTCCAGGTCGTTACGAGTTCATAGACACCAAACATGTATAGGTTCTTTTTTATTTAAGTGGTGAAAAAAAAATCCAAAGCTTGTTAAAAAAAACAAAAAAAATTATGCCATTTTCCGAGACCCTTAGCTTCTCCATTTTTCGGGATCTGGGGCCAGGTGAGGGCTTATTTTTTGCGTGCCGGGCTGACGTTTTTATTGATACCATTTTGGGGTAGATCCGATGTTTTGATCGCCCGTTATTGCATTTTATTGCAACGTTGTAGCGACCAAAAAAACTTAATTCTGGCGTTTAAAATTTTTTTCTCGTTACGCCGTTTACTGCTTATATTAATTCTTCTTTTATATTGATAGATCGGGCGATTCTGAACGCGGCGATACCAAATATGTATATGTGTTTTTTTTTTTATATATATATATTTTATTTTGAATGGGGCGAAAGGGTGGTGACTTAAACTTTTATATATTTTTTATTTATTTTTTTTTTTTTAAACTTTTTTTTTACACTTTCTGCTTGCTTCTATAGACTCCAGAGGAGACTAGAAGCAGCAGTTGTCTGATTGCTTCTACTGCATACAAGCGATGAGCAGATCGCTTGTATGCAGGAGAAATGCTCATTTGCTATGAGCGCTGACCACTAGGTGGCGCGCATAGCAATTGAGACATGACAACCACAGGCGTCTGCTGCAGACCCTGAGTTGTCATGCCCACCCATTGGTGACCCGCGATCACGTGACGGGGTCACTGATGGGCGGGGCTTAGGACTCCCAGAAGCGCGAGTTAAATGCCACTGTCAGAGATTTAACATGTTAACAGCCGCGGGTGGATTGCGATTCCAATAATCAGCAGACATGTGCTCGCTTCAGTGCGGGCTCACCGCCGGAGCCCCCGCTGAACCGGCCTTCCCGACCTGGTGCGTACTATTACTGACCAGGTCGGAAAGGGGTTAAGGAACATCCTTTCCAGGGTAAAGACTTGTGTATAAGGTAAAATAAATAACCAAAAACAAAAATACTCCTCCACACCATGGGCTATGTTCACAAGTAGCATTTTTTATGTGTTTTTGCACGTTTGTATTGCTTTCAACCGTGACAAATGCATTCACCGGGAAATGTCATTTTAACATTTTACAACCTTATCTGGCCATGTGCTGTGTGACACATGCATACAGTGCTAAAAAGACATAGGAACAGCATGGGTAAGACCCCTGGAAGCATCTCTGACACCCAGGTCACTGCCTAAAAGTGTGCCCATCAGAAGTGCTCCTTGCCGCATCAGAAGATGCAAACTTGCAACTATCCCCGTGCAAGTCCTTGTCCCAGGGCAGTGTTCAATTGTACCTCCCCCATAACTTGCAATACAAGCGCAAGTATGCAGCCTGCCACCCACCCACCCCCAGGCTGCAATACCATACTGCTAGCTTGCTTGCACTTGAAATTGGGCCTTTTAGGCATGTGGAGGTGGAATCTGGCCACCACGTCATGGCTGCGTTGGTAGCCTGGTATTCATACTCAGTCCCCAGCCGCCCGGCGGCCGGGTGTCCACGCTTGGTCCCCAGCCGCCAGGGGGCGGCCGGGTGTCCATACTCAGTCCCCAGCCGCCCCGCGGCCGGGTGCCCACACACAGTCCCCAGCCGCGTGGGGGTGGCCGGGTGTCCATAAACAGTCCCCAGCCGCCCCTATTTGTCCCGGTGCGCCTTATACACAAGCGCGCATACCAAAACATTACCTGTGCCCTCCCCAGTGCTACCTGTGCCCTCCCCAGTGCATTTAGTGGGAAGGACAGCCTAACCACAAACACGTGGACAAGTGAATGTGGCCAGGAATGGTCCATCTCACTGACGCCTTCACACTGGGTTAATATTGTGGAAGCCGGGACACAGTTGGACACTGGGATGCAACACGTCCTCCAGACATAGAGGATTGCGGGTCCTGGGTCAATCAGGCTTCAACACAAAGTTCAGAAGGTAGACAGCAGCAGTGGTCGGCCTCCTACACAATGAGTAAATTATTCATGATCATGAGGCCATCCACCTCCTTAGCTTTCTGTTCCTTGGAATGCAAGCGCATCTATGTAGTAGCAGCTAGGCCTGAGGTGGTCAGCGTTTTGGCGCATATTCTACCTCCTTCGAGGATTGCTGGATGTTTTCCTGCTACTATCCCAGTTCTATGACTCCCGTTAAAACAAAGCTTCAGGTGATGAATGATGGATGAGGTGGTGGCAAAGGAGAAAGAGCAGGAGGAACAGGGACCATTCACATCAATATCAGGCCAGCCAACCACACATGTCTTGTAGGATATGTTTCTGTACCAAAAGGAGCGGTTCAGCTACACAGTTATAAGGCATACAGTGAATGCAATGCCTACCAAAAATTTCGAGGCACTCCAATGCCCCTTGGAAGTGACATGGAGGTCAGAGGGCCTTAACTAAATCGTTTTTTCCATTTATAGCAACTGGGTCTCCTGTACACTGTTGGCCTAAGCAGGGAATGGAAGGCTTTCCAAAAATTATTAGGCACTGCAATGCCCCTTGAAACAGACGTGGATTACAGCGTATTAAAACCCTTCTACCCATTATTGGGGAGTGGGTCTCCCTTAGTGTTCGCCTATGCATTGAAAAGCAAAAGCTGACAAAAATTAGGAGGAAATGCAATGCCCGTTGCAAGAGTCGTGGAGGTTAGAGGTAATTAAAAACAACATGTCAATGCCCCTTGGAAGAGCCGTGGAGTTCAGAGTGGTTTAACAAGATGGTTTTAATGCCCCTTAGAAGAGACGTGGAGTTCAGAGTGGTTTAACAAGACAGTTTTAATGCCCCTTGGAAGAGTGGTGGAGGTTACAGTGGAATAAAAAGACAATATCAATGCCCCGTGGAAGAGACGTGGAGGTCACAGTAGCTTAACAAGACGGTTTTAATGACCCTTGGAAGAGTGGTGGAGGTCGCAGTGGAATAAAAAGACAATATCAATACCCACTGGAAGAGTGGTGGAGGTTACAGTGGAATAAAAAGACAATATCAACGCCCTGTGGAAGAGACGTGGAGGTCACAGTAGCTTAACAAGACGCTTTTAATGCCCCTTGGAAGAGTGGTGGAGGTCGCAGTGGAATAAAAAGACAATATTAACGACCCTTGGAAGAGACGTGGAGGTCACAGTAGCTTAACAAGACGATTTTAATGCCCCTTACAAGAGCCATGCAGTACAGCATATTAAAAACATTATTCCCATTATTGGGGAGTGGGTCTCCCATAGTCTTAGCCTATGCCTTCCAAGCAAAAGCTGCCAAAAATTAGGAAGGGGGAACTTGCAATGTCCCTTACAAGAGCCATGCAGTACAGCATATTAAAAACATTATTCCCATTATTGGGGAGTGGGTCTCCCATAGTCTTTGCCTATGCCTTCCAAGCAAAAGCTGCCAAAAATTAGGACAGAGGAACTTGCAATGCTGGCAACATGGACCACGGTCACCCTAGTGGTATAGTGGTCGTGGAGGCTGAGGATAAGGAGAAGAGCAAAAAACAGCCGAAATGAGGAAGCGTATACCCATGTGTGGGTGTGAAGCGATGCATGGGAATACACCTCCCGAAATAACACAGTGGATTTGACTTTATGTTACTCTGCTGTCATTTGGTGGTGATGAGAAGTCTGGCCCAATCCAGCCCTTGTTCATTTTGATAAGGGTCAGCTTGTCAGCATTGTCAGTTGACAGGCGAGTGCGCTTATCAGTTATAATTTCCCCAGCGGCACTAAAAACACGCTCCGATAACACGCTAGCGGCAGGGCAGGCCAGGACCTCCAATGCATACAGAGTGAGTTCATTCCAAGTGTCCAGCTTAGATACCCAATAATTAAAAGGCACAGAGGAATCACGGAGGACGCTGGTACTCCCTCACCATCTTTTGAAACTTTCCACTCCTTGTGAGAGTACCCTGCGCCTCAGGGCCTGTAAGCTGGGCAGGTCTCAGAAAACTGTCCTAGAATATTGACAGTGTTCCCCTGCCTCTGCTGGATTGGAGTTGCGTCTCTCTCGCCTGTATGCCTTAGTTGGGCAGCGAACTGTGACCTCTGCCGCTACCGTGTTCAGATGGGAATTTTTTTAATAGTTCTGCAGCAAGGGCCTTCTGGTACTGCCCCATTTTTGTAGACCTCTCCAACTCAGGAATAAGAGAGTGAAAGTTCTCCTTGTAGAGGGGGTCTAAAAGTGTCATCAACCAGTAATGACTGTCACCCAACATTTTGACAATGCGAGGGTCACGGTTAAGGCAGCGTAACATAAAGTCAGCCATGGGTGCCAGACTTGTAACGGGCAAGACTTCCGTGTCCTCACCAAGATGACGACTGATAGTGTTGAGGGATCACTAAAATGCTCGGGTGCTCGAAGCTCGGGCCGAGCTTACCGTGATACTCGGGTGCTCGAACCGAGCAACGAGCCCAATGTTAGTCTATGAGAGACCCGAGCATTTTTGCGGCAGCACCCCCGGCAGTCTGTGGAAAGCCTAAAAAGTGCCCAAAACGATAGTGACAGTGCTCAAAAGACATGGGGACAGCATGGGGATCGCCCCTGGAAGCATTTCTGACCCCCAGGTCACTGCTGTCAACAACGTGGTCAGAGGTATTAAGCCACTTTTGCGGGCTCACAATAAAACATTCAAAAACTAAACTGAAACAGTTTTCCTGTGAAATATGTTAAGGAATTTCCTTTCCAGGGTAAAAACTTGTGTATAAGGTAAAATAAATAACCAAAAACAAAAATACTCCTCCTCACCTTGGGCTATGTTCACAAGTAGCATTTTTCATGCGTTTTTGCACTTTTGTATTGCTTTCAACCGTGACAAATGCGTTCACCGGGAAATGTCATTTTAACATTTTACAACCTTATCTGGCCATGTGCTGTGTGACACATGCATACAGTGCTGAAAAAACAAGGGATCAGCATGGGGAAGACCCCTGGAAGCATCTCTGACCCCCAGGTCACTGTCTAAAAGTGTGCCCATCAGAAGTGATCCTTGCCGCATCAGAAGATGCAGACTTGCAACTATCCCCGTGCAAGTCCTTGTCCCAGGGCAGTGTTCAATTGTACCTCCCCCATTCCTTGCAATGCAAGCGAAAATATGCAGCCAACCACCCACCCACCCGCAGGCTGCAATACCATACTGCTAGCTTTCACTTGAAATGGGGCCTTTTAGTTTGGAGGAGGCCGAAGCTGGCCACTACCTCATGGCCGCTTCGGCAGCGAGGTATCCATACTCTGTCCCCAGCCGCCCGGCGGCCGGGTGTCCACGCTCGGTCCCCAGCCGCCAGGTGGCGGCCAGGTGTCCATACTCGGTCCCCAGCCGCCCTGATTTCTCCTGTCACCTTCCCCCACACTTTTCTTAGCCTGGCCTGCTTTAGGGCAGCATTGGACGAGCCCACCAGAGAACCAGACTCCTCCGGTGGGCCCTGGCTTCTCCATCAGGGGAGTTGAGAGTGCCTAGGTGAGGAGCATGATGATGATGATAGAAGTTAGCATCTGCTTTGTTTTCTTGTAATGCAAGCGCATGTATGTAGTAGCGGCTAGGCCTGAGGTGGTCAGCGTTTTGGCGCATATCCTACCTCCTCCGAGGATTGCTGGATGTTTTCTTGCTACTATCCCAGTTCTATGACTCCCGTTAAAACAAAGCTTTAGGTGATAAATGATGGATGAGGTGGTGGCAAAGGAGAAAGAGCAGGAGGAACAGGGACCATTCACATCAATATCAGGCCAGTCAACCAGATATGTCTTGTAGGCTATGTTTCTGTAACAAAAGGAGCGGTTCGGCTACACAGTTATAGGGCATACAGTGAATGCAATGCCTACCAAAAATTTCGAGCCACTCCAATGCCCCTTGGAAATGACATGGAGGTCAGAGGGCGTTAACTAAACCTCTTTTTCGATTTATAGCAACTGGGTCTCCTGTGCACTGTTGGCCTAAGCAGTGAATGGAAGGCTTTCCAAAAATTATGAGGAACTGCAATGCCCCTTACAAGAGCCATGTGTGGCACCTCAGGGGTCTGGTCACCACAGTAATAGAGATATTACGTCGGAGAGCATGTGGGAGGTTTCCTGGTCAGGATCCCTTAAACATGCAACATCCTCCTGCCCCAGTCCTGGGAGGGGAGAATTCTACCCTTACAAACTGGATCTGGGGCGGGGTTGAGTGAGTCAGAGAACAGTCAGAGTCAGAGTGAAAGCAAGGGAAAGTAACAGCAAGGACCTCTGTAGGAGCTAGGAGCTAAAGACCAGGGGCTGGAAGCTGAGCAGAGCTCGCCCTGGCAGAAGACAATAGGAACCGGACACAGGAGTCCGAAGCTGTGAGGACTTATATATCCAGCAGCAGAAACCAGCCGGCAGGGGATTTCAGGTCCTCTGGCCATAGAAGCCCGGAGGCCCAGTCACAAGCAAGGGACCAGCACCGCCGTCGTGGAGCGGAGGCTAACAGAAGGCCCCAAGTCACCAGCCATACGGGTGAGCACTACACAGTACAATCAGGGACGTGGGCTACTTCTACCCGCTTACAGCAAGGTAGCCAGGAAGAGTGCAGACAGACGGGGAGGCCTACAACTCCAACTGGCCAGGGGAACTCCTGCTTGCTCACAGACTGACCAGGCCTCTTATGCTAGCCAGTACTCCCGGGAGGGTCTACCTTATAATCATCAGTAAAGACCCTGAACTGCACTGCAAAGACTCTGAGTCGTTCCTGCTGCGCTCGTGCACCATCACCCCCATCATCCACACTCACTGCCCTGAGGCTACACTCCTCCCGAGGGGAGTTTTCCCATTCTATGCTGCGCACACAACACCAGCCTCAGCGGTCTGCCTCGCAGCGGTGGTACTCCCTGACCGCAATCTACGGGTGGCGCAGACGGACAATTAACCTCAAAACCTAAGAAAGACTGCCACTGGTTTGACCAGCCTGAGCCACGGGACCGGGTCACCGCCACGGAGACTACAGACCCCAGAGACCCGGCACAGGGTATCCCACACACGTGTACACACGGCCCAGGGGGCGCGTCACATGCAGTACAGCATATTACAAACATAAGTCCCATTATTAGGGAGTGGGTGTCCCATAGTATTTGCTTATGCCTTGCAAGCAAAAGCTGCCAAAAATTAGGACGGAGCAACTTGCAATGCCCCTTACAAGAGCCATGCAGTACAGCATATTACAAACATAAGTCCCATTATTGGGGAGTGGCTCTCCCATAGTATTTGCTTATGCTTTCCCAGCAAAAGCTGCCAAAAATTAGGACGGAGCAACTTGCAATGCCCCTTACAAGAGCCATGCAGTAGAGCATATTACAAACATAAGTCCCATTATTGGGGAGTGGGTGTCCCATAGTATTTGCTTATGCCTTGCAAGCAAAAGCTGCCAAAAATTAGGACGGAGCAACTTGCAATGCCCCTTCTGCTCACAAATCCTTTGCAACATGTGGAGGGTAGAGTTCCAACGTGTGGGGACATCACACACCAGTCGGTGTGCCGGAAGCTGCAAATGCTGCTGCAACACAGCAAGGGCGGCGGAAGCTGTAGCCGACTTGCGAAAATGAGCTGACAGGCGGCGTACTTTCACGAGCAGATCTGGCAACTCGGGGTACGATTTAAGAAACTGCTGAACCACGAGGTTAAGCACATGAGCCAGGCATGGTACGTGTGTGATCTCACCTCGCCTCAGAGCCGCCACCAGGTTACGGCCATTGTCACACACGACCATGCCGGGATGTAGGTTCAGCTGTCTCAGCCACAGATCTGCCTGCTCTTTTACAGCTGTCCACAACTCACAAGCAGTGTGAGGTTTATCACCTAAGCTTATGAGTTTCAGCACAGCCTGTTGCCGCTTGGCGGAGGCAGTACTGCAATGCTTCCAGCTTGTAACTGATGTGGTGATATCTGAGATGGAGGCTGAACATGAGGAGGAGGATGCGCAGGAGCTGTACACTGTGGGGGCAACTCTGACTGACATAGGGCCCGCAATCCTCGGTGTGGGGAGGATGTGTTCCGTCCCAAGGTCCGACTGGGTCCCGGCTTCCACTATGTTTACCCAGTGTGCCGTCAGAGAGATGTACCATCCCTGACCACAAGCACTTGTCCACGTGTCCGTTGTCAGCTGGACTCTCCCAGTAACTGCGTTGTTGAGGGCACGGCAGATGCTTTGGGACACGTGCTTGTGTAGTGCGGGGATGGCACACCGAGCAAAATAGTGTCGGCTGGGGACCGAGTACCGAGGGACGGCCACCGCCATAAGATTGCGGAAGGATTCCGTCTCCACCAGCCTAAAAGGCAGCATTTCCAATGCAAGCAGTCGTGAAATGTGCGAATTTAGGACTGTGGCCTGTGGGGCGTTAGCTGCGAATTTCCGCTTTCGTTCAAAGGTCTGGGATATGGACAATTGAACGCTGCGGTGGGACGTGGACGTGGACGTTGATGCTGTTTCTTGAGAAACTGCCATAACAAGTGAAGACTGAGAGGAGGGGGCATCTTTACATGCAGTATGGACAGGGGATTGCCTTGCACACACAACAGGGGGTTCTATTGCATGCACAACAGTGGAAGAAGCAGTGGTGACACCCGCTGACACTGGTCGTGGACCCTGGGTTTCGCCCCACAAAGTCGGGTGCTTTGCTGCCATGTGCCTGATCATGCTGGTGGTGGTCAGGCTGGTAGTTTTGTCACCCCTGCTGATGCTGGCATGGCAGGTGGAACATATGGCCTTTTTGGGGTTATCAGCAGAGTCTTTAAAAAAATTCCAGACTCTGGAAGACCTACCGCTTGTACTGGCAACGTCCCTCGTGTTGGTGTTACGGGGAACGGTTGCCTGCCTTCTGTCTGCGGCCACCACACTGCTTCTTCCTGCCTGTTGGGGTACTCTGCCTCCCTCTCCCTGTGTGCTGCTGGCCTCACTCTGCATGTCCTCCTTCCACGTTGGGTCAGTTACTAGATCATCCACCACCTCCTCCTCTTCCACTTGCGCACCACGATCCTCCTCCACACTTCCTGGCAATTGTGTCTCGTCATCGTCCACCTCTTGTGACAGATTGTCAACATTGACTTCCTGTGGCCGTGGCTGTTCAAATATTTGGGCATCGCAACATGGGATCTCCTCTTCCACCACTTCAAGCGTATCAAGCGAGGGGCCCAAATATGGAAATGGACCAGTGAACAGCTCTTCAGAGTGTCCAAGTGTGGGATCACTTGCTGTCTGACAACACTCGGCATGGTGGGAGGAAGGAGCATCAGGGTGAGGAGGAGTATGCGGTCGAGACTCACGGCTACTAAGAGTTGACCGTGTGGAAGACAGACCGGAGGTGGTGGTGCCCAGGTAACTGGAAGTATTGTCTGCTATCCAATTAATAACCTGTTCACACTGATCAGTTCTCAATACTGGTGTTGTTCTGTGCTTCCCTAGTAATTCGGTCAAGAAGTGGGAGCGAGAAGATGTGGCTGTTGGTTGTGGCACATTTTCACCTTGGCCACGGCCCCGTCCTCTGCACGAACCATCACCAGAACGTCCACTTCCACGTCCCTTGCCACGCGCCTTGCCCATTGTAAATGAAGTAAAATAGCTTACACTTGCACTATCAATGGAAAAAGGGTAATAAAGAGTAGATTAGAACCGTGGAAGAGGAAAACCACAGTTATTGTTTACTGAGGTATACCACACTTTTTTAAATAGAGATATTTGCAGCTGAACAGTGAGCGACACACTCAAACTGCTTTTTTTTTAGATACCAAAGGCCCAAAACTGGATAGTACAGCGATTTGACCCGTGGAACTGCGAAACCACACTGGGATGTCGGGCCTACACAAGACTATTTTCAACAGATATATTTTTGTGTCACAACAGTCAGGAGACACTACTGTTTTTCTTTACGGAAAAAACTACCAAAACCTGAATAATAGAGATTTTTTACCGTGGGATGGCAAAACCACAGTTATTGTTTACTGGGGTATACCACACTTTTTTAAATAGAGATATTTGCGGCTGAACAGTGAGCGACACACTCAAACTATTTTTTTTAGATACAAATGGCCCAAAAGTGGATAATACAGAGGTTTTAACCGTGAAACTGCAAAGCCACACTTGTATTTCTAGGGCCTACACCAGAGTATTTTCAACAGATATATTTGTGTCTGAACAATCAGGAGACACTATTTATTTTTTACTGCAAAAAATGCCAAAAGCAGGATAATAGAGATGTTTTACCGTGGAACAGCAAAACCACAGTTATAATTTACTGGTGTATACCAGGCTTTTTAAAATATATATATATTTGCGGCTGAACAGTGAGCGACACACTCAAACTGTTTTTTTTAGATACAAATGGCCCAAAAGTGGATAATACAGAGGTTTGTACCATGGAACTGCAAAACCACACTTGTATTTCTCGGGCCTACACCAGACTATTTTCAACAGATATATTTGTGTCTGAAAAATCAGGGAGACACTATTATTTTTTTTTTTACAGCAAAAAATGCAAAAAGCAGGATAATAGAGATGTTTTACCGTGGAACAGCAAAACCACAGTAATAATTTACTGGTGTATACCAGACTTTTTTAAATATATATATTTGCGGCTGAACAGTGAGCGACACACTCAAACTGTTTTTTTTAGATACAAATGGCCCATAGAACTGCAAAACCACACTTGTATTTCTCAGGCCTACACCAGACTATTTTCAACAGATATATTTGTGTCTGAAA